>NC_136071.1:654776202-655976202 GCF_964261635.1 Lissotriton helveticus
AGCAGACAGATGTATGTCACTGAGGTATTTAAACAACTTAATGACCCCAAGTTTTATTCCAAATGCAACACCATGATCTAAAATTACTGCATTATATTTACTTGGAAGAAACTTACAGAATGGCAGCAACAGGGCCTAATCACGTGGGAAGAATACTGTATCCTCAAGAAGGACTATCCGAAGTTGCCCATTCTGTATCTTCTTCCCAAGATATATAAAGATCCTTTAGTGCCACCTGATAGACCGATCGTTTCCTCAAAGGGCAGTGTCTTTGAGAACATTTCCAAATATGTTGATCATTTTCTAAGATAATATGTTACCATTCTTCCTTCACATGTCAGAGACACAAAAGATTTTCTTTCCAAATTGGAGGGCACGTCATGGGATGATGACTACATTCTCATCACCCTTGATGTAAACTTATTGTACATCCAAATATAGCACAATCAAGGGATCAAAGCATGTTCTCATTTCCTCAATAACAGACACATAACTTACTTGGAACACACGAACATGCTTTTAGAGATGATGGATCTATGTCTGCATAATAATAGCTTTATTTTTAATGGTGCTCTCTACAAGCAAATACTGGGGGCTGCCATGGGCACATGATTTGCGCCCAGTTTTGCCAACCTGTTCCTGGGACTATGGGAGGAAGACATTTGCACTGATGACAATCTGAGAAGGTAGCCCTGTGGCTGTCATACATTGATGATTTATTCATCATATAGGAAGGCAGTGAGGGGCAAGCAACCAAATTAATTGAGAAATTGAATATTAATCCTTACAACATAACTCTCACGAACAGCATGAGTTGGGAGCTGATTGAGTTCCTTGATGTCAGAGTTGAAGTCAGTCAAGGCATGTTACAAACCAGCTTATTTTGAAAAACCACAGTAGGCAACAGCCTCCTTCATGCCCTCAGAAGCCATCCAGAAACTCTGACATGGAGTATCCCATACAGTGAGCTTCTCAGGGTAAGAAGGAACTGCAGCACAGATGAAGCATACAACACAGAACGAGATACCGTGATCTTGAGCTTCAGAGCTCATTGCTATCTTAAATGGGTTCTTACTACGGTCAGTAGATCCCAAACACTCATGGAACAGAACAGGGACTCTGAGATCACTGACACGAGGGACATCCTTACTTACAACAGGAATTCACAACAGATACCCAAAATCTTGTCCCAAAGCTGGGATATCCTTAAGAGTGATCCAACATGACAGACCCAGGGTCACTTATCAGAGAGGCCGGAGTTTGAGGGACATCCTGGTACACAGTGATGCCTCCCAGACCTACAAACAAGGGGCACATAATCTCAAAGGCTTTTTTCTCTGTGGCAACTGTAAAGCTTGCTGCAATAGCGAGATGAGACATTAGTTCACACCACTAGGCACCAAGAAGATAAAAAGCATCACACAATTCTTGACTTGTAGCTCAAAATTTTGTCATTTATGTGCTCGAATGTCCGTGGAAATTGAGGTACATCGGTAGCACAACATTCATGGTTAAGAAAAGAGTGTTAGAACATCATTGGGCCATCAACAACAAGGACGCGCATTATCCCATAGCCAGGCACTTTCAAGACTTCCAACTTTCAAACAGTTCCCTGCTGAGTTTCTTTGCCATAGAACAGGTACACATGAGCCCTAGAGGTTGTAATAGGGTGCTCAGACTTTGTAAATGTGAATCCAAATGGATATTAGAGCTAGAGACCAAATTCCTTGCAGGACACAATTTGGACAAAGAACAAGCCACTCATTTGCATGATGATTAACATGTATCTAGTCACTATGATGTTGCTTCTGTTAATCTTCCTCCAATGCTGTGCTATGTATAGTTTGTTTTAACCTTATCTTATCTTATCTTATCTTAGGTGCCATTTGTAAAGCGCACTGACGCCGAAGCTTCCTGGCGCTGAGAGACAGAATGGGTGAGGGGGAAGCGAAGTAGCGGGGTTCTAACAAAGGGGAGGGAAGAGGTGAGTTTTGAGTACTTTCCTGAAGTTCAAAAGAGAGGATGAACCTGCAGTATGTGTTCTTCTGCAAGTTTCATTTTAATCCTACATATTTCTTTCTATATCTTTTCTCACAGGAGGAAAGGAAGGGGCCCTCTGCATCCTGACTGACACTGTCACTGGGGCACCCTACCCTTTTCTTCCCCAGTTCTGGGTGTGCACATCGTCAAGATAAGAGATTTTTTCACAGTAATCTTATGTATCAATTTTCACTGTATATAGCTGCAATACAGGTAGCGCATGTGGACACATGACTATGGTACTGTGTTTATAGGCATTTGCATTGTGCCGCTTGGTGTTTGTATTGCGTTGCAGCACGACACAAACTGTGTGTTTCATTAGGCCACTAAGGGCTCCTATATAATGCCACTATGCTCACGCTACAGCCTATTTTGACACACATGGCTTTTGTCTCCCATTCTATGCCCTGATGGAGCCCATGCAGATTTCCGCATCCCCTCTTTGTTGTCACCTGACAGTTATTCGTTTTCACATGCTCCTTCATTTGATTGTTTGTAGTCGTAACACTGTGTTACACTAGGTGCTTCATGTGTGTTGTTAGAGACTTGTATTTTTTCTTCAGCGTTCTGACGTTCTTAGATGGCCTGCAGGCGCATGGACGGGGTAGGATAGTGAGCCAGCACCCGAGCTAAACTCCCAGTAAGGTGCGGGCATCCTGTACCACTAGCCCATGGAGCAATTCTCCTTCTTGTTTTTAGGTCACATCAGGAGCGTTTCAACTATTTAGTTGTAGCCTTACTGTAGAGTTCACAGTTTAGGCCCGCCCTGATTTCACAGAGGGCGTTTCTCCCTTTCACTCACTAGCACTTGTTCACCACAACTTTTTTCGGTCCTGAAGAAGCACAACGGATCCTTGTGACCAACCAGGCACGAAACATGTCAACCTTTTAGTTACCTGGGCACATTGCGCCTATAGTAATAACACACGACCTCCGGTTTTTTACTCTAACAAGGGTACCATCACATTAAAGACACCCTTTTGGTAACCCTTAGCCAGTTACAACTTACACGCGCCTTCTCACCCTTCACAGAGGACGCACTCCACACACCCGCACGCATCTTACAGCAGTTTCTCTAAAAGATCTCCGCTAAAGTGACCCTTAAGGGGACCTGTAGAGCATTGCAGCATCGGCCCGACGAGGATCAAACGCCTGATGATGAAGCATGATATCTTTCGGGGTGTGTGAGGGCAACAAGAGGCAAGACTTGCTCTTCCTTCTAACCAGTGGGTTCTAGGCCTAGGCCTTTTTTTCTGGTTTCTCTTTTTCCTCTATCTTTGTGAGTGGGTGACACGTTGCACCCCCTCCTTTAGAACACTGCCCCCCCCCGTTTTGACTTACAAATTAGATCTAGGGGCACGGGCACTGGACAATAACCTACTCCTGGGCCCCCCCTCTTTTTGTTGATACAGTTTCTAGATGGCCAGCACATCTGCGGTTCTTCACATCACTTGAGACTTTTTCATTTATATATATATATATATATATATATACACACACACACACACACACACACACATATATATATATACACACACACAAACATATATATATATATATATATATATATATTGTTGTATGTACTTTATTCGATAAAAAATGATCATAAAAGCATGTACAATCATAGTTCATCATTTAAAAATCCATTGTTCCATACAACCAATATATACACACGTCTAAAAATTTGCAGTTAAAAATATTTGCAATAAAAACAGTAAAAAACAACTACTATACAGGCAGTTAAAAAACAACAAAGCATCAAGAATGGGCCCACACATGACCTAGCTCTTGTTATCCCTTAACAGCTTGGTGCGTGTTAGCCAAGCGCACCCCAGGTACTTGGCTACCCCGCAAACCATAGTGAGGGAGCTGGTGTCGGCTTTTAAGATGCGTAGCACCACCCTGTAGTTCTTGGAGCCCAGATATTTACAAATAGGTTTGAGCCATTTTCTTCTCCCAAACCTATATGAATGAATGAATGAATGAATGAATGAATGAAATTATTTATAGAGCGCACGGTGGCCTCAATGGGGGCTGCACAGCCGGGACAAGAAGCAGATATTGAATTACACTGTTTCCAGTCTGCTGTAAGTTCATTAAGCGGGAGAATTCCAAACCTCAGCTTCAAATAGAGCATCCTATCTCTTGAAGATTGAATAAAGTCGAGAAAGGATTCCAGTTTTCGGGCAGGTTTACGGTCCAAGAACTGCTCGGTGAGAATCCCCCGATTAGAACTGAGCGCCTCCTCCGCCTGTACCCATTCCCAGTATGCTTTCTTAATTATTTGTTTGGGTGGGGGAATCTGGCTAACCCATGCCTCCCCAAACCCTATGTCTGATACAAGCTGTCTAAGCTTACTAATCCATTTGATCTTATTGCCTGTATCCAATTTGATGAGTTTGCTAAGGGCAGTAGCATAGTTAGCCAGTTCAGGGGTCCTTCTTAGGCGTACCCAGAATAGAAAGGGCGGAGCCTTACAATGTCTTTAATGTAGCGTTTCCCAATCAGTGGGGTGGAGAGTGGGAGAGAAACCAGGCCTCTATAAAACGTATTTTCTGATCTTACTAGGTCAGTGGTATTCTCAAATCCCCAAAATTCCGACCCATAGAGTGCTGAGGGTAATGCTTTGCCCTTATAGACCACAAGGGCCGGTGCTACTGGTCTACTGACAGAGAGTTGCTGTTCTCTTAAAATTGCCCCTGACACCCGCTTGTGGTTGAGGAGCATTTTGGCCAAATGGGAATTCCATTTCACCAAGTTATTAACCCGAATTCCCAAGTAGTCGAAGGACTCGACTATGTCTAATGAAATGCCATTGAGGGTGATACCGTTTCTAAAACGCTTAGACGGGGATAATGTCATCAGCTTGGTTTTGGTGGTATTAATGGATAGCCTGCATGAATCACAAAACAGGCTAAACCTATCTAGCAGTTTTTGCAGGCCTCTTGGACTTTTCGATATCAAGAGGGTGTCATCGGCGAAGAGGAGGGTAGGGGATTTCTAACCGGCCAGGGTTGGGGCATCGGCTGGGTCCTCTTTCAAATGGTCTACCACCCCATTGACAAAGAGAGAGAACAGAGTCGGGGCCAACACACAACCCTGGCGTACTCCCCTGTTCACCGCCACCCTTTCTGCCAACTGTCCCTGGTTGCCCCACCTGATTCTAGCATAGTTCCCCTCATGGAGGCGTTTGATAAAATTAAGAATCAAGGGGGGAATACCTAGGTCATACAACACCTGTCAAAGCTTGACACGTGAAACCAAGTCGAAGGCGGTCTTCAGGTCAATGAAGGCCAAGTATAGACTGCCTTTCCCAATGACCACGGATTTCCAATGGATCATAAAAAATCTGAAGACCTGGTCCATCGTGCCTACTTTCTGTCTAAAACCTGCCTGGAAATGTGAGAGGACGTTCCAATCTTCCATCCAGGACCTTATCCTCATGAGGAGGACCCTGCCAACCACCTTCTGTATTACATCGATTAAGCTAATCGGCCTGTAGTTGGCAGGATCCTCCCTATTCTCCTTTTTGTAAATAGTTACCACCTCAGCGCCCTTCCAGGAGTCAGCGACGGCATTGCCTCTAGCAATAAGGTTCATCAAAAGCAGGATAAAGTGGGCCCAAGGCTTTGGGTCATACAAGAGTAGATCTCCAGGGAGGCCATCGGGACCCGCCACCTTTCCTGGAGCAATACCCGCTATAGCCGAGGATACCTCGTTGATCTCAAAAGATTAAACTGATGTAGAACCCTCAGATATAGTTTGGAGGCGTATCATTCTGTGAAGACAGGTTACCTTCAATGCCACAGTACAGGCTAAGAAAGTGGTCATGCCACTGGTGCCCTGTAATGTGGTTTGGTATCAGGTCGGCTCCCTTCCGGATACCTTTGTTGATTATCTCCCAAAACACGGCTATGTCTTTCAGTTGAGAGGCAGATTTGAGCTCCTGCCAATGTGATTCTTCCCAATTGCGCTTTGCTTGCTCTATAGCCCTAGCATACTCCTTCCTAGCTGTTCTTATTCTTAGGTAGTCTTTTCCCCGTAGAGCTAGAGATAGGGACTGTCTCTTTTCCCTGCATGTAGCAGAGTACCAAGGGTTAGAGGGTCTAGGTGGGCATCCTTTCAGCTCACTATGCTCCTTAATGATAAAAAACTTTCCCAGCCTTTCTATTGTATCTTGGTAGAACTTGGGGAATGGGAAGTCATGTAATTCCTCATAGCTATCGTTGATAAATTCAAGCTCTGTAGTCTTCTGATATATTAGATCCCTTATACTAAGCAATTTATCTTCCTGAATTACAACCTTATGCCATTTAAGGCGTCGGTTGCAATTTGAAGGCACGACCTCCTTTGTTGACATCATCGAGGCATTAAATGGCTTAGTGGAAGTGGCAGCCCAATTGCTAGTAATTTGCATGCATAAGGGATTGTGGTCACTATCCAGGGTAGGTTTAACTTCCATGTCCAGGTTATCGCCCCATAAACGTGTATCCAGCAAAATGTAATCTATCCGTGAGGGACAACTAGACCTATTGTATGTGTCGGCCCCGCTTAGGTCAGAGCGTGTCCTGCCGTTTACTGCTCTTAGATTATATTCCAAGGTTAGGGCGTTAATTTGGATAGCCCTTTGTGTCCACTTCTTTATTGGGGATATATTGAGGGTTTGTATAGGCCATTTGTTGTCCTCCTCGCCAATGCCCAGGAAGTCCTCCTCACTCAATGGTTCTTATGTGCAGTTGAAATCCCCTGCTACAATGATACCAGAATGGGGGCGAATACAGGACAGCTCGGACTCCAATGCTGTTAGGGTTGCTGATGTTTGGGCCACGGGAGACCCTCTCGCATACACATTAAATACCTCCACGTTGGTAACATTTGTTGGCCCTTTGATCGTCAGGTGTAAAATATCCTTTGAGGGTAGGTTGTGCATAGTAATGGACCAATTCAATGAGACATTAATCCACTTTGCATTTCTCTACAAAGTCGACCTTTTGCCCGGCTTTTTCCGCTTCCCGAGTAGTCTTTTATGAGGTCAACGAACTTTTGGACCTCTGGATTGTTGTTTTCAAAGACCTCTGTGGAGCGAAACTGCTTGAATCCAGCAGGGCCATTATGAGTGCTCGAGGGGCTCGAAGAGGCTCAAAGCAAAGGACTCCGATTGCCGCCTCGGACCCCAAGGACATCAAAACTGCTAAAGATGCCGCCTCTGCCACTGAGGGAGCACCTAAACCTAAAAACGAGGTCAGTGGAGATAAGAAGATGCTGGCAAAACAGTGGGGCAAACCAGGGGGGGGGGCGCCCAAAGATTCTAAAAACACTGAGACTGTTCAACCTCCCCCTGCAAAAATCTTTTTGGGAATTAAAAAAAATGTGCTAAATCCCAATATGAAGCCCCCCTCCTCTTGCATTAATCACCTTCCAGCAGATAACGTAAAGGCAGGGGCACTTCACGCTGGGAGCGGAATGGATGGTGCTGCCCCATCCACTGTACCAGACAATGACACAGCTGAATCAATAGAACCTATAGGGGTGCAGCCTATCCAACAGACACAGGCACAGGCACTAGATAACATACTTGGCGAGAATAGTATGGAGGCTCCACTGCTCATCCCTGACTCTGACCCTGGCGAAGCAGGGACTAATAAAGTGATCCAAAATCTGACGGTGCCCCCCGGTTCCCAGATGCCCTGGACACCCGAAGCAGGAGGGGAAGACTTTTACTCCGTGTCAGACAGCACTCCAAATTCTTCCAACGAAGGTGGCTCTGAGGAATCCAGCGAGGGGGACAGCGAGATTTCACTCCAAGACACAGGCACGGTGCAGCGATCTAAAAAGCCCACCATCAAAAATAAACGCAGCAGTCAGCTAAAGTGGGATTATTCCGACTCTCAGGTTTCATACCCCTTAGAAGAAGACGATTTAAACTCTACTCAATGGGGAAGTACCAGGAGCCTTCAAGCCGACACCTCTGAACCTTCTCTAGCTGCTATTCTGACCTCCATCAAGGAATTCCACGAAGAAGTCCGGGCGGATAACCGCATTGCTAAAAACGCTGCCAAAAAGCTGCAGGGAGGGCTCAGGCGGTTGAACAAAACATGTGCAGACATTAGTGACCGGGTCACGATGGTAGAGGCACGAACAGAACACTTGGAAACTGAAGTCCTAGCTACCAAACAGCAGGGGGAGTTTAATACTGCCTGCATGATGGTTCTGATGACAAAAATTGAGGAGCAGGAAAACCGTCAGCGCCGGAACAACCTCCGCCTACTTGGTATTCCTGAGGGGAAGGAGGGGGATGACCCCAGGCTCTTCATAGTTAAATTACTAAAGGATTCCTTTCCAGACCATCCGGAATGGGATTGGGACCATGAGGTTCAGAGGGCGCACCAGTTCCCTTTTCATCAAAAGCGACAACACAGCGGTGGCAACTCGTCAGGAGGGCAACCTAGGGTATTTCTCGTGTACTTTGAGAATTTCCTCCTTAGACAGATGATTTATGACCAGGCCCGCTTTAATTCCAAAAAAGGTGCAAATGGCGTAACTTTCTTTGCGAAACCAGATTTTTGCCATCAGACTGTCGAGAGGAGATGGCGAATGAGACAACTAATTTCCCCTTTCCAACAGCTGGGGGCGGGAGTGTATCTAATGGTCCCCTCAAGGCTCAAAGTAATCCTAAACGGGAGCAGCAAGGTTTTTCTCTCTGAGATTAAAGCGGGGGAATATTTGGAGGAACTGAAACTCAGGAAGAAGTAACATTTGCACACTCTGTCCAATGAGTCGAACTAGACCTAAGCCGAACACTTTGACCCGGACTGTGGCATCTTTTTGACAGTATTGATATTCTCTCTATTTTTTGCTATGCGGCTTCTTTATCTCTCTATGTTATTATCACACTATTTTTCTTTTCCACGTTATCACTGTATCCCTGAGCACAGTCAAGAAAAAGGGGCATGCGGTCGAACTGATGAACTAGAGCTTAAGTTTCTATCAATCCGGCGTGGCTGTCTGTCGGGGCTCAAGTTGATTATCATCACTCAGGCTCTGCCTGATTGCTCGAAAAAGGGGGGTGGGTGGGGGAGGGATGGGAAAGGCACTTCAAGAGAAGAGATCTGCACAGAAAAACTGAGCACTAATTGGTTAATCTTTCTTGCACATACACATGTACATATAAGATACACTTGCCTTGGTACAAAACAAGTTATTAGGAGTCTGATGAATTATTATCCTTTGGTTCTTTTTCTTTTTTTTTTTCTTTTTTCTAAATGGCTAAGCTAAACTCTTTAAGAATTGTCTCTGTGAACATCTGCGGATTAAACGATCACTCCAAAAGGCAGAACGTGGCACTTGGGCTTCGCTCTCTGGGGGGGGACATCAACTGCATACAGGAAACTCATATCGAGGGCTCCCAGAAACACTTATTAGATTCCTTGGGTTTCCAAGTCCTGGGGGCCACTACACAGGGTTCCAAAACCAGGGGGGTGGGGATATTGGCTGAGAAAAGACTTTCTATCTCTTCACCCCGGGTCAAAGCTGATTCTTTAGGCAGATGGGTGATCCCTGAGTGTCATGTTTCTAATAACCTACCTTTTACACTTTGCTCAATCTACGGGAGTAATGTAGATGACCCAGGAGTCATCAACTTGGTTTCAGGGGAACTAGCTCACTGGCCCACCCCTATTGTCCTCTGTGGTGATTTGAATTTGCATTTACCTTCCAAAACTGGGATAGCGTTAGCCACTGGGAATACAAGGGGAGGAAACCCCTGGTATATCAGGCCTTGATAGATCTTGCGCAGATGCATGGTCTGAGAGACTGTTGGGCAAAACGGAACCCCTCCCAGCCAGGGTACACTTTTTTTTCTGCTCCGCATCACACCCTTATTAGGCTGGATTACTTTTTCCTTTCATCCTCAATTATTAACAATTGCACTATTGGAATGGCCCCACGCTTTATGTCCGATCATAATCCCCTTATCATTAACATCAACGGTCTGGGGAAAGCTAGAGAGGCCTCCTCCTGGAGTTTTGAAAAAGCTTTACTACAGGACCAGCTGTACAAAACACATATGCAAGGGTGGCTAGAGGAATTCCTTGAGATTAATGTTGGCTCTGCCCCTCTAATGACAGTCTGGGATGCTTTAAAAGCCGGGATCAGGGGTGAAACTCTTGGATTCTCAGCGCATAAAAATAAAAAAGAGAAAATGGTGATAAGTAGCTTACAGGGGAAGCTAAGGGTGGCCGAAACCAAATTGACTCACTGCATTCAAACAAGACAAGACATTGAGACAGTGCAGAAAGAGGTAGTGCTGGTTAGAGCAGAAATTGGAGCAATTTTTGCTGAAAAAACTGCGGCAAAATGGGCAAGCACCCGAGAGAAAAATTATGAGTGCAGTGACAATATCGGGCATCATCTGGCTGTTAGGACCAGGCAACAGGTCTCCTGCAATGAGATACGTGCAATTAAACTCCCATCAGGGGAAGAGACTAACGACATAGATCACATAAGAAAGGGTTTTCAGGACTTCTACACCAAGCTCTATACGGAGAACCATGGTCCAGTGACCTAATTGCTAATGAGACAACCAACTACCTTAGCGAGAGCAACCTCAGTTCTCTTTCCTTAGAGGATAGGGAAATGCCAGATATAACTCCTACATGGGACGAGATACTGGAATCCCTTAATAGTCTGCCTGATGGGAAAGCTACTCGGCTGGATGGAATCCCAGTAGAGTTCTATAAGACTTTCGCTCCACAAATGAAGACAATTCTTATAGAAGTAATAACCTCTATCTTCAATGGGACTTTACCACCAGCATCCTGGTCCATGGCCAGAATAGCTATTTTTCCAAAGAAGGATAAATCTCCAACAGAGATGAGTTCGTATCGACCAATAATGCTCATTAACTGTGATTCAAAGATTTTTTCCAAAGTGCTAGCCAACAGAATCTCTTCAGTGGTCGAATCATTGGTCTCTGAATGGCAGCATGGGTTTATCCTGAAAAAAGGAACCACAGAGCATGTTAGGAGGGCCATTACTCTTTTTGACGCTGCACAGGCTGCTGGAGACCCGATGTCACTTACACGCTGAGAAAGCCTTTGATCGGGTCTCCTGGCAATTCCTGTGGGCAGTCATAAGGAGAATGGGATTCGGGCCAAGGATCACGCAAGCAGTACAAGCCCTTTATGTAAAACCAAGAGCTTGTGTATCCGTTAATGGACAACTTACTGGGCAGTTTGAGATCTCCCGGGGCACCAGACAGGGCTGCCCATGCTCCCCTCTGCTGTTCGCCCTCTATCTGGACCCCTTTGTCAAGCAAATAGAGAGAAATAATGAGATCCTCCCAGTCAACCTACAACCTACAAGGCAGCTGTACTAAGATCATGGCTTACGCCGATGATCTGGCCATCACTTCAAAATGAGGCGCTAAAATTTGGGAGGCTCTCTGGCTATGCCCTGAACCAAAACAAAACCCAAATAATAACCAATAGCCAAGTACCCTGGACCGATTATAGAGTGGTTCCCAAAGCCAAATATCTGGGGGTCTCTATCTCATCAAATCTGGATGAAATTGTTACAGATAACCCCTTGCCAATACATACTAAAACGGCTCTAAAACAAATCAACAACCTACATTTAACCCTTGTTGGCAGATGTAATGTCATAAAAATGACATATTTTCCCAAACTCCTATATTTTTTCCGCACAATACCTCTGGAATTCAGTAAATCTAACCTACAAAAATTTCAACAAATATTCACACAGTTTATTTGGTCATATTCCCAACCCAGGAGGGCTTTAAGGCAGCTCTGTCTACCAAAAGAGCGAGGGGGTTGGTCCTTTCCTAACATTACTCTTTACTATTGGGCTTCGGTATTACAATTCAGCGCAGAATTGTTAAAAGAGGCTCCACCCCCGCAGACTTTAGGGCTTCCCACGCCCTTCCAGCTACTATTGGGAGAACAGTCCTGGGGCTGTCTACTTCGGGAAACCACCTACGGATACTATAAAAGGGTGAGATTCAAGACACTACTAAACTCTTTCAAAACCTTCCGCAGTATCCGAAAATGCTTAGGGCTGGGCAGATTCAACTTCTATACTCCCACACTGAACAATGGCAGCTTGCCTGCTATCTTCGGCAGGGCTTACTTCTCAGACTGGCATAAGGCCGGCATATTGAAACTGGGAGACCTTATCACTTGTGAAGGAGTGGTCCCTTTTTCTGAGCTATTGGTTAGATTCAAACTCAAAAACGAAGACGCATTTAAATACCTCTCTGTATCTAACTTTTTGTCTAGGAAAGCAGGGGGGGCCTCAGGATTCAGGGATATTGACCTGCTTAATACTTTACGTAAGCCATTAACCCCCCGAATTGGCCTGCTATATAATATCATAAATAGGCAGACCCCCGACGACTTACAGCACATAGCTGATAAATGGCACAACAAAACTAACACTCCTAACACCACTTTTTTTAACTCACTTGCCCTTTCACAGAACATTTTAATCTCAGCCAAACTACAGGCGCAGCACTTTAAAACCATTTTCTTTTTATATCTCACTCCTAGTAAAATCGCAAAGTGGTGGACCGGCCAAGGCACCTTATGTCCCAGATGCTCGGAATTTGCGGCCAACTCTATCCATATTTTTTCTACCTGCTTAAAACTCTCCATCACCTTAAACCGAATACAGGAATTTTTAAGGGAAGTCACAACTCAGCCTATTACACTGAATCCAACTATTATTCTGCTCGGAACACAGACAGATACTTATAAATTGAAAAGAGATGGTTTAATTTTTATTGCGATGACAGTTTGGCGGCTCTGTGTGGCCTCTGCCTGGCTTGACCCAGAGCCTCCATCGTTCTCACAATGGCTAGCCAGATTTATCGCTATGTATCACCTAGAAACCGCCGTGTACACAAAGAAAGGAAGGAAAGGACGGAAAAAGGGCCTGGAGGTGTGGGAAAAACTGACATCTTGGCTGGCACAGTCAGACGAACCTTCACTCCGTCCCGCTTCTCCTCCCTAGCCTCTTTGTAAACTAAATACTGATTTTTGTTATTATTTTTCTACTTTTTATTTTATTTTTTCTTTCTTTTTAACCGACTCCTAGGCCCTGTGGTTTTTACTCACGTATTTTCATATTTTGCTTTTTCTTTTGTTCTTTTCTTAAACATCTGTGCTCTCTGTGCTTTTTTGGTCTACTGTGTCTTTATCTCTTGTCTAAACTATACGTAGTTTTTTTCTTTCATTGAGGGGTGGGGCGGTGGGTGCTTTATTGAAATGTTCTATGCATTATTTCTTTACGTTGGCAATAAAAAAATAATAAAAAAGAGACATTAATCCAAATGTGGAGACCCCCCCGAGGGGCGGCCTTTCCCTGAACTTGTGGCTGGAATGAAATATGTGGTAAACCCTGATTTGTGCAAGGGGACCATACTGCAAGTCTCCTGGAACAGGCAGATGTCATGGTTGTCAATAAACTCGTTCCACTCCGGGAGAGAATTTTTTTTTTAAAAGACCTGCTATGTTCCAGGAGAGGAAATGAATCACCCTTGGAATTGTTCCAGTGGGCCGAACATCGCTGTCTTCAACACACCTAACCCAATCAACGTTGGATCTCTCCTCCTCATCTCGTTCTAACCCCAGGCTACTATGGCAAGAGTCAGTTCCGCCACATTTCCCCCCCACATAAAGCGGACAAGATAATATGAAACAACAACAGTGGGCATTACTAGCATGCACATAAATCCAAAAGCAGATATTGAGATCCCACCATATTCTGGTTTGAGGACATGATATGAAGCTCATTAGATTTTGCACTGTTTTGCATAATTAGTTGCATTTATTGCACAAGCACTAAGAACTTTTATTCACGTTATTTGCACTAGGGGGCAATAACTCGTACAGTTGCTAGATCGAACTAATGTCAAACATGGGAAGACTACACTAACAGGGATTTAACTCGTAATTCTTTGGCAAGCGATGATCAAGTACAATACAAAAAACATTTAATAAGGTATTTGACCAATATTTTATAAAGCCTCAAACATGTGTTTTTAATTTTGATTAGTCTATACTAATATAATAAAGAGAGAGCCCAAACCTTTGAGGCGGGTAATCTCAGGAACCACAGCACCAATCACAACACCCAATACAGCGTTGGAAAGGGCAGTTGCAGCAGAAGGACATAGGCTATGCAGACGCCCACCATATACATTTAAAAGGTAAAAGAACCGTGCCAGCAAAGTAGTCTCTTGTGGGCGTGTCTGCGTTGTGCTGTGGGCGTGTGCTGGGGGCGTGACAAATGCTGGACCTACCCCTGATCCCTAAAATACCCCTGTACCCCAAAACCCAAACCTAGCCCTGAACCCTAAAAATACCCCTGTACCCCAAAACCAATACCTATCCCTAAACCCTAAAACTACCCCTGTACCCCATAACCCAAAACTATATCTGAACCCTTAAAATACCCGAACACCCCAAAACATATACCTCAGTACCCCAAAACATATACCCCTATACCCATACTTACCTTATCCAAACATTAAAAAATAAACATGCTTTTACCATTCATGCATTTACAACAAATTTCGTTGTAAATGTATGCGTGGTAAAAGCATATAAAATGTAATGCAATGCGTTATAATGGCATTGCGGAGTCATGGTACTTTCGTAATGAAAGTATGCGGAGTGTTGGTATGCGGAAAGAAAGCTGCGGAATAATGGGTGTTACCCTCTCCTGGTAAGTACATTGGTGGCACGGCGGCCAACATCTCCAGCAACATACTCATATTTTTTCACCACCCATTTGAAAAATGCACAGGTCTCTCTCATTGATGGCCAGCACCGACATACACTTTTAGACACACCTCCCGCCACACGTTCTAGAATTGCGAACTTTAGAGCTGGGGAGCTACGTTCGAATCTCAGCATCAGCTCCACATCTTGTGATTCCAGGCAAATCGCTTTGTCTCCCCGTGCCTACCACAAATGAATGTGTTCTTCTGTAATGTAAATTGTGCTCATGCCATGTTATCGAGTTCACGCTATATAATATTGCAAGGAAAAATAAAGTAGGGAAACTCGAGTTCACACACTACTGAACGCGCACTCTTAAGTGCATCAGCAGTGCACTGTGAATCAGAGCGTTTCACAGGCCTGTCACAGATAAGAAATGCTATCAAAACGAAATCCTACAAAACAATATACTACTGGCCGGCAGCAATTCATACCCGGACAACGTCGGGACGGGCTGCTAGTATTTTATAAAATTGCTAGATGGCTTTTAAAAAATGGTTGTACAAGATTTTACTACTTTATTTATTGTATGGCTGAACAAATGCTAAATGAAATGCACATTGTTCGAAAAAAGTGTAACAGCGAAGTATGTCTTCCAGCTTCATTACAAAGATGCCACACATGATGAGTTAAACAGGGAGCACTGTCACTTTATATATTGCACTGTTATACCTTGCCACTGTCATGTTATCAAGGCTTAGGCAAGCCGAAACGCGTAATGGCGACAGGTGACAAGCAATAAAATTCTTTGTCCACCATTCCTTGGGTCCGTGTCCGTCAATAAAGGCAAGCCTGGTAAAGTACGGAAGATTGCGATATATATATATATATATATATATATATATATATATATATATATATATATATATATATATCCACAACGCAGGTTAGTCCTAAAGAAAGGAAGCAGCAGGCAGATGCATTTTTCAATTTATTTGAGGAGCCAACTTGCCAGCAGATTTCAGCGTGGACACTGGCAAAAGAATGTTCACAAGCGGAACTCCGGTTCCCTTTCTCAATGGCTTCATCTCTGCGTAACTTCAGACAGCATTCCCCACACCATATACCTTACAGGGACCTGCCCCAGTGGGCGAGGCCTAAGGCCTTGTGCGTCCTGTAGTGCCGGGACAATGTCCTACAGTGAGTCCATCTTTAGTGGCAGAAAGTAAAAAATATGTAAAAACCCATGTGGGGCGATGCCAGGCCCCGTTATGCAATCTGCACCCTTTCAAGTTGGAATCCTTTGAAACTGCCTCGCTCGTATGCTGACACCAACGTGACACCAGCATGGGTCCGCATCAACGCGGCGGGCTTCCCTTCGCAGCTGGGCTCAGCCGCTCAAAATCCACAACACAGTTTAGCCCCAAAGAAAGGAAGCCATGGCAGATGCCAGGCCAGGTCCTCCCTGGACTGGAAACCAAGCATCCTAGGACTGGTTTCAGGCTTTCAGCCCTATCAGCCAGGATAGCTTGACTCCAGTGGCATGGAGAGCACGGGACCCACGTTTGGTCATACCCGTCCCACTCGGGGTGACAAATGCAAAAACAACAATTGATGGACAGAATGAAGAACAATGTCATACATTCACCCCAGTACAGAGATCTGAGAGATCAGAGAGAGGACTGGCCTGGGAGTTCGGTCTGGACTGTTCCCATGGGGCACAGGGTCAAGACTGATTTGCATATGGCTGGGTCCAGACAAGGGTGGCGTAGTGGGCAAAAGAACAATGGATTTAACCCCGATCTTTTGACTGGGGGAGAATGTTTGCATTGTCAGCATTCCGTCCATCATTTGTTTGCTGTAACACTATTTGTGCTAAGATGGGTCCCTTGCTCACTGTGCCCCTGGATTCAAGCTAGCCTGGCTGAAGGAGGGTGACATACCCCAAAACCGGTCCCAGGATGCTTGTTTCCGGTACAGGGAGGACCTGGCCTGGCAGTTCGGTCTGGACTATTCCCATGGGACACAGGGTTAATACTGATTTGCATATGGCTGGGTCCAAACTGGGGTGGCGTAGTGGGCAAAAGAACAATGGATTTAACCCAGATCTTTTGACTGGGGGAGAATGTTTGCATTGTCAGCATTCCATCCATCATTTGTTTGCTGTATTAAAATGACTTATGACACGCTGCATCACTTTTTTGCGGCATGGAATCATCAGATTTATGGCTTGGCGCACCATGTCGCAAGTGACGAGTAAAGTAAAAATAAAAATTACGTTGATATGGCCATCGTGAAGTAACAAAAACTGACACAACTGCTGAAAAAGTGTAAGTCAGAATCACGTATTCCAACACAAGACAAACTAGCCTTGCGCTACTTTTTTGTTATGTCACGATTAAAAAATTGGCAAAAAAAAAAAAATACACACACATCTACCTCAAAAATCATTTTTGGAGGCAAAGAAAGGTTCCATGGAGCAGGAAGGAAACACCAGCAGCCAAGAGAACTTCCCACACACTAGCCAGGATGTCTAATCTGAAACCCAGGGGAAGAGGAAAGTAAATTTCATTGCGGAGGAGAATGAAATACTAATCAATGAGGTTACAGGCCACCAACACCAGCTGTTTGTCATCTCTAAATTGCCGTTATCCAGAAAAGATGCAATTTGGCAGTCTAAATTGGCGGTGGTCAACTGTGTGGCTCAAGCGAAGAGGACATGGCCAAATTTGAAGAAACGCTGGCAGGACATTAAGCCTAGGACCAAGGAGAAAATGGCCCAAAACATGAAGGCAGCAATGCAAACTGGAGGAGGAAGCCCAGCAGAACAGGAGGAGCTGAATGCCCTGGGGGAGCGTGTTGCAGCTGTCATCCCAGAGGAGTTGGTGGCAGGACTTCCAGGACAAGACAGTGCTGAGCATGAGGACCTGCAAGACTCATACGGTAAGTTGTAACAAGGGACAATGTCGCTAACAAGCTAATTCTGTGCAGTGCATTTTTGTAGGTACCAGTCCACCTTAGTGACATGCGACGTACAAAGAGAAGTCATGTATTTCAATTACAGTTAAGTGTCACATAAATGCCTTGTACACTGGACAGTCACATGTTGCCCAGTTCACTCTAGATCCATCATGTAACTCACAATATATGTCAGAATTGCAGTACCAGGCCACTACCACTTCTGTGAAGTGAAGCATGTAGGTGTATTCACTACAGAACCCGTTTGAAGTACAAATCCAGCAACACCCTGCAACAGACATATGGTCTCACACATTATCCCCTTGCATAACTGGAGTGTTACTTCTGACACATTTTAAATGTAAAACACAAGACGTGCAAGGGGCGGGTGTAAAAGCTCTATATGGTCTTATGAAGAATAACACATCACCACTTGTGCGTCCCTTCATGATTTGTACCGGTGGCACAATATTTCAGCACCCATTTCAAGGTCATGCAGAGTCACCCTGTGTGGCTTCCTGAGGTCTTGTCATAATGGTTTCCTTCCATCCAGTACCATGTGGGACTGTGTTGTAGCATGGGTGTTGATGTTGGTGTATCGACACAACATCCATGGTCTACTACACACAATTGGAGCTACACGTATGTGTTTTGGGGGTTGGACAGTGCTGCAATGAGTCTTATTGCACAGTGCTGCCATGTGTCAAAATAAAAGGTGCAAATTGTGTTCAATCTCCAAAGTACAGTGCATGCCTTTCCTTTGGCCCTGCGTGGTACACAATGTGCTGCCATATGCTAATGCACGCATCCTTGCACTATGTTGCAAGGGTGCCTGTGGAGTAGGGGTGATTGAGTCCGTGTCAGAATGGAAGCCTCATTCCTAACTAGTCTGTGCTGTTGGTGTGTAAAAGGAACATAATGTTCCAATTTACTAACAGAATGGCACATTCACCAGCTTTTGTTTTGATGCAGGCAAGTGCCGGAAGAGTTCTTGTGGTGCTTCCCGTGGCTAACACCTCGTAAATGAGGCACACACTGCGTGCCAGAACCTGCAACACAAATCACAAGACAGAAAGGCCATCACACCTTTAGCATTTGTCAGGAATGTATCTCTTCTTGTACAACACCAATCACTCCTGCAACTGAGTCACACTTGCAACATGGCATACGGGTGCCTCCACTGGTGTCAGACTGCTGCCTGTTTCATGCTGCAGGGTCAATGGTCAGGAATGTCCCACATCTACCATAGATGTCACATCCTTCTAAGTATACAATAACCAAAGGCAGTTCAGTGTGCTGGCGTGCTGTGATGTTGTACATAACATGCTGGGAACTAATGGGCCCAGTATAACTCATAGCAAAGACCTAAGCTATGTGAAACAAGCATGCCATCATATTTTTGCTGTCAATGTCTATCAATACGACATGTGAAGCAATGCAAATTGACATGTTTGGTTTGTCATGCGTAATTACAATTGTCCATAATACAAGACTCTCATTGTCTCAAAGGTGTGGTCTGTTTGTGTTGCATAGTGTGTTCCACACATGACCCATGGAATCAGAAGAAAAACAAGGAGGTTATATCCAAGGCCCTTTGCGCAGTAGGTGTGTCACCTTCAAAATGGGAAGAAGTGATGTACTGGCGGTGCAAGGGCCCTGTAAATAGGCCCCCAAGTACCTCTAGTTGTTGCTACATTGACTATTTGGACTATTACAAAGCTGACTATGTAAAGGCTCATAGGAAGGCTAAATCTCCACATCCTCTGACTGTCCATTGTTTACATGTGTTGCAAAATGCAAACATGACAGATACTAATGTAGAATTAATTGTTAGAATCATTGTTTGAGAAAGATGGTGTCCTTCTGGAATGCAACTTTCCCCTAACAACTCAAACAACTTTACTCCAAGGTTCAAGGATGCCTGCTGCTTTCTATCGAATACCTTTGCGATGCCACTGAAGGTGAAAAATAATAAAACTTGATACCTCGCCTACAATATGCATCATTATGAACTCACATTTAACCATAGGGCTGTTCAGCTGGATCACATGTGGAGCAGGCCTCTGTGCAATACATGTATGTGAGGCCACATTGGTGATAATGGATCTTCCATGTAACTTCTGTGTACTTCATGGGCAGGCATACCACATACAAGTGTATGGGCAGATTTTTCCTACAGAGGATTTGATAAGGCATGACTTTCCAGCAAGGTTCACACTAATCAACATATCTACTGTTGTGTCTGACAGTATCAGCCCTGTGAGTGATATGGTAACCCATTAAATATCGGATTACATTTGGCCAGCACATCATATATGTGGTGTAGTCCAGTCATAAAATAGGGACATGTTTTAGGAGTTTGTAGCCATATATCTACAGCATTACACATATGTCAAAGTTGCACCTCAAGAAACAGGGTGAAGCACGGTACAGGACAACATATTGTGTCACCATTAAGCCATTCCGGAAGGGATGATATGTAGCTTCCTTATACTTGCTTCTGCTGTGTGTATAAGCAGGCTAGGATTTTTACATGCTCATACCCCTTTCAAATATGGGAGCTACTCTAACGACATCCAACCAACATTGGGTGCCATGTAAGTGTCTGGTTATGTCTATTCATACTCTAGTTTTATCACGGAACACTTCAAGCAATGTTGGGTATGGTTGTAAACAGTGTCTGGAGAGAAGTCCTCTACCTGGTCACATTTCTCAATTGACAGTTCACACAAGTTAATGTGAAAATGAGGGAGACATAGCAAAAGTCAGTGGCTTAATCACAAGGCCCTTGTGTGGCTGGTATGTCACTAATGTCCATGTCAATAGTGAAGTACCTCTGACACAAGGTGCTGACAGACTATGGTCCTCAGTCTTTTCAAGGCCCTTTGTTACCAATCTGCTGCTGGAATGTCAATTTTGATTTTCTATAGTGTTGCATTTTTCCGTGGTATATTAACAAGTATCCGTATAGAGATTTAGTGTACCTTTTCATGTGCTTGCAAACGTGACACTTTCAAGTAAAAAACTTGTGTGATCAGGTTTTTTCATGGGTGTTGCTGTGGGTGACCCGATGGGACAAACTTTGTTTGCCTTCTTCACATTCCCTTTGTGCCACCAGTGCATCAACTTCAATATGTGTAAAAGTCTGTACTGGCGGTGCAAGGGGCTTGTAAATATGTCCCTGAATCTGAAGCATCACTCATTTTTTTAAAATGTTGTAAACATGGGAATAGATCACATCCTAACACCACACCAGGGGTGGCGTTGAGAGGTTCAATGATGAGAAATGAAAAAATGTCTACGTGTTAATTCTCTTACAATGTGTGCTGATTTGTATAACACACATAGAAACCATATACTGTCACTTGGTATTGCTTTTGTGCAGGAAGGTGCCCCTACCTAACCATCAACAATCAGCCCATCAAGACATGCACCCCTGCACCAAGGTACAAGGGTGCATGCTGTGCTCCATCACCACCCCCTTTTCTGTATCGTTTTTGGCCACTATAGGTGTGGCAGGGTATACTCAGACATGAGTCCCTTTCTCACTGCTCCATCAGGATTCAAGCAAGCCGGGCCGAAGAGGCTGAAATGCCAGAAACCGGTCCCCGGTAGCTTGTCTCCTTTCTGGTGAAGAATTGGCTTGGTAGTTTGGTCTGCCCTGTTCCCATGATGCACTGGGCCAGGGACAGACTAATTTGCATATAGCCAGGTTCTGAGCTGGGATGGGGCAGTGAGATAAATAACGGTGATGGATCAAGCCCTGATCTTTGGACTGGGTAAGAGTGGTCTGCTTAATTCAGACACTCTGTTCATCACCACCCCCTTTTCTGTATCGTTTTTGGCCACTATAGGTGTGGCAGGGTATACTCAGACATGAGTCCCTTTCTCACTGCTCCATCAGGATTCAAGCAAGCCGGGCCGAAGAGGCTGAAATGCCAGAAACCGGTCCCCGGTAGCTTGTCTCCTTTCTGGTGAAGAATTGGCTTGGTAGTTTGGTCTGCCCTGTTCCCATGATGCACTGGGCCAGGGACAGACTAATTTGCATATAGCCAGGTTCTGAGCTGGGATGGGGCAGTGAGATAAATAACGGTGATGGATCAAGCCCTGATCTTTGGACTGGGTAAGAGTGGTCTGCTTAATTCAGACACTCTGTTCATCACCACCCCCTTTTCTGTATCGTTTTTGGCCACTATAGGTGTGGCAGGGTATACTCAGACATGAGTCCCTTTCTCACTGCTCCATCAGGATTCAAGCAAGCCGGGCCGAAGAGGCTGAAATGCCAGAAACCGGTCCCCGGTAGCTTGTCTCCTTTCTGGTGAAGAATTGGCTTGGTAGTTTGGTCTGCCCTGTTCCCATGATGCACTGGGCCAGGGACAGACTAATTTGCATATAGCCAGGTTCTGAGCTGGGATGGGGCAGTGAGATAAATAACGGTGATGGATCAAGCCCTGATCTTTGGACTGGGTAAGAGTGGTCTGCTTAATTCAGACACTCTGTTCATCACCACCCCCTTTTCTGTATCGTTTTTGGCCACTATAGGTGTGGCAGGGTATACTCAGACATGAGTCCCTTTCTCACTGCTCCATCAGGATTCAAGCAAGCCGGGCCGAAGAGGCTGAAATGCCAGAAACCGATCCCCGGTAGCTTGTCTCCTTTCTGGTGAAGAATTGGCTTGGTAGTTTGGTCTGCCCTGTTCCCATGATGCACTGGGCCAGGGACAGACTAATTTGCATATAGCCAGGTTCTGAGCTGGGATGGGGCAGTGAGATAAATAACGGTGATGGATCAAGCCCTGATCTTTGGACTGGGTAAGAGTGGTCTGCTTAATTCAGACACTCTGTTCATCACCACCCCCTTTTCTGTATCGTTTTTGGCCACTATAGGTGTGGCAGGGTATACTCAGACATGAGTCCCTTTCTCACTGCTCCATCAGGATTCAAGCAAGCCGGGCCGAAGAGGCTGAAATGCCAGAAACCGGTCCCCGGTAGCTTGTCTCCTTTCTGGTGAAGAATTGGCTTGGTAGTTTGGTCTGCCCTGTTCCCATGATGCACTGGGCCAGGGACAGACTAATTTGCATATAGCCAGGTTCTGAGCTGGGATGGGGCAGTGAGATAAATAACGGTGATGGATCAAGCCCTGATCTTTGGACTGGGTAAGAGTGGTCTGCTTAATTCAGACACTCTGTTCATCACCACCCCCTTTTCTGTATCGTTTTTGGCCACTATAGGTGTGGCAGGGTATACTCAGACATGAGTCCCTTTCTCACTGCTCCATCAGGATTCAAGCAAGCCGGGCCGAAGAGGCTGAAATGCCAGAAACCGGTCCCCGGTAGCTTGTCTCCTTTCTGGTGAAGAATTGGCTTGGTAGTTTGGTCTGCCCTGTTCCCATGATGCACTGGGCCAGGGACAGACTAATTTGCATATAGCCAGGTTCTGAGCTGGGATGGGGCAGTGAGATAAATAACGGTGATGGATCAAGCCCTGATCTTTGGACTGGGTAAGAGTGGTCTGCTTAATTCAGACACTCTGTTCATCACCACCCCCTTTTCTGTATCGTGCTCCAGAAAAGGCATGTCTGGGCATATTCTATGGTACAGGAACCAAACTTAACAAGCATTTGCAATGCAATTGGTCTTGCCTTTGGGACCTTATATGTATTTAGCTATGCAGCACATTAACCTGGGTGCTGAAACATCAACTGTTCTTTAACATGGAGGGAAAGTAGGCACCAAACTGCATGACACGCCAGTTATGGGAACAAATGGAGAGAAATATTGCCTTTCAGCGCGAAATGGTATAGTCCAAAGCTCTGTTTTTAATATAAAATCAGGGCCTTGGGTGGTCATATCACTGAAAAAACAAGTTTTAAAAAAAAATGTGTCTACAAGTGCTCATGGAAGACATTTTCTTTGGATTGGAATCTAGAGAATGCTAAAGTGATTATGGTATTTCACTGACCTCTGCTGGTCGTTTTCTATCAAGAAAGTTAAATAGAGGCAGTTGCCAGAAAAATAAAAAAATTAAGTCCCTCAGCAGAAAGCAATTCTGGTATTTTACTGACCTCTACTGGTCGTTTTCTATCAAGACAGTTAAATAGAGGCAGTTGAACAGAAAAAAGTCCCCAAGCGGAAGCAGACCAGTCCCAGGGCTGATCTCCAGAGCCCACAAAGTACATACACATATAAGTATATAATAAGTATATACTGAAGTATATACAAGAGGTCTCAAATGCTTGACCTAATAAAAAAAGGTTAAAGGAATCAAAAGGGATAAGAATGAAAACTGTGTTAAATACTTAGGCCCTGTGATTTTGCTTGATTGGTTATCGGTGGCAGATGTCCTTGGGACATAGTTCTATGGCTTCACTGACTGCAGACAACCATGTGTACAGCCTGCAAGTCACAGGTTATACTGTCGCTCAGAAAACTCAGCGGATACATACACCACCGGAGAAATGCCTTTGTTTCCTGAAAGCAAGAGATTCTGATCCCAATGAGAAACCTTGGTGGGTTAATGTGCCTACCCAAATCATGTATGTACAACCTATTGGTCACAGGGTTCAGGCCATAGAGAGATAGTTAAGCGGGTTAATGAACCGAGTGTAAAGATCTGTGTGCAACGTATATGAAACACATTCCAGTCGTAGTAAGACAGCTGCCTCTTGGATTAAGTGGAACATACTGTGACCAGTAAGTAAATGTGTAACCATCTCACATTCTGCTGATGTGTTTAAATGCATATCAACGCTTTAGAAAGCTAATGAAACTTGTTTAACTATCCTCTAAGTATGGAGTTGGGACAAGTATTGTACACATACTTATTAGAAAATAAAGTATAGTTACACAATATTTACTCTTATGAGCAACGCCGCTGCCGAAGCCCACATCACCCTTACATCTCCCTCAAGGTGACAGTTCCTACGCAGTTTTTTTCCCATATGCTTCTACTACAGGAAAGGGGTAAAGCATGACTGGCTAAATGTAATAAGCTGGTTAATACAGTTGGCGAACACTGAGGGGTAAGTGTTTATGCAGAGTTAAATAGTCACGTTGTATTTGGCACCTGTAACCAGCCCTCGCTGTTTAGCCAAAACCACTTCGTACATTGGGGGAAATTTGACCCATTGCTTAGGAGCAAAACTACAAACCTCAGAATGCAATGTGCGGATAGCTGAAAATTCACGACTGCCTCAGACTTAGTAACAGTTATATGTAAATATTGGTGGGACATTGAATTGATGCATGCGTGAACCCCAAGATAAGAAGTGACCAGAGGGTAAATGGGACATTTTACACAGAAGTTTCTAATTTTGTCCCTTATTACTCTCCCAATAAAAGTCATCCTCCTCACCTTCTGATGTGGGTCCCGATGTTCAGTTCCAGGTAGTAGCCCCTTCCGTAGTCCCCTTGTAGATTGTCAACCATGGCCAGAAAGTTGATTCTGCCCCCGGGCTCTAATGCCAGGGACAAACCGGGGGCATTCTGCTCGTTCTCGCAGGAAGCGTTCAGGAGAGGTCCCCATTGCGCCCTGGCCAGAAGCGAGGAGACCCTCAGAGGGAAGGAGATATAAGCCCAGCAGACCCGACCCAGAGAAATCAGCAGTAGCAGCCGGTCCATAGGACCCCATACTGCCTGGTGGGTAGTCCAGGTGAAGCTGCCCCGCACCAGACTAATCCCGAAGAAACCTGGTTCCAGTCCAGGGTGTGGCCCGAGCAAAGCCCATGGTGTCCCCTCCCTGCCTCGGAAACCTTAGTTTCTCTTACGAACAAGCTTCCCTGATCACACGGCCACAGGCGGAGGCTCAGGGATGGCCCGACAACTAATTAACTCACGTGACAGCGAGGCTCCCAGTCAGACGGATATGACGAGGGACCTTAAAACAGGCAAAGTTTGGTCAAAAGTCTTAAAGGTGCATTGGTCCGAGTGGCCGTTCCCTCGAATAGAAATCAAACCTGGGGCTGGCCTAAGCTAAGAGGGTCAAAGATCTGCTCTCTCACTGCAGACCAACCCACGGGTGGCCATGTGCTGTCCACAGGAGAGGTTTAAAAAGCATTTGCAATGCAATTTGACTTGAATTTACGCGAGACCTAATGCATTGCATTAGGGAAAATGGGGGGAGCATGAACAACGGGAGTGTAGGCGGGAGTGGAGAGGGGAGAAGGGGGCGAGAAGTCAACAAAAGTAGTGCTCACAGTCTAGATAACACGTACTGTACCCATGTAACACTCGAAGTAAAGGGGCCAGTAGCCATGGGAGGATCCAAATGACGACATGGCCATAATGGGAGTGACTAACAAGCCTCCTAATCAATCAGAAGAAAGCATTTACGAAAGACAATGGAATAAGGCAATTAAAAACATGGGCGTAGAGTGGGTGGAGCTTCCACTCCATACTCTATTACTGCATGCCTCGCAGGTTCAACCTAAAAAACTACTTGGATATGGTGCTTTGATGACCTGAAATTTACATTTTATGCTGTGTTGCATGAACTTTGCTCTTTTGACCTATAGTTAAAGTTACAAAATGATGACAATAAATCAAAAATTGTAGACTCTCCAACATGAGCATCAACCTACCTTGTGTCACATTTCAGAGCATGCAACACCTACTCCTGAGCAGCAACCTGTCTTGAAGAGGATCATGTGGACGGTGACAGTGCGCCAAGCCTGGACCCAGACCTCTTCCAAGAACTAATCCAATCCATTCAAATACCCTCCCCAGTCAGAAGAAGGTCAAGGTGCACTGCGGGGTCTCCACATGACCTGTCTGGCACCTGTCATACACCACCTCCCACAACGTCGGGACCTCCAGACTCACAGGACAGCGCAAATATCTTTGAACAACGTGTTGTCGAAGTGCAGAGTCAGTTGGTACAAGAGGTTTGGACAGGGATGGAGACCATGGCAGCAGCCCTAGAGGGACTTCTTCATTGTCTCAGCTCACATTGTGGTAGTGCAGAGCATGGAAGAGGCACCAACTCTCCGCTCTGTGGCTTGTACCGGGCCCTGAATGACAGACGTTGTCATGTGGCAGAGGCAGGATCAAATTCCCAGCACAAGTGGCACCATTGAGGTTGCCAACAGGCTGGGGGCCATCCAGAACATTATTGAAGCCATGGAGTAAAGCATAATACATACCTCACCACATTGGCTGCCCACCAACGTGATGTAGCTGCAGTGCTGGCAAACCAGCAAGTCCTACTCAGTGCATTGCTGCCTTACCTGTTGGCCCAGGGAAATGCTGCTGGGAACCTGCCTTCCACATTTTCAATCCTCGATGTGTGTATGCCTCTTTGTCTCCGGGACCCTTGAAAACACCATCAGCTGATCCTTCACATACATCAGAGGAAGCAGATGTTGATGTTACTCATGTAGTTAGGAAATGATCCTGTTAGCATGGGCCAAAATCTCCATTGTCCTGTGCTACTTGTCATGCCAGTGTACACCAAAACTGTAACTGTCCTCCTTTGCTTTATCACTGGTTTATCACTCATATATCTGTGGACTGTCTATGTGATGTAACACTGAAATATTTCTGTCCCCGGGTATGTCCCATGACAGGTATTTCCCCTGGACTGTGCTCGGACATCCTCATCCTCACTGTAAGTGCTTCCTGCTGTTTTTGCCTGCCAGTTGAACCTTGCTCCTTGATTTCTTGTCACAATAAAATCACAATTCATGCTCAGGATGCATGGTATTACTTTCCCCATGAATTGAGTGACTAGTACATTGTGGAAGACAGATATTGCACTGTTGAATACATCCCATGATGTTCTATGTTGGTATGACAACCATTTTAAATTCTTAAAAAATCTGTAAATGGTACAAGCAATTCAGATTGCAAGCTTGAACTTCCGGGTGGCATACATAAGTGAATGTTTGCTGAGCTACAAACGTTGATCTCCTAATGGTATGTAAATATGTGATTGATGTCCAGGTGACGGTCATCAAAGGCACATTAGAATGTGAAATATATGGTTGTTATTGAAATTTGCTCCTTTTTCAAGTGTGTATGTGCTTTCCACAAGAGTGCTTGCTTCCACATCCTACATTTCTCAACAGGAGCCTCATTCATGAGGCCGAAGCTGCGATTTGCGCCGCTGGAAGGCCACTCTGTTTTATGTTCTGGTGGGCAGTGTGCCACAGGCATATCTAAAAAGCCACATAATGTGGCTTTTTTAATGGCCTCATAAATATGTGCCTCTTTCATGCAGAACATTGCGTGAAAGTGATGTTCCACGGGTGCTTGTGGTGGTGTTTCAAGCAACATTGGATTATTGACACTGACACTGCCCTAGATTAATGGGAAATTCATAAATCGTAGGCAGCTCCAATAAGTTACGCCTCCCCAGGGGAGGTGTAAGGGAGGCACAACGAGGAAAAACATCTCTTAATCTCCTTGTTTTTCCATATTCAATGTGTACTGCATTCTAAAGCACACATACAATGAGGACAAATCCTCATGTGATTGTTTTTTGTAGAAAGGTTTCCCTTCCTGCACAAAAATATTCATCCACACGATGCAGGTATCCTTTCACCATGGTGCTAAGGTACCTGCAAAGGCGCACATCAGCCCACTGTTTGCCGGTGCTGGGGAAACGACCAGGAAGCAGCATATTTGATAGATTTGGCGCATTACTGCCCTTTTTTTCTGCTGCACTGAGGTACGTAAAAGAAATCACAGTAATGAGGCCCTACCAAATCACTCCAGCACAGATATAGTATGTGCTACATGTAGAAAACATAGCCTGCAAAATAACCGTCTGAGCGGCCCTGGGTTGTGTGTCCAATCACCAATCTGGTTCACAAATGTATGGACATTTGGCATATGTCTGACACCTGGTTTAACAAATCTACTGAATACATACATGATATCAAACAATGAGAAATATATACATAGCAGGCAAGCTGCCTTTTCTTGAGAAAGGTTCTACAACTAATATAAAGTGCATGAATGCATATCAGTCGCATGATATGAAAAATTCCTGTGTTCAGATACAGGAGCTGTCGTACACAAAAATGCCCTATTCCTACTCTGAGTGCATAGCACCATGTGGCAAGGGGCCAAGTGTTGCAAAGGCAATAGTGTCTGTGTGGGGAAGGAAGAGTACCAGATATTACATTACATTGAGGGTCTCTGTACAAGCACCTCGAGTCACTGGAACGTCACTTTCCCACTTATCTAAAGTGGCGCTGCAGCAGCACAATGGACTTGTAAGTTAGCCACTTATTCCAAAACCACTGACATGGCAGTATTTATTATGCAGCACACATATGAAAATATGGGAGAGTGACTACCAATCAGCATCCTAATACTGCTGGGCCTACAAAACACATTTCCTGGAGAGATGTGAGAACCTAACACTTTACCAGGTTTAAGAAATGTGGACGGTTGCATGGCTGTAGGTTCCATACACCCCCAATATCAACAAGTGAAAAGCCCTGACACACAGACAAGGGCAGAATAATGGGTCATAAATGTCAAAAGACCTGTAAACTCAGGAATGGTACCTTCCTGTGGTCGACTCGATGTGTCTTACCATTCTTTACATCCGTGGTTTTAGACACTGTTATTACAACACTAGTACTGTACTGCTTACCTATGAGGCATTTTGACTCCTTGTACTTTCACTCTATTGGCAGACATATGCACCAACTTGACAGTCTTTTGAAGGATCCACTGCATCCTTCAAAAAAGAAGTAAAAGCTCTCCTCTTAGCCAAATTTACCTGAACTTTGACTATTGTAATATGGTAACTCAATACTTTTCCTCCTGACACTATTTATATTGTTTTTTTGTATGTATATTGACTGCCTTGCATCGTTGCCACCTTACATTGTTTCTCTTTATTTTGTAACCATTTACACCTTTTTTCTCAAATGTTTTTGTTTAATTATTATTCATTTGCTTGCATATTCACACTCTGTTTGTAAAGCGCTCTGATATCCGTAAGGATTTGTTCGCGCTCTATAAAACTTTCAAAATAAAATAAATAAATACTAAATAAAAAAATTGCACTGGCCTACGCCCCAGTTACTGATGTAGTCCACCCGCCATCCTCGCGGTGCTAGGACTAGCCGCCAGACGTGCGGCGGTCCCGTACCGCTAATTAGGATGTTACAGTACACAATGAAAAATGGAACGACCGGCCGAGGTCTGGCTCAACCGAAACACATGTATCTTCAATATTTATAGATTGGTGCAACACACTTCCCGCACCCGTCGTTCCAGGGTGCAAAGTTAAGCAAAATGTTCATCAGAAGGTGGAAGGTGCACTCGTTGAAAGTAGACACACGCACTTTTAATCCAGTAATATTTCTTTCTTTTTATTCAGATAATCTTTAACAACCCGTCTCATCTCATCAAACGAAAAAAACGATCAGTCAAGGTATATAGCCTAAAACTGTTCGGTGTACACACTAGCAGCGAAGTATCTATGTCATCAAAGGCCAGGTGCAAAAAGTACAGGACTGTATCTATTAATTCAAAAAAGATTTCAGAATATGTATTACTTCCGAAGATGAAATGCACGTACAGCAGTCGAACAGATGAGGCGGGCACTTCCTGTTATCATGCCGGGAGTCGTCGCTCTCTACGGAGTTCTACCCTGATATTGCATGGATTAGAACTTTTCCCTCCACCCGCCTCATCTGTTCTACTGCTGTAGAGATGAGACGGGGCTTCACGCGGATTCTATAGATTCTTACTTTTCTTGGCTTATTTGCATGAAAAGAAATTAGATCACTGCCACTATCAATCGACATTTCCCATTGTTCTCCTTGAAATATTCAGCTTTTACGTCAGTTGGATTTACCTTATCACCTATTGGTCCAATTTAAATAGAGCCCTGACGAAGTTCCTGCTCAGAACGAAACGCGTTGGCTGTGTGCTTTGGTTGTTAAAGATTATCTGAATAAAAAGAAAGAAATATTACTGGATTAAAAGTGCGTGTGTCTACTTTCAACAAGTGCACCTTCCACCTTCTGATGAACAATTAGGATGTTACCACCACCCTGGCGGTCGCAGCATGCCACATGTTTGATATTTATTTATTTATTTATTTATTTGCAGGTTTGTACCGCGCTAGATTCGACTCCCGGAGGAGTATCTCCGCGCCTTTAGGCATCTACAGCATATGTTTGGGGAAGAACCAGTTTAGCAGCCGTTCTAGTGTTGGAATAAGAAGGTCCTAAGTTGTTTTCTAAATGGAAGATGTTCTACACATAGCCTGAGAGACTTTGGGAGACTATTCCATAGGGAGGGTCCTGCCACTGATAATGCTTTGGTTCCATGTCTGGCTTTTTTTGCTCTAGGTACACAGAGGAGGCCTTGCTCGCTCGACCTAAGTGACTGAACAGGTACATAGGGAACAAACTTTTTAATCAGGTATGCTGGACCCAGCCCGTTGAGGCTTTTGTGTATTGTGCAACATACTTTGAACTTGGCCCTCTGTTTGACTGATAACCAGTGCAACTTTGCCAGCAGTGGTTTGGAGGGCGTACGAGGGGGGGCGTTCAGAACCAGGCGAGCTGCCGTGTTCTGAACTACCTGGAGTCTTGTCATGACTCCCTCATTAGCAGGCAGGAGCAGGCCATTAAAATAGTCTATTCGACTCAGGACCAGTGCCTGTACCAACGGTCTTCTAGTTGCATCCGGTAGTAAGAGGAAGATTTTTCGTAACAGGCCAATAACATGAAAGCAGGCTCCCACCACCTGGTTGCCATGCTGTTTGAGTGTAAGTTCTTGATCTAATCGGACTCCCAGATTTTTAACTATTTGTTTGGGCTCGGGTACTGGGCCCAGATCTTGTGGCCACCAGTCCGGAGTCCAGAGGAGTTTAGCTTCACCAAACAGCATGACTTCTGTCTTTCCAACATTGCATTGCAAGTAGTTGGACGACATCCAGTGTGCCACTGCTTTCATACCCTGGGAAAAGGAGTTCCTAACCTCGGTGGTAAGGGACTTGAAGGAAAGAGGAGTTGAGTATCATCCGCGTAGGATACCAGGATGAATCCATAAGTTCTCATGATGTTAGCCAGGGGTGCCACATAGATGTTAAAGAGCGTAGGGCTCAAACATGAGACCTGTGGCACCCCTTTGGAAATTTCAACCTCCTCTGACCGGTAAGCACCCATTGTCACTCGCTGGGTGCGGTTTGTTAGGAAACTCCTCAACCATGCCTGTGCCTCGTGCTTCAGGCCGATGTTAGCTAGCCTGGCAGTCAAGATGGAATGTGACACGGTGTTGAATGCCGCAGACAGATCCAACAGTACCAGGATAACGGTACATATGTAGATCGTCAGGGTAGTCTCGGTACTGTGTTTTGGCCTGAAACCCGATTGTGAATAGTCTAGCCCTCCTACAAATTCGATGTAATTAGACAGGTGTCTATTAACAAACTTTTCAATAAGTTTGCCTAGAAAAGGAAGCAGGGATATTGGCCTAAGGTTGGCTAGCTCAGTCCAGGGGATTGCTGTGTTTTTCCTGAGCAGCCTAACCAACGCCTTCTTCCATCCTAGCGGAACCTCTACTGTGCTTAGCGAGAGGTTTACTAGCCTCTGGAGCGCAGGTCCCAATTCATTCGCAAGTGTAGGCATAATACGCGCAGGGATAGTGTCCATTGGGCAGCCACTCTTTATCTGTGTGATAAGTGATAATACCTCCTCAATCGAGATAGGGGGGAATACAGAGAGAGAGTGAGTAGCAGGAGATTGTACTTCCATACTCAGAAATGGGGCATATATTGCGGCGGGTGCTGCTTGCCGCAATGCCAAAGTGCCATGGTGTACATTTCCCTGTACAACGTGCCTGTCACCTTGTGCATAGAAATGGAGTGGCGGTGCCATGGGTGCCCCCAAGTGCACCCCCCCCGGGGCCCGCAACGGGCCAGCAAAGCACATCCCGACAGCCTTTCCATGGAAAGGCCTTCCACCGCACTCACCATAATGTGTCCATTATAATATGGCGGGGTAAATGACTACGATGGCGGGTGGAGCGCCACCGCCAGGCCAGCGGTGGCGATCCACCTGCCATCCTACTCACCCCCTATGTTGTTTTTGTAAAATACATAGTATTTCCTATCTTTATGTATTGGTGTATTTTACATGTTTTTAATAAATTATTTTTTTCTTTTAGTTTACAAATTATTTTACAATAAATAAAGATCAATAAAAAATGTAAAATGTCTAATTTATTTTCTACCATTTTATTAATGTTATATTCAGTGTTACATATTAAGTTTATTTTTTATTAAATATACTGTGTAAAATAGTATATTTTAATTAAATATAAAGACAATGTATTTTTTTCCCATTCACAACTGTCTTTTAATAATAATATTATAGTACTTTAACCTGTAATAATTTATTAAAATTATAAATAAAAACATATTTAGCTAAAGTACTATTCCCACTCCAGTTAGCATAAATACAGGGTAGATGCTAGACAGTAATCCTAAATAATTTACTATTCCCACTCCAGTTAGTATCGATTCAGGATAAGTTTTGGATACTAACCTTAATTAATTTACTATTCCCACTCCAGTTAGTATTAATTAAAGGTAGGTGCTGGACACTAAATTTATTTAATTTACTATCCCCAATCCAGTTACTTATAATTATGTTTAGATGCTGGACACTAAACTTAAATAATTTGCTATTCCCACTCCAGTTAGTATTAATTTAAAGTTGGTGCTGGACACTAAACTTAATTAATTTACTATTCCCCCTCCAGTTAGCATTAGGGGTAGGTGCTGGAAACGAATTCTAATTCATTTACTATTCCTACTTCAGTTAGTATTAATTAGGGGTAGATGCTGGACCCTAAACTTGAATAATTTACTATTCTCACTCCAGTTAGTATTAATTAGGGGTAGGTGCTGGACACTAATTCTATTTAATTTACTATTTCTACTCCAGTTAGTATTAATTAGGGGTAGGTGCTGGACACTAATTTCTAATTAATTTACTATTCCCACTCCAGTTAGTATTAATTAGGGATAGGTGCTGGACACTAATTCTAATTAATGTACTATTCCCACTCCAGTTAGTATTAATTAGGGGTAGATGCTGGACACTAAACTTATATCATTCACTATTCCCACTCCGGTTAGTATTAATTTGCATTAAGGGGTCGATTCCGATTCGGGAAACGAATCCGTACGACAATTCGTATTCGTAGCCCTTTCCCTAAGAATCGTATAAATTGGTCCGAATGACATAGTACGATCCGTAGGTAAAAAATACGTCGGAATCTTTGCGAACCGTACGAAAAGCAAGGGAAAATCCGTACGATACGGACCCTGAAAGTGAACCGTACGAATCATAAACATGCTGTTTGACCCGACAAGTATGATCCAGACCAGGGAATCAGAATGCGATTCATACGGAGAACGTTGTTTGAGCAATTCGTACGGAGAACCACACAATCACATACGCACCGTACCCCTGCAATCATGGGGGTACGCACCATACCCCTAAGCACCGTACCCCTACGCACCGTACACCTATGCACCGTACCCCTAAGCACTGTACCCCTACGCACCGTAAACCTATGCACCGTACCCCAGAGCACAGTACCCCTACGCACCGTACCCCTAAGCACTGTACCCCTACGCACCGTACCCCTGCAATTATGGGGTGTACTCATGTACCCGGGGGGGGTCCGTTTCGTACGCGGTTCGACTCAAAATCTGCTTTGGGCTCCCATATAAAAAGAGTCATACGGAGTGTTGACGAGACGAATCATACTTGCTGTGTCGTGAAAAGCTGCTTCAATCCGTACGGACGTCGCGTACTGTGTGTTCCAAATGCGATTTGTACGGATTTTTGAGTCGTATGGTCTTTCGTACGATTCGTACGGAGATCTGCTTTGGGTTCGGATCGTACTTCATCATACGTACGGGGACGTTTAAGGTGTACGATTCGCACGGGACATATGCTCCGTACGGCTGTTCATAGGGGGTTTTACCGAATCGGAATCTGCCCCTAAGTGTTGGACATTAAACTTAAATATTTTACTATTCCCACTCCAGTTAGTATTAATTAGGGGAAGGTGCTGGACACTAAGGGGCCCATTAGGATGTCGTGTGGATCGCCACCGGCATGCAGGCGGTGGCGATCCACCCGACATCCTATTCCGCCCGCCCACCACCCATTTCCCCCTGCCATATTACTATGGCGGGCGGACCGTGGCAGATGAAAATACCATCTGCCGCTTTTCCGCCCCGGTCGCAAAAAAGGGTTGTATATGGTGGTGGTGTCGGTCACCGCCAGCCATATTAGGATGAGCATTTATGAATGCCTTTCCATGGCGGCACATGCGGAGTCCCCCTGCGGGGGCCCGTTGCGGGCCCCCAGGGACTCCGGGGGGGTGCACATGGGGGGTACCTATGGTACCCCCCTGCATTTCAATGCACAACATGACAGGCACCTCGCGGTGCCTGTCATGTTGTGCATTGAAATTAACCCTGGGAGGCAATGCTACGCTCCGCCCACAGAGTGTACGTAGTGTTGTCTAATTCGCACTTTGCAAAGTAGGCGTAGCAGGCAACACAGAGGGTTTTCTCAGTCAAAATAAATTCCTTTATCTGAACACCAAGGGGCTCATTAGGATGAAGGGCGGACTTTGTCTGCCAAAAGTCCGCCCGTCATCCTGTCGTGTGTATGGACCGCCCGCCATAAGGGCGGGGGTCCCGTTGGGGGTATTAGGATGCGCCCGCCACAGTTGCGGGCGCATCCTGTATCTTTAGCATTTTGGCGTGCGGTGCTGAAAGCATCGTCTGCCGCAATGCTAAAGATACATGTTGTGCATTACAAAGCACAACGTGACAGGCACCGCGCGGTACCTGCCACGTTGTACTTTGCAATGCTGGGGGGTACCATGGGTACCCCCCATGTGCACCCCCCACATCTCCGGAGTCCCTGGGGGCCCGCAACGGGCCCCTGCAGGCTGTCTCCGCATGCCTTTCGGCATTGGAAAATGCACATGCTAATATGGCTGGCGGTGTCTGATAGACACCGCCGCCCTATTAAACCTTTTCCGCCCCGGCCGCCGGAAAAGTGGCGGACGGTCTTTCTGTTCGCCGTGGTCCCCCCACCATACTAATATGGCGGGGGGTCATTCCGGGTAGGATGGCGGGCGGCAATCCGCCCTCCATCCTAATGGGTCACCAAGAACACTGGTGATTTACACACTCCCCAAAGTACACAAAAACACAGATGCTCCACCAGGACACCCCATATTGTCCGGGTGTGGCTCTATTTTTGAACCCACTTGGGCGCTATGTGGATAGCTTTATCAAAGACCTTGTTCCAAACACACATCAAGGATACAATGGACATGATCAACCTAGTTGAAGACCTACTGTTTGATTCTGCCAATTGCATACTATGCACTCGGGACGTTGAATCTCTTTATACTAATATCCCGCAGGGGAAAAGGATTGATGTTAGTCAAAATATTCTTGACTCTCGGACCCGTCTACACTCGGTCCCTACACCATTTATTCTTCACCTACTCAAGATTTGTCTAACTCTCAATTTTTTTTCATTTGATGGTATACTCTTCCAACAAACAAAAGCAGTTTTTGCTCCCAATTTTGTGATACTTTATATGGACTGGTCAGAAACTAACAAAACCTTATCCGAAGCCAACCGCTTCGTGTTGAATATCATAATGCGGAAATGATATATTGACGATATTTTCATGATTTGGCAAGGCTCTGAAACTACTTTGATCATGCTCCATGACTGGTTGAATGCCCATTATAGTGGCTTAAATTTCACCATAACACACAGAAAATCCCAGATTGCTTTTCTGGACCTTCTTATGATCCCTCATGAAGGAAACCCACTGAGAGAAACACCTTACGCTCTTACAACAGCCACCACCCAAGTGCACTGAGAGATTCTTTGCCACTCTAACACATTTTGCATATAAGAAGGAATTGCTCCTTCAAACAGGACTACTTTCATGAAGCCAACAACCTGTAAACTAGTCAGAAGGTCATTGAAACAAGCTTGGTACTGCCCAGGTGCAGTACCCTTGACACCCAAGTCCAAAACAGAAAATGACCATTGATTATGTGTCACTACCTTCTCTCCTGTCTCCAATCAATTTAAGAAATGCATGTCATTAGAACGCCCACTCTTTGCCTTACGTGAGAACAACAATATTAGAGACCATGTGGTTAAAGCAGCCCTACCCACCAAAAAAACATCTCAAGCACCCACTGATATGTGGAGCTTACCACCTGTGTTAGGAAATTTTAAATGTCGAGGTTGCAGCGTCTGCCATTTGACCATCGAAAGCAAGGAGTTTACTTTTGGAAATATTAATATAATGTTGAGCCAATTCTCGAACTGTAACACCAACAATCTTATATATGCTATCTTGTCCCCCTGTACCCTAATTTATATAGGTCAAACAACTCAGAACGTCAGAATTCCGGATCGGCCAATATCAGAACTGCCTGAGGTGTCAAACACAGAACGCACCATTGGATGAACATTTCACAAACTAAGGACACTCAGAGGACAACTTAAAATGGCAAGTCATCAGTGTGATCCAACCACCACCACAGAGCAGAGACATCAGCACTATCCTCAACAAAGAAGAACTGAAATTTATATTACAGACTAATAGCCTACACACTGGACTTAACAGAACGGAGGATTGGACCAACCTGATTTAATTTGTGCACCGCTCCAACAATTTTAATAACAGCAGCCTTCTGGCTGTTTTCTTCACTCTTATGACTGAATGTGCACTGCCATGTTCTCCTTTCATGATAACTTCACGCCCTATTTCCATAACTCATTCATGATGGCGCCTCTCCTCTTATTACTTTAGACTTGCACGTTTCCTCAGGTCGTCCATTATGGCGCCCATCTCTACCCCTCTATAGCCATCTGTCTTTGCACACTAGCTTTCCCGTGTGCACCATCACGCATGCATGCTCCTGGACGCTGCGTTGCTTTTATCTCACGCATCCCGGTCTACCACACTGCACCTCCTGGATATCGCTGGACTCAGTCATATAATATCACCGCGCACCCTACGGTAAGCCGTATTCATGACCATCCATCTTGTAGCACTCTGCATTCCGTTTCCTTACCTCCCCTTTTTCTCTGCAGCTCATTCTTATTGCCGTTTCTGCATCTGGGCTCCGATGTAGGCTGCCCTATGTGCAGCTGACCGTTATTCCTGCTGACTTCCACCCTTACTGTAAGTCGGACCACTACATTACTTTGATGGCGGTTTTGGCCAATTGTTAGCCATTTCACTCGGCTGACTGCCCCTTGTTTCCTCCAGATTACCACTCCACCGCGAGCATTATCAGGCTCCTACTCATGGTACACTGATCTAATTCTTCATGTGCACTGGATTCCTCCCAAGGGGCGTGCCATATGTTTATCTTCAGGTCATCATACCTGCTTGCCACTTCTCCCCATTTCAGCCCTAGTGGTTCCAGGGCCTGGCTGACATTGACGTACTACCATGTATGATTTTCTCAAGGGAATCACCTCTTGATCACACACTGACTAGCCTGTCTGAATGACATCCCTTTCATTAATTTGGTGTCACCCAACACTCACGGCATAGCATAATTATGGTCTCACCCATCGCACACGGTGTAGCAGTTGCACCGCCAATTCCACCTTGCTTGTCTGCAATTCGGGGTTCATTGTGGCTCGTAGAGGTCTCACGACGCACTGACATCTTGAGTGTATATGCACACTGGTGTCTTGCTCCATTGTCCCTATTTGGAACCATCCGTACCTCTTCCGCTTTCTTTCTTCCTCTTTTCTCTTTACTTTTGTTTGCCTTGTTTACCCCTCCCCTTGCCCTCCCATTGATTTACCTTTTTTCCCCTTCTCTAATTTATGCCCAGCACAGGCATTTTCTCAGGCATATACTCATGTGTCCTGATGATGATCCCTCAATCGTAGTTGGAATCGAAACGTCGTTGACTTGCACAGCTTTACTCCAAAGTGGCTGAGTTGGATTGATAGGAAGCGTAAGATGTTTTCTGTATTGTGACTGTCCTTAACATGTATTTACTGATGAAGTCACTATGTGTGTAAATGCCTAAGGGTTGGAAATGTGTTGACTTCCAACCTTTTACCCACGGAATTTTGTATATGTTTTTGCTTTTAGTTTTTTATTGTGCGTTTTATAAATACATTGTCTCTCCAATTGGAGAATATTGACAAAGGTCTCAATGCCGTTCTGTGTATCATTGACCTCAAGCTTTTTGGAGGGACCGTTGTCTCTTATAATATATGGCATGTCTCTGAGCAAAGCATGTATGTGGAGAAATTGTGAACAAACAGGCAATAATTTCAATGAGATTTCACTCACCAGTGGCATTAGGATCCCGGAAGCTCGCCACCTCCTCACGTGTGTATGGCTCTGGACGACCTATGAGACAAAAAGTATGTCACATTGATCAGGGAATGGTGTACAGTTACACACTGAACATGATGAACATGAGAGTTAGTGGCATCTTCACAAGGTAATGACAGTAAGACGCATAAAGTTGAAGATACTTACACCATGCCCCGGCCAATTGTCTTACATATGAATCACCCTCTTTGATGACATATAACACACACATGTGATCACATTTGCAGTGTTGATCCATTGAGATGCCAGACCCAAGTACAGGTAGCCTTGCATCATGTTGCAAGTGTGTCTGCATTGTGGTGATGATTGTTTGTGTGCAGGTAGGGACACCTTCCTGACAATAATGAAACTAATCATCCACTATCCTCCAGGTATGTGTGCAGCAGAATGCAGCACACATAGAAAAATGATGAAGTGGATGAAATTAAACATTTGTCCTTGTTGGACCTCCCTAAAACCACCCCTGGTGTTGCATTGGATTTTTAAACATTCGCATATATACAAATTCTTTTAGATCTGGGAGTGTGTCTAATCCAATGGTTGCTGCTTTGTGACAACCACCACAACACCCAGTCTTCTGTGGACAAGGCCAAGCAAAGCAACATGCCCTGACTTTTCAGGGCCTTGTAATTGTGTGCCCCTTTCACACAAGACACTGCGTGAAAGGGGCATACCATGTGTGTTGCTGTGGGTGTTCCAACACAACAACCATGGAAAATAACACACTACCAGTTGTATGAGAAATGGTATATCTGGGTATGCATCCAAACCTAACACAGCCCCCAGGTTGGCGTCGTGGATGCGCAACGAGGGCAAATATTCTTAAGTTTAACGTATTTTTACTCAATATATGCTGTTGATGATTTTGCACAAATAGGTATTTTCTTCCTACACACAATTAATCCTCACCACAACGTAGACACCCTTGCAGTATGGATCAAGGGTGCATACATTGGCGCAAGGCAGACCATTGTTCATGGATGCTGGGTAAAAGGGCCAGAATGCTCAATATTTACTGTAAATCCAACATTCCTGCACTTTACTTATGTTATAGGGCAGCACAGCAAGATTCCTTGCGTCACTGCCCTACGTCAAGTTATCAAGTCTGAGGGCCCTGGAGGTAAGTATTGTAAATACAGAATTATATCCTGCGGAAGTCACAGTTCCTGTAAAAGAGGGGTTGGAGAGGAAACTGCAGTCGTTATCAAATTATAGTGTCTAGGGACAGTGTGTCCTGATATTGGTGCCCTCACACACCCAGAAGGATGTCATGCTTCATCATTGAGCTGTGCTCCTTGTCCGGCCGGCGTTGCAATGCCCTACGGGTCCCTCGAAGGGTCACTTTGTCGTAGATCTTTTTGAGATAAAGCCGTAAGGGTGCATGAGAGTGTGAGTGGCAGTGGTGTCGTAAAGTGATATTAAAAGATGGCTTGAGGGGTAGTCAGTGAATTTAATAGAAATTAACCCCACTGTCATCAGTAAAAAAAAAAGCAGAAGGATGTGCTGCTTGAGGGGGATAATGGCCCTTGGTAGCTAGACAGAAAGCCTACCCCTAATGGGCATGTTGAGAGTCAACATGTTTTGCGCAATAAATGGTCTCAGGAGGGAATCCCAAGCGCTTCTTCAGGATGTGCAGTGACTGCAAGAGTGATGTAGTGGCCTTGGCCTATCACAATGAACATAGTGCCACTTATAAAAGAAATTAATAATCTGGAATGACAAGAAGCAGACAAAAGGCAAAGAGTCAATACCTTGGAAGACTCATGGTAGGGGAACATTAAAAAGGGGCCTGTGGTCAACCATGTGCTCGTGGTATCTTGTCATCTACTATTATGGTACAGTAAGTGATTTCATTCATGGGCTATAGAAATATAGCAACAAAAAGACGAACAAACACTTGGGTATACATGAAATGTTTGATTTGAACCATGACATGGTTTCGAAATCATAGTATAGACAGACATACATATAATAGCATTATCAGGCATGAATATTATTATTGTACTGTAAATACGTAAATAAGTTCAGAACCCGACTATATGCAAATTAGTCTGTCCCTGGCCCAGTGCATCATGGGAACAGGGCAGACCAAACTACCAAGCCAATTCTTCACTGGAAAGGAAACAAGCTTCTGGGGACCGGTTTCTGGCATTACAGCCGTCTTCGGCCCGGCTTGCTTGAATCCTGATGGTGCAATGAGCAAGGGACTCATGTCTGAGCATACCCTTCCACACTCAAGGTGGCCAAAATAATTTCAAAAAGGGGGTGGTGATGGACAAAGTATCTGAGTTAATCAGAACACTCCTACCTAGTCAACAGATCAGGGCTTGATCCATCACTGTTTTTTAGCTCACTGCACCATCCCAGTTCAGAACCCGGCTATATGCAAATTAGTCTGTCCCTGGCCCAGTGCATCATGGGAACAGGGCAGACCAAACTACTAAGCCAATTCTTCACTGGAAAGGAAACAAGCTTCCGGGGACCGGTTTCTGGCATTACAGCCGTCTTCGGCCCGGCTTGCTTGAATCCTGATGGTGCAATGAGCAAGGGACTCATGTCTGAGCATACCCTTCCACACTCATGGTGGCCAAAATAATTTCAAAAAGGGGGTGGTGATGGACAAAGTATCTGAGTTAATCAGAACACTTCTACCCAGTCAACAGATCAGGGCTTGATCCATCACCGTTTTTAAGCTCACTGCACCATCCCAGTTCAGAACCCGGCTATATGCAAATTAGTCTGTCCCTGGCCCAGTGCATCATGGGAACAGGGCAGACCAAACTACCAAGCCAATTCTTCACTGGAAAGGAAACAAGCTTCCGGGGACCGGTTTCTGGCATTACAGCCGTCTTCGGCCCGGCTTGCTTGAATCCTGATGGTGCAATGAGCAAGGGACTCATGTCTGAGCATACCCTTCCACACTCATGGTGGCCAAAATAATTTCAAAAAGGGGGTGGTGATGGACAAAGTATCTGAGTTAATCAGAACACTCCTACCCAGTCAACAGATCAGGGCTTGATCCATCACCGTTTTTTAGCTCACTGCACCATCCCAGTTCAGAACCCAACTATATGCAAATTAGTCTGTCCCTGGCCCAGTGCATCATGGGAACAGGGAAGACCAAACTACCAAGCCAATTCTTCACTGGAAAGGAAACAAGCTTCCGGGGACCGGTTTCTGGCATTACAGCCGTCTTCGGCCCGGCTTGCTTGAATCCTGATGGTGCAATGAGCAAGGGACTCATGTCTGAGCATACCCTTCCACACTCATGGTGGCCAAAATAATTTCAAAAAGGGGGTGGTGATGGACAAAGTATCTGAGTTAATCAGAACACTCCTACCCAGTCAACAGATCAGGGCTTGATTGATCACCGTTTTTTAGCTCACTGCACCATCCCAGTTCAGAACCCGGCTATATGCAAATTAGTCTGTCCCTGGCCCAGTGCATCATGGGAACAGGGCAGACCAAACTACCAAGCCAATTCTTCACTGGAAAGGAAACAAGCTTCCGGGGACCGGTTTCTGGCATTACAACCGTCTTCGGCCCGGCTTGCTTGAATCCTGATGGTGCAATGAGCAAGGGACTCATGTCTGAGCATACCCTTCCACACTCATGGTGGTCAAAATAATTTCAAAAAGGGGGTGTTGATGGACAAAGTATCTGAGTTAATCAGAACACTCCTACCCAGTCAACAGATCAGGGCTTGATCCATCACCGTTTTTTAGCTCACTGCACCATCCCAGTTCAGAACCCGGCTATATGCAAATTAGTCTGTCCCTGGCCCAGTGCATCTTGGGAACAGGGCAGACCAAACTACCAAGCCAATTCTTCACTGGAAAGGAAACAAGCTTCCGGGGACCGGTTTCTGGCATTACAGCCGTCTTCGGCCCGGCTTGCTTGAATCCTGATGGTGCAATGAGCAAGGGACTCATGTCCGAGCACACCCTTCCACACTCATGGTGGCCAAAATAATTTCAAAAAGGGGGTGGTGATGGAAAAACGGTGTTGGATCTAGCCCTGATCTCTTGACTGGGTGAGAGTATTCTGCTTAATTCAGAAACTCTGTCCATCACCACCCCTTGTTGTTAAATATTTTGTCCACCCTAAGCGTGGAAGGGTATACTCAGATGTGAGTCCCTTGCTCATTACACCATCAGGATTCAAGCAAGCCGGGCCGACGACGGCTGAAATGCCAGAAACCGGTCCCCGGAAGCTTGTTTCCTTCCCAGTGTAAGAATTGGCTTGGTAGTTTGGTTTGCCCTGTTCCCATCATGCACGGGGACAGGAACAGATTAATTTGCATATAGCCGGGTTCTGAACTGGGATGGTGCAGTGAGCTAAAAAACGGTGTTGGATCTAGCCCTGATCTCTTGACTGGGTGAGAGTATTCTGCTTAATTCAGAAACTCTGTCCATCACCACCCCTTGTTGTGAAATATTTTGTCCACCCTAAGCGTGGAAGGGTATACTCAGATGTGAGTCCCTTGCTCATTGCACCATCAGGATTCAAGCAAGCCGGGCCGACGACGGCTGAAATACCAGAAACCGGTCCCCGGAAGCTTGTTTCCTTCCCAGTGTAAGAATTGGCTTGGTAGTTTGGTTTGCCCTGTTCCCATCATGCACTGGGACAGGAACAGACTAATTTGCATATAGCCGGGTTCTGAACTGGGATGGTGCAGTGAGCTAAAAAACGGTGTTGGATCTAGCCCTGATCTCTTGACTGGGTGAGAGTATTCTGCTTAATTCAGAAACTCTGTCCATCACCACCCCTTGTTGTTAAATATTTTGTCCACCCTAAGCGTGGAAGGGTATACTCAGATGTGAGTCCCTTGCTCATTGCACCATCAGGATTCAAGCAAGCCGGGCCGACGACGGCTGAAATGCCAGAAACCGGTCCCCGGAAGCTTGTTTCCTTCCCAGTGTAAGAATTGGCTTGGTAGTTTGGTTTGCCCTGTTCCCATCATGCACTGGGACAGGAACAGACTAATTTGCATATAGCCGGGTTCTGAACTGGGATGGTGCAGTGAGCTAAAAAACGGTGTTGGATCTAGCCCTGATCTCTTGACTGGGTGAGAGTATTCTGCTTAATTCAGAAACTCTGTCCATCACCACCCCTTGTTGGTAAATGTACTGTAAATACATCACATCCAAGGTGTTGCAATGAGGGCACAAGAAAAGTTGCCATTAGTCTGTTGAAAATGTCATGCAACACTTTTCATAAATAAGGCCCTAAGTTCCACCTGCGCACAGGGCCTCATGAAAGAGGTCCTGATATGTGTGCACCTATAGCACTGCATGATATTGTTTGTTTACATTATGTTTCCCTTGTGGTCATGTGCCACTTATTGTAAAATATACCCTTAATTGTGTTAGGATTTCTTCCTGCTATATTCAAATATTACACAACATGACACTTACTTATGATTAACGCGAACATCTTAGTTTGGCAACAGTAAAAAACAAAAAACATCATTGTGTTAGTCAACCTACCTACTATTCCAGAGATTTCCAGGCCCAGGTGGTCCAGGAGATCCTGCTCTCGGTTAACTACTTCAGCACAGAGATGTTTATATTTGGTGGAGGTTCTGATCCACACCAAAGAGGCGCTGAATTTGAAACCACACCTTCACCGAACGTATCTTCCTCTCCTGCGTTGGGTACCCCCGGAGTACCCTCCCTACTCTCCCAATCATGTTTGGGGAACTAATGGACAATGATCCACAGTAGGCTTCCATACTCTTTACTACTACAACTACAACTAACTACTAAAACTACAACCTCTAAAATGTAACAACCCTTTCCCTTATAACTATGAACAAATACTCCTATATGGATAAATAACCCCTTAATAATCAACACAAAACTACATAATACACAACTACACAACAATTCTTACACAATATGGACACGATATCCTATGCGCAGACAGAGAAACAACTTTCACACTAGACCAAACTCAGTAGCTATCCAAAACACCTCCTTACACCAAGCACAGACAAGAAGACAGTGAAAGAGAAAGTGAAAGTAACTTGGTACTTCCTGGTTTGCAGCATGGCAAGCCCATGACATCATACCCTGTTAGGATGCGACACCTTTTTGTGCCTGCCCTCCAGCCCGCCCCTATCAGCTTTATATCCTGCGTGTTCACGACGGAGGAACCCGGAAGGGGGAGAAGATTGGGACCACGGGTGGAAAGAGGTAAGTGGGGCTGTGTCTGGTCGTGTAGGGGCTGTGTAGGGTCGTGCGGGGGCTGTGTAGGGTCTTTCAGGGTTGTGTACTTGTGTTAGTGTAGTGTAGAGTTGTGGGTTGTGTACTTGTGTTAGTGTAGTGTAGAGTAGTGTCGGGTGTTGGGCAGGATAGTGCTTAGGGGTAGCAACAGGACTGGGGCTAGGGGCAGTGTTGTGCTGGGGTAGTGTTTTAGGGTAGTGTTGTGGGGTTAGTGTAGTGTAGGGTAGTGCTTTAGGGTAGTGTCAGAGTAGTGCAAGGTAGTGTTTAGGAGTAGGGACAGGACTAGGGCTAGGGGAAGGGTCGTGCTGGGTGTAGTGCTTTAGGGTTTAGGGTAGTGTTGTGGGGTTAGTGTAGTGCAGGGTAGTGTTTTAGGGTTTAGGGTAGTGTTGGGGGTTGTGCAGGGTAGTGTTTGGGAGTAGGGACAGAACTGGGGCTAGGGGCAGGGTCGTGCTCGTTGTAGAGTTATAGGGTTTAGGGTAGTGTTGTGGGGTTAGTGTAGTATAGGGTTTAGGGTAGTGACGGGGTTGTGCAGGGTAGTGTTTGGGAGTAGGGACGGACTGGGGCTAGTGGCATGGTCGTGCTGGGGGTAGTGTTTTAGGGTTTAGGATAGTGTTGTAGTGTTAGTGTAGTTTACTGTTTTAGGGTTTAGTGTAGTGTCGGGTTGTGGTGGGTAGTGAATGAGTGTAGGGAGCGGAGTAGGAGAATGTGTATGTTAGTGCAGGGGGTAGTGATTTAGGGTTTAGGGTAGTGTAGTGGTGTTTCAGTAGTGTAGGGTAGTGTAGTGTTTTAGTGTTTTGGTAGTGTTTAAGTGTTTTAGATGTGTAGGGTAGTATATTTTCTGTAGAATTGCGGTTTAAACATTTTTTTTTTTAAATATGACATGTTATTCTGCATATTATTATTATTATTTCTAGGCAAGTTTTTACTTCACATAGATTAACACTTTTAATGTAATGGTATGCAAAGTAAAAACTTGCGTAGTAACGGTTATTGCTAAATAATAATCGTGTAGTAATAGCATGCAAAGTAATGGCATGCGAAATAACATCTCATATTCACAGATGAATGTTTTCCAGCTGACAGAAATGTGTCTCAAGTGGCACATTTATTAGTTACTGTCCACCACGGTCCCAGTGGACCATGCTACATGCTTGTGACTTGATGGCTAAAATTGACGATTCACCTCCCAACGTCAGTTTGGGGTTGAGTTGATAATGCAAAGTTCTGATATTTACGTTAGATGCACAAACATAATTTTTGGGTGCAAGTCAGTTTTGATTTGGCCCAACAAATGTCCTCAGGTGCTGATACCTCCACTTTCATTCCATAACATCATTTTACTGACCGCCACTGTCACAGTGGAGGTTTTGGAATGCTTAAACATGTAAAAATGTGGATACATACAAATTGTCAAATTGTTCTTTATATATTTCTAAAGTTCAAAATGTTGTGTGACCTTTCATTCTATGCTGTCACCTTCAAATGTGTACTTCATGGTTTTGAAACCAAAGTAATTTTATGGGCACGTTGGATTACTTACACTTGATAATGTACAGTGCCTTGGAACTAAGTTAAGGTGTTTTCGTGTGGGAAACCACTGCAAGAAATCTGGCTGTGCTGCCGTACATCGAGACAAAAGCTAAGTAACGTGAACTATCTATGTGAGACAATGCATTGGTGTGCTTTTTACATGCGCTTGCGCACTATGGTCTGACGTGCAACATCACAGGCATCTTTATCCCATGGTGCATGTGTGGCTGCGTTGCAGGGCTGATTGATTTTGTGCAGGAAGGTACACCTTTATGCCCAATATCAATCAATTCAAGTCATCACCTCTTTCTATGTGTAGTTATTTGTGCACATACATTGTAGATGATAAGTATATTGAGATTTCTCTACCTTTCTAGTTTTTGCACCGCCCTAACACAACCCCTGATGTTGCATATGCATTATGACACATTTCAGGTTTTTAGATATCTTTGTTACCTTGAATTCTCACGAAATCCATAGGTGACTTGTGGGAACACCCGCAGCAACACCCATGGTATGCCCCTTTCACATAGTGTTTTGCATGACAGGAGCACATATTGCCAAGGACATTCAGAAACACATGATTTGCCTTGATATGGTCTTGTTTATGTGCAGTGAACATTGCACAACCTGTATATCTGAACTGTGACGTTCATGTGCCTCAGGACCATATTGTTAGTTTGATGGAGAGTACTCCCAGTCTAATGTTTGACATCAAATTACAATTTATAGTTGACATGTAATACACAGACAGGCAAGCACTAGTTTTTTACTTTTATTGTGTTGTTGCAAACACAGATCATGTTACATGAGGATGAATAACACATTCCTATTAAGTAAAGAAATTACGAACAATATGGGCGCGCCTGCGTATGCCTGCTGCTGAATACGGATTTGCTGGACCTGCGCATCCTCTTTGTCATCCTCCTCCATATGTTCAGTGATTTCGGGCTCATCATCCCAGGGGGCATTTGTCAGCACACAGATGTTGTGCAGTATTGCACATACTAAAATCATTTGCAGACTGTTTGTGGTGAGTACAGCAAACAACCACCAGAAATGTCCAGGCACCTGTACCTGGCCTTCAGCAGGTCAACGGTTCTTTCAACAATGTTTCTGGTCTTGCACAGAGCCTGGTTGTAGGCCATTATATGGGGTGACTGCGGGTTTCCATAGGGTGTCAAGACCCACATCTGGATCCCATATCCCGGTCAGCTGAAAAAAGTAAGACATATTATACTATCCCCTACCCCCCACTACTTCGCTCTCTCCTTTCTCTCCTCTCCTAATGTATTGCTGATTGTCTATTGTAATGTTTAACTGTCGATCTTTTCTGTAATATTGTTGAACCGCATTGTTCCACTTCCTTTCGTCTCCCCTGTCCTCTCCCCCCACATCCTCCCTCTATTTTATGTCTCTCCTACGCTCCTCTCTTAATATATTGAGACTGAACTATTTTGTCTGATGCCCGATGGAGCTACCTGGTTTAGCTATAGGGGAGATGGCCCGTCGATTCCCTCCTTGGTCGTCACCTACCCAGTCGGTCTTTAGACAAAATTCTTTTCGTCTCTCCTTATTGTCTCTTCCTTTATCCTCACTTTCTCACTTTCTCACCTCCTGTACCCCCCACTACGTTGCTCTCTCCTTTCTCTCCTCTCCTAATGTTTCGCTGGTTGCTTTATGTAATGATTAATTGTTGTTTTCTATGATATTGCTGATCCACATTGTTCCACTTCCTCTCGTCCTCTCCTCCCGCATCCTTCCTCTATTTTATGTCTCTCCTTCTCTTCTCTCTTAATGTTTTGAGACTGAACTAGTTTGTCTGACGCCCAATGGAGCTACCTGGTTTAGCTATAGAGGAGATGGGCCTTGGATTCCCTCCTTTGTCGTCACCTACCCAGTCTGTCTTTAGACAGACTTCTTTTCGTCTCTCCTTATTGTCTCTTCTCTTATCCTCCCTTTCTCACCTCCCCTGCCCTCTCCTCTACTTCTCTCTGTCCTTTCTCTCCCCTCCTAATTGTACTGCTTATTTTTTGATGTACTGTGTAATTTGTTGAACTTGTTCTGTTTCATTGTCGAGTCTCATGTAAAGTGCTCTGATACCTTCGGGTCTAGCCAGCGCTATATAAAACTTTTTAAATAAATAAATACTGTCACTTCTTTGACATAGTTAATGGTACAAGACAGGCCACATGGCAAGTGCGTTGTTCCCTTTTTAGACAGTGCAGTGTACAAAACCCATTATTGTTGCTTGGAATGTCCCCAGCAACACCTATGGAATGCCCCTTTCACACCATTTTCTGCATGAAATGGGCACATATTTATGAGGCCATGGAAAGCCAAATTACGTGGCTTTACGTGGCCTTATAAATATGCCAGAGGCACATTGTGCCACCGGAACGTCACAAAAGTGACATTCTAGCAGCGCAATAGTGCGGGTATGGTGTGTTATGTGTTACTGTTAAGCTTACCTACAAGTAGGCCATTGCCATACTGGCCATTCTTGAAGCGGTCATTTATGATGCTGTGCCGGAATATGAAGGCATCATGTACTCTCCCAGGGTATTTAGCTAGCACATTCGTGAAAAGTCCCTGGTGATCCACAATGGCCTGTACATTGATGGAGTCGACGTGTTTTTAGTTCCTATACAAATGTGAGGTTGCAGCAGGAGGTACAAATTGCAATGTGTGCAGTCCATTGGCACCCAGCACAAGTGGGAACCCTGCAATGTCATAGAAGCCTTGCTTTATCTCCATCTGCTGTTCGGGGTGTTGGGGAAATGAAGGTAGCCGGGTGTTAGCTGGATGAGAGCCCCCAGGACAGTGGGAAGGAATGATGGGAAGGATGGCTGAGATATTCCAGCCACTTTGGCAACTGTTGTTTGGAAGCAGCCCGATACTGGCATATGTAACACAGCCATGAACTTAGCCTGTGGTGGTATGTTGATAGGCCTGTTGGCTGTGACCTCTAGCCTAGGAGCAATCAGGTGTAGCAGGTCTATTATGTACTGCTTCTTGAGGCGATAAAGAGTGATGACCTTCTCCTCCCTGAGGTCTCTCAGAGTTCTCCTTTGGCAAAATATGCACTCCTTTCTCCGGCATTGCCGTTGTGGAGGTGGGGGAGAGTGTGGGGAGCGTGGTTGTGGTGGCGTAGATGGTGGCAGTCATCTCTGTCTGGCTCCTAGTCGCAAAATGACTACCTCCATGTTGTGGTTCCAGTTGCAGCTCTGTCCAGTCCAACTTCTCCTATATATATGTATGGATGCGTAATTTTCTACACGTTTGTTTTGCAGGCATAGCGATTTTGACGTAAGCTCAATGCTTCACCACTTAAACTGCAGCTGCGTCACTTTTGTAAAATGTCATAAATATCCATTCGAAACTTTTGCGCATATAATTACGACAGAACGCCTACCTTACATAATTTAATACTTACGTGATGCAGTCAATTCCGACACAGTGTCTTCTTAACGCAGGGGTGGGGAAAGTGACACATCTTCAAGGATATGTCACACTATAAACATGGAATAGGGATTGCGCCACCACAGCATTAGATTATTTTGCGCATTGGAGACGCAACCTCTTCATAAATAAGCCCCTGAGTAGATTACAGACCTGCATAGTTGCATATTCAAAACTGTTGAGTAGGGCTATGGCATGTGAAAAAGGAAGGCAAAGACAATATTTGTAAATGTTCAGTTTGTGGTACCTCGTGATAGTGCCAACAGTTGGCATAACTAATTCCAGCTTTATTCTGGAATTAAAGCGCAAACCCATGTTTTTGTGACAGAGTATGAGGACAGAGCATTGGGGGCAAATAAATAGTACTAGATTTATTTTTCAAGCTAAGGAGTCCTGAAACCTTTTTCAGTATTAAAGCCCCAAGAATCTCTTTTAGTGCACATTAACTATGCTCTGTAGTAAGGTTTTCATTTGTTTTATGTACTGGGATCATGATCCTAACTATGGTGCTAGAGTGCTTGTTATAATTAAGGAAGTCCTTGAGCCAGGTATATATATATAACACGCTGGATTTGATGAAGCTTAGTTCCAAGTTAGGTTTCAAGTAGATAAGTAAAGATGACAAAGCCCCACCAGGAGCAGCCTCCCTGCTGCTCAGCCTGCATCCACCAACTGCCACTCCACACATCTCCAGACTGCAAGCACCCTGTGACATCACACACATCCAACATTCCAAACATCATCAAGTACACCAACACTCACTCTGGCTGAGCAGTAGGGAAGCGACAAGTAAGTTATAACAGCGCTCCTAATCTGACTTGTTACTTGAGTTCCACTCTAGAGGGCACCTGGCCTTGTAGCACCAACTGGACTGTTCCTATTGATGCAGGGCCAAGATTAAGATTGATTTGCAAATGGCTGGTTTACATCTGGAGTGGCATAGTGGGGAAAAACAGACAACAATGGACTGAAATGTGGTCTGAAGAAATCACCAGTAGCTGATAATAATTGAAGGATTATACCCATCACTTTTTTCCTTTTACTATTTTAATTTACTGATCTAAGATGGGCGTCCGACATGATGCAGTCCGTAACCATTTTGGAAAAGGGTTCCTTCATCAGAAAACCCATTCTAAAATTGCCTTTGCATGCGTTCATATGCACCATCTCACGTGTGCGCTTGCAATTACAAAAAAGCACTGTTTAAGCGATTAGCTTGGTAGAGCCAAGACCTATTGGTTTACTATGCTTTTGTTTACACACTAACAGATACATTTCTTGCTAGTCCTTTTACATGGCTGATGTGAAAAGTGACTGTTAAGTTGGTTTGCTGCACCTTACTCTCATTCTATTGTTTTAGAGTCACTTCACAAAAAAGGGACGTCTCTCTAATGTCTGATTGAGTTGATGATCCTGCTAAGTCATTGCACGCTAGATTACAGCAAGCATCTTTAAATTCTTTTAATATATCCATAGCTGTTCCTCCCAAAAAAAGTATAATTGTGTGGATGATTGAAACTTTTAAACATTTTCAGTGAAGTAACAAATTCAGTATATGATAATAAAGGGTGTTTTAATACATTTAAAAAACATATTATGGTAGAATATTCAATATTATTTTAACATTGAATCAGAATATTTTGGTCATTTCTTAAAATGTTTCCTTTAAATTTGGGGTGCCAACCCCTTTCCCCATCGTCACACTTCAGGAGTGTCACAGCCATTTTAAAACAGTGACAGAAATTGATTTCTCATCATACATTTCCCAGGTTTCCCCGTTCCCATTTTGCTTGTCTGAAGACAGGAAGTGGCCAGGCCTGTATGCAGCTGTCAGCAGGATGGAGTTAGTTGTAAATTGTTCCACATTGGTCCTTTATTCACAATGTCATATGTTAATGTTAATGTTAATATTAGGCAGACTTATAAGGCCACTATCATCCCACAGGCATCCTGCCGCTGAGGTACACTAACTCAAATCACGCACATACATTGTAGTGAAGATCTCAACTACTAATATAAGAGGGCTTAAACAGCACCATTAGGGTAGAGCCAGATCTTCAATTTCTTTCTAAATTGCAGAAGATCATCCATTTGTCTGAGGCTGGTCGGGAGTGCATTCCAGAGCCGAGCGACTGTCAAACTAAAAGCTCTTCCTCCCAGTTTTATTCTTTTAAACTTAGGTACTTTAACTAGTTTAGCTGAGGATGATCACAAACTTCTGGTAGGAACATATACCGGCCTCCTCCTTGATTTTTTTGAAAACTTATTTTATTGTTTTTTTAAACATACAGCTATCATATATCAACATTTCACATCTACTCTACAGCCCTGTGTAGCACTGTCTCCACTTCCAGTTTCATCCCACACTCTTCATAAGTAATGCTGTTCCACATGGTAAAGAAAACAGTGCCCTGCCCTGCTGATACGCTATTATGCTAGTTCCATCTCCTTGTCCGTCCGCCCCCCCATCAAACTCCCCCCTCCCCCCTCCCTCTGCACCGGTGTGAGTAACTGTTCCCTGCGGCTTCCATCTTACATTGCTCTTCAGCCATATTCTGCGGCATTCCTCAATGTATCTATTGTACCTGAGGGTCTCCAGCTACCTCCGCTTCCTCAATGTCAGACCCCTCCCGCTGAATCTCCAATAGTGCCTGTACCAACGCCTCCCATGCTTTCGCTGAATCGAGTGCCTTTTCATTAGTTAGTCGTCTCGCCTGCCAATGCCTGATCTCACTCTCGCTACTTGCCCATTTTAAAAACTCGGTTCTTCATTTCCCCCCCTTAGGACCCTCCCTTGCCTTCCAACGCCTCGTTATTTCCCTTTTTGCTAGAATGAGCCCCATGTTCACAAATTTACTCGTTATTTTTGTTTTAGTAGAGTGTGGAAACCAGTGTAATACGCAAGTTGCAATATCAAAGGTCAACTGTCGCCCTGTAATGGTGTTCAATGTGTCACCTACGTCTTCCCAGTATTCCCTCAATTCAGTGCATGACCACAACATATGTTCCAATTCTGCCCCTTCCTGCGCATAACGGGGGCAAGCCACTCCTTCTACACTAAAATATTTCCTTATTTTCCCAGGGGTCAGATACGCTCTATGAAGTATGTAAAAATGCACCAGCTGAAACCTTGCATTTCTCGTGCTCTTCCAAGCCCTCCGCAGTATCTGTGCCCAGGCCGTTTCCGGTATGGGTTTTTCTATGCCCGTTTCCCACTTTGCTTTCAGGTTGTCCAAGGGTGCTAGTCCCTCGTTTAACATCCGAAAGTACAAACAAGAGACCGCCTTTAAGGGCCCAGCGGCCATCATTGTATACTGACAGGCCATTGTCGTTTTAGGTTCAGTAAGCCCTTCTCTCCAGTGCGCTTGCAACGCCCTCATCAGTGCCCGTGTAGCAGATACCCTCCTCTAGGCAGGTCATATCTCTCCTGCAATGCCTGATAGGACAACATTTCCCCGTCCTCATAAAGGTCACCTATTACGTGGATCCTTTCGTGCTCCCAGCCCTGCAATGGTGTCCAATCACCTCCACGTGGCAACGCCGTGGCCATCCCCAGCGGTATTTCAGGCGCATAGGGATGCAATACTCCCACCCTGCGCTGAGAGTGGTTCCAACATAGCCTCAGTGTCTTCTCCTCTAGTGATAGATCCCTAACAATCAATTTTTGCTGCATTACTATAAAAGACAAAACATGGCGCGGAATCCCCCTACCTCTTAAATGCTCCGGACCCCGGAATTCTTTGGCCACTGCTTGCGTAAGTACCTGTAGCTGGGCCCCCAGATAATATAATTCAAAATCCGGTAACGCTAATCCGCCCTCACCCTTAGGCCTAATCAGGGTTGCTTGTGCAACTCTCCTCCTACCTGATCCCTACAGGAAAGCCACTATCAGTGATTTCAACTGCTTAAAGACCGATCCCGGGATCCATATCGGGAGTGTTCTGAAAAAATATAACAGCATAGGCAGCGCTATCATCTTTAACAGTGCTATGCGACCTGTTACAGACAATGGGAGCGTAGCCCAAAAGGCCATACTACCCTTCAATGCCCTCACGCCTCTCCCAACATTGCCCTCCAGCATGTCAGAAGCACTGTGATATACATGTACCCCCAGATATGCCAGGCAAGTCGGTTCCCATCGAACCTCAGTGGATCCAAAGGGGGAAGGATCTCCAGGTCTCATTGGAAAAAAACATGTGTTCGACCAGTTCACCCTCAGTCCCGAAATATCTCCAAATCCCAATAGCAACCGCGCTGCTTCTTCCAGCGCTTCCTCCGTGTTCTCCAAAAACATCAGCAGGTCGTCTGCAGATAGCGAAATATGTTGTCTTTGTGGAAAAGTAAATTTTGTCATGTTCTGTGTCCCTACGCTTCATCCATCATATGTTATGTGTGCATGAACAATATGCATATGTTATTCCCCATGTCCGATTAAAGACGCAATTACAGTTGTGTCCTCCTCTAGTATGCCAGTTTCCAGTCCTCGTGAATACTACGAATATCAGGCCTATGTAAAGCTACGTTGCCACGTTTCTCAGTGTGCACGTTATTCCATTATAAAGTCCCCGTTTCTAGGCCTCAAAAGGGCCCGGACATCAGATTCAGCTCTTGTCTCCTGAAGCCTCGCTGAGGAGCGATACAGCCCCCACCTGTATCCTCGACCTTTCACTCACTTCCTGCCTCGCAGTGCCCGGTGCAGCCTGGCTCTGCCTCTGAGTCTGCCAAGAGTATGTTATGATTCCAGCTATCAGTTTAGTCCTCCTTCTCTGCATTCCTAAGCTACTGAACTGCATCAATAGTTTCCGTCATTGTCTAGCCTTCACGTCTCCATGTTAGAGAAATACTGTATTTAATGGTCCTTTAGTATTCTTCATCACGCACTACATGTAGAATAATGCATGGTCCAGTCTTAGAATCAAGTTAGCTTTTCCCCTCATGACTTCTAGTTTATATCAACATGTTCCCTAAACATCAGATACTAGATAGGGTTTAGGTACATGTCGCTCCGACCCTCCAGACTTTAGTCTCTGCTCCTAGCACAGAGTTCATAGCCCCCAGCTTCTCCTAGTAACACGTCATTGCCAGTTTGCGCGCACCACCAGGTTAGAGGTCCCGGCTCCTTAGGTAGCCCCCTCCTATGTTTCCGCCCCATTCATGACATATTCTGTTACGTTTGCACCACATGTCTATGTAAACGCCCAGTAACACCTACTTTATTTCTTATCTTTCGCGACTGCTACGCGTCACACCTTCTGCTCCACCCACTGCTACGCCTACTGCAATGTAATGCTATGTGTTCGCGCTATGTATATATGCCCGTGTATTGTTATTAAAAGTTAGCGCGCTCATCCCAGACCCAGCCCCGGCAGCTGCCGGGCCACTCTAGCCCTGCCATTCTGTTCCTATGCAGGTTGTCCTGTTCCTGTCCTTATGCTGTATTAAACCTGCAGAAACTCCTACTACCTCGAATCTTGACTCTTATTTATTGAGCTATCTGTTATGATATATGCCTAGTCAAAAATAGGGTATTATTTATTTATTTACCACATAATGGCGCCCGAACAGGGACTTGCCCTTTCCCCACGCGTCGGTGAAGCCACGCCGACCCCCTGACCCTCTGCAGTCGTGACGGAACCATACTGGCCAAGTGCAGATATTTCTGCTTCCAGTATCCCTCAGGCCCACGGAGGAGACGGAGGAGGCGGTCCAGCATCCAAACGAGACGGTGGAGGAACGCGGCGAGTCCCGACCAGAGCCCAAGCCGAGAGTCCAAGGTCCGAGGTATCCGGAGGCCCACCCGTAACTGAAGTCCGAAGTCCGAAGTTCGTCGCCATCAGTCCAGTCCAGTCCGAGGCTTTCCGTTCCGTGCTGCCCGGTGAGTACCATTGCTGGGGTAGTATCTAGACAGGACCAATCTAAATTGACTCCTGGTCCGTGGGTTGGTGGTACCCAGACTCACAAACGAAGTGTTCACCTAGGTGGATACGGGTCTTGATGCGTCCCTTTATGGGACCGGTATGTTCCGTACTGTTACAGCAGTGCATCCAGTAACTCTAGTCTGTTCCGTTCTCGAGAAAATTCTTGTATTTCTGTTCTCAGTATTCCAGGTAATATTCTGTTCGAACTGTTATGTTATGATATTGTTTTATGTATTTTCAATGTCGTGGTATGCCTGAATTGTTTTCCCAATTGTTATTGTTCTTTGTGTATTGTATTGTGTTCCGATTCAAGTTTACAATGCCGCTCTTTTCCAAGTTACGTCAGTTAAAAACTAGAAAGGGTTTATTAGAAGAAGCAGTTCCTGTTCCGCCGAGGGACAGTCCAGGTCATTTTATGTATCAGAAACATGGCATAAGTGCCATATTGTATCTAGATTTATGGGTAGAGTATACCAAACAGTTAGAAGAAAAGTATAGATGGCCTGTATCGGGTACATGGGATGCCGAATGTATCATGCGAGTAGAAGAAGCATTATGGAAAAAGAAAGCCAGACAGTCACAGAAAGATGCCATCGAGTTATGGCGTAAAGAAGCGCATAGAAGAACCGAAAAGGAAGTCAGAAAGTCAGAGTTAAGTAGAGAATCCCAAGAACGAGCCCAAGAAAGAGAATTAATCGAGATAGGTGAACAAGTCAAAGCCGAACAGTCAGACAGACAGAGGCATACCCTCATTAAGGGTATGTATCCTCTTCTTGCTGAGGGCTTGCCAAAAGCGACCCCAGAGGCATCCAGTAATTACCCGCCACCATTAGTTCCGACCAAGCTACGTCACAAACAGACCGCAGCTGATATTTTTATTTCGTCCTATTTGGACGACACAGTCCCAGAATATACAAATCCTGTTCGCGCTCCGCCAGTCCCTGTAAATCAGGCACTTCCCGCTCCTCCAGACACCGGAGTACCTGCTACGGTACCCCCGGTCCAGCCAGCATTTCAACTTCCCGCTCCGCCACGAAGAATGTCCGTCGATGATTCTAGTATAGGGGCCGCAGGAGGAGGTCCTCCTCAAACCCCGCCGCCACACAAGCGTTTAACGTTAGCCGAATTACATGCACAAGCATTACAGCGTACGCCTAGGTATCAGTCTGTTGCAGAAATAAGAAAATCCCTTGCCGAATGTTGCTATGATCCAGTCCCAGGCGAGGATAATATGGTTTTATATTCATTCCGCGTAAGAAAGGTGGCCGAGTATCTAGTCACTTTACCGAATATGAAAGAAGATCTAGACAGAATATATCGTTTCATCCGTACAGGGGATGATCCAGAAAGTATTAGCGAGACTATGTCTCAAAGGAAAGCCGAGATCCAGCTCATGATATTAAAGTTCCTGATCAATTGTCTAATAAGAGAACAAGATTACCCGTCTAAAGATTCCGCCGAAATGAGAATCCTGACAAGGTGGAGTGATAATATAGCTGAGGGTAAGCACAAGACCGTCGGTGCTATGGAGAGTATGTACAAGAAAATCCGTAAAGAGATAATAAAGATACACGAACAGCGTAAAGCAGCACAAGTAAGCGAGAAAGAAAGTATCTCTGATCCCGAAGAAGAAGAGGACGAGAATCCCGCCAGAATAGCGTATGTAGGAAAATCTAGATTTCCAGATCGCCATTTACGCCTAGAACACAAGTCTATTTTTCATCATTCAGCACCAGAACAAGGTTCCCTAGAACAAGTATTTCAAGCTACCGATCACATTCTGAAATCACGAATCGGTTACAGTGAGTTAAGTACCATGCATGAACAAGAACTAGCCCGATCAGCCGTCCGATGGATTACTGATTCTACCACTTTTCCAGACGAAATAGTGGCACAAATGTTCCTGAAACTGCCCCCAGCCGAACAACGACTGGTGGGTATGTATATGATCCAGCACCTCATTACTCTGTATGAGGGTCAACATTCCGATCCAGGCCCGTTACATGATATCCTGAACGAGTTACTCCAGTACAGATGGAGAGGTCTAGGTACCGATTTAATTAGTGTCATTCTAGAACAGCGTCACAAATATAGAACGTTCTTGAACCCGCATTTTGTTCATGTCTCACCCCCAGAAAGTAAACCATTTTACATAGACAGACAGAATCCGTTACGAGAAGTCCACCCAGTCAAAGGAACGGGTGGCGAAATGCAACGAGTGTTTGTATACACTCCGATTACAAAGATGGAACTTCTCGAGATGAAGAAATTAATTCCTTGTCATGACAAAGATCCAGCAGGGTTCCATAGAGAATTAAAAGACATGCTCCGTATGGGAGAATACACTTACCCAGATATCATTAAAATGTTAAAGGTTCTGCTACCCGCAGGGGTGTATGAAAAGCTAAAGGAAAAAGAATGGGAGGTGGGAGAGAAAAAGATAGATTGGGCAGTTCTAGAAGCTGAAGACAAGGCACGAGTACCAGGTACCGGTCTTGGAGATAAATGTAAAGAGTTACCAGAATTATTAATACAAGTTTTACCCAGATTATTGACAACGAGAAAAGAAGACTGGGATGCAATCTCAGCCTGTAAACAGAAACAAGATGAAGATATTAGTGATTTTTATTCTAGGTTTGAAAAATGTTTCAGTATTAACAGTGGTCTCAAGACAAGTAGTGAGTCATACCCTCACCTTTTCGTTACTAAATTAGTCGAGAATTCAAGTCCACCAATTAAAAATCGAGTTTTGAAAGTCGAAAGCACCTGGCAAGCAAATACTCCGTCCCAGATGCTCCAGATGCTCCAGTACCACCAGAATAGAATCAGGGAAGAGCAAGAACACGAGAGAAAACGTATGAAAGATACGAAAATGAAAGTGCTAGTTGCACAATCTGTTCCTCAAGACAGTCAGAAGAGGGGTCCGAATCAAGCCAGCCATCCTGCAGCTCCCGTTAAAGGGAACTGCAATTATTGTAAACAGCCAGGTCATTTTATAAATGAGTGTGCAGTTCTGAAACACAACATAGCTACTGGTAAGACTAAAGAAAGACCACGTCCGCCTAGACAAGAACAAGTTTCACAGATTCCTCAGCCACAGAATGCACAACAGACAGTTACAGCACCGCAGCCTATCGCTGCAACACAGCATGTTACATCGCAGATGTACCAGTATGCACAGTCTGAGTATCCAGAGTACCAGCAGTATTCATGAAACAGCCTAGAGAGGGAGGTAGGCTTGCCTCTCATCGAGATACCTGTAGATCAAGAAGGTCCCTATGTTCACAGTCAAGTATTAGGGAAAGACAGAAAGTTTCTGATTGATACAGGGGCAAGTAGGACCACAATTAGTCACGCCGAAGTTCCAGGGGCTCCGCTCTCAGGCTCAAGAAATGTTTCCCTTGGATTTTCAGGAAAACCTATCGTTAACGAGATATCTAAGCCAGTCACTCTAGAAGTAGGTCCATTGTCCCGCACTACTGATCTGTTACTTACTAAGTCATGTCCAGAAAATCTGTTAGGCATTAAGACACTGAAAGAGTTAGGTGCAGTTATTTGCTGTTCCCCAGAGGGAATACAATTGTTCCTACGTGACTTTAAGGGTCACTATGTATTACGAGATTTTGATCCGAGATTGTCTAAAGTTCCGCAGCATTTATGGGCGCAAGGTCCAACTGATGTAGGTTACATGCAAATCACACCCTATCGTGTGACTCTCAAACCAGGTGTAGTGTTACCACGAATCAGACAGTACAGATTGCCACCCGAGGCTGTAGCAGCCTTATCCAAAATTATTGACGAGCTCATTGTTCAAGGAGTAGTTGTAGAAACTGACTCCAATGTATGTAACTCCCCGATCATTCCAGTCATGAAACGTACTGACCCAAATGCACCCCAAGTATATCGATTAGTGATTGATTTACGAGAACTTAATAAATGTATTATTCCGCAGTACCCAGTTGTCCCAGACATCTCTTCCCTATTGACAGCTATTGATTCCGAAGCTACGTTCTTCACTGTCATAGACCTCAAGAATGCATTTTTTAGTGTTCCAATTCATCCAGACAGCCAGTTTCTTTTCGGATTTTGTTTAAATGGAAGGAGCTATATGTTTACACGCGCTCCTCAAGGTTTCACAGAAAGTCCTAGTATTTACAGTCAAGCACTCAAGAGACAACTAGACAACATTCATATGCCAACTGACACTGCCCTGCTCCAGTATGTCGATGATCTACTGATCACAGCCCGTTCTGAACGCGACTGCGAGCGAGCATCACTGACAGTTCTGTATTTCCTAGCCGAGATGGGGCACAAGGTGTCCCCTTCGAAGCTTCAATTCTGTGTCCAGCAAGTGGTCTACTTAGGACACTTACTGTCCAAGAGGGGTAGGCAGTTGACACCCGACCGTATCCAGTTGATAGCGAGTCTTCCCCAGCCCAGAACCCAGAAGGAGGTGCGTGCCTTTATCGGCCTTACTTCTTATTGCAGACAATGGATTCCCCAGTATGCATTTCTAGCCAAGCCACTGATACAGTTAACGACACAGGAGGCAGCCGTACCGACTGTCCTCCCTTGGACATCTGAACATACACTTAGTTTCAACGAGTTAAAGAAAGCCCTATGCCAAGCTCCAGTTCTAGCTACACCGAACTACAGTAAGCCTTTTACACTTTTCGTCACAGAACGTGAAGGTACAGCATTATCTGTTCTCACACAAGATCAAGCAGGACAATACAAGCCCTGTGCTTATTTTTCGAGCACATTAGATCCAGTCGCCCAGGCGTTGCCTGCGTGCCTCAAGTCAGTTGCCGCCACAGCATTAGCTATCAGACAAAGTGATTCCATAGTCTTAGGACATACCTTGACAGTACAAGTCCCACATTCAGTAGAAGTTCTTTTAAACCGAACACAAACTCAGCACTTGACAATTGCACGTTTAACAGGTTATGAATTGACACTGTTCCAGCCACACATAGAAATTAGACGCTGCAACGTCCTGAATCCTGCTACACTGTTACCATCAGTTAATTCAAATCCTGACACACATGACTGCGTGGAAGTAGTTAACATTACGACAAAACCAAGACAAGACCTGACAGATATTCCATTACCAGATCCTGACCTGACACTTTATGTGGATGGTTCATGTATGAGAACTAGTACAGGAGAACTAGTCGCCGCATATGCAGTGACTACTGACACTGAAGTTATTGAAACACACCGCATTGATACCCTGTCCGCTCAAGCAGCAGAGCTAGTTGCTCTGACACAAGCCTGTATACACGCCAAGAACTTGAAAGTTAATGTTTACACAGATTCACGTTACGCATTCGGAGTTGTACACGACTTCGGAGTGCTCTGGCAGGAGAGAGGTTTCATGACTTCTCATGGAACCAAGATTCAGCATGGTCTCCTTATTCAAGCCCTGTTAGATGCCATACACTTACCGACATCCATTGCTATTATGAAGTGCAAAGCACATACGAAAGTTACTGACATTATTTCCCAAGGTAATGATCTAGCAGATCGCACAGCCAAGCTTACAGCACAGACTCCAGACAGTCCAGTTAACATGACACATACTCCAGATCCGACTACATGTATGACAATTAAGGACCCTACACAAGATGTCATAGATATCCAGTTACATGCTACTCCCGAAGAAATCAAGAAATGGTCTGAACAAGGAGGGGTCCAGACAGATCAAGGATGGTTAACAAAGGGTAGAGCCACATGGTTTCTCCCCGACTCTATGGTTCAAGTCATTATTAATACCGCACATAGTCCAGCACATTTAGGAGAAAAAGCTATGTTAGACAGTATCCAGAACATTTGGTTCAACAAGCATTTACGAGCTGCAGCCAAGCAGAAAGTCCGTACCTGTATGATATGTTGTCAGTTTAATCCAGGTAAAAGTGTCCCGGTGGAGCAAGGTGGTTTCCAGCCTCCTGACCACCCTTTTGAAGTCCTCCAGATGGATTATATTCAGATGGAGCGATGTCGAGGTTTCAAGTATGTCCTTGTAGTTGTATGCGCTTTGTCCAGATGGACAGAAGCATATCCAGTCCCAGATTACACAGCCGCGACCACTGCCAGGCAGTTGGTTCGTGAATTCTTCCCTAGATATGGACTCCCTAGAGTCGTATATTCTGATAACGGTCAGCCATTCTCATCTGAACTGATGAAGCACGTTTCCCTTTTGTTAGGGTACCAGTGGAAGTTCCATTGTGTACGCCATCCTGAAGCAGCTGGTCTAGTCGAGAGACATAATCAGACTCTGAAAATCCGCATCGCCAAAGTTTGTAAAGATAAGGGTGTGGACTGGCTAGTAGCTCTGCCAGTCGCTTTATTTTATATGCGCATGGTCGCACATTCCAGATCAGGTCTGTCCCCGTATGAGGTCGTTTTCGGCCGCCCCCCTAACATGTGGGGTACTCCTAGACCCCGAAGTATTACCGATGTTTCATGTAATATGCTGACAGATTACCTAGCTTCCTTGATGTCTGCCCTCAACTCATGTCGTTCACAGGTTGCCGCCGCATTTCCAGACAATACCGAGGTGGCACCGCATGAAATCGTTCCAGGTTCGCTGGTGATGATCCGAAACTTTGACAGATCAAGTCCGCTGGAACCTCGTTGGAAGGAGCCCCGTCAGGTCCTCCTCACCACCCGTACAGCCGTGAAGTTGGAAGGCCGGAAAGGATGGATACATCTTTCTCATGTAAAACTTTTCAATGGATTAAAACCCGTTTCTAAAAACATCTCCAAGGATTCCCAGGATTTTAAGGACTGCCAAAATATTGTTCCTAAGGACTGTCCCGCAAAAGACATTGACACAACCCCTTCCCTGTTAGAGAAAACTCCGCAGCAGGAGTATAAGCAAAAGCTACGGTCTAGTAAGTCAGTCAGTTTGATTGTATAAGTCCTCCCCTAGGTGAAACGGTTAGGCTGTTTCTGACATGTATAAAATAGACCCCCATAGTGAGAGAGTCAGTCAAAGCTCAATTCAATGTATCATTTTTCTAAGTTTCATATTATTCATCAGTATTATGATTTCTTGCATCAGCTATGCATTTTTCCTGTATTTTTCAGTTCCTCATGTAAATAAGTCTGCTAATGTTACAGTAGAGCACACGTTTAGTGATCTGCCTCCTCACGAATATGCTTACCGCCTCGCTATGCGTAACAATTCATTTATCCGTATGTTACATTACTCACACCAGACCAGCAATGCCACTAATTGTTGGGTGTGTGGTCGACTCCCCCCTTTCCAGACACCGAAGGGAGTTCTGCCACTTTTTCCTTATCCATTCTCACATAATGATTCGTGTGGAGCATGGTCCACGTTAACGTCCTCCTCAACAGATATGTCTTTTCTTAACAGTACATGTTTCCCAGACAAGCAAGGTTTCCCCCACAGAACAGGTTTAGATCTAGAAAATGAAGTGTATAATTTAGGTAATTATTCGTCGAATTTCATGGTCCTGAATGTCCAGTCTGATACTACTCCAGACTCACCTGCTATTTCAGTACTACCAGTCAAAGGCGAATTATGTGTCCGAAATAAGGGTTCTGTACATGTAGGACATAGTGAATGTACTACTGTTGTCAAGTATAGTGACAGTGGGAAATCTATTTTTAAAGCCTCACTTCATTCTTATTTTGTTTGTGGTCAAACCGCATATGTTCGTCTGCCCCTCGATTGGGAGGGAACCTGTTACATTGCCTTCCTACTGCCACCTGTTTTTCTAGCCCCACCTGATTACCATAGGAATTCCTTCCTAGTACACACTAGACACAAGAGATATCTCCCGATTGTCGATTATACTGAAACTGCCGCAGAGCAATTCATTGATATAGATAAAGGTGTGTTCCCTTATTTAGGTACAGTTGTAAACAGTAAGCTAATCCGTAGGTTAACAAGAACCCTTGAAGCAGTAGTAGATGAGACTGCCTCCGCTCTAGGTAACTTAACCGAAGAGCAATCCTTTATGAGAATTGTTGTGCTCCAGAATCGTCTCGTCCTTGACGTCATATTGGCCGATAGGGGCGGGGCCTGTAGAGTTCTCGGATCTAGTTGCTGCATTTTCATTCCAAATAACGCGCCGTCTGTTTATTCAGCTATAACCAGACTTCATAAAATTGCCCATCTGTTACACCAAGATCCAGGCACCTGGACATGGTCCGGTTGGTTCTGGAATATAATTTCCGCATGGGGATGGAAAGTCCTGTCCTTTCTAGGTATTGCAGTAGCGATCATATTAAGCTGCTGCCTCTGTATACAATGTGGCCCTGCGATTTGCGGCATTTGTGCTACCTCTTGTATTTCTAGTCCCAAGCCTCGTTCTAAATCCCGTTCCAAGACAATTCGAGACGAGCAAATGATACTGTATGAAATGATAGATGGTATCATGAATATTGATGTTTCCTGATGGAAACGTAGTGACAAGGAGGGAATGTGGAAAAGTAAATTTTGTCATGTTCTGTGTCCCTACGCTTCATCCATCATATGTTATGTGTGCATGAACAATATGCATATGTTATTCCCCATGTCCGATTAAAGACGCAATTACAGTTGTGTCCTCCTCTAGTATGCCAGTTTCCAGTCCTCGTGAATACTACGAATATCAGGCCTATGTAAAGCTACGTTGCCACGTTTCTCAGTGTGCACGTTATTCCATTATAAAGTCCCCGTTTCTAGGCCTCAAAAGGGCCCGGACATCAGATTCAGCTCTTGTCTCCTGAAGCCTCGCTGAGGAGCGATACAGCCCCCACCTGTATCCTCGACCTTTCACTCACTTCCTGCCTCGCAGTGCCCGGTGCAGCCTGGCTCTGCCTCTGAGTCTGCCAAGAGTATGTTATGATTCCAGCTATCAGTTTAGTCCTCCTTCTCTGCATTCCTAAGCTACTGAACTGCATCAATAGTTTCCGTCATTGTCTAGCCTTCACGTCTCCATGTTAGAGAAATACTGTATTTAATGGTCCTTTAGTATTCTTCATCACGCACTACATGTAGAATAATGCATGGTCCAGTCTTAGAATCAAGTTAGCTTTTCCCCTCATGACTTCTAGTTTATATCAACATGTTCCCTAAACATCAGATACTAGATAGGGTTTAGGTACATGTCGCTCCGACCCTCCAGACTTTAGTCTCTGCTCCTAGCACAGAGTTCATAGCCCCCAGCTTCTCCTAGTAACACGTCATTGCCAGTTTGCGCGCACCACCAGGTTAGAGGTCCCGGCTCCTTAGGTAGCCCCCTCCTATGTTTCCGCCCCATTCATGACATATTCTGTTACGTTTGCACCACATGTCTATGTAAACGCCCAGTAACACCTACTTTATTTCTTATCTTTCGCGACTGCTACGCGTCACACCTTCTGCTCCACCCACTGCTACGCCTACTGCAATGTAATGCTATGTGTTCGCGCTATGTATATATGCCCGTGTATTGTTATTAAAAGTTAGCGCGCTCATCCCAGACCCAGCCCCGGCAGCTGCCGGGCCACTCTAGCCCTGCCATTCTGTTCCTATGCAGGTTGTCCTGTTCCTGTCCTTATGCTGTATTAAACCTGCAGAAACTCCTACTACCTCGAATCTTGACTCTTATTTATTGAGCTATCTGTTATGATATATGCCTAGTCAAAAATAGGGTATTATTTATTTATTTACCACATCTTACCCCCCTGTAGCACAGTCCCCGGTAATCCTCACCAAGCCTGGCCTTCGCCGCCATCAGTTCTATAGCTAAAGCAAACAATAGGGGGGAAAGCGAACAGCCCTGCCTAGTTCCGCATGCCACCAGGTATCGGGGCGATATCTATGTCCCAACCCGCACTCTTGCCACTGCCGATGTGTATAGCACTCTAGTCCAGGTCACAAACTCAGATCCCGTCCCAAATCGTTCCAGCGTTTTATACAGGTAGGGACACTCTAAGCTATCAAATGCTTTCTCGATGTCCACTGACAGCACCACAGGTCGTTGCGCCCCCGGCTGATCCTCCTCTAATAGCCTAATCAATCTCCGAACACTAAGGAAGGTATCCCTAGTTGGTATGAAACCAGCTTGATCCTCATGGACCAATGTGGTCATGTGCTGCAACAGGCGAGTCGCCAATATCTTACTCAAACTCTTATAATCCGTAGTTAACATCGATAATGGGCGATAGGAGGCCGCATTCGTCCCCCCTCGCCCAGTCTTCAATAATGGGATCACGAGTGCTTCTCGCATGGAGCTGGAGAGACACCCCAGCCCCTTCGCCTCTTTTTAGACCTCCACCAGCTTCGGAGCTAACAAGTCCACATACGTCGCATAGAATTCAATCGGTAGCCCATCAGATCCCGGGGTTTTATTCCGGGCCATATGTTTGACAGCAATCCCAATCTCCTCTAATCGTATGTCTTGGCCTAGAGTGTTCGCCTGCTCTTCCGTGAGTGCTGGTAGCGCTATCTCATCCAGAAAGGAGTCAATCTCAAGATCCCCCACCCTCAGTGAGCTATCATACAGCCTTTCATAATATAACCTGAATTGGTGCAATATCTCGCTCTGGGTGAAGACTACCTCCCCTTCGACATCCTCCAATGCTAGTATAGGCGAACCCCTTTTCAACGGGTTGGCCAGCCAGGCCAACAGCGTGCTTGCTTTATCTCCCTCTGCATGCGTTTTCGTCAAATAAGCCTTATAGTCGAAACAGTGCAATCTCTCCATTTCTCCTGCTACCTCCTCCTTCGCTGCTTTCACTTCATCTTGAGCCTCGGAGCGTCCTGGCAGCGCTATCTCCGCCCTCCTCAGCCTATATTCCGCCCGATCCACATCGTGGAGCAGTGTCTTCCGTACTCCTACATATTTACCTATACATAGCCCCCGTATCACTGTCTTAAAGGCATCCCATTCCAGCGCTCTGGTGGAAGCCGTGCCCTCGTTCTCAGTGAAGAAGTGCGTTATCCCTTCTCGCACCTCTTTCTGGAAGACCGGGTCTTCCAGTGTCTCCGGGCGTAACCGCCAGGTGGGAATAGCCGACACCTCCGGCATCCAATGCGTGGCAAGGAGCAATGGATTTATGGTCTGACAGTGTCCTGGCAAGGTATTCTGTACGTACCACCGAAGATGCCACGAGGGTGAGCACAACACCGTATCTAGTCGATCATGCAGATCATGCACCGCCGAAAAATATGATTAGTCCCGGTCAGTAGGGTGGTGCGTATGCCATACATCAATTAGCCCCCATCTATCCTGCCAGTCTCGCTTACTCTTTGCCACCCTATACACCGGGGAGTCTGGCAGAGGTGGGTGCGATCTATCTAAGTCCACATCCGCTATTGTGTTTAAATCCCCTCCCAGCATCTTCGAGCCCGTGAAATAATGTGCTTACGTGCCGGACAAGCGCTCCAAAAAGCCTGGCTTGTCAATGTTCAGTGCATAAACGCTACACAGAGCTATGTCCCTGCCCCAAAGTCTACCCTCTATCGCTACGAATCTACCTTCCGGGTCTATTGTCTGCCTCGTCACCTGGAAAGGAACTCCGGCCCTAACCCATATTAATGCTCCCCATGCAAACGCAGAATATGTAGTGTGGAATACATTGCCTCTCCACCTCCTCTGTAAAGCTATACTTTCCACCTTAGTGAGGTTAGTCTCCTGCAGCAGCGCTATGTGGATCCCTCTTTTAACTAAGTATGCATGGACCTTATGGCGTCGTGTCATAGTGTGGAGCCCCCGTACATTCCAGGTCATACAGAGCAGGTCAGCTACAGCCCCCATCGTTAGTACATACTGCCATTTTCTCCGCATCTATCTCAGACATCACACAGCTGCACCCCTGAACCCAACTCCCTTCCCAACCCCCATCCATCCCCCCCGCCCTCCAAGAACCGGACCTAGAACCAAACAGCTAGTCCCCATCCAAACCATTGCAACAAACATCACCCAACTAAGCCCATCAGCAATCTCTGAGGGCATGCCTTATGGGCAACGAGGGGAGCCTAGCGCCCGCGGTCTCCTGCTTGTCTTCTGCTCACATCACGCCCTGAAAACCCTAATCAGTTGGGCGCCTCATGCCTTTCTCCCCCCCCCCCCTCATTCACCACCCGAAAACTCAATGGGCCCTAGCGAACACCGTTCCCGCCCTCCATTCTCCATATGTTCAAAGATTCTCAATGGCTCCTGCAACAGTTTGTGCTCCTTTCTTACTGCTACCGCTCACTCATCAAGCATCCCATCCGCCGTCGTTGGGGTAATCTTCGGCACCCGTACACTGTCCACCTCCGAGACCTCTGTGTCCGATCGCTCCTAATCTTTGTCCGAGTCTGGGTCCACCGGAGATTGCACCCTCTGCCCCCCGAAAGTGCAGGTACCGCCTCCAATGCTCCTTGACGCTCCATCTCGGTCTGCGACACCGATGGCCTCCTCAGCCCCTTCCCTCTGCGTCGTGGTCGTAGCCATCTATGCTGTGGCAACCCTTCAGAGGTGCTTCGAGCACCCAGGTTGCGTCCATCTTTCCCAGCTCTGTAGGATTTCAGCCATGTGCTAGCGTCATCTGGGGTTTCATGAAAAGACGTCTTGCCATCGACAATTATCCTTAGTTTGGCCGGAAATAATAAGGAATACTGAAGCCCCTCATCCCTCAGCTCTCTTTGAATGGCAAGGAACGATGCACGACGCCGCTGAATTTCGAAAGTATAGTCCGGGAACAGGTTGACCCTACTGTTCCCAACATGATAGGGGCCCTCAGCACGCGCTCTTCGAAGCAGCAGATCCCTATCTCGGAAATGCAGCAGGCGGGCCACCACCGGTCTCGGGGGTCTCCCAGGTTGTGGGGGTCTGGCAGGCACTCGGTGGGCCCGTTCGAGGGTATAGAAGGAAGACAGTCCCTCCGGGGCCACTTCAGCTCTCAACCAGTTCTCAAGGTATTGTACCATGTCTGCCCCTTCCGCTTTTTCTGGCAGGCAAACTATTCGTATGTTATTTCGCCTATTCCTGCTTTCGGCATCCTCCGCCCGCTTTTCTATTGCTGTAATGCGATCCAAGGCATCCGCCATTGTGACCTTCAATGCTACCTGTGCCGGTTCCACCACTTGGAGCGTTCCCTCTACAGACTTTACCCTGTCCGCTAGCTTGGAGTGGTCTGCCCGCAGGAGCCCCAATCCTGTGGCCACCTGTGCTATGGCCTGCTGGAGAGCAGTGCGGGAGTCCGCAATTGCCGTTAAAATTTTATCGAACTGCTGCTGCAGGGTAAGTTCCTGAGACATTTCAGGCGCAGTCTGCTCCACCTGACTAGCGGCCTCGCTATCTGTTTGCTGCTGAGCCCCCTCCTTCCTCCCTTTCAATTTCCCCATGGAAGCGGTCGTTGGTGTCAATCTGCCCACTCTGAATGGTCCAGCGATAGCTCTACCAGCCAAATTGGAAACTGCGCGTTGCCGCCACCCTGTATCAGGGACAGACAATCATGGGTGTGCCTCGTGGGGCCGTCCATTCAGTCCCGCACCTCTTCCCTGCAGCTTTAAGGCACCAAGTAATATGGTTCCTAGGCGTGAGCGGGCACTGCCAAGTGTGCAAATTCCCAGCGCCCAACAGCTCTCCTTCTCCTGGGTAACTCCACAAGCAGCCGCGGCCCAACTCAAGTTCTTCAGCCGTTCACCGCCCTGCAGGTGTCAGCTTCCTAACCTCCAGTGCCGCCGTAGTCACTCCTGCCCCCCGCGGGCGTCTCCACCCTCTCGCACCCCAGCTCGCAGAGCGCAGTGGACCCAGGACCCCGCGCCCACCTACGCAGCTCGCGGGTCCAGGTCCCCCGTGCCCCACTCACCAGCACACTGTCAGGCTCTCGCCGCTCGGGCTCCACAGCAGTCTCTGTCCTCCAACGCAGCCTTCCGCCCAGTATCTCCGGCCAACAACGGTCACTCCAGCACTTGGTCAGGGCAATCAACAACCTGCACCTGTCTTCCTGCTCGAGGTCAGCTCTCCCAGCCGCCACCAGTCTCGTTCTCGCCTCTGCTGCCGCTCCGCTCTATTAGTTGGCTGTCCTCACCTCCGGCCGCCAGCTCCAGCCACCATCTTAGGACCTCTCCATGTTATTGCTTGGCTGACAAAAGGCCTTTAGAGTTCTCCGCAATACCCACTACTGCTCTCTCCGCTTGGTCATCGCCGGGCACGCTCCGCTCCTCTATGCCCACAAGTCCGTTATCCGGGTCTCAGAGTGGCCCTGTTCTCGCCACACCATCCGCCTCTCAGCAGCCCCGTCAACAAGGAGGCCGCCACAGCGCCAGCCAGGATTCTCTCCGCTCGTCACCGCTCTCCCTCCTGACAGCATGCGAGGTGCTCAGTTGTCCCTCACGGCAGTCTCGTTCTTCTCACCGCCCTCCTCTTTTGGCAGCGATCGTCGGGGGGATCCGCTCCCACTGCTAGCAATGGAGCTCGGCCGCCATCTTGCCTTCGTCGTTCCGTCTGCAGCACCAGCCGCGTAATCACCGGCAAAGTCCTGATTTCGGTGCCGCTCCATTTCCCCACTAGCGCCCAGCCAGGCGCATCTCGTTCCCCTCTCAATTGGTGGGGTCAGGGGGTGCAGAGCTTCCGCAACACAGGATAATTCAGGGTTTCAACGGCAGAGCTCGGCTCCTAAGCAGCCATCTCCATCGGCTGCTAAGCCACGCCCCCCACCGGCTTCCTCCTTGATAGCAGTGTGCCCATTCATTGAAGGCGCGGGTGAGACTGCTGGGGCAGAGGTATTCCACGTTGCCTGCTTCTGTTTGACTGGGATATATTTGCCCGCCTGACACGCTGTACATTATTCTTTAGTGTCCTCTAAGCGAGGGTCGGCGGCTGTGAGCGGGCCATCATGACAAGAGACAAACCAGGCAGTGGCTCGACCAAGCAGAGCACGATTGACACATTTACGGGCCACGGGACCCCAGCAGCGGCACCTGGGGGGTCACAGAGCACTGTGCCAGACAATGCAGCCCTCATGGCTGCCATTGCCCAATCCAGGGACGCCCTGGAGGCCAAGATCTGGGAGGTCGGCTCCGATGTAATGCTTCTACGGCAAGACTTGAGGAATGCAGTTTTACGCATTACGGAGACGAGGATCTCTGGAGTGGAGGATGTGGTCGCCACACTGCAGCAAAGGGTATCGTCTCTTGAGACTACTCAACGGGGCCTGGCATCAAGGGTGCAGGATGCTGAAGGGAGAGCGCGGCACAACAACCTACATTTCGTTGGCTGCCCGGAGGGCTGTGAGAGTGGAATCATGGAGTGGTTCCTCACAGACTGGCTTGAGGGCTGGCTCAATCCCGGGGAGTTATTGAAATGCTATGTGGTGGAACGTGCACATAGGGCCTTGATGCAGAAGCCCCCTCCGGGAGCCCGCCCGAGGCCTGTTAACGCCAAGCTTCTTAATTACCATGACCGGGACGCTATCCTGAAATAGTCCCGGGTCAAGGAGAGCTCTTGCTGTTTGACAAGTTGCGCATTTTGATCTTCCCAGACTACACGAAACAAGGCTGCCAAGGCCTGCCTCTGGGAGCTTAAACTCCCCTACGCCTTGCTTTATCCCCCCAGGCTGCTTGTGGTATACCGGTCCTGCACCCACATCTTTGATACGCTGGAGGAAGTGATCCTATGGACTGACGAGATGGTGCAGCTGCCATGGAGGGAGTCTGATTCCTCCTCGAGCGGGACTGTCCAGAATCAACTCAAGCCGAGGGGGAGATGTGGCAGGCGTTCAAATCCAGACATCCCTCCCAGTCGGGTGGTGCCTCGGCGCAGGAGGGGTCAACTTCCCGACAACATGGTTTCACGGACTAATCACAGGATCACCATGTAATCTCTTAGACTTAAACTGTTTGCATTTACGGAGAAGCATGTACGAAGGGCGGTCTCTCCGTTGGGCTCTGCGGACGGATGAAGGGCCAGCTGACAATGGGCTGTGAACTGGGGATCCATTGGCGGGTGAGGGGTGGACCTCCTGTTGGGGTCAGCCTACTATGCCTACCTCGACAGGTACTTCACCGTTCTTGAGGTACGGGGGAACTGTTGGGTTGTGTTGGGGGGGGGTTTGTTGGGTAGCTGCACTGTTCATTAGCGTTCCGGAGTCTGTAAAAATTTATGGAGCTTTGTTGATAATGCCATTGGCCTACATGGGGCTTGCACAGGGTAGGAATGTCCGATAGCACACAGGAGGCCTCTGGGCTCCTCCGGGTCCTCAGCTGGAATGTTAGAGGGGCACTCGACAAGATCAAACGGGTGGCTATTCTGAAGTTGGTCAAGTGCCCCCAAGCTGACATGTTGATGTTGCAGGAGACACACCTCATGGGGACTAAGGCGTTGTGTTTCCAACGCTTTGGATATGTTCCTGTCTTTCACTCAGGGTTTGTGAGGGGTTCCTGGGGTCGCTATTCTAATTCATCGTAGAGTTGCATACACACATGTCAAGACGTGGGGGGACATGCAGGGCAGATACCTGTTAGTGCAGGGCACGGTGGGTGGAGATGCCTTAGTCTTAAGGAGCGTCTATGTATGCCCCCCACCTCTTTCCTGGGGTCTGGCAGAGAAAATTATGATCCTGTGGGCAGATATACCCGAGTGCCTAGTGGTTGTTGGTGGTGACTGGAATGATGTGATGGATATGGCCAGGGATCGATGGAGGTCGGGGGGTCCACTGGACATCCGTCACCCTACTAAATTGTATTCCTCAGTGACGAGTCTAGATTGGGTCGACCCTTGGCGCAGGTTGCATGGTACTACACAGGGCTACACCTATTTCTCAGCAGTTCATGACTCCTTCTCCCGCCTTGACTATTTATTTATCCCACAGGCATTTGACAGCAGGGTGGTGGCGGCTGACGTTCTCCCACGGGGACTCTCAGATCACTCACCAGTGGCCCTTACTTTACGGGCTGGACGGGCCTATGGGCCGTTCCGGTGGCACCTCTCTGCCTGGAATCTTCAGAAGGAGGACTATAGGGAATAGATGGAGGGTGACATTGATCAGTACGTGGGCTCGGTTCGGGGGGCTGCGACTCTGTGGGAAGCAATGAAACCTACTATTCGTGGGGTGGACATTTCCTTTTTGTGTAGCGTCCCGCAAATTGCATAGATAGGCCCTTGTACTGGTGGAGGTTGCTATCCTCGGGCTGGAGGCATGTAGTGGGGAAGAGGGAGGGAGACAGGCTTGCCGCCAATTGCTGCTGACACAGCAAGAATACTCTCATATTCTTTTAGATGAGGCTCATCAGGCGTGATTGGCTACCCATAGCAGGATCTATCAGTGGGATGACAAATCTGGCAAGCTGTTGCATAGATTATGTCAGGCGTCACTTCGCCCCCATGCCCTTCTAGGGGTTGTGGGGCCAGATGGGTCAACCTTTTCTGCTGCGTCGGCTATTGCTGGTAGTTTCGCTGAGTATTACGCTAAATTGTACGCACCCACGGAATGCCTATCAGCGAAAGTCATCAGTCGTTTTCTAGACGACCTCCCACCTAAGGCGCTTTCTGATGAAGCGCGGGAGGAGTTGGAGTGCCCTCTCACAGAGGAAGAACTAGGGGTGGCCTTGGGAGATCTGAATCCTGGCAGGGCTCCCAACACAAATGGCTTTCTGAGCAAATTCTACAAAAAATACTTTCTGCAGTTTGGGCCCTACAATCCCGGGGTGGTGGAGGAGGCCAGGGACCGGAGGGGACTGCCCAGTGATTGGAGACACGCGGATGTAGTCGCTTTACACAAGCCTGACAGACCACCCGAGCACCACGCCTCCTATTGCCCTATCTCCCTTCTGAACGTCGTGGCCAAGTTATTGGCCAAGGCTTTGGCAAATCGTCTACGACCCCATATAGCCTCACTCGTACATCCGGATCGGGCAAGGTTCATGCCCCAACAGGCGACCCGCCATAATATTCAGTGGGCGCATTTTGCACTGGCGACTGTCCAGGGACTGGGGGAACTAGCAGTGCTCCTGCTGGCGGCTATGGACAGGGCATTTGACCCCTTGAGCTGGGTATATCTATTTGCACTCATAGGGAGACTGAACCTCGGACCTCGATTCCTGTCCTGTTTAACCCTGTTGTATACAGACTTAACGGCGTCGGTGCTAATCACAGGCTTTTTCTCCTCTACATTCCCTATAGGGTGGGGCACCAGGCAGGAGTGTCCGTTATCCACCTATTTATTTGCTTTAGCAATGGAGCCCCTGGTCGTTTGGGTGCGGATGGACGCTCAGGTGTCCGGTTTTGAATGGGCACCCGGAATGTCTGATCGCATCGCTCTATACGTCGCTGATGTGCTGTTCTTCCTTACCAACTTGGATAGGACGGGCCCCCGGCTGCTGTGCATTATGCAGATCTTTAGGGAAACTTCGGGTCTATATATGAACCCTCGGAAATCCACCTTGTGGTTCTTGGGAGGCGGGGGCGTGCTCGGTTCCTGGGTGTCATCGGTACAGGTGGTGCATGGGGGGATTGAAATATCTGGGGGTGTATCTGTCTGATTCTCCCACCAAGGCTTGGGAGCATAACCTCCACCCGTATGGGATTGCGTGCGTGCGATATCAAGACCTGGTCTCACATGCCCCTGTCTATTTATGGCCGGTCAGCCATTTTTAAGATGGTGTAGCTCCCGCGCCTATTGTATCAACTGCAAAATCATCCCTATCTGATTCCCCAGTGGTGGTTTTGTCAGGTGAACTCTGCCTTGGGCCAGTTCCTCTGGGATGGTGGGGTGGCTAGGGTGGCGATACGGACTTGTTTTCAGTCTACATACTGCAGGGGGCTGGCAACTTCAGATATCTGGTCTTATTATATGGCATCACATCTGCTTGTCTTAAACAAGTGGTGGTATGGGAGCCGGGCAGACGCAGCCAATGGCGTAGAGCGGCAGTGCATAGGTGATCACACTCTACATACTATTCTTTACTATGCCCGTTGAGATGCTCCTTACCGTCAGCCACGCGGATTGCCTTTCCTATTTGGAGGCAGGCGCTGCGGAGGATGAGTTGGTGGAACAGACTGACTCGGGAGACCGCACTGTGGTATAATTGCCGCTTTCCACATCTGGCGACTCTACCTGGGTTCCACGACTGGGACAATATCGATATCTCCACCTTGGGTGACGTCATGCGGGTCCGGTTTTAAAATCCTTCCAGGATATCCAGAAAGACTTTCAAATGCCGAAGGCCCATTTTTTAAAGTACTTACTATTCAGGCATTCTATCGCCCCCAGCCTTGAGGGTTTGGAATCACTGTCGAAGCTCAGCCCGATGGAAGCCAAGGTATTTATGGGGGACCTCCTTGACCATAAGATCTACAAAATCTACCAGTCCCTAATTACACACGTTTCCCCTTCGCTGCAGCCCTTGAGGGAGGCCTGGGAGGGGGATGTGGGTCCAATGGAAGAGGAGGATTAAACAGAGGCTCTGGCATCTCCGCGAGGGGCAGCAATTGCGATGAGCCTACAGCTCATTTAATTTAAATACCTCTATCAAGTCTATTATACCAGGGTCAGGCTCTGGAGGGTGGGTCTAGTGGCCTCCCCGGTGAGTCTCCGATGCAACCATGAGGATGGGACTCTGTTGCATACTGTCTGGCATTGCACTGCATTAGCAAGATTCTGGATGGGGGTGCTGGCCTGTCTCTCTAAAGTGCTGGGGTGGGAGCTCCCCAACTCGCCGAAGCTGATCCTCCTGCATGTGATGGAAGGGATCAGGGCATTATCTATAAGCGTCATCTTATGCTCCTGGGCTTTACTTTGGCAAAGAGGGACATAGATAGGGACTGGAAGGCAGCAGTCACCCCCTCAGTCTCTGCATGGAAAAACTGTATGGACTTTCTGTATGGGCATGGAGATCCCAGTATTTGAGGCCAGGGGGTGTCCCCGGTAGCACTACAAGATCTGGAGGTGTTGGGCTGACTACCGGGGCCTGGAGCTTGAGCCGCCAAGGGGGGGCCAGTGCAGAGACCCAGTGTGACCTCCATATCCAATGCTGTTAGTTTCTCCTGCTCTCTGTTTATATTTGTGATCTGTCTGCAGCTCCTTGACAGAAAATTGTTTCGTGGAAGATGGTGTTTTATATTGTACAATGGCAGTGTGAGTCAGTGATAAGTTGCTCTAGAATAATATGACAGTGCGCTGAGGGGTTGGGGGGTTTGTTGTTCTGAGGGTTTGATTTTATTTGTATTGCCTTTCATCTTCTACTGCACTCTTATGAAAAATGGTCAAATTCAATTTCTGTATCTTACTTGAGGCAGTTATCTCTGGGGCTCAGAGATCGGCGTCATATGTGATGTTATGACAAATAAAATCTGTTAAAAAAAATAGAATAAACAGCAGGGTGGGGGGAAGCATTTGTAAAGTATTGCTCTCTAGTACCGGTACTGAGGTGCTGTTCTTTTAGGCAGATGTGCATATGTAATGATACAAAAAAGTAAAATGTATTGAGACAAAATGCAGCCAAAAACAGTGAAAGAGAGTTCAAAGATGAAGGTAACCAACCCATTCCCTATGCCATATACCGTATGCTGTGGTGGGCAGAAGCAAAATGTGAATGACAGTTGAACTGACCAATGGGTGAACGGTACTGACCCAAATTCCTCTCTGTATGTTTTTAATGTATTATTTTCTTAGGACATGAGGCAGGCAAGAGAGCTAAGCTTGACCTGTCTCCAAGCCAGTCATGACAGGGGATATGCTAGAAGCTGTATATTTTAAGTATTAAAAAAAGAAGTATGTATATGGTGAACATGATGCCTTCAATGTGATAACAAATGAAAACAGCATTTGTGCATTCATGTGTTCTCATGTGTTAGTATATCCAAGCCAGAAACATGGAATCTTCCAATGTTTTTTCAATTAGAAGAGGTTATGACAAATTACATTATAACTCACGGGATAGTGTGACGACAGTCAGGTATGACTGCAAGGAATCAGTTGAGGCAAGAAATAGAAAAACACAGTTTACTTGCAACGGTCTGGAAGAGCAAAAGCAGAAATGTACATTTAAGTTACACTTTAGCCCGTGTCTTTACTTTGACAACTCCTGCCAGGTTTGTCATGCATAGCAATGAATCATTTGTGTATTCCAAGTATATTTACACTTAGCTGTAGGCAAGGGTTCCCTGGCTAGCCTAGCTGGCATTAGCAAGCATTATTGACCCCCTCTGCTCATCTGACGCTTATAATCACAAAATCAGGGACTGCCCCATTGTTATAACCTTATTTTTGTAAGCCATTTAACTTGTCTTAGCTTTTGTCCGGGGAAGGCAATGGGCGGAGGTTTTAAAAGTAGCCTCCGCAGCTTCAATCTCTTTTAAATTATTATTATTTTTATTAGTATTTTCACAACCATACAACAGCACAGCAATTGAGCCGTTTCCATCATATCATGCCTCTAGAGGGAGTGGCGTCACAAATCGCCCATTATACAATGACAAAGTGCCGTTTCACATATCTGTCCCCATACTTCTCTGGCACACCTCAATGATCCCAGCAACTTTCCCTTTATAGGGAGCTACAGGGGGGAGCATTCAAATGTGCATTGTATATACGTGTGTATAGTAACAAGTAATACAACAACTAATGCTAACAGTGGGTTCACAACCATGAAAGTGCATGAGGGGTAAAGTCAGACGAGCAACCCCCCCATCCAAAATGCTGTCATTTAAAACAGGGGACAGCACACATTCAGTGAGGCAACTCCTGCACCCTCTAAGCATGGCTCTCCATAGAATTGCGACAACTAATCACCCGAGCACTACTTCCCTCCTGGGTTTGTAGCTATGTCTCCCTGCGCGTTCCTAGTCGGCCAGTCCACTCTCATTCCCAGATCCCAATGCTTCCGCCAATGAGTGATCAAGGCACCCAAGGTTTTCAAATGCGTCTAGCACTTCCATCCATAGTGGGGCCATTGGTCACCTATTTACTCCCCACGCCTCCTCTCTGCAGATCATCTGGTCCTCCGCATGAGCCCATTCTCTGAGCGTTGCTTCCCATCTCGCTATTACCGGTCCAACCATCAATTTCCACGTCATGGAAATCTGTCACTTGGCTAATAAAAGAGTAAAATCGAGGAAACTGGCCCCTACTTTCGTGGATATCGGTGGAGAGAATAAACCCAACAGGCATACCTCCAAGGTACACAGCACATCCCGATTCAGTGTTGCGTTCAGCCTCTGCAGTCCAAAATTCTCCTACATGAGTACAGGACCAGATCATGTAACAAACATCTGCCTCCAAGACTGCACAATGAGGACAGCTCTTAGATCCCCCTCCATATATGGCAGTCAACTTCTTTGAGGTGAGATAGGTCTGGTGGAGGTAATTTAATTGAATCACTTTAAACCTGATATTCCGGGGCACCATCTGTGGATGAGCCAACATCTTCGCCTATTCCCGATCTGGAACTTCTCTGTCCAGTATACCATCCATTTCTGCTGGAGGGTGTTGACTCTTTCCGTACCTACTGAGGGCTCTATATAACCATCTAACCAGGTGTCTGCTCTTTCCCAAGGACAGCAGTAAATGTTGGGTGGTATGTGTCGGACGCTCATACACTCCAGTCCCCGAAATAGCCATAAAGGTTCAGGCTAACGCCTCATAGATGAGGAATATCCCAGGTGGCAAGCCATGTGTCTCAACAAGGTCCCCCAGGGGCTTCAGTGTGGTGGTTTCGAAGCAGCCACCAACCGTCACTAATCCCACCTCCCTCCACCTCTCCAGATGGGCTGCCAAGAAGAAAGAGGTGGGATCTCCATGCGGTAACCCCGCCAAGTGCAGGGAGGGGGCATACAAAGGACACTCCCTCATCCGCCAAATGCTGCATCAACAGCAGTGGAGTGCCATCGCCAAGAGCACGCCATCCTTCCCCCTCTCAGGCAGCCAACTCAATAATGTGGCCAGAAGAGCTCCCTAGTTAAGCACAGCCCCCATAGATCCTAGCTCGGACAGAATCACGCCATCCATTACAGCTGAGTAGCCAAATAATACAGCTCAAAGTTCAGTACCCTGAGGCCCCCCTCCAAAATAGGCAGTCTAAGAGCGTCCAGGCACACCCTGTGCCATCCTCTGTCCCAGATGAGTTCTCTCAGCAGTGAATCTAATTGCTTAAACCAAGGGGTGGGAAACCAGGTCGGAAGGCTGGTAAAATAATAAAGCAACAGGGGCAACATGATCATTTTGTGGGACATCAGTGACTACCTACATTAACAAGTCATCGGTGTACAACAATATCAAATGCTCAGTACTAGCTATCCGAATAACCCTACACCTCCCACGGAGCTTGCACAGCTCCGCCAGTGGCTCAATGGAAAGGACGAACAGGATCGGGGACAATGGGCAGTCTTGCCTGGTACACCGACACACATCATATGAGTCTGCCACGATCTGGCCTGTCTGGACCCTTGCAGTAGGGTTGGTATATAGTAGATGCACCAACTTCACATACAAGGCCCCCAGCTGCATTTGGATCATGACCGCTTCCAGATAGGCCCAGCTGACGGGATTGAATTGCTTTTCCAGTTATACAGCCATCAGGCACGCTCTGATGTCTCCCTCCTCCCGGGGAGGGGCAAACAATACCGAAAACAAGCGGCATAGGTTAAGGGAGGTGCTACGTTGTGGGATAAACTCACACTGGTCAGGATGGACCAATTCCCACATGTGTGGGAGTAGGCGCTTATTCCAGAATCTTGAAATCCATGTTTAACATGGACAACGGGTGATATGCCATGGGGGGGACCCCCTGCATGGTTGTCTTTGGGAAGGGGACAAAGATTGCATCCCTGGTGGGAGCCGGCAGCTCTTCTGTTCCAGTACTTTATTGCAGATGGCAATGACCCAGCAAATGTGGAATAAAATTCCGCTGGCAGGCAATCTGGTCCCGACATCTTTCCCCGCGCCATGTCCTGAATGGTCAACTTGATTTCTTGAGAGGTAATGAATGGACCCCCCCAAGCTCCTCCACTGAAATCAGAGGTGGGCTCAGTAGTATCAGGGGAGCCAGAAAATGTTTCACACAATATCGTGGTCCTCCATTCTTCTCCAGTATAGTCCAGAATAATCCTCCCTAAAGGTGTCATTAATCTCCACCTGAGAGTGTACTCATCGACTATCAGGCCTGGTAATGTAAGTTAGTGGGGCCCCATGGTACTCAGGGTGCACCAACCAGGACAACAGTCTGCCCGCCTTATCACCACCTTCATGTGCCCAGGTGATACAATCCTTGTAGTTATGGCATTGGAGCTTCTCAACAATGACATTGTACCACTCCTTAGCTTCCGCCTGTCACAGTCTCGATTCGGGGCCGGTGTCTACAGAGTTGCCTAGTTCATGTATGGACCTGTCTAACAACTCCAGTACACAATCGAGCTCCCTTCAGATGCCCACAGTCGCACCCATAGAGTGCCCCCGGATGATTACCTTTAAGGTCTCCCACTCGACAAGGCAGTCTGAGGCCATACCCAAGGTATGTGAAAAATAGTTTGATATGGCCTCCTGAAGGCCCTCTCGATATGTGATATCTTCCAAGGCACTGGGCCAAAGGCATCCCACTCGGATCGCCGGTCTCGGTGTACCCAACTGGATTTCCAGCAGGAGCGGGTTGTGGGCAGATATAGTGCGACCCAAGTATTTGGTATGGTGGACACATTGGCACAGGGGTGTGGAACCCAGGTCCATATCTAGGCCGACATGAACAGCGTAAAGGATAGAGTAAAAGGAGTAATCCCACTCCTCACTGTGCTGCATCCTCCAAATATCTTCAAATCCCCAACTGGTTGCCCAGTGTCTAAACCCATTTGCAATCCTGTGTGCAGGTGCCCAGGGAGCAGCAAGGTAGAGCAGTCCAGAGTGGTGTCAGCCATACAGTTAAAGTCCCCCTAATCATCATGTCCCGTCCAGGAAGGGAACCCAATTTTGACGATAGGCGGGTCAGACACTGCAGATGGTCCTGATTAGGAACATACATACACTCAAGAGCAGGAGTGTATCATCTAACCTCCAATCCACAAAGACGTATCTACCATCTTCGTCTACTCGAACTGTTGGCTTCGAAGGGGAGACCTGCTCAGACCCAGATCAAGGCACTGAGAATACGCGGAATACCCTGCGGCGTACACCTGACCGCTCTAATGCCTCTGTAGGTGCTGTACTCCTACAGTGGTGAGGTGCGGGGTGGACATGTCACAGAGGTAGTGAGTGCCAGCATATGCTCTGACACAACACTTCCACATCCAGCCAGCCATGACTCACACTCACTAGGAGCAGGGTGAGAAGAGCAATCAAACCCCCCCAGTCTCCTTCATGAGCAATCCACCAGACAGCTTATGCAAATGGCGGGAGGCCAGGTACCCCCTCACAAAGCCCCCAACCCAAGGTCAAGGTGCAGGGATCAGTAACAATGTCAGTGCCACAGGAGCGCCCAACAGGTGAAGCCCACTGCTAGGTGGGCCTCTTCACTGCTTCTCGTCTGTGTTCCGAAGCCTTGTGGTTGTGCGGGCACCCGGTATTCCATCCAAGAGTACAAGTCTACCTTTCCTTTGTCTTTCTTTTTGTCCACATCTCACCAATAAGCTTCTGCGGGTCTTATGAAGCCGGTATTTCGATCTGTGGGCCCCCCGGCTTACCGCACTTGCTTAGGTCACCCAACCAGTCCCGTTCGTAGGGGAGCTTGGTGTAATCATAGGACTAACTATATTAATCCCAAGTTACGTCCCCATCTCATAAGGGGCAGCCAGATGTTTGTTGAACTGACCCCTTCACCCTCGTGGTCTAGGCGAACCATAGCAAATATGGCTTTAAGCCAGTCCTCCATCTTGGGGGGAAGGGGATCTTTCAACTTTTTACAGACCTCTCTCCGTGCGAGTAACACCAGCTATAATAATAGCCCACGATGGATCTGCGGTGCAGTCTGACAGAATAAACCATCATCCCCCCAAAAAACTAGTGACAAATTGACATTAATGTTAGCTTTAAAAATATCTCAGAGAGTGTCATCGACCCCCTTCCAGAATATTTTTAATTCGGGACACTCAAAAAAGATGTGAAGGTCATACACCTGGGGCATTTTGGTGTTGGGGATGGAGCAAACTTGGCTATCTTCGCTGGGGTATAATAAAGTCTATTGATGACAAAGAAGTGATTCTTTTTTAGACTTGCGGGTTTGATGTATTTATACAGTACTTTCAATGAAGGCTCAAACAGGGCGTCTATAGAGGGTTCTAGGGAAGTTTGATTCCAGACCAAAGATAGGGGTGGGACTTCCAGATCTTCCGCGTCTAAAATATGGTTATACCACACTGAAATTTCTTTCTTTATTGGGTGTGCAAATTGAAACAGACATTCAATATCCCAATTCCCTCCCACGTCCCCCTTTACTGCATCGAATCAGGATACCAGTTGTAGATACTTAAATATGGAAAACCCTGTTCCGATCCTAGCCATCAGCAGTTCCCAGGAGTGGATCCCCTCTGAGTCTAACAGGTCGGACCAGATATTTATACCCGCTCTCTTGATGGGTACCGTCAAACTGTCTCTAAGACAACAAGTTGTTCCAGGGGAATCCCAAATAGCTGTAAGTTAGCTTTGTATGCTGACGATTTGGTATTATATACCAATGACCCTGAGGTGGTTATCCCCCGTGTGGAAGCGCTATTGGAGGGGTTTGGCTCACTGTCAGGTTATTTAGCAAATACATCAAAGACTGAGGTGATGTGCTGGAACCTAGACCATTGGGAGGGCACAACTAGTAACGAGTTAAGATACTTGGGTATCTACGTCGTCAAAGACTTTTAAAAAATCCCCCAAATTAATCTAAATAGAACCATCAAAGAAATAGACCGCCTTTTTAGCAGATGGAGGAACTTTCCCTTAACAATCTATGGGAAAGTAAATTTAGTAAAGATGGTCATTCTTCCGAAGCTGTCTTACCTGTTTTCCACAATACCCCTGGCCTTTCAACGTAATAGCATTAGTAAGGTGCAGGATAAAATTGGGAGTTTTATCTGGGGGGACAAGGGTGTAAGGTTATCCTGGAAGAAACTGAAACGCAGACTTGATAAAGGGGGACTGGCCCTTCCCGATATCAGCTTGTATGCGGTAGCATTTCAATTCAAAGGAATTCGGATGCTACTTGCGAAACCAGAAGAGTCGGCTTTGGGAAGGTTGTTGGGAGAAATGGCAAGAACGGAAGGAGGGGGTGGTGAGGCTTTCCTATATAACTTTGGGGCACCAAAATATTTCAAGCGAGGACGTTTGAAGGTTCTCAGGGCAGCCTTGGAAGCATGGTACAAGGTTAGAACGAGATGTGGGATAGGATATTACTCAAGCCTACCTTTCCAACATACCATCAAGTATTCAAAGCAGCTCATTTGCTGTCTGGGTGTCACAAGTGGCATACACTGCTACACCACCCAAGGTATTATCTGAGTTAACGTCCACAGAGCATCCATCAGAGGGAGTCCCTCGTTCCCTCTGCTCTATACTTATCCAGCCACTCCTGAACATCGATGGGAGTCAGGAAGATATGTGTTGCCTTGTCCAGCAATACCCTCGGTTTAGCAGCGCAGGAGTAAGTATCTGAGGCTGAGTTCTCACAGTTTTCTCTTAGCTTCCAGAAAAGAAGTTCTTTTAGCATGGACTGCTTCAGTGAAATCGGGGAACAAGCTCACTGTTGCATTATCCACTCAGAAGGGGCTACTCCTGTGGGCGTTCTGGAGCAATATGTTACAGTCTCTGTAATGCATCAGTCTGGCCACCACTGATCTCAGCGTGTGGCCTGGTCCAGGTAACCTTGCTGGAACTCGGTGCGCAAGATATAGGACAAATATTGGGGTAGGGTCATTAGGAGTCACCTGAGTTTTCATCCAGTACTCCAAGTAGGCAATCATGTTGATGCCCTCTGTTCTATTAGGCAGCCCCACGCCCACACGTTGTTGTGCCAATTCCAGCCCTCAGAGTCTTCTGTTCTGCTCTCCTGAATCTTCACTTGCTCTGCAAGGTCCATCAGTTGATTTTATAGCAGCTGTTGTTCCTTCACTACCACCTCCGTGAGGCAGACCTTATCTGCAAGTTTGAGATGGTCCGCCCGCAGAAGGCCCAGTTCCTTTGAGACATTGCCTATTTGCGCCTGCCAGAAGGTCTTGGAGTCCACAATGGCAGCCAGGCTTTTGTCCAGCGTTTTCTGAAAGGCAGGAGTCACCAGCTGTGCATCACTCTGGAATGGCATGTCATCTGTCGCAGGCATCCCCTGTGATGTGGTAGGGCCAGAGTCCATCATCTTGGGTTTGCACATTGTGGAGCTCTCTGCGTGCAACTCTGGGAAACAGTTCCATGGCAGAGTTACTCCCAACAGTCTGCAACGCACTCTCAAGGTCAATAGAGGCCGCTTACTATAGGCCTCAGGCAGTCAACCTCCCCAACTGCGAAGTTTCCTCCCTAAAGCCCAGTCACCCATTGAGGCAGTGGTGTGCCCTGTGCCATACTCAGGGGGGCAACTCTGGCAATTTCTCAAAGGCTCCCCAAGGCACAGGCAGACAGGGCTAGGCAGAGATCCACAATGCTCCAGAGCCAAGTCAGGCATCAGTCTTTTCCTAGGTCCACAGGCTTCCCAGCTACAAGTCCGGGCCCCTAGGGTTATGTCTCTTGCAGATTAGTCTTTTGCTTGTCCTTTTTCAAAGGTGGGCAGGAGAGTCTCCGGGTGACTCCAGACCGGGCCGTATTCAGTGCACTGTCATCAGGCCTTCCTCAAGACCCACTATGTCTCATGCCATGCAGTCGTAAGTTGAGGCCTCCTCTGTCTGGGCCCCTGGGTGCCAAGTAGAACCCAGATCGAGGCTTCAGCCAGGGGATGGGCCCTCTCACTTGTAGTCTCTTGCTGTGACTCCTGCTGCGTGCTCCAGTGCAACAGATCGGGCGCCTTGTGCTCCATACACCGTTCCACAGGGGCTACTTTGCAATGTACGGCAGTGTTTCAGTGTGGCTGCTTCCACCCTGTACTAATATTAGGCCACAGGAAGTGCAGCAGGAACTTCCCAACTGAGCCGTAAGAGTACCTCTGGCCCATGCTCCACTCAGAAAGGAGGCACGCCCATGCAGGGCATTCCATCACCCGTCAGAGTCAGGCAAAGTTCTCCACAGCCTCTCCAGGACCCTCAACACGCCCTGTGTCACAGGCGTGGCAGCCCTCGACTCCAGTGGTGGCTCCTCTGCTAAGACGGAGGAGCGCCACCCCACAGCCTTTAGTAGTGGAAAAAAAGGAAAAATAAAATGATAATAACTTGCATTATTATCATTTTATTTGTTCCTGCTGCAGTGCCTCAGCGAGGCCGGTGGATCTGCTCTGCTTTCAGAGCAGGGGGAGGAGTGGTGGCCACTATGTAAGTGCGCATGAATGTTTGACCGGCCCTCTTGGGCCGGCCAAACATTCATATGCATTTTGCATGCTCTCCATGCAGCCTGCATGGAGGACATGTTGAGGCTCCCACTCCCTGGCTGAGCTCCGAACCACAGACCTCATACCAATCACAATGCAGCATTGCAGCGTTGTGATTGGCTATGGGGACCCTTTGTGCTTCCGGCTTCCTGTTTCCACAGAAAAAGCCAGGAAGAGGATGGAGGAGAAGGGGCGGCGGCCATCCAGCCTGCCGGCCGGCAGTTAGGTCATTAAAAAAAAAATGTACCCTCCTTCCCCTCTTCCCCCTTCCTCGCCCTGCTGCTTCCCAGGAGCAGCCACCATTGCTCAGCTCTGAAGTACTGGTGTTAGGACTTTCACTGCTCGACCGTGCGCTGTTCATACCTGTCCATTTCTGCCCCAGCCTACAGCTAACCAAAATGAACTGTGTATTTGGCTGGCAGGGATGGATGCACAAGTTACTACTTGTGTAACGATATATCTGTAAGAGACATTAGTTAGTGATAGATTCCTTACCTTAGAATATCCCCAGGCGTCAGACTGGATCTGGAAAATTTTGCACAGCAATACCCCTGCGCGCCGGCAGGCGTCGTCCGCGGCTCCGCGTCCGTCGTCGGTGTCGTTAGCGCCAGAATGACGTCGTCAGGGTACTTAGACGCCGCCCATGCGCGCTGACGTCAGTTCTGAAACACAGCTTTCCGGTGCCAGATACGCAGAGCCATGATAGAACCAACACTGGTGCCATCAAACTAGGGCCCTGAAAGGGGATGACCCTAACCCTAGATATCGGTTCGCAGAACGGGGAGGATGGGTGGGTCGGTAAGGAATCTATCACTAACTAATGTCTCTTACAGATATATCGTTACACAAATAGTAACTTGTGCATCTGAAAGAGACACGTTAGTGATAGATTCCTTACCTTAGAATAGATACCCCAGCAATACCAACCCCGGTGGTGGGTCTGCGAACCAATAATCACACCAGAAAGTCCTGGAGGACGGAACGGCCAAAGAAGCCATCCCTCCGGACTTGGCTGTCCAGGCAGTAGTGTCGTGCAAACGTGTGCAGCGAGGCCCACGTAGCTGCCTGGCAAATGTCCTGCAAGGGCACTCCTCGGCCCAGGGCAGTGGTAGTCGCCGTGGCCCGAGTGGAATGAGCCTGCAATCCAACAGGGGGCTCCTTCTTTGCCAAGGAGTAGCATGCCTGGATACACAAGATGATGCACCGAGAGATGGTCCGCTTGTGCACCGCTTTTCCCTTCTTAGCGCCCACCTAACCAACAAAGAGTTGGTCATCCACCCGGAACTGGCGTGTGCGATCCAGATAGTAAGAGAGCGCACCTTTTGGGTCCAGACGGTGGAGCCTCTCTTCCTCTTTCGAGGAATGCGGAGGCGGAAAGAAGGTGGGCAAGGTAATGGACTGCCCAATGTGGAAGGCCGTGACAACCTTGGGCAGGAAAGAGGGTCTCGTCCACAACACAACCTTGTCCGGATGGACAGAGAGGAAAGGAGGTGTAGAAGAAAGAGCCTGGAGCTCACTCACTCTCCTGGCAGAGGTGATGGCAACCAGGAAAGCAGTCTTCAAAGTAAGAAGACGGAGAGGACAGTTATGGAGCGGCTCAAAGGGAGCACACATTAGGTAAGTAAGTACAAGATTCAAGTCCCACTGGGGCATCACGAAAGGAACAGGAGGGAACATGTGTGTGATGCCCTTCAAAAACCTATTTACAATGGGGGACTTGAACAAGGAAGGCTGATCAGGTAGCCTTAAAAAGGCGAAAAGGGCAGAAAGGTACCCCTTGATAGTGCCCAGAGCAGAGCCCTGCTGGGCAAGAGAAAGAAGAAAGAGGAGAACCTCAGAAAGGGGTGCAGAGAGTGGGTCCACAGCCTTTGCTGTGCACCATGCCACAAATCTGTTCCACCTGCAGGCGTATACCGACTTTGTGGAGGGACGCCTGGCTGCCAGAATGACATTACAGACTTCGGGAGGCAAGTCAAACGGCCTCAACTGTCGCCGCTCAATCTCCAAGCTTGTAGGTGGAGGCTGGACAGGTTCGGGTGGAGGATCGTCCCCTGCTGCTGCGACAGAAGTTCCTTCCGAAGAGGCAGACGAATCGGGGGATCAACGGACATGCTGAGTAGCTCGGGATACCAGTATCTTCGTGCCCAGTCCGGAGCCACGAGGATAACCTGGGCCCGGTCGCGCCTGATCATCTTCAGCACTCTGGGCAGAAGTGGTATAGGTGGAAAGGCGTACAATAGACCGCAACTCCACTCGCGACGAAAAGCGTCACTGAGCGAGTGCCGCCTTGGAAATTCCAACGCGCAGAACTGATGACATTGCGCGTTCTCTTATGTGGCGAATAGATCTAACCAAGGCTCTCCCCGCTGCTGAAAGAGGCCTTGCGCCACGTCCGAGTTCAGACGCCATTCGTGATCCATCATGCACCGATGGCTGAGTTCGTCCGCCCTGGCATTCAGAGAACCTGCCAGGTGTTGAACCACCAGGGTCACGCCCTAGTGTTCCAGCCACTGCCAGAGGCGTAGAGCCTCCTGGCATAGGGTCCACGACCCCCCCCGCCCTGTTTGTTGCAGTACCACATGGCGGTGGTGTTGTCCGTGAACACCTGCACTACACTCCCCCTGACAGAGGGAAGGAATGCCTTCAGTGCTAGTCGGATCGCCCACAGCTCCAGGAGGTTGATATGGAGCCGGGACTCCGCCGGAGACCAGAGGCCTCTGATCTCCGCCTCTCCCATGTGGCCTCCCCTGCCCTGGAGGGACGCGTCCGTCACAACCACGTGCTCCGGGTGGGGTAGGGAGAGGGATCTCCCACTGACCAATCGCGGTCCGTGAGCCACCTCTGTAACTGTCTTGCAGTGTCCTCCGAGATCAAGACATGATCGGAGAAGTTGCCCTGATGCTGGGCCCACTGAAACTTCAGGTCCCACTGCAGAGCCCACATCCGCCACCGGGCGTGATGCACCAGAAGGATGCAGGAGGCCATCAGCCCCAGAAGCCGCAGCGTCAACCTGACCGAGACTCGGGATAAAGGCTGAAAGATCGGAATCAGAGCCTGAATATCCTGAACCCGCTGTTCGGGAGGATAAACCCGAAACTGCGCCGAGTCTAGAACCGCTCCGATGAAGAGGAGCTTCTGAGAGGGACACAGGTGCGACTTCGGCACGTTGATGGAGAACCCCAGCAAGTGCAGGAGGTCGGCCGTAGTCTGGAGGTGGCCGACGACTGTCTGGGGCGAGCCCGCCTTCAACAACCAGTCGTCGAGGTAGGGGAAGACTGACACCCCTAACCTGCGCAGATGAGCTGCGACCACCGCCATCACTTTCGTGAACAGCCGTGGGGCGCTGGTAAGGCCGAAGGGGAGCACGGTAAACTGAAAGTGCTCGTGGCCTACTGTGAACCGCAGGTAACGCCGGTGGGCCGGCAGGACGGGGATGTGAAAATAAGCGTCCTGCAAGTCCAACGCTACCATCCAGTCTCCAGGGTCCAGGGCAGCTAAGACCTGAGCCAAAGTCAGCATCTTGAACTTCTCCTTCCGGAGGAAGCCGTTGACGTTCCGTAGGTCCAAGATCCAAGATAGGGCGTAGGCCCCCTTTGCCCTTCTTGGGTACCAGAAAGTAGTGGGAGTAACAACCACACCCTACTTCTGGCCCAGGAACACGCTCGATGGCCCCCTTGGCCAAGAGGGCCGTGACTTCCTCTTGCAGAAGTTGCAAGTGATCCCCCGACACACTGTGGAATTGCGGTGGCATGGCTGGAGGGGTTGCCTCGAAGGGGAGGGAGTAGCCCCTTCGGACGATTTGCAGCACCCACCTGTCCGACGTGACAGTGCGCCAGTGGAAGAGGTGATGGCGAACCCTGCCCCCCACTGGCGTCACATGGGCCTGAAAACACGGACTAGGAAGGTTTTGAGGCAGGTGCTGCGGAGGGAGGTGTGGACTGGCCTCGCCGTTGTCCCCGACCGCCGCCACGGCCGTTTCCACGTCCGCCACCGCGCTGTTGAACATTCTGCGGTGCGTGGCTGGCAGCACGTGTGGGGGCGCCCCTTCCGTGGCCACGAATGGAGCGAAAGGCTCCCGATTGCTGGCGTGTGGCCGAGAGGCCCAAGGCCTTGGCCGTAGCCCTGGAGTCCTTAAAACGCTCAAGCGCATGGTCTGCCTTGTTGCCAAAGAGGCGACGGCCATCGAACGGCATGTCCAGAAGAGTGGCCTGGACATCGGCCGAAAAGTTGGCGGACCTCAACCAGGCGTGGCATCGAGCCGCCACCATCGTTGCCATAGCCCTGCCCAGTGAGTCAGTGGTATCCAGCCCACACCGGATGGAATATTGTGCCGCCTCTCGGCCCTCCACAAGGGCTTGGCCGAGTTTAGTCCGGACCTCCTCCAGACATTGTGGCAGCACTTCCGCGACCGTGTCCCACAGGGTGTGGGTGTAGCGGCCCAAGAGACATGCGGTATTGACAGACCGCAGTATCAAACTCAAGGACGAGAACATTTTCTTCCCGAATTGTTCATATCTCTTGGATTCTCGATCGGGCGGAGCCGTCGGGAATGCGGTCTGGGAAGTGGAGGTCTGGATGACCAGGTTCTCGGGGGTGGGGTTGGTGGACAAAAAGCAAGGGTCGCCCGGGGCCGGGCGGTAGCGTCTGGCCACGTTCCTATCCACAGGCGGACCTGTGGCGGGCTTGGACCAAGTGCCCACAAGAACGTCACACAAGGCCTCATTAAACGGCAGCAGAGACTCAATGGAGCTTGCTTGCGGTTTAAGGACCTCAGTGAGGAGGTTAGTCCTCATGGCCGCGACGGGGAGCTCAAGGTTTAAGGCCTTGGCCACCCTCGTCAACACTACACTGTAAGCAGCCCCCTCCTCCGTAGCCACGATGGGAGGGGAGACAAGTCCAGTGTCTGGCGAAGTGTCAATTCCACTGGCCTCCCCAAGCTCATATGTCCAGTCCTGCTGAGACTGGCAGTCTTGTGCCAGAGGGTCCACAGACCCCTCCCAATAACCTTTGTCACCCATCTCCTGCAGAGCAGGGTCATCAGATGGGGCCGTTTCGTGGAAATAGAAATCTCTAAAGGCCGTCGGAAGCGGCGCCGCTCCGGCGCCAGATCCGGACCAAAGGGAGGATTGGGGACGGCATCCATAGTGGGCGCCGGGAGCGACACCCGCAGGGCCAGCGCCGGTGAGGTTGTGAGGTCGACCGGCGACGACCCGGATCCGGAAGCGGATCCAGTGAGGGCCTGCGGCGCCGGGATCGAAGTCCCCGGTGGCGCCGGTGCCGAAGCACCCGACGGCGTCGGAGCCGAAGCACCCGACCCGCTAGGCCCTCCAGCCGGGGCCGTTGGGCCCGGAGGCGCCACGGGACTCGGCTGCGGAGGGAGGGACCTCATGGCCATGAGGTACCGCTCGACCTCCACTGGCGTCGCGACATGCCCAGGGACCCGAAGGTGTGGGGCAGGCGGCGACGCCTGCGACTCCATCGGAGCCGTGTGGGTGGTGTCACCCGAACCCCTGGCCGCATCGTGCGAGCGTCGGGGTGGGTCGGAGGAACGATGACTTCTCTCCGACCTCTCATGCCTCTTACCTGAGGACTTGAATCCTGACGACCGATGTCCACTCCCGGAGCTGCGAGGACTCCGACCCCGCGACCAGGACCTGGAGCGGCGCGGGGCCGACTGCCGGAGCTCAAGTCGCTTGCGGGACCGCTCCCGCCTAGCTTTAGACATCAGGGCCCGGCAGTCGGAGCAGGTGCGGTCGTCGTGGTCGAGGCCTAAACACTTCAGGCACCGGCGATGGGGGTCGGTAACCGACATCAGTCAGTCGCACTTGGAACAGGGTTTGAACCCGGGCATCCCTACCGGCACCATCGGAGTCGAAGACTCGAGTAGAGAAATGATCAAAAAGATCAAAAAGGGGGGAGGAGCCAAGCTCGCGTCCGAGATGGCCGCGTTTTAGCTCGGCTCCGTTCACTCTCCTGTCTACAACAACTATCCTGTACTTTATCCTGCCCCGGGAAGTATTCTACGATGTGCAGTGGAACGACGATACCTCACGGACACTTACCGTTTGCTCCGATGGCTCCTGGGTGTTACGGATCCTGAGTTACGCCCCTGTCTGCTTCGGGGCCTCCGGAGCGGCCGGGCCTGGCACTCCTTGGCGGCGCCCGGGCTGGACGGGGCGCGGTTGCCGACCCTTGTTGGTGGTGTGGAGTCGGTCGGAGAGGCCGATGTGCTAATAGACCGATTGCGGCCCCCCGGGCCTGGTCCGGCGATCCTGCGGCCTGGTGTTGGGGCGCTGCCTTCCATGGACGGGGTTCACCGTACATCTGGCTCGTCCCCCCTTTGTTCTCCGGCCCGGCCATTTTGAGTTCCTCCGCCCGGGCTCGGAGAACGGTGCCGGCGGCGTGTGGGGTGCCGGCGCATCGCCTTCTTCTGGTGACCCCCCTTTCTGCCCTGGTGGCACCTCCGCTGGTGGCTGCCGATATCCTGTTTTGCCCCGCTGGTATCCGGGCGGGGATCTGTGTTTGCAGCGGCCCCGCCGAGCTTCTAAGATGGCGGCCGGCCCCATGACTCTTGGCCTTGCTGGAACTGGCGATGCGGGTCCGCCGCACGGCACGTTTTCTGAATACTGCAAAGGTGAGCCTACACTTGGCGACATCCTCGCCGCCCTGCGCTCCTGGGGGGCACCCATGACCGCACCTGTCGCTATCCTGGAGAGAGGTCCCTTGGCTGGACCTGCCGGACCCCCCCCGGTTTGTGCGGCTTCATCTCTGTTGTGTGCTGCTGGAACTTTCCTTGGGGTCGTGGACCTGGAGGCTGCTGTTGGTGTGGATGTACGGAAGTCCGCTGCCCTTCTTCATCCTGTGCCTCCTTCTGCTCCGGAGGTTCGCCAGCCGGATCCCATCTGGACCGACCTCGATGGGTCTCCTTTTCCTCTTTTGCCTCACATGGCCAAACGAAGATCCTGTGACTGTGCCGCTGGACCGGCTTTCTCCGAGTTCTCATCGGAACTGTGCCTGCTTTGCCTGAGGTGGTTACTGTTCTATCTGGGTCATCCGGATCGCGATCGCTTTGATTTGAGCGTATTTTTGATTCGACTCCATGTGATCTGGTTCCTGGTTCGTTGGACTACTACAGTTTGCGAAAAACGTGGACAGGGTTGAGCTGATCTTGCCTCTGTGGACTGTTATTTTGTGGTATGGTTGGGCGATCCGTTTATAATTGTATGATTATATTTGATACTTCTTTACGTTCCTGGAGCTTATCCGTGTATTTACTATCTTCCCGTGGGCTCTGAATATTTTCGGGCGGGGGGGTGGGAGCTGAAACTTTTTTGATTGTGTGGCTCCTCTCCCGCTGTTTTTCCTTGTTTTCCCTTCCCCCCTTTTTTCTCTAAGTGATTCTTTCTTTCCATATTTCTTCTATATTTCGGGTTCTAATTAGGGCGACAGGCACGCTGCTGGGGGGTAGGCCATAGCCTTCTGCAGGGGTGCAGGGTGGGCTGTGCGGGGTGGTGGAGGGGTCTGTTTTCTTGTATCTTCCCTTGTTCCTTTTTTGGTTCTATGGCTCTTATGTATCCCCTATTTCGTGGCGCGGTGTCGGCACGTCGCCTCTTGGGGTGTTTGTGCTGGCATGGCCCTTTTGGTGAGTCTGCTGTCACGGTTTACTACGCATTCATTTCTCCTGTTGCCACTAGTTCCTTGTGCCGAATTAGTATTGGGTGCTTTGTTAGCCGTGGGGGGCGTGCACTGACGCTGCGCCCTCACTTTTTCTCCCTCCTTTTTCCGATGTCCTTTTCCTCCCCTAATTTCCCTTTTCCCCCCCCATTTTTCTTTTCCTTTTCTGGGTTGTTGTAACGGAGGGCTTTTAGTTGTGTAAGCGTACTTTTCGCTGTTTTACTATTATGTGCCATGGTAGTGGTGGGAGGGCGTTGAGCAGCGATTGTGATTGTGATTGTTATTGATGTGGGACTCACGTTCTGCCTTTGCCAAAATGTGACTCTTCTTTTGGTCTTTTCCTGTATTCGAAACTTCGGCTTGCTCACGGCCCACCGCGGCCCTCTGGATTGTCATTATCCTGCGAACCCCCTTTATTTCATTATAAAATTAACCTACTCTTATCCTGTCCGCGATGGCGGCTCGAAGACTTGTTACCTTTGCCTTCATATGCGCTATTTAGAAATCCTGTTGTCACTCCTGTATTGCCTCGTATGTCTCTTTATTGTGGTGGCCGGCCCGATGGGTTGTAGGCCCGTATCTGTGAGCGCCTTCTGTACAATAAAGGTTTTTAAAAAAAAGAAAAAAAAAAAAAAGATCAAAAAGTTTAGTCAAAAAATGACTAAGGGGTAGAGCTTCTCCGGATCTGCGCTAGCTGGCGCGGAAAAAAGAAGAACTGACGTCAGCGCGCATGGGCGGCGTCTAAGTACTCCGACGACGTCATTCCGGCGCTAACCACGCCGACAACTGACGCGGAGCCGCGGACGACGCCTGCCGGCGCGCAGGGGTATTGCTGTGCAAAATTTTCCGGATCCAGTCTGACGCCTGGGGATATTCTAAGGTAAGGAATCTATCACTAACGTGTCTCTTTCAGATTAAGTCGGATAACCGACAGGGTCAAAGCAAAGCGATCAGCTCACAAATACACCATCTTTCTTGGCAAGCCACACCACTCTTCCATATCTTATGACAGCCCTGTCTATACGGGGACAGAGAAAATGATGGTGCATAATATTGACATTGCAGAGCAAGGATTATGTGAAACAATGTTATATAAAAGAACAAAAACTGATGTGCTTTGCACAGGGTGATAAAAAGCCTCACATAGGGAAGTACAAAGCCTCTAACGGAGATAGTTCAGAATAAGGTCCTACCCAGGGACAGAACAAGGCAGATAAATGACTAGTGTAAGGATGGTCAAAAAACACACAGACGGGGCGTGGCCAAGATGGCGGCGGAGTAGGACGTGTTGTGTGTCCCCTCCGGCGCCCGGCCCTGCATAGCCTTGTTTAGCGACGGCACCTGGAGTCTCTCTGGGCGGGAAACTGCTCCTCAACTCCCCCGAAGTGGGGACCAGCGCTGGGACGACTCTTAAGATCCCCGGTCCCGGGAGACGCGACCCCGAGGCAACGGTGCTGCCTGATACCCGGGGCCTGCACGGCGCTCCGGTCTGGGGCCTCGTCTGGGGCCTCGCCTGAGGCGAGAGACGGCTCGGTGCGGCGCGGCGGCCGGAGAGAGGAGTGAGAGCCTGCGCTGCCCGGCGGACGCCTTCCAATCCCCCGAGTCACGGGCGGCCGCCTGCCTGGCGCCGGACTTGGAGCCTCGGGAGGAAGCGGGGCCTGCGGCCGCGGCGGCCTGAGTTAGGGCAGCCGGCGGACTAATCGAGGCCGGGGATCGAGGCCTAGTCCGGGAGGCGGTCGGCGCTGTTCCTGGGGCCCGGCCTTTGTTCTGTGGCCGATCCGTTGTAGCAGCAAGGGCGGACCTGCCCCCCCGTGAGAGGAGGTGCTGCGGACGGCGGCGGAGTGGGGGACAGCCTTCCTTCGCGCCGGGTGTCTCCGGGCTCCGGCGGGAGCGGATTGGAAGGGGGAGCAACTGTGCGCGCAGCCCAGGGAGAGTTACGGTTGAGCTGCTTGCCCGGCGCCCGCAGCATTCCCGCAGTGGCCGCTCGGAATAGCGGAGTGTTCGTCTGGAGGTGGGCCTACCTGGCGGCCGGATCCCCGGAGGCGAAGCAGACCCGGTGAGCAGCTGGTGGAGGGCGGCCGGTCTTGGAGTCAGAGCGGGGTGCCATGGGGTGGGGACGCTGACTGTCCGGTGAGGTCGTGGGCCTAGCAGGCCTGCATTGCTGGGGGCCGGCTCCCCTGGCGCCACCTCCCGTCTCCCCCCTGTGGACACCCTTGGGGCGCTGGACATTGCGACTGCCTCTGGTCCTTGGAGCATTGAGAGGCAGCTGGTGAGCCTGTGGTTTCCTTTGCCTGCCCTCCATTCCTCTGCGGGACGCTCTTCCGACTCCTGGGGGCAAGGACCTGGAGCAGTGATGGCCAATAATCCCCGCAAGGTGAAGGCTGGGAAAGAGGGGACTACCAGGAGCTCCCAGGCCCCGGCCTCCCCGGGCCAGAGTTCGTCATCGGGGAGATCTGATGATGAGGCCCCGGCAACTAAGGCCTTCATGAAGGAACTCTTTTCCTCCATCAAAGACGATATATCGGAGCTTCGCGCCCAGCTTACGTCGGATCTTCGCGAGGTGCGGCGGGATGTCGACGGCATCGGGGAAAGGGTGGCCACCCTGGAAGATCACGACCTCAGCACAGCCAATGATGTACACTTGCTGCAGCAGGACGTGCTCCGCCTGATGGAGCAGAATATGGACTTGCAGGCCCATGCTGAAGACCTGGAGAATCGCTCCCGCCGGAACAACATTCGCATTAGGGCGGTCCCCTGGGAAGGTGAGGCGGGAGATCTCCGAGGATATGTGCAAGCTCTCTTCCTTCAGATTCTGGATGAGGAGGACGTACAGGAGATCAGAATGGATCGGGTTCATAGAGTGGGCTTGCCCAGGTGGAATGGAGGTCCCCCCCTGATATCCTGGTGTGTGTCCACGATTTCCAGGTCAAGGAAAGGATTCTGAGGAAGGCGCGTGATATCCCCTCCCTGCAATTTAGAGATCATCGACCTCAGCTGTACCAGGACCTAGCCGCGACGACGCTTCAGAAGAGGCGCGAGTTCCGTCCCATCACTACCTACCTCCGAGAGCACAATGTCTCCTACTCCTGGGGCCACCCTTTCCGAATTATCTTCCGGTGGCAGAACAGGCTGGCACCGATTCGTTCCCTCCGGGAAGCAAAGGAACTGTTGGGGATTGGGAAGGAGACCTCGACACCCGAACGTCGGAGCCCCTCACCGCGGAGAAGGCGCCGTTCCTCGTCCTGGCACAGGGTGGGCCCGGAGAATCGCAGGAGGCCCGACCGCACAACTAGCCTTCAAGAGCGGGGGAATGCAGTGGCCTCTGTGGCCTCCGCCACGCTTCCGCCGTCACAACAGAGCTCTGGGGCGGCCTGATCTTCGTTCCGCATGCCTTGGTGCCGGAGGGGCACGCACTTGCAGGTAACGGGGCTATGAATGTACTTTCCGAGAAGACACCCCAGTCTTTGGCCCTGGGAGACTCGTTCTTGGGTCTCCAACTGCGCCCCTTGGGAGACTTTCTTCGGGGTCTGTCCACCCTGGGACTCGCTTTGTTTGTGTTTTGGGTTGTTGGGGAGTGGGGGGGAAGATGGGGGGCGGGATGGGGAGGGATGGGGTGCTGTTGGGTGGAGGGGGGCGGGGGGTTGGGGGGGGAGGGGTGGTGACGACGAGTGGTTGGTTGTGCGTGTGAGGACTGGTCTGCTGGCCCGCTACTATTGGTTGTGGAGGGCGCTTGTCCTTCTATGCTGGGCCTTGGGGGCTGGTTGTTGGTCTGAGAACATGAGCTGGGAGTGGTACGGGGGGAGCCAGTGCTGGGAGGAGAGGAGAGATTTCCCGGGCCTGGGAGTTGTCTGGTGAGGGGGACTCTAGGGAGGGGGGGCCTGCTGGATTTAGCTGCTGGAGAGCTGGGGGGCCTGATCTACTCACATGCCTATTAGCTTGGGTACTTGGAATGTGAAGGGCCTTAACTCTCCACAGAAGCGCCTGAAGTTGTGGAAATACCTTTTGGATCACCACTTAGACGTGGTGGGGCTCCAGGAGACCCACCTGGCCCGTAGAGATGAGCTCCGGCTCCGACATAAGCAGTTTCCCCTCATATACAGATCTTCCGCTTCTACCAAGCACAGAGGGGTGGCTCTTTTATTCAGGTCTTCCATTCAATTCCAGCCTCTGGGAGTGAATAGCGATAAGGAGGGCAGGTGGTTAATGGTTAAAGGGATGCTTCAGGGGCGCCTGTGTACGTTTGTGGTAGTGTATGTGCCGAATGCCCAGCAGAATAACTTTCTTCAGGGACTGTTGGATGCCGTGGGGGCCTTCGGCGAGGGTCACCTGGTGGTTATGGGGGACTTTAATATGGTGTGGGATCAGGCTGTGGACAGCTCCCGTGCCCAGAGGACGGACTCTGGTGTCTTTTCCACTGTCACTAAACGAAGGATGGAGGAGCTGGGCCTTCTAGATGGATGGCGTGAAGTGAACACACAGTCCAGGGACTATACGTTTTTTTCTCATGTGCACCACACCTACTCACGCATTGACTATGTTTTTGTGAGTCAGGCCCTCAGCGGAGATGTCCGGGCTTCTACGATTTTTCCTCTCTCTGTCTCAGATCATGGCCTCTTGACACTCCAGCTTCAGTGGTCAGTGAGGGGGATGGGTATCGGAAGTGGTACTTTCCGGCAGCTCTGGTGCGTGATGATGCATCCTGTAAAGAACTTAGGAAAGCTATCAGGGAGTTCTTAACGCTTAACCCGAGCTCGGACACCTCGGTATTTAACACCTGGGATGCTTGTAAGGCCTCGCTGAGGGGCACCTGCATAGGGCTTAACGCGGCTCTTAATCGCCTGCGTAGGGTAGAGCGGGAGGCCTTGGAGGTTGAGCTTGAGAAACTTGAGCGGGCCCACAAAATAAACCCTTCTCGCATGACACTCCGACCTCTGTCGGCTATTAGGGGGAAGTTGAAGGCACATTACACCAACCGCTCTGAACTAACCCTCCTGCGTTTGCGCCGGGGGTCGTATGCTCAGGGGAACAAAGTGGGCCGCCATTTAGCACGCCAGCTCCGAGAAAAGAGGGAGAGGGAATATATAGGGGGGATCCGGGATTCAGGAGGCACGATTCATCATCGGGATGGGGACAAGGCGGATATTTTTGGACGATTCTACGAGACGCTTTATAAAGGTGATTCTCTAGACACGGAGGAGCAAGACGCCTTCTTGTCTGGCCTCCCCCTCTCACAGGTCTCTGCCGTTAGCAATGACCAACTGACTGCCCCCTTTACTAGGGAGGAAGTCTTGGTGGCGATCAAGGCCCTGAAACCCAATAAAGCCCCTGGGCCTGATGGGTATACAGCTTATTTTTATCAATCGTTTGCCTCGGAACTTGTCGATTGCCTAGTCTCCCTTTTCAATAGCATGGCAACAGCCGGGGAGACCACGGGCACTATGGCTGAGGCCCTGATATCTGTGATCCCCAAACAGGGGAAGGTTCCCTCCAGCTGTACCTCGTGCCGCCCTATAGCCTTATTGAATGTGGATGCCAAACTGTACTCCTCTCTCGTCGCCCGCCGGCTGCAAGATTTGATGCCGGCCATTATACACCCGGACCAGTCAGGCTTCATTAAAGGGCGGCAGACTCATGACAACTTACGGAGAGTGATTCACCTGATTGAGAAGGCCTCTAGGTTCCGGATTCCTGCTGTACTGGTGGGTTTAGATGCGGAAAAGGCCTTTGACCGGGTCGATTGGGGCTTTCTGTTCCGCACCCTGACTGCTTTTGGATTCTCACCCCAATTCCTTACGATGCTTCAGGTAAATTTCCATCGACCGACCTCGAGGGTATTGGTTAACGGACATCGGTCAGCTGCGTTCCCCCATACAAGAGGTACGAGACAGGGGTGTCCTCTCTCCCCTCTTCTCTTTGCCTTGAGTATTGAGCCTCTGGCGCTGGCGATTCAGGAGAATGACCACATCAAGGGCATACCCTTCACGGGGGAGCAACATAAAATATCTCTCTTTGCAGACGATGTCCTGCTGTCTTTAGGTGACCCCGCTCGATCCCTACCATCTGTCCACGAGGAGCTCTCCCGGTTCGAAGCAGTGGCGGGATTCCGAGTTAACTTTGATAAGTCGCAGGTCCTGAATTTGACCCTCCCGTCAGCTGAGGTGGATCGGCTACGCGTGCTGACGACTCTGTCTTGGACCCCCTCATCCTTAATGTACCTGGGGGTACGCCTCACGCCAACTGTGGGCTCCCTCTTTGCGGCGAACTTCCCCCCCCTGTTGGCTTCGGTGCGCCATGACCTTGACCGGTGGAAGCCAAAATACCTTTCGTGGCTCGGCCGGATACATGCGCTTAAAATGGTCCTCCTCCCCAGGTTCCTTTACCTTTTCCAGGCCCTACCTATCCCTTTAGACACAGACTTCTTCCGCCGCCTGAAGACGATGATGCTGAAGTTTGTTTGGCAGGGGGGCCGGGCTCGGATACCCTTTACGACACTTCGTCGGCCGAGGGTGGAGGGGGGAGTCGGACTCCCGGACATGCTGCTGTACTACAAGGCCGCACAGTTGCGGGTGATAGTGGAGTGGACCCAACAGCTTTCGGAGAAGCACTGGCTACATATGGACCGGGCAGTGGCGGGTAGATCGATCTGGGACCTGGTCTGGAAGCCTAAGGTAGATCGGCCGAAGAATGCTTACATCAGCACTCCCACTAGCACGGTTCTAAAGGTGTGGGATACGATCACTGGTGACGATCGATGGACCACCTTCCCCTCTCCCTTCACCCCCATCCACTTTAATCCGGCCTTCCCGCCGGCCGCTCAGGAGGGTCCCTACCGCCAGTGGCGTGAGGGTGGATGTCGGGCACTTACGCACTTGTTTCATGGGAACGTGCCCCTCACCTTCCACAATTGTATGCGTGATTATGGTCTTTTACCTACAGAATGCTACCGCCATGCCCAGCTCCTTCACTGGGCGACCTCGGAGGGGGTTCGTGGGGCTGCTACTCGTCCACTCTCTCTCTTTGAATCTTTCTTGCTTCGCACTTCGACGATGCGGGGAGCGATTTCGTTTTTATACAGCCTGCTCCTGCGCACGGTGATTGCCCCTCGCCCTCGATATATGGAGCGGTGGGAGAGCATTCTGGAGCGGGACATTTCTGATACGGAATGGAAACACCTCTGGAGGGATGTGGCAGCGCACAACCATTCTGTGAGCCTTCGGGAAGCCCACCTGAAAACAATGTATGACTGGTACCTGTACCCCTCCAGGCTCCATCGCATTTTTCCTACATCATCGGATCGATGTTGGAGAGGGTGTGGCCTGCTGGGCGACTTCCAACATATTTGGTGGGATTGCCCGATCATCCGCCCCTTCTGGTCGGAGATACTCTCCCACATCAAGGAGATATTGGGGTACCCGATCTCGGACTCGATTGCTCATGTCCTGCTGGGTCTTCGAGACCCATTGTTGGAACACCAGACTAAGGCTGATAAGCGTATTCAGTGGCTGTGCCTCGGGGCGGCTAAGCTCACCCTGGCAGCGGCGTGGAAAAAGCCGCAAGCACCGGCTGTATCACTGTGGCACTCGAGGTTGTGGGGCCTTCTGAGCATGGAGAGAATGTCGGACATCTTCCTGGGGGACTTTAAGAATTTCCACTTTCGATGGGGTCCACTAGTTCGCTTTTTGTCATCTGGCCTATCGTCGGCGGTATGCCCGCCCACGCTACGAGCCTTGCATTTGTTTCAAGTATGATTGGTCTGTGTGTCCTCCCTCCGGGATATGGTGGGAGCGTGGCTATGTCGTCACCACCGGGGAAGGGTGGGGGGTGGGGGGAGAACCAGTTGGGGTTTTGTTACTATTCATTGTTGCGGCTCTGCTTAGCTTGGGGCCTGGGAAATTCTATGGCTCTGGGTACCTTTCTATTATTGCTCCTGGACAGTATTTCTGTGGACAATTGAGAAGACACGAGCGTTGTGTCTGACCTTCCCTGATGAAGCGTGTATTATTGTGGATTGCTTTCAGCTTTTTCAATTACAGCATACTACACTCCCCTGTGTGGGATTTGTGGCGGGGTTGACGCCTATTCTTTTCCTTTTCCCCCTTTCCTCCCTTCCCTCTTTCCTTTGAACAAATACAATAAAAATATGTTTTACAAAAAAAACACACAGACACAGGGATAGCAGGTCACACATAATGAGTGGCGCACTGGTGTTCATCTAAACAAGAAGAGGCGAGGCACCACAGCCAGACAGAGCAGTCCCTTGGCCCAAATCTTTCCAGGCAGAAAATAAAATTGTGCCCAATGTGAACCCTGCCCCAACTCACCTAAATGTAATCTCTGAAGCTCCTTCCTAGGTCTGGCATCAGCAAAGACGTTTTGATTTTACTAAAATTATATTACAATATACTTATTTATCTAGTCTTTCAGACAGCCCTCTTCACCCATTAGTCTGTTATTGTATCATTCACAATGTTCTTGCACCTATTACAGCATACACTCTGGGCTAATGGGTCAGCCCACTGCAGCCATTGACTAACTTCAAATTAAGTGTGGCATTCTGCCCTTTCAGAAGGAGTACTTCCACATACAATGTAGTTCCATGTGTGCCATGGCAATGTGAGCTTCTTGAAACCCAAAATATTTTTGCTTTTAGCTTTTTTAGGTCGAGCATTCAAGACATCCTGTATATACTTTAGTATATACATATACAAAAACATATATACTTCTTTGTAGGCTTACAGCCCATCCACTGCTTTCATTTGTCTGTTTCAGTGTCCTTTAAAAATCATTGCTTACTAGTGGTCAATCCTTCCTCTTGTCCCTCCTTTTTGTCTATCATTTCCTCCCACTTAGAGCATTGGCCTAGTATGGTATCCTTATGCATTTGGGGGACTATTTTTTTAATTGTGCTGTTTGCCTGTGTTCAGCTTCACACCCGAGGCTGCTTGCATTTTAATGCAGCATTTTTCCCTCCCAACTATTTCCATGTCGCTCTTCACACAAGTGTTCTGTGTTTTTCACTTGATTAGCGTGGTGCCGCTTTACAGACGCCACGCTTCAGCTATGAGCATGGGCCCACGTTGGAAGATCACTCCTCGCTTCAATGTAAAGGTGGCAAGTTTGTGGAATGAATTACCTGAATACATGAGACTTATCCTTGAGGAAGTTCAATTTAAAAAGGAACTGAAAACATTTTTATTAAGACTTTAGGTGTGAGTATGGGTGGATGAACTACTGTCTAATCCTCTTCGGCATGCCTAAAAACGCTGGGACACTCGTTCGAGTAGCTGTGCTCTAATGAAAATATTTTCATTCATTTATGCACAGCATGGCTGCTTCAGCCGTCTCACCACCCCATGTCAAAACAACTATGTCTGCAAATGTAGTAACCTCCCAAGACAAGAGTGTGCCAGTCACTGTTAGAAATGGGGGAATCTAGTTGGCAATGGTTTGTACTGTTGTTCAAGTAGAGACCCTTCTTCCTAGTCAGGGTAAGGGGATACTCTTCTAAAATAACCCCTGCTCCAAGAGCGGCCGGTACATTGGGGCTGAGGGGCCATGCCCCTCCACCTTTCACTCCTCAAGAACAATGTTTGTCAGGCTGCACAAAGGCCAGCCTGACAGACACTGTTCACTTTCAGTTCGAGCAGACAGGAGCCAGACATGCGCATTTAGGGCAGGCTCCTGTCTGCCTGAGCTGAACTTTGCTGGGCTGAGGAAGTCACAGCTCCTGTCGGCGTGATGTCCTTAGCTTAGCAAAGGTCCCTGAGGCCCTCTCCTCAGTGACCAGGGGTAGCATCACTGATGGCCTCACACCTGGGCGCTTCAGTTTTAAGCCCTGAAGCATCGAGGGGCAAGTGTCAATCAGTGACATTCCATCACAGAGTGGGGTGGTGTGGGGTCAGCAGTCTCACTGACCCCATCCCACTCTGTGATGACGTTGGGACCGCTGCCTTCCCTCTACGGTCAGCTAATGAGGGAAGGCAGCAGTCCCAACCCTTCCAGACCCACCGAGGCAGAGCTGACCGCAGGTAAGTGTTTGTTTTAGTTTTAAACTGTTTGGTACTTGTATGTATGGATGTTGGGTGAAGAGTGTTGTGAATGGATGTGTTAGTGTGCGTGCGTGCATGTATGTATGACTGATGAAAAGTGTTTTGAATGAATGTGTTGTGTGCGTGCGTGAGTGTGAATGCATTGCTTTAAGTGTTGTGTGTATGTGTTAGTGTGAGTGAGAGAGAGTGTGTCCCTTCCACCCCCTCCCTCAAAAACTTACCAGTCGCCACTGCCCTGCTCACCCCCTTGGTAGCTTGGCATGAGCAGACAGGCTTATCTCAGAGGCAGTGTGTAAAGCATTTGTGCACCCATATAGTAAAACTGTGAAAACACTACAAATGGACAACACACCAGTTTAGAAAATTAAGTAATCTTTACCTAGACCAAACAAGGCCAAAATGACAAAAATCCACAATACGGTAAACAAAATGAAGTGTTTGTGTCCCTGAGACTTCAGAACAGAAGGCAAGCTCTACTTCAAGCCCTTGGAGATCTTCCTCAAGCAGAGGACACAGTACACAGCAAAGTCCTTGTTCTTTCCTTGGCAGAAACAGCCACTGCAGGCCAACCCCAGACAGCACAGAGCAAAGAGGCAGTACTTCTCCTTCAGTTTCTCCAGCTCTTCTCCTTGGCAAAGGTTCCTCTTAAATTACAGAAATGATCTAAAAGTCTGGGGTCTGGGCTCCACTTTTTATAGCACGAATTCCTTTGTTCTCTGTTAGCATAGAATCTCTTTGCCCAGCCAAAACCAGTTCTGTCCTCTCTGTTGCAGCTGCCCGGCAGGAGTTGGAGACAATATGGACCAAGACAGACCAGGCCTATTCAGGTGTGAAAAAAATCTCTTCCTCCTACTCTGAATGTAGCACAGGTCTATTCAGCCCAGACCTGACTCACCCTGGAAAGGCAGGACACACCTTACCCCCCAATTTGGTGTCTGAACAGAATGGACGTCCCCAGAACCTGTCACTCGGTCAATATACAAACCTAGCAGAGGCACACAGGATGGCTAAGCAAGATAATACCCACTTTCTAAAAGTGGTATTTTCAAACACAGAGTGTAAAAATCATCCTTACTAAAAGATGTATCTTTATATTCTGAGTTCAGGCATACTAAACTTTATCTTCCCATCTTGTCCCTATGGAAAGTTATATTTATGAGATATTATAAATAAACTCCCATTCTATCCTATGGGACTGATAGCCTTTCAATAGTGAAAACCAAAATTCACTGTGGTTCACTATCAGGACATGTTACACACATCACAACATGTCTTTCCTTTCATAAAACACTGCACCCTGCCAACAGGGGTACCTTGGGTCGACCTTAGGGGTGACTCACAGTTAAGAAAGGGGAAGGTTAGGGCCTAGCAAGTGGGTGTACTTGCAAGTTCAACATGGCAGTAGAGACTGCACGCAGACACTGCAGTGGCAGGTCTGAGACCCATTTGAAAGGCTGTTGTGCTGGTGGCACAATCAGTGCTGCAGGCCCACTAGCAGCTTTTGAGTTACAGGCCCTGGGCACACGCAGTGCACTGTACTAGGGACTTAGTGGTAAGTCAAATAAGCCAATCATGGAAACACCAATCCATATACACAATTAACAGAGGGAGCATTGGGGGGCGTGGCTGGCCGGGCAGCGGAATGGCCGCTTAGACAGCGAGCTCTGCTGCCCGCACCGTTAATCCTGCTTAAATCCTGCCTGCTCCCGCTCGCACAGGCTCGTGGACGACACGATATGACACCGGATGATCTGGGGCATGATTGACGGCAACTCCGGTGTCCTGGCATAATTGGGAACCCGTCTTGGACCCCTCACTGCCCGGGCCGTGGCGGAGTCGGGCTGCGTGCGGAGGTGCTGGAGGTCGGCGCCGGCTACCGCTGCTAATTGAGGACGTGGCTGTGCGGGCCTAGACGATTGCCAGACGGAACTGCGGGGGACGACACAGTACCCGAGCTGGTGGAGGTGGGGTAAGAGCGCTGTCCCGGCCACGGCTGCCATACTTCAGGAATCCCTTGTTGTGAGCCCGCACGATTTTATCCTGTTTTTGATCCGGCTGGTGTGGATCGGTGGAGAAAGGGGCCGCCATATTGGGCTGGGCACGGCACCACCGTTCATGTTGGAATTGGAACAGACCTGTGAACCCTGCTTCTCCAGTTGTCAGTGCAGCGGAGGTTGCTGATTTTACACGCGCTTGGAGGGTTCACCACTGAAACAGTCTCCTGTGTCACACAGCGCCACTTTTGCCAGCGCCTCGCACAAGGCATCAGAGACTGCGTGGTCTGCGCCCGTTCATGGTGGCTATGGCGGCTTGCCCTTATTTCTTGAGGATAGTGATGGCCCCTGCCTAGTGGATCTACCACGGCTCTTCTACCAGCTACAATTGACCGGGCTTCTGATGCCGTTCTGAGTGAGGAGCTGCATCCCGAGAGACAGAGATTGGCCCAGAAACACATGATGGAGCCCACGGTTCGGGACCTCTTTGTTGCTCTTGGCTCCCTCCATGCTGCCTGGGTGGGAGGAGTCAGGGGGCTTGGACTAAAGCTGGACGCCATTGTTGCCCCTCCGACGGGTGGGAGTCACGATGATCCTGTGATTATTAGCGCCGCTCGCGGCTCTGCGCCAGCGCCATGGTTTACTGTTGCACGCCTAGAGATGGTCAATTGTGGGGCTCCGTCAGGTGTGGAGTATAAGTCCCGCACGGCCGATCACATGAATAGCGCAGGGGGGCCCGGAACTACACTGCGGGCGGACCACTTCCACAGAACAGCGCCTTTGCCCATTCGAGTTGCACCGCCTTTGCGCCCGGCTGACATGGCCTTCTATTCTTCATTGCCCTGGCGGCGGCGTGATCTGGAGGGCTGGCTTGGTACTTTGTTGCTGAACTCAGACGATCGTTGGTTGTGTCTTGATATTTCCCTGTTGCAGGAATCTCGCATGGTGTTGGCTTTGCCTTGCTTTCCTGTTAACTCTGATCATTGGACATGGTACTGTGGGGCGAATGTTCGGTTGTCACGCACCAACGGGCGTGTTAAAGCGGGACAGGGTTGAATTTTTCCGTATGATGTGGGACGGATTCCCCGGCCAGCTACTGATAGGGAGTTGCTTTAATGCTCTGTCTTTCTAATGCCACATTCGTTTGTCAGTTCGTGGACCTGTTTGTATCCGATTTTGTGTTGCTTAGTGCGAGCGGGGCAGGGGAAGTTGCATTCTCCTCCATCTTTTTCCCTTCCTTGGGGTGTAGTTTAGGGGGCGACAGACACGCTGCTAGTGGGGTTGGGTCGTAGCCATCGGCAGGGATGTAGGGTGGGGTTTTTTTTTTTTTTTCTTTGTTATTTTCTATGACCTTCTATTCCCCTTTCCTCTCTTCACAAGAGCTGTGGCGTACTCTCCTGAGTCTTATTCATAGCATATTCGGGTGTCCATTTTAGCTCCGTGTATCCTGTACTTCTGGTGGGCGGGTGTAGGTGGGAGGTGATTGCTGTTATTATTCTCTACTTGCTTGCTTTTGGTTCCAGCTTCATTTGAATCACTGTGACTTATGCTGTGTATTGTTTCGTCACTTATTTGCCCGTCCACGGATCTATTTCAGCTCGTCTATTGCCACCTGATATGTCTATGTATATTTCTTCTCTTGTGATATAATAATAAAAAGTTTTCAAAAAAAAAAAACAGAGGGAGCATTTGCACGTTGGCACTGATCAGCAGTGGCAAAGTGGCCAAAGCTTCTAGACCAGCAAAAAAGAAATTCAGCACACAACAAAAATACAGGATGCAAATGCAAAAATTCAGGGGAAAACCACGCCAAGGATGCCAGGTCTAACAGTCATCAAGCACCAGTATGTCAAGAATATATCACCCACAGGTGTCTTTGTCACTGAGTACTAGGTTTACTCATGACGGGACAGATAACAGCAGAAACTAGATGAAACAGTGCATCTGCTTGAAATGACGCGGCTGCGAACACAAAGCATCTGATTTCTTGAGAAACTAAGGCTTGTTGTGCCACCAAAGCCCTTGTTTCTAAAGGCAGTGGGATAGAGGTCACATATCAGTGAGATGCAACAGTGAGACACGTGACTGAGATCGAGCATGACTGAGCTCCACCAAACACAGCTCATGAGGCCAAAACGCTTCACTGAGGGTGCTGCCAAAGTCATTGGAATCCACATGCTCAGCTCGCGAGAGCAGCAAAACTGGACTGCACCTGTAGGTATGGCCAACTCCCAAACAGTTACAGCAGAATTGTCTTGTAATACCATATACACATATATAGTTTTACACATCTATTATTTCATATACATCATGCATCTGTTCACTTACATGGAATGCCATATTGTGCCTTTTGGTGCAGAAGCTTCTTTGTTAAAGAAATATTTTTAAAAATGTTAAAGAGACGTTATCATATTTTCGTCAAACAGCACGAAAGCCTATCCTTTCTTACCTTCTCCCCACCTCCACCAGTTTCTTCTTCCCCCCCCCCTCCCTCCCCATCCTGTTTTTTCTGCCCCACTAGTCCCGTCCTGTTTTTTTCAAGATAGCGCGAAATCGGACCAAGTACACTGCAGCTTATCATGAGCCAAAGCGAGCAAGGTTATACAGTCTGCCCATGTTCAGTTGCGGCCTGCATTTCTCGTGGGTGGGGGTGCGGGGGGGTTGCGCGGGGGGAGGTTTAATTTTAATTAAAAAAATTAATTATAACTTACCTTAGCCGGCTCGACCCGGTCCTGCGTCGTCGCTGCTTCTCTGCTCCTCGCAGGAAGCGGGCAGCAGGCAGCCTCCCTCCTCTCCCCTCCCCAATTCAATCACAACACTACAATAGCAGTGTTGGGATTAATGGGGAAGTTGCCCAGCCAGGCGCCTATGGGGAGGCCATTTTCTCCATGTAGGCGGCATGCAGCCTACATGGAGTAAATGGCAGAGTGCGCATGTCTGGTATGGTTGGCCCCAGAGGTCCAACCAAATAGTCAGGGCCTGCAACATGGGACTAGCCACGCCTCCCCTGCACTGTTGAAGGACCACCCACCCACCCGTCCCCAACTAAGCCCTTCTCCTTTCTCGCAGTGTGAGAAGCAGTAACATAAAATGGTATTCATACCATTTTATGTTATTGTTTCTCGCAGTGTGAGAAAGCAGTGGGGCGACGCTCCTCTGGCCACATTGGGGAACCGCCCCTGCCCATGTTTCAGATCATTGTGACATTATGTACAGGAGACTGCCCGTTCTCCCCCACTTAACCCATCTTGGGAGCTTATTTACAAGCCCCTTGCACCACTGGTATGTCACTTTTTCCTATATTAAAAGTGAAGCACTGGATTATGAGAGGCACTTAAAACACAGTATTTTGTAAAACATCTATGTTTTAAGACCTTCAAAACAGAAGAGTGTGTGCATGTTTATGTCTCAAAGAGTATTTAAAAATCCCAGGTGAAGTCCGACAGGCACCTTACCATACCGGACTGAAAGCTACTGTACCCAACTATTTACTGAAGAACGCATTTATTAGGGGTGTAAACCCCCAAACACCCCCCGCCTTGAAGCTACGCCCCTGCTTTTCACGTATCGTTTTTTGGCTTCTGTGTTTTTTATTGATGTTAAAGGATGCCCCTCCTAGCTTTTATCTGAAGCAATATAATCACCTACAATGGTTACTTATCAAGAGCCAAAGCGAGTTAGGAGATTACAGTCTTCCCATATTTGAGGTCATTGTGACACCATGTACGTGAGTCTGAGCATTCTCAAGCACATATGAGGTCTGCCTAGGTTGAGGGGAATCTTTTACCAAAATTGAGGGTGTCAGCCAAACATCTCTTTGCGGACCATGTTCTGGCGGGACTGGTTTCAATAGAGTAATTATTATCTTCAGTAGAAAAACCCGGTGGCTTTCACATCTTCTTTCCAAAACATAGACAGGGGCATATTTACATGCCCCTTATGCCGCCAATGTGTCACTTTTAATATGGGAGAAAGTGACGTACAAGGGGCTTGTAAATACGCTCCACAGTATAACTCAGTCTAGAGACTCTAGTGTATAGTTGAGCAACTTTCCCTGTTGATGCAATCAATCAATCAATCAAACACACATTATTCGGTTTCTGCATAAAACCATTAAAGTAATCTAAACATAGTATAAAAAGAGGATTGTTACAATGTGTTTGCACAAGCCTCACAAGAAAAACAAATCTTACCTAAAAAATCTCGTACAATGTATAAAATATAAATATAAAGCATTGGAAGTAAAAAGCAGAAAGCAGAATGAACCCACGGTCCTTAACTAGACTATATATGTAACCAGGGAACCTAATATAGGACTATACCATGATTTAAAAGCCACTGTTAATTAATCGTGACAGGCTCTATGCTTCACTGCTGAAGTCAAAAAGTTAAGAACAAAGAAAATAGTATCACCAGACGGCAGTTGTAAATAAATAAGAGCTGGTCGCACCTGCTTAGACCCCAGCCTCTTTAAAATAGGAATAATAAAAGTTTTCTGGGGCATCGTCTAATACTTACAAAATATTAAAAAATGAAGCATGTCCTATAGAGACTCACCGTTGCAGCCACAGGACTCTTAAATCTGGCCTCTGGTAGCCCCCGCCCCCCCCACCCCCCCACCCCCACTGGCTGTACCAACAGGAGGTGAAAAAGATCAAAATAAACCTGGACAGTAAAAAGCGTTCAAAGGTGCTAAAAGGCCCTAGGAGATATGGCTCGATTGAATGTTTTTCAAAATTAAAAATTTACGAAGACTGGGTTTCCTCAGTTCAAGCTCTTCCCTGTCTAATATCCTCTGGCTACAGGTCTTTCTTGCTCACTGTTTCTGGATTAGTGAATAATTCAACTCTTCCCAATCTTTCAAAACTACTCTTTATATAGCTAAGCCAAGGAATGTGATGAGCATAACCAAGAGCCTTCAAAATTAATCTACTCTGAGGATGATCCTTCGCTCAGCTATGTTGATGCATTCTGGAAACGTGTCATTGCTGAGTCGGATCGAAAGCATCATTAACATTAGGGTGCAAGGTAGCTGCTTGATTAACCATTAGCCACGCGTGTTCTATGTTGCATAGCTTGACCCATGTAGTCTTGAGCTCAGCAGCTCGTGACGAGACCAGCGTATCTTCTTAACAAATGTTGTCCGTGTCTTTAAAGTTCACCTAGTACACCGCTCAACCGTTTTTTCTGCCAAGTTCGCGGTATATAAGTACAACATGCGTTCATGCACATATTGTAAGGTGCTTTGAACATTTTGTCATCTCCAGATTGTGTACACAATGTTGTACACTGGATGGGCATTTTGAAACAAATAAGTTCAACCCACAGTTCCAATATTTTCTACAGCAAAAGTATGCTGAAAATTGTAATATGCGTGCTTTTCATTGAGAATTACAACAGGACCTTTGGGAACACGTCATCATTTTTAAATGCCAAGAGAGTGTAGCCGTTGGTAAATGGTGATTTACATTCAAATATTTGAATGAACCAAGAAGTGCGACTCTCTTTCTTTGAAATATGTTTCCAGTGCGTTCAGATTGGAATGTACCACCCAAGGCTTTCCAAACAGAATTTTGCAATAAGTCATGTACAATGCTCGTAATCTGTCTGTTCACTAGCTTATACGATAAATGCGAATAAAAAGATATTTAAAATATATATTTATATGTTTCCAGTGCTTTGACTTTTACTTGGTATCCCATGTTTTAACTGCTCAGAGTACCAATTTGAGTGGTTGGTCGTTCTAAGAACGCTGCTACTTCAACACCACAAAAAAAGAAGAACACTTTTTCTACTTCTACTTTAAACAAATGTTTTGTTTGCTAATCCAACTCGGTAAACAAATAAAAAGGGGAAAAAAGAACCAGCCAATTCTGTAGATGCTTGTGTTTTTTTAAGTCACGGGGAGACAAGTGATGTGCCCACAATCCCCTCCACCTCGTCTTTTCACATGCTCTCCTTCCCTTCCATTCACCTTGTTTAAGTCCCCTTTCCTCTCCTTCCTCTCCACTCTTCGATTTGGCTCCACATTATCTTTGTCCCCTTACCCTCCACCTCATCCACCCCCTTATCTTCCACCCGGTTTCTTCTTTTGGCAGCCACGCAGTGATCTAAGTGGGGGGGGCTGAGGGGCACGGTGTGCCCTAACGTTTTTTTAATTATAGGAAAATAGTTCCCCTACTTTATGTCAGAAGTCAACTGTGTGAGATGGTCAATTCCGGAAGTTGAAATTCTTCAGCTGAAGTGTCATTCAGGGAGCCTACTGAGCTGCAAAACCGAGGAAGGGGCAGATAGCTAAACAAGCCTTTGTCCCAGGGTGCCTGATTGCCTGAAAGAAGTGTAAATGTGCGCAAATGCTCAATCTGCAAATGTAGGGTGCCTGGAAGCAAATATTGGCTTTAACTGTTGGAATCACTTGCAGCTTCCTGATGACAGATATTTATGGATGTATGTCACTACAACGCATGCTTTTACAATGCACGCCATTACGACGCAGGTTTTACAACGCAAGTCGTTACAACGACTTGCGTTGGGGGGCGCTGGATAGTGAATAGTTTATTTCCTATTCCAACTCCAGTCCCCGTGGATAGTAGGGAAGGTGTTGGATAGTAATTAAACTATTCCCTATCCTAGAGCGCCCTCCAGCGCAATTCGTTGTAATGACTTGCGTTGTAAAAGCTGCGTCATAATGGTAGTGCGTTGTAAAAGTTGCGTTGTAAAGGATGTTTCCTGATATTTATTCATTTGGAGTGGTATTATAAGGGAGCTGCAAGCGAAGCTGTGAAGTGTGTGCTTTTAAAAGACAGTTAAAATACAGTTATTAAAACAAACTGCACTATGCAAAAAATCTATATATTGGAAACACCTTTTATCTTAAACCTTTTTGCACGTTCTGTAGCAGCCTATCTTATACTATGTGTAATGCAAGTTTAAAATAATGACTTGCATGTTCACAGTGCTTTCTGTCACAGACTGGGACCTTGTACGACTTAACATACACAAGCCACTATTCTCCAATGAATCAAGCAGGATTTGGTGCAGTTTCATAATGTACAAAAGTATATTTCCGACTAATTAACATATTCATTTTCATTTGAGCTGGGTGTTATTTTATATGTAGTTACCAGAAGAAAAATTACTGAAAAGACATACAGAATATTATGTTCATGCGTGTGATTGTCTACTTCACATATTAGTGTACTCTTTGTAGTACACTTGTGGAATCACATCTGGGGTGGGCAGAGCTCGCAGGGTTACACTCTGTGGAATTCTGTGGAGTGAAAAGAAAACTCAGTGAACTCTGCCTGACTTTGCACGAGAGGGCGGAGTTGTGCTCGGACACCCATTTGCGCTGATTCATGCGATTAGCATGCTCTGCGTAGCAATGAGCATGCAAACCTCACCACGCGGTTGCCCACTTGTGCAGCCATTTTGGTTTTCCTATTCTGTGCTTGGTGCCAACGGACACAGACCCCAGCAGACCCTACTCAACTGGACCTCCCCCACCAAAGACAATACCCTCAAGTTCATGAAGAACATCCACTCCGGAGCCCCATCAGATCCCTGCCCCTACCAAATATTCAGCAGAGCCAGGGCCTCCATCACACCCGAACTCTGCTACACAATCAACTGCTCCATCAAACCTGCCACCTTCGCAGAAGACGGGAAACACGCCAAGATCAACCCCCAACGGAGGAAACCATCTGCCTACCTGACTGACTCCAAGAACTACAGATCCATCTCCCTGCTCCCCTTCCCAGCCAAAGTCATCGAGAAGGCCATCAACAGTCAACTCTCTGAGTTCATTGAATGAAACAACATCCTGGACCTCTCTCAATCTGGATTCAGAAGCAACCACATCACAAGACCACTATCCTCACCGCCACAGACAGCATCCTCCTCGACAGAGGCAAACCAACGCCCTCATCCTTCTTTACCTCTTGGCCACTTTCAACATCATCTTCCACAACACCCTATGCGCTAGACTTCACGAGGCCAGGATCTCTGACAAAGCTCTCGACTGGATCCGCTCCTTCCTCAACGGCCGAACACAGACAGTCAGACTTCTACCTTTTTTATCAGAACCCACAGAAATCAGCTGCGGAGTGCCAAAGGGCTCCTCCCTGAGCCCACCCTTTTCAGAATCTACATAGCCCACTTGCAACCACTGATCATCTCCCTCTCCGACGAACCCACAGCCGCCAAGAACAACTTCCACTGTAAAATGAAGGCAGTAGCCACCAAGATGAAGGACATCTGCCTCAAACTCAACTCAGACAATACTGAAGTCCTCATTCTGGGCTCCAACCCCTCCGCCTAGGATGACTCCTGGTGGCCCGCAGTGCTCGGAACCCCCGCACACCCACAGACCATGCACAAATCCTCGGCATCATCCTGTACTCCGCACTCTCAATGAACCACCAGATCAAGGCTGTCTCGTCCTACTGCTTCCTCATGCTCCGCCTGCTCCGAAAGATCTTCAAGTGGATTCCCACAGAGACAGGGACAACAGTCACCCATGCACTTGTCAACTGCGACTCGACTACTGCTAACGCACTCTATACCGGCACCATGAGAAAACTCCAAAAGAAGCTGCAAAACATCCAAAACACCTCCACCAGACTCATCCTGAACTCTCGCCACAGCACCAACCACCTGAGAGACATCCACCAGCTCCCGGTCAACAAAAGAATCACCTGCAAGCTCCTCACGCATGCCTACAAAGCCCTCCACAACATGGACTAGCATACATCAACCACCGTCTCTCCTTCCACACCCCCACCAGACATGTCCGCTTCGCTCATCAGGCCCTGGCCACCATTCTATGGATTCGCAGGACCACAGATGGAGGAAAAAAGATCCTTCTCCTGCCTTGCTGCAAGGACCTGGAGCTCCCTTTCTCTGCATCTCAGGCAGTCACCATCTCTGCCTCCATTCAGGAAGGGCCTCAAGACCTGGCTCTTCGACTAATTAGCAGATGCCCCCCCAACAGCGCCTTGGGACCCTTACGAGTGAGTTGTTGCGCTCTTCAAAAAACTGATTGATTAATTGATTGGTTTCTGGGCCTTCTTCTGAGTCCTAGCTATTTCTTTGCCATCCTAACTTTATTTAACTTATCTTCCCATGATTACAATTTATTTCCGGTCTGTATTTGTGTTGGTGCATTTTACATTTTTGCCTCTTTTATTTTCAGTTTCTTTATCATCCCTTTATTACTTTTCCCCTTACTTCCCCAAACTTTTTAATTTCTTTCTCTCTAGTCTATTCCTTCTCTTCTCCCTGTTTTTCTTTTTTTCATATTCACCCAGCGCCATGCCAGAACGTGGGAGAAGCGGAGCCACTGCAAGGGGTGCAGCGAATAGCACACTCTGTTGGTGCCGGTACCGCCATGCGGTGCTGCCTCGCACCATTTTTATTGATGAGGAGGGTGTCACACTCTGTTATTTGTGCAGCACCACCTCCCCTCCATGCTAGCAGTAAGCAATAGGTGTACGGCTTGCAGGAGCGTCAAATGCTGTGGGGAAGGATGCAGCATTGCGTTAGCCACTGGACTGACATTCTGGACCAGGAGAGGGACCTGCTTGGCGTCCAGGTTTCGAGGCTTGGTGAGTACTAGTAATTAATTATTACTAATTTGTTGTGTAATATCCTATAATGTTTTTTTCCAAATAGCATGCTGCTCACACTCAAAGGTAAGTTAAGTTCACATTACCTAACGTTATGAATATTATATGATCCAATTTGAGCGAGCCAGCTGCTCGGTGCTACCTAGTTCAGGTCCTTGGTGTAGGCGCTCGCGTGGGCTGTTTATTTAGGAAGTTATGCAGACTACTCTGTCCTCCTGTCGATAAAATAGTGGTACTGTGGTAGTAGTAGTTCTATATAATCGGTGACATAACATTCTCTCTGTCTTTCTTCTTATGTAGCTTGTACAGTCCTAAGCAATCTTCCAGTGAAATAGTATGCAAAATATGCATCTTTACATTGAAAAGGGATTCTGACTGAGTTGGCCCATCAAAGAGCGTTAGATTTGTGAAGCAAATATCAAGTATTCCTAAATGTAGCTTAGTAAATTTGTAAGAGGACTTAGCGAAGGTTTTGGAAATTAGGAATAGGTCAACTGGATAATGTAGGCATTCTGCTTTAGAAAAGTATAATGTTAATATGTTACTGTGTTTGCCTTTGCCTGTCAAAATATTTCTAGGAGATTAACTGTTCCACTCATCTATTTTTGTTATCTTCTTTATTTCTTCAGCACCCAAGCAATAGGAGGGCTTTAGAGGGTTGGGCCGAGGAGGGCGCCACCACCAGTGCAGCGGGGGGTGGAAGTTCCACAGCGACAGCCACCACCAGCACTGTGGTCACCAGTGGCATAACGAAAGTTGAAGGGGTCCCACTTCAAGGTACACAGAGGGGCCCCCGCTCTGGATTTATTCCGGAGCTGTCAGGCCTGAGTACAGTGTTGAGGGGCCCACTGCAGCTGTGTTACGCCCCTGGTGGCCACGGCAGACAGCTCTGCTGGCAACATCAAGTTTTCATTAATATTATTTATTTCTCTAACTTGTACTTGTCTCCATTAGATACATTTTTCCTCCTTTCTGTTATACTGTAACTTAATTTAAATGCTCATTGTTCTACTTAATGCTTGGCTTCTGGATTTTCTAGCACTGACAACCAGCAAAATGTCCAAAGTTATATTTTAGATGGGAGAGGAGATACTGCAAACTGAACTGTAGTCATGTGTTGCTGCTGCATTTAGTTAAAAAAATAAAAACGGGGAGGTGTATCACGCATCTAAAATGTGTTAGGCTTTTTTTAGCCACACATACCACCAGTAAGGTGACCTGCAGCATCAATGCCCCAGCAGAAGGCAGCAGGGAAGGATGATGGTAGGTCACATTGCTTGGTTATTGATAATTACTAGCATAACTACTGTATTTGTTAAGTGAGGCAGAACCCACCCATCATCATTCACCCATGACCTCCCTGCCCATGGCACTTTACAAGTCATGACCAATGGGCCATGACCCCACCCAACTGCAACATGGTTCAATCCGGTACTGCAGTGTTTGCTGTGCAATGTGTATCTGTTTCTGTTAATGTAGCATTTACAACACTTTCAATGGATTGCAAACTGAAACAAAAACAAGGTGTCTTTCTCTTCCCTCCCAGTGCCTACTTAGTCACTCACCTCCCAGCACTGCACTCCTTTATTAGTTCCTAAGTTCTTCTGTCCCACCCACCAGACTAAGGCCCTGATTTTTAGAGTTTATCAGAGGGAGTTACTCAATTGCAAACATAACTTATATCCGTAATGAATTAAAACCTATGAATCATAATACAGCGGACTTGATATCTGTCATATGTGTGATGGAGTAACCCCCCACCCAAACTCTAGTCTAAATCAGTCCCTACTTCAAGCTTCTTTCCCTTACTGCCAAGAAAATGTGTTTGATTTAAACAATTTGTATTTGAGGGTGAGGCCAGGAGGTAAAGTGGGATTAAGTGTCTGTGATTTCATGTTTTGCGAATGGGCTACTCTGTGACGAACATGCCCAATAATATCCTGTACTGCAGTGCATTGTTTTTCCCACCGTCTACTTGCGTCACACATATGATATCTATTATCCAGTTGTTATACATAACCTTTGTGAGACATTATTAATCATCTACCTCTTTGGAGTCAGGATAGAATAAAAAGCCATTTGGAGAAGAGCCGGGCCATTGAAATCAAAGATAATGTTTTGTCCATTGCAGCTGCCCCAGCTTCAGACTGCAGAGAGTAGCAAATCTGCATTGGATGCGCTAGCTAGCATGTTTGCAGTCATTCAGCACAACAAGAATAGAATACTTGTACTCTGTAGTGTAAATGTAAATGTAAATGTAAATGTGTTGTATTTGTATAGCGCGAACAGTAACCCGGAGGCATCCCGGCGCTTGTACTCCTACCACAAGGGAACCCCTCCTGGCTTTTCCTTGTGAGGTGTCCACTCCTGGGCATCCCATGGTGAAACCAGGCATCCCTTGTGCATCGGGGGCCGTTGTGGAGACTAAGCAAGCTATTGCCCAGAGTTGCAGCGTGGGGCCCATGCTTAGATTCGGCACTGAGGCGAGAATATCCGGTCAGAGGAATTTAAGCCCGATCCCGCCGAGGCGGGAATCGAACCCTGGTCCCTGGCCAGCGTTCTGCATCAAGGTCTGCCGCTCTAACCATTGAGCCACACTTCTCCACACTGGATAATTACTTACTCATTAACCTGAGTAATTTTTTTTTTCAGACAAAGTGTCTGTGTGGTTTACTTTTTTAAGGAAATCCTTTACAAGAAAAAAACATCACTCTGTTTTAATCTTATGCTGCCTCCTTTCAGCCAATCAGTGCTTTTATGTGAGGCATGTGTGTTAAAATCATGTCCCTGTGACTGACTTTCCCATTCAGATCAAAAATTCCCATGGCCCTAGGGAACCAGCAAATGTACTTATACTGTGCCACTATAAAAAAAGTGTTTGCAGCATTCTTTACAATTTGTCTATTTTGTTCTTAATATAGCTACTTCTGCTTGTCCACCACCACCACCAAGGACCTGGCAGGAGATCACAGTCTGGCTCCTGCAGCATAGACTGGAGGCCATCAGGGAGCACTATTAGTGGCTGGTGGATGAGGAGCGCCTGGCACATACCTTTGCTCCTAGAGCCAGTTCCACTTGCCAACTGCCTGCGCCTACAGCCTCCAGGCCACACCAGCATCGCCTGCAGCTTGGAGCTGCCTGTGCCTGTCCCCAAACCCAAAGTTAATAGGTTATGCATATACATTTATATTATAGCTTTAGAAAGACCGAGGACAGACTACTACCACCATGACTCATCAAAGAAAAGAATACCACATATTATAACAAAAACTAACAATAGTAAATTATTCTGAACTTTAGTGAGCATGGAATTTGAAAACCAAAGTTTTTAAATCCTCAAGTCGGGTAAAATGTACTCAAAGTCTGGACTTTGGACTCAAAAAGGTTCATCATTTTATTTACGCATAACAAAGGCCTGAAATATTATGTTCACGTTGAGGACTGATGTTCTTCGTGGTTGGGTAAGTGGGGCTGGTGTGGGCAATAGCTCCGGTAAGAGAAGATCCCGCAGTGAGTTGGTATTGCATTTAACCACATCCACTCCACCGAGTGTGGTATCAATTTGGTGTATATTAAGACACACTTCCAAAACAAATCAGGCAGCCTCGGGTAGAGAGTTAGGGGTTTGATGAATGGATGGGAAAGGGGATTTGAGAAAAGATGTGACATAGACAAACCTAACACAAGAACTGTGTAGGAGGGTGCTCAGTATATGGTGTGCATCTACAGTGAGGCACTGTGCCGTGAGTCCAAGCAACTCTTAGTGATATAGTGTTTAGGTCCCTGAAAAGCAAAGCACTCCAAAGATAGCTGTGTAGAGAAGCTAAGGCTTATCCAGGAGGGTGTAAGTAGTTGCAGGCTCTAATATGTCGGTCAATAAGCGTTTCACACAAGAAAGAACCACACCAGCTGAGTAGAAAAATACTTTACATTTACTACTACACACTAGACACAAACTTGGTATATCTCCTACCTGGAAATATCAATTATACACAGAGAATACCTAGAAAAGAGGAAAGTAGCATAGAAAAACACATAGGGCCCAACCAGGGTGCCAAGCCATATACTAAAATAGAGGGATGAGATGTGAGTACCAAAACGTACCAAAAAGTACCAGCCTAATGACGCCGAGGAGACCCAACACGTACTAAGCCTGTAATCCCTGCTTCAGCCACAGGGTTCGGATTGTTGGTTATGTTAGCGGGATCACCCTCTTGCAAGTAAGCTCATATCGGTATAAAGGAAGGTTTTTTATTTATCATCCAATCGGCACGTCGCTGCCTGACTCTAATATGGCGATGATTTGATCGAATCACTGACAAAATATCAAAACTACAAAAATCGACATACAAAATAATCGTCTACTAAATATCGATAACAAATACATAGACACTCTATATTTAACTAATAAACTACAAAAACATCGATGACACATTATCGCAAAACAAAAATATCGACTCAAAAAATATCGTGTACACATATCGATTTCAAATATATCGACAATCATAAATAAAGATAGCACCTAACAAAAACATCGATAACGCAAATATCTACATCAATATTATCGCAATAAAAAATTATCAACATCACAAAAACACATAAAATTATTTTTTTTACACTCTAGAAATTTAAAATATAGTAAATACACTTAAAATACTTACCTAACACACCTTAAAAATAAAGCAAGGCGACCGGGGCGGAAAAGCGGCGGACGGTCTTTCCATCCACCGCGGTCCCCCCGCCATACTAATATGGCGGGGGGGAATCCGGGTAAGGGTGTCGGGCGGATTGCCTCCGCCAGGCCGGCGGTGGCCACCGCCAGCCTGGCGGAGGCAATCCGCCCGACATCATAATGGGCCCCTAAGAGCGGTTACAAAATAGAAGACCCAAATAATAATGACAACATAAAAATAGTTAAATAAATGACAAAATAATTTATTTAACATAACAAAAATTACTTAAACATTACAAAACGTGTATTTTTTTTAAATGTGCATTTTTATGCTTATGTATTATAAACCATATTATAATTTCTAAAAATTGTAAAGTTATAAAATTAAATATTATTTAAATATAATATTTAATATTATAATTATAAATATATAACCTTGTAAAAAAAAAAATTAAAAATGTATACTTTGTATGTACTTTTTTAGAAAAATTTGAAAGATATTAATATTAATAATACAATATGAATATGAATATTACTAGAAATAAAAGTGACATTATAATACAAAACATTTTTGGGGAAATATTATATACAATATTCATATCAATATATTATGTAAATGTTATAATTTAAAAATGGAACTACATTTATAACATATCTTCCACAATAAAATATTATGTTAATAATATTATAAAATGTACAGTACTAAATATTTTGAAATGTGAAATATAAAACTGTTTACAACAGTATGTACAGAATATATTATGTTAAATGTATGTTTTTTGTACTGTATTTTTTCAATATACCTATTATTTACTTTACTCAACTACAAAAATAAAGTTTTTTGTGTGTGAAAATAAAAAAAATAAAAAACTTATACATTTACACTTTCATTTTTAAAAATTATCTACTTACAGTTATGTATTCTCTAAATAATAAAAATAAAAAAACAATATGAAAAACTGTGCATGGTGTTTTTACTTACTGTAAATTTTTAAAATGTACTAATTTCTCTAAATGTATTTTTTCAGAAAATAATCCCACTCCAATGTACTGTTAATTCTAGTAGACACTGAACCTATTTAATTTACTATTCAAACTCCAATCTACATTTAATTACGGTTGGTGCTGGACACTGAACCTAATTAATTTACTATTCCAACTCCAATCTACATTTAATGAGTGTAGGTGCTGGACACTAAAACTATTTAATTGACTATTCCAACTCCAATCTACATTTAATTAGGGTGGGTGCTGGACACAAACTATTTAATTTACTATTCGAAATCCAATCTACATTTAATTAGGGTAGGTGATGGACACTGAACCTAATTAATTAACTATTCCAACTCCAATCTACATTTAATTAAGGTAGGTGCTAGACACTAAACCTATTTAATTAACTATTCCAACTCTAATCTACATTTAATTAGGGTAGGTGCTGGACACTGAACCCAACTAATTTACTATTACAACTCCAATCTACATTTAATGAGGGTAGGTGCTGGACACTAAACCTATTTAATTTACTATTCCAACTCCAATCTACATTTAATGAGGGTAAGTGCTTGACACTTAACCTAATTAATTTACTATTCCAACTCCAATCTACATTTAATTAAAATAGGTGCTGGACACTAAAACTATTTAATTTACTATTCCAACTCCAATTTACATGTAATAAGGGTAGGTGCTGGACACTAAAACTATTTAATTTACTATTCCAACTCCAATCTACATTTAATTAGGGTAGGTGCTGGAAACAAACTATTTAATTTACTATTCCAACTCCAATCTACATTTAGGGGTCGATTAAGATGGCGGGCGGAAGGAGGACCGCCGGGCTGGAGTAGGCAGAAAATGCCTTTTTTCAGTCCGCCTGCCGCGGGCACTCCGTCCGCCATAGTAGGATGGGAAACACAGTCAAATGTCCGTACGCTGCGGAAGAGCACGCATCGCCGCGGAAGTACACCCAACCCCGCGGCGGATGGAACCAATCCAGACACACCGCCGAACGGAATGACGTCTCCGACCGTCCTCTAAATCACGATGGCGAAAAAAACACATCAAATCGCTGCAGAAATACAACCTGCCTGAACACGGCGGAATCACCACAGCGGAGATATAACACACTGCAGATATACACACCACAAACAGATCGCCGTCATGGACCCAGCGCTACACGTATTTCCGATACTCTTCGTGCTCCCCCACCAGCAAGTCATGGCCCATCATCGCCGACGACGCAGGTAGGCCAACATACCAATTGATGTCGGAAGGGGATTACCTGCCAGGGCTGTGACGTAGGGAGGGGGAGTGTCATGTTTGTGAAACTGCCTTTACGATCGCACCAATATATCAACAATTCAAGTACACAACCAGGAATGACAACGACAAACCACGACACATGATTAACTTGCTTTATTAAATAGAATAGTGGTATATTCGTACACTACCCAAGAGCATGGGCACTGGGTACAACAGAGCAGGTACATCAGAGGCAGCACATGAGAGGGCACAATGCAGTATCAGAACAGCAACAGGGCAGTGTTTACAACACAGCAGGTACATCAGAGGCAGCACATGAGAGGGCCCAATGCAGTATCAGAACAGCAACTGGGCAGTGTTTAGAACACAGCAGGTACATCAGAGGCAGCACGTGAGAGGGGCAAAGTGCATCAACAGTCCTTGGCACAGAACAGGTACATCAGTGGCAGCCCGTGAGAGGGGCAATGTGCATCAACAGTCCATGGCACAGAACAGGTACATCAGAGGCAGCACGTGAGAGGGGAAAAGTGCATCAACAGTCCATGGCACAGAACAGGTACATCAGAGGCAGCCCGTGAGAGGGGCAATGTGCATCAACAGTCCATGGCACAGAACAGGTACATCTGAAGCAGCACGTGAGAGGGGCAAAGTGCATCAACAGTCCATGGCACAGAACAGGTACATCAGAGGTAGCACGTGAGAGGGCACAATGCAGTATCAGAACAGCAACAGCGCAGTGTTTACAACACAGCAGGTACATCAGAGGCAGCACATGAGAGGGCACAATGCAGTATCAGAACAGCAACAGGGCAGTGTTTACAACACAGCAGGTACATCAGAGGCAGCACATGAGAGGGCACAATGCAGTATCAGAACAGCAACAGGGAAGTGTTTACAACACAGCAGGTACATCAGAGGCAGCACATGAGAGGGCACAATGCAGTATCAGAACAGCAACAGGGCAGTGTTTACAACACAGCAGGTACATCAGAGGCAGCACGTGAGAGGGGCAAAGTGCATCAACAGTCCATGGCACAGTACAGGTACATCAGAGGCAGAGCCCGTGAGAGGGGCAATGTGCATCAACAGTCCATGGCACCGAACAGGTACATCAGAGGCAGCACGTGAGAGGAGCAAAGTGCATCAACAGTCCATGGCACAGAACAGGTACATCAGAGGCAGCCTCTGAGAGGGGCAATGTACATCAACAGTCCATGGCACAGAACAGGTACATCAGAGGCAGCACATGAGAGGGCACAATACAGTATCAGAACAGCAACAGGGCAGTGTTTACAACACAGCAGGTACATCAGAGGCAGCACATGAGAGGGCACAATGCAGTATCAGAACAGCAACAGGGCAGTGTTTACAACACAGCAGGTACATCAGAGGCAGCACGTGAGAGGGGCAAAGTACATCAACAGTCCATGGCACAGAACAGGTACATCAGAGGCAGCCCGTGAGAGGGGCAATGTGCATCAACAGTCCATGGCACAGAACAGGTACATCAGAGGCAGCAGGTGAGAGGGGCAAAGTGCATCAACAGTCCATGGCACAGAACAGGTACATCAGAGGCAGGACGTGAGAGGGCACAATGCAGTATCAGAACAGCAACAGGGCAGTGTTTACAACACAGCAGGTACATCAGAGGCAGCACGTGAGAGGGGCAAAGTGCATCAACAGTCCATGGCACAGAACAGGTACATCAGAGGCAGAGCCCGTGAGAGGGGCAATGTGCATCAACAGTCCATGGCACAGAACAGGTACATCAGAGGCAGCACATGAGAGGGGCAAAGTGCATCAACAGTCCATGGCACAGAACAGGTACATCAGAGGCAGCCCGTGAGAGGGTCAATGTGCATCAACAGTCCATGGCACAGAACAGGTACATCTGAAGCAGCACGTGAGAGGGGCAAAGTGCATCAACAGTCCATGGCACAGAACAGGTACATCAGAGGCAGCACATGAGAGGGGCAAAGTGCATCAACAGTCCATGGCACAGAACAGGTACATCAGAGGCAGCACATGAGAGGGCACAATGCAGTATCAGAACAGCAACAGGGCAGTGTTTACAACACAGCAGGTACATCAGAGGCAGCACGTGAGAGGGGCAAAGTGCATCAACAGTCCATGGCACAGAACAGGTACATCAGAGGCAGCCCATGAAAGGGGCAATGTGCATCAACAGTCCATGGCACAGAACAGGTACATCAGAGGCAGCACGTGAGAGGGGCAACGTGCATCAACAGTCCATGGCACAGAACAGGTACATCAGAGGCAGCCCGTGAGAGGGGCAATGTGCATCAACAGTCCATGGCACAGAACAGGTACATGAGAGGCAGCACGTGAGAGGGCACAATGCAGTATCAGAACAGCAACAGGGCAGTGTTTACAACACAGCAGGTACATCAGAGGCAGCACATGAGAGGGCACAATGCAGTATCAGAACAGCAACAGGGAAGTGTTTACAACACAGCAGGTACATCAGAGGCAGCACATGAGAGGGCACAATGCAGTATCAGAACAGCAACAGGGCAGTGTTTACAACACAGCAGGTACATCAGAGGCAGCACATGAGAGGGGCAAAGTGCATCAACAGTCCATGGCACAGTACAGGTACATCAGAGGCAGAGCCCGTGAGAGGGGCAATGTGCATCAACAGTCCATGGCACAGAACAGGTACATCAGAGGCAGCACGTGAGAGGAGCAAAGTGCATCAACAGTCCATGGCACAGAACAGGTACATCAGAGGCAGCCTGTGAGAGGGGCAATGTGCATCAACAGTCCATGGCACAGAACAGGTACATCAGAGGCAGCACATGAGAGGGCACAATGCAGTATCAGAACAGCAACAGGGCAGTGTTTACAACACAGCAGGTACATCAGAGGCAGCACATGAGAGGGCACAATGCAGTATCAGAACAGCAACAGGGCAGTGTTTACAACACAGCAGGTACATCAGAGGCAGCACGTGAGAGGGGCAAAGTGCATCAACAGTCCATGGCACAGAACAGGTACATCAGAGGCAGAGCCCGTGAGAGGGGCAATGTGCATCAACAGTCCATGGCACAGAACAGGTACATCAGAGGCAGCACATGAGAGGGGCAAAGTGCATCAACAGTCCATGGCACAGAACAGGTACATCAGAGGCAGCCCGTGAGAGGGTCAATGTGCATCAACAGTCCATGGCACAGAACAGGTACATCTGAAGCAGCACGTGAGAGGGGCAAAGTGCATCAACAGTCCATGGCACAGAACAGGTACATCAGAGGCAGCACATGAGAGGGGCAAAGTGCATCAACAGTCCATGGCACAGAACAGGTACATCAGAGGCAGCACATGAGAGGGCACAATGCAGTATCAGAACAGCAACAGGGCAGTGTTTACAACACAGCAGGTACATCAGAGGCAGCACGTGAGAGGGGCAAAGTGCATCAACAGTCCATGGCACAGAACAGGTACATCAGAGGCAGCCCATGAAAGGGGCAATGTGCATCAACAGTCCATGGCACAGAACAGGTACATCAGAGGCAGCACGTGAGAGGGGCAACGTGCATCAACAGTCCATGGCACAGAACAGGTACATCAGAGGCAGCCCGTGAGAGGGGCAATGTGCATCAACAGTCCATGGCACAGAACAGGTACATGAGAGGCAGCACGTGAGAGGGCACAATGCAGTATCAGAACAGCAACAGGGCAGTGTTTACAACACAGCAGGTACATCAGAGGCAGCACATGAGAGGGCACAATGCAGTATCAGAACAGCAACAGGGAAGTGTTTACAACACAGCAGGTACATCAGAGGCAGCACATGAGAGGGCACAATGCAGTATCAGAACAGCAACAGGGCAGTGTTTACAACACAGCAGGTACATCAGAGGCAGCACATGAGAGGGGCAAAGTGCATCAACAGTCCATGGCACAGTACAGGTACATCAGAGGCAGAGCCCGTGAGAGGGGCAATGTGCATCAACAGTCCATGGCACAGAACAGGTACATCAGAGGCAGCACGTGAGAGGAGCAAAGTGCATCAACAGTCCATGGCACAGAACAGGTACATCAGAGGCAGCCTGTGAGAGGGGCAATGTGCATCAACAGTCCATGGCACAGAACAGGTACATCAGAGGCAGCACATGAGAGGGCACAATGCAGTATCAGAACAGCAACAGGGCAGTGTTTACAACACAGCAGGTACATCAGAGGCAGCACATGAGAGGGCACAATGCAGTATCAGAACAGCAACAGGGCAGTGTTTACAACACAGCAGGTACATCAGAGGCAGCACGTGAGAGGGGCAAAGTGCATCAACAGTCCATGGCACAGAACAGGTACATCAGAGGCAGAGCCCGTGAGAGGGGCAATGTGCATCAACAGTCCATGGCACAGAACAGGTACATCAGAGGCAGCACATGAGAGGGGCAAAGTGCATCAACAGTCCATGGCACAGAACAGGTACATCAGAGGCAGCCCGTGAGAGGGTCAATGTGCATCAACAGTCCATGGCACAGAACAGGTACATCTGAAGCAGCACGTGAGAGGGGCAAAGTGCATCAACAGTCCAGGGCACAGAACAGGTACATCAGAGGCAGCACATGAGAGGGGCAAAGTGCATCAACAGTCCATGGCACAGAACAGGTACATCAGAGGCAGCACATGAGAGGGCACAATGCAGTATCAGAACAGCAACAGGGCAGTGTTTACAACACAGCAGGTACATCAGAGGCAGCACGTGAGAGGGGCAAAGTGCATCAACAGTCCATGGCACAGAACAGGTACATCAGAGGCAGCCCATGAAAGGGGCAATGTGCATCAACAGTCCATGGCACAGAACAGGTACATCAGAGGCAGCACGTGAGAGGGGCAACGTGCATCAACAGTCCATGGCACAGAACAGGTACATCAGAGGCAGCCCGTGAGAGGGGCAATGTGCATCAACAGTCCATGGCACAGAACAGGTACATGAGAGGCAGCACGTGAGAGGGCACAATGCAGTATCAGAACAGCAACAGGGCAGTGTTTACAACACAGCAGGTACATCAGAGGCAGCACATGAGAGGGCACAATGCAGTATCAGAACAGCAACAGGGAAGTGTTTACAACACAGCAGGTACATCAGAGGCAGCACATGAGAGGGCACAATGCAGTATCACAACAGCAACAGGGCAGTGTTTACAACACAGCAGGTACATCAGAGGCAGCACATGAGAGGGGCAAAGTGCATCAACAGTCCATGGCACAGTACAGGTACATCAGAGGCAGAGCCCGTGAGAGGGGCAATGTGCATCAACAGTCCATGGCACAGAACAGGTACATCAGAGGCAGCACGTGAGAGGAGCAAAGTGCATCAACAGTCCATGGCACAGAACAGGTACATCAGAGGCAGCCTGTGAGAGGGGCAATGTGCATCAACAGTCCATGGCACAGAACAGGTACATCAGAGGCAGCACATGAGAGGGCACAATGCAGTATCAGAACAGCAACAGGGCAGTGTTTACAACACAGCAGGTACATCAGAGGCAGCACATGAGAGGGCACAATGCAGTATCAGAACAGCAACAGGGCAGTGTTTACAACACAGCAGGTACATCAGAGGCAGCACGTGAGAGGGGCAAAGTGCATCAACAGTCCATGGCACAGAACAAGTACATCAGAGGCAGCCCGTGAGAGGGGCAATGTGCACCAACAGTCCATGGCACAGAACAGGTACATCAGAGGCAGCACATGAGAGGGGCAAAGTGCATCAACAGTCCATGGCACAGAACAGGTACATCAGAGGCAGCCCGTGAGAGGGGCAATGTGCATCAACAGTCCATGGCACAGAACAGGTACATCAGAGGCAGCACATGAGAAGGGCAAAGTGCATCAACAGTCCATGGCACAGAACAGGTACATCAGAGGCAGCCCGTGAGAGGGGCAATGTGCATCAACAGGCCATGGCACAGAACAGGTACATCAGAGGCAACACGTGAGAGGGCACACTGCAGTATCAGAACAGCAACAGGGCAGTGTTTACAACACAGCAGGTACATCAGAGGCAGCACATGAGAGGGCACAATGCAGTATCAGAACAGCAACAGGGCAGTGTTTACAACACAGCAGGTACATCAGAGGCAGCACATGAGAGGGCACAATGCAGTATCAGAACAGCAACAGGGCAGTGTTTACAACACAGCAAGTACATCAGAGGCAGCACGTGAGAGGGAAAAGTGCATCAACAGTCCATGGCACAGAACAGGTACATCAGAGGCAGCACGTGAGAGGGGCAAAGTGCATCAACAGTCCATGGCACAGAACGGGTACATCAGAGGCAGCACATGAGAGGGCACAATGCAGTATCAGAACAGCAACAGGGCAGTGTTTACAACACAGCAGGTACATCAGAGGCAGCACATAAGAGGGCACAATGCAGTATCAGAACAGCAACAGGGCAGTGTTTACAACACAGCAGGTACATCAGAGGCAGCACGTGATAGGGGCAAAGTGCATCAACAGTCCATGGCACAGAACAGGTACATCAGAGGCAGCCTGTGAGAGGGGCAATGTGCATAAACAGTCCATGGCACAGAACAGGTACATCAGAGGCAGCACGTGAGAGGGGGAACGTGCATCAACAGTCCATGGCACAGAACATGTACATCAGAGGCCGCCTGTGAGAGGGGCAATGTGCATCAACAGTCCATGGCACAGAACAGGTATACCAGAGGCAGCACGTGAGAGGGGCAAAGTGCATCAACAGTCCATGGCACAGAACAGGTACATGAGAGGTAGCACGTGAGAGGGCACAATGCAGTATCAGAACAGCAACAGGGCAGTGTTTACAACACAGCAGGTACATCAGAGGCAGCACATGAGAGGGCACAATGCAGTATCAGAACAGCAACAGGGCAGTGTTTACAACACAGCAGGTACATCAGAGGCAGCACATGAGAGGGCACAATGCAGTATCAGAACAGCAACAGGGCAGTGTTTACAACACAGCAGGTACATCAGAGGCAGCACGTGAGAGGGGCAAAGTGCATCAACAGTCCATGGCACAGTACAGGTACATCAGAGGCAGAGCCCGTGAGAGGGGCAATGTGCATCAACAGTCCATGGCACCGAACAGGTACATCAGAGGCAGCACGTGAGAGGAGCAAAGTGCATCAACAGTCCATGGCACAGAACAGGTACATCAGAGGCAGCCTCTGAGAGGGGCAATGTGCATCAACAGTCCATGGCACAGAACAGGTACATCAGAGGCAGCACATGAGAGGGCACAATACAGTATCAGAACAGCAACAGGGCAGTGTTTACAACACAGCAGGTACATCAGAGGCAGCACATGAGAGGGCACAATGCAGTATCAGAACAGCAACAGGGCAGTGTTTACAACACAGCAGGTACATCAGAGGCAGCACGTGAGAGGGGCAAAGTGCATCAACAGTCCATGGCACAGAACAGGTACATCAGAGGCAGCCCGTGAGAGGGGCAATGTGCATCAACAGTCCATGGCACAGAACAGGTACATCAGAGGCAGCAGGTGAGAGGGGCAAAGTGCATCAACAGTCCATGGCACAGAACAGGTACATCAGAGGCAGGACGTGAGAGGGCACAATGCAGTATCAGAACAGCAACAGGGCAGTGTTTACAACACAGCAGGTACATCAGAGGCAGCACGTGAGAGGGGCAAAGTGCATCAACAGTCCATGGCACAGAACAGGTACATCAGAGGCAGCACGTGAGAGGGGCAAAGTGCATCAACAGTCCATGGCACAGAACAGGTACATCAGAGGCAGCCCGTGAGAGGGTCAATGTGCATCAACAGTCCATGGCACAGAACAGGTACATCTGAAGCAGCACGTGAGAGGGGCAAAGTGCATCAACAGTCCATGGCACAGAACAGGTACATCAGAGCCAGCACATGAGAGGGGCAAAGTGCATCAACAGTCCATGGCACAGAACAGGTACATCAGAGGCAGCACATGAGAGGGCACAATGCAGTATCAGAACAGCAACAGGGCAGTGTTTACAACACAGCAGGTACATCAGAGGCAGCACGTGAGAGGGGCAAAGTGCATCAACAGTCCATGGCACAGAACAGGTACATCAGAGGCAGCCCATGAAAGGGGCAATGTGCATCAACAGTCCATGGCACAGAACAGGTACATCAGAGGCAGCACGTGAGAGGGGCAACGTGCATCAACAGTCCATGGCACAGAACAGGTACATCAGAGGCAGCCCGTGAGAGGGGCAATGTGCATCAACAGTCCATGGCACAGAACAGGTACATGAGAGGCAGCACGTGAGAGGGCACAATGCAGTATCAGAACAGCAACAGGGCAGTGTTTACAACACAGCAGGTACATCAGAGGCAGCACATGAGAGGGCACAATGCAGTATCAGAACAGCAACAGGGCAGTGTTTACAACACAGCAGGTACATCAGAGGCAGCACATGAGAGGGCACAATGCCGTATCAGAACAGCAACAGGGCAGTGTTTACAACACAGCAGGTACATCAGAGGCAGCACGTGAGAGGGGCAAAGTGCATCAACAGTCCATGGCACAGTACAGGTACATCAGAGGCAGAGCCCGTGAGAGGGGCAATGTGCATCAACAGTCCATGGCACAGAACAGGTACATCAGAGGCAGCACGTGAGAGGAGCTAAGTGCATCAACAGTCCATGGCACAGAACAGGTACATCAGAGGCAGCCTGTGAGAGGGGCAATGTGCATCAACAGTCCATGGCACAGAACAGGTACATCAGAGGCAGCACATGAGAGGGCACAATGCAGTATCAGAACAGCAACAGGGCAGTGTTTACAACACAGCAGGTACATCAGAGGCAGCACATGAGAGGGCACAATGCAGTATCAGAACAGCAACAGGGCAGTGTTTACAACACAGCAGGTACATCAGAGGCAGCACATGAGAGGGCACAATGCAGTATCAGAACAGCAACAGGGCAGTGTTTACAACACAGCAGGTACATCAGAGGCAGCACGTGAGAGGGGCAAAGTGCATCAACAGTCCATGGCACAGAACAGGTACATTAGAGGCAGCCCGTGAGAGGGGCAATGTGCATCAACAGTCCATGGCACAGAACAGGTACATCAGAGGCAGCACGTGAGAGGGGCAAAGTGCATCAACAGTCCATGGCACAGAACAGATACATCAGAGGCAGGACATGAGAGGGCACAATGCAGTATCAGAACAGCAACAGGGCAGTGTTTACAACACAGCAGGTACATCAGAGGCAGCACATGAGAGGGCACAATGCAGTATCAGAACAGCAACAGGGCAGTGTTTACAACACAGCAGGTGCATCAGAGGCAGCACATGAGAGGGCACAATGCAGTATCAGAACAGCAACAGGGCAGTGTTTACAACACAGCAGGTACATCAGAGGCAGCACGTGAGAGGGGCAAAGTGCATCAACAGTCCATGGCACAGAACAGGTACATCAGAGGCAGAGCCCGTGAGAGGGGCAATGTGCATCAACAGTCCATGGCACAGAACAGGTACATCAGAGGCAGCACGTGAGAGGGGCAAAGTGCATCAACAGTCCATGGCACAGAACAGGTACATGAGAGGTAGCACGTGAGAGGGCACAATGCAGTATCAGAACAGCAACAGGGCAGTGTTTACAACACAGCAGGTACATCAGAGGCAGCACATGAGAGGGCACAATGCAGTATCAGAACAGCAACAGGGCAGTGTTTACAACACAGCAGGTACATCAGAGGCAGCACATGAGAGGGCACAATGCAGTATCAGAACAGCAACAGGGCAGTGTTTACAACACAGCAGGTACATCAGAGGCAGCACGTGATAGGGGCAAAGTGCATCAACAGTCCATGGCACAGAACAGGTACATCAGAGGCAGCCTGTGAGAGGGGCAATGTGCATAAACAGTCCATGGCACAGAACAGGTACATCAGAGGCAGCACGTGAGAGGGGCAACGTGCATCAACAGTCCATGGCACAGAACATGTACATCAGAGGCCGCCTGTGAGAGGGGCAATGTGCATCAACAGTCCATGGCACAGAACAGGTATACCAGAGGCAGCACGTGAGAGGGGCAAAGTGCATCAACAGTCCATGGCACAGAACAGGTACATGAGAGGTAGCACGTGAGAGGGCACAATGCAGTATCAGAACAGCAACAGGGCAGTGTTTACAACACAGCAGGTACATCAGAGGCAGCACATGAGGGCACAATGCAGTATCAGAACAGCAACAGGGCAGTGTTTACAACACAGCAGGTACATCAGAGGCAGCACATGAGAGGGCACAATGCAGTATCAGAACAGCAACAGGGCAGTGTTTACAACACAGCAGGTACATCAGAGGCAGCACGTGAGAGGGGCAAAGTGCATCAACAGTCCATGGCACAGTACAGGTACATCAGAGGCAGAGCCCGTGAGAGGGGCAATGTGCATCAACAGTCCATGGCACCGAACAGGTACATCAGAGGCAGCACGTGAGAGGAGCAAAGTGCATCAACAGTCCATGGCACAGAACAGGTACATCAGAGGCAGCCTCTGAGAGGGGCAATGTGCATCAACAGTCCATGGCACAGAACAGGTACATCAGAGGCAGCACATGAGAGGGCACAATACAGTATCAGAACAGCAACAGGGCAGTGTTTACAACACAGCAGGTACATCAGAGGCAGCACATGAGAGGGCACAATGCAGTATCAGAACAGCAACAGGGCAGTGTTTACAACACAGCAGGTACATCAGAGGCAGCACGTGAGAGGGGCAAAGTGCATCAACAGTCCATGGCACAGAACAGGTACATCAGAGGCAGCCCGTGAGAGGGGCAATGTGCATCAACAGTCCATGGCACAGAACAGGTACATCAGAGGCAGCAGGTGAGAGGGGCAAAGTGCATCAACAGTCCATGGCACAGAACAGGTACATCAGAGGCAGGACGTGAGAGGGCACAATGCAGTATCAGAACAGCAACAGGGCAGTGTTTACAACACAGCAGGTACATCAGAGGCAGCACGTGAGAGGGGCAAAGTGCATCAACAGTCCATTGCACAGAACAGGTACATCAGAGGCAGCACGTGAGAGGGGCAAAGTGCATCAACAGTCCATGGCACAGAACAGGTACATCAGAGGCAGCCCGTGAGAGGGTCAATGTGCATCAACAGTCCATGGCACAGAACAGGTACATCTGAAGCAGCACGTGAGAGGGGCAAAGTGCATCAACAGTCCATGGCACAGAACAGGTACATCAGAGCCAGCACATGAGAGGGGCAAAGTGCATCAACAGTCCATGGCACAGAACAGGTACATCAGAGGCAGCACATGAGAGGGCACAATGCAGTATCAGAACAGCAACAGGGCAGTGTTTACAACACAGCAGGTACATCAGAGGCAGCACGTGAGAGGGGCAAAGTGCATCAACAGTCCATGGCACAGAACAGGTACATCAGAGGCAGCCCATGAAAGGGGCAATGTGCATCAACAGTCCATGGCACAGAACAGGTACATCAGAGGCAGCACGTGAGAGGGGCAACGTGCATCAACAGTCCATGGCACAGAACAGGTACATCAGAGGCAGCCCGTGAGAGGGGCAATGTGCATCAACAGTCCATGGCACAGAACAGGTACATGAGAGGCAGCACGTGAGAGGGCACAATGCAGTATCAGAACAGCAACAGGGCAGTGTTTACAACACAGCAGGTACATCAGAGGCAGCACATGAGAGGGCACAATGCAGTATCAGAACAGCAACAGGGCAGTGTTTACAACACAGCAGGTACATCAGAGGCAGCACATGAGAGGGCACAATGCCGTATCAGAACAGCAACAGGGCAGTGTTTACAACACAGCAGGTACATCAGAGGCAGCACGTGAGAGGGGCAAAGTGCATCAACAGTCCATGGCACAGTACAGGTACATCAGAGGCAGAGCCCGTGAGAGGGGCAATGTGCATCAACAGTCCATGGCACAGAACAGGTACATCAGAGGCAGCACGTGAGAGGAGCAAAGTGCATCAACAGTCCATGGCACAGAACAGGTACATCAGAGGCAGCCTGTGAGAGGGGCAATGTGCATCAACAGTCCATGGCACAGAACAGGTACATCAGAGGCAGCACATGAGAGGGCACAATGCAGTATCAGAACAGCAACAGGGCAGTGTTTACAACACAGCAGGTACATCAGAGGCAGCACATGAGAGGGCACAATGCAGTATCAGAACAGCAACAGGGCAGTGTTTACAACACAGCAGGTACATCAGAGGCAGCACGTGAGAGGGGCAAAGTGCATCAACAGTCCATGGCACAGAACAGGTACATCAGAGGCAGCACGTGAGAGGGGCAATGTGCATCAACAGTCCATGGCACAGAACAGGTACATCAGAGGCAGCACGTGAGAGGGGCAAAGTGCATCAACAGTCCATGGCACAGAACAGATACATTAGAGGCAGCCCGTGAGAGGGGCAATGTGCATCAACAGTCCATGGCACAGAACAGGTACATCAGAGGCAGCACGTGAGAGGGGCAAAGTGCATCAACAGTCCATGGCACAGAACAGATACATCAGAGGCAGGACGTGAGAGGGCACAATGCAGTATCAGAACAGCAACAGGGCAGTGTTTACAACACAGCAGGTACATCAGAGGCAGCACATGAGAGGGCACAATGCAGTATCAGAACAGCAACAGGGCAGTGTTTACAACACAGCAGGTGCATCAGAGGCAGCACATGAGAGGGCACAATGCAGTATCAGAACAGCAACAGGGCAGTGTTTACAACACAGCAGGTACATCAGAGGCAGCACGTGAGAGGGGCAAAGTGCATCAACAGTCCATGGCACAGAACAGGTACATCAGAGGCAGAGCCCGTGAGAGGGGCAATGTGCATCAACAGTCCATGGCACAGAACAGGTACATCAGAGGCAGCACGTGAGAGGGGCAAAGTGCATCAACAGTCCATGGCACAGAACAGGTACATCTGAAGCAGCACGTGAGAGGGGCAAAGTGCATCAACAGTCCATGGCACAGAACAGGTACATCAGAGGCAGCACATGAGAGGGGCTAAGTGCATCAACAGTCCATGGCACAGAACAGGTACATCAGAGGCAGCACATGAGAGGGCACAATGCAGTATCAGAACAGCAACAGGGCAGTGTTTACAACACAGCAGGTACATCAGAGGCAGCACGTGAGAGGGGCAAAGTGCATCAACAGTCCATGGCACAGAACAGGTACATCAGAGGCAGCCCGTGAGAGGGGCAATGTGCATCAACAGTCCATGGCACAGAACAGGTACATCAGAGGCAGCACGTGAGAGGGGCAAAGTGCATCAACAGTCCATGGCACAGAACATGTACATCAGAGGCAGCCCGTGAGAGGGGCAATGTGCATCAACAGTCCATGGCACAGAACAGGTACATGAGAGGCAGCACGTGAGAGGGCACAATGCAGTATCAGAACAGCAACAGGGCAGTGTTTACAATACAGCAGGTACATCAGAGGCAGCACATGAGAGGGCACAATGCAGTATCAGAACAGCAACAGGGCAGTGTTTACAACACAGCAGGTACATCAGAGGCAGCACATGAGAGGGCACAATGCAGTATCAGAACAGCAACAGGGCAGTGTTTACAACACAGCAGGTACATCAGAGGCAGCACGTGAGAGGGGCAAAGTGCATCAACAGTCCATGGCACAGAACAGGTACATCAGAGGCAGAGCCCGTGAGAGGGGCAATGTGCATCAACAGTCCATGGCACAGAACAGGTACATCAGAGGCAGCACGTGAGAGGGGCAAAGTGCATCAACAGTCCATGGCACAGAACAGGTACATCAGAGGCAGCCTGTGAGAGGGGCAATGTGCATCAACAGTCCATGGCACAGAACAGGTACATCTGAAGCAGCACGTGAGAGGGGCAATGTGCATCAACAGTCCATGGCACAGAACAGGTACATCAGAGGCAGCACGTGAGAGGGGCAAAGTGCATCAACAGTCCATGGCACAGAACAGGTACATCAGAGGCAGCCCGTGAGAGGGGCAATGTGCATCAACAGTCCATGGCACAGAACAGGTACATCTGAAGCAGCACGTGAGAGGGGCAAAGTGCATCAACAGTCCATGGCACAGAACAGGTACATCAGAGGCAGCACATGAGAGGGGCAAAGTGCATCAACAGTCCATGGCACAGAACAGGTACATCAGAGGCAGCACATGAGAGGGCACAATGCAGTATCAGAACAGCAACAGGGCAGTGTTTACAACACAGCAGGTACATCAGAGGCAGCACGTGAGAGGGGCAAAGTGCATCAACAGTCCATGGCACAGAACAGGTACATCAGAGGCAGCCCATGAGAGGGGCAATGTGCATCAACAGTCCATGGCACAGAACAGGTACATCAGAGGCAGCACGTGAGAGGGGCAAAGTGCATCAACAGTCCATGGCACAGAACAGGTACATCAGAGGCAGCCCGTGAGAGGGGCAATGTGCATCAACAGTCCATGGCACAGAACAGGTACATGAGAGGCAGCACGTGAGAGGGCACAATGCAGTATCAGAACAGCAACAGGGCAGTGTTTACAACAGAGAAGGTACATCAGAGGCAGCACATGAGAGGGCACAATGCAGTATCAGAACAGCAACAGGGCAGTGTTTACAACACAGCAGGTACATCAGAGGCAGCACATGAGAGGGCACAATGCAGTATCAGAACAGCAACAGGGCAGTGTTTACAACACAGCAGGTACATCAGAGGCAGCAAGTGAGAGGGGCAAAGTGCATCAACAGTCCATGGCACAGTACAGGTACATCAGAGGCAGAGCCCGTGAGAGGGGCAATGTGCATCAACAGTCCATGGCACAGAACAGGTACATCAGAGGCAGCACGTGAGAGGAGCAAAGTGCATCAACAGTCCATGGCACAGAACAGGTACATCAGAGGCAGCCTGTGAGAGGGGCAATGTGCATCAACAGTCCATGGCACAGAACAGGTACATCAGAGGCAGCACATGAGAGGGCACAATGCAGTATCAGAACAGCAACAGGGCAGTGTTTACAACACAGCAGGTACATCAGAGGCAGCACATGAGAGGGCACAATGCAGTATCAGAACAGCAACAGGGCAGTGTTTACAACACAGCAGGTACATCAGAGGCAGCACGTGAGAGGGGCAAAGTGTATCAACAGTCCATGGCACAGAACAGGTACATCAGAGGCAGCCCGTGAGAGGGGCAATGTGCATCAACAGTCCATGGCACAGAACAGGTACATCAGAGGCAGCACGTGAGAGGGGCAAAGTGCATCAACAGTCCATGGCACAGAACAGGTACATCAGAGGCAGGACGTGAGAAGGCACAATGCAGTATCAGAACAGCAACAGGGCAGTGTTTACAACACAGCAGGTACATCAGAGGCAGCACATGAGAGGGCACAATGCAGTATCAGAACAGCAACAGGGCAGTGTTTACAACACAGCAGGTACATCAGAGGCAGCACATGAGAGGGCACAATGCAGTATCAGAACAGCAACAGGGCAGTGTTTACAACACAGCAGGTACATCAGAGGCAGCACGTGATAGGGGCAAAGTGCATCAACAGTCCATGGCACAGAACAGGTACATCAGAGGCAGCCTGTGAGAGGGGCAATGTGCATAAACAGTCCATGGCACAGAACAGGTACATCAGAGGCAGCACGTGAGAGGGGGAACGTGCATCAACAGTCCATGGCACAGAACATGTACATCAGAGGCCGCCTGTGAGAGGGGCAATGTGCATCAACAGTCCATGGCACAGAACAGGTATACCAGAGGCAGCACGTGAGAGGGGCAAAGTGCATCAACAGTCCATGGCACAGAACAGGTACATGAGAGGTAGCACGTGAGAGGGCACAATGCAGTATCAGAACAGCAACAGGGCAGTGTTTACAACACAGCAGGTACATCAGAGGCAGCACATGAGAGGGCACAATGCAGTATCAGAACAGCAACAGGGCAGTGTTTACAACACAGCAGGTACATCAGAGGCAGCACATGAGAGGGCACAATGCAGTATCAGAACAGCAACAGGGCAGTGTTTACAACACAGCAGGTACATCAGAGGCAGCACGTGAGAGGGGCAAAGTGCATCAACAGTCCATGGCACAGTACAGGTACATCAGAGGCAGAGCCCGTGAGAGGGGCAATGTGCATCAACAGTCCATGGCACCGAACAGGTACATCAGAGGCAGCACGTGAGAGGAGCAAAGTGCATCAACAGTCCATGGCACAGAACAGGTACATCAGAGGCAGCCTCTGAGAGGGGCAATGTGCATCAACAGTCCATGGCACAGAACAGGTACATCAGAGGCAGCACATGAGAGGGCACAATACAGTATCAGAACAGCAACAGGGCAGTGTTTACAACACAGCAGGTACATCAGAGGCAGCACATGAGAGGGCACAATGCAGTATCAGAACAGCAACAGGGCAGTGTTTACAACACAGCAGGTACATCAGAGGCAGCACGTGAGAGGGGCAAAGTGCATCAACAGTCCATGGCACAGAACAGGTACATCAGAGGCAGCCCGTGAGAGGGGCAATGTGCATCAACAGTCCATGGCACAGAACAGGTACATCAGAGGCAGCAGGTGAGAGGGGCAAAGTGCATCAACAGTCCATGGCACAGAACAGGTACATCAGAGGCAGGACGTGAGAGGGCACAATGCAGTATCAGAACAGCAACAGGGCAGTGTTTACAACACAGCAGGTACATCAGAGGCAGCACGTGAGAGGGGCAAAGTGCATCAACAGTCCATGGCACAGAACAGGTACATCAGAGGCAGCACGTGAGAGGGGCAAAGTGCATCAACAGTCCATGGCACAGAACAGGTACATCAGAGGCAGCCCGTGAGAGGGTCAATGTGCATCAACAGTCCATGGCACAGAACAGGTACATCTGAAGCAGCACGTGAGAGGGGCAAAGTGCATCAACAGTCCATGGCACAGAACAGGTACATCAGAGCCAGCACATGAGAGGGGCAAAGTGCATCAACAGTCCATGGCACAGAACAGGTACATCAGAGGCAGCACATGAGAGGGCACAATGCAGTATCAGAACAGCAACAGGGCAGTGTTTACAACACAGCAGGTACATCAGAGGCAGCACGTGAGAGGGGCAAAGTGCATCAACAGTCCATGGCACAGAACAGGTACATCAGAGGCAGCCCATGAAAGGGGCAATGTGCATCAACAGTCCATGGCACAGAACAGGTACATCAGAGGCAGCACGTGAGAGGGGCAACGTGCATCAACAGTCCATGGCACAGAACAGGTACATCAGAGGCAGCCCGTGAGAGGGGCAATGTGCATCAACAGTCCATGGCACAGAACAGGTACATGAGAGGCAGCACGTGAGAGGGCACAATGCAGTATCAGAACAGCAACAGGGCAGTGTTTACAACACAGCAGGTACATCAGAGGCAGCACATGAGAGGGCACAATGCCGTATCAGAACAGCAACAGGGCAGTGTTTACAACACAGCAGGTACATCAGAGGCAGCACGTGAGAGGGGCAAAGTGCATCAACAGTCCATGGCACAGTACAGGTACATCAGAGGCAGAGCCCGTGAGAGGGGCAATGTGCATCAACAGTCCATGGCACAGAACAGGTACATCAGAGGCAGCACGTGAGAGGAGCTAAGTGCATCAACAGTCCATGGCACAGAACAGGTACATCAGAGGCAGCCTGTGAGAGGGGCAATGTGCATCAACAGTCCATGGCACAGAACAGGTACATCAGAGGCAGCACATGAGAGGGCACAATGCAGTATCAGAACAGCAACAGGGCAGTGTTTACAACACAGCAGGTACATCAGAGGCAGCACATGAGAGGGCACAATGCAGTATCAGAACAGCAACAGGGCAGTGTTTACAACACAGCAGGTACATCAGAGGCAGCACATGAGAGGGCACAATGCAGTATCAGAACAGCAACAGGGCAGTGTTTACAACACAGCAGGTACATCAGAGGCAGCACGTGAGAGGGGCAAAGTGCATCAACAGTCCATGGCACAGAACAGGTACATTAGAGGCAGCCCGTGAGAGGGGCAATGTGCATCAACAGTCCATGGCACAGAACAGGTACATCAGAGGCAGCACGTGAGAGGGGCAAAGTGCATCAACAGTCCATGGCACAGAACAGATACATCAGAGGCAGGACATGAGAGGGCACAATGCAGTATCAGAACAGCAACAGGGCAGTGTTTACAACACAGCAGGTACATCAGAGGCAGCACATGAGAGGGCACAATGCAGTATCAGAACAGCAACAGGGCAGTGTTTACAACACAGCAGGTGCATCAGAGGCAGCACATGAGAGGGCACAATGCAGTATCAGAACAGCAACAGGGCAGTGTTTACAACACAGCAGGTACATCAGAGGCAGCACGTGAGAGGGGCAAAGTGCATCAACAGTCCATGGCACAGAACAGGTACATCAGAGGCAGAGCCCGTGAGAGGGGCAATGTGCATCAACAGTCCATGGCACAGAACAGGTACATCAGAGGCAGCACGTGAGAGGGGCAAAGTGCATCAACAGTCCATGGCACAGAACAGGTACATGAGAGGTAGCACGTGAGAGGGCACAATGCAGTATCAGAACAGCAACAGGGCAGTGTTTACAACACAGCAGGTACATCAGAGGCAGCACATGAGAGGGCACAATGCAGTATCAGAACAGCAACAGGGCAGTGTTTACAACACAGCAGGTACATCAGAGGCAGCACATGAGAGGGCACAATGCAGTATCAGAACAGCAACAGGGCAGTGTTTACAACACAGCAGGTACATCAGAGGCAGCACGTGATAGGGGCAAAGTGCATCAACAGTCCATGGCACAGAACAGGTACATCAGAGGCAGCCTGTGAGAGGGGCAATGTGCATAAACAGTCCATGGCACAGAACAGGTACATCAGAGGCAGCACGTGAGAGGGGCAACGTGCATCAACAGTCCATGGCACAGAACATGTACATCAGAGGCCGCCTGTGAGAGGGGCAATGTGCATCAACAGTCCATGGCACAGAACAGGTATACCAGAGGCAGCACGTGAGAGGGGCAAAGTGCATCAACAGTCCATGGCACAGAACAGGTACATGAGAGGTAGCACGTGAGAGGGCACAATGCAGTATCAGAACAGCAACAGGGCAGTGTTTACAACACAGCAGGTACATCAGAGGCAGCACATGAGGGCACAATGCAGTATCAGAACAGCAACAGGGCAGTGTTTACAACACAGCAGGTACATCAGAGGCAGCACATGAGAGGGCACAATGCAGTATCAGAACAGCAACAGGGCAGTGTTTACAACACAGCAGGTACATCAGAGGCAGCACGTGAGAGGGGCAAAGTGCATCAACAGTCCATGGCACAGTACAGGTACATCAGAGGCAGAGCCCGTGAGAGGGGCAATGTGCATCAACAGTCCATGGCACCGAACAGGTACATCAGAGGCAGCACGTGAGAGGAGCAAAGTGCATCAACAGTCCATGGCACAGAACAGGTACATCAGAGGCAGCCTCTGAGAGGGGCAATGTGCATCAACAGTCCATGGCACAGAACAGGTACATCAGAGGCAGCACATGAGAGGGCACAATACAGTATCAGAACAGCAACAGGGCAGTGTTTACAACACAGCAGGTACATCAGAGGCAGCACATGAGAGGGCACAATGCAGTATCAGAACAGCAACAGGGCAGTGTTTACAACACAGCAGGTACATCAGAGGCAGCACGTGAGAGGGGCAAAGTGCATCAACAGTCCATGGCACAGAACAGGTACATCAGAGGCAGCCCGTGAGAGGGGCAATGTGCATCAACAGTCCATGGCACAGAACAGGTACATCAGAGGCAGCAGGTGAGAGGGGCAAAGTGCATCAACAGTCCATGGCACAGAACAGGTACATCAGAGGCAGGACGTGAGAGGGCACAATGCAGTATCAGAACAGCAACAGGGCAGTGTTTACAACACAGCAGGTACATCAGAGGCAGCACGTGAGAGGGGCAAAGTGCATCAACAGTCCATTGCACAGAACAGGTACATCAGAGGCAGCACGTGAGAGGGGCAAAGTGCATCAACAGTCCATGGCACAGAACAGGTACATCAGAGGCAGCCCGTGAGAGGGTCAATGTGCATCAACAGTCCATGGCACAGAACAGGTACATCTGAAGCAGCACGTGAGAGGGGCAAAGTGCATCAACAGTCCATGGCACAGAACAGGTACATCAGAGCCAGCACATGAGAGGGGCAAAGTGCATCAACAGTCCATGGCACAGAACAGGTACATCAGAGGCAGCACATGAGAGGGCACAATGCAGTATCAGAACAGCAACAGGGCAGTGTTTACAACACAGCAGGTACATCAGAGGCAGCACGTGAGAGGGGCAAAGTGCATCAACAGTCCATGGCACAGAACAGGTACATCAGAGGCAGCCCATGAAAGGGGCAATGTGCATCAACAGTCCATGGCACAGAACAGGTACATCAGAGGCAGCACGTGAGAGGGGCAACGTGCATCAACAGTCCATGGCACAGAACAGGTACATCAGAGGCAGCCCGTGAGAGGGGCAATGTGCATCAACAGTCCATGGCACAGAACAGGTACATGAGAGGCAGCACGTGAGAGGGCACAATGCAGTATCAGAACAGCAACAGGGCAGTGTTTACAACACAGCAGGTACATCAGAGGCAGCACATGAGAGGGCACAATGCAGTATCTGAACAGCAACAGGGCAGTGTTTACAACACAGCAGGTACATCAGAGGCAGCACATGAGAGGGCACAATGCCGTATCAGAACAGCAACAGGGCAGTGTTTACAACACAGCAGGTACATCAGAGGCAGCACGTGAGAGGGGCAAAGTGCATCAACAGTCCATGGCACAGTACAGGTACATCAGAGGCAGAGCCCGTGAGAGGGGCAATGTGCATCAACAGTCCATGGCACAGAACAGGTACATCAGAGGCAGCACGTGAGAGGAGCAAAGTGCATCAACAGTCCATGGCACAGAACAGGTACATCAGAGGCAGCCTGTGAGAGGGGCAATGTGCATCAACAGTCCATGGCACAGAACAGGTACATCAGAGGCAGCACATGAGAGGGCACAATGCAGTATCAGAACAGCAACAGGGCAGTGTTTACAACACAGCAGGTACATCAGAGGCAGCACATGAGAGGGCACAATGCAGTATCAGAACAGCAACAGGGCAGTGTTTACAACACAGCAGGTACATCAGAGGCAGCACATGAGAGGGCACAATGCAGTATCAGAACAGCAACAGGGCAGTGTTTACAACACAGCAGGTACATCAGAGGCAGCACGTGAGAGGGGCAAAGTGCATCAACAGTCCATGGCACAGAACAGGTACATTAGAGGCAGCCCGTGAGAGGGGCAATGTGCATCAACAGTCCATGGCACAGAACAGGTACATCAGAGGCAGCACGTGAGAGGGGCAAAGTGCATCAACAGTCCATGGCACAGAACAGATACATCAGAGGCAGGACGTGAGAGGGCACAATGCAGTATCAGAACAGCAACAGGGCAGTGTTTACAACACAGCAGGTACATCAGAGGCAGCACATGAGAGGGCACAATGCAGTATCAGAACAGCAACAGGGCAGTGTTTACAACACAGCAGGTGCATCAGAGGCAGCACATGAGAGGGCACAATGCAGTATCAGAACAGCAACAGGGCAGTGTTTACAACACAGCAGGTACATCAGAGGCAGCACGTGAGAGGGGCAAAGTGCATCAACAGTCCATGGCACAGAACAGGTACATCAGAGGCAGAGCCCGTGAGAGGGGCAATGTGCATCAACAGTCCATGGCACAGAACAGGTACATCAGAGGCAGCACGTGAGAGGGGCAAAGTGCATCAACAGTCCATGGCACAGAACAGGTACATGAGAGGTAGCACGTGAGAGGGCACAATGCAGTATCAGAACAGCAACAGGGCAGTGTTTACAACACAGCAGGTACATCAGAGGCAGCACGTGAGAGGGGCAAAGTGCATCAACAGTCCATGGCACAGAACAGGTACATCAGAGGCAGCACGTGAGAGGGGCAAAGTGCATCAACAGTCCATGGCACAGAACAGGTACATCAGAGGCAGCCCGTGAGAGGGTCAATGTGCATCAACAGTCCATGGCACAGAACAGGTACATCTGAAGCAGCACGTGAGAGGGGCAAAGTGCATCAACAGTCCATGGCACAGAACAGGTACATCAGAGCCAGCACATGAGAGGGCACAATGCAGTATCAGAACAGCAACAGGGCAGTGTTTACAACACAGCAGGTACATCAGAGGCAGCACATGAGAGGGCACAATGCAGTATCAGAACAGCAACAGGGCAGTGTTTACAACACAGCAGGTACATCAGAGGCAGCACGTGAGAGGGGCAAAGTGCATCAACAGTCCATGGCACAGAACAGGTACATCAGAGGCAGCCCGTGAGAGGGGCAATGTGCATCAACAGTCCATGGCACAGAACAGGTACATCAGAGGCAGCACGTGAGAGGGGCAAAGTGCATCAACAGTCCATGGCACAGAACATGTACATCAGAGGCAGCCCGTGAGAGGGGCAATGTGCATCAACAGTCCATGGCACAGAACAGGTACATGAGAGGCAGCACGTGAGAGGGCACAATGCAGTATCAGAACAGCAACAGGGCATTGTTTACAATACAGCAGGTACATCAGAGGCAGCACATGAGAGGGCACAATGCAGTATCAGAACAGCAACAGGGCAGTGTTTACAACACAGCAGGTACATCAGAGGCAGCACATGAGAGGGCACAATGCAGTATCAGAACAGCAACAGGGCAGTGTTTACAACACAGCAGGTACATCAGAGGCAGCACGTGAGAGGGGCAAAGTGCATCAACAGTCCATGGCACAGAACAGGTACATCAGAGGCAGCCTGTGAGAGGGGCAATGTGCATCAACAGTCCATGGCACAGAACAGGTACATCTGAAGCAGCACGTGAGAGGGGCAATGTGCATCAACAGTCCATGGCACAGAACAGGTACATCAGAGGCAGCACGTGAGAGGGGCAAAGTGCATCAACAGTCCATGGCACAGAACAGGTACATCAGAGGCAGCCTGTGAGAGGGGCAATGTGCATCAACAGTCCATGGCACAGAACAGGTACATCTGAAGCAGCACGTGAGAGGGGCAATGTGCATCAACAGTCCATGGCACAGAACAGGTACATCAGAGGCAGCACGTGAGAGGGGCAAAGTGCATCAACAGTCCATGGCACAGAACAGGTACATCAGAGGCAGCCCGTGAGAGGGGCAATGTGCATCAACAGTCCATGGCACAGAACAGGTACATCTGAAGCAGCACGTGAGAGGGGCAAAGTGCATCAACAGTCCATGGCACAGAACAGGTACATCAGAGGCAGCACATGAGAGGGGCAAAGTGCATCAACAGTCCATGGCACAGAACAGGTACATCAGAGGCAGCACATGAGAGGGCACAATGCAGTATCAGAACAGCAACAGGGCAGTGTTTACAACACAGCAGGTACATCAGAGGCAGCACGTGAGAGGGGCAAAGTGCATCAACAGTCCATGGCACAGAACAGGTACATCAGAGGCAGCCCATGAGAGGGGCAATGTGCATCAACAGTCCATGGCACAGAACAGGTACATCAGAGGCAGCACGTGAGAGGGGCAAAGTGCATCAACAGTCCATGGCACAGAACAGGTACATCAGAGGCAGCCCGTGAGAGGGGCAATGTGCATCAACAGTCCATGGCACAGAACAGGTACATGAGAGGCAGCACGTGAGAGGGCACAATGCAGTATCAGAACAGCAACAGGGCAGTGTTTACAACAGAGAAGGTACATCAGAGGCAGCACATGAGAGGGCACAATGCAGTATCAGAACAGCAACAGGGCAGTGTTTACAACACAGCAGGTACATCAGAGGCAGCACATGAGAGGGCACAATGCAGTATCAGAACAGCAACAGGGCAGTGTTTACAACACAGCAGGTACATCAGAGGCAGCAAGTGAGAGGGGCAAAGTGCATCAACAGTCCATGGCACAGTACAGGTACATCAGAGGCAGAGCCCGTGAGAGGGGCAATGTGCATCAACAGTCCATGGCACAGAACAGGTACATCAGAGGCAGCACGTGAGAGGAGCAAAGTGCATCAACAGTCCATGGCACAGAACAGGTACATCAGAGGCAGCCTGTGAGAGGGGCAATGTGCATCAACAGTCCATGGCACAGAACAGGTACATCAGAGGCAGCACATGAGAGGGCACAATGCAGTATCAGAACAGCAACAGGGCAGTGTTTACAACACAGCAGGTACATCAGAGGCAGCACATGAGAGGGCACAATGCAGTATCAGAACAGCAACAGGGCAGTGTTTACAACACAGCAGGTACATCAGAGGCAGCACGTGAGAGGGGCAAAGTGTATCAACAGTCCATGGCACAGAACAGGTACATCAGAGGCAGCCCGTGAGAGGGGCAATGTGCATCAACAGTCCATGGCACAGAACAGGTACATCAGAGGCAGCACGTGAGAGGGGCAAAGTGCATCAACAGTCCATGGCACAGAACAGGTACATCAGAGGCAGGACGTGAGAAGGCACAATGCAGTATCAGAACAGCAACAGGGCAGTGTTTACAACACAGCAGGTACATCAGAGGCAGCACATGAGAGGGCACAATGCAGTATCAGAACAGCAACAGGGCAGTGTTTACAACACAGCAGGTACATCAGAGGCAGCACATGAGAGGGCACAATGCAGTATCAGAACAGCAACAGGGCAGTGTTTACAACACAGCAGGTACATCAGAGGCAGCACGTGAGAGGGGCAAAGTGCATCAACAGTCCATGGCACAGAACAGGTACATCAGAGGCAGAGCCCGTGAGAGGGGCAATGTGCATCAACAGTCCATGGCACAGAACAGGTACATCAGAGGCAGCACGTGAGAAGGGCAAAGTGCATCAACAGTCCATGGCACAGAACAGGTACATCAGAGGCAGCCCGTGAGAGGGGCAATGTGCATCAACAGTCCATGGCACAGAACAGGTACTTCTGAAGCAGCACGTGAGAGGGGCAAAGTGCATCAACAGTCCATGGCACAGAACAGGTACATCAGAGGCAGCACATGAGAGGGCACAATGCAGTATCAGAACAGCAACAGGGCAGTGTTTACAACACAGCAGGTACATCAGAGGCAGCACGTGAGAGGGGCAAAGTGCATCAACAGTCCATGGCACAGAACAGGTACATCAGAGGCAGCCCGTGAGAGGGGCAATGTGCATCAACAGTCCATGGCACAGAACAGGTACAACAGAGGCAGCACCTGAGAGGGGCAAAGTGCATCAACAGTCCATGGCACAGAACAGGTACATCAGAGGCAGCCCGTGAGAGGGGCAATGTGCATCAACAGTCCATGGCACAGAACAGGTACATCAGAGGCAGCACGCGAGAGTGGCAAAATGCATCAACAGTCCATGGCACAGAACAGGTACATCAGAGGCAGCACGTGAGAGGGGCAAAGTGCATCAACAGTCCATGGCACAGAACAGGTACATCAGAGGCAGCACGTGAGAGGGCACAATGCAGTATCGGAACAGCAACAGGGCAGTGTTTACAACACAGCAGGTACATCAGAGGCAGCACAAGAGAGGGCACAATGCAGGATCAGAATAGCAACAGGGCAGTGTTTACAACACAGCAGGTACATCAGAGGCAGCACGTGAGAGGGGCAAAGTGCATCAACAGTCCATGGCATAGAACAGGTACATCAGAGGCAGCACGTGAGAGGGGCAAAGTGCATCAACCGTCCATGGCACAGAACAGGTAAATCAGAGGCAGCCCGTGAGAGGGGCAATGTGCATCAACAGTCCATGGCACAGAAGAGGTACATCAGAGGCAGCCCGTGAGAGGGGCAATGTGCATCAACAGTCCATGGCACAGAACAGGTACATCAGAGGCAGCACGTGAGAGGGGCAAAGTGCATCAACAGTCAATGGCACAGAACAGGTACATCAGAGGCAGCCCGTGAGAGGGGCAATGTGCATCAGCAGTCCATGGCACAGAACAGGTACATCAGAGGCAGCACGTGAGAGGGGCAAAGTGCATCAACAGTCCATGGCACAGAACAGGTACATCAGAGGCAGCACGTGAGAGGGGCAAAGTGCATCAACAGTCCATGGCACAGCACAGGCAAATCAGAGGCAGCACGTGAGAGGGCACAATGCAATATCAGAACAGCAACAGGGCAGTGTTTACAACACAGCAAGTACATCAGAGGCAGCACATGAGAGGGCACAATGCAGTATCAGAACAGCAACAGGGCAGTGTTTACAACACAGCAGGTACATCAGAGGCAGCAAATGAGAGGGCACCATGCAGTATCAGAACAGCAACATGGCAGTGTTTACAACAGAGCAGGTACATCAGAGGCAGCACAAGTACGTGGGTCAACCGCCCAGTCCCAAGGACAGTAACATTGCAAGGGTGGTTACAATGGACAATCGAGACACGAAGTCCAATTACATGTGAGTGATGGGAGCTACACCTCACAGCACAGAATCTGGTGGACTGCTTGAACTAGTCGCCTCGGACACACTGCCAGCACCAGATAAAGGAGTGTGAGACACAGCCACAGCTCTAGTGACTGACACATGAGCCATAGACCCAGACACACTGCCAGCACCAGACACAGGAGTGTGAGACACAGCCACAGCTCTAGTGACTGACACATGAGCCATAGACCGAGGCACACTGCCAGCACCATAAACAGGAGTGTGAGACACAGCCACAGCTCTAGTGACTGACACATGAGCCATAGACCCAGACACACTGCCAGGACATGTCCCTGTGCAGTGGCCAACAAATAACATGCCAGCATCTGACACATGAGAGTGGCTGACACACAGTGCCAGTACCTGAAACAGGAGAGGGCCCAACTGACACATTGCTACTACATGATGCATGACAGCGAACAACAGACACAGTGCCACTATCTGACACATGAGAGTGAACGGCAGCTGACCCACTAGGACCACTGAAATGATGAGCCACAGGGCTGTATGGGCCAGGAGGCAGGGTGGCTCTGGGAGCTGGGGACAGCTGGACTGGAGCGACATTGGGGTGCTCAGGTCTCACTGGTGTGTTTCCCCGTTTCTTTGTGAAATGTAGGGGCACCCTGGACATGACTGGACTGGTAAGTGCTGTGGCCTCATCAGACATCAAAAAAGGATCATAGATTTGTGGTGGTCTGCTCTCTGGGGACGTGCTGGACCCTGCTTGACGTTTGCTGTGGCCCTGCCTTCTAACCTCTGCATCATGTGTAATGGGGGATGCAACAACAGTGTACTCCCTCTTCTGCTTCTGCGGGGTGTGGATGGGAGTTGAGGTATGTGGGGACTCCACCGCTGGTGCGACCTTTGGTTACCACTATGCCCACGTATCTTAAGGATACAGCAGATGTTTTACGCATCTTGCCCGAGATTGAATTTAACATCTCTACTGACATTCTGGCAAGCTTCGACGTGGAGTCACTGTATACGTGCATTCCACAACAAGAAACCCTAGATTCCATCAGGGGTCTTCTGGAAGCGCGAGAATTGGACAGCATCACCCCAGTACCTTTTATCATGGAGTGTGCCAGGATGGCCATGATGGAGAAATTCTTCAGATTTGAGGATCGGATTTTTCTCCAGGTCTCTGGCACCTCAATGGGCAGCGTTTTCGCGCCCAGCCTCACCAACCTCTATGTCCATCTTTTCGAACAGAACTATGTACTTCACCTCAGCAACCCATACCATCAACAACTGGTGCTGTGGAGGAGGTACATAGATGACGTGCTGGTGGTATGGCGGGGCTCTGTCGAGGAAATCAAGACATTTCACACTTGGCTCAATCAACAAAATACTTTTCTCAAATTCACCATCGAGGTTAGCCAAGAACGACTGTCTTTCCTCGACATTTCGATCTTCCCCCATGATGGGAAGCTACAGTGTGAACTGTTCAAAAAAACCAATGTCCAGAAACTCTCTTTTGTCGTTTGACAGTCACCATCCGAGAGCCTTGAGGGAGAATCTCCCAGTGGGCCAGTTCCTCCGCATTCAAAGGAATTGCTCGACTAGAGATCTCTTTGATAAACATGCGAACGAACTGGCCTCCCAGCTTCGGGCACGCGCCTACCCGAAGCGTTTTGTACACCAGGCATGGAAGAGGGCAGCAAACAATAATCGGGAAGCAATGCTCGAGGTTGATACCCCCAAACCTCCTAATGATAGGCTAACCTTTGTGACAACTTTCTGCACATTATCCAACCAACTACAGAAAACAGTGAGTAACCATTTAAAAACGGATACCGAGGGCCTCAATGACCATATACCATGGGTATCGATCTGAGGATCTACTGTATATGCTATAGCCACCTTCCAAGACTCCTGATCTGATACTAGAAGAAACCCTTTTTAGTCTATATCTATCCCTGTTCCATTGCCAATCTATAAATATGTTGTTAGTTTACAACTAAGTTGCAACAATATTATAGATGAGCCTCGCCTCCCCCTTTTTTCTAAGCTACAACCATATTTGGGAGACAAGCCAGGACTAAATATCAGATACTGTCTTTGATTTACACCCTTATACCCTCTGTGTTACGATAGTCATAATTGTAAGTCAGTTGGATCTGTAATTATGCTTTAGTCCCCCGTTTTTGACCAGGTCACAGCGTTGTATTCTAATAGGAGGCTTTCCCTAAAATTAGCCCTATACTACACGCACATCTTAATGTGTGGCACATAGTATTTATTACTACTTGTGCTGACTCTGCCCCTTTGAACGTGGGCGGATCAGTTATGGTGGTAGTGTTCAACATTGCACGCGCTTCTTGTGCTGACTCTGCCCCTTGATTGTAGGCGGATCAGCTATGGAGGTAGTGTTCAATGTTTTACGCGCGCGCCATTAACTAGCTTACCCCGTGGCACATAGCTCTGAGCATGCGTGTGAAAAGTAGCCCATTTGGGAGAAGGATGATACGTAGTGCACGTTAGACCGGGGCTTACTAATGCGCATGCGCACTGTACAGTGTCTCGCGAGGGAGTCTGCTCAATCGGCTTGAGAACGGCCGGTATCTCGTTATCAGCAGCTGCGAACATTTAGCTCAATTACAGCCAATCAGGGCGAGTATTTAAGCAGCCCTGTTTTCCCTATCGTCACCTCCCAGACTGCTCGCAGTCTTGTTTGGGGCACCGACGGACAGGTAAAGAGGAAAGAGTCGCTCTGAGTGTGTGCCTGGGACTTGTACTGGAACCTTTGTCCCCCATTTTCCTCTGGCATGGGAAGGGTGGTTCTCTTTATTTTTAACTTTCTCTCTGGCCCATACCTATAGTGGTTTACTGTTTCATGAACTTTTGAATTGTCTTTCAAGTATATTTACTAAACAAAAGAGCAGAGAGGTTGCTTATAGACAAAGATCCTCCCTGTATTACAAGGAAGGTTCCATTGTAAGATAGGGAGGTTTAGCCTTCCTGGATTTTGACTCTATCAGGAGCTGAGTGTTTCTGGGTTGTTTTTGATCCTGGTTTTTAAGAATGTTTAACACATATACAAAGTATTTAGACAGAGTGGCATCACTGAGCAACCTCATTGTCTTACTTTGTTTGTAAACAGAGCGGGGCTTCCTTCTCCGAGCAGTCAGCCGGGTGAGGTGAGGCCTTCCTCCCACATAAAGCTGGGTAAGTGAGAATCAGTCTTTCTAATAACAAAAAATGAGGCTTGGATTTTCAAAAAAACTACGACTTGGGTTTTTAATGAGTGGTGCACAACAGCACTACGGAATGTCAATAGCTGATGTTGCATTATGTTGGATTACTTTTGTTTTGAGTATATTTTGACCCACACATTTCTCTATTTGTCTTCTAGGAAAGAAGAGGTAGCTCTTATCTGCAAATACATATTTTGCATGTCGGGTAGGGTGGCGAGGGCCACAACTTTACCTTAATATTCTGATTTTTTTAACACATTTTTGCACTTGTTATAATTCTTTCCTGCAGTAGCTCATATTACGTAACATCTAGGTCCTGAAGAAAGCCGGGTCAGTTGACCATGACGGCTGAAACATGTCAACCGCACTAGTTTGTAGCCAGGAGATAGTTAATATTTTTCATACTATCAGGTTATTTTAAGCATGACACTTGGATAATCCTTAATAAACATATTTTTTGTCCAAGTAGTCATTTTTAATCTTCACACACTTTAGCACTGCACTGCACTAGAGTACATACGGTTTGAACATTCACCTTGGCATGAGTAGTTTAGGAGCATGAGGTCAGGTACCCAGCAGGGCAAGATGGCTCAGGGCTGTGGTCCTAGACCTGAATCTCCTTGAGCTCCAGATGACGATGTTCCGCCAGTAAGGGTGGGCCGATGGACTCTTGAATCTAGCCAGGTGGTGGGCAAACGATCAGAATCGGGTTTCCACATTTTTGCAGCAATTCAGTTGTTTTCAGTTCCTTTCATGTTCGACTGGGCATCTCCTTATTAGTTGTGTAGACTCCACCGCTGACACATGTGTTGTACGTTCCTTCAACAACATCAGCCTTAGGGCAGCCAGGGGTGATGTATGCCTGTCCTTGATGGAGCTCGTGTCCATGGGAGAAGCTGTGGCCCTGGGATGTGCCTTGGACGTAGGAGGTGTCCTGTCTCTGGAATGTCCCTGATCCCTGGGCGGTGCCCTGTCCCTGGGAGCAGACTTGTCCATTGTAGTGTACCTGTCCTTTGAAGTGTCCTTGTCCTTGGGAGTGTCTCTGCTCTTGGGAGTTGCCCTTTCCTTTGAAGCGTCCTTGTCCTTTGTAGTGAGTGTCCCTGAACTTGGGAGTGCCCTTTCCTGTGTATAGTCCTTGTCCTTGGGAGTGTCCCTGGACTTGGGAGGTGCCCTTGCCTTGGGAGTACCTTTTGAGGGGGATGCGTCTGTTACCTGTGAATCTTTTTCCACCATAACCCCTTGAGGATCCTGTGTGTCAACTCCAGTGTAGCTCATGTCATGATGGGTGAAAGATTTCCCTGCCCTAGGGGATGGTGTTTGTGCCCTGTGTGCCCTTGCTGTCTGTGGCTGCTTCTAGTGCAATACCCCAAAAATGACGCCTGGTCTGAAAATTCACTCTCCCCTGAGACATCTAGTGGTGTGGATGGGGGAACAGAAGCAGCACCCTGTCCATGCGACTGAAGAATGGCTGACGACACAGTGTTTGCTAATGACTGAACTGTTCTGTGGAGACCAGCAACATAGCCATGCATCCCCTCCATGTATGCTACCACCTGCCCCAACTTCCTATCGTGGTCTTGGAATGCATTGAACAAGAAGAGAAAGCGTTCCCTTTATCTAGGGAGCGACCCTCTGGGCACCGCTATGTTGGATCGACACTGCGATCTTTCAAATGTTGAAAAACAAATTTGTCATACAATTGTCAAAGACTTCATTAATAAAGTTCATCAGTTTTGAATTTGAATGACATCGTATTCATCAATTTCCAATGTTGTAATTCACATCGTAGAAATTATCATATTCTTAGATCCATGAAAACACTTATAAATGCTTTTCCCAATGCATTTCGTACCCATGACAGGCACTTCGTCAGGGGAATCTGTTGAAATAATATACGTGTATAAGGGTCCACTACTAAATAATACAGTCATAAAATATCACAATAAATCAACATGCAGTACAATTGAAGGCAATATAGTTAGTGCACAATATTTCTTAAAGAGAGGTGACATGGCGGCGTGGCCAAGGTAGCCAGCATGGCGGACGCAGCTTAAGAGAGCTCCGTCCCGCCGCTTCAATATCCGTCGTAATATCCTGCCTTCCCCTCACCCACGAGCGTCCCGGCGAGGTGTAGTGTAGTTGAAGGGGGCCGGCGGACCTGGAGCTAAGCTGGGCAGAATCGGAGGTGCGGCTGACCGAGAATCGTGTCCGGAGGAGGCGCGGCCTTTGCCGAGACGAGGAGCCGGGGACCTCGAGTTTCGTGACGGCCGAAGGCCGGCGGCGCGCAGTGGTGGGCCGGCGGCGCGAAGGAGGTTTCTCCGGCGGTGGCAGCTGCCCAGGTGGCGCTAGCTGCTCTTTGACACAGCGGGGCACAGAGGCGCCTATGGCAGCGAGAATCGCCTGATGAGCTCGGAGACACGGCGGTAGAGAGGCCTGGGAGGCGCGGTGCAGCCGGGCCCTAAAGTTTGGAGTCGGCTGGCCGGAGGCAGTGACAGCGTCGCCGAGGTGCGGCTGAGGCACGATACAGCATTTACACGGTGAGCCGATCCGGGGAGGAAGGTGTGGTGGCCCAGTGGAGAAGCGGCAGCAGAGGGGCGACTAGCAGGGGCCCGGTGGTGGTGCCGGACCACGGTGAACTGGCCTGTGGCAGCGGCCGTTGCGGGGACCCCGCCCCCCCCCTTAGCTCCCAGGGGGTGAGTGGGCCTTCCCCGAAAGGAAAGGGTGCTGAGCCGCTCGGCGGTTGAGTCGCCTAAATTAAACGCCCGGCTCGTGGCGAAGTGACCCGCAAGGAGCGTTGCAGCAGTGCAACGAATTTCACCGGGCGTACCTGGGCTGAAACAGGGCCCGGGGGCAGTGGGTGCGGGTCCCGAGTCCGGGGACCTAGAGACGCCTCATTACGGGAATCGGAGGAGGGCCTGCAGGGCCCCACGAGCAGGCAGAACACCACCTGGTGACAGACATTTGCAATTCGGAGTCCCAGAGAGCGGCTTGAGACAGCGGCCGCGTGACCGTCTGGGTCCTGCGACCTACTAGAGGGGTGGCTGGCGGGACCGGCTGGGCCTTGGAAGACGAGCGAGACACTAGCGAAGAGCCCCCCTCTGGGGGAATAGTACTGGGAGTTGAGAGCTGATTACAGCGGAATCCGGAGGAGCTACTCTAACCGTCCCTGACCATGACTAGAGGCGGGAGTGGCGGCGGCGCCTCGAAACAGGGGACACTTGACAAGTTTACCGGTCCAAGTGGGACCGCGGGAGCCTCGGGAGGTCCCCAGGCACCGGGGCCAGACAACGCAGCACTTATGGCGGCAATTACACAATCTAGAGACATGCTGGATGCCAAGATAGGTGCCATGGGGGCGGATGTTACCCTTCTGCGACAGGATTTGAGGAATGCCGTGGCCCGCATAACGGAAGCTGAGACCAGAATAACGGGAGAGGAGGACGACGTGGCGATCCTGAAAAAGAAGGTGGCCAATATGGAAGGGATTCAGAGGGGCCTGGCGCTCCGGGCGGAGGACGCGGAGGGGCGGGCTCGACGCAACAACTTGAGATTTGTTGGATTTCCGGAAGACTGTGAGAAGGGAGACATGGAGGCCTTCCTAACCTGGTGGCTGGAGGGCTGGCTCCCGCCGGAGTCCCTGTCTCGCTGTTTCGTAATCGAGCGAGCACATGGAGCGCTTACACAGAAACCGCCGGTAGGCGAGCGCCCTAGGCCGGTCATAGCCAAACGACTCAATTACCATGATCGAGACACTATTCTGAGGCAATCGCGACTGAAGGAACCCCTCATGTGCGATAACCAGAGAATCCTGATATTCCCGGACTACACGAACCTGGTTCAACAACAACGGTGATCCTTTACAGCGGCAAAGACTCGCCTTCGAGACTTGAAGATACAATATGCCCTTCTCTACCCGGCCCGTCTGCGGGTAGTGTATCAGTCCCGCACACATTTCTTTAATTCTCCCGAAGAGGTGTTCACCTGGGCCGATGAAACGGTTCGGATCAGGGCGCATACTCAGCCTGCCCGAGATCCTGACTTGTCCTCGTCAACGGCATCACAGCAGACCCCCAGACGCTCGCGGAGTAGGAGCAACTGGAGATCTCGAACGTCGAAAAGATCGCCCTCAAAGGAGAAAGGGGCTGGGGAGGCTGAAGCTCTGGATGCCCAGAAGCTGGACCCGTGACAGCTGGTGAAGTATGATTTGAATTTGTGACATGCGGTGCTGCGCGAGACCCTTGAGCGGATGCGAGTGGCCTGGCCGAAAATGGCACGAGACATTGACATTCACAGACAGAATGGTGTGGAGGCCTAGGACTTTGCAAACAAGGGATGCAGATGTGGGTGGGGGGGAGCGAGAGGGAGGGCGGACGCATTCCCCTGGTTTAGGGGAGTTCGTATTTTAGGGGAGTAAGTTGGGGATTGGGGGGGCTGTTTATGGGGATCCATTGGGATAGATGGTCTCCAGCCTCCCGTTGGGGGTTGGCGACACCCTATGCCGCGACAGGTACTTCAACGTTGCTGAGGTATGGGGGGGTGGGAGTTGGGAGGGTGCGGGGGAGTTGAGGGGGATGTTATCGGGTCAAGAGTTTTGGGGTTGGAGTCGGGGGGAGGGGGGGAGGCGGGGAGATTGAAGGGAAGTGGGGGGGCGGATTGCACTGCACACAGCTGTCTTGCTTGTTGCTTCGAATGTGTTTATGCCTACTATGCCCATTGTTGACTCCACTGGTATGCCTTCGATTGGATGGCGGCTGAGGACCCCAGACGGAGGCTGACTACAGCCTCAATGAGAGTGATGAGTTGGAACGTGCGGGGGATGCTAGATAAGATAAAAAGAGGTGCAGTACTACGACAAGGGAAGAGAGAAAGAGCGGACATTCTCCTGCTACAGGAGACACATCTGTTGGGTAATAAGGCGCTCAGCCTGACGCGCTATGGCTATGATCAGGTCTTCCACGCTGGGTTTGTGAGGGGGTCGAGAGGTGTGGCGGTTCTGGTTCATCGCAGATTGTCTTATATCCACTCCACGCAATGGATTGATCCGCAGGGCCGATATGTGTTTATTAAAGGGACGATAGGCACGGAGTCGCTTGTACTCGGGAGCGTCTACGCCCCGCCTCCACTGCAGTGGACATTAATTGAGAAATTGTTTACCATATGGGCCGAAGTTCCGGATAGCCTTGGAGTGATAGGAGGCGATTGGAATGATGTAATGCAATGTTGATTAGACCGCTGCAGACCTGGCAGTGAGCAACATGCAGACACACCCACCAAACTGGGAAACAAGGTGCAGGGGATGGGATGGGTGGACACGTGGCGTTATCTACACACACATGATCGAGAATACACATATGTTTCGGCTGTACATAAATCCTTTTCTAGACTTGATTACATCTTTGTCCCTCGTGCCATGATAGGGAGGGTTGACTCGGCGACCATCTTGCCCCGCGGACTGTCAGATCACTCCCCCGTTACAACTGACGTTATATTAGATAGGGAGCGACAGCCATTTTGGTGGCGCCTCTCAACTTGGAATTTGCAACAGGAGGGCTACCAGTGTCATATGGGGAAGGCTATAGCCCACTATTGGGAGGAGAATGTAGGCACGGTGCCGGACGTGAGAACAACATGGGAGGCCTTGAAACCCACGCTCCGTGGTGTGGATATTGCTTGGTGCGCGGAGGCGAGACGGAAACGGAAGGAGGAGCTGGTGAGAGCCGCAGCGGAGGTGGAGAGGTTGGAGACTTGGTGCGGAGCTGCGAGTGACGGGGGGAGGTGGGACAGCTACTCCTGGCACAGCAGTCATATGAGTCCCTGCTAATGGACGAGGCTCGACAGGTATGGCTGGCGACAAGGAGCAGAATCTACCAATGGGGGATAAATCGAGTACAATGCTGCATAGGCTCTGCCAAAATACGTTTCAAGCGCAGGCGCTGCCGGGCCTTAGAGATGATGCGGGGGTGCCAATCGTAGCCCCGAGGAAGCTAGCGGACAGCTTCGCCCAATATTTTGCGGCCCAAGATGCTCCACGGGAATGCCTCCCGGAACTGGACGTAGCCAAATTTATTACAGACCTTCCGCCCTGCGGGCTCCCACAGGAGGTGCGAGACCGCCTTGAGATTCCGTTGTCGGCCGAGGAACTGAGCACGGCTCTGGGTGAGCTCAATACCGGTAAGGCCCCTGGGCCAAATGGGTTCCCGGCCGAGTTCTTTGAAAGGTACCATCTCCAGTTGGGATCCCACTACAAGGCGGCCTTAGAAGCGGCGAGAGACCATAGTCTCCTGGCAGCAGACTGGCGGCACGCAGACATTTTGGTGTTCTGTAAACCTGGAAGACCCCCTGACAGACATGAGTCCTATCGGCTAATTTCTCTCCTAAAATATTGAGGCCAAGATACTGGCCAAGGCGCTTGCAAATCGACTCCTCCCCTATATCACGGAACTGATCCACCCGGATCAGGCCGGATTTATGCCTCGTAGGGCGACGAGACACAACATCCGACGTGCAAATGTGGCGGTAGAGGCCATGGAGAGAACTGGGGCCCAGGCGGCGCTGCTACTGGCCGACATCGACAGGGCCTTTGATTCTCTGAGCTGGGTTTACCTGTTTGCCCTCCTCCCGCGTCTTAATCTAGGGCCGCATTTTATGTCATATTTAAAGTTGCTGTATACTGGTTTGACGGCCTCGGTGAGGGTGGCAGGAGCGACATCGGAGGCCTTCCCGATAGGGCGCGGCACCCGGCAGGGATGCCCTCTCTCGCCATACCTGTTCGCTCTGGCTATGGAGCCGCTGGCCGCATGGGTGCGGATGGACGCGCAGCTGCGGGGATTCGAATGGGAGGCGGGACCGACAGACAGAATCGCACTCTATGCGGACGATGTCCTGTTGTTCCTCACGAATGTAAATCGGTCGGGACCTAGGGTCCTAGAGATAATGAAAACCTTTGGTGAAGTTTCGGGACTGTATCTGAACCCGCGGAAATCCACCCTTTGGGTGCTAGGTGACCGCACGGGGATTGGGGCATGGGCATCAATGCTGCAGGTGGCAGTGGGGGGCCTTAAATACCTGGGAGTGTTTTTGACGGTCTCGCCGGCAGTGGCTTGGGAACGAAACATAATGCCGGTCTGGGACAAGGTCCAGAATGAGATGAAGTCTTGGTCCCGTATGCCCCTCAACCTCTACGGCAGATCAGCTATTTTCAAAATGGTTGCCCTCCCGCGCCTCCTCTACCAGCTGCAAAATCACCCCTACACGATCCCGTCGCAATGGTTCAGGCAGGTCAACTCGGCTCTGGGCCATTTCCTGTGGGCAGGGGGGGCCGCGCGAGTGGCCTTGCGTACCTGCTTCTTGTCCACATACTGCGGAGGCCTAGCGACCTCCGATATGTTATCCTACTGCCAAGCATCCCATTTACTAGTTCTAAATGAATGGTGGTACGGAGACAGGGGGGACCCAGCGTATGCCCTTGAGAGATACCGGATGGACCCGAATAAGTTACATACTATTTTATACTCCGCAAAGCTGAGGAGGGGGCTGCCCAGGGCAACCCAGGTGGTGTTTCAGATTTGCCAACAGACGCTGCGCCGTATGGGATGGTGGGGGAGACTAACGGAGGAGACCCCGCTCCGGCATAATGGACAACTGCCGGCATTGGCATCGCTGCAGGGTTTCCGCGGCTGGGATTCAATAGGAATCTCCACATTGGGGCAGGTCCTGCAGGGCACGATACTCAAATCCTTTCAAGAGCTTAGTACTGAATACAGTATGCCCCGAACGCAGTTTTTTAAGTACCTACAGCTCAGGCATGCCCTCACGCCCGCGCTGGAGGGACGTGACTCCGTGCCTGAATTCAGCCCGATAGAGGCGAAGATATTCATGGGGGACCTAGAGGATAAGAAAATATCCTGAATTTACCAAACACTAGTTACACACTGCTCTTCCAACTTACAAATATTATGGGACCACTGGGTGGAGGATGTGGGGGAATTGGAGGAGGAGGATTGGAGGGAAGCCCTTGAGGCTCCTAGAGGAGCGGCCATTGCCATGCGCCTGCGCTTTATACAATTCAAGTGCTTACACAGGGCCTACTACACCAGGGAGCGATTGTGGCGGGCGGGTTTGATTGAGTCTCCACTGTGTCTAAGGTGTGGACACGAAGAGGGTACCTTCATACATACTGTGTGGAGCTGTGCACACTTGGCTGGGTTCTGGACTGGGGTGTGGGACTGTCTGTCGGAGGTGCTGGGCTGAGACCTACCCCATACCCCCAAATTGGGATTGCTTCATGTGCTTGAGAGCGTGGGTGGTAACATCTACAAGAGACATTTATTTTTACTGGGTCCTACAGTAGCTAAGAGGGACGTAGCTCAGGCTTGGAAGGATCCCAGGGCTCCAAAAGTGGTCGCATGGAAAAAAGGCCTGGATTTCTGTATGGGGTTAGAGCGACCGATATTTGAAGCCCGGGGCTGCCCTAAGAAACATCACAAAATATGGAAACAGTGGGCGGATTACAGGGGTATTTGGTTGGAACCCCCGGCGCTCCTGGATGAGGATGTGGGGTTGCGATGATGGTGTCATAGAGGCGAAATCATACACATTATGTTTTCTACAGACTATAGATTTTCTTGAGAAATGTCGAGACGTTGTGCAGGGGGGAGGGGGAGGACAGGAGCCATAGGGGTGGCGGAAAGGGGGATTTGGGGGGGCAGGGATTATGTATTAAATTGTTTTATGGATCATTGATTATGCTATGATGTACTTATGGCAGCTCCTCCGGGGTACGGAGTGCTGTGTCTCATACCAGATCTATCAATAAAAAAAGGTTTGAAAAAAAAAGAGAGGTGACATGATTGTTGTCAGATGGTGTATATACAGAAAAACGGATTAAGTTAATGAAGATGCCAGGTGGACTGATGGTGACAGAAGCATAAACTTGAAAAATCTGAACACCTAATGTACCGATTCATCATAGCGCGTGTGTCAGAAAGGAAAAAAGGAAAACCTAGATTCCATTAGAGAGGCTTAAAAGGAAGGTTAGTTAGAACGTGCACAGAGCTTATAGTTTTGTCAAAATCACCGCGTTGCGGCGAACACATTCTGTCCCTCGTCACAGATTAATTACGATGTAACAAACTTACCGCTAATCTGTATGTATCGTCTAAGTCTAACCCCAAGGTGAAATAACGTATGCAAACGCGGCGAACCTGCCGGTATAAGTGAAATGTTGGCGTGGTGTCGGCGTGGTGTTCCTAAAAGTGATAACGGACTATGGCATATCAGGCGAATCAGTTCGGCCATATTGGAACGGAGTACATTTCGTGTGCACAATCCCAACCCTGTTAAGGAGTGATGTTAATCGTGGATAAAGTGTATAGCAAAGCGGGTGTTGACAGAGTGACAGGAAACTTGAATGGTACCTCTCAATAGAAAAAAATTAAAAAATTAAATAAACTAATAAGTAATAACAGTACTTAATCAAAACTAGCAGTGTAAATGGTTGAAATGCTTCGCTTAATAATAAGTCTCTGTACATAACACTGTTCACAAGTAGTACGAGAGTGCCAAGCGGTCCTTGAGCCCGTGAGGCTTTAAGGAATCGAGTCTATAAATCCATTGAATTTCTCTTTGTAGTAGTCTTCTGTTCACGTCCTGGCGACCAATGTTAGTAATAGTTTCAAGTACCATGAATTGCAATTGAGAAATGTTATGTCTGTTCTCATTAAAATGTACAGCAATGGCCGATTTCTCATTTCTGGTTCTTATATTGCTTTTGTGTTCTGTTAAGCGTGTTTTGATCGTCTTTGTGGTTTTGCCCACATAAACAAGCCCACATGGGCACTTGAGAAGATAAATTAAATTCATGGAATCACAGGTTGCAGTTACTTTGAGATGTATGGGAGTACCTTGTCGAGGATGGTTAATTGAGGTTCCCTTGATGATAGCATGGCAATTGTTGCAATTATGGCATGGAATTGTGCCCTTGAATGTATCTTGGATAGTGGCCTGTGGCCGTTTTTTAAGCATGTCTTGGATATTCTTGCTGCGAGTAAATGCAAATGTAGGTTGATTTTGAAAAATCCCTTTAAAATCTGGTTCGTTAGATAAGATTTGCCAATGTCTGAGAATAGATTGTTTGTAAGCATGACTTTTGGTAGAGTATGTGGATACTACTACTGAGCGTCTCTCTGAAGACTTGGGGGTGCTTTTCAACAACTCTGAGCGTGATTTAGCATTACATTTGTTAGTTGCAATCTCCAAAACATTTGTGGGATATCCGCAGTGGAATCTAGGTTTTCCTTTTTTCCTTTCTGACACACGCGCTATGATGAATCGGTACATTAGGTGTTCAGATTTTTCAAGTTTATGCTTCTGTCACCATCAGTCCACCTGGCATGTTCATCACCTTAATCCGTTTTTCTGTATATACACCATCTGACAACAATCATGTCACCTCTCTTTAAGAAATACTGTGCACGAACTATATTGCCTTTAATTGTACTGCATGTGGATTTATTGTGATATTTGATGACTGTATTATTTAGTAGTGGACCCTTATACACATATATTATTTCAACAGATTCCCCTGACGAAGTGCCTGTCATGGGTACGAAATGCATTGGGAAAAGCATTTATAAGTGTTTTCATGGATCTAAGAATATGATAATTTCTACGATGTGAATTACAACATTGGAAATTGATGAATACGATTTCATTAAAATTCAAAACTAATGAACTTTATTAATTAAGTCTTTGACAATTGTATGACAAATTTGGTTTTCAACATTTGAAAGATCGCAGTGTCGATCCAACATAGCAGTGCCCAGAGGGTCGCTCCCTAGATAAATTCTCTTCTTGTTCAATTTCACACCTAAAGTCCGACTAGGTGATACCTCCGAGGCACGCAACAACTTACATTTTTTGAATCAAATACAGAGCTTGTGCCCAACCATCCCTATTATAACACTTGGAATGCATTAATCATGTTGGTCTGCCCTACACACAGCTGTCGCAGCAGATCAACAGCCTCAGCACAAAGTGCACTTTGTGGCACAGGGGCAGGGCCAGCGGTGCCTGTGCCAAAGGCAACTCTGCTCCCCCTACTCTGGCGAGCACAAGCTGTACTTGTTGCAGTTGGTGGCAGTGTGGGCCCTGTGTGCTGTGTACCGACTGAAGGTGTTGATTGCCCACTCCCTGTCTGTGACAACAGTGCTGACTCAGCACCACAGTCTGAGGATGAACACGATGGTGTCTCCACATGTGAGTCCTCAGGGACGGTTCTGTCCCCCTCTCCGTGGCTGCCCTCTTCAGTGTCAGTCTGCGTGTGTGTCATCTCGGATCCGGATGCATTGCCACCACTCATCTCCATCGTCTGTGTGTCAGTGCCCTCGGCCAAAGCTGGAAGCGAGGGAAGAGATGTTAACCTAAGTGCCACACTCACGTACTGAAGGTTACAAAGTCACACATTTCCTTACAGTCGATTGACATGTAGCACCCATCCTGCACACGAACCTCCTCTACCAGACATCCTCACATCATAGAACCGTGGGTGTCTGTGAAACATGTACATCATACAAACAGGGCAAGTGCATGCAGACCACCACACATGTCATGCCATGGGACCACAGACCTCAGCGGCATGTCCTGGAACCCTCAACTAAAAATCAACTGGTATGTCCACCTGGCAGACATGGGTGCTAACGCTCACTCCGCTAATGGCACCAACATGCAATCAATGCAAAACATACGCACCACGGATGTCACTACTGTGTCTGAGCACGAATACATGCATGCACTCACAAGTAACAGACACATACAGTCTGCTTACCGCTAGTCTGCTGTTGATCCCCTCTCAGCCGGGCGGACAGGTCAGGCTGCGCCACAGCAATTATACGGTGCATTAGATGGGTCATGGTGCGTCGGGCAAGGCGGCTTGATCTTGGAATAATCCCCAGTGTCATCTCCGCAACACTCTTGCTGAGCCTGGATATGTCGTCCCAGCGCTTGTGGCAGTGTGTGTCGTCTATTGCACACCCCCACTGCCCGAACATCACGTGCTATGTTCCTCCACACGGCCTTGCGAAGGTGCAGCTTGACCTACCAGGATGGGAGACAAGAGGGGAACGTTAGTGGACAGTTTGACATTCATAAACATTGTAGAAACACGCATCTTCATGCAGCCATGCTCAGTACAACACATGTGAAGGTCCCACAACACACCGCCAAGCTTGCAGAAACCAGGAGTCAGTAACCACCTCATGCCCACCAACAAGTTACCCACAGCACTTACCACCTGTCCGGGGGCACCGTAGAGCCGTTCATAGTGGCTGAGCACACCGTCCACAAGGACATCCAGCTCCGCTGCGGTGAAGGGACGAGACCGGATCTCTTGCACTCTCTGCATGGCAAGGTCCAGGACTGTGGCACAACAGCAGCAGTTGTTGGATAGCTCTGGAGCAGCAGGTCGAGGTGACGGTCGCAGGCAGCAGTTGTTGGATAGCTCTGGAGCAGCAGGTCGAGGTGACTGTCGCAGGCAGCAGTTGTTGGATAGCTCTGGAGCAGCAGGTCGAGGTGACGGTCGCAGGCAGCAGTGGCTGGAAGCAGTGAATGTGTGCAGAAAATCTTCACACATATATAGGGCCCTGAGCTCATTTCAGTGGCACACGTCTGCAGCAATTGGTTCCCCTGGATGCATCATTCAAAAAGAGCCAATGACTCACCCTGGTGTGGCGGTGCACGGCTTCTGCTATTTTTGAATGCATTTACGTGCCCCGCGTAACCTGTTCCCATTGGCTACATGTGCACGGACCGTCACGTTCACACAGCGGCAACCACATGTGCGTGCTACCGCGACGGTGCCTCATTTGAAAATAATCACTCACTGGCGCCGCTATGGCGGTGCACGCATTCCGCGGGGGCGGTGCAGGCTAACACATACATTTGATTATGCAATTTGAAATGGCAGTTGATAACCCCCCTTACAGTCACAATTGCGTCACCCACCGCCAGTCCTGGCGGGTCCCCCACCGCCAGTCCTGGTCAGTCACCCACCGCCGGGTGCAGGCCGGTCACCCACCGCCAGTCCTGGTGGGTCACCCACCGCTGGGTGCAGGCCGGTCACACACCGTCAGTCCTGGCCGGTCACCCACCGCCAGTCCTGGCCAGTCACCCACCGCCAGGTGCAGGCCGGTCACCCACCACCAGTCCTGGCGGGTCACCCACCGCCAGTCCTGGCCGGTCACCCACCGCCGGGTGCAGGCCGGTCACACACCTCCAGTCCTGGCTGGTCACCCACCGCCGGGTACAGGCCGGTCACCCACCGCCAGTCCTGGCCGGTCACCCACCGCCAGTCTTGGCGGGTCACCCACCGCCAGTCCTGGCCGGTCGCCCACTGCCGGGTGCAGGCCGGTCACCCACCGCCAGTCCTGGCGGGTCACCCACCGCCAGTCCTGGCGGGTCACACACCGCCAGTCCTGGCCGGTCACCCACCGCCAGTTACAGGCCGGTCACCCACCGCCAGTCCTGGCGGGTCACCCACCACCAGTCCTGGTGGGTCACCCACTGCCAGTCCTGGCCAGTCACCCACCGCAGGGTGCAGGCCGGTCACCCACCGCCAGTCCTGGCTGGTCACCCACCACCGGGTGCAGGCCGGTCACCCACCGCCAGATGCAGGCCGGTCACCCACCGCCAGGACTGGCGGTGGGTGACTGGCCAGGACTGGCAGTGGGTGACCGGTCAGGACTGGCAGTGGGTGACCGGCCTGCACCCGGCAGTGGGTGACCGGCCAGGACCGGCGGGCAGCAGTGGGTGCAGCAATGTGACTGTAAGGGGGGGTATCAACTGTCATTTCGAATTGCATTTGAAATGTATGTGTTAACCTGCAGCGCCCCCGCGGAATGCGTGCACCGCCATAGCGACGCCAGTGAGTGATTGGTTTCAAATGATGCACCGTCGCGATAGTGCGCACATGCGTTTTGCGGGGTGTGACCGGGATGGTCCTTGACCATACAGCATGTGCCATGCTTTATTGCTGTGTAAACGATCATCTTCTGTGTTGGTGGAAGGCGTCCCCAGATGGCATATGTACACACACTGCATGTCTCCACACACATGTAATGTTCATAGTTGTACATGTGTGTCAGGACATGTCCGGAATGCTGCAAGAATAATGATGTCAAGTCAATGGACCGTGTCCACGTGTGACATTCATGTCCATTTGTTGCATGTGTGCTCATACTGTTGACCTTGCCAGTGGTTAACAAAAGCTAGTAATGTGCACCCAAGTTGCGTCAGATGTGCATGGCAACTTGTTGACGTCTTGGTTTTGCGGACACACGTTTCCATTTGTACACATCTACACAGTACATCAAGGGTGTGTACCCACATTCATAAGCTGTTGTGAGTGTGTGGTTTGTGTGTGCAAGTAACAATGATGTGGTTGTACATGCATTCTGTGTATGCGTGTCTGTTGTTGTGTGCCCATGCATGTCATGTGAGGAGGCCCAGCATTGTAGGTGTGGTCATGGGTGCATGAAGACAAGGAGGGTGTGTTCCATGTTCATGTTGTGTGTGCACGTACATGTGTGTCTGGGGGGACGCTTGTCCACATATGGGCCCTCAGTCATGTGTTGTTGCAAGATATTTCAACATGTGTGCACGTTACATTGGACATGTTTGCACACAGGATGTTGTTTGTGGTTGAACATTGTGTGTGTAGTTAGCTGGATTGCCTTATATATTGGTCATGTCACACATATTATCACTGTCTGCAACATGTATTATTTGCATTGTGTTGGTCAAGATGTGATAGTGTGGCACAGCTATGCGTTGTTGGTCAATTTACATCTGCTACCATCTACTCCCACACAGGAGGGCTCCAAATGTGCATCGACCATACACTGTGCTGGAGGACATGGTTAACGAGGAGGTGATCCACAAATTCCGGCTTGATCGACGTAGATTGCAGGAGCTTGTAACACAATTGTGACCTCATCTGCAACCACGCAGGACATATCCAGGAGCTATCACACCCACAGCAAAGGTGATGGCGGCACTTCACTTCTTTGCAACTGGCACTTTCTAGTACACAGTTGGTCATGCCGGGGGGATGTCACAATCCATGTTCAGCATGGTACTGCGGGATGTTCTGAATGCCATGATGCTATACAAGGATGATTACATCCATTTTCCACGTCCGGCAGAGTTGGCAGCAGTCAAAGGGGACTTCTATGCCCTGGCCCAGATACCACATGTAGTGGGTTCCATTGATGGAACACATATTGGTCTCATACCACCCCAGGCACGTGAACCTGTATATAGGAATCGGAAGCACTACCATTCGATCAACGTGCAAGTAGTGTGCCTGGCTGACAACATCATCTCCCGTGTGTGTGCCAGATTTCCAGGTTCCGCCCATGACTCACACATCCTGCGGAGCAGCATTGTCTCCCAACTGATGGCTAATCTGCGTCCAGAACGTGCGTGGCTTGTAGGTGAGTGTGCTGAGAGGACAATTGTGTTGTCAGTGTGTTGTGAGGACAATAGTGTTGTATGTGTGGCATGGTGTTCCCACCAATCCTGGTAATGATATTTGTGTCTGTCATTCCCCCACCTAGGCGACTCTGCGTACCCAAACCGGCCGTGGCTGCTGAGCCCCATACGGAATCCTACTACCCCTGGTGAAATGCGTTATAATGATGCCCATGGGAGGACACGTCGAGTGATAGAACGTAGTTTTGGACTGCTGAAGTCTAGGTTTCGCTGCCTTGATAAAACCGGAGGGGCCCTGCCATACTCACCAGGCAAAGTCTGCAAAATCGTGATTGCCTGCTGCATGCTCTACAACCTGGCCTGGTGCAATGACATTGAACTGATCATGGACCCTGAAGACCAACAGGTTGCTCCGCCTCCCATCCCACCCATGTCCACTGGTGAGGGTAGTGGGGAGGAAGAAGGTATGGACCAGAGGCGTCAGCTCATTGATCGATATTTTCCTTGAATGTAAGTAGCTACCTCTTGTGCAGCTAGACAATGCGTGATGGATGTTTGCTGGTGATGTGTGGGTGTGGTGTGTCCATGCTGCCTGTTCTGGTATGTTCTGTTAGCAGATGTGTGTGGGAGATGTTGTACATGCAATGCTCCCTGATGTGTGTCCTGTGATCCACTTAATTGGTGATGAGTGTGGTTTGTGGGATGTTGCAGTACATTGTATTGTGATGGGTGTGAATCACTTTCCTGACCTGTGCTTGTTGTTCTGTCATTTTCCCTAGGTCACTCCCACAGTGGCATGATCCTCAAGAACATTGATCCCTGCACCTGGTAATGACAATTTATTAGACAAACATGTGATTAAAACATGGCGGTCACACAGCATAGAGTGTTAACGTGGTGTTTATTTACAGGTTGTGGATTGATGTTGGTGCATATTTACAAGTAGGTGTTGGGGGAAGTGAGAGTTGAAGGTCATGGCAGATGAAAACACTGTGGGGACAACACATTGTGTGATGTCCACCTAGTCCAACAGACGTGTGCCAAAGCTCGGCATTGTGGGGCAGGATAGTTGACAGGCTGAATGGCAGGCTCAAGGAAGGGTGAGGTCACTGGCGGCCCCTCTTCAAGCGGGTAGATGGTGCACTTCCACTGCTCTCAGCTGCATCCAGCCTCGGACGGCCCCTCCGTCTTGAAACTGGAGCGGAGACAGCTGTGGGGGCAGGTTGGTCTGGGTCAACCTCCCTGTCCGTGGCCTCGGATGATGGTGGCGGTGGTGTTGGTGACCTGTCCCGCTGAGCACTTGGGTGAGGGGGGGTGGTGTGGTGCGGGATAACCAATCCCTCCACAGAGCAGTTTGCTGGCCCATGAGGTCCACAATTTGGCCAATCCGTGTGTCAATTGACCGCAACAGCTGGCTGTTCTCTTGCGAGTCTTGGTGGGCTCGATCGGACTAGGCCTGCGACGGCTCGTGGGAGGCATTGACTCTGGTGATGGCTTCCAGGGTCTCGGCCCCAGGATGGGGTGGGTCTCCTTCCCGACCTCGCCGAGCAACTACACTCCTGGTTGTGAGCTGTGGCCTCACCTGTGTCCTCTCCCGCCCACTCTCCCTGCTAGCCTGGGATGTCGATGGACCATCATCGGGCGATGGGTCAGGCAGGGTGGCACAGGCAGGAGTGGTGGTGGTGGTGGTGGTAGCTGCACAGCTCACAATGGCAGGTGTTGGTGTAGTGATACAGGCCAAGGTGGTGGAGGCCGGGATGTCCTGGGAGCCTGATGGCCCTGGGAGTCTGCTTGGGCCAGCTTCGTCCTCTGCACCCGAGCTGTCAATGGGTTCGTCCCCGGAGAGTCCTGGCTGTGAGCGGGGCGACTGGTGCTGGCGGTTGCTGCTTTCGCCGGTTAAGTTGCGATCACTTGAGGGACAAGAGATACAAAAGTAATGCTGTGGACATGGCATGTTTTTTGTAGCAACATTACTAATCACTACGGAATCAGGACATGTAGACATGGGGGCCTGTTGGGAGTTGTAGTGCTGGACTCTAACACACCCCACCCACCTCTCTCACACACCCCACACACCTCTCTAACACACCCCACACACACACCCTCCCTTTTGACATGGGGGCCTGTTGGGAGTTGTAGTGCTGGTCTCTCACACACCCCACCCCGCACCACCCTCCCTGTAGACATGGGGGCCTGTTGGGAGTTGTAGTGCTGGTCTCTAACACACCCCACCTACCTCTCTCACACACCCCACCCCGCACCACCCTCCCTGTAGACATGGGGGCCTGTTGGGAGTTGTGGTGCTGGTCTCTCACACACCCCACCCCGCACCACCCTCCCTGTAGACATGGGGGCCTGTTGGGAGTTGTGGTGCTGGTCCCTCACACACCCCACTCACTCCCACCCTCCCTGTAGAGATGGGGGCCTGTTGGGAGTTGTAGTGCTGGTCTCTCACCCTCCACCCACCACCACCCTCCCTGTAGACATGGGGGCCTGTTGGGAGTTGTAGTGCTGGTCTCTCACCCCCCACCCACCACCACCCTCCCTGTAGACATGGGGGCCTGTTGGGAGTTGTAGTGCTGGTCTCTCACCCCCCACCTACCACCACCCTCCCTGTAGACATGGGAGCCTGTTGGGAGTTGTAGTGCTGGTCTCTCACCCCCCCACCTACCACACCCTCCCTGTAGACATGGGGGCCTGTTGGGAGTTGTAGTGCTGGTCTCTCACCCCCCCCACCCACCACCACCCTCCCTGTAGACATGGGGGCCTGTTGGGAGTTGTAGTGCTTATCTCTCACCCCCCCACCCACCACCAACCTCCCTGTAGACATGGGGGCCTGTTGGGAGTTGTAGTGCTGGTCTCTCACCCCCCCCACCCACCACCACCCTCCCTGTAGACATGGGGGCCTGTTGGGAGTTGTGGTGTTGGCTGCTTTGACAACATGCAAGCCTGTGAACGTAGGAGGCAACATTTGTGGTTGTTAATGGTGGGTGCATTTGAGGCCAGGACTTCACATTTGGGTGACTGTGTGGTCCACATGCATGGATTGGAGCCTGGGAGATGGTCCTTCCGCAGTCATGCTCCGTTTGTCGAAGCATTGTTTCCGCGGCGTTCGAGGACGGTGGTGAGTTCCGTTGGGATGGCTGGGTTATCCTAATCGCGCCGCCGGACCCTCTGCAGGTATGGCGGCGGTTGGGCCTGTTCCCGTGGTCATGTTCGTCCGCGGAAGAGGGTGTTTCTTTGGAACCGTCCGCTTACGGCGGTCTTTGGTGTGCTCCGTCCGCCGCGGACGGTGTTTGTTATGATCCGTCCGCCGCGGTCGGAGTTTCTTGACATAAATATCCTAATCGCAACCGCGGATTCTCTGCGGTGCGGTCGGGAGTGATTTTGCCGCGACCATGGCGGACGGAACACATTTCCGTCCGCCATCCTAACAGGCCCCTTAATTAGGGTAGGTGCTACACACTGAAACTATTTAATTCACTATTCCAACTCCAATCTACATTTAATTAGGGTAGGGGCTGGACACTGAAACTATTTAATTTACTATTCCAACTCCAATCTACATTTAATTAGGGTAGGTGCTGGACACTGAACCTAAGTAATTTACTATTCCAACTCCGATCTACATTTAATTAAGATAGGTGCTGGACACTAAAACTATTTAATTCACTATTCCAACTCCAATCTACATATAGGGCCCGATTACGATTGCGGTGAATCCGCATCCTCCGGGCCGGCGGAAGCCACCGCCGGCCCGGAGGATGCGGATTCACCGCTGCGTTTAGAGAAATGACCCCCCGCCTATTCCAACTCCAATCTACATTTAATTAGAGTAGGTGCTGGACAATAAAACTATTTAATTCACTATTCCAATTCCAATCTACATTTAATTAGGGTAGGTGCTAGACTCTGAACCTATTTAATGTGTAAACCACTACCCACCCTTATCCCCTATAAAAACAAAAACTCACTCCTAAAAATGAGTATACTTTAAAATAAATATATTTTTTCATTTCCCATTGACATTACAAATTTCCATTAAAATTTTATATTTATAAAATACTTTGGATTTAAATTTTAAAATTTAGATTTAAAATAAATATTTTACTTTTAAATACAAATTTTTAAAAACATTCACCACCCTTATCCCCTATAAACACAACATACCAATATAAAATGTATTTACAATTTTTAAAAATTAGAAATTTCATTTTCCTTTTAACATCTAAATTAGAAATTTCCATTTAAACATTTTAAAAAAATTACAACACTTATCCTCTATAAAATATACATAACACTATTACAATTCCTCACCATACATTTAAAAATTCTAAAAAATAAAATTTATAATTTAGTAAAATATTTAATAATTTTAATTAAATATTTTAAATCACTCCCCACCCTTATCCCCTAAAACCCAACATCCCGCTACTAAAATTATTTACACATTTGTAAAAATCTATTTATAAATTTCACATTTACATTTAAAATGTATTATAAATTGTATTTTATTTTTAAATTTCAATCTTGAAATTTAAATTTCACTAAAATACATTACAATTAAATTTATATTTTTTTAAACACTCCCCACCCTTATCCCCTATCAACCAAACATCCCATTCCTAAAATTATTTACAAATTTTCGAGATTATAAATTTAAATTTCATATTTACATTTAAAATTTCTAATAAATTGTCATTTTTTTTAAATTTCAATTTTCAAATATAAATTTCACTAAAATACATTACAATTACATTTAAATTTTTTAAAACACTCCCCACCCTTATCCCCTATTAACCCAACATCCCGCTCCTAAAATTATTTGCAAATTTTCGAGAATATAAATTTAAACTTCATATTTACATTTAAAATTTCCAATACATTTTAATTTTTTTTTTAAATTTCAATTTTCAAGTTTAAATTTCACTAAAATACATTACAATTAAATTTAAATGTTTTAAAACACTCCCAACCCTTATCCCCTATTAACCCAACATCCCGCTCCTAAAATTATTTACAAATTTTCGAGAATATAAATTTAAATTTCATATTTACATTCAAAATTTATAATAAATTTCGATTTTGTTTCAAAATTTCAATTTTAAATTTTAAATTTCACTATAATACATTACAATTATTTTTATATTTTTTAAAACACTCCCCACCCGTATCCCCTATTAACCCAACATCCCGCTCCAAAAATTATTTACAAATTTTCGAGAATATAATTTTATATTTCATATTTACATTTAAAATTTATAATAAAATATAATTTTTTATTTAAATATCAATTTTCAAATTTACATTTCACTAAAATACATTACAATTAAATTTATATTTTTTAAAACACTCCCCACCCTCATCCCCTATAAACCCAACATCCCGCTCCTAAAAAAATCTAACATGTTTAAAAAAAATTATATTTATTCCTATTAAATAAACATTTATATCTATTAAAAATAACATAAATATAATACATCATATAACGATATTTTAACATTTTGATATTTACAACATCGATATTTCTTACTTCGACATTATTTACATCGATATTACATACAATGACACAAAACGACAATTTTAACTTCGATATAAAAAACATCGATATTACTTACCTGCGATATTTAGAACTTGATATTTCTGTACCTCGACATTAAATACTCGATATTTTGACTGTGTACCGATTTGATCCTACTATGCCTATACTACAAGCCCGGTGTTGCACGTGTACTGCACACAAACTCCACTAACAAAATGGCAGTCATCCCCAATTCATGAGATACGAGAGACTCGGACTTACTAATGTTAGAATCTAGATTGCGACGTAAACATTATCGGCGCCATCTTGCCCCCTTTTAGCTCAAACATGCGCGTAAATAGCAGCCATTTTGAACACCATGGCCTCTCTGCCCACAACCGATAGCTCGCGCATCTCTCTTTCTCTCTCTCTCTGACCCCGCCAGCATCCCCCCCGCGCGCTGACAGCCCACGTTCTCACATGCATGGGCCATAAACCACCCCTTCAGCGAGGCCTTGCCTCGGAGCCACATTCCGCACCCGACTAACACCTCCCACCGTCCCTTTAATGATCACGCATCCTTTGATGAACCCCCTTCCTCTGTGCCCGATTGTCCCGCCCGATCCCAGGCCATCACCTAGCCCCACGGATACAGTTTATTGCCCCTTACAGTAGGAAGCTGTCCTTTTTCGAAGAATCTATGAATGATAAAGGCCCCCACCCCATGAGATCCGATCAGCCACGCACATTCCGGGAGCCGGAGGGACATCCAGCTGCGCGATAGTCATCACCTACTGAGATCAGGGTGGGACTTTTACTGTAAACATGTGTGGGAACGGGTTTGGAGCGGAGATTCCGAGGATGCCTTTCCGTACATCAAAGCATTAACAAGAATGTGTTTTATGTAATAAAGCAATAAACCTGTGTATAAGAGGCCAGGCCCCAAGGATGCGTTTAGAGCACCTCGAGAAGATACCCTGTTGTCTGATTTGACGTGTTCTGCTCCGTCGGAATAAACTCCTGTTTCCTGCCTTCTGTCTCCAGCGCCTGCCTCTTTGTTTGGTAATCTCGAATGGTATGAGAGGCGGCTAACGCCGGGCAAATACTGAAGGGTTCTTGGTCGAATACGGCCCTACCTTTCAACAATTGGCGCCCAACGTGGGGCCCATCAGCGACGCGTGGATCCAGTGGGAGAGGTCCCAACGACAGAGTGAACGACTGCAACGATCGGGAAGAGCTCCTGCCCGATAGATCTTCTTTTCTGAGCGTACATTTCGGCCCATGTATACACTTACCCCAGTTTATAATCGAGGGTGTCCCTCTTGAACTTCCTTACCTTGCGTTCATTGATTTCTTTTGCATGTCTTTCCATTTGTTCTTTGATGTCATCTAGAGTTTTCTTTAATTCATCTTCTGTCATCATGGTTGCTAATTCTGTTGACACTTCAGTTATTTCCTCTGTTAATTCTTCAAGAATTCCTGATAATTCATCTATAATTAATAAAATGAGGTCTAATGAGCACTTGTTTAATATTGCGAACCACTTGTCTTGAAATTTCTTTGAGTTTTTACAGAGGGAGGGTTTTAAGGCGATCCTGAGGCCACGTGGTATGCGGCGGTTTTGGTGGTACTTGATCAAAGTACTAGCGTGTAGTTTTTGGTTTATTTGTCTTTTGGAAAGATATATGAGTTGTCTTATATTTTGTTCCTGGGAGCGTTTTGTAGAGTCCTGAGATAATTCTTCCCTGATTAAAGCATATATACGGTCTGCTTCATCTGCTTTGAAGGCGAAGGTATCCGCTCTTGCCTCGGTACTTTTGGAAATTTCTTCATAGTTACTCATGTTTTCCTACTTTGTGTGCTACTGATCTCGTTGGGATGCAAGAAAACAGTGAAACTCCGGATGTGAGATTAGTGCACAACACTGTTGTGTTGTAACAATAAATAATAACAAAAAATTTTCTGAACTAAGATCGTTTTTTCAAACACTCAATGGGAAGTGACAAAGCAGGCATGTGAGTGATCCGCCGATCAGATTATGTTTTCAGTGACCACGGGGATATAAGGTAGCAAGTGGTGATCCACATAAACGAACACACGCCTTAGACGTATCCGCTAGACAGAAGGATAGGAGTTCACAAAGATCGTATACTCATGATATTTTTGTTATTATTTATTGTTGACAGTGTTATTCCCTGACGAAGGGCCGCAAGGAATGGCCCGAAATGCATTGGATTCAATCATAATAATGCCTTCACGCTAAAATAAAATGATGAACGAAATATGGATAATGATTGTGAAAAAGTAAAATAAACAGAAAAAGAAAACCTTTGAAGTACAAAACTGTGTTGAATATCCTCATTCCATGTAGTGAGGTACAAAAGGAGTGCCCAAGGGGATGTTTCTAGTGACCCACTAGAAACACAATCACTGTTCTAATTTTGACGTCTTGGGATGACAGACGTTACCCAAGGAGCACCCACTAATAACGATAAAAACCAGTGAACAAATTCGAGAACAACAGTGTTGTGCACTAATCTCACATCCGGAGTTATAGCAAGCTGTGGCATAAATACACGAGAAAAGATCAGGGAAATCAGTGGCCACTGATAGGGTCCTTTGATAACGACAAAATAAACGCGCTGGAAACAGCCCTTTATAACAATAAGACAACATCCACTATGCTCGATAGCTTCGGCATGTGGCGCAAAGAAACAGAACAACGAAAGAAAAGAAATGAGGTCAGGTTAGAAAAGGAATTACGAAAGGCAGCTCACCTGGCCGCTAACAAATTAAAGGAAGAAATAAAAGAAAGAGAGGAAACCAAGCTAAAACAAGATTCCGAATCATCAGGCCAGTGTCCCGTCAGGACACCCTCTACACTTTACCCCGAGCTACCTTCGAAACAGCGAACGAACGATGATTTACTACTAGGTCCCCCGATCATCTACATGCCCCCCCCATACGCCCCTTCCCAACCCTTAGCACAGCACCCGCAACCCCCAACGACAGGCGAGAGTAGTGCCGGAGCCTCGGTCCTCATGGCCTCTGTGCCGACCGAATCCCTTGCATTCAGCGCAGCACAGGCAGCAACTTCAGGTGATCCCGAAGCGGGGAGGAAAGACCCCGCGAGATCGAATAGATTAAGCAAGGACAAACGAGCTGGGAACGATAAGATCGTAAAGACACTGGTGGTGCGAAAGGAGAATGAGGATTATATAACAGATATGTACCATACATATGCCAATAGCCACAGGCGACACTTTGTCGTACGCCTTTGTTACCATACCCTTAATGCCTACGAAGACCGCTACCAAGGAAAAGGCCCTGAAAACCTAACGACTCTGTATAGGAAAATTGATATCGGAGATGGGGACGAGTGTGATGTGACGAACCTCTTCACGCGCACGCTTGAAGTTTTTCGCCACCTCACGGAACTGAAACCAGAAACTAACACCACGACTCTTGCAGTGACTGAAGCCAGAGTAGAAAAAATTGACACCATGATGCCCATAAAGGAGGCTGCCCCCTATTGGGTTCCCCCACGAGGAATGGGAACACACGACGATATTAATCACCAAGATGCGAGAGGGAGGGTAGTTTACAACTGGGTTTACCAACCATGGGATCGGCAAGACATCCTGACCTTCCGAAAGTCCTTGCCTGATCTGCGAAAGAACCCCACAGCCTTCTTTACAGAATTAGCCACCGCTCTGGGTTCAACGATTATGACCCTAGCGGATATCGATTTGTTTTTCGGGTTATGTCTGCCAGCTGATGTGTGGAAGCAAATCCGGAAAGTCGACCACCTTGAGCTGTTCGGACATACCTGGGTACAACTCGGTGATGTAGATAAACAGCGAGAGCCAGGACAGAAACCTATGAAAGCCATTCTAGACCTACCAGATAAGATCGTGCAGAAACTAAAAACCTTAGTCCCAGAAAGGAAAGTGGACTGGTCAGTAGTAACGGCCTGTCGCCAGAAACCCCAGGAAGACGTATCAGAATACTTCTCCCGGTTTGAAACGGTGTTCTCCGATTACAGCGGCCAGGACATGACCACTGCAACCGGACATCACTTGTTTGTCCAGAACTATGTGAAGGGCCTGACACCAGAAGTCTCGCAGAAACTACAGACTAGTGAGAGTAGTTGGGCGGCCTCCAAGCCCGCAGCTATCCTTCAGATGGCTCAATACTATGAGCGACAAAAGAACGAGAACGATCAAGCGACTGAGAAAAAGAAAAAGGACTTGAAAGAGAGGGTAATGATTGCTCAGTTGCAAGGGGTGACTATAGGAAGGGAACAGTATAGAGGGAACTACCAGTCGAATGCTCCTAGAAATCCACCCCCTAGAGACCGCACACCCGCACCCGGCGCTCCACGAACAGACCTCGATGAGAATCAGTGTACGTTTTGCAAAGGATATGGCCATTGGAAATCTCAATGTCCAGTTCTGCTAGAAGCACTCAGAAATAAAGACACAAGAGACGTAGCGGGCTGGCCGAGAAATAGAGGACAGGGACGAGGGCACCCAAACGACACCAACAATGACAGGCCTGGTAGACCGAACACATTTGACCGTCCCCGACAGAATCAGTGCCAACAGTCTGACTGCGACAATGCCCACGACTTTGCATAGGACTGCCAAGGGCAAGGAAGGGATCCAGTCGAGCTCTATGTTGACCAGCAAGGCCCTTATGTCACCGCTAAGGTCCTAGGTACGAAGTCTCCATTTCTGGTAGATACTGGTGCAACACGTAGTGCGTTGTCTAAGCGATTGATTCCCAGGGCACCCTTGTCTGGCTCACATGTGACATCAATAGGTTTTGATGGAACGCCCTCCACTAATCCCTTGTCCACACCGATCTCTTTTAATTTGGACAATAACACCACTGACACGACGTTTTTGCTCTCCTCCAACACCCCCGACGCCATTATGGGACTTGATTTATTGAAACACTTTCGAGCTACTATTAGGTGTTCACAAGACGGAGTTCGAGTCATTCTGTACGACAACCCAACACTGCTCAGATCTTGCCGCACACAACGCATGTTCTCAATCACTGACACTGATTTGTCCTTACTCGACACCGTACCTCTGTACCTATGGGCAAAGACTGACTCGGACGTAGGACGCATGATGATAGACCCTGTACACATAACTGTTCGACAGGACGCAGTACTCCCCAAACTCCCGCAGTATCGGATATCGCCCGAAGGCGAGAAGGCGTTGGTAAAAATCATCCAATCCCTGGTAGATGCAGGAGTGGTAGAAGAAGTAGTTAGCAATGTTTGCAACAGTCCTATCCTACCCATTGTGAAGAAGCAGGGTGAGGGAGATGAAAAAGCGTACCGCTTCATCATCGACCTACAAGAAGTCAACAAAGTGGTTGTACCCCAGTACCCTGTAGTCTCAGACATCACCACCATTCTGACCCTGATTCCTTCCACTGCCACCACCTTCACGGTAATCGACCTCAAGAGCGCATTCTTCTCCATCCCCATTCACGCGGACAGCCGCTACCTTTTCGGCTTCACTTTAAAATCCCGCTCATACAGATTTTGCAGAGCACCCCAGGGCTACACTGAAAGTCCCAGCATCTACAGCCAGGCCCTCAAGAGACAGCTGGACGCAGTCCAATTGCCGGATGGAGTGGTGTTGATACAGTACGTCGATGATATCCTTTTGGCGGCCGACACCACTCCACTTGCAGTCACAGCCACCATCCAACTCCTGCACTTCCTCGCGGAAAATGGCCACAAGGTCTCCAAGAAGAAGTTGCAATTCTGCCAACCTCAAGTCACTTACCTAGGCCACCTCTTGTCCAAAGACGGGAGAAAGCTCACACCCGATCGAATACAGGCTATTCTAGAGACCCCTATCCCTAAAACCCCGAAGCAAGTCCGCTCTTTGGTGGGCCTCACCTCCTTCTGCCGACAATGGTTGCCAAATTTCAGCCTCATTGTGAAACCACTACTTTCCCTACTGGCTAAAGATGTCCCCATTCCGCTCCCGTGGACCCCTGAATGTCAATCCTCCTTCAAGGAACTGCGAGACGCCCTTTGTTCAGCGCCCGTCCTAGGAACCCCTGATTATACAAAGCCCTTCTCTCTCTACACTCACGAAAGGGAGGGATGTGCTTTGTCTGTCCTGACTCAGTTCATTGGCCCCAAACAGCGACCATGTGCCTATTTCTCTGCCACTCTTGACCCTGTAGCAAGAGCTTTGCATGCCTGCCTTCGAGCAGTAGCCGCTGCTGCTGTCTCCATCCGACAAAGTGAGGGAATCGTACTCTCGAATTCCCTCATGGTACTAGTGCCTCATGCTGTTGACACCCTCCTAAACCAGACAAAGACACAACACCTGACCAGCGCGCGACTGACTGGGTCCGAACTGACACTGCTCGCACCTCACATCACGCTGAAACGATGCACCACGCTGAACCCAGCCACCTTGCTGCCTCTGCCTGAAAACGATTCCGATGTGCCCCCAATACATGACTGTGTGACCCTCACGGACGAACAGACTAGGAGTAGAGTTGACCTCCGAGACACTGCCTTCCCAAACCCTGACGGAGAGCTATGGGTGGACGGCTCTTGCATTAAACTCCCCGACGGCACCACCTCAGCTGCCTATGCAGTTACCACAGCCCGAACTGTAGTTGAAACCGCCCGCATCACGCAACGATCCGCCCAGGCGGCAGAACTGATTGCCCTCACACGAGCATGTATCCTAGCACAGGGGACGACAGCAAACATTTACACGGACAGCCAGTATGCCTTCGGGGTGGTTCATCATTTTGGGCTCTTATGGAAGGAGAGGGGATTTCTGACATCTCGTGGTACACCCATCCTGCACGGAGATCTAGTCTCCGCTCTGACTGAAGCGGTTCTCCTCCCCAAACAACTTGCCGTAATCAAATGCCAAGCACACAAAAAGGTGACAAACATCATTGGGCAGGGGAATGCACTGGCCGACATCACTGCCCGAACCACAGCTGAGAACAGGACGACGACTCGCATGTACGTGACTAGGTCACAAACAGAAAAATGGACAGACGCTAGGGAAACTATTAGGGACATCCAAATGGCCAGCTCACCACAAGAATTGACTGAATGGGCACGGGTGGGATTAAAAGATGATGAAGGCTGCTGGCGGACAAAAGACACGAACAAATGGTTGCTACCCAACTCGTACCTGATCCCCATACTGACGATGGCCCATTCCCCTGCACACATAGGATCTGCCCCTATGGCCGAACTTGTCTCCCGAGTTTGGCATAACGACAGAATTACAGACTCGGCCAAACGATTAGTCCAACAATGTCTAGTCTGCCTGCAACACAACCCTGGGAAAGGAACTGTCGTACCCCGGGGAAGGTTTGGGGTCCCCAACCATCCATTTGAAGTCCTACAGATGGACTATATCCAGTTAGAGAGATGTCAAGGACTGAAGTATGTACTTGTTGTTGTGTGCGCTTTTAGCAAATGGGTGGAAGCCTACCCAACGCGTGACAACACTGCCATTGCCACTGCAAAAGTACTACTGAAAGAGTTCTTCCCTCGCTACGGCCTTTGCCGTATTTTATGGAGTGACAATGGCGCCCATTTTGTAGCCAAGGTTATCCAGCTCATCCTGAAAGGACTGGGGGTACGACAGAAATTCCACGCAGTTTTCCACCCCCAATCTGCTGGACTGGTCGAGCGGCACAATGCCACATTGAAACTAAAACTGGCGAAAATAGTGGCTACCACAGACTAAAATGGCCAGACGCTCTTCCCCTAGCATTGCTGTCAATGCGTTCCACCCCCACCAAACATCACTTGACCCCTTACGAGGTCGTTTTCGGCCGACCCATGAGTATCTGGTCCGCACCCAAACCAACATCTATTCACGATGTCCCGGACATCCTAATGTCTGACTACCTGTATAACCTAACTAAAACACTGTCTGTTATTCATCATCAGGTGCTGCAGGCCATCCCCGATGCTTCCAGGGGCCCCGGACATGCCATCCAGCCTGGAGATTTCATCCTGATTCAGAACTTCCAGCGGGAGAAGAATCTGGAACCTCGCTGGACGGGCCCCTGGCAAGTCTTGATCACCACCCGAACAGCTCTTCGAGTGGAGGGGAAGCGAAATTGGCTGCATGCACATCATTGCAAGAAAATCTCTCCGACCCTGACGTCGACCGAAGACGTGACCACCCAAGAAGAGCTCCTGAACAAAGACCGACCATCCCTGAGCTGCTACCCTGAGACAGAGACACTCGAATTGGCGAAATTCCCTGATCCCACTGTGCCATCCAGAGAAGGGTATAACCTGCGACGAAAGGAGGGAGCTTCGGCTAAGTAGACCACTGACTAAGTTATCATTCTCAGAGCGGCAGCCTAACACAACAAAGGCTGCCAGGAGAGAGACCAAACGAAGTCTGTGGTTCTGCCCACCACCGAGCACCTTGAAGTTGATGGAAGCGCCCGATACGAAGATGATGGAATCAACCGGACATCCGAAGACCCGCTACAGGAACCCGAAAACTGACAGTTTGCACAGCTCAAAGACTATTGCTCTTCTTATCACTCTTCTCTTTTGCCTCCTCCTCATGACTACCTTCTGGATCGTGGAAGAGAACGCACCGGCTCATAAGACATTTCTAACGACTGCGCAGCCTACCACCATGAAAGAACACTACCTGGTCTCTCTTTCACCTCAAATCCAAGAAAGGCGTAAGGAGTTCTGGAACAACTCCTTCGTACAGTTGCTGCACCAACACAACCTTGCTGCAAATGCCACGAATTGCTGGATCTGTGGGTTGATACCACATGCCACCGGACATTCCATTCCCTTCATCCCTTCACCTTTCTCTGTTCACGGCTCCTGCCTTGCCTGGCTGATCCTCTTGCAAGAGAGCTACAGAGACAACGCCACTTCCAGCGAAACTATGTCACACTTTTATCATGGAGTCTGGCTGAACAAAACCGGGAGAGTTGCTGCTCCTTTTTGCCCTCTATCCTCCAATGCCTCTGTTCACATGGACATCCCCGCCAAAGAAAGGGTGGAGATGCAAATATTCAACAATCCAGCCAGACCCACCTTCTCCTACCTCCGGAAACGAACAGCTGCCACCCTGACTGTGGCCCTATCTGTCGTCAATGTCTCGGGCCTCGTATGCATCACAGGCCGTGGGACACAAATGGTGGGCCACAGCACTTGCCGCATCACCAGAACTTTGTACTCAACCGACCCACCCTCTTTTGTCACCTCTCCAAACATGTACTTCGTCTGTTGTACAAAAGCCTACACCTGGCTCCCAAAGGGCTGGGGGGGTACCTGCTACATAGCCTTCATCCTTCCTCCAACCTATGTGGCTCCGGCAAACCATCACCGACAGAGACGATCAAAGGACATCGAGCAGGCCGACTCCACTGGAGCACAATTCTTGGATGCAATGAAAGGGCTCGTTCCACTTTGGGGTCCGATGGCGAACAGTCGGGCCATTCGACATTTATCCCAGGCAGTCGAAACAACGATGAACATTACAGCTGGTATCCTCACAAACAATACAGTCGAGCTTCAGGCGGTCCGTCTGGTGGCTCTTCAAAACCGTCTTGTTCTGGATGTGGTTCTGGCGGACCGTGGAGGAGCATGTCGTATCATCGGGTCCAGCTGTTGTACCTACATACCAGACAATTCACCCTCCGTTTACAAGGCCATCGAACACCTCCACAGACTCTCCTCAGAAGTTCACCAGGAACAAGAAGGATGGTCGCTCGGGAGTTGGTTCTGGAATACTGTAAAAGACTGGGGATGGAGGTTGCTCATGATTGCACTGATACCTATCGTTGTAATATGCGGACTCTGCCTGGGTATTCAATGCTTGCCACCTCTGTGTTCACTATTTGCTAACTGTGTGTGCCCTAAGACTCCGAACTTTGAAGCTGAACGTATGAAAGCTTTGTACGATGTAGAAATCCGTAATATGATGGGGATAGACATAAATTGACAAGCTGGCTAGATATGTTGAAAAGGGAGGACTGTTAGAATCTAGATTGCGACGTAAACATTATCGGCGCCATCTTGTCCCCTTTTAGCTCAAACATGCGCGTAAATAGCAGCCATTTTGAACACCATGGCCTCTCTGCCCACTACCGATAGCTCGCGCATCTCTCTCTCTCTCTCTCTCTGACCCCGCCAGCATCCCCCCGCACGCTGACAGCCCACGTTCTCACATGCATGGGCCATAAACCACCCCTTCAGCGCGCCCTTGCCTCGGAGCCACATTCCGCACCCGACTAACACCTCCCACCGTCCCTTTAATGATCACGCATCCTTTGATGAACCCCCTTCCTCTGTGCCCGATTGTCCCGCCCGATCTCAGGCCATCACCTAGCCCCGCGGATACAGTTTATTGCCCCTTACAGTAGGAAGCTGTCCTTCTTCGAAGAATCTATGAATGATAAAGGCCCCCACCCCATGAGATCCGATCAGCCGCGCACATTCCGGGAGCCGGAGGGATATCCAGCTGCGTGATAGTCATCACCTACTGAGATCAGGGTGGGACTTTTACTGTAAACATGTGTGGGAACGGGTTTGGAGCGGAGATTCCGAGGATGCCTTTCCGTACATCAAAGCATTAACAAGAATGTGTTTTATGTAATAAAGCAATAAACCTGTGTATAAGAGGCCAGGCCCCAAGGATGCGTTTAGAGCACCTCGAGAAGATACCCTGTTGTCTGATTTGACGTGTTCTGCTCCGTCGGAATAAACTCCTGTTTCCTGCCTTCTGTCTCCAGCGCCTGCTTCTTTGTTTGGTAATCTCGAATGGTATGAGAGGCGGCTAACGCCGGGCAAATACTGAAGGGTTCTTGGTCGAATACGGCCCTACCTTTCAACACTAAAGCTGCACAGGGCACCTTGATAGGGAACATCACTACATCAACCTAATTACCCAGCTCCAGCCCAGACACTTTCCAAGAATACTTCAAAGCGGACCAACATTATTTCAGCTGTTAACCCTCCCACTGAATCAACTGGCTAGGTCCCTACTATAGCTCAACAGCCCCCTGGTAAAAGGCACCAACCTCTCAGCCACGCTGCCCCAACCCAAAGGAATCCCAGGTCATGGCTCCTGGCGCCTGATCCCAAAATGGTGCCATTACCGTCCTCCCACCGGCTGAACCCCGTGCAGTAAACAAGAAAGAACCTAACCATCAGATCCCCGTCCTTTCAGGATAATGCAACAGCCCCCTGTAAGTAAAACTGCTTCACAACGGACCCGCCTCAATACCCGGGAGTCGATGATCTCGGGGCTTGGCACCTGACCCCAATATGGCCGCACTAACCTCCACCTTCATTATTGCCATGCAAAGTCCGTATGTGCCCTTTTCCTAACTCTCGATACCTCTCCATTCAACGGTCTCCTAGGAGTCACCCTCATCTGTATACCCCGGAAAGTCAACGACCAGCCCTAGAGCAATTAGCACGAATCTCTCTAATATTCGTACCTTACCCTCAAAGGACAGCCCTGAAAACGCTAACCCACACTTCCATATAGGGCACCTACCCCCATCCCACCTAGTCACTATGCCATCCACCACGTCAGCCTACCCCAACCCCGCCTCTAACAAACCAATTAAAACCGCACTGCCCATACTCCTTCTTGCTCAGTTCCCCCCTAACCTTTCACCCAAAGCGAAAAAAAACTTTAAACAAAAATTGATCAGACAACACCCTGAATCCCTATTCGCGGACATCTATCACTGCGCCTCCAGAGGACAAGTAAAAATGGATCTCTGAAAGACCCGAAATATGGAACTCCATCCTCAGATCGCAAATCATTATCTCCAAAATGACTAAGACTTCCCATATCCGCAAACTGACATTCTCAGCCCCCAACCGCACTAGGCGAAATGGGAACACCACTGCAATCTTCTACTCCAATGGTACAGTCTTGATACAAGTCAACAATGACAATCTAGAATCCTTTGACACCCTCTTCCGTCCCTCCGGATTTCCCCCTCCCTCACACTCCTCTCCTGCCCGCCCATCCTCCTCTCCCTTAAGAACCCAACCCGCCAACAGAACTCCATCATTCCGGTGCACCCTAGTAATAACACCTACTACCTGATGCAAGACACCACCCCCAAAACTGCCAGAAAGAACAAGTCCCCTCTACCCCCCACTGGCAATCACCCTCACCCGCCCCCGCCCTCCTTCCCTCCAAACCCACTATGAACGACTTCATCACACAGTATGTAACTACCAACCCCCTCCACAAACCCACATGCAATTTAACACTGACGCTCCAACATGGCCCCTGCCTCCCTGCACCCTCGGCCCTGCTGTGAGACACCACCCCTAACACTACCAGAGAGAACAAGACTCCTCAACCCCCCTCTGGCAACCACCCTCACCCGCTCCCGCCCTCCTTCCCTCCCAACCCACTTTGAACGACGTCAACACACATAGTACGTGACTCCCAACCCCCTCCCCAGACCCTCATGCAATTTAACACCGACACCCCAACATGGCCCCCTCCTCCCCACACCCCAGGCCCCATCTAGACCCCACACGAACAGCTCACTCACAAAAGGGCAACTTAACAACGTTAAGCTCTCCCCCAGGTCCAACTTACCTGCCCAGAATACCCACATCAACATAGAGGCTGGGCAGTGGCTCACCCGGCCTGAAAACCAGATAACAACCATAATCCAGGGTCTTAGTGAAATAGTCACCAACCTCGCCACACCCTTAAAGCCCCACTGTTTCCCCTCCTTCCCCACTCTCTCTCAGCAGAGGCCTCCCAAGGCTCCCCTCCCAAAAGGGATCTCTACCCCCATCTTTAATCAGACACAAAGACCTAAAAGAACTAGAGATGAAATGTCTGCAAGTGAAGTGGCAGCTCTCGCTTTCTCGTACGACAATCCCATTACTGCCACCCTCCAATCCAAAATACAGGTGATCACCGGACTGGGAAGAGAACAGGCACCTCCGAAATACCCTAGACCCCCAGCCACACGCACTATCCTCCCCACGGTTCCCCGTACGAAAAAACCCACAACAGAGACATCCCCCACAAACAGCATGCTCATAAACTACAGATTAGCCACAAAACATTCCACAGAGCTAGCGGAATCCATCTTCACCCACGACATAGACATAGAATTCATCACCGAGACATGGCTAAATGACTCCTTATTTCCACTCATGGACACTCTTACACTCTTGTCCCCCCTGGCATTGTGATCACCAACAAACTTAAAAAATATCAAAGAGGTGGCGGCATAGCAATCATCCACAAAAACAATATTTCTGTGCCAGAAATAGACTCCTTCAACTACATAACCTTTGAGTGCCTAACCGCCAACATCAACACTAGCAACAACAAAACACTTATCTGCCAGTTTATTTACCACCCCCCAGGCAATACCACCACATTCACTGAACACCTCTCTGACCTGATTGTCCACTGCTCTCTCCGAGACACAAACAACCTTATTCTGGGAGACATCAATATACACCTGCTAATCCAGAACCTGAAGGAGCTGCTTCACAGCAACAACCTTACCCAACACTGCTCAGAGGAAACCCACAACAAAGGAGCAATTCTAGACGCCATTATCACCTAGCACAACACTATCATGATAGGCCGTGTCCTGCATGTGAACTGGTCTGATCACCACTTAATCCTTTTCCACCTTACTCAGCCAATCACACTTATACCCCCCACCCCAGACCCTCCGAAATAGACTAGAAACTTCACTTAGATTAACATGACTGACCTAGAGGGAAGGGTTAACTCTCTCCTCACTGCCCCCGTGGATGATCTATCCACAACAAAACTCACCTCCCATTACAACACAAGCATGTCATCCATTATAGATCAAGTAGCCCCCTTGAAACTAAAAAAAAAGAGAAACATCCCATCCAGATGTTGGTTTATTACGGACATTAACAACGAAAGAAGACAACTAAGAGCTACAGAAAGACTATGGAGGAGCAACCCCTCCACAAGCCTACTCGAACAACTCCAAGCAGCCCGAAGGAAAATACAAAAAACACATCAGCATTGAAAAATCCACCTTCTTTTGCGCCGCCCTGGACAACTCAAAAAACAGGCCCAACGAACTGTTCATAATCATCAGGCAACAAACCTCCAAGCCCCCGGAATCCCCCCTACAGGCTTCCAAGTACCTGTGTGAAAACTTCACCATCTTCTTTGAAGAAAAAATCACAAAGATTGAGCTTTCACTGGACATCAACATCAACCCAATCTGCAAAAGCCTGCCACCAATGACAGTAGATCGCATGCTCAAAGGCCCCACAAAAACCTGGAAGTCTTTTAACCCCATCCCCGAAAGCGAGATCCTCAAACTGATCTCCACCATCAAACCAGCCTCTCACATCCTCGATCCGATAGCCACCCAACTGACCAAAAAATTGAAACTCTTGATAGCCCCTTTCTGGTGCAAGAACATAAACAGCTCCCTGAGAACCGACATCATACTAGAATGCCTCAAAGTTGGCCAAGTCACGGCACTACTAATAAAAACAGGCCTTGACTCCAAGGAACTGAATAACTTGAGACCCGTCTCCAATCTCCCCCTCCTATCCAAAATCCTAGAAAAATGCGTCCTCCAACAACTTACTCAGCACATGGATAGCATCAACCTTCTTGACCCCCACCAATCGGGTTTCAGAAAAGGCTATAGCACCGAGACCGCGATCCTTAACATCACAGATGACATCCACAAATCCCTCGATATCAATCAATGTTGCCTCCTCATTCTCCTAGATCTGTGGGCAGCTTTTGACACGGTTGATCACCAACTTCTCATCAAGGCTTTACAAGAAAGGGTAGGTGCTGATGAGGTGGTCCTACGCTGGTTCACCTCTTTCTTACACAGCTGCTCACAAAGGATAAAAATAAAAAACTTTACTTCCAACCTACACCCCGTCAACAGGGGCATCCCCCAGCGTTTAGTGCTCTCAACTCAACTGTTCAACATATACATGGAACCCCTCACCACCCTACTCAAAAATGCTAACATCCCTTTCCACCTCTACGCAGATGACACCCATATCTATCTAGAAACCTCCTCCATAAATGACATTCACAGACTAAATGTCACTCTAAAGGAAATCCAACACGGACTGTCGCGTAACCACCTAAAATGTAACCAAGATAAAAACCAAAATCCTCAATATCTCCAACAAAGAAGAGAACCCCTACATTTCAGAATGGCTAAAGGCTCTGGATGCTCTTAACAACAATCACACTCTGACCAACTCCGCAAAATCATTAGGAATCACCCTAGACTCAAAACTCGACATGGTCAAACACATCAATCACTCTGCAAAGAGTGCCTTTGTCAACCTGAAGCTACTAAACAATATAAAACTCTTCACCCCAACCAAGGACCTCAAAAAAGCCACCCAATCACTGGTGCTATCCAGACTCGACTATGGGAATGCCACCCTCGCTGGTACAACAACATCTCACCTAATTCCCCTCAAAACTACTCTCAATGCAGCAGCTAGAATGGCCACTGGAATCAGGAAATATGCCCACATTTCACCAGCACTCAGAGAATTAAAATGGCTCCCAGTCGAATTGCGTGCCAGCTTCAGAACTGCCTGCCTCACACACAAAGCCCTGCACACAGGAAAACCTGAGTATTTGGCCGCTAAACTCAAGAAGGCTGGTCAGACAAGGAGCCTCAGAAGCTCCAGCACCCTACTACTGTAGATCTTGAACCCTCCCACTAAACCTTAGGCGGAGGCTGGGAGCGGACGAGCGGGTGCATAATTTGCTGATTACAAGCTGCTTTTAACTTTGGTGTGATTCGCACTGATTGCTAGTGCTTTTAAATTTACAATTAGGGTGCATTATTTTTATTGTGTACTCCTACTTTATTCTAATTTCATTTTCGTCACCTGAGGCGGAAAGCTGGGTGACATCTCGCTCTCTGCCTACTTTGCTGGAACCTCTTTTTCACCCCTCTGCCTGGTGACAACAGTGTCGCGTTGGACTTTCTTTGACTGTCCCCTACCCGCACGGCCGATGAGGTGCCGCAGGGTATTCTGGGACCTGTGGGCTGCTCACATTGCTAGAGGCCATCTTAGGGGGAGCCAGGCACGCTGGTCGGCGGACCAGTGGTGCGGTCTCTCGCCTGTGAAGATATAAATCTGAGCAGAGGGACGCCCCGGTTAGATCTTGAACCCTCCCGCTAAACCTGAGGCGGAGGCTGGGTGCGGACGAGCAGGTGCATAATTTGCTGATTACAAGCTGCTTTTAACGTTGGTGTGATTCGCGCTGATTGCTAACACTTTTAAATTTACAATTAGGGTGCATTATTTTTATTGTGTACTCCTACTTTATTCTAATTTCATTTTCGTCACCTGAGGCGGAAAGCCGGGTGACATCTCGCTCTCTGCCTACTTTGCTGGAACCTCTTTTTTACCCCTCTGCCTGGTGACAACAGTGTCGCCTTGGACTTTCTTTGACTGTCCCCTACCCTCACGGCCGATGAGGTGCCGCAGGGTATTCTGGAACCTGTAGGCTGCTCACATTGCTAGAGGCCATCTTAGGGGGAGCCAGGCACGCTGGTCGGCGGACCAGTGGTGCGGTCTCTCGCCTGCGAAGATATAAATCTAGTGGCCCTCTGCTCCGCGCAGCGGACGCGTAGAGCGGGCGCGCCTCTTTCGCGCCAAAGGAGCGCCTAAGGTAAGCCTGTCTGCGCCCATCTGCGTCCCGGAGGCGGACGGGTGCGGGCGGGTCCGATTTTCGCCCCTGCGAATAGACAGTATGCGTACTTATACAGCTGTTGAGCTTACTTCTCTATGGGGTAATGTGGGCAATTGCTGCAGTGTTTTTCCTTGCAGGCCCAAAAACAAGAGGCGCTGTTCCGGTTGCGTCTGGCTTCCGGGCAACGCCCCCACTACAACCCCGTGTAATTTGCCTAAAAATAGCTCCTGTTTTCTCCTGAACACCAGATCCTTAAGTAAACATGCCTTGGACATTTATAATCTTCTGTCTGAGGCTAATCTTATTTGTCTCTTCCTAACCGAGACGTGGTTGGGAGATTGCTCTGGCCCTGACATAGCCTCCACTATTCCTTCAAACTATGTCATTTTCAGGAAGGATAGGAACAATGGAAGGGGTGGTGGCTTAGCGTTGGTGGTGGACAAGCGTTTCACTTGTTCCATCATTCCAACGGATGATATTCAAGGGTGTGAGGCCCTTGGATTTTCCCTATCCCTGTCTTCTCATCAATCTTGTGCCGGGCTGCTAATTTATAGACCCCCCGGTCCTATAGGCTCTTTTCATGAAGAGCTCCATGCCGTGGTTTCGGCACTCTGCCTAAAAACGGATCATTGCCTGCTCCTGGGGGACTTTAACATTCACATGGATTTGAGGAACGATGTTGATGCTATTAAGATCCTTGACACCACATCTCCACTGGGTCTCACCCCAATCTCTCCGTTCCCACGCACAACAAAGACCATACACTTGATCAAGTGTTTTGCACCATCCCAATAGGCATTTCCTCCCCGGTACCCATCCTGTGGTCGGATCATTTTTTAGTGAACTTCCAAATCCCTCTTTCTGACAAATTTTCGTCTAGGGTGCAGGGACGTCCTCTTCTGGCCTCTCGAGCTTATTATCGAGTATCCCCTGACATGATGGCATATGTATTATCATCTCACCCTTGCCAGCTGTCTGGCAGTTTAGAGGCGGATCTCGACCTCCTGCAAACATGGTTTGCGGAGAGACTCGATGAACTAGCCCCAGCGACGTTTTCCCGCAAACTCATTAGTCGGGCCTCTGCCCCTTGGTTCACTGCCGCTCTATCTGAGATGCGGCGGCTGTGTAAGAAAGCGGAGAGGGCCTGGCGTCGCCATTATGACCTTTCAGATAAAACAGCATACAGGGAATCCATCAAATTATACCATAGTAACATCTTGCTAGAGAAGAAAGCCTATTTTGCAAGAAGAATTGAGGCCGCTGTAAATACTAGCAAAGAAATATTTTTAATTGTTAAAGAATTCACCTCTCCCACTATGAGTTTGTCCACACATTCCCATTCTGAATCCTGGGTTATCCAACTTGCTGATTTCTTTGCCAATAAAATTAAGTCCATTCAGGACTCTTTCCGGCTTTCTGGCATGGTGATAGCCCCTTGCACCAGTGCCCCCTTGCTCTCGTCCCTGACTAGTGAGGATCCTATCCTTTCTAATTTTCCTTTTCTCTCCTGCTCTACCTCACTTGACCTTCTCACTACATTAAAATCAGGCTCTCCATTGGATCCTTGTCCAGCCAAATTCCTTGGAAAAATGGCCCCAGTAATTAACTCCCTAATCAACCCTGTGCTTAACCTCTCACTCAGCATGGCAGTGGTCCCTAGGGCCTGGAAGCAGGCTCTTATTCTACCGCTTCTGAAAAAGCCAAATTTGGACCCACTGGTACATGCCAATTACAGGCCCATTTCTCTCCTCCCAGCGTTTGCCAAGGTGGTGGAGAAGCACATCCACTCTTCCCTCTCCAACTTCCTTGAAAGTAACAACATCTTACATGACACTCAGTCGGGCTTTCGTGCTAATATGAGCACGGAGACCGCGCTGTTAGAAGTAACAGAGGCTATTAAGGAGGTTCTTGATTTGGGGGGTAAGGCGATGCTGGTGATGTTGGACCTGTCAGCGGCCTTCGACACCGTTCCCCACGGCGGTCTCCTTTTAAGACACAGGGAGATCGGGCTACGGGGAGCGGTGTTTAGCTGGTTTGAGTCCTTTCTAGCGGACCGCCGCCAAACGGTCTGGGCCCCTCCGTTCTCTGCCGAGGTGCCGCCTTTGGAGGTAGGAGTTCCTCAGGGCTCAATTTTGAGCCCTACTCTTTTCAACATCTATATGGCCCCCTTGGCGGCACTGGCGGAGTCGTATGGTGCCCAGATCGTTTCATATGCGGACGACACCCAGCTTCTTTTTTGGGATCGGACGCTTTGGCGCCGCGGCCAGGGCGACTGACGCTGGAATCTGGAGACCACGGTTCGATCCCCGGCTCCGGCGGCAGGTTAGCCCAGCACCATGTGACTCTGGGCAATAGCTCGCTTAATCTTCCCGACGGCCCCCAGCGCCTAGAGACCCTTACGGGTGATTGTGCGCTTTACAAATGTGGACTTTACTTTTACTTTTACCTGCAAGAAGGGCTCTGACTTTGATGGTGTGACTATCAGAAGCTGTCTTGGGGCTGTGTTTGATTGGTTCCAGCTCAATAGCCTCAAGTGCAACTCTGATAAATCTGAGGTGCTCTTTTTTGGTTGTCCATCTGACCCTAGGTGGCAGTTTTAGTGGTCTTCAGCCATGATCCCTCCTTCAGCTGCCTCATCCATGGCCAAGAATCTTGGTGTGCAGATTGACAATGACCTCACCTTGAAGCCTCAGATTCTTGGTCTAGAAGGGAAATGTTTTGGCCTTCTCAAAATGCTTAGGAAATTTCTTCCTATGCTTTCTCTTGATCAAAGGAAAATTACTGTGCAGGCTTTAATAGGCTCTCGCTTGGATTATGCGAATGTGCTTTATCTCGGCTTGCCGGAATATCTCCTTTCACGTTTGCAAATAGTGCAAAATTCGGCTGCACATGCCAATTTTGGCCTCCATCGGAGAGCCAGTGCTACTGATCTTCTGAAAACTCTTCACTGGCCCCCAATCCGAAAATGGATTGTTTTCAAGGCGCTTACGCTTGCTTTCAAAGCACTCCAGGATTCCGGGGCAAAATACATCAGGAAACGGCTAGCTTTCTACCAGCCATCCAGATCGCTGAGGTCAGCTTCGCTGCCCTTGGCGTCTGTCCCGGGCATTAGACGAACACGCATTGGAGGTCGCTCTTTCCGACGTTTGGCGCCCCAACTTTGGAATGCTTTGCCAGTTTCCTTGAGAAGGAATGTCAACTTGTTAGCTTTCAGGAAGGATTTGAAGTCCTGGCTGTTTGTTTAGTAGTACTTGCCATTTGTTCGCCTGTTCCTGTTTCCGCATTGGGTTTGAAGCACCGGGACACTCCTCGGAGTAGCTGAGCGCTATTGAAATCCCATTTTAACATAACATAACATAACACACTGCTCATCCCTATGAAAACATACAAACAAAAAACTGTAGCACGGTCGTTCGCAGGAAACGCGCCCAAAATCTGGAACGCCATCCCAGTCAGCATCAGGACTATCTTGTCCTTCACAAAATTTAAAAACACCTAAAAGTCCTTTTCCTCAACTGCTCTCTCCCAAATGGATAGCCAAAATCCAAGACAAGAACAACCTTATTCTGGGAGACCTCAATATACACTGGAATGAAAAAAACAACCTACTAATCTAGAACCTGATGGAGCTGCTTCACAGCAACAACCTTACCCAACACTGCTCAGAGGAAACCCACAACAAAGGAGAAATTCTAGACGCCATTATCACCTATTACAACACTATCATGATAGGCCGTGTCCTGCCTGAGAACTGGTCTGATCACCACTTAATCCTTTTCCACCTTACTCAGCCAATCACACTTATACCCCCACCCCAGACCCTCTGAAATGGACTAGAAACTTCACTTAGATTAACATGACTGACCTAGAGGGAAGGGTTAACTCTCTCCTCACTCTCTCCTCACTGCCCACGTGGATGATCTATCCACAACAGAACTCACCTCCCATTACAACACAAGCATGTCATCCATTATAGATCAAGTAGCCCCCTTGAAACTAAAAAAAACGAGAAACATCCCATCCAGATCTTGGTTTATTACGGACATTAACAACGAAAGAAGACAACTAAGAGCTACAGAAAGACTATGGAGGAGCAATCCCTCCACAAGCCTACTCGAACAACTCCAAGCAGCCCGAAGGAAAATACAAAAAACACATCAGCATTGAAAAATCCACCTTCTTTTGCGAAGCCCTGGACAACGCAAAAAACAGGCCCAACGAACTGTTCATAATCATCAGGCAACAAACCTCCAAGCCCCCGGAATCCCCCCTACAGGCCTCCAAGGACCTGTGTGAAAACTTCACCATCTTCTTTGAAGAAAAAATCACAAAGATTGAGCTTTCACTGGACATCAACATCAACCCAGTCTGCAAAAGCCTGCCACCAATGACAGTAGATCGCACGCTCAAAGACCCCACAAAAACCTGGAAGTCTTTCAACCCCATCCTGGAAACTGAGATCCTCAAACTGATCTCCACCGTCAAACAAGCCTCTCATATCCTCGATCCGATAGCCACCCAACTGACCAAAAAATTGAAACTCTCGATAGCCCCTTTCTGGTGCAAGATCATAAACAGCTCCCTGAGAACCGACATCATACTAGAATGCCTCAAAGTTGGCCAAGTCACGCCACTACTTAAAAAAACAGGCCTTGACTCCAAGGAACTGAATAACTTGATACCAGTCTCCAATTTCCCCCTCCTATCTAAAATCCTGGAAAAATGCGTCCTCCAACAACTTACTCAGCACATGGATAGCATCAACCTTCTTGACCCCCACCAATCAGGTTTCAGAAAAGGCTATAGCACCGAGACCACGATCCTTAACATCACAGATGACATCCACAAATCCCTCTATACTAATCAATGTTGCCTCCTCATTCTCCTCGACCTGTCGGCAGCTTTTGACACGGTTGATCACCAACTTCTCATCAAGGCTTTGCAAGAAAGGGTAGGTGCTGATGAGGTGCTCACAAAGGATAAAAATAAAAAACTTTACCTCCAACCTACACCCCGTCAACCGGGGCGTCCCCCAGGGTTCAGTGCTCTCACCTCAACTGTTCAACATATACATGGAACCCCTCACCACCCTACTCAAAAATGCTAACATGCCTTTCCACCTCTACGCAGATGACACCCAGATCTATCTAGAAACCTCCTTCATAGATGACATTCACAGACTAAATGTTACTCTAAAGGAAATGCAACACTGACTGTCACGTAACCACCTAAAACGTAACCAAGATAAAACCGAAATCCTCATTATCTCCAACAAAGAAGAGAACCCCCACATTTCAGAATGGCTAAAAGCTCTGTATGCTCTTAACAGCAATCACACTCTGACCCACTCCGCAAAATCATTAGGAATCACCCTAGACTCAAAACTCGACATGGCCAAACACATCAAGAACACTGCAAAGAATGCCTTTGTCAACAAGAAGCTACTAAACAAAATAAAACCCTTCATCCCAACCAACGACCTCAAAAAAGCCACCCAATCACTGGTGCTATCCAGACTAGACTATGGGAATGCCACCCTCGCTGGTACAACAAATCTCACCTAGTTCCCCTCAAAACTACTCTCAACGCAGCCGCTAGAATGACCACTGGAATCAGGAAATATGATCACATTTCACCAGCATTCAGAGAATTAAAATGGCTCTCAGTCGAATTGCGTGCCAGTTTCAGAACTGCCTGCATCACACACAAAGCCCTGCACACAGGAAAACCTGAGTATTTGGCTGCTAAACTCAAGAAGGCTGGTCAGACAAGGAGCCTCAGAAGCTCCAGCACCCTACTACTGTAGATCTTGAACCCTCCCACTAAACCTTAGGCGGAGGCTGGGTGCGGACGAGGGGATCACCGACGCGCTGGCCGGGGCGCCACAGAAATCACACCCAAAAGGGCGGCCACGGTGGAGCGCTGAGGCTTTGAGTGACCGCGGTCGCGGACAGGACCGTGGGAGCTTGGGCCTCCTGATCGTTGTGACGGAGCTTGGTGGCACCATCTGTGGGGCGGCTGAAGACTGGAGGAGCCGCGTGTGGAGACCCGAGAACTGATCCGACCAAACTGCTCTGAAGGACCGTGCTGCTGGATTGCAGGCCCCCCCCGGGTCGATCGGGACAGCAGCGCTGCTCGCACGAGCCTGGTGAGATGCAAATCGCCGGCTGCGGTGTTCCGCGGATTGGGGTCCGCGAGAGCTGAGCTCCGATAAAACCAGCTGCGGTGGGAGCCGTGAGTCATCCCCCTGGGCTGGCCGCCGGCCCCGAACGCGGAGAGAGCTTCGGGATATTCCCGAGGAGGAGCTGAGGACTGTTCCCCTGTGCGGCGACGGCCGCAAATTACTGCCCGAGGTGAGGGACATTACAGAGCGCCTTGCTGGGCCTGCCTGGACCCCCCGGGCTCCTGATGATAGCTGTTTGACTGCTGAGGAGCGGACCCAGTGGGACTTGAATACGCAGTGAGGGTCCTGAGCTGAAAGATCTGCAGTACAAGCCTGGAGGCGCGGGCTGCTGTGACGACAACAAAAGCGCTAGGTGCTGGGCGTTAGGGGGTGCCTCCGAGGAGCCCCCCCGGGCCTACTGAGGTGCAGGAAGTGAGGCGCAGTGCTGCAGAGACAGATGGCGGCAAGAGGAGCAGCATCGGGAGCCGGGTGAGGGGCGGCGAGGGGACGGAGCTGCCTGGGTCGCTGGTGGTGGTGAATGAGAGAGGATTTGCGCGGACCCGCGAAGGCGCTCCCGAGACTGGCCTGATCTCTGAAAGCCGATGGGAGTGAACTGACTTGGATGCTCCTGAAAGTGGCGCACAGAAAATTGAGGTGGCAGTAGATAAGTGCACTGAAGCGGTTGCACACCTTACCATGAGAGACCGAGGGGACATGCCCTTTACTGGTGGAGCGGTGAGAGGCTAGACGGCGGACATCACGGGAGAAGAGAGTGGATGGGGGATTTCAGAGGACACTATAGATAAACACTGAGATGCATGGACTCCGCCCCCGCATCCCTCATCTCTGAGTTGCACCTGGGAGATGAGGCCGGGAGGAGCAGAGCGGAGCTGGATGGGGCGGACCTGGTGGCGCCCGAGACAAGAGATAGTGGATTACTGGACTGGAAGTCTGGGCCCCACTGAATAGGAGCTAACGCACACTGAGACCTGAGCGAGATCCAGGTTGGGACCCACCCAGCTGCTGTACCCGTAGGGGAAACCAGTGATTTTGCCACATGAAACCGATGCTGCCCTGACGTCTGTGGATTGGATCATTATTGAGAAACAGACTGGCCTAATTGAGCTGCTGACGCTATTGATTACGTAACGGGGGCCCCGACGGTTGCTACCCGGGATCACCTTCCTCCGCTGCTTCCGCTTTAACCCTGAGCTCGACCTATCTGGCCTGCAACTTGGATGAGAGATGCCGTCATGACTTGAGGGGACTGGCTTGTACAGAGGCCCTCAGTCCTAGCCTACAACGACATTTCAGCTGGAGAGAGGCGAACGACGACTGCCCAGCATGGGGAAGCCGAGAGGGAGCAAGAGTGGCGCCCAGCCAACATCGGACACTGACACACCTGATAGGGGGGAACAATCTGACCCCGGACAGCTGCGAGACCCCCAAATACAGCTCCAATTGGACAAAATCCTGACCGTAATAGCGGATTCCAGCACGGCGTTACAACAAGATATCGCGCAAGTGGCCACGGGACAGGGCCTACTTAGGGCCGACCATGGAAAACTGGCCGACAGAGTTAAAACAATGGAAGGTACAATCCGTACCCTTGAACCAGCGCAAAAAGACCTCAAAGCCACTATGACTAATGTGCTGGAGCGCATAGATGCGTTGGAGAGGAGAGCAGAGGAGGCCGAAGGACGCAACGCCGTAACAACATCCGGATAGTGGGCCTTCCGGAGAAAGTGGAAGGGCAGGACATGGTACACTACCTTGAGAACTGGCTACAAACAGTAGTAGCGCCAGAGGGCATATCCACCTTCTATACTCTGGAGCGGGCACATAGAGTACCGGCTAGGCCACCACAACAGGGACGCCCTCCCCGCCCGGTGGTAGCCCGATTACTACACTACCGTGATAGAGACTTACTGCTCCAGAAAGCGCGTGTGAATGGCCCCTATCAGGTAGAGAACAACAAGGTTAATATCTTCCCAGATTATACGTATGAAACACAGCGCCGACGAACCTCTTTTCTGGCTGTTAAAAGAGAATTAAGAAACGAGGGACTGCAATACTCCCTTCTCTTCCCAGCTAAGCTGCGAGTTATTGTGGATGATAAAGCGTGGTTTTTTGACACTCCAGATGACGCCTGCGCTTGGCTAGAATTGTACAAGTCCAGAAAAGACGACCATGAACAAAGAGCAAGAATGATCCCAGAAGGACAACCGCAACGGAAATTGCGACGGATCCGTAACAGGCAGAGGGGACTGAGGAGGCCCTTACCATCGGAGACAACAGCGGAACGACGGGGGGTCTTGGAGGTGGTGTCTGCACTATCGGGAACTCAAGACTCCCCGGCGCAGGACGATGTAGAGTCAGAAAAAGGTATCGAACAATCTGACACTGAGCACTCGGAAACAGACAGTGTGCCCTTGCCCGAGATTATCCCGGTGACAGCGGAGGGAATGCTGGACGAAGGATAGAAATACCCGGTGAGCTGAATGAGATCGGGATAAAGACTATAGCGGACTGCTTGCTGTGAGCTCTGGGAGGGAGTTGATGATTGTTGTTGGGAGGTGGGTGGTAATTGAGACATTTATTTAGCTGGGGCTCGGTTGGACAATGGGGGCTCAGGGATGGGGTGGCCGCCTGTTGGCGAGCAACCCTTCCTCATTGCCCTTAAGGCGCACCCACAGTGACTACTGTTGGGTTAGTCATATGTTAGTGTTCAGAAGTGTTTGGATGGGAGCTAGACGCATAGTACTAGGTCCTATTCTTGCAGGGAGGTGGGGTTGGGAATGTTTTAGGGAATTGAAGGGAGGGCTCATCACCGATGTCGACACATTGCCACGCTTAGGGCATCTAGGGAGTGGCTGGAACGGGGTGCACAGGACACTGTTGGACACTGGTTGATTCGGCTAATTTGCGATGTATAACCTGGAATGTGAGGGGCCTTCGCACCATGACGAGACGCCACAAGATTCACGCTTACCTGGTACGCAGAGGGGTACATATTGCACTACTCCAGGAAACACACTTAACAAAGGCTGAAGGAGTAGCACTACAGCGTAGATGGAGGGGTCAGATCTATACCACTACATACTCAGCATTTGCTAGAGGCGCACTAATTTGGATTAGAGCCGGGGTTCCATTTCAGGTAACCAAGCAGATAATAGACCCACAGGGCAGATTTGTAGCCATAGCAGGGAAACTACAAGGTAGGGACGTAGCCTTTAGTAGTATATACGCGCCCAATGTTGATCAATTGAACTTTCTGCTGAAGATATCTGGGTCTCTAGCGCACTTCCTCGCAGGACCATTAGTGATGGGCGGGGACTTTAACTCTATAATAGACATTTCTCTAGATAGGTCACATCCCCCCTTGGCTGACTCTCCAACGCACCGCATAACCAAAGGCAGGTTGGAATGGCAAACGCGGTGGGGTCTGGTGGATGCTTGGCACACGCAACATCAACAGGACCAGGACTGCTCCTATTTTTCAGGTATGCACGAGCTACATGTAAGGCTAGATGCGGTGCTGTGCTCCCCAGAATAAATGCCGACAATTGTGAGAACTGAATACCTGACAAGAACGCTATCAGATCATAATCCCCTGCTGGTCACCATGCAATGGCTGCCTGCAGTCTCATGTGTCCCCACTTGGAAACTGCGCCCGAGACACTGGATGACCCACTTTTCCATGCTGCGCTGGAGGAGGGAATTACTCAGTACTTTGAAGAAAATGCTGGCACGACTGCGACCAGGGCAACGGAATGGGATGCCTTTAAGGTAGTCATTAGAGGGTTTTGCATAGGGAAACATGTGGGAATACGGAAAGTACTCCTAGATGACCTGGGTAGGGCTGACAAAGCACACTGCGAGGCGGAACTACTATGACCTGGTCACCCTGAACTACAAGAAAGGGTTAGCGAGGCTAAAGGAGCGGAAGCAAGCAGAAACGGAGCGTTTGCGCAGCTTTGACCACAAAACCTATACAATGAGGACTCATGCAGAGGGCGACAAAGCAGGGACCCTATTGGCTTGGCTGGCTAACCCCATGAAAAGAGGTTCCCCTATAGTGACCATGCACACAGCGGAAGGAGAGGAGGTTAACACCCAGAATGAGATCTTACGGTGCTTTACGAGTTACTATGAAGATCTCTACAAAAGCAAACTGGTGATTGGCAATCCGGCCATAGACGTCTTCTTGGACGGTCTTTGTTTGCCTGAACTAGGTCACGAACAGGCGAAAGAACTAGGGAAGGATATAGAGCTAGAAGAAATACGAGGCGCCCTTAAGCGTATGGCGCGCAACAAAACCCCAGGTTTGGATGGGTTGCCCATAGAATTCTATGGAAAATACACTGACCTCTTAGCACCGAGACTCTTAGAAGTTTATAAGGAGGTGAAAAAATTAGGGCGACAACCACAGTCCATGTGAGAAGCGTTAGTGATACCTCTATTAAAACCAGGGAGAGAGAGCGGAGACACGGCATCTTATAGACCGTTGTCGATGCTAACCACCGATTACAAAATACTAAGCAGCATTCTAGCATCTCGCTTGTTACATCACATGACCACGCTAGTTTACGAAGACCAAGCTGGTTTTATACCAACGCAAAACACGACCACGAACATCCGCCGGTTGATGCGATTGTTAGAGGAAGACCAATCAGAAGCACGACAACCAATGATACTGTCGGTAGACATAGAGAAAGCATTTGATAGCCTAGAATGGGAATATCTTTACAAGGTGCTGAGGCGTTTTGGAGTAGGAGAAGACTATCTAAGATGGACGACAGTACTGTACACCTCAGCGGTGGCCAGAGTGAGAATGGGCACGCTGATATTTGCACAATACCCCGTGGAAAGAGGCACGAGACAGGGGTGCTCACTATCTCCACTGCTGTTCGCCTTGGCAGTGGAACCTCTCGCGATCTCGATCCGGACAGGAGACCACTATGGGGGACTGCAAAGTAGAGTTGGACAACAATATATATCGCTATACACAGATGACCTTCTGCTCTTCCTTGAAGATGCTGACAACGCAATGACGGGAGCTGAAAATTTGTTGTCGAGCTTCGGAGAAGTCTCTGGCTTGAGGGTAAATTGGTCCAAGACGTGCTTGTTCCCAATGCGACAAGGGGAAACCCGACCCTCCATGATACGAGTGGTGAGATGGGAACCCAATTGTATGAAATACCTAGGAGTGTACATTTACCACACGATGGCTGACTTGCTGGAGGGAAATATTGGCCGCGGAATAAGGGCATTGAAAGGCAGTATGGCCTTTTGGGCTACTCTCCCACTATCGTTAACAGGCCGAATAGCACTATTGAAAATGATAGTGCTTCCTAGATTCTTGTATTATGTTAGAACACTACCAGTGTGGATACCTGGCTCCACCTTTAAACTACTGAAGTCCTTGATAGTGTCTTTTCTTTGGGGCGTGGGACGGCGAAGGGTAGCACAGGCCACGCTGATAAGACCTAAGGCGGAGGGAGGGTTGGCGTTCCCAGACTTTGAGCTGTACTACCTGGCGGCCCAGCTGCAGGTCTACACACAGGAAATAGCACGAGAATTCAGAGGACCGGAACATACGAGGGGTCGAGGTATGCCTCGCCATGTCCTCTCTTTCATAGCGCTACAGCAGAGACTGGATCTTAGGGATCTAACGCAAGAGGAAAAAACGATCAGACTGTGCTGGAATCGTTCACAGCGTAGGGCAGGTGTATTACACCCGTATGCCCCCGAAATCCCAATAGGGATGTTGACGGCGCTACCACACGGTGGCGATTGGTCGCAATTGCAAGACTGGGAGGAAGCGGGAGTCCAAATGCTGGGAGACCTATACGAAGACGGAGCACTGCTGCCCTACCAGACACTCCTAGAAAGATTTGACTTACCAAGGGGGGGTTTTCTGCTGCATTCAGCATTAACAAGAGCGATACAAACACACTGGAGAGAAGGCCTGATAGAACCAAGGACAACAATGGCTTGCCAATATACTATGTTGGCAGCGGGGACCTTCAAGGCGGTCACGTGTCTCTACTCCAGAATGCTCAATGAAGGACTGCCACCTCTAGATGCATTAAAAGGAAAATGGGAAACAGATATAGGGAAAGACATCCCCGAAACGGCATGGGCGCAGATAGTGCGGAGGGCCTGGAAGAGCACGAGAAATGCGGGATTCCAATTGGTGCATTTCTATATCCTTCACCGAGCATATCTGACACCTGGGAAGATCAAAAAGTACTTTAAATTAGACGATGCAGCTTGTCCTAGGTGCATGAAAGCCAGGGTAGAATTGGATCATATGTTGTGGACATGCCCAATGCTGGAGCTTTACTGGGAGATACCTTGAATGTGATAACAGAACGGGGATTGGAATTTAATATGGCCATAGGTGTCCTACATTGGTTCCCCCACACGCCAAGAACAAAATTACGAGTAAATTTATAGATATGGAACTCATACTGGCGAAACGCGAGATTACAAAACATTGAATGGCAACAGTAGGGCCCAATGGCACTAGGTGGAAGAGCGAGTTCCGCAAGTGGGCTGGCAGCAAAAGCGTGTTACGATTTCAGACTGCGCGTAGACAACGCAACGAAAAAGCACTAGAAGCAGCAATGGCATGGGAAGTATTAGTACAGGTATTGCGTGACTATGGAACACAAGAGGAAGGAGTAGAATAGTAAAATGGTGGGGGAATATCCCCGTACATGACAGGCACATCACACAGAACAATACTTGATCATTCCTGTGCACACATATTACTAAGGTCAGAACCACTTGCACGTTTCGGTGATGGGGATTTAGGGAGAAGGGAGGGACTATAAGGGATTTAATTAAAAGTATAGAAAAGAGTGTTTCGGGGCCTAGTTTACAATGGTGCACTAATCGCATTGACTGGTTTGCATTATAGCCCAATATTGTGTATGTAGGTGAGGGGGTTTCCTTGACTGACATTGTGGGATTAAGATAGCAAAGTTAATGTACCAGATTTTGTATACTATGTGGAACAAACAACCAATAAACTACGTTTTGAGAAAAAAAAATGCCAGTGTTCACTATATACCTTAAAAAAGCTGTTCCACACTTACAAGGCTCAGAAAATGAAGTCCGGGGTTTGTAGCACCACCTCTGCTTGTGTAGGGGTACCCACGCACTTAGAACCCTTCACCCTGCTCTTGGACTGAAGGGCCTACCTTAGGGGTGACTTGTAGGTTTTAAGTTCAGTGACCGGGATATAAGGCAAATCTTATATCTGAAGTGAAGGGTGCATGCACCCTGTCACGCAGATTGCAATGGTAGCTCTGTTTACATGGGCTCCTATAGGTGGCATAATACATGCTAAGGCCCATAGGAGACCACTGGTGTACCAATGCCCTGGGTGCCTAGGGACTTATAATTGTACCCTAGTTTGCCAATAGTGGGGTGTACAAAGTACTTACCAGTAAATTTAGAGTAGAGAGCACTGTCGCTGGGGTCCTGGTTAGCAGGATCTCTGTGAACTACAGTCAAAACACACTGACACCAGGCAAAAAGTGGGGGTATCTATGCCAACAATATTCTACTTTCCTACAAACTGTATTCATGAGGTCTATGATAAGCACATCATCATCATCATCAATATGTTGTGGAAGGAAACAAAGGAATGACTATGACACAGTACAGTTAAATGCACTTGTAAACAGTCCTTCTGACCCAGAGACCCAAGTTATCATAAATATAGATATTCTGTCTTCTAGGATTCAAAAAATAAAATATGAAGGAGTGAAATGAACCCACTCAGTTCTAAAAATATGATTGTTAAAAGACAAATTATTATTATTATACTTTGTTGCCAAATTGGGTGATGCATCTGTATTCTCCTCTGGAATGTCCATCAGTCTTAGGTGAATGTCTCGACTGGTCTGGTAGGTAAGCAGGAGTGTTGAGCTCAGCTTTCGCCCTTTATTCATGTAGGAGAAAAGTAGGCCCGTGGATTGTAAAACAGAAACTGTATTGTAGAGTCGAGTCAAGGAGAAGGACAGAAGGAAGGTAGCTTCATGAGGAGTGTACCAAGAAGACTCAGAGAAGAGCAAAAATCAAGATGACACAGTTTCACTTTTGCCACACATACATTCAGCAGTATTTCCCAAATCAACGCACCTCTACATTCCTCATAGCTGATTACTAGGCCCCAGAGTCGTTGTTTCCCTTTGAAGTTGATAACTTCCATTTTCTAGCTGTTGATGAGGTAATCCCACCCAGAGTCCTTCCATCCTCCTCCTGACTCAGAGTAACTCCGTCCCAGTACCGACCCAAGATAGCCGTGAAGTTCACTGCTGTTGAAGAACGAGTAAAGAAAGAGAAATGCAGTAGTTGTACAGGTTTGTACTTGTTAAATAAAGTGACTGGTCTGGTCTCTAAAGAAACAGGAAAAAGGAGTAGATCATGCAAGTAAAACTGGCTAAGTAGTGTGAAAGGGCCAATCACCTTCAGAAAAAATGATCACCTATCAGGCCCCAAACACTAAAAATCATCAAAATCAAGTTTAAAAATTAGTTGAATGCCCTCCCTCACTGCCACCACATGAATCATAAATCATCACTCTCAATCACTCAATAATATAACACTCCTTGGTGCAATAGTTACCTGTTCCAATCTAAGCACAGTGGTAGGTACACAATTGTAGCACCTCTTTGATGCAACCAATACATTGGAAATTGGCAGTCTTCTAAATCAAATGATCTACTGGGGCAGCCCTTCTAGGTGATGAAAAAAGAAGGATAGGAGTGGACCGTACAGGTACATTTTCGATAAGTAAGATTGTAAAGGCCCATCACCTTCAGGAATAATGACCACCAATCAAGCCCCAAACATTGCAAATCATCTAAATCAAGTTTACAAATTAGTTGGACAACCTCCCTCACTGTCTATCACTACGTGAATCGTCGATCATCACTCACAATCACTCATTAATATAGCACTCATTGGTGCAATAGTTACCTGTTCCTATCCAAGCACGGTTGTAGGTACCCAATTGTATCGCCTCTCTGGTGAAAGTAAAGCATTGGAATTTGGCAGTTTTGTGAATCAAATGAATATCCGGGGAAGCCCTTCTAGGTGATGAAATAAAGAACGATAGGGGTTAATTGTACAAGTACATTTTTGCTAAGTAATTTTGTAAAGTCCAATCACCTTCAGGAAAAATTATCACCCATCAGGCACCAAACATTGCAATTCATCAAAATTAACTTTACTATTAATTGAACACCCTCCCTCACTGTCTTCAATCACATAAATCATCAAGTATCACTCACAATCTCTAACTCATTGTTGCAATAGTTATACTTACCTCATCCAATCCAAGCAGGTTAGGTAGCACGTACACAATCATATCTTTGACGTAGGCAACACACTGGATTTTGGTATTGGCACTCTTGTAAATCAACAATCTTCTCGGACAGCCTGCTAAGTGATGCACAAAAGGATAGGCATGCGAGGGAGGCAGGCATTGTCTCCAATGTCATGAAGGAATTATGGAGGCTTCCTCACTGCACACTGGTCCAACTGCAATCCGGCCATATATGTGTCTAAAACATGGTGGGGTAGCATAAATCTGACACAAACAATGTTTCAGTAGCTACTTCTTTTTTTTGCAAAGAAAGAAGTTCAATGGAAAATAATAAAAAGTTCTCTGGTGGCATAGGCATATTCAGTCTGGGATGTATAGTTTGTCCTCAAACTCAGGTGGTTCACCCAGAAGTTGATCAGCTAACACACTTGTTTCTGACCAATCCTCCTCCTCCTCCTTCTGTGCAGTTTCAGGAATGGTGTAATTGTGTGGTATAAAATGTTGGTTCATTTTGATCATGGTCAATCTCAGCACGTTTTGAGGTGAGAGACTGGTCCTTCTCATGGTAACAACTGTGCCAGCGGCACTGAACACACGCTCAGCAGAGACACTGGCTACAGGATAAGCCAGATACTTTATTGCCAGCCTGCTGATCTCTGGCCATTGGTGGATAATTCCATATCAATAAAGACCTCTTTTGGATAATCCATATTCTCCTGGAACATCCTATAAATGGTCATTGGTGCAGCTACTTGCTTGACCTCTTTTGCCATCGCCACTGACCTAGACCTAAACCCTGCCATTAGAAACCAATCCAATACAGAGGTTGGGTCCAATTATTCTGTTGCTGTTGTTGTTGGTATTCCGGTTGATGGTGTTGGCCGCTGTAAGACAAACATGTCCTCTCTGAAAGTTGAATGTGGCACCCCGGAACTGTGGAGTGGGACTCTAAATTCCAGCTGTTCTTCTTGCAAGTTGCCACATTGCTCACCAAACCACCTCTTGTGTTTTGAAACATCCCCTTCAGAAAAAGGAAAAAAAGTGGGCAGAATTTTTTTGTAGCGTGGATTAGGTAGTGTGGCACAGATCTAGTGTGTGGACGTGTTGGTCATTTTGCATCCTTGCATCATAAGCCAATCGAAAGATTAATCTTTCAACCAGGGCATGCGCTTCTGTGTTTTCACTCACACCTGCGAGTGTGAACCTTTTAGACACCTACTTTAGCTGGTTCAGTAGCAGATGCAACAACGGGATAGCTTGGCCTACAGTACTGTCCTCCTTTCTAACTTCCTGTGTGAAAACCTCAAAAGGGAGTAGCATATGTGTCAGGCATTTCACTAGGCCCCATTTGTCTGCATCCATGATCATAACTTTACCAATTACATCCCCTCCTCTTTGAATGACAGACATTGATCTGTTTGTGCTTCTCAAACGCTGCAGCATGTAATGGGCAAGCACCCTCACAGGCCAGAGGAAGGAGGCATGGGAACACTGTAAAAAACACTACCATTAATTCAGCGATGCCAAAAATAAAAATGAACTGAGCTATAAACACTTTACAACACACATCCTCCAAAGGCATTTTATAGTGTAACCTTTTGCAATGGTTTTAATTAACTATGCCAATAAACTTACTTAACTATGCCAAGGGCATCAAATATTACCCCACATATACATTTTTGTACACAAAACAATGTGAAATACAGAAAATACCACGTTTTTAATTTAATCCAATGCCATTCCAGCCCTAAATGATGTTTTAAAACAACATATACCACAGAAACAGTTGTTTCATGCACCCATGACTAGTACTGGCCTTGGCCTACTGATTGGATAGCCTGTTGGCAAACTCGGCCACATAGTAAAATAAATAAATATTAGAAATTTAAAAAACATTGAGAAAATGTACTGAACTGTACAACATTGTTCTTTAACAAAAGAAGAAAAATGAAATGCAAAAATATAAGCATGCCCCTGCTAAATGTGTAGGCCACCCACCACAATACATTTGAACATTTTAGTAAGAATACAAATAAATACTGGTGCATTCCCTCTATCAAACAAACAACACCCTTGAACAAGAGTTTTTTAACTTACTTGTGAAATCTCAAATACAAAAAGTACTTAAATCCAATGGTATATATGCAGCAGACAAAGAGAGTGAGTCTTCAAGTTCCAAATCCAAATGAAAAGTGACCAAGAGATGGCCAAAGCACTGGGAGGAGCATGCGGGACAGGAACAGGAAGTTGGAGTCTCTGGGGCTCTTCCTTCCTGCTGGAAGTAAACTAATATTTAAAAAAGACTTAAAGGTTTCTCGCACTAAAAAACAACTCAAACGGTCCGTTGGAGAAAAAAACCCACTCGAAAATCTGTTTTTGTAGATTTAGCTGCTTCTCAACCATAAAAGCTACTTGAGGGGTGTGTTTGTGATTCCGAACGGCACTACTTTGGCTCCATCATGGCCAGAGACCATGCAAGCTGCCACAAAGTCTCACAAGAGCTCGCTAGCGGCCCAAGAATAATGTGGCACGAGCGGGCATGCAAATCTCGAGAACGCGGATGGAAACAAAAACTCCACCTTGTGCCTGAAAGGCTGAATCCAGAAACTCCGCGCTCCGCTGCAGAAAGCAACATGCCCGAATTCTGAAAACTCTGCAAGCAGAGCGAAGTTTTCTGCATGGGCCTAATCACAGCACACTAAACACATGTGAAAGGCTCACTGATGAGGATGCACTACTAGTGCACCTACTTACCCTAATACTGTAGGGTTCAAGTCTAGCAGTAACACCAGAGAGGAACCACACCTGTAGTCACACACTCATGTGGAAAAATATGATAAAATACAAGTAGTAAAAGTGAATCCATCTACTTCTGGGATAAATCACTATTTCAGTGTTATTGGGTCCAAAACGGTCCTTGTCAGTTAAAAGAGGGAACTGCTCTTTTTACCATCTCGCATGGACTCTCGTGATGCTTTCATCTGGGGCAAACAGAACCTGATTTCATAATCCCCTCTATTCCTGGGGCACAACCTAACCTAGATTTGAAAAAGGTTATGTCACAATTTTAGTAATACTCATTAGTTTTAGTTCAGCTAAAGATGTTCCTCATGATAGTGAGTGTGGGTGCCTCCCATTCATTTACAGTACCCCAACCAATGGGATATTTACATCTACATATCAGATTTTGAATAGTAGTATCATCCAAATCGTACTTTATTGCCAACCTCCCTCCTGTTTATTACTCGTCAATTGTACACATTATCATTTGTATCCTATCTTGCCACCATTAGTTGGTCACACAGTTCTCCTACTAAACTGGTGAGTATGAATGCTCACCCCCTCATACAATGGATGCACTATAGGAATGATTACACTACGTATCATTGGTAAATGTAGACCACCATTGTGTGCATGACAACATCCTGTTATGTTATCATGGTATGTAATCAAGGATTTGTAAAGCGCGCGTACACCGGTTGGTTTCTTGGCCCTGAGTACTAGGGGGTTGCCGACCCAGAAACAGTATATTCTTAAGCTTGGATAAAAAGCCAGGTTTTGAGAGACTTTCTGAAATTCAGTAAGTTATCGCTAGACCTGATTTCCAGGGGGATGGAGTTCCATAGACAGGGGGCTAGAGTTGCAAACCTGCAGCTCCCTTTGCACTTCAGCTGAAATTGTGCTTATTCAAACATCAGTCTGTCCTGAATTCATTACTCATTGCTTACACACATTCTCATGTTTCTACACATATACAGCCCCAGTGTATCATTAATGCGTTTCAAGACAGCCTGTCCTAAATTCTTTGCTCATTGCGTTTCACATATTCTTGTGTCTATACACTCATAAAGCACCCCAGTGCATCATTCATGCATCCCAAGATGGAAATCCATGAGAGGCTGGCCCCTCCCTCAGGATATCGATTCAGTAAATTGGTAACAGCCCCCACACCTTAGTCCATCAAGCCTCAGGTCCCATCTATTGACCATGAACTGCCACCAGTGCACATATTTTCCTAATTCTGTGCCCGGCGGTTCCTGTGGTTAAAAAGAATGGAGCCCGCATGGTGTCATGCGTTGCAGTGATGTAATGCGCCACTCATCATAGGGGAATCTGGGAAATGTAATCCGTTGCCTGTTTGTTCAATCATCATCTTTATTCAAACTTGTTCCTGTATGTTGTTGCAGCCAGTAATCACATGATATTCATGCGACAGGCCTTTATCTTGCTTTCTTGTTTATAATTTCCTAGGCTCCACTCCATGGGCCACAACATGATACTCATGCGACGTGTCTTTTACACACTTCAACAACTATAATTTACAAGGCTCAATCCCATAAGGAGACAATATTTAAGTTCCGAACTACAAATGTATATACATATATGGAAACGGTTACTGTTACTAAGCCCACAATGGTCTTAGGGATCATAGTTCAGTATTGGTCTCTTGTCCTACTCATATTGATTTAATGCACATAGATATAAGTAATATATACATGGAGGAAATAGAGGAAGCTGATATTCTTCATACTGTGCCTATGAAAAATCTAGAAAAGATAGTCCAGTGCTTTATGCCTTGATCCATTATATATATATATATATATATATATATATATATATATATATATATATATATATATATATATAGATATATATATTCATTTCCTGTCTCAGCGAACTGCTGCAGAGCTTCCTGATTGTCGGCAGTGCTCGTGCTGCAGCCCTCCGCTGCGCACTACGAAAATAATAGATTGATGGTTCCCACTTGGATTAAAAGAAACCACAGCACTCCAAGACTGCTATATCCAGTTCACGCTTTATTAAGAGGAAGCATCTACGTGTTTCGGTGCCATTGCACCTTAGTCACAGTGAAGATCTTGTGTACTGGTGCTGTATTTACCTCATATGTCACATGATCAACAAATACATAAACAGAAAGGAAGGAAGCAGAAAGGCTATTATCCACAATGTAAGTGTTTTTGGCTGCCATTTTGAACATGTTTCACTTCATATCGTTTTAATGCACCAAATTCAATTGCTTAAAGTGTGGAAGAAAACTTGCCAGCAGAATTACTTTAAGAATAAACATCTCTAAGTAAATTTGAATATATACAAGTTTAATTCATCAAATGTTGTGCCCAAGTGGGCTATACTGGCGCTTGGGCGAAGTTTGTGATCACCATTATGTACCAGGTGAAAATGTCTCACTACTGGGTAGGTGTTATCATTATTCTTTATTGCCCTTAGATGTTTAAGGATAAGCTTGTGAACAGGCAGAATTATACTCCCAACGTAGTTATTGGGGCAGGGGCATGTTAGTATGTACACTACATAATCTGTTTTACATGTTAAACTCCTTTTCACTTTCAGTTTCTTTCTAAATGGGGTCATGAATTCAGTCAGATTCTTACCATTCTCAAAAGCTTTGCATTACACACATTTTCTGAAACCTGTATTTGGTTCCAACCACAAATCATTTGTCACAGTAATATCACTCTTAACTAAAAAGTCTTTCATCGACTTTGCTCTCTTAAATGTAATCGAGGTCCTTTAGTTATTTCACTTCCTATGAGTGGATCATTACGTAACAGATACCAATACTTGCTTAATGACCTTCTTAACAACTTGTGTTTTGTATGGAAATTTGTAATGAATCTTATCTCCTTGTCCATAACTTTGCCTTGCTTTTCTTTCATATTTCTTTTATCAAAGAGTAAATCCTCTCTTTTGATTTTAGAAACTCTATACTGTGCTTTATTTAAAGTGCATTTAGTATACCCTCTGTTTTTGAGTCTTGCCACCATCTCTTCCTCTGTGTTCAGGAATTCATCCTCCTCACTATAAACACGTTTGACTCTTAAGAATTCGCCAAAAGGTATATTGTTTTTAGCACTTGTGGATGAAAACTATTCTCATGCAGGATAGAATTCCCTACTGTTGGTTTCTAAAAACCGTTGTAGTCAGCCTAGAGGTCTTAACTGTTACTCTTATATCTAAAAATTCTACCTGTTCTTTACTCATTGTACATGTAAAATGTATATTCAGATTAATTTTGATTGATCTCCTCCACAATTTCTTTAGCCATACCCTCTTCACCTTTCCATAGGGCAAAGACATCATCAACATATATTATCCATAACGTTATATTTTCAGTCCTTTTGTCCAGTGTTGGTCCGTTGAGCGCCTGCTCCTCCCACCAGCCCATATACGAATTTGCATAACTGTGGGCGAAGCAGGTGCCCATCGAAGTTCCTCGTGTTTGCTGGAAAAGTTCTCTATTAAACAAAGAAAATTCTTACTCAGACACCACTCCAGCATCTTTCAAATCATTTGATTGTGTTCATAAAATTTAAAGGCTCTGGTTCTCAAAAAATGCTGTGTAGTCAACAAGCCGTCCCTATGTGTTATACTTTTGTAAATTGATGCCACATCTAATGTTAGCATCACCATGTCATACTACCATGTTACAACAAACATTCGCTTAAAAAATTTGTGGTGTCCCTAAGGTATGAGGGAAGATTCTGTACTTGTGGTTGCAGGAAATGGGCAACATAAACAGAAGTGTTTACAAAAAGTATGTCTATTGCTGCTACAATGGGTCTGCCTGGTGGTGTAGTTGTATTCTCATGAATTTTGGGAAGTAAGTAAATTTAAGGTGTTTTTGTTTTAGTATGTTTCAAAAATTTCAGTTCATCACAATTTAACAGATTTCTTTCCCTACGTGCATCAAGCTGGCTATAATAGTCAGTTTTAATCACTTCATAGTTTCTTTGTGTGATCCTGATGTAACACTCCCTGTCATTCAATTGTGAAAAAGCTTCCTCAGTGTACATTAGTTTGTTCCATAGGATGACATTTCCTCCCTTGTCAGACCAACGTAACACACAAGTTACATTATCACTCCATTTCTGTATCGCTTTTTTAAAAGTTTCTTCTTTCCTCAATTGTGTTCTAATGTCATTTTCCTTCCTATATTGCAATTTTCTTAGTCCCACAATCATCAAATCCAAAAACACTTCAATACCATCATGTGCGGTTGGTGGAATACATTTCGATTTAACTCTAAAGTGAGTGCCCCCACCTTCACTCCCACAGATCCCAGCTTCATACATTAGTTGTGTATCACTAATGTTATTTACAGTTTCCGTTTCTTCCAATGACACAAGGTCCCTAAGGTAATTCAAATCAGAAACCTGTCAAATATCTTGTCCACTCATACCACTTGTCTTAATAAATCTCTGGGTTGGTTAATGCTTAAAAAATTTCTTTTGCCTCAACTTCCTCACAAATTTAAATAAATCATTTCTTGCTCCAGCAAAGTCAAACCCCGAGAGTGGGCAAAAAGAGAGGCCAAGAGAGAGTACTTCTTCATTTGTTTGTGAAAGTGGGGAGTTAGTCAAATTTATTACCATATTTCTTGTTTCGATCACTTCTTGGTGCTGCGTGTGCTCCGTCCTTTGAAGTTTGCATCTCTTCTTTTGTCCCTCTCTTCTAAGTTTCCTGTAGCTTTTTGCTGGTATTGTTTCCGTGGATTGTGGTCTGTTCTTCTGTCCTTGCATAAAAAAACGTAACTTCTCCTGTAGTGAAGAACTGTCTTTGTCCCCAGGAAACTGAGGCTCAAGAAATGTGTGTGTGTGTGTGTGTGTGTGTGTGTATGTGTGTGTGTGTGTGTATATATATATATATATATATATATATATATATATATATATATATATATATATATATATATATATATATATATATATATATATATATATATATATATATATATATATATATATATATATATATATATATATATTTTTTTTTTTTTATGTATTTTTTTTTTTTTTTACCCAAATTGCCCAAGCTTTTGAAGCGCACACTCGGCTAGATTAAACCATTCAGTTTATTTTCACAAGGCATGAACTCGCATTAGTGTCCACTGGTTGCATTGCTTAGACCTGACGAGTTTCAAGGCTTCTGCCTATCTTCAGAGGTCGCTGATAAAATGACTCGTGCAGGTGGTTCTGTTCAATTAAATAATAAGGCATGGCCCGCCCTTAGGGCGCTTCGTTTGATGTTGTTGGTGCATGCTGGGCTTTGTAGTACGTACCAGAACAACTAACACCTTCAGTAGGTCCCGCTCTTGTCACATTTAACAGCATAATTTTCTAAACCCTTAGTGGGCCCACAGGACACCATCCGAGTTATTTTTACCACAATCTCGCCGTACTGCATTCAAGTTCGGATGAAGTTCCGGACACAGTCTCTTTTGGTTCAAGATGGTGCTGCTTCCGCGGCCAGGCTGCCGCACAGATAATTTTAACCCAAATTGCCCAAGCTTTTGAAGCGCACACTCGGCAAGATTAAACCATTCGGTTTATTTTCACAAGGCATGAACTCGCATTAGTGTCCACTGGTTGCATTGCTTAGACCTGACGCGTTTCAAGGCTTCTGCCTATCTTCAGAGGTCGTTGATGAAATGACTCGTGCAGGTGGTTCTGTTCAATGAAATAATAAGGCATGCCCCGCCCTTAGTGGACTTTGTTTGATGTTGTTGGTGCATGCTGGGCTTTGTAGTCCGTATCAGAACAAGTAACACCTTCAGTAGGTCCCGCTCTTGTCACATTTAACAGCATAATTTTCGAAACCCTTAGTGGGCCCACAGAACACCATCCGAGTTATTTTTACCACAATCTCGCCGTACTGCATTCAAGTTCGGATGAAGTTCCGGACACAGTCTCTTTTGGTTCAAGATGGTGCTGCTTCCGCGGCCAGGCTGCCGCACGGATAATTTTAACCCAAATTGCCCAAGCTTTCGAAGCGCACACTCGGCAAGATTAAACCATTCGGTTTATTTTCACAAGGCATGAACTCGCATTAGTGTTCACTGGTTGCATTGCTTAGACCTGACGCATATATATGTTCCAACTTCTCCTTCTGAAAAAACAGGGGAACAGCTAGGAAATGAGTTTATTAGTTATGGCGGCATAATGCATTTCGGCCTCTTAATGGCCTTCCTCAGATGCCTGTTGTGGTCAGGATGCAATTCAAACATTCAATTATGTAAGTCCTGCTGCTTCCCCAATGGTGGAGATCCGCTCCGCCCCCTTCCAAATATCTTGCTCACCAGACCGTAGTTCATCGGAACTACTGGTCCCAGGATGCAACACCATCCAGGTAGGTGCTGCTAGGGGAAATAATGAGTCACTCTCAGTGGAATAGCGGAGAACAGGGCTCATCAGAACGTTAAAAACTGCCACAATCCTGTTAAAAATGTTCTTGAAGCATCTCCTTGCGTCCCCTTTAACCGCATCAGCCCCTCGCTCCAGGCATCAATGTAAGCTGAGGCAGGGGTGTGAATACAGCCTGCCTTACGTGTCGCAACCCACTGACCTCCTGGATTGTAGAGGCAGGCCACGGAACACTCGATCCCTCGGAACTGAACAATCTGCAAAAGCAGCAGCCTGCAAAGTCTGTGCCTGCTTGCGATACGGGGGCCTCCGATTCACGCTGCTGGCCAGGCGTGACAAGCATGTTCCAACTTCTCCTTCCAAAAAAAGAGCGAAGGCCACACAGGGGAACAGCTAGGAAATGCGTTTATTAGTTATGGCGGCATAATGCATTTCGGTCTCTTAATGGCCTTCCTCAGATGCCTGTTGTGATCAGGAGGCAATTCAAACATTCAATTATGTAAGTCCTGCTGCTTCCCCAATGGTGGAGATCCGCTCCGCCCCTTTCCAAATATCTTGCTCACCAGACCGTAGTTCATCAGAACTACTGGTCCCAGGATGCAACACCATCCAGATAGGTGCTGCTAGGGGAAATAATGAGTCACTCTCAGTGGAATAGCGGAGAACAGGGCTCATCAGAACTTTAAAAACTGCCACAATCCTGTTAAAAATGTTCTTGAAGCATCTCCTTGCGTCCCCTTTAACCGCATCAGCCCCTTGCTCCAGGCATCAATGTAAGCTGAGGAAGGGGTGTGAATACAGCCTGCCTTACGTGTCACAGCCCACTGACCTCCTGGATTGTAGAGGCGGGCCACGGAACACCCGATCCCTCGGAACTGAATAATCTGCAAAAGCAGCAGCCTGCAAAGTCCGTGCCTGCTTGCGATACGGGGGCCTCCGATTCACGCTGCTGGCCAGGCGTGACAAACATGTTCCAACTTCTCCTGCCGAAAAAAGAGCGAAGGCCACACAGGGGAACAGCTAGGAAATGCGTTTATTAGTTATGGCGGCATAATGCATTTCGGCCCTATTAATGGCCTTCCTCAGATGCCTGTTGTGGTCAGGAGGCAATTCAAACATTCAATTATGTAAGTCCTGCTGCTTCCCCAATGGCGGCGATCCGCTCCGCCCCCTTCCAAATATGTTGCTCACCAGACCGTAGTTCATCGGAACTACTGGTCCCAGGATGCAACACCATCCAGGTAGGTGCTGCTAGGGGAAATAATGAGTCACTCTCAGTGGAATAGTGGAGAACAGGGCTCATCAGAACGCTAAAAACTGCCACAATCCTGTAAAAAATGTTCTTGAAGCATCTCCTTGCGTCCCCGTTAACCGCATCAGCCCCTCGCTCCAGGCATCAATGTAAGCTGAGGCAGGGGTGTGAATACAGCCTGCCTTATGTGTCGCAGCCCACTGACCTCTTGGATTGTAGAGGCGGGCCACGGAACACCCGATCCCTCGGAACTGAACAATCTGCAAAAACAGAGGCCTGCAAAGTCCGTGCCTGCTTGCGATACGGGGGCGAAGGCCACACAGGGGAACGGCTAGGAAATGCGTTTATTAGTTATGGCGGCATAATGCATTTCGGCATATATATAATATATCCACTCCGTGGGCGTCTCTCCTGACCTGTAATATGGTGGCGTTCTCAATTTCTTTTTATTTCAGTCTTTAATCCGTTCATTGCTCCAACAATTAGTAATATTATGCAAAATGTGAACAGCAAACTAATTCCCCAGACTAACGCATTGCAGCTCCTGCCTTCTACTTGGCCTATTCTTACACCACAGTGATTTCTATTCCCTCCTTATCAACTGTCCCTCTACTATTTTCATGCTCAGTTAAACACTAGTAAGCTACCCTATTTTCTCTCAAGGTGCAACTCAGCCTCCTATTTCTATGAATTGCTTACTCATATTGCCTTTAGTGACTTTGTTTTTAGAATCTTATTTTTTCTCACAGTTTACCTCATATCAATGTTTCACTATGGATAATAGGGCCCTTTAGTACCTTAATATATGTGTTTTTTTCATTATGATTTTAATTCTAATCTTTATGAGTTTCGACTTCCGTCTTCTACTAGGCCTATTTATATATATATTCACTGAAAAAACCATAGGTTTCAGGTTATATATAGTTAGGAATTAGCATTTAAAAAACCGTGCAAATTCACTGAAAAAACCATAGGTTTCAGGTCATATATAGTAAGGTATTAGCATTTAAAAAACCATTGAAATTGCTCCTATATAGTTAGTTGTACTAACTATATTTCGCGCACCCGCAATCCACTGCTGATGATGTCACATATTACATCATTCATGACATGGTCAGTGACATCACTGATGACATCTCAAATGACATCACTGATGACATCACTGATGACATCTCAATTGACATCACTGATGACATCATTCATGTGATAATACGATGCACCTCCTCACACTCTAATCTAACCTTTGATACACCCAGTCTTAAATACAAACTACCATTTTTGAAACCATTGACACACCAATACCAGTTACTACATACGCACTCACTGATTCCTAGGTCTACACACACATTCACTCATTCACCCATACAATCACTCATACATACAGTCACTCATCAAAACAATACTATCATATGCACTTATACACCTATAGAGACCCTCACACACTTTCACTCATCCATGGAGTTTCTCACACACCTAGTCAGTCATGCAAAGAATGAATCACACTCCCATTTCCTCATCTATACAGTTATACACACAACAGCTTACTTATCCAAACATATACTAACACATACTTACTCTCTTAAACAATCACTGACACAAGTACACATTGATCCATACAGCCACTTGCATAATCACTGGCTCTCATGTATAGTCATTTATATATACCAACTCTCACATGCACTGTGTTTTACATATGTACTTACTTGGACATGTAGCACTGAGATATACATTCACTCACCAACACACCAATGCACACAGTAAACCGCCCATACAGCTGTTTCCATATGCACTCTTGAACTCATACACCTAGGCCTCGATTCCGATCCGGTAAAATATTCCGCCGTATGACTCGTATCCGTATCCGAATCCGTACGAATGGGAACTTTACGTCCGACCTGCGAATTCCGATCCGTTCCCGCCGATTTCCGTCCGAATATCACCGAACCGTCCGAATCACAGTCGATGATCCGTACGAACATGCATCGGGAATCCTACCATACGATTCGTAACCAGCCCGTACAAACACACAAGTACGATCCTGTACGAGAAGCCTGACAGCGAATCGTACGGAACAAAGTTATCGCACTTGAATAATGATTCGTACGGCAATATGCGGCTCGCATCTAGCAGCGTCAACACATACCACACGCGTACCCCTCGCTCACGCACAAGTACGACATGCACACCCCCAACAAGCCTACGCGAACACCCCCACCCGCCAACGGCCCGTACCAGTCAATCGCACGCACACCCCCCCAACAAGCCTACGCAAACACCCCCACCCGCCAACGGCCCGTACCAGTCAATCGCACGCACGAGTACGACACGCACACCCCCCTACGCGAACACCCCCACCCGCCAACGGCCCGTACCAGTCAATCGCACGCATAAGTACGACACGCACACCCCCCTACGCGAACACCCCCACCCGCCAACGGCCCGTACCAGTCAATCGCACGCACAACTACGACACGCACACCCCCCTACGCGAACACCCCCACCTGCCAACGGCCCGTACCAATCAATCGCACGCACAAGTACGACACGCACACCCCCCCAACAAGCCTACGTGAACACCCCCACCCGCCAACGGCCCGTACCAGTCAATCGCATGCACAAGTACGACACGCACACCCCCCTACGCGAACACCCCCACCCGCCAATGGCCCGTACCAGTCAATCGCACGCCCAAGTACGACACGCACACCCCCCAACAAGCCTACGTGAACACCCCCACCCGTCAACGGCCCGTACCAGTCAATCGCATGCACAAGTATGACACGCACACCCCCCCCAACAAGCCTACGCAAACACCCCCACCCGCCAACGGCCCGTACCAGTCAATCGCACGCACAATTCCGACACGCACACCCCCCCAACAAGCCTACGCGAACACCCCCACCTGCCAACAGCCCGTACCAGTCAATCGCACGCACAAGTCCGACATGCACCCCCCCCCAACAAGCCTACGTGAACACCCCCACCCGCCAACGGCCCGTACCAGTCAATCACACGCACAAGTACGACACGCACACCCCCCCAACAAGCCTACGCGAACACCCCCACCCGCCAACGGCCCATACCAGTCAATGGCACGCACAAGTACGACACGCACAACCCCCTACGCGAACACCCCCACCCGCCAACGGCCCGTACCAGTCAATCGCACGCCCAAGTACGACACGCACACCCCCACAACAAGCCTACGCGAACACCCCCACCCGCCAACGGCCCGTACCAGTCAATCGCAAGCACAAGTACGACACGCACACCCCCCTACGCGAACACCCCCACCCGCCAACGGCCCGTACCAGTCAATCGCACGCCCAAGTACGACACGCACACCCCCAACAAGCCTACGTGAACACCCCCACCCGTCAACGGCCCGTACCAGTCAATCGCACGCACAAGTATGACACGCACACCCCCCAACAAGCCTACGCGAACACCCCCACCCGCCAACGGCCCGTACCAGTCAATCGCACGCACAATTCCGACACGCACACCCCCCCAACAAGCCTACGCGAACACCCCCACCTGCCAACAGCCCGTACCAGTCAATCGCACGCACAAGTCCGACATGCACACCCCCCCAACAAGCCTACGTGAACACCCCCACCCGCCAACGGCCCGTACCAGTCAATCACACGCACAAGTACGACACGCACACCCCCCCAACAAGCCTACGCGAACACCCCCACCCGCCAACGGCCCGTACCAGTCAATCGCACGCACAAGTACGACACGCACACCCCCCTACGCGAACACCCCCACCCGCCAACGGCCCGTACCAGTCAATCGCACGCCCAAGTACGACACGCACACCCCCACAACAAGCCTACGCGAACACCCCCACCCGCCAACGGCCCGTACCAGTCAATCGCAAGCACGACACGCACACCCCCCTACGCGAACACCCCCACCCGCCAACGGCCCGTACCAGTCAATCGCACGCACAAGTACGACAGGCACACCCCCCCAACAAGCCTACGCGAACACCCCCACCCGCCAACGGCCCGTACCAGTCAATCGCACGCACAAGTACAACACGCACACCCTCCCAACAAGCCTACGCGAACACCCCCACCGCCAACGGCCCGTACCAGTCAATCGCACGCACAAGTATGACACGCACACCCCCCTACGTGAACACCCCCACCCGCCAACGGCCCGTACCAGTCAATCGCACGCATAAGTACGACACGCACACCCCCCCTACGCGAACACCCCACCCGACAACAGCCCGTACCAGTCAATCGCACGCACAAGTACGACACGCACCCCCCCCTACGCGAACACCCCCACCCGCCAACGGCCCGTACCAGTCAATCGCATGCACAAGTACGACACGCACACCCCCCTACGCGAACACCCCCACCCGCCAACGGCCCGTACCAGTCAATCGCACGCACAAGTACGACACGCACACCTCCCTACGCGAACACCCCCACCTGCCAACGGCCCGTACCAGTCAATCGCACGCCCAAGTACGACACGCACACCTCCCCAACAAACCTACGCGAACACCCCCACCAGTCAACGGCCCGTACCAGTCAATCGCACGCACAAGTACGACACGCACACCCCCCCAACAAGCCTACGTGAACACCCCCACCCGCCAACGGCCCGTACCAGTCAATCGCACGCACAATTCCGACACGCACACCCCCCCAACAAGCCTACGTGAACACCCCAACCCGCCAACGGCCCGTACCAGTCAATCGCACGCACAAGTCCGACACGCACACCCCCCAACAAGCCTACGTGAACACCCCCACCCGCCAATGGCCCGTACCAGTCAATCGCACGCACAAGTATGACACGCACACCCCCCTACGCGAACACCCCCACCCGCCAACGGCCCGTACCAGTCAATCGCACGCCCAAGTACGACACACACACCCCCACAACAAGCCTACGCGAACACCCCCACCCGCCAACGGCCTGTACCAGTCAATCGCACGCACAAGTCCGACACGCACACCCCCCCAACAAGCCTACGCGAACACCCCCACCTGCCAACGGCCCATACCAGTCAATCGCACGCACACCCCCCTATGCGAACACCCCCACCCGCCAATGGCCCGTACCAGTCAATCGCACGCACAAGTACGACACGCACACCCCCCCAACAAGCCTACGCGAACACCCCCACCCGCCAACGGCCCGTACCAGTCAATCGCACGCACAAGTACGACACGCACACCCCCCAACAAGCCTACGCGAACACCCCCACCCGCCAACGGCCCGTACCAGTCAATCGCACGCACAAGTACGACACGCATACCCCCCAACAAGCCTACGCGAACACCCCCACCCGCCAACGGCCCGTACCAGTCAATCGCACGCCCAAGTACGACACGCACACATAACGCCAACACCCAAACCAGCACAAGGACTTTGCAAACAAGTGGCACAACAACACTGAACATGTCTCCTGTGTACACACCATACAGAATCAATGTCCTGGTCACAGCCAAACAGAGGTCAACACTAACACCCACCCCATATAACACACACACAACCAATTCAAATTAAGCCACACCCACTATTTGACCAATAAAAGGGTCCACACATACAACCCATCATCCTTTGCAACATACCCATTCTTGCAAAGAAACAGAGAGCACACCAACTATTGCAGCCACATACCTTTACACATACACCCTATCACATCTACACCCACACCACCCCCTTCACAATCACAACCACACACCCTCATCCATACACACCATCACCCCCTCAATCACATACACCCCATACCATGACCACACCCAAGAATCCAAAGTTCACTAACCCGGAGATGGAGATACTTAAGGATGAAGTCATCAGAGTCGAGCCACAGCTGTTTGGCGCATTGGTCAGACAGACCAGCATGGCCGAAAAAACACGCCTGTGGGAGAGGATCGTAGACCGGGTCAATGCTGTTTCACCCATACGGCGCACCAGGGGGAATGCCAGGCCAGGTGGTATGATCTGCGGATGATGGTCAAGAAGAAAATGGACCAGGACTACGCCTCTGCACACCACACTGGAGGTGGTGGTCCCCGCAGACCTCCTGTATACCAGCCCTGGGAGGAGAAAGTCATGGCCCTGCTGCCACCGGTGGGAGTACATGGAATAGAAGGAGCCGTTGAGTCTGGTGAGTGTACAAAAAATACATGTTACATGGGTGGACTTACAACAGTGCCCAGCAGCATGGGGTGGGTGGCCATGAGTCCTAGCACGACACAACTAAAAGTGGTTTGTTGCAAGTGGGACCCACAAAGGGTGGAAGGTCGAGGGTAGGAGGCTGCTCTCATCCCATATGCCCCAGGGCCTCACCCAGGCACCATGCCCAATGTACAGGGATAGGGAAATATCACACAAGAAAGTAGACCACAGATCGTAAACAATATCATGTTGTGGACACACCTTCCAGAGATACAATATTTTGTGACACAGTAAGGCAGTGTAGCAAGTGAGCAAGCACAAACAACCTGCCTCCAACCCTGTCTCCCCCTCCCACTGTCGCCCTTTCCCTCTGTCACCCTCTCCCACTGTCGCCCTCTCCCACTGTTGCCCTCTCCCTCTGTCGCCCTCCCTCCCTCTGTCACCCTCTCCCTCTGTCACCCTCTCCCACTGTCGCCCTCTCCCACTGTTGCCCTCCCTCCCTCCGTCGCCCTCCCTCCCTCCGTTGCCCTCCCTCCCCCTGTCACCCTCTCCCTCTGTCGCCCTCCCTCCCTCTGTCGCCCTCCCTCCCTCTGTCGCCCTCTCCCTCTGTCACCCACTCCCTCTGTTGCCCTCTCCCTCTGTCGCCCTCTCCCTCTGTCACCCTCTCCCACTGTCGCCCTCTCCCACTGTTGCCCTCTCCCTCTGTCGCCCTCTCCCACTGTCACCCTCTCCCACTTTCACCCTCTCCCTCTGTCGCCCTCCCTCCCACTCTCACCCTCTCCCACTGTCACCCTCTCCCTCTGTCGCCCTCCCTCCCTCTGTCGCCCTCTCCCTCTGTCACCCTCTCCCTCTGTTGCCCTCTCCCTCTGTCGCCCTCTCCCTCTGTCACCCTCTCCCTCTGTCACCCTCTCCCTCTGTCACCCTCTCCCACTGTCGCCCTCTCCCTCTGTTGCCCTCTCCCTCTGTTGCCCTCTCCCTCTGTCGCCCTCCCTCCCTCTGTCGCCCTCTCCCTCTGTCACCCTCTCCCTCTGTTGCCCTCTCCCTCTGTCGCCCTCCCTCCCTCTGTCGCCCTCTCCCTCTTTCACCCTCTCCCACTGTCGCCCTCACCCACTGTTGCCCTCTCCCTCTGTCACCCTCTCCCACTGTCACCCTCTCCCTCTGTCGCCCTCCCTCCCTCTGTCGCCCTCCCTCCCTCTGTCGTCCTCTCCCTCTGTCACCCTCTCCCTCTGTTGCCCTCTCCCTCTGTCGCCCTCCCTCCCTCTGTCACCCTCTCCCTCTGTCGCCCTCTCCCACTGTCGCCCTCTCCCACTGTTGCCCTCTCCCTCTGTCGCCCTCTCCCACTGTCACCCTCTCCCTCTGTCGCCCTCCCTCCCTCTGTCACCCTCTCCCACTGTCACCCTCTCCCACTGTTGCCCTCTCCCTCTGTCGCCCTCCCTCCCTCTGTCGCCCTCTCCCACTGTCACCCTCTCCCACTGTCACCCTCTCCCACTGTCACCCTCTCCCTCTGTGGCCCTCCCTCCCTCTGTCGCCCTCCCTCCCGCTGTCACCTCACCGCATCTCCCTGGGCACACACACAGTTGCACCCAAGCACTACACAGGCCTTACAAACACCATAGAGCAGAATGTTTAGGGATGTCTCCTAATTACCAGCAGTCATCCACTAAGTGCCTGCAACACACACACACCATTTCCAGCCAACACTGTACTGTGTCAGGACACACATATCGGAAACCTCTGTAGTACACAATGGCCACAGGTGTAGGCAGCACAAGTCCCTCCTGTGATCACTGCAAACACAAACACCAGGACAAGGTCACACACCCTGTGCATGAACACAAAACCACAATTATGCCAGCATGCTACATCAGGGGGCAATACTGTCCCAATTGTCATGTACCATAACAGAACACTCACTCATATGAAAACTCATACTACTCATACATGCATACATTTGAATGTCCGGATTATGCAAGGCCTAGGAGCTCTTGGCTGAAACCACTCTGCCGTAACATGGGCACACGTAGTCATTTAGTAGCCTTGCGTATTCTAAGCACGGACACTTCCCCCCCCATAGTCTGTGGAATAGCAAAATTTTTAAAGCAGTTTTGGCATATTCGATGTAAGAGATTGTCAGTAGCTGTTTAATCCTTGTTTTAGCTAATTTATTAACGGACTTTATATCCTTTTATCACTTTTAATATTCCAATATTTCTTACTGACTTCTTATGGCATAAACTTTTTTGTATACTGTATTGATTGTATTATGTATGTGCTTATAAGATATCTCTGTGTATCGAATAAAAGCTTATGACTGACTGACTACTCATACATGCACATAGCAGATGCTCAAGTCCATTGTGCCGCTCAAACAATGCATGTGCCCCATCTCATGAACGTTGTGGATGCACTGAAGTACCAACATGGACATGGGTATTGACAAGGTAATGCGTCTTACAGAAGTGCCAAGTTCAAAAGCCATGATCTATAAGTGTGTGTACAGGTCCAGGGGTGTTGGCATTGTTTGGCCATCACGGTACAACAAAAGACATCCAAAGTAGTAGATGTCATGCAAATTAATGATGCTCTGTCTCTTACATCAACATGCTGTATCTAAACTCTGTGCATGCTTGACGCAGACATAAGGATTTACACCGTATCCTGGATGTTGCGTGAACATGACCAATGCTTTACATGTGTTGTGCCGCCAATACAAGACACAGCAATGGCTGTGTCAGTCATTGTCAAGAGAATGGAAGAATGAAAATACCCCAGAGTACATGTCAATTTACTACCACTACATACACAACAGAACAATGTCAACAATGTAAAGCTTGTGGAACTGTGATGCTCATAATGGATAACTAAACAAGATGTCATTTGATAGTGCCTTAACAGTGTCTGTCTGTCCCACACACAGGGGAACGTGTGGCCCCCCCACCCCCAACCAGGGGGGAGAAGGATCCCAGTCCCAGGCTCAGCAGGACCCAGACCCCAGCGACGCCACTTAACGCACTGTATATGACCCCAACCAACCTGGCTCCTCTGGATCCCAAACCCTGCAGCAACTGTACCAGCTACATCTCAGCCAACCACCAGACCCATTCCCACCACATCCCAACAGACAGGTCACAGCCCTGCCCATGATCCACAAGAGAGCCAGTCTGAAAATGAGGGACACCCTTTATTGGGCGCCCCTGAGGTTGCTGACGACCTCCACCCTGGCAGCACTCGGGGGGCCCGTCGATTGGATGTGCCCACAAGCGCAGGCCGTGTTCGTGTGAGTCAGGGTGGTGGGAGTGGCGGAAGGCGGAGGCGAGATTCTGGCCAGTCAGCTGCAGCACCCGATATGCCTGAACTCGCTAACATCCTGGAGGCATACCGGCGGGACACCAGGGAGATAGGCCAGCTTGCGGAGGCCCTCAACCAGGTGAAAGAACAGCAGGCAGAGCAAATAGCCAGGCAAGACCTACATTATGGACGGGTGGAGGCAAGTCTGGCTCAGCTCTTGGCGGTGCATCAGGAAATGAGCCAATCGCTACGTCAGATAGCTGCCAACATGCAGCACCCTCCCTGTGTCACAAGGCCAGCAACATCACGGCAAAGTGTGACACCAGCCACAGGGAGGGAGGAGGAGGAGGAGGAGGAACTCTCTGACGTAGCATCCCATGAATCGTCCAGGCCTGCACCTTAGGGTCCCCCAAGGAAGGTGGGTCGTCCACGGCTAAGACGTTGAGGGGCAGTGGGCCATGCACATATCCCACGACACTGGACCTGGCATATTGCCCCTGGGTGCAACAGCATCCCCTATGAGACTCTCCCACATGGACATGCTAGTCACAGTCTGCCCAATGATGCCAAGCACTGTGGCCTGGACTCTGTTGACTGAAACTGTAAGGCATCTCATCTCCGGCAGTGAACTTTGGATTCCACCCCTTTCTGTACAGCACCTATTCACACAAGTTCTCCCAATAAATATACTAATCCTCATACGCATGTGGTGAGTTATCTTTGAACCACAGCATAAATTGATATGTGTGTGCAAATGTATGAAATGCAAGGATATCCAACAAACAGCAGCCAACCACACACTTGGATCAGAATCTGAGTGTGGACACACATTGGGCCAAAAATCCTAACAACTAGATACATGGATGGAAAGACACACCTGTGTGGGATAGTAAAAGCTGGAGGGGGGTTTGGAGCCCAAAACTGCTATCACAGGCAGGCCCAGGAGAGTCACTTTGAGGTGTACAGATCAGTGTGACAAAAGTAGTTGTCCACGTGGGGAGTACCTACAACTGTGTCCTCAGGTATGTGAACTATCTTCTGCATGATGCAGTACTGTGGATGTGATGAATGGCGCACAGGACAAGGGTGGCAGGACAGACTGTGGGCAATGGGCTGTAGCACTCTACACAAGCACACCTGAATCGGTGACCTACCCCTATGTAGCTACAAGTACTATACTACTGTAATGGGAGCAACGCATACAGAACAACTACCCACATCTGACAAATACCTACACCAGAATGGGGAAATCACACCACACCCAAGAGACGTGGTCATGGTTTGTGTCCCCTGTGGCTACTTGACTGACAATGACAGCTATGTTTTTGCTGCTGTGGCGTTGACAAGGTAACACTGTACAATATTGTGCCTATGGAAGCTGTGTGTGTGCTGTACACGGCACATGACCTGGTGGTACATAGACCCAATGTCATGTGAATCTGCCATAGTCGTGCCAGTATGTGTTGCACACACAGGCATAGCAGCTGCAATGGCTGAGTTAGAAGCATTGTGATAGCAGGAGGGTGAATGTCTGGGGTTGTCTGTGTGTAGGGTGGCAGGAGCATGGTCTATAAATGGATGGAAGGAGGGTCATCCTGTAGGTCTCTGTGTCCCTGGATAATGTGCGCTGCATGGTGGCTGTATATGCAGCAGCAGCAATGAGTGAAGACATGCTGGCAGGAGGGGTGTGACAACTTGCAAAACAAGCACATACCACAAGGGCATTTGCAAGCCACAAAGTGACATGTGTATGTGAAGGCAGGAGTGTCTGCCTCACTCAGGGTCACTGCAAATAAAATGGCACAGTAATCACCAAAGATCACAGCCACTGGATCAGGGCCCTTGCGGACAAGTGGGGCACAAGACACACAGCGTCAGCAGGTGTAGACTACAGCTAGTGTGTTCATAGCCAAACAGCAACTACAAAGCCATCTACCTCACACACAACATAGTATTCTAGCCTCCCCCACACCATGCGTGTGGTCACTTTACAGGTAAACACATAACAAGCATAAGCTAACTTCATGCTAAATAGTATACATGCACATTAGAAGGACATGTGCATTGACATCAAGGCGGCACAATAATCTGTAGAAGTCAGACGTCATGCACAACATGATTATTTACATTGTGAGCCCATAGAGCATTATCAAACATACATGAGCATTGGCAAGAACTCCAAATAACACTATTAATGATGTCGCCTGTAATGCAGCAGGACTATTGGCTACAAGCCTGTCAAGGACTGGCCGTACCTTTCTTCATCAGAGTGGTGTGATGCTCAAAGGGTTCCACCTCCAAATAGCCCCTTGGTCTGAGTACAAACAACAGACACAAAAGGGTGATCAGGCGAGGGAAGGAGAGGATGGGAACTGCTGGGAGGGAGACCTGAAACAGAGGTAAATAACCATTAGGAGTACATTCTCATGTCACTGACACTTCAAAAACATCATTAGCTACACTGTATCAGTCACACCTGTGAAGTTTACTGACTGTATACAATTTTAGATGAGCAATCATGGTATCACATGAGATGCGATGCTATGACACAGACACATAAAACCTAGGACAGTCTGTCATCCATTCGAGTCATGTGTAACGCTCTCAAGTGAGCTACCATGTAATGAGATCTATGTTGTTACAAATCATTCACTGGCTCAGATGAGGTTGACCTTACAAACAAATGGAAACATATGGCAATGCTACTTACGCTAACTGTAATGTCTGCATGTGATTATGGGTACCCATAAGAGCCATGTACCCCAACTTGACTTGACCCACAACAGCTGTAAGTATCACATATGATGACGAAGCTAATGATCTACATGCAATGAAGGCACTCAGTAGCCAGTCTTTTGATCTGTCAAGTTTGCATTACTATGCTAAACATGATATGCAGGTTTAAAAGATATAAAGTGCAAGTGATGTTGATCCAAGCCACATAATGAGAGCCTAGCATTGCCCAGTAATGCTGCACGGGACTAGAGATTCATGGGAATGACCGCACTCCACTGGTGCTACACAATAAATCACATATGCATCACCCAAACATTGTCATTTCTCATGCTAAACATTCATGGCATCATGTGAATCAAAACAGAACTGCTACTCACTGTGAAGGCTGGTGTAGCTGTATTTTCGAGCTGCACTGCGGTAACGACATGACAGTGACATGATATATTGCAACAAGGGGCAATGCATCCATGTAAACAGAATGACAGGACAGTTATCTCAACATGTGGAACATAGACTGTGCCACACTTACACCACATGGTTTGATGGTAATCAAACAGAACTGGCCCACAAGCTGGAGGAGAGGATCCAGTCATATTCTAATGCACACAGTGAGGCTGCAATCCCCCACAGAGTCCGTGGTTGTGACCTCTGACACAATGTAAAGCCATGGTATATGCAATGTTGCAGTGTCAATGTCTACACACATAGATGCATTCACCAGAGTCTCTAACTACAACAGATGACAGTCAGATGGGGTGACTATCCTGTCATGGGAGTGGGCATACATGTAATAAGTAGCATTTTGTAGTTGCATGTATGCATGGTCTCACTACATGCACATGAACATGTACCACACGTTTCAAAACATACCAACGCTAAACAGCCTCATATGAGTCCTTACCCAAATTGACTTCTCCACATGTCCATGCATGCTCCGTTGATTTGGCTGACGTTGCAATCATGATGAGCAATAGCAGGATGACCACGATGACCCCAACGGACAACAGGCAGGGCGAGCTGTGGATGAGAGTGGCACACAAGGGGTCAAGTTCTGTTTCATGTCATTTTGACAATGTCCTGTTTATTATCCAGATGTTGTAGTACACCTGTACATTCAAAATGCACACATAGCACGTATGTGTGTTGTATTACATCTGCACCTGTGTGACACTGCACAACAAACATCCAAGTGAGCTTGCATACAGTCTGTTGCATACACAGCATGCTATCCATGCAACTCTATAGTAGATGTTTCAGATTACAGCTGCTATGACTCACCATCATGAAAAGTAGTTGCGGATGAGGTGACTCCGGATATCATCTTCACCCTCCTCGTCGCTGGCATCCTGGGCAAGGCCTTCATCCTCAACGGGCGGATGTTCCAGCTCATCAGGATCAAGGTAGAGTGGCACGGCCTTCTCCACTGCCATGTTGTGTAGCATGCAGCACACGGTGAATATCTCACACACCTTGCGTGGGTTGTATTGGAGGGCTCCGCCTGTCTTGTCCAGGCACCTGAACCGGCTCTTCAGGAGTCCAAAAGTTCGCTCGATCACCCGCCTGGTCTTCCCATGAGCATTGTTGTACCGCTGGTCTGCAGCTGTCCTGGGGTTGCGTAGTGGAGTCATTAACCACGGCATGTTTGGATATCCAGCGTCTCCTGCAAATTGACATCATGGAAATGAGTGTGTAATATGATGCAGATCATGAAGTTGTGACATACTGACATACATAGCTGACAGGGTATACTCACCAACAAGACATGCCCGGTGGTTGTGCAGCTGCAGCATCATCTGTGGTACCCTGCTACGCCTCATGATGAAAGCATCATGGCACGATCCTGGAAAACATGCACAAACATGTGAGATAATCATGTTGGCAAGACACACCACCAGGGCATTTATCGAGTGGTAGTGTTTCCTGTTGCGATACGCTTGCTCCTGAGCCTGTGGTGGCACCAGAGTAACATGTGTACCATCAATTGCACCAATTACATGTGGCATGCGGCCCAGGGCATAGAATTCCCCCTTGACATCTGTCAACTCTTCTGGAGTAGGGAATGTAATGAATTCATCCAGGTGCAGCAACATAGCTGCCAATACATCACCCAATACCCGGCTAAACATTGTCTGAGACATCCCTCCCACATCAGCTATGGTGAATTGGAACGTACCTGTGGCAAAGAAATGGAGGGCTGCCATCACCTTTACCTTGGGTGTCAGCGCAGTTGGATACCTGTGGCGTGGTTGTAGGTGAGCCTCCAGCCTGTCCGTCAGGTCCTTGATCATCTGTCTGTTGAATCGATATCGACGGATGCAATTCCGCTCCCTCATGGCTTCCAAGTCAGGCAACGGCCTTTCCAGAGGGGGTGCCCTGCAATACACAATTTATCAAATATGTCTTCAACTGTCTGACTATAACAATAACAATGTACATGGCACAAGCAACACTGCTTCAAATTATCTTGACAATTTTGAGTGTGGCGTGGGATACACACTGATGTAACATGTGCCAGCTCCCAGCCACTCCTCCGTGAAAAGTAAAAGACCTGTGGTGTGTGGAATGGATATGACATGCATACAAATGATCTGATGGAAAGGTCTTAGTGAGCATTGACAGTGTATCATGTCAGTGACACACGTCATATGAATGTCAGTAGCAGCTTGTCTGCACATCCAGACAGCTGACAGCAATACACACACACACACCACATGTGCCATCATTTGCACAGTTCTGCCTTAGTCATGTTGCGGTGTTTACTTTCCCTAACTATTACATGACCATCATCATACATCATAAATCTTAGATTTGTGACAAATGGTCTGTGCTGCGATCACACATATGAGTGGGTAATTAACACACGGGGCATGGTGTGTGTACTCAAGAAACCAGGTCATCACGCCAAGGACATAACATAGCTGCTCCTACAGCACATGTACTGAACTGTATGGACTAGTTACTTACGTTTTGTAACAAGATATCAGTAAGGAACAGTAGTTAGTCGCATAATCCAGACTTTGAATACATGACAAGCTTTTGACAAATTTGCCTCCCTGGATGCCATCGATCTGCCCAGTGAGTCGGGGCTATCCAGGCCACACCGGAAAAAAGACAGTGTGGGTGATTGGCATCCTACAAGGGCGTGGCCAAGTATCGCCCGTACCTACAACGCACACTCTGCCAGCAGTTACACAACCATGTCCCACAGAGAGTGTGGGTAGCAGACAAAGAGGCATGTGATGTAGGAAGAGCCCACTCCCAGACTCAGGGAGGATGAAGACATGTTTCCGTAGTGCTCATACCTCTTGGATGCCCTCCACAGCGGAGCTAACGGGAATGTGGTCTGTGATTTGGGGGCCTGGATGCCCATGCTCTCTGGGGTGGGGTGGGAGGAAAGGGAACATGGTCAGTCCGGGGAGGGGTGTGGGCGTCTGACAACGTGCCTATCTACAGCCAAACATGCAGCGTGCCTGTACATGCTGGCCAATATAGATACAGTACATTCCTGAAGATAGGCCTGCAGAGGCACAGGTTGGTCCTCACGGCGGCAACGGGGAGATGAAGGGGCAAGGCTCCGGCCACCCACGTAAACACTACACTGTACGTTGCCCGCTCATCCAAAAACACGTTTGGAGTAGAGACATCACCAGTGTCAGGCTAGGTGTCCAGACCACTTGCATCCCCAAGTCCACCTGTCCTGTCGTCTTGGGACTGACACTCACGTGCCACTGGGTCTTCATGACCCTACCAATACCCATTAACACCCATTGTAATGAGCTGTGGCAGGCTCATTGAAGTTTTACTCCCCATGCAGCATTAATAGCGGTGTTCAGCCGCACAGTCTCCACGCTGGAGCCGTACAGTGTGTGGTATTGGGGACAGCACCACCCAAGAACGGCACCAAGGCTGACACCTGGGGGACTGTTGCCAGTGAGGTTGTGAGGTGAACCAGCGAGGACCAGGATGACCATTCACATCCTGTCTGTCCCAGCGGTTCCGGGACGTATGCGCCGCCTGCGTCAGGGACAAAGCGAGTGATGGCGTCAGGGGCAATTCATCAGACGCGCTCGTGCCCCCAGACGGGTCCGCTGGGCCAGGAGCCGACGCGTAGGCCATTGTTGGGGTGAGGGGCATCATGGACATGAGGAAGTGCACCAACTCCTCCTGCTTCACATGCAGGGCAGGGCCCGGAGGTCGTGGTGCAGGCTACGACGGCGGCTAATCTGACAGAGCCGCATGGCCGGTGTCACCCGGATCACATGCAGCATTGCACGTGCATTGTGGGGATTTGGAAGTGCGATGACATATCTTTGACTTATTTGGGATACCTGACGACTCAGCCCTGGAGGACTGATGTGTAATTCAGGGGCTCTGATGTCTCAACACCCATGCCCAGGCACTCGTCCTACGTCCAGACCATGAGCTATAGTGGTGCAGGGCCAACTGCTGGAGTCTGAGCGGCTTGTGGGTCCAATCACACCTGGATTCATAGGTGTGGTTCCGGCAGTCGGAGCAGCTCTTGTTGTTGTGCTTGACGTGAAAACAGTGGAGACACCAACGGTGAGGGTCAGTCACCAACATGAGTCGTTGGCATTCCTAACAGGCTTTGAAACGGACATTCATATTGGCACCGTCCGGAGTCAGACAATCCAAGTGAAATGGTCAGAAGTGAACGTACTATGATTTTGGTGGAAAAATGACTAAGCTTACACTCATACGGGACCAGCGCTTGTGTTGTGAAAAAAAGTTCCTGACGTGTGCACGCAGAGGTGACGTCTGAGTACTCAGACAACGTCATCACGGCACACACAACGCCAACAACACATGCTGAGCCGCAGGCCATGCCTACCGACACACAAGTGTAGTGCTGAGCGGTAATTGCCATATCCAGGATGACACTTGGGGATATTCAAAGGTGAGTAATATGATACTGACCTGTAAATTTCATATGCTAACATCATGCACAATGTCGCACATGGCACACACATGACGTGGCACACAGGGTCATGCTGTGCGGCTATTACACCTCTGTGACAGTGGGCATGTTGCTGTCATCATGTGGCAGTTCCCTGTACTGAATGGTGTGGCATTCCAGTGTTGATGTGCATCACAATATGTTGTAGACTATACTCCGGTGTGAAGTGTTGAATGCATGTGATGCACATGTGAAATATGGTTGATGACATGTCTCGCCAGCTCTTCACACATCAACTGAGTCACAAGGTCACAGTCCCTGTGCTTCTTCTATGTCTGCCACACCTTGGGCATGCTGATGTATGGATGCCATGCTGATGTATGCATCCACATCCTAGACATGAGTGTAGACTACATCCCTGCTATGTGATTTCCTAGAGTCACTCTCCCAATGGTGACATGGGGTAGGACAGGGACGCAGCCTACACAATCGTACACTTGAGCATGTCTGACACACTGTATCCCAATGGTACGTGCGTGTGTACGCTTCGTTTCCCTATTGCATTTCAGCCATACGCGAGCCAAGCGTACCCCAATGGTACGTGCGTGTGTACGCCTCGTTTCCCTATTGCATTTCAGCCATATGCGAGCCAAGCGTACCCCAATGGTACGTACGTGTGTACGCCTCGTTACCCTATTGCATTCCAGCCATACGCGAGCCAAGCGTACCCCAATGGTACGTGCGTGTGTACGCCTCGTTTCCCTATTGCATTTCAGCCATACGCGAGCCAAGCGAACCCCAATGGTACGTGCGTGTGTATGCCTCGTTTCCCTATTGCATTTCAGCCATGCGCGAGCCAAGCGTACCCCAATGGTACGTGCGTGTGTACGCCTCGTAACACCATTGGATGGGTTGCATACGCAACGGCAATGTCACCGTACTTGTGTGGGTATTTGAATAAATACATAGCCAACATCTAGGGGAACAGTGTACTGATCAAAATGCAACCAGGTTGTCATGGAGTTTTTTGAGCCTCCTACAGGTGTTCTAGGAAATTCAGTTGGGCAAAAGTATACAATGTTGCAAATGTTGTTGTTCAGCTCAGGCTCAGTTTTCAAACCATGCATATGTGTGTCATGGCCTTATGTGTGATGTGATTGGATGGAACATAGGATGCTAACTATGGTGGCCTATCACACACTACTCCTTGGACTCACAGACCCTCTGCAGCACAGATATAAGGCAGCATGTGGCTGTGGGAGGGCACAACATTGGTGTGGTAACCACAGCTGCTGTCTCTGAATCCTCTGGACCCTGATTTGCTGAGCATGGAGAGGGCACCTGCATTCACTGATGCTGAGAACAAGGCCCTGCTGGATGCCCTCCTGCCAAACTACAGCAAGCTGTATGGAAGACCAGGGGATCAGGTGAGTGATGTGTGCAATACCTTGGAGTGTGCACCTGTTGTGTGTGTGACATAATGGCCACTGTGTATGTATGGTGTATAGATGCAATGTTGCTGGGAGTGAATGCCAGGGTGTACAGTGTTGTGTCAAGAGGGTTATTTCTTGTAGTGGGGTGTGTGACAGCGTGTCACGGGCTGCAGTGCACCCAGATGTAGCATACATTGCTCTGTGAGTGCCATGCTCTAAGAGTGTTTAGCGCACGTCATGTCATCTGTAGCCTTTCAATGGCATGTACTGCAGCAGTGTTTGCTCACAGACCACATACTCCTGGACAATGATGCAAATGTGTGGAGCCTACGATGCCCTGTTGTCATCAAGTATTTTGTGCACATATGTGTGTCTTTTGAACATGGACCAGGTGTACTGATGCTCTTTTACTTTACATTTGTGACAGGTATCTGCCTATGAGAAGGGTGAAATCTGGCTGGACATCGCCAGGGCTGTCAGGAGTGAGGGGGGGCCTCGCAGGAGGCTCAGAAACATCAAGAAGAGGTGGCAGGACATCCGGTGCTGGAGCCGCCGCATCGCCAGAGTCCAGCTGCATCTGGAAGCTCCACGCCGGCATGGCGGCACCCGCCACCTCACCCCCCACATGCTCCGGGTCCTGGAAGTGGTGTTCCCAGACCTCCATAGGTAGTTGCAGGAGGGACAGCAGCAAGTAGGGGAGTAGGTACATGTCTGTTTGTTCTCATGTGTGTCACATGCTCCCTGCAGTGCTCCAAGGCATGGTAACACTCCCATAGTTTGTGTGGTGTGGTCAGACAGGCACTCCATGCATTGGCATTAGAATGTCCCAGTTTCTGCAGCTGCTTCTTTACATTTTTTGCCGTACTCCACATTTGCCCTGCGCTTTGGCTGATGTTTGTTTTTCACATGTACTCCTATGGTGCAATGTCTCAGTATGCATCTTCCTTTGCACATCATCATGTTGGAGGTCGGTCTGTGACACCTGTTGGTACATTACATGTAGCACCACATGTTCACTGTGTCTGCCATTCTTCATATTTTGGCACTGATCTTGAGTCTCAACATGTGTTTTCTGCACGAGTCTGCCTCAGTGGCCTTGGTCCATGGTACTCTTTCGAACTGTCATGTGTTGGATACAGGTGCTTATGCACACTCACACTGGGCAGTGCGTGTGTGCATATTCGCCAAATAAGTAGAATGTTGTTTCTAACTAATAATGATGGTCAGCCACACAATGAGGCTTTGGGTGTCAACAGCTGTGATGCCAGTGTGAGGTGCTGTTACACTTGATTCATGTCCCAGGATGGCATCACATTTCAGTTCAGGCAGGACTTTTCCCATGTGGCACAAGGTGTAAGCAATTCAAACATGTCCAGGTCTGGGTTTGAGTGGCAGGGTGTGAAAATGAGCTGGGATGCATAATCAGCTATCCTGTTGTCAGGCAGTGGATCATCATTGTGTCTCTCATACTAGTTTTTTCCTTGCCTGTTTCTTGTATCCTACTATACATTGAGCGTTGTGTCTCTCACAATTGGCCACAACTAGACTTTGCATTGTGCAGAGTTCTGTGTCATGTGACTCATGATGCATGCCATGTTTAGAAATTAGGCAAAATGTATTGTAGCTTATATGTCTGATGTGTACAGATGACTGATATGTTTGTGTTGTTCTCCTTGCCCACAGCATCATCATCTGAATCTGGAGGAGACACAGGCGCAGACCAGGCAGAGGTACCCAGCGACAGTGCCACCTGCTATGAGGAGTCAGAGGGAGGCAGTGGCACGGAGGGTGAGGAGAGTCTGCAGGCCGGGCGACATGTGACTGATACATCTTACCATGCCGACAACTCCGAGTCAGACTCTCAGGAGGAGGGGGAATATGCAGCAATGGTCACATCTTCTTCTTTGGCTGCCCTTCCCTCCTCCAGTACCATCTCCACCCTCCCAGTCGTTAGTGTCCCTAGGGTCCGTGCTAGACCCCGTGTCTCCTTTGTTCCCGGCACCACAGCCCCTGCCCCTGTGTCCCCTGCTGCCCTCAGTGCTGAGACTGTGGACCTACTCCGGAAGATTGCAGTAGGTCAGACATCCATGCTGACTGTCCTCCATGGACATACACAACTGCTTACACAGGTGGTGTCGTTCATGGAGGGCATGTCATCGGCCATGTCTGATCTACGTCGGAGTGTGGCTGCCATAGAGTCAACACTGACGGCAGCTCTGTACACCCAGCAGCATCTGTCCCCCCCATCCTTCAGACCCATCCACCTCTGCCTCTCACATACCTACACAGCATACACGCACACGCCACAGGTCACACACACAGCATAAGAAGCTCAAAGCTCCACGCACCCATTCTCAAGGGGAAGTAGGCACACCCACAGGGAGAGGGGAGACACCTCACACACGCATCCACACACCCAGTAGAACTGACTCACAGCCCTGTACCTCCACCCCCAATGTGTCCCCGGGTTCAGGTGGTAGTTTTTCGGCACTGGCTGAGGTGTGCAGCCAGGTTTTTGAAGCTACTTTTGGCGATGCCCCAACCAGTGTGGATGAATCCACTACACCTGCACCCACTCCACCTGTCCTTCCCCCTCCTGTCCATGCGGTGCTGGAGGATTCCACAGATGGTACCCCCGTAGTTTCCACAGTGGATTAAACGCCATGTGCAGGCAAGTTTGGGTGTGAGCACACCCATGGAGGCACAGACTGTTGCAGAGACATCTTTGGACTGGCCATTGGCCTTTAATGAGCGAGGACTCTTATTTGCTTTTCTATTTTGAACCAGCTGAATAAAGCTATTATTTTCCTTTTCTGAACTTTAGTTTGTGTGACAATGTCTGTGACTGCTGTGTACCTGGGAGGTGTTGTGATGTTAAAATATAGGTATGTTGACATGTGTCAATCTCCAGGTGGTAATGTGGTTAAGAATGGTAGGTTTTTGTTGTAAAGGCTGGCCACTGTTGGGCAGTGGGGGGGTGTTATACACACACACTCTGATGCTGGGCACTGGTGGGCACTGGTGGGCAGTGGTGGGGGTCTCAGCCACACACACACTCTGATGCTGGGCACTGGTGGGCACTGGTGGGGGTGTTGTCCACACACACACTCTGATGCAGGGCACTGGTGGGCACTGGCGGGGGTGTTGTCCACACACACACTCTGATGCTGGGCACTGGTGGGCACGTTTGGGCAGTGGTGGGGGTGTTGTCCACCCACACACTCTGATGCTGGGCACTGGTGGGCACTGGTGGGGGTGTTGTCCACACACACACTCTGATGCTGGGCACTGGTGGGCAGTGGTGGGGGTCTCAGCCACACACACACTCTGATGCTGGGCACTGGTGGGCACTGGTGGACACTGGTGGGGGTGTTGTCCACACACATACTCTGATGCTGGGCACTGGTGGGCAGTGGTGGGCACTGGTGGGGGTGTTGTCCACACACACACTCTGATGCTGGGCACTGGTGGGCACTGGTGGGCACTGGTGGGGGTGTTGTCCACACACACACTCTGATGCTGGGCATTAGTGGGCACTGGTGGGCACTGGTGGGGGTCTCAGCCACACACACACTCTGATGCTGGGCACTGGTGGGCACTGGTGGGCAGTGGTGGGGGTCTCAGCCACACACACACACTCTGATGCTGGGCACTGGTGGGCACTGGTGGGGGTGTTGTCCACACACACACTCTGATGCTGGGCACTGGTGGGCAGTGGTGGGGGTGTTGTCCACACACACTGATGCTGGGCACTGGTGGGCACTGGTGGGGGTGTTGTCCACACACACACTCTGATACTTACACTTACAATGACATAGCAGACGTATGTCCCACACGTCTATTGCACTGGTGTTGTGCGGTGCCGTACCGTACCCCGAGGTCGTTGACGTACCGTACCCCAGCTGGATGGCGTACATGCTGCACGTATTACACTGGTGAAGTGCGGTGACGTACTTCGATGACGTAGGTGCGGCACGTCTCCGTATTGCACTGGTGTTGTGCGGCGACGTACCGTACCCCGAGGTCGTTGACGTACCGTACCCCAGCTGGATGGCGTACATGCTGCACATATTACACTGGTGAAGTGCGGTGATGTAACTCGATGACGTAGGTGCGGCACGTCTCCGTATTGCTCTGGTGTTGTGCGGTGACGTACCGTACCCCGAGGTCGTTGACGTACCGTACCCCAGCTGGATGGCGTACATGCTGCACGTATTACACTGGTGAAGTGCGGTGACGTACTTCGATGACGTAGGTGCGGCACATCTCCGTATTGCACTGGTGTTGTGCGGTGACGTACCGTACCCCGAGGTCATTGACGTACCGTACCCCAGCTGGATGGCATACATGCTGCACGTATTACACTGGTGAAGTGCGGTGACGTACTTCGATGACGTAGGTGCGGCACGTCTCCGTATTGCACTGGTGCTGTGCGGTGACGTACCGTACCCCGAGGTCGTTGACGTACCGTACCCCAGCTGGATGACGGACATGCTGCACGTATTACACTGATGAAGTGCGGTGACGTACTTCGATGACGTAGGTGCGGCACGTCTCCGTATTACACTGGTGAAGTGCGGGAGTGTGTGGACCAACGTACCCAGACATTACAGTCGTGCAATGGAGATGTGTGCATGTGGCAACATGTACAGGTATGTTGGACTTCGTTGTACTCACCTTCTGCGCCGTCGTTGGTTTCTAAGTACGAGGTGGTGGCCGTACAGGATAGGGATGAGACGGACGATGGCGTTCATGTCCTGCTTGTCGCGTACCGGGGTGCGGTTCGTGCCAGAGTGTGGATTTACGGTAGTTTTGAGCTCTTGTAGAAAAAGAGCCGTACGGAGTGTGTTCTACACGGATCGTACTTCCTGGTTCAGGAGACGCGCTCTTTTTACGTTCGGACGTTGCGTCGAGCATCAGCCGACTGCAATTCGTATGGCCTTTCGATTCGTACGCCGTTTTTTACGAGCCATACGGAGTGACGCTTTAGATTGTGATCGTACTTGCTGATTCGTACAGGGACGCCTATGGGTACGACTCGTACGGGGAAAAACGCTCCTTACCGCAATTCGGAGCGCTTTTTCCCGAATCGGAATCGACGCCCTAGTGAATCAACTGCTCACACATCTATGCACAGAGTCACAAACCTCCCAGTCACCCACACACACACTCAGTCTCACATACAAATACTTGGGCAACCAATCAATGACCCATATAGCCACTCATATAGCTACTGATCAACACATACAGCATCTTACACAACAACAGACATACTGATGCACACATTCAGACAGTTTAGTCACTAACCCATGCATTCAGTAAGACACATTTAATCACTCACTCATACAGTCAGTCACACGCCTACTAAATCCTTCATCCAGACACTTATACATCTACTCATTCTTCAATATGTAAAACATATTTAAACTTTACAGAAACACACAGTCACTGGATGATGTCATCAGTGATGTCATCAGTGATGTCATTTGAGATGTCATCAGTGATGTCATCAGTGATGTCACTGACCATGTCATGAATGATGTAATATGTGACATCATCAGCAGTGGATTGCGGGTGCGCGAAATATAGTTAGTCCAACTAACTATATAGGAGCAATTCCAATGGTTTTTTAAATGCTAATACCTAACTAAATATGACCTGAAACCTATGGTTTTTTCAGTGAATTTGCACGGTTTTTTAAATGCTAATTCCTAACTATATATGACCTGAAACCTATGGTTTTTTCAGTGAATTTCCAAGGTTTTTTAAATGCTAATACCTAACTATATATGATATGAAACCTATGTTTTTTTCAGTGAATTTGCAAGGTTTTTTAATTGCTAATATCTAACTATGTAAGGATTCAAACCTATATATGACCTGAAACCTATGGTTTTTTCAGTTAATTTGCACGGTTTTTTAAATGCTAATTCCTAACTATATATGACCTGAAACCTATGGTTTTTTCAGTGAATTTCCAAGGTTTATTAAATGCTAATACCTAACTATATATGACCTGAAACCTATGTTTTTTTCAGTGAATTTGCAAGGTTTTTTAATTGCTAATATCTAACTACGTAAGGATTCAAACCTATAGTTTTTTCAGTGAATATATATATTTTTATTTTCAAGGTTTTTTTTATATGATTACAGGGTCCGCGCACCGTGAGCGCTCCGAAAGCACACCGTAAACGCTCCAAGCTCTTACCCCGACAAATTTTTTAAAATTTCTAAAACATAATATCTACGTTTTTAACGTTGGTTTTAAAGGTAGACAATATTTGCTTTAATGTAGAAAATGGTTTTTTCAAACTTTTAACAACAGTATATTACTTTTTAAAGTAGTAACAAATATCGCGAGGGTGCGTCGCACGTGCACGCATCGTAAGAGCTCCGTCCTCGCACCGTAAAAGCTCCAAGCTCTTACCCCCGAAAGTTTTATAAACTTTAAATCGTTATATCTACGTATTCATTGCACAATGTAAAGGTACACATTATCTGGAATAATAAAGAACATGTTAATTTAAACTTTTAAAGACCATATATATCTTTATTTAAGCAATTATAAATCTAGCGAGGGTGCGTACTATGTAAACGCTCCGTAAGATGACGTAAGCGCCCGGTAAACGCAGCGTAAGCTTACGTAAGCGCCCCGTAAACGCAACGTAAGCGCTCCGTAAGCTTACGTCCAACCATGTGACCTTAAACCAAAAGATTTAATTGGTTTATAATACTTCCTACTCCAATTGTTGAAAAACCCCTCCCATGTTCATCATTCTTCTTTGGCTTTCAGAGAAGCAACACCTTTTTTCTACAGCTCCTAGCTACAGAAAAATACTTCCAAATGGCTGAACATCCAGAGTCTGACCATTCTTCTAATGAAGAGTTTGTTGAAGAGGACCCTCACCCAAGTAAGAAGAAGGAGTCCATAGTCTGGAATTTTTTCAGTTTTCCAGAACATCAAAAGAAAGTAAATGCACCACTGGTCACCTGCAAGATCTGTGACACAGTGTTATCAAGAGGAAATCCAAATAAGAAATATTCATTTGGAACCCACACCATGGAACGTCATGTAAAAATTATGCACCCCAATAATTGGAGCAGAGCTGTGGTGCAAAGATCTCAGGAGGAGTACTCTTCTCCTAGTACATCTACAGCAAGAACCGGAGTACCACCAATGCCATCTTCAACGGTGGCGAACATTCAGCCAGAACTGAAAAATCTAATGATGCAATGCATAAATTGCAGTAAATTAGTAGCCTTCGGACAACAGTCCATTGAAGTAATTTTACAGAAAAACAGGAACCACAGATGCACGAAATATTTTTTTTCTTTCAATTCCATAGTTTGTTCCTGTGGAACAATTATTTTGTGTACAAAGTTCATTTTTCTATGTCTTTCAAGCAAAACAAAACCAAAAAAAAAAAAGTTCTTTTTAGAACTACCTCTACTGGTTAAAGAAAGAACTACATTTCTCTGTTTGTATGTAAAAGTTTGTGATAGTGAATGTCAAAGTGCAAAACTATAAGAATGTGGTACAGCATAAACCTATAAGGTGTTTACCTATAGTATACTGTACTACTTCCAAAGCACTGAAATGTAATATATGTATATAAATATGTTACAACTCAATGGGCCAGATGTACGTAATCTCGATTTACCTACTCATAAATACCGAGGGCCCAATGTAGGTAATCCCAGATTACCACTTCTTAAATACCGAATCATACCGATTCGGTATTTAAGAACTGGCAATGGGGATGTAGGTATTTTTACCGAATTAATTACTGATTCGGTAAAATTCGGTAATTACCGATTCGATAATTACCGAATCTGTGTTTGCCATGGATTCCTATGGGCCTTGAAGCCCATAGGAATCAATGGCAAATACCGATTCGGTAATTACCGAATCGGTAATACCGAATCCTGCCAGGGGGAACAGGGTGTCACTTTGACACCCTGTACCACCCCTGCTTTTGACTTGTGTGCAATGTGACACACATACATGCCCTTAGGGAATGTATGTGTGCCACATGGCACAGGTGCACATGCACAGATGTCCATGTACACTGGAATTCCTTATTTACCACCCAATTGTATTGAGTGGTAAATAACGAATTCTTAGATGCCTCTAGCACTATCAACAGTGCTACCTACATTAGAATTGACAGATTTGGTATTTTTACCGAGTCTGTATTTACCGATTCGGTAATTTTACCGATTTGGTAAATGCAGAATCGGTAAAAATACCAAATCTGTAAATAAATGCCTCCTACATAGGAAAGGGCATTTACCGGTCAGTAACGGCCAAATTCAGCCGTTACCGACCGGTAAAGAAGTGTGGCTCAGTGGTTAGAGGCGGCAGACCCGGAACCTGAGATCGGCCGTGGACCAGGGTTCGATTCCCCGCCTCGGCGGGTCTTGGGCACTAAAAATTCCACGGACTCGATAATTCTCGCTCCGGTGCCTACTCAACTCACGGGGTCAACCTCTGCGACTCTGGGCAATAGCTTGCTTAATCTCCACTACGGCCCCTCGTGGCGGGATGCCTGGCTTTCACCTTGTGGATACCCTGCCGGGGTATCTCACAGGGGAATACCAGGACGGGTTCCCTAAGCAAGCGCTTAGATACCGTGTCGGTGATTTGCGCTATATAAATACATGTACATTTACATTTACATTTACATTTAAATGCCTACCTACATTGCGTCCCAAATCATACCACTTCAACACTTGTTTACTAACAGGAAAGAAATGGATAACATAGTAAAGGAAGGAGGATAAGATCAAATCTAACAAAATAAAGAAAGAGGGAAACTGACTGAGGTAAAGAGGAGGAGTGGTAGAAAGAGAGAGCAAAAAAAAAATTAACTGTAAGGGAGACACATGTAGAGAGAGAGGGAGCAAGGGACTGAGAAAGAGTGAGGCAGTTATTCTGTCACAATAAGAGAGTGATAACAAACTTATTTTTGATTCTCATACTTACCTTATAAATAATGAAAACTTAGACACTGATGCGAAAAAAGTTTTTTATTTCTTATACTTACCTTCTAAGATATAAAAAAACTTAAAGAAATTATTTAAAAAAATATAATATCTGTAAAACACAAGAAACAATTAAATTATAATGCATACAATGTATATTTCACAATACAAGAGAGAAGGAAGGAGATTAAGAGTCAAGAAAGATAGATGGCACATGTAGAGGGACACATGCCACAGGTAGAGAGTAAGATGGTGCAGGCAGAGAGAGAGATAGAACAAGTAGAGGGTGAGATGGTGCAAGCAAAGGGTAAGATGACACACGCACATGCATATATTGTGCAGACAGAGGGTAAGATGGCACACACACAGAGAAACATGGAACAAGCAAAGGAAGACATAGCACAGTCAAAAGAGAGATGGCAAATGAGCGTGAGACAAGGGGAGTGAGGACACTGAGGGAGTGAAGGAAAGAGTGAGAGAAGGGGACTGAGTGAGGGAGCAAAGAAAGACAAGTGATGGAGTGTGGGTGAGTTAAACAGAGTGAGTGTAAGGGAAGGGCAGTGACAGAGTGAAGGGACGGAGGAAGTAAGGCTAACAGAGAGACAGTGAAGAAAGAGAAGTGAGGATGTCAGAGTTCAAAGGCAGTGAAAGAAGGAGTAAGTGAAGTGGAGTAAGGTGAGTGAGGGAAGGTTAATGAGTAAGGGAGCAAAAGAAGGAAAGAGAGGTGAAGGGGAGTAAATCAGATGAACTGAGAAAAGGTAAGTGAGGGAAACAAGAAAGTAGAAGGGGAGTGAAGGATAGAAATAAAGGGTACTGACGGAAGCAGCCTAATGAAACAAGGGTGAGGTGAGTGAGAGAAGAACAGTGAAGTTGAAGAAAGACAAATGATAGAGGATGGATAAAGTTGAGTGAGTGTGAGACAATGGGAGTGGGTGATTGACTACACACAGGGAGTGAATGAAGGAGTGATAGAAGGACACTCAGTGAGGGATCAAAGAACGGAAAATGAGGTAGTGTAGGTGAGGGAAAAGGAGTGACAGAATGAGGTGATGAAGAGAGTCACGCTAAGAGACAGAGAGCGATGGAAGGATAGACAAAAAGAGAAATAAAAACGTTTTTTGGGTCAGTCATTCTTACCTTATAAATGAAATATCTGTGGAAACGAAAAAACAAATCAGTTATAATACATTATTCACAATACAAGAGACAAAACAGGAGAAAAAGGAAAGAGGAGTTAGGGAAGGGAAATGAGGGAGAGGGAAGGGGACATTGGTGCAGGTGTGTTAACAACAGTGAGTCTAAGAGAGAGGGAGTGATGGAAGAGTACAGAGAAAGTAAGAGGACACAGGGAGTTTTATGAAGGTGTGTTTGAAGTGCAGTTAGGTGAGTGACAGAATGGGAATTAGTGAGTGAGCAAAGGAAGGAACGAGAGGTGAAGGGGAGTGAAACAGAGGGACTGACTTAACATGAGTGGGTGAGAAGACTAAGAAGAAGGGGAGTGAAGTATAGGGAATAAGGATAAGTAAGGGAAGCAAAATAAAGGGACAGGGGTGACGTAGGGTAAAAGAATGACAGTAAGTTTGACGAAACAGAGGTGATAGAGGATAAATAAAGGTGAGTGAGCATGAGACAAGAAGAGTAAAAGAGTGAGGAAATAGAGGGAGTGAAGGAAAGAGTGAGAGAAGGGGACTGAGTGAAGGAGCAAAAAAAGTCAGTGACAAAATGTTGATGAGTTAAAGGGAGTGAACATAAAAGAAAGGAAGTGAGAAACTGAAAGGATGAAAGCAGTGAGGTTAAGAGAGAGGCAGTAAGGGAAGGATAGAGAGAAACAGAAATAAAAAAGTAATGAAAATGTATTTTTTATTAGTCGTACTTACCTTATAAATATAATATCTGTAGAAGAGAGTAAAGAAATCAGTTATAATATATATTTCACAATACAAAATGCAAATTAACTTGTACAACATGTTATATGGTTTATTTTTGCTGTTCTCAGAATATATTGATTTTCACTAAAAACAGTGAGTTCAATACTACTCATCATATCACAGCGGAAAAAAAACACAATCAAAATGATTGTGTTTAAAAAAAACATAAAACATAGAAAAAACATATCTTAAATGTTTTCTTCCAAACAGCAATTTCTAAGATACAGTATCTCATTATTATACTCTCAAACTAAAGTGATATAGAAACATATATTAACCACATTTACCCAAAATACGTAATCTTCATTTATATACCTTTCCACATGGCCAAATGGTATACAGAAAGTCAATTTTTTGGGAAATAACTTATTAGTAGTTTTAAACTTCCATTTACCCGACTTTCGGAATGAAAAGTCCAACATCTATTTCATCATCTAACAAAAATTATATTTACACCTCTGACTTACTCTTGATAAACATTTCCTATAATACTGATATCACTCACTATGTGATACACTTACACTACGTCTATGACAACTACCAGTTTACTAATTATCTTGATCACTTTCACTCACAAACTAATTTTGAACAACACACTTACTTTTATTAACTGCTCCAATCTTCATTGTCCAATTACTTTCACTAAAATTTGGGTTCTAAAACACTAGATAAGAATTTGTTAAGTCAAAAGGCAAACGTTGTTTGAAAATCAATTGAGTATCATTACAAAATTATGTAAAAACATATATTATCAACATTTACCCGAGAAACTCATTTTTCATTGATGTACTTTCCCACATGGCCAAATAGTACGTAAAAATTCCTTGTTTTGGAAAATACTTAATAATACTCTTGACCTTCCATTTCCCGACCTTCTGCATGAAAAGCTTCAACGTCTTTCGTAACACCTAACAATATTTATATCTCCACCCAAGGATCTGTATCATGTCCATAAAACCTTAAACAACCAGTAAACTATCAGAATCTGAACATCATATAGTATCCTGATGACTGACTTTTATTAATTGCTCCAATCTTTCTAGGCCAATTACTTTTCCTAAAATTTAGGTTGTAAAAATACTAGGTAAGAATTTTTTAAGTCAAACGGCAAACGTTTTTTGAAAGTCAAAACAGTATCATTACAATAAGTCCAACCGTTTTGACATTTTAAATAAGGTGTTTAATATCCAGATGTTGTTGAAGGACCATCATGGAAAATAATTGCTACTGTTACAAAGGTTCTTCCTGAAATTGATATTTGAGAAGCCACAAAATTTTTAATTAAAGTTGTTAATTTAGTTCCATCAGGTCTACATCGTTGGAACATTAAAATTACGTACTGTCCATAACGTTGTATAAATAATGTTGATAGCATTGCACAGTTACATTGGGTACAAACCATGTTTTGATCAGCTGCTCTAACTAGATTATTAAAAGACACTGATTTGCAGTCTGGTAAAGTCAAATATATAAATCTTTTGGTATCTACTGTTGTACTACTTGAAAAGGAACAATTATCGCAGACATGTTGCCATTTATAAGAAAGGCCAAAAATATTTTCAACATCTATACCTTCTTCTTGCAATACAACAAGCATGTACATTAGAAATTCCTGACAATCTTGCTGAATATCCTGAGAAAATTGAGTTATACCAGAACATATGTCTAAATCATTTCGAATATCAGAAACACTTTCTAGATTTGTTCTATCACTGCTACATTTCTCAAACACAGTATTCAACAAACAACAAAAACTTTGATGCCGATTTTCAACAATCTGTTCTTGCAAACTTTGGAGAAAAAAAACAACATTAACCACTACATTAGCATAGCAGTTGACACCAGAACTGTTCTCAAACTGAAATCCAACAATATCTTCAACAGAATCCTCTTTGTTTCTGCTTACAATTACTGGTTCATCTAGTTTTCTTTTTTTTGCTACAGCCTTGCTACAATTTTTCTCATTTCTTCTTTTTCGGCCTACTACACGCTTTTCAAATAGAGGATATTGAGGTAAATTTGGAGCATACTCTCTTCTTAACCTATTATATTCCTTTACACAATTTAGATCCGCACTAATCTTTGTCTCATCAAAATCAATCAAGTACAATCCAGATAAAGTTCTGACTCGAGATAAAGCAACATATGCCATACCCTCCTTGAAGACAGAACTTCCAATATTGTAATGTAATGTAATGTATGTATACTTGTAAAGCGCACTGTTACCTCGTTACGTGGTGTCCTGGCGCTGTATACCGCTGGGGAACCCGTCCTGGCTTTACCCTGTGAGAGGGCACCCCAAGGTGAAGCCAGGCATCCCCGGCATTGCTGGGGCCGTTGTGGAGATTAAGCAAGCTATTGCCCAGAGTTGCAGAGTGGGACTCATGGTTAGCGTAGGCACCTAAGCGAGAATTATCGAGTCAGCGGACATTGACCCAAGACCCTGCCGCGTCGGGAATTGAACCCTGGTCCCGGGCCGACCTCTGCTTCAGGGTCTGCCGCTTCTAACCGGTGAGCCACATTTCTCTAGCAATCTCTGCTTCATTTTGGATAATTGGTCCTCCTGACTCAACGAAGCAGAACTCTGACTGTCTTGAGAACTGTCTCTAGCAATCTCTGCTGCAATGATAGCTTTTTGCTGTATTTCATCGTTCAACATTTGCAGATAATTTGAAAAAAAGGACATTCTATAGTATCCTTGGTTGCATTGAAAGAATCTTCAAAACTGAGAAAATCTCCAAGTCGTTCCTCTTCTGAACGCCACGGCTTAAAGAGTTGCAAAAGAGCTAAATAGTAAAATTCCCTTTTATCAGGAGATTCGCAACGCAATTTACAATGATTAATCAAATGTCCTTTTCTTTGTTTCACCAGACATCCTTCACATCCAATTAAAGCATATACTCCTTTATTGATATCTTCTGTGATGTTCCTCTTAAAAGTATAGGTTTGCAGAACTTCATAGAGACAAACGTTCTCAAGGTGAGTACTTCTATTTGGATAGTATTCACCAAAGCACTATCTACACTTAAACCTTGAGATTTATGAATAGTCACTGCATATGCCAAAGAAACAGGAAACTGTTTTCTGCGGACATATAAATCTTTCACAAGCAAAAATCGGGCAGAACAACGACTTATTTGTTGCACTTCTTCAATACCATCAAATTTAATTTTTATAAATTCAATTCCATCTCTATTTCGGTAGTTCACAAAATCAACAACATGACCCATTGCTCCATTTACTAAACCTCTTTCCACATTTAAATTCCGTCGTAAAATTATACGACAATTTAAACATACATATAGAGTCTTTTCAAAACCAGCAGTTTTAGAAATTGTCTTCTCTAAAGAATCCAACTTTGATTTCAACTTTTCTGATAAAACAATAGTAACTCCTTTGTGCTCTATTTTATCAATAGCTTCCAGTTTCACAATCTCTTGATGTTCTAACTCTAACATTTTGTTGTTAAAGACTGAAGATTCTCGAAGAGTTGGCATCAAGCATATTACAGTTTTGTTTTCAGCAACTTTCTGATAAATAATCTCTGGGAGAATATTTTCCTCTTGAAACAAATTTGAAAATAATCGTGACTGTAAAGCTTCTTTGCCATGTTCAGTTACTTTTCCAATTCTTACATCTTGTAGAATATTTTTATAATCTTCATCCTTTGCCTGTCGCATGTTTTGAAGCAGTTCTGGATATTTAAAATATAACCAGATATTCACATTTCCAATGCTTCCTAGGCACTTTCTTGTATCTTCATGCGTAAGCATCTTAAACACTGGTTGTCCTTTCACTGGAGTTAGCTGCAGTAGATCTCCAAAGACAATCATGTGTTTGCCTCCAAATAACACATCATACTCTGTTTTAAGAATTTGTTGCATTCTTAAATAGACAAAAGCAAGCATCACATTTGAAACCATGCTTACCTCATGAATGATAAGAAGTTTCATTTTCTTCAGGACTCTACCAACTTCACAACAAGCTTCTCCAGATAGCTTGTGGTATTGTAATTTATTATCATGATCTACTGGCAGCATCAATAAACGATGTAAAGTAATCCCTTTAATGTTATGTGCTGCCAACCCAGTTGGAGCAGTAACAACACAAGACAGTGACAACTCTGTTCTTTTCTGCAGATAACTTGCAATTGATTTAATCAGAAAACTTTTCCCAGTTCCGGCTTCTCCACTCATATACAGTCGGACAGGTTCAAATGACATACATGAGCACTCTTTTTTATCATGACGTAAACCATGCTCAATCTGTTCTGTGACTTCATCATATATTTTTTTCTGCTCCACGTTTAGTTGATTTTCCAAATCTTCTAAATTAACTACATCCTCCTGAGCTTGTTCCATGGCTCTTTCCACCTTTTCCATGGCAGTGGCAGCTTCATTTTGGATAATTGGTCCTCCTAGTGGATCCTGACTCAACGAAGCAGAACTCTGACTGTCTTGAGAACTGTCTCTAGCAATCTCTGCTGCAATGATAGCTTCTTGCTGTATTTCATCGTTCAACATTTGCAGATAATTTGAAAAAAAAGGACATTCTATAGTATCCTTGGTTGCATTGAAAGAATCTTCAAAACTGAGAAAATCTCCAAGTAGTTCCTCTTCTGACTGCACGGCTTGAAGAGTTGCAAAAGAGCTAAATGGTAAAATTCCCTTTTATCAGGAGATTCGCAACTCAATTTACGATGATTAATCAAATGTACTTTTCTTTGTTTCACCAGACATCCTTCACATCCAATTAAAGCATATACTCCTTTATTGATATCTTCTGTGATGTTCCTCTTAAAAGTATAGGTTTGCAGAACTTCATAGAGACAAACGTTCTCAAGGTGAGTACTTCTATTTGGATATTATGTATCCAACATGTTTGTCTTCAAAATATCTGTACTATTTGGTTGAAACTCCGCCAAATATTCAATTTCTTGTGCAGACTTCAAAACTCGGTTTCGTGTTACAGCAAGACCTAGACTTTCCCAAATGATGGATCTCGATTTGGCGTACAGACTTGCTGATGATAACCGATCTGAACATTCAGATGCTCCAATTTCTCGATGCGACAACATCTTTAGACTGTAACTGTATAATTTCCTACTTAGGCTCTTTTCATGCGAAATATCCTCCCACATTTCCTTCAGTTCCATCTTTTCTGATTTTGTGATGTAAGACGTTACATATCGAGCCACAGCAATAGAGTTGTCAGCAACATATTGAATATCCATGTTAGCATTCCACATGGACAAAATGACTGGGTTGTAGTCATTTATGTATTTGGACTCTTCATTTCTTTTCAAGTTGTACGTATTTTTCGGCGATTTTCTTGTCGCAGTGAAGACATAAAATTGTTTACTCTTCCTTTACATATTACTGGTCGTGGAAATCCAAAACGACATTTTGTGTAGAACTTCTCCTTGGATTTGAACTTTCGACGACAGTACTTTCCACAGCGATGGGTTTGAAAGCGTAAGACTGGATGTCGTAAATTGTCTTCTTCTGTACTTTTCGGAACAACACATGTGGAATATTGTTCAATAAAACTCATCACTGTGTCATCCGAATCTGTTCCAAATTTGGGAGCATCTTTGATCCATAACAGCATATGTATGTGAGGAGCACCTCTTGCTTGATACTCCTTTCTCCAAAAGAAATCCAAAACCTCTCCAAGTGGAGGATTTTTTTTGTTTGTGATGAAAGACATCATAGCTTCAAATCGATGATTAAAATACCTACAAACATTAACTGGATCCAAAGACCACAGTTCTCCAGGTGTCTTGAATTCTATATTTTCTATGTTTCCATTTGCCTCTCGAAGAAATTCAAGTAAGTCTTCCCAGGCATACTCAGCACAGCTAAGAGTGAGGAACCATGTAGGAGTTCCTAAGTTTCTTAGCATACATTTCAATTCCTCATGACGACGGTACCAATACTCATTCGTACCACGCTGACATGCCATGAGATTGATTAGGTGAGATTCCAAAATACTGTCTTCCACTTGGACTTTATCCATAAAGTCCCTTGCCGAAACATTTTGAAGATGTACTCCAGATTTCAGTATATGGTTCACAGCATAAGATAGTCCAGAGAAGTCACTCTCAAACAGAAGATGAAACAAATATGGAATGCATTGATGAAATCTTGGATCTTCTGCATATAATCTTAAAGTCCAATATTCCGACGCAGGAATTCGAACAGGTTGGTCATCATATCTTCCACCTTGACCTGTTGGAAACAATTGAGGAAAACAACGAGCTTCCAAGCTTTCTTCCCATACACTTATGGGACTTCCTTTGGCTTCTTTCATTCGGAACAACTCAATAGCATTCCCCATTACTTCTTTGGAATGCAAAGGATGAACACTATAATGCTCATAAATCTGTTCACTTCTAGACACATCTACTTTTTCAATCTGTCCAGCTGATGAATCACTGTCCTCTTCTACAGCCGTTTCCTCTTCTCCTACATATACATTTTTGTAGTACTGATTATTTTTTACTAAATACAGCGTTGCCTTTTTGACTTTCCTAACATCCACTAATTCTTGACAGATTTTCTTACTCTTTGTAGGAATTCCATTAACTAGAATAACTAGAGGTTCCTCTTCCACTTTTTCTACGCCAATGGTGTCAATATTTTTCTTTAAATCTAAAGGCAAATAAACAACTCTTCCCTTTAATCCTCTCTGTAAATCTGAAGAAGGCAATTTACCTGTCTTAGGCTCCAAGCGAACATTAGCCTGAAAAGGATGCACACAGGCATTCTGTTTTCATTTAATTTATTATAACAATATTTACAAATACGCAGATCAGAACCCAAATCAAAACAATTCTCAACCAACAAATAAGTTGCAAAATCCTTCCATTCATTATTATTTTCCATTTCACTTTTAACATATAAATCAACTAACCGAGTCTGATTCTTATAATGAGTTCGTCGACAACACACACAAAATAAAAATTTGGCCTTTCACTTGAAATGATCTTAAACTTTGTAATTTCATGATCAAAATTTTGAGTACTTACAATCTGTACATTCTCTTCCAAATTACTTTCTATTACTGTATCATTTACGGCAGTGTCCTCTTTTTCACCAAAGTAACAAAACTCTATTTCTTCACAAATCTTCTTCACATCTAATTCAGATCCATGCAAAAGAGCACTGTTTAACTGTTTTAGCCTAAGTGCTGGACTTTTTGCATAATACAACCTTCTCACTATTTTCCTCACTTTAGTTTGATGCACTCCTAACATCCTAAAATGGTGAAAAGTACTCTGACATACTTTTCTAGAAAGACAAGCCAATGAATGACCATGCAAACCTGTTTTCCCCTCACTCTGCAAGGATCTAAGTCTTGTAACATCTTAAACTTTTGTTTTAGACTTTTCTTACTATATGTACGTAAGAAATTGCAAAACAAATTATTAGAATCCTGTCGCACACTACAAATACTACTACAATTCCAAGTATAGATCGGACCCTTAGCACGTCTCCCTAAAACTTCATCAGCTAACACCTCATCTGCATTTCTAGGCACGATTTTTTCTTTTTCAACTGGACAACAGTCCTTTACCTCATATGCTCGACCACGGGTGTCAACTGCATGCACCAAATCATTATCCTGAAAGTAACTCTCTTCATTAAAAAATGGCTCACTACTTGAACTATGCTTCCATTCTCCCGAAAAAACATCACAAAAATTAGTTCGATTGATTACTCTTTTCCACTTACATTTTGATTTCAAATCATTGATTGCCTTATCTAGTGTACGAACTCTATTGATTACTAAAATATACAGCTTTCTCTTCACTTCAAAAGCCTGATCAACAAACTTTTCTATTCTTTTCTTTTTCTTGTAAAAAGTTGTTTTCCTATTATATTTCTTAAGATTTTTTAATAAATTCAAAACTACTCTCTTATGAAACATTCGTCTACGAATGTCAATAAACTGACTTCTCCTACAATTATCAGACACACTATGATCTCCTTGTACCATTATACCATTTTTTGGTGACCTCTGCTTTTTCTTTCTAGTTACAACTTGTTTTTTTTTCGTAGAAACACTTTCTTGACTTTTTCTGCATTTTAACAATTTCTTTAAAAATTCCTTTGTTTGCTTACCAGGAGCATTTTTTCTTTTCTCTGAAGATTGTCCTTTGCATGAATCTTCTAATTGAGTACTCTTGGTCGATAAAACTTTCTTATAAAGTCTCTTTTGGCGGTCTTTCGTAGGCATAATGAATTATGACTCTGTAGATATTTACAATCTGTTGAAAAGAAAAATGTGACATATTATAGACCACTACTAACATAACACATAGCAAACACATTAACTAAACATTATAAACACTAGTTCACATCTCTCTTTGTGTATCTCATATCACTCTTTGCCTGCACTATCTCCCTCTTTGCATGCCTCATCTCACTCTCTCCTTCTACCATCTCTCTGTTTGTATGTGTGTGTCATCTCAATCTCTGCCTACACCATCTGTCTGTTTGTGTGAGTGTCATCTCACTCTCTGTGCCTAAAACGATTTAACAAGCTAAATGTTTTTTACTGAAAAGACTGGGATGTGAGCTGTGTGAGGTGTGAGATCTGTGTGGGCTGTGAGAGCTGTGTGGGCTGTGAGAGTGTGGGCTGTGTGGGCTGTGAGAGCTGTGTGGGCTGTGAAAGCTGTGTGGGCTGTGAGCTGTGTGGGCTGTGAGAGCTGTGTGGGCTGTGAGCTGTGTGGGTTGTGAGCTGTGTGGGCTGTGAGAGCTGTGGGAGCTCTGTGGGCTGTGAGAGCTGAGTGGGCTGTGAGAGCTGTGTGGGCTGTGAGAGCTGTGTGGGCTGTGAGAGCTGTGTGGGCTGTGAGGGCTGTGAGGGCTGTGAGGCCTTTGAGAGCTATGTGGGGTGTGAGAGCTGCGTGGGCTGTGAGAGCTGTGTGGGCTGTGAGAGCCGTGAGAGCTGTATGGGCTGTGAGAGCTGTGAGAGCTCTGTGGGATGTGAGCTGTGTGGGCTGTGAGGGCTGTGTGAGCTGTGAGAGCTGTGTGGGCTGTGAGAGCTGTGTGGGCTGTGAGAGCTGTGTGGGCTGTGAGAGCTGTGTGGGCTGTGAGAGCTGTGTGGGCTATGAGAGCTGTGTGGGCTGTGAGAGCTGTGTGGGCTGTGGGAGCTGCATGGGCTGTGAGAGCTGTGAGAGCTGTGTGGGCTGTGAGCTGTGTGGGCTGTGAGCTGTGTGGGCTGTGAGAGCTGTGAGAGCTCTGTGGGCTGTGAGAGCTGTGTGGGCTGTGAGAGCTGTGTGGGCTGTGAGAGCTGTATGGGCTGCGAGAGCTGTGAGAGCTGTGTGGGATATGAGCTGTGTGGGCTGTGAGGGCTGTGTGAGCTGTGAGAGCTGTGTGGGTTGTGAGAGCTGTGTGGGCTGTGAGAGCTGTGACAGCTGTGTGGGCTGTGAGAGCTGTGCGGGCTGTGAGAGCTGTGTGGGCTGTGAGAGTGTGGGGTATGTGGGCTGTGTGGGCTGTGAGAGCTGTGTGGGCTGTGAGAGCTGTGTGGGCTGTGAGAGTGTGGGCTGTGTGGGCTGTGAGAGTTGTGAGAGCTGTGTGGGCTGTGAGAGCTGTGTGGGCTGTGAGAGCTGTGTGGGCTGTGTGAGCTGTGAGAGCTGTGTGGGCTGTGAGAGCTGTGAGGGCTGTGAGCTCTGTGGGCTGTGAGCTGTGTGGGCTGTGAGAGATGTGAGAGCTCTGTGGGATGTGAGAGCTGTGTGGGCTGTGAGAGCTGTGTGGGCTGTGAGAGCTGTGTGGGCTGTGTGGGCTGGGAGAGCTGTGTGGGCTGTGAGAGCTGTGTGGGCTGTGAGAGCTGTGTGGGCTGTGAGGGCTGTGAGGCCTGTGAGAGCTATGTGGGCTGTGAGAGCTATGTGGGCTGTGAGAGCTGTGTGGGCTGTGAGAGCTGTATGGGCTGTGAGAGCTGTGAGAGCTGTGTGGTATGTGATGTGTGTGGGCTGTGAGGGCTGTGTGAGCTGTGAGAGCTGTGTGGGTTGTGAGAGCTGTGTGTGCTGTGTGGGCTGTGAGAGCTGTGACAGCTGTGTGGGCTGTGAGAGCTGTGCGGGCTGTGAGAGCTGTGTGGGCTGTGAGAGCTGTGTGGGCTGTGAGAGCTGTGTGGGCTGTGTGGGCTGTGAGAGCTGTGTGGGCTGTGAAAGTTTTGTGGGCCGTGAGGGCTGTGAGGCCTGTGAGAGCTGTGTGGGCTGTGAGAGCTGTGTGTGCTGTGAGAGCTGTGTGGGCTGTGAGAGCTGTGAGAGCTGTATGGGCTGTGAGAGCTGTGAGAGCTCTGTGGGATGTGAGCTGTGTGGGCTGTGAGGGCTGTGTGAGCTGTGAGAGCTGTGTGGGCTGTGAGAGCTGTGTGGGCTGTGAGAGCTGTGCGGGCTGTGAGAGCTGTGTGGGCTGTGAGAGCTGTATGGGCTGTGAGAGCTGTGTGGGATGTGAGCTGTGTGAGGTGTGAGAGCTGTGTGGGCTGTGAGAGCTGTGTGGGATGTGAGCTGTGTGGGCTGTGAGCTGTGTGGGCTGTGAGAGCTGTGAAAGCTGTGTGGGCTGTGAGAGCTGTGTGGACTGTGAGAGCTGTATGGGCTGTGAGAGCTGTGTGGGACATGAGCTGTGTGGGCTGTGAGGGCTGTGTGAGCTGTGAGAGCTGTGTGGGTTGTGAGAGCTGTGTGGGCTGTGTGGGCTGTGAGAGCTGTGACAGCTGTGTGGACTGTGAGAGCTGTGCGGGCTGGGAGAGTTGTGTGGGCTGTGAGAGTGTGGGATGTGTGGGCTGTGAGAGCTGTGTGGGCTGTGAGAGCGGTGTGGGCTGTGAGAGTGTGGGCTGTGTGGGCTGTGAGAGCTGTGAGAGCTCTGTGGGCTGTGAGAGCTGTGTGGGCTGTGAGAGCTGTGTGGGCTGTGTGAGCTGTGAGAGCTGTGTGGGCTGTGAGAGTTGTGTGGGCTGTGAGAGCTGTGTGGGCTGTGAGGGCTGTGAGGCCTGTGGGAGCTATGTGGGCTGTGAGAGCTATGTGGGCTGTGAGAGCTGTGTGGGCTGTGAGAGCTGTGTGGGATGTGAGAGCTGTATGGGCTGTGACAGCTGTGAGAGCTGTGTGGTATGTGAGCTGTGTGGACTGTGAGAGCTGTGTGAGCTGTGTGGGCTGTGAGAGTGTGGGCTATGTGGGCTGTGAGAGCTGTGAGAGCTGTGAGAGCTGTGTGGGCTGTGAGAGTGTGGGGTATGTGAGCTGTGTGGGGTGTGTGGGCTGTGAGAGCTGTGTGGGCTGTGAGAGTGTGGGTTGTGTGGGCTGTGAGAGCTGTGAGATCTGTGTGGGCTGTGAGAGCTGTGTGGACTGTGAGAGCTGTGTGAGAGTGTGGGGTGTGTGGGCTGTGAGAGCTGTGTGGCCTGTGAGAGCGATGTGGGCAGTAAGAGTGTGGGCTGTGTGGGCTGTGAGCTCTGTGGGCTGTGAGCTGTGTGGGCTTTGAGAGCTGTGAGAGCTCTGTGGGTTGTGAGAGCTGTGAGAGCTGTGTGGGCGGTGAGAGCTGTGTGGGCTGTGTGGGCCTGTGAGAGCTGTGTGGGCTGTGAGAGCTGTGTGGGCTGTGAGGGCTGTGAGGCCTGTGAGAGCTATGTGGGCTGTGAGAGCTGTGTGGGCTGTGAGAGCTGTGTGGGCTGTGAGAGCTGTGTGGGCTGTGAGAGCTGTATGGGCTGTGAGAGCTGTGTGGTATGTGATCTGTGTGGGCTGTGAGGGCTGTGTGAGGTGTGAGAGCTGTGTGGGTTGTGAGAGCTGTGTGTGCTGTGTGGGCTGTGAGAGCTGTGACAGCTGTGTGGGCTGTGAGAGCTGTGCGAGCTGTGAGAGCTGTGTGGGCTGTGAGAGTGTGGCTGTGTGGGCTGTGAGAGCTGTGTGGGCTGTGAGAGCTGTGTGGGCTGTGAGAGCTGTGTGGGCTGTGTGGGCTGTGAGAGCTGTGTGGGCTGTGAAAGTTTTGTGGGCCATGAGGGCTGTGAGGGCTGTGTGGGCTGTGAGGGATGTGAGGCCTGTGAGAGCTGTGTGGGCTGTGAGAGCTGTGTGGGCTGTGAGAGCTGTGTGGGCTGTGAGAACTGTGAGAACTGTATGGGCTGTGAGAGCTGTGAGAGCTCTGTGGGATGTGAGCTGTGTGGGCTGTGAGGGCTGTGTGAGCTGTGAGAGCTGTGTGGGCTGTGAGAGCTGTGTGGGCTGTGAGAGCTGTGTGGGCTGTGAGAGTGTGGGCTGTGTGGGCTGTGAGAGCTGTCAGAGATGTGTGGGCTGTGAGAGCTGTGTGGGCTGTGAGAGCTGTGTGGGCTGTGAGAGCTGTGAGAGCTGTGTGGGATGTGAGCTGTGTGAGGTGTGAGAGCTGTGTGGGCTGTGAGAGTGTGGGGTATGTGAGCTGTGTGGGGTGTGTGGGCTGTGAGAGCTGTGTGGGCTGTGAGAGTGTGGGTTGTGTGGGCTGTGAGAGCTGTGAGATCTGTGTGGGCTGTGAGAGCTGTGTGGGCTGTGAGAGCTGTGTGAGAGTGTGGGGTGTGTGGGCTGTGAGAGCTGTGTGGCCTGTGAGAGCGATGTGGGCAGTAAGAGTGTGGGCTGTGTGGGCTGTGAGAGCTGTAAGAGCTGTGTGGGCTGTGAGAGCTGTGTGGGCTGTGTGAGCTGTGAGAGCTGTGTGGGCTGTGAGAGCTGTGTGGGCTGTGAGAGCTGTGTGGGCTGTGAGGGCCTGTGCGAGCTATGTGGGCTGTGAGAGCTATGTGGGCTGTGAGAGCTGTGTGGGCTGTGAGAGCTGTGTGGGATGTGAGAGCTGTATGGGCTGTGAGAGCTGTGAGAGCTGTGTGGTATGTGAGCTGTATGGGTTGTGAGAGCTGTATGGGCTGTGAGAGCTGTGACAGCTGTGTGGGCTGTGAGAGCTGTGAGAGCTGTGAGGGCTGTGAGAGTGTGGGGTATGTGGGCTGTGAGAGCTGTGTGGGCTGTGAGAGCTGTGTGGGCTGTGTGAGCTGTGAGAGCTGTGTGGGCTGTGAGAGCTGTGCAGGCTGTGAGAGCTGTGTGGGCTGTGAGAGCTGTATGGGCTGTGAGAGCTGTGTGGGCTGTGAGAGCTGTGTGGGCTGTGTGAGCTGTGAGAGCTGTGTGGGCTGTGAGAGCTGTGCAGGCTGTGAGAGCTGTGTGGGCTGTGAGAGCTGTATGGGCTGTGAGAGCTGTGTGGGATGTGAGCTGTGTGAGGTGTGAGAGCTGTGTGGGCTGTGAGAGCTGTGTAGGCTGTGAGCTGTGTGGGCTGTGAGCTGTGTGGGCTGTGAGCTGTGTGGGCTGTGAGAGCTGTGAGAGCTGTGTGGGCTGTGAGAGCTGTGTGGACTGTGAGAGCTGTATGGGCTGTGAGAGCTGTGTGGGACATGAGCTGTGTGGGCTGTGAGGGCTGTGTGAGCTGTGAGAGCTGTGTGGGTTGTGAGAGCTGTGTGGGCTGTGTGGGCTGTGAGAGCTGTGACAGCTGTGTGGACTGTGAGAGCTGTGAGAGCTGTGTGGGATGTGAGCTGTGTGAGGTGTGAGAGCTGTGTGGGCTGTGAGAGTGTGGGGTATGTGAGCTGTGTGGGGTGTGTGGGCTGTGAGAGCTGTGTGGGCTGTGAGAGTGTGGGTTGTGTGGGCTGTGAGAGCTGTGAGATCTGTGTGGGCTGTGAGACCTGTGTGGGCTGTGAGAGCTGTGTGAGAGTGTGGGGTGTGTGGGCTGTGAGAGCTGTGTGGCCTGTGAGAGCGATGTGGGCAGTAAGAGTGTGGGCTGTGTGGGCTGTGAGAGCTGTAAGAGCTGTGTGGGCTGTGAGAGCTGTGTGGGCTGTGTGAGCTGTGAGAGCTGTGTGGGCTGTGAGAGCTGTGTGGGCTGTGAGAGCTGTGTGGGCTGTGAGGGCCTGTGCGAGCTATGTGGGCTGTGAGAGCTATGTGGGCTGTGAGAGCTGTGTGGGCTGTGAGAGCTGTGTGGGATGTGAGAGCTGTATGGGCTGTGAGAGCTGTGAGAGCTGTGTGGTATGTGAGCTGTATGGGTTGTGAGAGCTGTATGGGCTGTGAGAGCTGTGACAGCTGTGTGGGCTGTGAGAGCTGTGAGAGCTGTGAGGGCTGTGAGAGTGTGGGGTATGTGGGCTGTGAGAGCTGTGTGGGCTGTGAGAGCTGTGTGGGCTGTGAGAGTGTGGGCTGTATGGGCTGTGAGAGCTGTGTGGGCTGTGAGAGCTGTGTGGGCTGTGAGAGCTGTGTGGGCTGTGTGAGCTGTGAGAGCTGTGTGGGCTGTGAGAGCTGTGCAGGCTGTGAGAGCTGTGTGGGCTGTGAGAGCTGTATGGGCTGTGAGAGCTGTGTGGGATGTGAGCTGTGTGAGGTGTGAGAGCTGTGTGGGCTGTGAGAGCTGTGTGGGCTGTGAGCTGTGTGGGCTGTGAGCTGTGTGGGCTGTGAGCTGTGTGGGCTGTGAGAGCTGTGAGAGCTGTGTGGGCTGTGAGAGCTGTGTGGACTGTGAGAGCTGTATGGGCTGTGAGAGCTGTGTGGGACATGAGCTGTGTGGGCTGTGAGGGCTGTGTGAGCTGTGAGAGCTGTGTGGGTTGTGAGAGCTGTGTGGGCTGTGTGGGCTGTGAGAGCTGTGACAGCTGTGTGGACTGTGAGAGCTGTGCGGGCTGGGAGAGTTGTGTGGGCTGTGAGAGTGTGGGATGTGTGGGCTGTGAGCTCTGTGGGCTGTGAGCTGTGTGGGCTTTGAGAGCTGTGAGAGCTCTGTGGGCTGTGAGAGCTGTGAGAGCTGTGTGGGCGGTGAGAGCTGTGTGGGCTGTGTGGGCCTGTGAGAGCTGTGTGGGCTGTGAGAGCTGTGTGGGCTGTGAGGGCTGTGAGGCCTGTGAGGGCTGTGAGGCCTGTGAGAGCTATGTGGGCTGTGAGAGCTGTGTGGGCTGTGAGAGCTGTGTGGGCTGTGAGAGCTGTGTGGGCTGTGAGAGCTGTATGGGCTGTGAGAGCTGTGTGGTATGTGATCTGTGTGGGCTGTGAGGGCTGTGTGAGGTGTGAGAGCTGTGTGGGTTGTGAGAGCTGTGTGTGCTGTGTGGGCTGTGAGAGCTGTGACAGCTGTGTGGGCTGTGAGAGCTGTGCGAGCTGTGAGAGCTGTGTGGGCTGTGAGAGTGTGGCTGTGTGGGCTGTGAGAGCTGTGTGGGCTGTGAGAGCTGTGTGGGCTGTGAGAGCTGTGTGGGCTGTGTGGGCTGTGAGAGCTGTGTGGGCTGTGAAAGTTTTGTGGGCCATGAGGGCTGTGAGGGCTGTGTGGGCTGTGAGGGATGTGAGGCCTGTGAGAGCTGTGTGGGCTGTGAGAGCTGTGTGGGCTGTGAGAGCTGTGTGGGCTGTGAGAACTGTGAGAGCTGTATGGGCTGTGAGAGCTGTGAGAGCTCTGTGGGATGTGAGCTGTGTGGGCTGTGAGGGCTGTGTGAGCTGTGAGAGCTGTGTGGGCTGTGAGAGCTGTGTGGGCTGTGAGAGCTGTGTGGGCTGTGAGAGTGTGGGCTGTGTGGGCTGTGAGAGCTGTCAGAGATGTGTGGGCTGTGAGAGCTGTGTGGGCTGTGAGAGCTGTGTGGGCTGTGAGAGCTGTGAGAGATGTGTGGGATGTGAGCTGTGTGAGGTGTGAGAGCTGTGTGGGCTGTGAGAGCTGTGTGGGCTGTGAGCTGTGTGGGCTGTGAGCTGTGTGGGCTGTGAGAGCTGTGAGAGCTCTGTGGGCTGTGAGAGCTGTGTGGGCTGTGAGAGATGTGTGGGATATGAGCTGTGTGGGCTGTGAGGGCTGTGTGAGCTGTGAGAGCTGTGTGGGTTGTGAGAGCTGTGTGGGCTGTGAGAGCTGTGACAGCTGTGTGGGCTGTGAGAGCTGTGCGGGCTGTGAGAGCTGTGTGGGCTGTGAGAGTGTGGGGTGTGTGGGCTGTGAGAGTTGTGTGGGCTCTGAGAGCGGTGTGGGCTGTGAGAGTGTGGGCTGTGTGGGCTGTGAGAGCTGTGAGAGCTGTGTGGGCTGTGAGCGCTGTGTGGGCTGTGAGAGCTGTGTGGGCTGTGTGAGCTGTGAGAGCTGTGTGGGCTGTGAGAACTGTGTGGGCTGTGAGAGCTGTGTGGGCTGTGAGGGCTTTGAGGCCTGTGAGAGCTATGTGGGCTGTGAGAGCTGTGTGGGATGTGAGAGCTGTATGGGCTGTCAGAGCTGTGTGGTATGTGAGCTGTGTGGACTGTGAGAGCTGTGTGAGCTATGTGGGCTGTGAGAGTGTGGGCTATGTGGGGTGTGAGAGCTGTGAGAGCTGTGTGGGCTGTGAGAGTGTGGGGTATGTGAGCTGTGTGGGGTGTGTGGGCTGTGAGAGCTGTGTGGGCTGTGACAGCTGTGTGGGCTGTGAGAGTGTGGGTTGTGTGGGCTGTGAGAGCTGTGAGATCTGTGTGGGCTGTGAGAGCTGTGTGGGCTGTGAGAGCTGTGTGGGCTGTGTGAGCTGTGTGGGCTGTGAGAGTGTGGGGTGTGTGGGCTGTGAGAGCTGTGTGGCCTGTGAGAGCGATGTGGGCTGTAAGAGTGTGGGCTGTGTGGGCTGTGAGAGCTGTGAGAGCTGTGTGGGCTGTGAGAGCTGTGTGGGCTGTGAGAGCTGTGTGGGCTGTGTGAGCTGTGAGAGCTGTGTGGGCTGTGAGAGCTGTGTGGGCTGTGAGAGCTGTGTGGGCTGTGAGTGCCTGTGAGAGCTATGTGGGCTGTGAGAGCTATGTGGGCTGTGAGAGCTGTGTGGGCTGTGAGAGCTGTGTGGGATGTGAGAGCTGTATGGGCTGTGAGAGCTGTGAGAGCTGTGTGGTATGTGAGCTGTGTGGGTTGTGAGAGCTGTGTGGGCCGTGAGAGCTGTGACAGCTGTGTGGGCTGTGAGAGCTGTGCGGGCTGTGAGAGCTGTGAGGGCTGTGAGAGTGTGGGGTATGTGGGCTGTGAGAGCTGTGAGAGTGTGGGCTGTATGGGCTGTGAGAGCTGTGAGAGCTGTGTGGGCTGTGAGAGCTGTGTGGGCTGTGAGAGCTGTGTGGGCTGTGTGAGCTGTGAGAGCTGTGTGGGCTGTGAGAGCTGTGTGGGCTGTGAGCTCTGTGGGCTGTGAGCTGTGTGGGCTTTGAGAGCTGTGAGAGCTCTGTGGGCTGTGAGAGCTGTGTGGGCTGTGAGAGCTGTGTGGGCTGTGTGGGCTGTGAGAGCTGTGTGGGCTGTGAGAGCTGTGTGGGCTGTGAGGGCTGTGAGGCCTGTGAGAGCTATGTGGGCTGTGAGAGCTGTGTGGGCTGTGAGAGCTGTGTGGGCTGTGAGAGCTGTGTGGGCTGTGAGAGCTGTATGGGCTGTGAGAGCTGTGTGGTATGTAATCTGTGTGGGCTGTGAGGGCTGTGTGAGGTGTGAGAGCTGTGTGGGTTGTGAGAGCTGTGTGGGCTGTGAGAGCTGTGACAGCTGTGTGGGCTGTGAGAGCTGTGCGGGCTGTGAGAGCTGTGTGGGCTGTGAGAGTGTGGGCTGTGTGGGCTGTGAGAGCTGTGAGAGCTGTTTGGGCTGTGAGAGCTGTGTGGGCTGTGAGAGCTGTGTGGGCTGTGTGGGCTGTGAGAGCTGTGTGGGCTGTGAAAGTTTTGAGGGCCGTGAGGGCTGTGAGGGCTGTGTGGGCTATGAGGGATGTGAGGCCTGTGAGAGCTGTGTGGGCTGTTAGAGCTGTGTGGGCTGTGAGAGCTGTGTGGGCTGTGAGAACTGTGAGAGCTCTATGGGCTGTGAGAGCTTAGAGAGCTCTGTGGGATGTGAGCTGTGTGAGCTGTGTGGGCTGTGAGGGCTGTGTGAGCTGTGAGAGCTGTGTGGGCTGTGAGAGCTGTGTGGGCTGTGAGAGGGGTGTGGGCTGTGAGAGTGTGGGCTGTGTGGGCTGTGAGAGATGTGTGGGCTGTGAGAGCTGTGTGGGCTGTGAGAGCTGTGTGGGCTGTGAGAGCTGTGAGAGCTGTCTGGGATGTGAGCTGTGTGAGGTGTGAGAGCTGTGTGGGCTGTGAGGGCTGTGTGGGCTGTGAGCTGTGTGGGCTGTGAGCTGTGTGGGCTGTGAGAGCTGTGAGAGCTCTGTGGGCTGTGAGAGCTGTGTGGGCTGTGAGAGATGTGTGGGATATGAGCTGTGTGTGCTGTGAGGGCTGTGTGAGCTGTGAGAGCTGTGTGGGTTGTGAGAGCTGTGTCGGCTGTGTGGGCTGTGAGAGCTGTGACAGCTGTGTGGGCTGTGAGAGCTGTGCGGGCTGTGAGAGCTGTGTGGGCTGTGAGAGTGTGGGGTGCGTGGGCTGTGAGAGTTGTGTGGGCTCTGAGAGCGGTGTGGGCTGTGAGAGTGTGGGCTGTGTGGGCTGTGAGAGCTGTGAGAGCTGTGAGAGCTGTGTGGGCTGTGAGAGCTGTGTGGGCTGTGAGAGCTGTGTGGGCTGTGAGAGCTGTGTGGGCTGTGAGAACTGTGTGGGCTGTGAGAGATGTGTGGGCTGTGAGAGATGTGTGGGCTGTGAGGGCTTTGAGGCCTGTGAGAGCTATGTGGGCTGTTAGAGCTATGTGGGCTGTGAGAGCTGTGTGGGCTGTGAGAGCTGTGTGGGATGTGAGAGCTGTATGGGCTGTGAGAGCTGTGAGAGCTGTGTGGTATGTGAGCTGTGTGGGCTGTGAGAGCTGTGTGAGCTGTGTGGGCTGTGGGAGTGTGGGCTGTGTGGGCTGTGTGGGCTGTGTGGGCTGTGAGAGCTGTGTGGGCTGTGAGAGCTGTGTGGGCAGTGAGAGCTGTGTGGGCTGTGTGGGCTGTGAGAGCTGTGTGGGCTGTGAAAGTTTTGTGGGCTGTGAGGGATGTGAGGGCTGTGGGGGCTGTGAGGGCTGTGTGGGCTGTGAGGGCTGTGAGGCCTGTGAGAGCTGTGTGGGCTGTGAGAGCTGTGTGGGCTGTCAGAGCTGTGTGGGCTGTGAGAGCTGTATGGCCTGTGAGAGCTGTGCGAGCTCTGTGGGATGTGAGCTGTGTGGGCTGTGAGGGTTGTGTGAGCTGTGAGAGCTGTGTGGGCTGTGAGAGCTGTGTGGGCTGTGAGAGCTATGTGGGCTGTGAGAGCTGTGAGAGCTGTGTGGGCTGTGATAGCTGTGTGGGCTGTGAGAGCTATATGGGCTGTGAGAGCTGTATGGGCTGTGAGAGCTGTGAGAGCTGTGTGGGATGTGAGCTGGGTGAGATGTGAGAGCTGTGTGGGCAGTGAGAGCTGTGTGGGCTGTGAGCTGTGTGGGCTGTGAGCTGTGTGGGCTGTGAGAGCTGTGAGAGGTCTGTGGGCTGTGAGAGCTGTGTGGGCTGTGAGAGCTGTGTGGGCTGTGAGAGCTGTATGGCTGTGAGAGCTGTGAGAGTTGTGTGGCCTGTGAGAGGTGTGACAGCTGTGTGGGCTGTGAGAGCTGTGTGGGCTGTGAGAGCTGTGTGGGCTGTGAGAGCTGTGTGGGCTGTGAGAACTGTGTGGGCTGTGAGAGATGTGTGGGCTGTGAGAGATGTGTGGGCTGTGAGGGCTTTGAGGCCTGTGAGAGCTATGTGGGCTGTTAGAGCTATGTGGGCTGTGAGAGCTGTGTGGGCTGTGAGAGCTGTGTGGGATGTGAGAGCTGTATGGGCTGTGAGAGCTGTGAGAGCTGTGTGGTATGTGAGCTGTGTGGGCTGTGAGAGCTGTGTGAGCTGTGTGGGCTGTGGGAGTGTGGGCTGTGTGGGCTGTGAGAGCTGTGTGGGCTGTGAGAGCTGTGTGGGCAGTGAGAGCTGTGTGGGCTGTGTGGGCTGTGAGAGCTGTGTGGGCTGTGAAAGTTTTGTGGGCTGTGAGGGATGTGAGGGCTGTGGGGGCTGTGAGGGCTGTGTGGGCTGTGAGGGCTGTGAGGCCTGTGAGAGCTGTGTGGGCTGTGAGAGCTGTGTGGGCTGTCAGAGCTGTGTGGGCTGTGAGAGCTGTATGGCCTGTGAGAGCTGTGCGAGCTCTGTGGGATGTGAGCTGTGTGGGCTGTGAGGGTTGTGTGAGCTGTGAGAGCTGTGTGGGCTGTGAGAGCTGTGTGGGCTGTGAGAGCTATGTGGGCTGTGAGAGCTGTGAGAGCTGTGTGGGCTGTGATAGCTGTGTGGGCTGTGAGAGCTATATGGGCTGTGAGAGCTGTATGGGCTGTGAGAGCTGTGAGAGCTGTGTGGGATGTGAGCTGGGTGAGATGTGAGAGCTGTGTGGGCAGTGAGAGCTGTGTGGGCTGTGAGCTGTGTGGGCTGTGAGCTGTGTGGGCTGTGAGAGCTGTGAGAGGTCTGTGGGCTGTGAGAGCTGTGTGGGCTGTGAGAGCTGTGTGGGCTGTGAGAGCTGTATGGCTGTGAGAGCTGTGTGGGTTGTGAGAGCTGTGTGGGCTGTGTGGCCTGTGAGAGGTGTGACAGCTGTGTGGGTTGTGAGAGCTGTGCGGGCTGTGAGAGCTGTGTGGGCTGTGAGAGTTGTGTGGGTTGTGAGAGTGTGGGCTGTGTGGGCTGTGAGAGCTGTGAGAGCTGTGTGGGCTGTGAGAGCTGTGTGGGCTGTGAGAGCTGTGTGGGCTGTGAGAGCTGTGTGGGCTGTGTGAGCTGTGAGAGCTATGTGAGCTGTGAGAGCTGTGTGGGCTGTGAGCTGTGTGGGCTGTGAGAGCTGTGAGAGCTCTGTGTGGGCTGTGAGAGCTGTGTAGGTTGTGAGAGCTGTGTGGGCTGTGTGAGCTGTGTGGGATGTGAGAGCTGTGTGGGCTGTGAGAGCTGTATCGGTTGTGAGAGTGTGGGCTGTGTGGGCTGTGTGGGCTATGAGAGCTGTGTGGGCTATGAGAGCTGTGTGGGCTGTGAGAGCTGTGTGGGCTGTGAGAGCTGTGTGGGCTGTGAGGGCTGTGTGGGCTGTGAAAGCTATGTGGGCTGTGAGAGCTGTGTGGGCTGTGAGAGCTGTGTGGGCTGTGAGAGCTGTGTGGGCTGTGAGGGCTGTGTGGGCTATGAGAGCTATGTGGGCTGTGAGGGCTGAGAGAGCAGTGTGGGCTGTGAGAGCTGTGTGGGCATTAATGTCAAACATTGCGCAAGCGGCTTGTAAATATGCCAATGAAAACATTACACTATCTCTATACCAGCATTAATGTCAAACATTGCACAAGAGGCTTGTAAATATGCCAATGAAAACATTACACTATCTCTATACCAGCATTAATGTCAAACATTGCGCAAGCGGCTTGTAAATATGCCAAAGAAACTATTACACTATCTCTATATCAGCGTTAATGTCAAACGTTGCGCAAGCGGCTTGTAAATATGCCAATGAAAACATTACACTATCTCTATACCAGCATTAATGTCAAACATTGCGCAAGCGGCTTGTAAATATGCCCCTCTTTATCTTATATTCTAGCATTGGATCCAAGCATAAAAAACAATTTAAAAAAAAGTCTACCTTATAAACTAAAAAATACAAACTGTAAGCACACACAGCTAACATTATGGAAAAAGGTAAAAAAAATAATTCCTTAATTCAAACAGACACTCACTGTGATCCTTGTCAAAAATCTTTAAGCCACACATGTTATCAAAAAACATTTAGCATGGTAAATCATTTTACACACAGAGCATAACCCATTTAAATGAACACTACACTACAATGCAGAAACCTGATTCATTTTCAAAATACAACAGGAATGAAGCCCAATATGCTTGTTATGCTTCCCAATACTGCAAACAGCACTCTCTCTATATTACTCACCTTTAAAATCGCTTTTGAAAATATAGAACAGTGTCAAACACACAGCAGATTTTCTTAAGCAGAATCTCTGAAATGCACCTCAGACACTGAAACCAGAAATGGCACACTTTCCCACTCATTCTTCACACATATTTCAGGTCTTAACCAATGAAATCTCTTCCCACACTATTTCAAAACTAAACTAACATTTCAATTGGTTCTACATTCCCACAATTTCAAACTCACATAATATTCACCCATCCCCCTAGTGCTCATTCAACCTGTCACCATGGTAACTCCCACCTAAGGAAGAACAGAGTTTAAAAGTTAATTATACTTTGTTGCAAATGAATCCACTAAGGTTGTTAGAGCTTTCAAAATAACAGCTATTCATCTGCAATGTTCCTTACAATGACCTTTTCTGAACCAATAGAATTGCTTCTTTTAAAAAACAAAACTATGCACCCTAATATGCTCTTTTCCATTTTCAGAAAGCACCAATCATTTCTTAAGCTTCAAGTGCAGTGAATGTCCTCCTCTTTTTTTCTACAATGCAAGCTTTCCAACTGCCATTTCATTTACAGCCCTCATCTGAGTACAACCAGACATGCCTTGAAGATGCCTTCAGTATGGTTTGTAGGACACAGTTTTGTATTCTGGTCTAAAAGGTATGCAACAAACAAAGGAATTTTAAACCTTGATTTACCAAATGTGGATATTTTATGGATTGGCCAGAGAGGATTGAGATGTCACCAATTGATACCATTTGTGAAATCCTTCATGCATCTCCCACATCCTGACCGTATAATTGTGCACTGTGGTGGAAATGACTTATGCACTTTGACTGGGGTTGGTCTGGAAATGCTATTGAAGGACATCTTTGGACAATTGATGTCACTTTTTCCTCAAACTGCCTTTGTCTATTCCAATATATGCCAAAGACAAAAATGGAATTGGTCCAATCAATTTTGTCCACAGATTGAGAAAGCAAGGAAACATGTAAATAAATCTGTTTCTGCATACATGAGAGACTATGGAATGGGTTGTATATACCACAACAACTTGCGTTACAACATGCAAGGCATCTATAGGACAGATGGTGTACATTTCACTGATGAAGGGAACAGAGTCTATCTCTGTAACATTAGACTCTGCATTGGTACTTACTTGTAGGTACCCAAAAAAACACAATGAACACAACGGCTCTTTTTAGAGCCAACTAACATGTAAACACTCAAATATAATTTTTAACTTTATTTTTTGTATACATTTTTACCGAGGTCCGTGCACCGAGCACTCACCGAGCACTCCCCGTGCGCGGACCTATCGTGTTCTCTGTTATTTTTTTTTAAAAAACATTATTTTTAACCTTAGGAGTCCTTGAACGACCCCCTGAGAAGGCATAAGGGGTCAGGGACACTCTACCCTACCCCCTTCCCACGTTTTTAAGTTATATTTTTCACTCTCTTCTGAAACCACAAAATGGCGGCGATAGGGTTCGCGCACCGAGCATTTACCGAGCACTCATGGTGCGCGGACCTAGTGCAATTTTTTTTTTTTTAAATAAAACTAAATGGAAATGGACATCGTCTCTTCTGTAGATACCTTGTAGGTTGTAATGCAAGTTATTGTGGTGTATTGAATCCATACTATAGTCTTTCAGGAAAGCAGAAACAGATTTGTTCACATGATTCCTTCCTTTCTCAATTTGTGGTCAGAATTGGCTTAGGGGATCATGAGTTCCTACCCTGGTGAAACACACTTGCTGTTCTATATACTTACTTATGTTGTAAACTAGTGCATCAGAGACAGTCAGTGACAGAAAGGATACAGGACATGAAGAACACAAAATTGTATCACTTTGCTACTACCTCATAAATTACATTGAAATAAGTATAATTTTCAAAACAATTTTTTATTTACTAAATTAAAATTTATTTATTAGAATTTTCAAAATCTAAAAGAACTTGTAGGATTTCTTCATCAGAAATTTCATCCATCAAAGTGTCTGAAAATGATTCGTCAAACTCGACAACGTCTACACATTCCATTAATTCCATATCTAGTGTTTCATCAAAAAAATCTGCCATGGTATCTGCTTCATGTTCTTCTTGATTTGTTTCATCCATTGGATCAATATACACCTCAGACTAAGTTGCCTCAGTAAACGTTGCTGTTATTTCAAAGAAGATGTCGGTAGGCTCCTCATTTTCATTCATCATTTTATGTTAGTGTACTATTAAAACAAAGAGAAACAGCGCTTAAAGCATGATTTCCTGCTCTGGTGAGACACACTTGCTCTTCTTTAAACTTACTTATGTTGCAATCTTCTGCATCAGAGACAGACAGTGAGAGAAAGGATGCAGGACATGAAGAAGAGATGTTAAATACGGTATACAACCTTTACCACGCAACTTTTACAACGACCTACCATTACCACGCATTTTTTACAACGCAGGATCCATTACAACGAAGTACCATTACCACGCATGTATTTACAACGCAGGTACCTTTACAACGCATACCATTACAACGTAAGTATTGGTAAGTATATCATTTTATTAAAAATATTATAAGTTTGCGTTTTTGGGTAAAGGGGTATTTTTAGGGTTCAGGGTCAGTTTTGGGTTTTTGGGTAAAGGGGTATTTTTAGGGTTCAGGGTCAGTTTTGGGTTTTTGGGTAAAGGGGTATTTTTAGAGTTCAGGGTCAGTTTTGGGTTTTTGGGTAAAGGGGTATTTTTAGGGTTCAGGGTCAGTTTTGGGTTTTTGGGTAAAGGGGTATTTTTAGGGTTCAGGGTCAGTTTTGGGTTTTTGGGTAAAGGGGTATTTTTAGAGTTCAGGGTCAGTTTCTGGTTTTTGGGTAAAGGGGTATTTTTAGGGTTCAGGGTCAGTTTGGGGTTTTTGGGTAAAGGGGTATTTTTAGGGTTCAGGGTCAGTTTTGGGTTTTTGGGTAAAGGGGTATTTTTAGGGTTCAGGCTCAGTTTTGGGTTTTTGGGTAAAGGGGTATTTTTAGGGTTCAGGGTCAGTTTTCAGTTTTTGGGTAAAGGGGTATTTTTAGGGTTTAGGGTCAGTTTTCAGTTTTTGGGTAAAGGGGTATTTTTAGGGTTTAGGGTCAGTTTTCAGTTTTTGGGTAAAGGAGTATTTTTAGGGTTTAGGGTCAGTTTTCAGTTTTTGGGTAAAGGGTATTTTTAGGGTTCAGGGTCAGTTTTTAGTTTTTGGGTAAAGGGTATTTTTAGGGTTCAGGGTCAGTTTTCAGTTTTTGGGTAAAGGGGTATTTTTAGGGTTCAGGGTCAGTTTTCAGTTTTTGGGTAAAGGGGTATTTTTAGGGTTCAGGGTCAGTTTTTGGGTAAAGGGGCATTTTTAGGGTTCAGGGTCAGTTTTGGGTTTTTGGGTAAAGGGGTATTTTTAGGATTCAGGGTCAGTTTTGGGTTTTTGGGTAAAGGGGTATTTTTAGGGTTTAGGGTCAATTTTGAGTTTTTGGGTAAAAGGGTATTTTTAGGGTTCAGGGTCAGTTTTGGGTTTTTGGGTAAAGGGGTATTTTTAGGGTTCAGGGTCAGTTTTGGGTTTTTGGGTAAAAGGGTACAGGGTAAAAATTAAATATAATTAAATTTAAATTACATTAAATTAAATTGATTAAATTAAATTAAATAAATTAAATTAAATTAAATTAAATTAAATTAAATTAAATTAAATTAATTTAATTTAATTTAATTTAATTTAATTTAATTTAATTTAATTTAATTAAATTAAATTACATTATATTAATTTTAATTAAATGACATTTTAAAAAATATTATATACTTACCAATACTTACGTTGTGATTGTATGCGTTGTAAAGGTATATGCGTTGTAAATACATGCGTGGTAATGGTACTTCATTGTAATGGATCCTGCGTTGTAAAAATTGCGTGGTAATGGTAGGCGTGGTAAAAGTATGCGTTGTAACGTCATACATCCGTTAAATACACATTTAAGAAAATTTTGGGGAAGAACGCAAGTATTTATGAGTAAACTTACTATGTAACACAAAAAATTATCAGTTTGCTACTACCTCATAAATTACATTTAGTTAAGTATAAATTCTCATACAATATTTATTTACTAAATTTAAATTTATTGTTGGGAATGATCGTCTAAGATTACATCATCAGGAATGTCAATATTGAAAATCTCCCAAAAAGAATCCTCAAACTCAATGAACTCCAAAGCTTCCATTAAATCTGAATCCAAGGATTCATCATAGAAATCGTCCATGTCATCTCCTCCATCATAAAGCTCTCCTTCAGGATTACTCTCATCAACAGGAACATCCTCAATAACAGTCACAAGAATTTCTATAACGATGTCAAATGACTTCATTTTCAACCATTATTGATGTAAGTGTACTATTAAAAGAAAGAAAAACACAGTGAGATGTTGCAGGGTAAGAGTGAGATAGGGCAGAGAAAAACTATTAAATTCTATAAGAAGAGTTACTACTGTATAAATCTCACACCAGAAATTGAACACCAAAATGTCCACACAAAAGTACCTCAGACACTATAGTCACAAAATGGCCGTGTTTCCCTGGACAATGTATAGTATCAAGCAAGAATTAGAAATATAAAGCACTGCATCTGATGTTGCCCTACTCAATCATATGAGTCCTTACCCAAATTGACTTCTCCACATGTCCATGCATGCTCCGTTGATTTGCAATCATGATGAGCAATAGCAGGATGACCACGATGACCCCAACGGACAACAGGCAGGGCGAGCTGTGGATGAGAGTGGCACACAAGGGGTCAAGTTCTGTTTCATGTCATTTTGACAATGTCCTGTTTATTATCCAGATGTTGTAGTACACCTGTACATTCAAAATGCACACATAGCACGTATGTGTGTTGTATTACATCTGCACCTGTGTGACACTGCACAACAAACATCCAAGTGAGCTTGCATACAGTCTGTTGCATACACAGCATGCTATCCATGCAACAATATAGTAGATGTTTCAGATTACAGCTGCTATGACTCACCATCATGAAAAGTAGTTGCGGATGAGGTGACTCCGGATATCATCTTCACCCTCCTCGTCGCTGGCATCCTGGGCAAGGCCTTCATCCTCAACGGGCGGATGTTCCAGCTCATCAGGATCAAGGTAGAGTGGCACTGCCTTCTCCACTGCCATGTTGTGTAGCATGCAGCACACGGTGAATATGTCACACACCTTGCGTGGGCTGTATTGGAGGGCTCCGCCTGTCTTGTCCAGGCACCTGAACCGGCTCTTCAGGAGTCCAAAAGTTCGCTCGATCACCCGCCTGGTCTTCACATGAGCATTGTTGTACCGCTGGTCTGCAGCTGTCCTGGGGTTGCGTAGTGGAGTCATTAACCACGGCATGTTTGGATATCCAGCGTCTCCTGCAAATTGACATCATGGAAATGAGTGTGTAATATGATGCAGATCATGAAGTTGTGACATACTGACATACATAGCTGACAGGGTATACTCACCAACAAGACATGCCCGGTGGTTGAGCAGCTGCAGCATCATCTGTGGTACCCTGCTACGCCTCATGATGAAAGCATCATGGCACGATCCTGGAAAACGTGCACAAACATGTGAGATAATCATGTTGGCAAGACACACCACCAGGGCATTTATCGAGTGGTAGTGTTTCCTGTTGCGATACGCTTGCTCCTGAGCCTGTGGTGGCACCAGAGTAACATGTGTACCATCAATTGCACCAATTACATGTGGCATGCGGCCCAGGGCATAGAATTCCCCCTTGACATCTGTCAACTCTTCTGAAGTAGGGAATGTAATAAATTCATCCAGGTGCAGCAACATAGAAGCCAATACATCACCCAATACCCGGCTAAACATTGTCTGAGACATGCCTCCCACATCAGCTATGGTGAATTGGAACGTACCTGTGGCAAAGAAATGGAGGGCTGCCATCACCTTTACCTTGGGTGTCAGCGCAGTTGGATACCTGTGGCGTGGTTGTAGGTGAGCCTCCAGCCTGTCCGTCAGGTCCTTGATCATCTGTCTGTTGAATCGATATCGACGGATGCAATTCCGCTCCCTCATGGCTTCCAAGTCAGGCAACGGCCTTTCCAGAGGGGGTGCCCTGCAATACACAATTTATCAAATATGTCTTCAACTGTCTGACTATGACAATAACAATGTACATGGCACAAGCAACACTGCTTCAAATTATCTTGACAATTTTGAGTGTGGCGTGGGATACACACTGATGTAACATGTGCCAGCTCCCAGCCACTCCTCCGTGAAAAGTAAAAGACCTGTGGTGTGTGGAATGGATATGACATGCATACAAATGATCTGATGGAAAGGTCTTAGTGAGCATTGACAGTGTATCATGTCAGTGACACACGTCATATGAATGTCAGTAGCAGCTTGTCTGCACATCCAGACAGCTGACAGCAATACACACACACACACCACATGTGCCATCATTTGCACAGTTCTGCCTTAGTCATGTTGCGGTGTTTACTTTCCCTAACTATTACATGACCATCATCATACATCATAAATCTTAGATTTGTGACAAATGGTCTGTGCTGCCATCACACATATGAGTGGGTAATTAACACACGGGGCATGGTGTGTGTACTCAAGAAACCAGGTCATCACGCCAAGGACATAACATAGCTGCTCCTACAGCACATGTACCTAACTGTATGGACTAGTTACTTACGTTTTGTAACAAGATACCAGTAAGGAACAGTAGTTAGTCGCATAATCCAGACTTTGAATACATGACAAGCTTTTGACAAATTTGCCTCCCTGGATGCCATCGATCTGCCCAGTGAGTCGGGGCTATCCAGGCCACACCGGAAAAAAGACAGTGTGGGTGATTGGCATCCTACAAGGGCGTGGCCAAGTATCACCCGTACCTACAACGCACACTCTGCCAGCAGTTACACAACCATGTCCCACAGAGAGTGTGGGTAGCAGACAAAGAGGCATGTGATGTAGGAAGAGCCCACTCCCAGACTCAGGGAGGATGAAGACATGTTTCCGTAGTGCTCATACCTCTTGGATGCCCTCCACAGCGGAGCTAACGGGAATGTGGTCTGTGATTTGGGGGCCTGGGTGCCCATGCTCTCTGGGGTGGGAGGACAGGGAACATGGTCAGTCCGGGGAGGGGTGTGGGTGTCTGACAACGTGCCTATCTACAGCCAAACATGCAGCGTGCCTGTACATGCTGGCCAATATAGATACAGTACATTCCTGAAGATAGGCCTGCAGAGGCACAGCGGAGCGTGAGTGGAGTTGAAGGACCTCAGTGAGGAGGTTGGTCCTCACGGCGGCAACGGGGAGATGAAGGGGCAAGGCTCCGGCCACCCACGTAAACACTACACTGTACGTTGCCCGCTCATCCAAAAACACGTTTGGAGTAGAGACATCACCAGTGTCAGGCTAGGTGTCCAGACCACTTGCATCCCCAAGTCCACCTGTCCTGTCGTCTTGGGACTGACACTCACGTGCCACTGGGTCTTCATGACCCTACCAATACCCATTAACACCCATTGTAATGAGCTGTGGCAGGCTCATTGAAGTTTTACTCCCCATGCAGCATTAATAGCGGTGTTCAGCCGCACAGTCTCCACGCTGGAGCCGTACAGTGTGTGGTATTGGGGACAGCACCACCCAAGAACGGCACCAAGGCTGACACCTGGGGGACTGTTGCCAGTGAGGTTGTGAGGTGAACCAGCGAGGACCAGGATGACCATTCACATCCTGTCTGTCCCAGCGGTTCCGGGACGTATGCGCCGCCTGCGTCAGGGACAAAGCGAGTGATGGCGTCCGGGGCAATTCATCAGACGCGCTCGTGCCCCCAGGCGGGTCCGCTGGGCCAGGAGCCGACGCGTAGGCCGTTGTTGGGGTGAGGGACATCATGGGCATGAGGAAGTGCACTGACTCCTCCTGCTTCACATGCAGGGCAGGGCCCGGAGGTCGTGGTGCAGGCTACAACGGCGGCTAATCTGACAGAGCCGCATGGCCGGTGTCACCCGGATCACATGCAGCATTGCACGTGCATTGTGGGGATTTGGAAGTGCGATGACATATCTTTGACTTATTTGGGATACCTGACGACTCAGCCCTGGAGGACTGATGTGTAATTCAGGGGCTCTGATGTCTCAACACCCATGCCCAGGCACTCGTCCTACGTCCAGACCATGAGCTATAGTGGTGCAGGGCCAACTGCTGGAGTCTGAGCGGCTTGTGGGTCCAATCACACCTGGATTCATAGGTGTGTTCCCGGCAGTCGGAGCAGCTCTTGTTGTTGTGCTTGACGTGAAAACAGTGGAGACACCAACGGTGCGGGTCAGTCACCAACATGAGTCGTTGGCATTCCTAACAGGCTTTGAAACGGACATCCATATTGGCACCGTCCGGAGTCAGACAATCCAAGTGAAATGGTCAGAAGTGAACGTACTATGATTTTGGTGGAAAAGTGACTAAGCTTACACTCATACGGGACCAGCGCTTGTGTTGTGAAAAAAACTTCCTGACGTGTGCACGCAGAGGTGACGTCTGAGTACTCAGACAACGTCATCACGGCACACACAACGCCAACAACACATGCTGAGCCGCAGGCCATGCCTACCGACACACAAGTGTAGTGCTGAGCGGTAATTGCCATATCCAGGATGACACTTGGGGATATTCAAAGGTGAGTAATATGATACTGACCTGTAAATTTCATATGCTAACATCATGCACAATGTCGCACATGGCACACACATGACGTGGTCACACAGGGTCATGCTGTGCGGCTATTACACCTCTGTGACAGTGGGCATGTTGCTGTCATCATGTGGCAGTTCCCTGTACTGAATGGTGTGGCATTCCAGTGTTGATGTGCATCACAATATGTTGCAGACTATACTACGGTGTGAAGTGTTGAATGCATGTGATGTACATGTGAAATATGGTTGATGACATGTCTCGCCAGCTCTTCACACATCAACTGAGTCACAAGGTCACAGTCCCTGTGCTTCTTCTATGTCTGCCACACCTTGGGCATGCTGATGTATGGATGCCATGCTGATGTATGCATCCACATCCTAGACATGAGTGTAGACTACATCCCTGCTATGTGATTTCCTAGAGTCACTCTCCCAATGGTGACATGGGGTAGGACAGGGACGCAGCCTACACAATCGTACACTTGAGCATGTCTGACGCACTGTATCCCAATGGTACGTGCGTGTGTACGCCTCGTTTCCCTCTTGCATTTCAGCCATACGCGAGCCAAGCGTACCCCAATGGTACGTGCGTGTGTACGCCTCGTTTCCCTATTGCATTTCAGCCATACGCGAGCCAAGCGAACCCCAATGGTACGTGCGTGTGTATGCCTCGTTTCCCTATTGCATTTCAGCCATGCGCGAGCCAAGCGTACCCCAATGGTACGTGCGTGTGTACGCCTCGTAACACCATTGCATGGGTTACATACGCAACGGCAATGTCACCGTACTTGTGTGGGTATTTGAATAAATACATAGCCAACATCTAGGGGAACAGTGTACTGATCAAAATGCAACCAGGTTGTCATGGATACAGAGTTTTTTGAGCCTCCTACAGGTGTTCTAGGAAATTCAGTTGGGCAAAAGTATACAATGTTGCAAATGTTGTTGTTCAGCTCAGGCTCAGTTTTCAAACCATGCACATGTGTGTCATGGCCTTATGTGTGATGTGATTGGATGGAACATAGGATGCTAACTATGGTGGCCTATCACACACTACTCCTTGGACTCACAGACCCTCTGCAGCACAGATATAAGGCAGCATTTGGCTGTGGGAGGGCACAACATTGGTGTGATAACCACAGCTGCTGTCTCTGAATCCTCTGGACCCTGATTTGCTGAGCATGGAGAGGGCACCTGCATTCACTGATGCTGAGAACAAGGCCCTGCTGGATGCCCTCCTGCCAAACTACAGCAAGCTGTATGGGAGACCAGGGGATCAGGTGAGTGATGTGTGCAATACCTTGGAGTGTGCACCTGTTGTGTGTGTGACATAATGGCCACTGTGTATGTATGGTGTATAGATGCAATGTTGCTGTGAGTGAATGCCAGTGTGTACAGTGTTGTGTCAAGAGGGTTATTTCTTGTAGTGGGGTGTGTGACAGCGTGTCATGGGCTGCAGTGCACCCAGATGTAGCATACATTGCTCTGTGAGTGCCATGCTCTAAGAGTGTTTAGTGCACGTCATGTCATCTGTAGCCTTTCAATGGCATGTACTGCAGCAGTGTTTGCTCACAGACCACATACTCCTGGACAATGATGCAAATGTGTGGAGCCTACGATGCCCTGTTGTCATCAAGTATTTTGTGCACATATGTGTGTCTTTTGAACATGGACCAGGTGTACTGATGCTCTTTTACTTTACATTTGTGACAGGTATCTGCCTATGAGAAGGGTGAAATCTGGCTGGACATCGCCAGGGCTGTCAGGAGTGAGGGGGGGCCTCGCAGGAGGCTCAGAAACATCAAGAAGAGGTGGCAGGACATCCGGTGCTGGAGCCGCCGCATCGCCAGAGTCCAGCTGCATCTGGAAGCTCCACGCCGGCATGGCGGCACCCGCCACCTCACCCCCCACATGCTCCGGGTCCTGGAAGTGGTGTTCCCAGACCTCCATAGGCAGTTGCAGGAGGGACAGCAGCAAGTAGGGGAGTAGGTACATGTCTGTTTGTTCTCATGTGTGTCACATGCTCCAAGGCATGGTAACACTCCCATAGTTTGTGTGGTGTGGTCAGACAGGCACTCCATGCATTGGCATTAGAATGTCCCAGTTTCTGCAGCTGCTTCTTTACATTTTTTGCCGTACTCCACATTTGCCCTGCGCTTTGGCTGATGTTTGTTTTTCACATGTACTCCTATGGTGCAATGTCTCAGTATGCATCTTCCTTTGCACATCATCATGTTGGAGGTCGGTCTGTGACACCTGTTGGTACATTACATGTAGCACCACATGTTCACTGTGTCTGCCATTCTTCATATTTTGGCACTGATCTTGAGTCTCAACATGTGTTTTCTGCACGAGTCTGCCTCAGTGGCCTTGGTCCATGGTACTCTTTCGAATTGTCATGTGTTGGATACAGGTGCTTATGCACACTCACACTGGGCAGTGCGTGTGTGCATATTCGCCAAATAAGTAGAATGTTGTTTCTAACTAATAATGATGGTCAGCCACACAATGAGGCTTTGGGTGTCAACAGCTGTGATGCCAGTGTGAGGTGATGTTACACTTGATTCATGTCCCAGGATGGCATCACATTTCAGTTCAGGCAGGACTTTTCCCATGTGGCACAAGGTGTAAGCAATTCAACCATGTCCAGGTCTGGGTTTGGGTGGCAGGGTGTGAAAATGAGCTGGGATGCATAATCAGCTATCCTGTTGTCAGGCAGTGGATCATCATTGTGTCTCTCATACTAGTTTTTTCCTTGCCTGTTTCTTGTATCCTACTATACATTGAGCGTTGTGTCTCTCACAATTGGCCACAACTAGACTTTGCATTGTGCAGAGTTCTGTGTCATGTGACTCATGATGCATGCCATGTTTAGAAATGAGGCAAAATGTATTGTAGCTTATATGTCTGATGTGTACAGGTGACTGATATGTTTGTGTTGTTCTCCTTGCCCACAGCATCATCATCTGAATCTGGAGGAGACACAGGCGCAGACCAGGCAGAGGTACCCAGCGACAGTGCCACCTGCTATGAGGAGTCAGAGGGAGGCAGTGGCACGGAGGGTGAGGAGAGTCTGCAGGCCGGGCGACATGTGACTGATACATCTTACCATGCCGACAACTCCGAGTCAGACTCTCAGGAGGAGGGGGAATATGCAGCAATGGTCACATCTTCTTCTTTGGCTGCCCTCCCCTCCTCCAGTACCATCTCCACCCTCCCAGTCGTTAGTGTCCCTAGGGTCCGTGCTAGACCCGTGTCTCCTTTGTTCCCGGCTCCGCAGCCCCTGCCCCTGTGTCCCCTGCTGCCCTCAGTGCTGAGACTGTGGACCTGCTCCGGCAGATTGCAGTAGGTCAGACATCCATGCTGACTGTCCTCCATGGACATACACAACTGCTTACACAAGTGGTGTCGGTTATGGAGGGCATGTCATCGGCCATGTCTGATCTACGTCGGAGTGTGGCTGCCATGGAGTCAACACTGACGGCAGCTCTGTACACCCAGCAGCATCTGTCCCCCCCATCCTTCAGACCCATCCACCTCTGCCTCTCACATACCTACACAGCATACACGCACACGCCACAGGTCAGACACACCCAGAGCACACACACAGCATAAGAAGCTCAAAGCTCCACGCACCCATTCTCAAGGGGAAGTAGGCACACCCACAGGGAGAGGGGAGACACCTCACACACGCATCCACACACCCAGTAGAACTGACTCACAGCCCTGTACCTCCACCCCCAATGTGTCCCCGGGTTCAGGTGGTTGTTTTTCGGCACTGGCTGAGGTGTGCAGCCAGGTTTTTGAAGCTACTTTTGGCGATGCCCCAACCAGTGTGGATGAATCTACTACACCTGCACCCACTCCACCTGTCCTTCCCTCTCCTGTCCATGCGGTGCTGGAGGATTCCACAGATGGTACCCCCGTAGTTTCCACAGTGGATTAAACGCCATGTGCAGGCAAGTTTGGGTGTGAGCACACCCATGGAGGCACAGACTGTTGCAGAGACATCTTTGGACTGGCCATTGGCCTTTAATGAGCGAGGACTCTTATTTGCTTTTCTATTTTGAACCAGCTGAATAAAGCTATTATTTTCCTTTTCTGAACTTTAGTTTGTGTGACAATGTCTGTGACTGCTGTGTACCTGGGAGGTGTTGTGATGTTAAAATATAGGTATGTTGACATGTGTCAATCTCCAGGTGGTAATGTGGTTAAGAATGGTAGGTTTTTGTTGTAAAGGCTGGCCACTGTTGGGCAGTGGGGGGGTGTTATACACACACACTCTGATGCTGGGCACTGGTGGGCAGTAGTGGGGGTCTCAGCCACACACACACTCTGATGCTGGGCACTGGTGGGCACTGGTGGGGGTGTTGTCCACACACACACTCTGATGCAGGGCACTGGTGGGCACTGGCGGGGGTGTTGTCCCCACACACACTCTGATGCTGGGCACTGGTGGGCACGTTTGGGCAGTGGTGGGGTTGTTGTCCACCCACACACTCTGATGCTGGGCACTGGTGGGCACTGGTGGGGGTGTTGTCCACACACACACTCTGATGCTGGGCACTGGGCACTGGTGGGCAGTGGTGGGGGTCTCAGCCACACACACACTCTGATGCTGGGCACTGGTGGGCACTGGTGGGGGTGTTGTCCACACACACACTCTGATGCTGGGCACTGGTGGGCACTGGTGGGGGTCTCAGCCACACACACACTCTGATGCTGGGCACTGGTGGGCACTGGTGGGCAGTGGTGGGGGTCTCAGCCACACACACACTCTGATGCTGGGCACTGGTGGGCACTGGTGGGGGTGTTGTCCACACACACACTCTGATGCTGGGCACTGGTGGGCAGTGGTGGGCAGTGGTGGGGGTGTTGTCCACACACACACTCTGATGCTAGGCACTGGTGGGCACTGGTGGGGGTGTTGTCCACACACACACTCTGATACTTACACTTACAATGACATAGCAGACGTATGTCCCACACGTCTATTGCACTGGTGTTGTGCGGTGCCGTACCGTACCCCGAGGTCGTTGACGTACCGTACCCCAGCTGGATGGTGTACATGCTGCACGTATTACACTGGTGAAGTGCGGTGACGTACTTCGATGACGTAGGTGCGGCACGTCTCCGTATTGCACTGGTGTTGTGCGGTGACGTACCGTACCCCGAGGTCGTTGACGTACCGTACCCCAGCTGGATGGCGTACATGCTGCACGTATTACACTGGTGAAGTGCGGTGACGTACTTCGATGACGTAGGTGCGGCACGTCTCCGTATTGCACTGGTGTTGTGCGGCGACGTACCGTACCCCGAGGTCGTTGACGTACCGTACCCCAGCTGGATGGCGTACATGCTGCACATATTACACTGGTGAAGTGCGGTGACGTACCTCGATGACGTAGGTGCGGCACGTCTCCGTATTGCTCTGGTGTTGTGCGGTGACGTACCGTACCCCGAGGTCGTTGACGTACCGTACCCCAGCTGGATGGCGTACATGCTGCACGTATTACACTGGTGAAGTGCGGTGACGTACTTCGATGACGTAGGTGCGGCACGTCTCCGTATTGCACTGGTGTTGTGCGGTGACGTACCGTACCCCGAGGTCGTTGACGTACCGTACCCCAGCTGGATGGCGTACATGCTGCACGTATTACACTGGTGAAGTGCGGTGACGTACTTCGATGACGTAGGTGCGGCACATCTCCGTATTACACTGGTGAAGTGCGGGAGTGTGTGGACCAACGTACCCAGACATTACAGTCGTGCAATGGAGATGTGCGCATGTGGCAACACGTACAGGTATGTTGGACTTCGTTGTACTCACCTTCTGCGCCGTCGTTGGTTTCTAAGTACGAGGTGGTGGCCGTACAGGATAGGGATGAGACGGACGATGGCGTTCATGTCCTGCTTGTCGCGTACCGGGGTGCGGTTCGTGCCGGAGTGTGGTTTTACGGTAGTTTTGAGCTCTCGTAGAAAAAGAGCCATACGGAGTGTGTTCTAAACGGATCGTACTTCCTGGTTCAGGAGACGCGCTCTTTTTACGTTCGGACGTTGCGTCGAGCGTCAGCCGACTGCAATTCGTATGGCCTTTCGATTCGTACGCCGTTTTTTACGAGCCAAACGGAGTGACGCTTTAGATTGTGATCGTACTTGCTGATTCGTACAGGGACGCCTACGGGTACGACTCGTACGGGGAAAAACGCTCCGAACCGTAATTCGGAGCGCTTTTTCCCGAATCGGAATCGACCCCCTAGTGAATCAACTGCTCACACATCTATGCACAGAGTCACAAACCTCCCAGTCACCCACACAAACACTCAGTCTCACATACAAATACTTGGGCAACCAATCAATGACCCATATAGCCACTCATATAGCTACTGATCAACACATACAGCATCTTACACAACAACAGACATACTGATGCACACATTCAGACAGTTTAGTCACTAACCCATGCATTCAGTAAGACACATTTAATCACTCACTCATACAGTCAGTCACACGCCTACTAAATCCTTCATCCAGACACTTATACATCAACTCATTCTTCAATATGTAAAACATATTTAAACTTTACAGAAACACACAGTCACTGGATGATGTCATCAGTGATGTCATCAGTGATGTCATTTGAGATGTCATCAGTGATGTCATCAGTGATATCACTGACCATGTCATGAATGATGTAATATGTGACATCATCAGCAGTGGATTGCGGGTGCGCGAAATATAGTTAGTCCAACTAACTATATAGGAGCAATTCCAATGGTTTTTTAAATGCTAATACCTAACTATATATGACCTGAAACCTATGGTTTTTTCAGTGAATTTGCACGGTTTTTTAAATGCTAATTCCTAACTATATATGACCTGAAACCTATGGTTTTTTCAGTGAATTTGCAAGGTTTTTTAATTGCTAATATCTAACTATGTAAGGATTCAAACCTATAGTTTTTTCAGTGAATATATATATTTTTATTTTCAAGGTTTTTTTAATATGATTACAGGGTCCGCGCACCGTGAGCGCTCCGAAAGCACACCGTAAATGCTCCAAGCTCTTACCCCGACAAATTTTTTTTAATTTCTAAAACATAATATCTACGTTTTTAACGTTGGTTTTAAAGGTAGACAATATTTGCTTTAATGTAGAAAATGGTTTTTTCAAACTTTTAACAACAGTATATTACTTTTTAAAGTAGTAACAAATCTCACGAGGGTGCGTCGCACGTGCACGCATCGTAAGAGCTCCGTCCGCGCACCGTAAAAGCTCCGAGCTCTTACCCCCGAAAGTTTTATAAACTTTAAATCGTTATATCTACGTATTCATTGCACAATGTAAAGGTACACATTATCTGGAATAATAAAGAACATGTTAATTTAAACTTTTAAAGACCATATATAACTTTATTTAAGCAATTATAAATCTCGCGAGGGTGCGTACTATGTAAACGCTCCGTAAGATGACGTAAGCGCCCCGTAAACGCAACGTAAGCTTACGTAAGCGCCCCGTAAACGCAACGTAAGCGCTCCGTAAGCTTACGTCCAACCATGTGACCTTAAACCAAAAGATTTAATTGGTTTATAATACTTCCTACTCCAATTGTTGAAAAACCCCTCCCATGTTCATCATTCTTCTTTGGCTTTCAGAGAAGCAACACCTTTTTTCTACAGCTCCTAGCTACAGAAAAATACTTCCAAATGGCTGAACATCCAGAGTCTGACCATTCTTCTAATGAAGAGTTTGTTGAAGAGGACCCTCACCCAAGTAAGAAGAAGGAGTCCATAGTCTGGAATTTTTTCAGTTTTCCAGAACATCAAAAGAAAGTAAATGCACCACTGGTCACCTGCAAGATCTGTGACACAATGTTATCAAGAGGAAATCCAAATAAGAAATATTCATTTGGAACCCACACCATGGAACGCCATGTAAAAAATATGCACCCCAATAATTGGAGCAGAGCTGTGGTGCAAAGATCTCAGGAGGAGGACTCTTCTCCTAGTACATCTACAGCAAGAACCGGAGTGCCATCTTCAACGGTGGCGAACATTCAGCCAGAACTGAAAAATCTAATGATGCAATGCATAAATTGCAGTAAATTAGTAGCCTTCGGACAACAGTCCATTGAAGTAATTTTACAGAAAAACAGGAACCACAGATGCACAAAATATTTTTTTTCTTTCAATTCCATAGTTTGTTCCTGTTGAACAATTATTTTGTGTAAAACGTTCATTTTTCTACGTTTTTCAAGCAAAACAAAACCAAAAAAAAAAAGTTCTTTTTAGAACTACCTCTACTGGTTAAAGAAAGAACTACATTTCTCTGTTTGTATGTAAAAGTTTGTGATAGTGAATGTCAAAGTGCAAAACTATAAGAATGTGGTACAGCATAAACCTATAAGGTGTTTACCTATAGTATACTGTACTACTTCCAAAGCACTGAAATGTAATATATGTATATAAATATGTTACAACTCAATGGGCCAGATGTACGTAATCTCGATTTACCTACTCATAAATACCGAGGGCCCAATGTAGGTAATCCCAGATTACCACTTCTTAAATACCGAATCATACCGATTCGGTATTTAAGAACTGGCAATGGGGATGTAGGTATTTTTACCGAATTAATTACTGATTCGGTAAAATTTGGTAATTACCGATTCGATAATTACCGAATCTGTGTTTGCCATGGATTCCTATGGGCCTTGAAGCCCATAGGAATCAATGGCAAATACCGATTCGGTAATTACCGAATCGGTAAATACCGAATCCTGCCAGGGGGAACAGGGTGTCACTTTGACACCCTGTAGCACCCCTGCTTTTGACTTGTGTGCAATGTGACACTCATACATGCCCTTAGGGAATGTATGTGTGCCACATGGCACAGGTGCACATGCACAGATGTCCATGCACACTGGAATTCCTTATTTACCACCCAATTGTATTGAGTGGTAAATAACGAATTCTTAGATGCCTCTAGCACTATCAACAGTGCTACCTACATTAGAATTGACAGATTTGGTATTTTTACCGAGTCTGTATTTACCGATTCGGTAATTTTACCGATTTGGTAAATGCAGAATCGGTAAAAATACCAAATCTGTAAATAAATGCCTCCTACATAGGAAAGGGCATTTACCGGTCAGTAACGGCCAAATTTAGCCGTTACCGACCGGTAAATGCCTACCTACATCGCGTCCCAAATCATACCACTTCAACACTTGTTTACTAACAGGAAAGAAATGGATAACAGAGTAAAGGAAGGAGGATAAGATCAAACCTAACAAAATAAAGAAAGAGGGAAACTGACTGAGGTAAAGAGGAGGAGTGGTAGAAAGAGAGAGCAAAAAAGATTAACTGTAAGGGAGACACATGTAGAGAGAGAGGGAGCAAGGGACTGAGAAAGAGTGAGGCAGTTATTCTGTCACAATAAGAGAGTGATAACAAACTTATTTTTGATTCTCATACTTACCTTATAAATAATGAAAACTTAGACACTGATGCGAAAAAAGTTTTTTATTTCTTATACTTACCTTCTAAGATACAAAAAAACTTAAAGAAATTATTTAAAAAAATATAATATCTGTAAAACACAAGAAACAATTAAATTATAATGCATACAATGTATATTTCACAATACAAGAGAGAAGGAAGGAGATTAAGAGTCAAGAAAGATAGATGGCACATGTAGAGGGACACATGCCACAGGTAGAGAGTAAGATGGTGCAAGCAGAGAGAGAGATAGAACAAGTAGAGGGTGAGATGGTGCAAGCAAAGGGTAAGATGACACACGCACATGCATATATTGTGCAGACAGAGGGTAAGATGGCACACACACAGAGAAACATGGAACAAGCAAAGGAAGACATAGCACAGTCAAAAGAGAGATGGCGAATGAGCGTGAGACAAGGGAAGTGAGGACACTGAGGGAGTGAAGGAAAGAGTGAGAGAAGGGGACTGAGTGAGGGAGCAAAGAAAGACAAGTGATGGAGTGTGGGTGAGTTAAACAGAGTGAGTGTAAGGGAAGGGCAGTGACACAGTGAAGGGACGGAGGAAGTAAGGCTAACAGAGAGACAGTGAAGAAAGAGAAGTGAGGATGTCAGAGTTCAAAGGCAGTGAAAGAAGGAGTAAGTGAAGTGGAGTAAGGTGAGTGAGGGAAGGTTAATGAGTAAGGGAGCAAAAGAAGGAAAGAGAGGTGAAGGGGAGTAAATCAGATGAACTGAGAAAAGGTAAGTGAGGGAAACAAGAAAGTAGAAGGGGAGTGAAGGATAGAAATAAAGGGTACTGACGGAAGCAGCCTAATGAAACAAGGGTGAGGTGAGTGAGAGAAGAACAGTGAAGTTGAAGAAAGACAAATGATAGAGGATGGATAAAGTTGAGTGAGTGTGAGACAATGGGAGTGGGTGATTGACTACACACAGGGAGTGAATGAAGGAGTGATAGAAGGACACTCAGTGAGGGATCAAAGAACGGAGTGACAGAATGAGGTGATGAAGAGAGTCACGCTAAGAGACAGAGAGCGATGGAAGGATAGACAAAAAGAGAAATAAAAACGTTTTTTGGGTCAGTCGTACTTACCTTATAAATGAAATATCTGTGGAAACGAAAAAACAAATCAGTTATAATACATTATTCACAATACAAGAGACAAAACAGGAGAAAAAGGAAAGAGGAGTTAGGGAAGGGAAATGAGGGAGAGGGAAGGGGATTTTTTTAAAAAACCTTTATTGTACGCCGAAGAGTTACAGCTACGGGCCCACAACCAATCTGGCCGGCCTCGAAATCAAGTCATGGCGCGTAGAACAACGATAAGAAACTCAGCAGTCTCCAAAGACAAAAACAGCAACATTTTATATCACACGTAAGAGGGAATCGACCACTGAGTGCAGGAGAAAAGAAGGTCCATTTTCTAAATAATAAGATAAGAAGGATCAGAGACCAGGCGGTTCATCAAAAAAAACACAGAATAGGCAGTGTACACAGCAGGATGTTGACAAAGCAAAGGAGTCACAATCGGGATAATTACAGCGATCAGGATAAAAGTACAGACAGTCAAAGGCCGTATCCAGCATTACCCACCACATACATGTAGAACAACCTCAAGAATAAGAACGTGGACACCTGAAAGAAAAACAACAAATGGCGTAACACCCAGTCTCCATACTGACCCAAGATAAGGAGGAAAAAGAAGGAAGAGCCAGAAAAAGGAAAAAGAAGAAAAAGGCCCAAAGAAACCGAAACGGACAAAACAAACCCCCCCCCATCCCCCCACCCTGCACGCATGTGGAGGCTACGGCCTACCCCCCCCCGACAGTGTGCCTGTCACCCAAAAAACAAGAACCCGAAATATAGAGAGAGAAAAGAAAAGGGAAGAAAGGAAAAAAAGGGATATTTATAACCAACAGGAGGAGGGCCAATCACGCAAGCAGGCTCCCGGTCTCCCCGGCCATGTATATATCGTCTACCTCAAATGCCACAGTAACAACAATAATCGAGCGATAGGATAAGAAAAGGGGAGAATCACCATGCACCGTGCCAAGAAGAATAGAACAGGAGGAAGCAGGCGGAGGAGGAAAAAGGGATAAACTTACGGGCTACCGCCCGCCCACTCTTCGAGTCAAGTCCCATAAAATAGTACAGAATAAAAAAGCAAATCAGCCATTATTACGCCCGTCACATATATTCACCAGTCGATCATGCCCCGGAGCTCAAAACAACATTCTCAGCCTTGTCCCTTACGGTCCGTTGTAACAAAGGAATCCAACCGGCCGGCCGCCATATTAGGTGAAGTGGGTGATCGAAATAGCCACAGTGGCGCAGTGCGCTGCTCAGAAAAGCCCAACAGGGACAGAGATGAAGAAGTCACAGTGAAGCGTGGGGGTTCGACGTGGAGCAATAGCCCCCCAGAGTCCACGGTCCAGGTCGATTGCAACGGTCTCAGGAGAGAGGGGAGGGTCGCCCCCACAATACAAAATGGAGTGGCCAGGCGCTTTGTCCCAAGCCGATCTTCAAGCCACGATGTATGTCCACCATCACTCAACTCGGTTCCAACAACGATGAGCAGCTCCATGGCTGGCTCAGGTTCACAATCACCAGACAGTCTCACATCCACCAGGGTAGCCAGTTCTCCGAGTTCGGGCGCCGGGTGTGGCGCAGTGGCCCGCAGTCGAAAGTCATCACGTATGGCGAGGCACACAATGGCATCCAGCCGGCTCCCCAAGACCTGGGCGCCACAGTCCAGGGCAGTGCGCACCTCACCCAGGGCAGCCAGCACTTCAGGAATCCCTGGCGGCGCCCCACAAGCGTAGTCACCGGTAGTCCTCCGCATCTGAGGCTCCCCGTACCCCCACCGGCCATCACAATGCCTCTCGCCGGAACAAGGTCGGGCCGGGAACACGGGGATAGCGGTCTCCATAATGTCGGGATTGGTGATGTGGACGCGGCCCCAGCGGTCGCACGGGCCCGCACGCACAAGCTAGCGCCCCCAGTACCGGGTATAGAGTCCACGATTTTCCAGACGTCGCCCACCGTCTCCCAAGGAAGATCAGGAAAATGCCCGGGCGGGTGAAAAGCAGAGAAAACGATACATTGGATTCTCCAGGGCCACAATGTATCACAGGCAGACACCGCCGCCGGGTGGGATGGAAGACCGCAACAATGGAGTATCAGGTCGGCAGACTTCCTTCGGCCGGCCGGCTCCTCCCCGTCTTGAGTGGCCGGTGGTATTGCATCAGGGGCAGGTCGTCACCAACACTTGAAGCCCCGGTCTCATGGGTAGGAGGGCCTCAGATCAGGCGGAGACGGTCCGTCGCCAATACCGCTGGCAAAGATCACGAAGACACGCCAACGAAGGCAGCATAATGTCTCCCGCATGAAATCACGCTTCGAAGCCAGGATAAGGGACAGGAGAGACGTGTAAGGCAAGAGGGTCGGCGGAGCCGAGAGCCTAAGCGGCCATCATGGTTGCAGGCTAGGCTCCTCCTCGGGAAGGGGAAATTAGTGCAGGTGTGTTAACAACAGTGAGTCTAAGAGAGAGGGAGTGATGGAAGAGTACAGAGAAAGTAAGAGGACACAGGGAGTTTTATGAAGGTGTGTTTGAAGTGCAGTTAGGTGAGTGACAGAATGGGAATTAGTGAGTGAGCAAAGGAAGGAACGAGAGGTGAAGGGGATTGAAACAGAGGGACTGACTTAACATGAGTGGGTGAGAAGACTAAGAAGAAGGGGAGTGAAGTATAGGGAATAAGGATAAGTAAGGGAAGCAAAATAAAGGGACAGGGGTGACGTAGGGTAAAAGAATGACAGTAAGTTTGATGAAACAGAGGTGATAGAGGATAAATAAAGGTGAGTGAGCATGAGACAAGAAGAGTAAAAGAGTGAGGAAATAGAGGGAGTGAAGGAAAGAGTGAGAGAAGGGGACTGAGTGAAGGAGCAAAAAAAGTCAGTGACAAAATGTTGATGAGTTAAAGGGAGTGAACATAAAAGAAAGGAAGTGAGAAACTGAAAGGATGAAAGCAGTGAGGTTAAGAGAGAGGCAGTAAGGGAAGGATAGAGAGAAACAGAAATAAAAAAGTAATGAAAATGTATTTTTTATTAGTCGTACTTACCTTATAAATATAATATCTGTAGAAGAGAGTAAAGAAATCAGTTATAATATATATTTCACAATACAAAATGCAAATTAACTTGTACAACATGTTATATGGTTTATTTTTGCTGTTCTCAGAATATATTGATTTTCACTAAAAACAGTGAGTTCAATACTACTCATCATATCACAGCGGAAAAAAAACACAATCAAAATGATTGTGTTTAAAAAAAACATAAAACATAGAAAAAACATATCTTAAATGTTTTCTTCCAAACAGCAATTTCTAAGATACAGTATCTCATTATTATACTCTCAAACTAAAGTGATATAGAAACATATATTAACCACATTTACCCGAAATACGTAATCTTCATTTATATACCTTTCCACATGGCCAAATGGTATACAGAAAGTCAATTTTTTGGGAAATAACTTATTAGTAGTTTTAAACTTCCATTTACCCGACTTTCGGAATGAAAAGTCCAACATCTATTTCATCATCTAACAAAAATTATATTTACACCTCTGACTTACTCTTGATAAACATTTCCTATAATACTGATATCACTCACTATGTGATACACTTACACTACGTCTATGACAACTACCAGTTTACTAATTATCTTGATCACTTTCACTCACAAACTAATTTTGAACAACACACTTACTTTTATTAACTGCTCCAATCTTCATTGTCCAATTACTTTCACTAAAATTTGGGTTCTAAAAACACTAGTTAAGAATTTGTTAAGTCAAAAGGTGAACGTTGTTCGAAAATCAATTGAGTATCATTACAAAATTATGTAAAAACATATATTATCAACATTTACCCGAGAAACTCATTTTTCATTGATGTACTTTCCCACATGGCCAAATAGTACGTAAAAATTCCTTGTTTTGGAAAATACTTAATAATACTCTTGACCTTCCATTTCCCGACCTTCTGCATGAAAAGCTTCAACGTCTTTCGTAACACCTAACAATATTTATATCTCCACCCAAGGATCTGTATCATGTCCATAAAACCTTAAACAACCAGTAAACTATCAGAATCTGAACATCATATAGTATCCTGATGACTAACTTTTATTAATTGCTCCAATCTTTCTAGGCCAATTACTTTTCCTAAAATTTAGGTTGTAAAAATACTAGGTAAGAATTTTTTAAGTCAAACGGCAAACGTTTTTTGAAAGTCAAAACAGTATCATTACAATTAGTCCAACCGTTTTGACATTTTAAATAAGCTGTTTAATATCCAGATGTTGTTGAAGGACCATCATGGAAAATAATTGCTACTGTTACAAAGGTTCTTCCTGAAATTGATATTTGAGAAGCCACAACATTTTTAATTAAAGTTGTTAATTTAGTTCCATCAGGTCTACATCGTTGGAACATTAAAATTACGTACTGTCCATAACGTTGTATAAATAATGTTGATAGCATTGCACAGTTACATTGGGTACAAACCATGTTTCGATCAGCTGCTCTAACTAGATTATTAAAAGACACTGATTTGCAGTCTGGTAAAGTCAAATATATAAATCTTTCGGTATCTACTGTTGTACTACTTGAAAAGGAACAATTATCGCAGACATGTTGCCATTTATAAGAAAGGCCAAAAATATTTTCAACATCTATACCTTCTTCTTGCAATACAACAAGCATGTACATTAGAAATTCCTGACAATCTTGCTGAATATCCTGAGAAAATTGAGTTATACCAGAACATATGTCTAAATCATTTCGAATATCAGAAACACTTTCTAGATTTGTTCTATCACTGCTACATTTCTCAAACACAGTATTCAACAAACAACAAAAACTTTGATGCCGATTTTCAACAATCTGTTCTTGCAAACTTTGGAGAAAAAAAACAACATTAACCACTACATTAGCATAGCAGTTGACACCAGAACTGTTCTCAAACTGAAATCCAACAATATCTTCAACAGAATCCTCTTTGTTTCTGCTTACAATTACTGGTTCATCTAGTTTTCTTTTTTTTGCTACAGCCTTGCTACAATTTTTCTCATTTCTTCTTTTTCGGCCTACTACACGCTTTTCAAATAGAGGATATTGAGGTAAATTTGGAGCATACTCTCTTCTTAACCTATTATATTCCTTTACACAATTTAGATCTGCACTAATCTTTGTCTCATCAAAATCAATCAAGTACAATCCAGATAAAGTTCTGACTCGAGATAAAGCAACATATGCCATACCCTCCTTGAAGACAGAACTTCCAATATTGTAATGTAATGTAATGTATGTATACTTGTAAAGCGCACTGTTACCTCGTTACGTGGTGTCCTGGCGCTGTATACCGCTGGGGAACCCGTCCTGGCTTTACCCTGTGAGAGGGCACCCCAAGGTGAAGCCAGGCATCACCGGCATTGCTGGGGCCATTGTGGAGATTAAGCAAGCTATTGCCCAGAGTTGCAGAGTGGGACCCATGGTTAGCGTAGGCACCTAAGCGAGAATTATCGAGTCCGCGGACATTGACCCAAGACCCTGCCGCGTCGGGAATTGAACCCTGGTCCCGGCCCGACCTCTGCTTCAGGGTCTGCCGCTTCTAACCGGTGAGCCACATTTCTCTAGCAATCTCTGCTTCATTTTGGATAATTGGTCCTCCTGACTCAACGAAGCAGAACTCTGACTGTCTTGAGAACTGTCTCTAGCAATCTCTGCTGCAATGATAGCTTCTTGCTGTATTTCATCGTTCAACATTTGCAGATAATTTGAAAAAAAGGACATTCTATAGTATCCTTGGTTGCATTGAAAGAATCTTCAAAACTGAGAAAATCTCCAAGTGGTTCCTCTTCTGAACGCCACGGCTTAAAGAGTTGCAAAAGAGCTAAATAGTAAAATTCCCTTTTATCAGGAGATTCGCAACTCAATTTACAATGATTAATCAAATGTCCTTTTCTTTGTTTCACCAGACATCCTTCACATCCAATTAAAGCATATACTCCTTTATTGATATCTTCTGTGATGTTCCTCTTAAAAGTATAGGTTTGCAGAACTTCATAGAGACAAACGTTCTCAAGGTGAGTACTTCTATTTGGATAGTATTCACCAAAGCACTATCTACACTTAAACCTTGAGATTTATGAATAGTCACTGCATATGCCAAAGAAACAGGAAACTGTTTTCTGCAGACATATAAATCTTTCACAAGCAAAAATCGGGCAGAACAGCGACTGATTTGTTGCACTTCTTCAATACCATCAAATTTAATTTTTATAAATTCAATTCCATCTCTATTTCGGTAGTTCACAAAATCAACAACATGACCCATTGCTCCATTTACTAAACCTCTTTCCACATTTAAATTCCGTCGTAAAATTATACGACAATTTAAACATACAGATAGAGTCTTTTCAAAACCAGCAGTTTTAGAAATTGTCTTCTCTAAAGAATCCAACTTTGATTTCAACTTTTCTGATAAAACAATAGTAACTCCTTCGTGCTCTATTTTATCAATAGCTTCCAGTTTCACAATCTCTTGATGTTCTAACTCTAACATTTTGTTGTTGAAGACTGAAGATTCTCGAAGAGTTGGCATCAAGCATATTACAGTTTTGTTTTCAGCAACTTTCTGATAAATAATCTCTGGGAGAATATTTTCCTCTTGAAACAAATTTGAAATTAATCGTGACTGTAAAGCTTCTTTGCCATGTTCAGTTACTTTTCCAATTCTTACATCTTGTAGAATATTTTTATAATCTTCATCCTTTGCCTGTCGCATGTTTTGAAGCAGTTCTGGATATTTAAAATATAACCAGATATTCACATTTCCAATGCTTCCTAGGCACTTTCTTGTATCTTCATGCGTAAGCATCTTAAACACTGGTTGTCCTTTCACTGGAGTTAGCTGCAGTAGATCTCCAAAGACAATGATGTGTTTGCCTCCAAATAACACATCATACTCTGTTTTAAGAATTTGTTGCATTCTTAAATAGACAAAAGCAAGCATCACATTTGAAACCATGCTTACCTCATCAATGATAAGAATTTTCATTTTCTTCAGGACTCTACCAACTTCACAACAAGCTTCTCCAGATAGCTTGTGGTATTGTAATTTATTATCATGCTCTACTGGCAGCATCAATAAACGATGTAAAGTAATCCCTTTAATGTTATGTGCTGCCAACCCAGTTGGAGCAGTAACAACACAAGACAGTGACAACTCTGTTCTTTTCTGCAGATAACTTGCAATTGATTTAATCAAAAACTTTTCCCAGTTCCGGCTTCTCCACTCATATACAGTCGGACAGGTTCAAATGACATACATGAGCACTCTTTTTTATCATGACGTAAACCATGCTCAATCTGTTCTGTGACTTCATCATATATTTTTTTCTGCTCCACGTTTAGTTGATTTTCCAAATCTTCTAAATTAACTACATCCTCCTGAGCTTGTTCCATGGCTCTTTCCACCTTTTCCATGGCAGTGGCAGCTTCATTTTGGATAATTGGTCCTCCTAGTGGATCCTGACTCAACGAAGCAGAACTCTGACTGTCTTGAGAACTGTCTCTAGCAATCTCTGCTGCAATGATAGCTTCTTGCTGTATTTCATCGTTCAACATTTGCAGATAATTTGAAAAAAAGGACATTCTATAGTATCCTTGGTTGCATTGAAAGAATCTTCAAAACTGAGAAAATCTCCAAGTAGTTCCTCTTCTGACTGCACGGCTTAAAGAGTTGCAAAAGAGCTAAATGGTAAAATTCCCTTTTATCAGGAGATTCGCAACTCAATTTACGATGATTAATCAAATGTCCTTTTCTTTGTTTCACCAGACATCCTTCACATCCAATTAAAGCATATACTCCTTTATTGATATCTTCTGTGATGTTCCTCTTAAAAGTATAGGTTTGCAGAACTTCATAGAGACAAACGTTCTCAAGGTGAGTACTTCTATTTGGATAGTATGTATCCAACATGTTTGTCTTCAAAATATCTGTACTATTTGGTTGAAACTCCGCCAAATATTCAATTTCTTGTGCAGACTTCAAAACTCGGTTTCGTGTTGCAGCAAAACCTAGACTTACCCAAATGATGGATCTCGATTTGGCGTACAGACTTGCTGATGATAACCGATCTGAACATTCAGATGCTCCAATTTCTCGATGCAAAAAACAACAAGTGATGGACTGAATGTGGATCAATGTCACACACTCCCCCAGTCAAAAGATCTGGGCCCAAATCCATCGTTTTTTTGCACTCCACACCACCCTGGGTCAGATAATGGCTTTATGCAAATCAGCTCTGACCCTGTTGCCCCATGGGAACAGTCCAGTCCGAACTACAACAGCCATATCTTTCCCAGACCGGAATCAAGCATCCGAGGACCGGACCGGTTTCGAGGTAACACCTCTCTTCAGCCCGGCTAGCTTGACTCCAAGTGGTGTGGAGTGCCTGGGACCCACGTCTGGGCATCCCCAGCGCACTTAGGGCGGCAATTGCAAAAAACAACAAGTGATGGACTGAATGTGGATCAATGTCACACACTCCCCCAGTCAAAAGATCTGGGCCCAAATCCATCGTTTTTTTGCACTCCACACCACCCTGGGTCAGATAATGGCTTTATGCAAATCAGTTCTGACCCTGTTGCCCCATGGGAACAGTCCAGTCCGAACTACAACAGCCATATCTTTCCCAGACCGGAATCAAGCATCCGAGGACCGGACCGGTTTCGAGGTAACACCTCTCTTCAGCCCGGCTAGCTTGACTCCAAGTGGTGTGGAGTGCCTGGGACCCACGTCTGGGCATCCCCAGCGCACTTAGGGCGGCAATTGCAAAAAACAACAAGTGATGGACTGAATGTGGATCAATGTCACACACTCCCCCAGTCAAAAGATCTGGGCCCAAATCCATCGTTTTTTTGCACTCCACACCACCCTGGGTCAGATAATGGCTTTATGCAAATCAGCTCTGACCCTGTTGCCCCATGGGAACAGTCCAGTCCGAACTACAACAGCCATATCTTTCCCAGACCGGAATCAAGCATCCGAGGACCGGACCGGTTTCGAGGTAACACCTCTCTTCAGCCCGGCTAGCTTGACTCCAAGTGGTGTGGAGTGCCTGGGACCCACGTCTGGGCATCCCCAGCGCACTTAGGGCGGCAATTGCAAAAAACAACAAGTGATGGACTGAATGTGGATCAATGTCACACACTCCCCCAGTCAAAAGATCTGGGCCCAAATCCATCGTTTTTTTGCACTCCACACCACCCTGGGTCAGATAATGGCTTTATGCAAATCAGCTCTGACCCTGTTGCCCCATGGGAACACTCCAGTCCGAACTACAACAGCCATATCTTTCCCAGACCGGAATCAAGCATCCGAGGACTGGACCGGTTTCGAGGTAACACCTCTCTTCAGCCCGGCTAGCTTGACTCCAAGTGATGTGGAGTGCCTGGGACCCACGTCTGGGCATCCCCAGCGCACTTAGGGCGGCAATTGCAAAAAACAACAAGTGATGGACTGAATGTGGATCAATGTCACACACTCCCCCAGTCAAAAGATCTGGGCCCAAATCCATCGTTTTTTTGCACTCCACACCACCCTGGGTCAGATAATGGCTTTATGCAAATCAGCTCTGACCCTGTTGCCCCATGGGAACAGTCCAGTCCGAACTACAACAGCCATATCTTTCCCAGACCGGAATCAAGCATCCGAGGACCGGACCGGTTTCGAGGTAACACCTCTCTTCAGCCCGGCTAGCTTGACTCCAAGTGGTGTGGAGTGCCTCCTGGGACCCACGTCTGGGCATCCCCAGCGCACTTAGGGCGGCAATTGCAAAAAACAACAAGTGATGGACTGAATGTGGATCAATGTCACACACTCCCCCAGTCAAAAGATCTGGGCCCAAATCCATCGTTTTTTTGCACTCCACACCACCCTGGGTCAGATAATGGCTTTATGCAAATCAGCTCTGACCCTGTTGCCCCATGGGAACAGTCCAGTCCGAACTACAACAGCCATATCTTTCCCAGACCGGAATCAAGCATCCGAGGACCGGACCGGTTTCGAGGTAACACCTCTCTTCAGCCCGGCTAGCTTGACTCCAAGTGGTGTGGAGTGCCTGGGACCCACGTCTGGGCATCCCCAGCGCACTTAGGGCGGCAATTGCAAAAAACAACAAGTGATGGACTGAATGTGGATCAATGTCACACACTCCCCCAGTCAAAAGATCTGGGCCCAAATCCATCGTTTTTTTGCACTCCACACCACCCTGGGTCAGATAATGGCTTTATGCAAATCAGCTCTGACCCTGTTGCCCCATGGGAACAGTCCAGTCCGAACTACAACAGCCATATCTTTCCCAGACCGGAATCAAGCATCCGAGGACCGGACCGGTTTCGAGGTAACACCTCTCTTCAGCCCGGCTAGCTTGACTCCAAGTGGTGTGGAGTGCCTGGGACCCACGTCTGGGCATCCCCAGCGCTCTTAGGGCGGCAATTGCAAAAAACAACAAGTGATGGACTGAATGTGGATCAATGTCACACACTCCCCCAGTCAAAAGATCTGGGCCCAAATCCATCGTTTTTTTGCACTCCACACCACCCTGGGTCAGATAATGGCTTTATGCAAATCAGCTCTGACCCTGTTGCCCCATGGGAACAGTCCAGTCCGAACTACAACAGCCATATCTTTCCCAGACCGGAATCAAGCATCCGAGGACCGGACCGGTTTCGAGGTAACACCTCTCTTCAGCCCGGCTAGCTTGACTCCAAGTGGTGTGGAGTGCCTGGGACCCACGTCTGGGCATCCCCAGCGCACTTAGGGCGGCAATTGCAAAAAACAACAAGTGATGGACTGAATGTGGATCAATGTCACACACTCCCCCAGTCAAAAGATCTGGGCCCAAATCCATCGTTTTTTTGCACTCCACACCACCCTGGGTCAGATAATGGCTTTATGCAAATCAGCTCTGACCCTGTTGCCCCATGGGAACAGTCCAGTCCGAACTACAACAGCCATATCTTTCCCAGACCGGAATCAAGCATCCGAGGACCGGACCGGTTTCGAGGTAACACCTCTCTTCAGCCCGGCTAGCTTGACTCCAAGTGGTGTGGAGTGCCTGGGACCCACGTCTGGGCATCCCCAGCGCACTTAGGGCGGCAATTGCAAAAAACAACAAGTGATGGACTGAATGTGGATCAATGTCACACACTCCCCCAGTCAAAAGATCTGGGCCCAAATCCATCGTTTTTTTGCACTCCACACCACCCTGGGTCAGATAATGGCTTTATGCAAATCAGCTCTGACCCTGTTGCCCCATGGGAACAGTCCAGTCCGAACTACAACAGCCATATCTTTCCCAGACCGGAATCAAGCATCCGAGGACCGGACCGGTTTCGAGGTAACACCTCTCTTCAGCCCGGCTAGCTTGACTCCAAGTGGTGTGGAGTGCCTGGGACCCACGTCTGGGCATCCCCAGCGCACTTAGGGCGGCAATTGCAAAAAACAACAAGTGATGGACTGAATGTGGATCAATGTCACACACTCCCCCAGTCAAAAGATCTGGGCCCAAATCCATCGTTTTTTTGCACTCCACACCACCCTGGGTCAGATAATGGCTTTATGCAAATCAGCTCTGACCCTGTTGCCCCATGGGAACAGTCCAGTCCGAACTACAACAGCCATATCTTTCCCAGACCGGAATCAAGCATCCGAGGACTGGACCGGTTTCGAGGTAACACCTCTCTTCAGCCCGGCTAGCTTGACTCCAAGTGATGTGGAGTGCCTGGGACCCACGTCTGGGCATCCCCAGCGCACTTAGGGCGGCAATTGCAAAAAACAACAAGTGATGGACTGAATGTGGATCAATGTCACACACTCCCCCAGTCAAAAGATCTGGGCCCAAATCCATCGTTTTTTTGCACTCCACACCACCCTGGGTCAGATAATGGCTTTATGCAAATCAGCTCTGACCCTGTTGCCCCATGGGAACAGTCCAGTCCGAACTACAACAGCCATATCTTTCCCAGACCGGAATCAAGCATCCGAGGACCGGACCGGTTTCGAGGTAACACCTCTCTTCAGCCCGGCTAGCTTGACTCCAAGTGGTGTGGAGTGCCTGGGACCCACGTCTGGGCATCCCCAGCGCACTTAGGGCGGCAATTGCAAAAAACAACAAGTGATGGACTGAATGTGGATCAATGTCACACACTCCCCCAGTCAAAAGATCTGGGCCCAAATCCATCGTTTTTTTGCACTCCACACCACCCTGGGTCAGATAATGGCTTTATGCAAATCAGCTCTGACCCTGTTGCCCCATGGGAACAGTCCAGTCCGAACTACAACAGCCATATCTTTCCCAGACCGGAATCAAGCATCCGAGGACCGGACCGGTTTCGAGGTAACACCTCTCTTCAGCCCGGCTAGCTTGACTCCAAGTGGTGTGGAGTGCCTGGGACCCACGTCTGGGCATCCCCAGCGCACTTAGGGCGGCAATTGCAAAAAACAACAAGTGATGGACTGAATGTGGATCAATGTCACACACTCCCCCAGTCAAAAGATCTGGGCCCAAATCCATCGTTTTTTTGCACTCCACACCACCCTGGGTCAGATAATGGCTTTATGCAAATCAGCTCTGACCCTGTTGCCCCATGGGAACAGTCCAGTCCGAACTACAACAGCCATATCTTTCCCAGACCGGAATCAAGCATCCGAGGACCGGACCGGTTTCGAGGTAACACCTCTCTTCAGCCCGGCTAGCTTGACTCCAAGTGGTGTGGAGTGCCTGGGACCCACGTCTGGGCATCCCCAGCGCTCTTAGGGCGGCAATTGCAAAAAACAACAAGTGATGGACTGAATGTGGATCAATGTCACACACTCCCCCAGTCAAAAGATCTGGGCCCAAATCCATCGTTTTTTTGCACTCCACACCACCCTGGGTCAGATAATGGCTTTATGCAAATCAGCTCTGACCCTGTTGCCCCATGGGAACAGTCCAGTCCGAACTACAACAGCCATATCTTTCCCAGACCGGAATCAAGCATCCGAGGACCGGACCGGTTTCGAGGTAACACCTCTCTTCAGCCCGGCTAGCTTGACTCCAAGTGGTGTGGAGTGCCTGGGACCCACGTCTGGGCATCCCCAGCGCACTTAGGGCGGCAATTGCAAAAAACAACAAGTGATGGACTGAATGTGGATCAATGTCACACACTCCCCCAGTCAAAAGATCTGGGCCCAAATCCATCGTTTTTTTGCACTCCACACCACCCTGGGTCAGATAATGGCTTTATGCAAATCAGTTCTGACCCTGTTGCCCCATGGGAACAGTCCAGTCCGAACTACAACAGCCATATCTTTCCCAGACCGGAATCAAGCATCCGAGGACCGGACCGGTTTCGAGGTAACACCTCTCTTCAGCCCGGCTAGCTTGACTCCAAGTGGTGTGGAGTGCCTGGGACCCACGTCTGGGCATCCCCAGCGCACTTAGGGCGGCAATTGCAAAAAACAACAAGTGATGGACTGAATGTGGATCAATGTCACACACTCCCCCAGTCAAAAGATCTGGGCCCAAATCCATCGTTTTTTTGCACTCCACACCACCCTGGGTCAGATAATGGCTTTATGCAAATCAGCTCTGACCCTGTTGCCCCATGGGAACAGTCCAGTCCGAACTACAACAGCCATATCTTTCCCAGACCGGAATCAAGCATCCGAGGACCGGACCGGTTTCGAGGTAACACCTCTCTTCAGCCCGGCTAGCTTGACTCCAAGTGGTGTGGAGTGCCTGGGACCCACGTCTGGGCATCCCCAGCGCACTTAGGGCGGCAATTGCAAAAAACAACAAGTGATGGACTGAATGTGGATCAATGTCACACACTCCCCCAGTCAAAAGATCTGGGCCCAAATCCATCGTTTTTTTGCACTCCACACCACCCTGGGTCAGATAATGGCTTTATGCAAATCAGCTCTGACCCTGTTGCCCCATGGGAACACTCCAGTCCGAACTACAACAGCCATATCTTTCCCAGACCGGAATCAAGCATCCGAGGACTGGACCGGTTTCGAGGTAACACCTCTCTTCAGCCCGGCTAGCTTGACTCCAAGTGATGTGGAATGCCTGGGACCCACGTCTGGGCATCCCCAGCGCACTTAGGGCGGCAATTGCAAAAAACAACAAGTGATGGACTGAATGTGGATCAATGTCACACACTCCCCCAGTCAAAAGATCTGGGCCCAAATCCATCGTTTTTTTGCACTCCACACCACCCTGGGTCAGATAATGGCTTTATGCAAATCAGCTCTGACCCTGTTGCCCCATGGGAACAGTCCAGTCCGAACTACAACAGCCATATCTTTCCCAGACCGGAATCAAGCATCCGAGGACCGGACCGGTTTCGAGGTAACACCTCTCTTCAGCCCGGCTAGCTTGACTCCAAGTGGTGTGGAGTGCCTCCTGGGACCCACGTCTGGGCATCCCCAGCGCACTTAGGGCGGCAATTGCAAAAAACAACAAGTGATGGACTGAATGTGGATCAATGTCACACACTCCCCCAGTCAAAAGATCTGGGCCCAAATCCATCGTTTTTTTGCACTCCACACCACCCTGGGTCAGATAATGGCTTTATGCAAATCAGCTCTGACCCTGTTGCCCCATGGGAACAGTCCAGTCCGAACTACAACAGCCATATCTTTCCCAGACCGGAATCAAGCATCCGAGGACCGGACCGGTTTCGAGGTAACACCTCTCTTCAGCCCGGCTAGCTTGACTCCAAGTGGTGTGGAGTGCCTGGGACCCACGTCTGGGCATCCCCAGCGCACTTAGGGCGGCAATTGCAAAAAACAACAAGTGATGGACTGAATGTGGATCAATGTCACACACTCCCCCAGTCAAAAGATCTGGGCCCAAATCCATCGTTTTTTTGCACTCCACACCACCCTGGGTCAGATAATGGCTTTATGCAAATCAGCTCTGACCCTGTTGCCCCATGGGAACAGTCCAGTCCGAACTACAACAGCCATATCTTTCCCAGACCGGAATCAAGCATCCGAGGACCGGACCGGTTTCGAGGTAACACCTCTCTTCAGCCCGGCTAGCTTGACTCCAAGTGGTGTGGAGTGCCTGGGACCCACGTCTGGGCATCCCCAGCGCTCTTAGGGCGGCAATTGCAAAAAACAACAAGTGATGGACTGAATGTGGATCAATGTCACACACTCCCCCAGTCAAAAGATCTGGGCCCAAATCCATCGTTTTTTTGCACTCCACACCACCCTGGGTCAGATAATGGCTTTATGCAAATCAGCTCTGACCCTGTTGCCCCATGGGAACAGTCCAGTCCGAACTACAACAGCCATATCTTTCCCAGACCGGAATCAAGCATCCGAGGACCGGACCGGTTTCGAGGTAACACCTCTCTTCAGCCCGGCTAGCTTGACTCCAAGTGGTGTGGAGTGCCTGGGACCCACGTCTGGGCATCCCCAGCGCACTTAGGGCGGCAATTGCAAAAAACAACAAGTGATGGACTGAATGTGGATCAATGTCACACACTCCCCCAGTCAAAAGATCTGGGCCCAAATCCATCGTTTTTTTGCACTCCACACCACCCTGGGTCAGATAATGGCTTTATGCAAATCAGCTCTGACCCTGTTGCCCCATGGGAACAGTCCAGTCCGAACTACAACAGCCATATCTTTCCCAGACCGGAATCAAGCATCCGAGGACCGGACCGGTTTCGAGGTAACACCTCTCTTCAGCCCGGCTAGCTTGACTCCAAGTGGTGTGGAGTGCCTGGGACCCACGTCTGGGCATCCCCAGCGCACTTAGGGCGGCAATTGCAAAAAACAACAAGTGATGGACTGAATGTGGATCAATGTCACACACTCCCCCAGTCAAAAGATCTGGGCCCAAATCCATCGTTTTTTTGCACTCCACACCACCCTGGGTCAGATAATGGCTTTATGCAAATCAGCTCTGACCCTGTTGCCCCATGGGAACAGTCCAGTCCGAACTACAACAGCCATATCTTTCCCAGACCGGAATCAAGCATCCGAGGACCGGACCGGTTTCGAGGTAACACCTCTCTTCAGCCCGGCTAGCTTGACTCCAAGTGGTGTGGAGTGCCTGGGACCCACGTCTGGGCATCCCCAGCGCACTTAGGGCGGCAATTGCAAAAAACAACAAGTGATGGACTGAATGTGGATCAATGTCACACACTCCCCCAGTCAAAAGATCTGGGCCCAAATCCATCGTTTTTTTGCACTCCACACCACCCTGGGTCAGATAATGGCTTTATGCAAATCAGCTCTGACCCTGTTGCCCCATGGGAACAGTCCAGTCCGAACTACAACAGCCATATCTTTCCCAGACCGGAATCAAGCATCCGAGGACTGGACCGGTTTCGAGGTAACACCTCTCTTCAGCCCGGCTAGCTTGACTCCAAGTGATGTGGAGTGCCTGGGACCCACGTCTGGGCATCCCCAGCGCACTTAGGGCGGCAATTGCAAAAAACAACAAGTGATGGACTGAATGTGGATCAATGTCACACACTCCCCCAGTCAAAAGATCTGGGCCCAAATCCATCGTTTTTTTGCACTCCACACCACCCTGGGTCAGATAATGGCTTTATGCAAATCAGCTCTGACCCTGTTGCCCCATGGGAACAGTCCAGTCCGAACTACAACAGCCATATCTTTCCCAGACCGGAATCAAGCATCCGAGGACCGGACCGGTTTCGAGGTAACACCTCTCTTCAGCCCGGCTAGCTTGACTCCAAGTGGTGTGGAGTGCCTGGGACCCACGTCTGGGCATCCCCAGCGCACTTAGGGCGGCAATTGCAAAAAACAACAAGTGATGGACTGAATGTGGATCAATGTCACACACTCCCCCAGTCAAAAGATCTGGGCCCAAATCCATCGTTTTTTTGCACTCCACACCACCCTGGGTCAGATAATGGCTTTATGCAAATCAGCTCTGACCCTGTTGCCCCATGGGAACAGTCCAGTCCGAACTACAACAGCCATATCTTTCCCAGACCGGAATCAAGCATCCGAGGACCGGACCGGTTTCGAGGTAACACCTCTCTTCAGCCCGGCTAGCTTGACTCCAAGTGGTGTGGAGTGCCTGGGACCCACGTCTGGGCATCCCCAGCGCACTTAGGGCGGCAATTGCAAAAAACAACAAGTGATGGACTGAATGTGGATCAATGTCACACACTCCCCCAGTCAAAAGATCTGGGCCCAAATCCATCGTTTTTTGCACTCCACACCACCCTGGGTCAGATAATGGCTTTATGCAAATCAGCTCTGACCCTGTTGCCCCATGGGAACAGTCCAGTCCGAACTACAACAGCCATATCTTTCCCAGACCGGAATCAAGCATCCGAGGACCGGACCGGTTTCGAGGTAACACCTCTCTTCAGCCCGGCTAGCTTGACTCCAAGTGGTGTGGAGTGCCTGGGACCCACGTCTGGGCATCCCCAGCGCTCTTAGGGCGGCAATTGCAAAAAACAACAAGTGATGGACTGAATGTGGATCAATGTCACACACTCCCCCAGTCAAAAGATCTGGGCCCAAATCCATCGTTTTTTTGCACTCCACACCACCCTGGGTCAGATAATGGCTTTATGCAAATCAGCTCTGACCCTGTTGCCCCATGGGAACAGTCCAGTCCGAACTACAACAGCCATATCTTTCCCAGACCGGAATCAAGCATCCGAGGACCGGACCGGTTTCGAGGTAACACCTCTCTTCAGCCCGGCTAGCTTGACTCCAAGTGGTGTGGAGTGCCTGGGACCCACGTCTGGGCATCCCCAGCGCACTTAGGGCGGCAATTGCAAAAAACAACAAGTGATGGACTGAATGTGGATCAATGTCACACACTCCCCCAGTCAAAAGATCTGGGCCCAAATCCATCGTTTTTTTGCACTCCACACCACCCTGGGTCAGATAATGGCTTTATGCAAATCAGCTCTGACCCTGTTGCCCATGGGAACAGTCCAGTCCGAACTACAACAGCCATATCTTTCCCAGACCGGAATCAAGCATCCGAGGACCGGACCGGTTTCGAGGTAACACCTCTCTTCAGCCCGGCTAGCTTGACTCCAAGTGGTGTGGAGTGCCTGGGACCCACGTCTGGGCATCCCCAGCGCACTTAGGGCGGCAATTGCAAAAAACAACAAGTGATGGACTGAATGTGGATCAATGTCACACACTCCCCCAGTCAAAAGATCTGGGCCCAAATCCATCGTTTTTTTGCACTCCACACCACCCTGGGCCAGATAATGGCTTTATGCAAATCAGCTCTGACCCTGTTGCCCCATGGGAACAGTCCAGTCCGAACTACAACAGCCATATCTTTCCCAGACCGGAATCAAGCATCCGAGGACCGGACCGGTTTGGAGGAACACCTCTCTTCAGCCCGGCTAGCTTGACTCCAAGTGGTGTGGAGTGCCTGGGACCCACGTCTGGGCATCCCCAGCGCACTTAGGGCGGCAATTGCAAAAAACAACAAGTGATGGACTGAATGTGGATCAATGTCACACACTCCCCCAGTCAAAAGATCTGGGCCCAAATCCATCGTTTTTTTGCACTCCACACCACCCTGGGTCAGATAATGGCTTTATGCAAATCAGCTCTGACCCTGTTGCCCCATGGGAACAGTCCAGTCCGAACTACAACAGCCATATCTTTCCCAGACCGGAATCAAGCATCCGAGGACTGGACCGGTTTCGAGGTAACACCTCTCTTCAGCCCGGCTAGCTTGACTCCAAGTGATGTGGAGTGCCTGGGACCCACGTCTGGGCATCCCCAGCGCACTTAGGGCGGCAATTGCAAAAAACAACAAGTGATGGACTGAATGTGGATCAATGTCACACACTCCCCCAGTCAAAAGATCTGGGCCCAAATCCATCGTTTTTTGCACTCCACACCACCCTGGGTCAGATAATGGCTTTATGCAAATCAGCTCTGACCCTGTTGCCCCATGGGAACAGTCCAGTCCGAACTACAACAGCCATATCTTTCCCAGACCGGAATCAAGCATCCGAGGACCGGACCGGTTTCGAGGTAACACCTCTCTTCAGCCCGGCTAGCTTGACTCCAAGTGGTGTGGAGTGCCTGGGACCCACGTCTGGGCATCCCCAGCGCACTTAGGGCGGCAATTGCAAAAAACAACAAGTGATGGACTGAATGTGGATCAATGTCACACACTCCCCCAGTCAAAAGATCTGGGCCCAAATCCATCGTTTTTTTGCACTCCACACCACCCTGGGTCAGATAATGGCTTTATGCAAATCAGCTCTGACCCTGTTGCCCCATGGGAACAGTCCAGTCCGAACTACAACAGCCATATCTTTCCCAGACCGGAATCAAGCATCCGAGGACCGGACCGGTTTCGAGGTAACACCTCTCTTCAGCCCGGCTAGCTTGACTCCAAGTGGTGTGGAGTGCCTGGGACCCACGTCTGGGCATCCCCAGCGCACTTAGGGCGGCAATTGCAAAAAACAACAAGTGATGGACTGAATGTGGATCAATGTCACACACTCCCCCAGTCAAAAGATCTGGGCCCAAATCCATCGTTTTTTTGCACTCCACACCACCCTGGGTCAGATAATGGCTTTATGCAAATCAGCTCTGACCCTGTTGCCCCATGGGAACAGTCCAGTCCGAACTACAACAGCCATATCTTTCCCAGACCGGAATCAAGCATCCGAGGACCGGACCGGTTTCGAGGTAACACCTCTCTTCAGCCCGGCTAGCTTGACTCCAAGTGGTGTGGAGTGCCTGGGACCCACGTCTGGGCATCCCCAGCGCTCTTAGGGCGGCAATTGCAAAAAACAACAAGTGATGGACTGAATGTGGATCAATGTCACACACTCCCCCAGTCAAAAGATCTGGGCCCAAATCCATCGTTTTTTGCACTCCACACCACCCTGGGTCAGATAATGGCTTTATGCAAATCAGCTCTGACCCTGTTGCCCCATGGGAACAGTCCAGTCCGAACTACAACAGCCATATCTTTCCCAGACCGGAATCAAGCATCCGAGGACCGGACCGGTTTCGAGGTAACACCTCTCTTCAGCCCGGCTAGCTTGACTCCAAGTGGTGTGGAGTGCCTGGGACCCACGTCTGGGCATCCCCAGCGCACTTAGGGCGGCAATTGCAAAAAACAACAAGTGATGGACTGAATGTGGATCAATGTCACACACTCCCCCAGTCAAAAGATCTGGGCCCAAATCCATCGTTTTTTTGCACTCCACACCACCCTGGGTCAGATAATGGCTTTATGCAAATCAGCTCTGACCCTGTTGCCCCATGGGAACAGTCCAGTCCGAACTACAACAGCCATATCTTTCCCAGACCGGAATCAAGCATCCGAGGACCGGACCGGTTTCGAGGTAACACCTCTCTTCAGCCCGGCTAGCTTGACTCCAAGTGGTGTGGAGTGCCTGGGACCCACGTCTGGGCATCCCCAGCGCACTTAGGGCGGCAATTGCAAAAAACAACAAGTGATGGACTGAATGTGGATCAATGTCACACACTCCCCCAGTCAAAAGATCTGGGCCCAAATCCATCGTTTTTTTGCACTCCACACCACCCTGGGTCAGATAATGGCTTTATGCAAATCAGCTCTGACCCTGTTGCCCCATGGGAACAGTCCAGTCCGAACTACAACAGCCATATCTTTCCCAGACCGGAATCAAGCATCCGAGGACCGGACCGGTTTCGAGGTAACACCTCTCTTCAGCCCGGCTAGCTTGACTCCAAGTGGTGTGGTGTGGAGTGCCTGGGACCCACGTCTGGGCATCCCCAGCGCACTTAGGGCGGCAATTGCAAAAAACAACAAGTGATGGACTGAATGTGGATCAATGTCACACACTCCCCCAGTCAAAAGATCTGGGCCCAAATCCATCGTTTTTTTGCACTCCACACCACCCTGGGTCAGATAATGGCTTTATGCAAATCAGCTCTGACCCTGTTGCCCCATGGGAACAGTCCAGTCCGAACTACAACAGCCATATCTTTCCCAGACCGGAATCAAGCATCCGAGGACCGGACCGGTTTCGAGGTAACACCTCTCTTCAGCCCGGCTAGCTTGACTCCAAGTGGTGTGGAGTGCCTGGGACCCACGTCTTGGCATCCCCAGCGCACTTAGGGCGGCAATTGCAAAAAACAACAAGTGATGGACTGAATGTGGATCAATGTCACACACTCCCCCAGTCAAAAGATCTGGGCCCAAATCCATCGTTTTTTTGCACTCCACACCACCCTGGGTCAGATAATGGCTTTATGCAAATCAGCTCTGACCCTGTTGCCCCATGGGAACAGTCCAGTCCGAACTACAACAGCCATATCTTTCCCAGACCGGAATCAAGCATCCGAGGACCGGACCGGTTTCGAGGTAACACCTCTCTTCAGCCCGGCTAGCTTGACTCCAAGTGGTGTGGAGTGCCTGGGACCCACGTCTGGGCATCCCCAGCGCACTTAGGGCGGCAATTGCAAAAAACAACAAGTGATGGACTGAATGTGGATCAATGTCACACACTCCCCCAGTCAAAAGATCTGGGCCCAAATCCATCGTTTTTTTGCACTCCACACCACCCTGGGTCAGATAATGGCTTTATGCAAATCAGCTCTGACCCTGTTGCCCCATGGGAACAGTCCAGTCCGAACTACAACAGCCATATCTTTCCCAGACCGGAATCAAGCATCCGAGGACCGGACCGGTTTCGAGGTAACACCTCTCTTCAGCCCGGCTAGCTTGACTCCAAGTGGTGTGGAGTGCCTGGGACCCACGTCTGGGCATCCCCAGCGCACTTAGGGCGGCAATTGCAAAAAACAACAAGTGATGGACTGAATGTGGATCAATGTCACACACTCCCCCAGTCAAAAGATCTGGGCCCAAATCCATCGTTTTTTTGCACTCCACACCACCCTGGGTCAGATAATGGCTTTATGCAAATCAGCTCTGACCCTGTTGCCCCATGGGAACAGTCCAGTCCGAACTACAACAGCCATATCTTTCCCAGACCGGAATCAAGCATCCGAGGACCGGACCGGTTTCGAGGTAACACCTCTCTTCAGCCCGGCTAGCTTGACTCCAAGTGGTGTGGAGTGCCTGGGACCCACGTCTGGGCATCCCCAGCGCACTTAGGGCGGCAATTGCAAAAAACAACAAGTGATGGACTGAATGTGGATCAATGTCACACACTCCCCCAGTCGAAAGATCTGGGCCCAAATCCATCGTTTTTTTGCACTCCACACCACCCTGGGTCAGATAATGGCTTTATGCAAATCAGCTCTGACCCTGTTGCCCCATGGGAACAGTCCAGTCCGAACTACAACAGCCATATCTTTCCCAGACCGGAATCAAGCATCCGAGGACCGGACCGGTTTCGAGGTAACACCTCTCTTCAGCCCGGCTAGCTTGACTCCAAGTGGTGTGGAGTGCCTGGGACCCACGTCTGGGCATCCCCAGCGCACTTAGGGCGGCAATTGCAAAAAACAACAAGTGATGGACTGAATGTGGATCAATGTCACACACTCCCCCAGTCAAAAGATCTGGGCCCAAATCCATCGTTTTTTTGCACTCCACACCACCCTGGGTCAGATAATGGCTTTATGCAAATCAGCTCTGACCCTGTTGCCCCATGGGAACAGTCCAGTCCGAACTACAACAGCCATATCTTTCCCAGACCGGAATCAAGCATCCGAGGACCGGACCGGTTTCGAGGTAACACCTCTCTTCAGCCCGGCTAGCTTGACTCCAAGTGGTGTGGAGTGCCTGGGACCCACGTCTGGGCATCCCCAGCGCACTTAGGGCGGCAATTGCAAAAAACAACAAGTGATGGACTGAATGTGGATCAATGTCACACACTCCCCCAGTCAAAAGATCTGGGCCCAAATCCATCGTTTTTTTGCACTCCACACCACCCTGGGTCAGATAATGGCTTTATGCAAATCAGCTCTGACCCTGTTGCCCCATGGGAACAGTCCAGTCCGAACTACAACAGCCATATCTTTCCCAGACCGGAATCAAGCATCCGAGGACTGGACCGGTTTCGAGGTAACACCTCTCTTCAGCCCGGCTAGCTTGACTCCAAGTGATGTGGAGTGCCTGGGACCCACGTCTGGGCATCCCCAGCGCACTTAGGGCGGCAATTGCAAAAAACAACAAGTGATGGACTGAATGTGGATCAATGTCACACACTCCCCCAGTCAAAAGATCTGGGCCCAAATCCATCGTTTTTTTGCACTCCACACCACCCTGGGTCAGATAATGGCTTTATGCAAATCAGCTCTGACCCTGTTGCCCCATGGGAACAGTCCAGTCCGAACTACAACAGCCATATCTTTCCCAGACCGGAATCAAGCATCCGAGGACCGGACCGGTTTCGAGGTAACACCTCTCTTCAGCCCGGCTAGCTTGACTCCAAGTGGTGTGGAGTGCCTGGGACCCACGTCTGGGCATCCCCAGCGCACTTAGGGCGGCAATTGCAAAAAACAACAAGTGATGGACTGAATGTGGATCAATGTCACACACTCCCCCAGTCAAAAGATCTGGGCCCAAATCCATCGTTTTTTTGCACTCCACACCACCCTGGGTCAGATAATGGCTTTATGCAAATCAGCTCTGACCCTGTTGCCCCATGGGAACAGTCCAGTCCGAACTACAACAGCCATATCTTTCCCAGACCGGAATCAAGCATCCGAGGACCGGACCGGTTTCGAGGTAACACCTCTCTTCAGCCCGGCTAGCTTGACTCCAAGTGGTGTGGAGTGCCTGGGACCCACGTCTGGGCATCCCCAGCGCACTTAGGGCGGCAATTGCAAAAAACAACAAGTGATGGACTGAATGTGGATCAATGTCACACACTCCCCCAGTCAAAAGATCTGGGCCCAAATCCATCGTTTTTTTGCACTCCACACCACCCTGGGTCAGATAATGGCTTTATGCAAATCAGCTCTGACCCTGTTGCCCCATGGGAACAGTCCAGTCCGAACTACAACAGCCATATCTTTCCCAGACCGGAATCAAGCATCCGAGGACCGGACCGGTTTCGAGGTAACACCTCTCTTCAGCCCGGCTAGCTTGACTCCAAGTGGTGTGGAGTGCCTGGGACCCACGTCTGGGCATCCCCAGCGCTCTTAGGGCGGCAATTGCAAAAAACAACAAGTGATGGACTGAATGTGGATCAATGTCACACACTCCCCCAGTCAAAAGATCTGGGCCCAAATCCATCGTTTTTTTGCACTCCACACCACCCTGGGTCAGATAATGGCTTTATGCAAATCAGCTCTGACCCTGTTGCCCCATGGGAACAGTCCAGTCCGAACTACAACAGCCATATCTTTCCCAGACCGGAATCAAGCATCCGAGGACCGGACCGGTTTCGAGGTAACACCTCTCTTCAGCCCGGCTAGCTTGACTCCAAGTGGTGTGGAGTGCCTGGGACCCACGTCTGGGCATCCCCAGCGCACTTAGGGCGGCAATTGCAAAAAACAACAAGTGATGGACTGAATGTGGATCAATGTCACACACTCCCCCAGTCAAAAGATCTGGGCCCAAATCCATCGTTTTTTTGCACTCCACACCACCCTGGGTCAGATAATGCTATGATTACGTACGGTAATCCCCATTACTCTTAGTCCTACTCGTCCTCGACCCAGTCATCACTCATGAGGTATTCCACACGACAGGAAACAAAACAGGAAACGCTTTCTGACTCCACCCACCCTCCTGTCAGGTGCTATAATACACCTCACCACCAGAAGCAAATCCTGATGTACCAAGCACCAAAGGCCTGGAAAGGGAGGGCGGGCGGGTCGTATGACTGGGTCGAGGACGAGTAGGACTAAGAGTAATGGGGATTACCGTACGTAATCATAGCATTACCTCTACGTCCCTCGTCCTCGACCCAGTCATCACTCATGAGGCATACCAAAGCAACCCCACAAAGGCCTTTGGCACACCACAAATAGAAACAGAACAGACACCAAGGCGCGCAGCAAGACACAGTGTAATAACAAACAGAAATAAACTGAATCACACAGATGGGGGGATCCCCACAGCTTGCAACACACCAGAACCAAAATTAGGGCGGCCAGACAGAGCACAAGTCAAGCGAAAATGTCGCACAAAAGTGGACTCGGACGCCCAGGTACCCGCCCTACAGACCACCTCAAGGGGAACCCCACGGAAAGCAGCCCAGGAAGCAGACACACCCCTGGCAGATCTCGCCTGAACCCCAGACGGGCAAGGCAAACCAGAGCCCTGGTAAGCCAACAAGATCACAGCCCAGAACCAGCGACCCAAAGTAAGACGAGAGGCAGCCTCACCCCTACCAGCCAAACCAAAGGTCATAAAGAGGGAGTCAGAAGACCGAAACCCAGCAGAACGACCAACATAAACAGACAACGCCCTCCTCACATCCAAAGAATGTAGCAGGACATCAGAAGGAGAGGAAGGAGAAGGACAGAGAGAAGGAAGAATCAACTCCTGGGAGGAATGGAAACGCGAACGAATCTTAGGCATAAAACCGGGGTCCAAGGAAAGGACCACAGCGCCATCCAGAAACCACAAAAAAAAAGGGGGGAGAACAACGTAAAGCCGTAAGCTCACCCAACCTCCGAGCAGATGTAACAGCCACCAAAAAAGCAACCATGAAAGACAGGAATTACAACTCCACGGACTCCAAAGGCTCAAAGGGAGGGGACTGCAAGGCACCCAGAACCAAAGAGAGAACCCAAGGAGGAACCGGAGAGCGGACAGAAGGAGCAGAAAGAGAGAAATTCCCAAACAGACGGGAAGCGCGGCAGGATCCACGGAGGGGCCACCGCCAGACGCAACAGCAGAGGGAACCAGGAGCGGCGAGGCCAAAAAGGGAGAACAGCCACCACCCGAGCCCCCACCCGCTGAACCTACAGCAAGAAGCAGGGATCAGAGGAAAAGGGGGGAAAGGCATAGAGGAACCAAGGAGGCCAAAGGACAGACAAGGCATCCACTCCCCAAGCCCCCGACTCCGGAGACCTGGAGCAGAACAGGGGAAGCAGGGCATCGGTCCGGGAGGCAAACAGGTCCAGCACAGGAGTCCCGAACCTCCGACAGAGCAAGCGGAAATTCCTAGGGGCCAGACACAGGGAGAGGGAGGACGGGAACCTCCGACTCAAGGAAACCGCAACCACGGTGTCCACATCCCGAAATGCAGAGCAGAGAGGCCCACCAGATGACACCCGGCCCAACACGCAACCGCACGGGCCACCAAGCTCAGGGAAAGGCAGCGGGAACTGCCCTGGTGGTAGACGTAGGCCACGGTCACAGTGTCGCCTGACCTCACCAACACGTTGCACCCCAGAAGACGATCCTTGAAAAGACGGAGAGCCCTCTCCACCGCAGACAGCTCCCTCCAAATCGAAGAAAGGCGGGACTCCGAAGGAAGCCAGCGGGCCTGCACCGCCCAAGGGCCCAGAGACGCACCCCAACCGGAAGCACTGGCATCCTGACGTCAACACCAAGGGGGTTGAGGGCGGAACCACATGCCCTCCGACAGATGCGAAGAATCCAGCCACCAATGGAGAGCAGACACCAACTCCGGAAACACAGGCACAGGAATCGAGAAGTCCCGGACAGGAAAGGGCACCCACCTCCGAATATGCCACAACAGAGGCCGAAGACGAACCCGGGCCCAGGGAACCGTGAACACAGTGGCAGACATGTGGCCCTGAACCACCAGCCATTGCAGGAGAGGAGCAGAATCCCGGGAAAGCAACCTCCTCAGCAACAAATGAAGACGCAGAATCCTGGAATCTGGGAGAAAGACCGTGCCCCGCACAGATCCGAACACCGCCCCAATGAAGGTACTCCGAGTAGCAGGGTCCAGGCGACTCTTCGGTAGATGGACCAGGAAACCATGATCCCCGAGCGTACGCACGGTCAAGGAAAGGTGGCGAGACACGACCTCCGGAGACGGAGTCTGCAGCAGCCAATCGTCCAGGCATGGAAACACGGACACCCCCAGGAGATGGAGATGAGCCACCAAGGGAGCAGCCACCATGGTGAACACCCTGGGGGCGGACCGGAGACCGAAGGGAAGGACGCAGAACTGCCAGAGACGACCCTGCAGGCAGAAGCGCAGGAACTGCTGATCCACCAACGCCATCGGAACATGAAGGTAGGCATCCTGGAGATCCAGCGAGGTGAACACCCAACCCTCCTGGATCAGGGGAATCACCATCGGCAAAGTGTCCATCATGAATGGGATCTTCCGTACAAACAAGCACAGGGCCCGAAGATTGACGACAACACGGAAGCCCCCCCGTGATCTCCGGAACCACAAACACGATGGAATAAGTCCCCAACCCACGTTCCAGGGGGGGGACCGGGACAATCGCCCTCTTGACGAACAGCAACTGAACACCCTCCTGCAACGCCAGACGGCGAGACGGGTCCGAAGGCAAAGGAGTCACCACCACACCCGAGGGAGGAGGAGGAGACAGGAATACCATCCGGTAACCCCGAGAAAGAACATCCAGCACCCACTGGTCGGAGGTCGCCAGCAGCCAAGCATGGAGGAACAGCCGCAGTCTCCCACCAACCGCGGGCTGACCACCAGCGAGAACGGGCACCGGACCGGCGTAGTCAGGAACGAGGAGCGCCAGACCCACCACCCGGATGGGGCTTCTCCTGGAAATGCCTAGGAAAGGTCCTACGAGCACCACGCCGGCCCCGAAACGAAGACTGCTGAAAACCTGGAAGGCTGGCGAAAGGACCGGGCTTTCGAGAAGGAGGACCCCTTAAGAGAAGGGGCAGGATGGAAGGACAACGAATGCTTCCTCTTCATAAAGACTCTATGGAGCATGTCCTCCAGGGCGTCCCCAAAAAGAAGAGTACCAGAAAACGGCAACCTCAAAGCCACAGAACGCTGAGCAGCAACCGAATCCCAACCACGCAGCAGCAAATTCCGACGGGCAGCCACAGAGGAACCACAAGACAGAGCAGAAGCCCTGACCGAGTCAAAGGCAACGTCCGAAAGGAACTCCAACTGGCGTGCCATAGACTCCAGCAACTCTGGACAAGTGCCCCCCTCCTGCATAGTAGAAAACAAAGTCTTGAAGACAGCCAACAAAGACTGCGGAACACATGCACCATACACACCCCACCGAAGAGCCAGGTGAGAGCCAGCATAGGACTCCATAAGAGCAGAGTCAATCTTCTTATCCACCCCATCCTTCAGGATATTATCATCAGCCAAGGAAGGGCGACCCACCAGAGAAGTAACAATAGAATCCACCTGTACCGAATCAGGCAGGGTAACCTCCGAAACCTGCAACGGATAAAGCTCCGACATGAACCTGGGCAGAGAAATATGGACCGGGACCTTCCACTCCTTAAAGAGGACATCCATGACAAAGGGGCGGACGGGCATGGAAGAAGACACAGGCTTCCGAAACTGCGGCAGAACAGAGTCCTGGGAGGTGCTGGGCACAGAGACCTCTGGAAACCCATATTCTCCCCAACATGACAAAGGAGAGCAGGCATCAGGTCCTTGGAAACGCACTTGCCTCGCAGCACCGCTGCGCCGAAAGAGGACTCATCAGAGGATGCAGAGGACGAAATATCCGAATACAGGGGAGCAGCAGCCGCAGAGCGACCCCCAGAACCCATACTGGAAGCCACGAGTTCAGACAGCGTCTCCAAAACTAGGCGCTGCAGAAGCTTAGAGTCACCCAAACTGCCACTCCGAGCAGCAGGGGCAGAATCACCACCATCAGAGGAGGAGGAAGAAGATCGAACAGGAGAGACATGCTTTCTCTTCCCGTGATGCTTCCCCCTAGCAAAGCAGCAATTCACGAGTCACAGCAACCCAGTAGACAGAGCAGACGTGAGACACCCAGCGGAGCCACAAGCAGCCGAAGGAATCGAAGAACAGCAGAATCCCGCCAAATAAATACGAAGAAACACACACCCATCAGCTGAGCCACAGAGAGGAACAGTCGAGGAAGAAGGAGGGGGAAGGAGGGGCCGAGCAGCGGCCGACGAATGAAACAGCAAAGGAATCGATGACATCACCTCCATCCACCAATCAGGACGGAAGACAAGCAACCCGGAGCCTACCCGGGTGCTAGCACAGGCAAATGAGGGACAGAATCCAGGACCGGCCTCCCAGCCGACTTCCGCACTTCCCGGAGCCTCCAGCCCCCCCGCAGCCGAGGAACGGACATCCAGAAACGAGCTCCGAGGCAGAAACTGAGCTCCGAGGGAGAAACGGCCCGCCAAGTAACGGACATCCAGAAAGGGCACCGAGGCAGGAACTGCCCCCCCCCCCCCCGTCCCAGGGGGCGATCGTACCCAGCAGAAATACCACCGGCATAGAAAAGGCCGGGGCGCGAGGAGCCGCGGCGCGCCTCACAGGCACACCCATCCAGCGGAGCCCCTCCTGCAACAGGCAAATCCGACGAAACACGAGCGAAGCCGGTGAAAGGTCCGAACACCGGACTCAGGGACAAAGGACCACAGCCGCATGCGAGAAGCCATAGCCACGCACCCAGCGACCAGCCAGCACAGTGAAAGGCAGAAATCCCCGGGGACCCGAGAGGCCCCGCAACCCAGGTCCCCAGCAATCCAGGAAAGCACAGGAAGCCCAGCAGCCCGGTTTCCACATCCCACGGAGGTCCACGAGCACCCCCAATGCCCAGCAAAGGAGGAAACCACAGGACAGGCGTAGCAGGTAAGAGCCCGGCACTCACCCAAGCGTCTCCCATCAGAATCCAACCGACAGGAAACAAAACAGGATTTGCTTCTGGTGGTGAGGTGTATTATAGCACCTGACAGGAGGGTGGGTGGAGTCAGAAAGCGTTTCCTGTTTTGTTTCCTGTCGTGTGGAATACCTCATGAGTGATGACTGGGTCGAGGACGAGGGACGTAGAGGTAATGGCTTTATGCAAATCAGCTCTGACCCTGTTGCCCCATGGGAACAGTCCAGTCCGAACTACAACAGCCATATCTTTCCCAGACCGGAATCAAGCATCCGAGGACCGGACCGGTTTCGAGGTAACACCTCTCTTCAGCCCGGCTAGCTTGACTCCAAGTGGTGTGGAGTGCCTGGGACCCACGTCTGGGCATCCCCAGCGCACTTAGGGCGGCAATTGCAAAAAACAACAAGTGATGGACTGAATGTGGATCAATGTCACACACTCCCCCAGTCAAAAGATCTGGGCCCAAATCCATCGTTTTTTTGCACTCCACACCACCCTGGGTCAGATAATGGCTTTATGCAAATCAGCTCTGACCCTGTTGCCCCATGGGAACAGTCCAGTCCGAACTACAACAGCCATATCTTTCCCAGACCGGAATCAAGCATCCGAGGACCGGACCGGTTTCGAGGTAACACCTCTCTTCAGCCCGGCTAGCTTGACTCCAAGTGGTGTGGAGTGCCTGGGACCCACGTCTGGGCATCCCCAGCGCACTTAGGGCGGCAATTGCAAAAAACAACAAGTGATGGACTGAATGTGGATCAATGTCACACACTCCCCCAGTCAAAAGATCTGGGCCCAAATCCATCGTTTTTTTGCACTCCACACCACCCTGGGTCAGATAATGGCTTTATGCAAATCAGCTCTGACCCTGTTGCCCCATGGGAACAGTCCAGTCCGAACTACAACAGCCATATCTTTCCCAGACCGGAATCAAGCATCCGAGGACCGGACCGGTTTCGAGGTAACACCTCTCTTCAGCCCGGCTAGCTTGACTCCAAGTGGTGTGGAGTGCCTGGGACCCACGTCTTGGCATCCCCAGCGCACTTAGGGCGGCAATTGCAAAAAACAACAAGTGATGGACTGAATGTGGATCAATGTCACACACTCCCCCAGTCAAAAGATCTGGGCCCAAATCCATCGTTTTTTTGCACTCCACACCACCCTGGGTCAGATAATGGCTTTATGCAAATCAGCTCTGACCCTGTTGCCCCATGGGAACAGTCCAGTCCGAACTACAACAGCCATATCTTTCCCAGACCGGAATCAAGCATCCGAGGACCGGACCGGTTTCGAGGTAACACCTCTCTTCAGCCCGGCTAGCTTGACTCCAAGTGGTGTGGAGTGCCTGGGACCCACGTCTGGGCATCCCCAGCGCACTTAGGGCGGCAATTGCAAAAAACAACAAGTGATGGACTGAATGTGGATCAATGTCACACACTCCCCCAGTCAAAAGATCTGGGCCCAAATCCATCGTTTTTTTGCACTCCACACCACCCTGGGTCAGATAATGGCTTTATGCAAATCAGCTCTGACCCTGTTGCCCCATGGGAACAGTCCAGTCCGAACTACAACAGCCATATCTTTCCCAGACCGGAATCAAGCATCCGAGGACTGGACCGGTTTCGAGGTAACACCTCTCTTCAGCCCGGCTAGCTTGACTCCAAGTGATGTGGAGTGCCTGGGACCCACGTCTGGGCATCCCCAGCGCACTTAGGGCGGCAATTGCAAAAAACAACAAGTGATGGACTGAATGTGGATCAATGTCACACACTCCCCCAGTCAAAAGATCTGGGCCCAAATCCATCGTTTTTTTGCACTCCACACCACCCTGGGTCAGATAATGGCTTTATGCAAATCAGCTCTGACCCTGTTGCCCCATGGGAACAGTCCAGTCCGAACTACAACAGCCATATCTTTCCCAGACCGGAATCAAGCATCCGAGGACCGGACCGGTTTCGAGGTAACACCTCTCTTCAGCCCGGCTAGCTTGACTCCAAGTGGTGTGGAGTGCCTGGGACCCACGTCTGGGCATCCCCAGCGCACTTAGGGCGGCAATTGCAAAAAACAACAAGTGATGGACTGAATGTGGATCAATGTCACACACTCCCCCAGTCAAAAGATCTGGGCCCAAATCCATCGTTTTTTTGCACTCCACACCACCCTGGGTCAGATAATGGCTTTATGCAAATCAGCTCTGACCCTGTTGCCCCATGGGAACAGTCCAGTCCGAACTACAACAGCCATATCTTTCCCAGACCGGAATCAAGCATCCGAGGACCGGACCGGTTTCGAGGTAACACCTCTCTTCAGCCCGGCTAGCTTGACTCCAAGTGGTGTGGAGTGCCTGGGACCCACGTCTGGGCATCCCCAGCGCTCTTAGGGCGGCAATTGCAAAAAACAACAAGTGATGGACTGAATGTGGATCAATGTCACACACTCCCCCAGTCAAAAGATCTGGGCCCAAATCCATCGTTTTTTTGCACTCCACACCACCCTGGGTCAGATAATGGCTTTATGCAAATCAGCTCTGACCCTGTTGCCCCATGGGAACAGTCCAGTCCGAACTACAACAGCCATATCTTTCCCAGACCGGAATCAAGCATCCGAGGACCGGACCGGTTTCGAGGTAACACCTCTCTTCAGCCCGGCTAGCTTGACTCTAAGTGGTGTGGAGTGCCTGGGACCCACGTCTGGGCATCCCCAGCGCACTTAGGGCGGCAATTGCAAAAAACAACAAGTGATGGACTGAATGTGGATCAATGTCACACACTCCCCCAGTCAAAAGATCTGGGCCCAAATCCATCGTTTTTTTGCACTCCACACCACCCTGGGTCAGATAATGCTATGATTACGTACGGTAATCCCCATTACTCTTAGTCCTACTCGTCCTCGACCCAGTCATCACTCATGAGGTATTCCACACGACAGGAAACAAAACAGGAAACGCTTTCTGACTCCACCCACCCTCCTGTCAGGTGCTATAATACACCTCACCACCAGAAGCAAATCCTGATGTACCAAGCACCAAAGGCCTGGAAAGGGAGGGCGGGCGGGTCGTATGACTGGGTCGAGGACGAGTAGGACTAAGAGTAATGGGGATTACCGTACGTAATCATAGCATTACCTCTACGTCCCTCGTCCTCGACCCAGTCATCACTCATGAGGCATACCAAAGCAACCCCACAAAGGCCTTTGGCACACCACAAATAGAAACAGAACAGACACCAAGGCGCGCAGCAAGACACAGTGTAATAACAAACAGAAATAAACTGAATCACACAGATGGGGGGATCCCCACAGCTTGCAACACACCAGAACCAAAATTAGGGCGGCCAGACAGAGCACAAGTCAAGCGAAAATGTCGCACAAAAGTGGACTCGGACGCCCAGGTACCCGCCCTACAGACCACCTCAAGGGGAACCCCACGGAAAGCAGCCCAGGAAGCAGACACACCCCTGGCAGATCTCGCCTGAACCCCAGACGGGCAAGGCAAACCAGAGCCCTGGTAAGCCAACAAGATCACAGCCCAGAACCAGCGACCCAAAGTAAGACGAGAGGCAGCCTCACCCCTACCAGCCAAACCAAAGGTCATAAAGAGGGAGTCAGAAGACCGAAACCCAGCAGAACGACCAACATAAACAGACAACGCCCTCCTCACATCCAAAGAATGTAGCAGGACATCAGAAGGAGAGGAAGGAGAAGGACAGAGAGAAGGAAGAATCAACTCCTGGGAGGAATGGAAACGCGAACGAATCTTAGGCATAAAACCGGGGTCCAAGGAAAGGACCACAGCGCCATCCAGAAACCACAAAAAAAAAGGGGGGAGAACAACGTAAAGCCGTAAGCTCACCCAACCTCCGAGCAGATGTAACAGCCACCAAAAAAGCAACCATGAAAGACAGGAATTACAACTCCACGGACTCCAAAGGCTCAAAGGGAGGGGACTGCAAGGCACCCAGAACCAAAGAGAGAACCCAAGGAGGAACCGGAGAGCGGACAGAAGGAGCAGAAAGAGAGAAATTCCCAAACAGACGGGAAGCGCGGCAGGATCCACGGAGGGGCCACCGCCAGACGCAACAGCAGAGGGAACCAGGAGCGGCGAGGCCAAAAAGGGAGAACAGCCACCACCCGAGCCCCCACCCGCTGAACCTACAGCAAGAAGCAGGGATCAGAGGAAAAGGGGGGAAAGGCATAGAGGAACCAAGGAGGCCAAAGGACAGACAAGGCATCCACTCCCCAAGCCCCCGACTCCGGAGACCTGGAGCAGAACAGGGGAAGCAGGGCATCGGTCCGGGAGGCAAACAGGTCCAGCACAGGAGTCCCGAACCTCCGACAGAGCAAGCGGAAATTCCTAGGGGCCAGACACAGGGAGAGGGAGGACGGGAACCTCCGACTCAAGGAAACCGCAACCACGGTGTCCACATCCCGAAATGCAGAGCAGAGAGGCCCACCAGATGACACCCGGCCCAACACGCAACCGCACGGGCCACCAAGCTCAGGGAAAGGCAGCGGGAACTGCCCTGGTGGTAGACGTAGGCCACGGTCACAGTGTCGCCTGACCTCACCAACACGTTGCACCCCAGAAGACGATCCTTGAAAAGACGGAGAGCCCTCTCCACCGCAGACAGCTCCCTCCAAATCGAAGAAAGGCGGGACTCCGAAGGAAGCCAGCGGGCCTGCACCGCCCAAGGGCCCAGAGACGCACCCCAACCGGAAGCACTGGCATCCTGACGTCAACACCAAGGGGGTTGAGGGCGGAACCACATGCCCTCCGACAGATGCGAAGAATCCAGCCACCAATGGAGAGCAGACACCAACTCCGGAAACACAGGCACAGGAATCGAGAAGTCCCGGACAGGAAAGGGCACCCACCTCCGAATATGCCACAACAGAGGCCGAAGACGAACCCGGGCCCAGGGAACCGTGAACACAGTGGCAGACATGTGGCCCTGAACCACCAGACATTGCAGGAGAGGAGCAGAATCCCGGGAAAGCAACCTCCTCAGCAACAAATGAAGACGCAGAATCCTGGAATCTGGGAGAAAGACCGTGCCCCGCACAGATCCGAACACCGCCCCAATGAAGGTACTCCGAGTAGCAGGGTCCAGGCGACTCTTCGGTAGATGGACCAGGAAACCATGATCCCCGAGCGTACGCACGGTCAAGGAAAGGTGGCGAGACACGACCTCCGGAGACGGAGTCTGCAGCAGCCAATCGTCCAGGCATGGAAACACGGACACCCCCAGGAGATGGAGATGAGCCACCAAGGGAGCAGCCACCATGGTGAACACCCTGGGGGCGGACCGGAGACCGAAGGGAAGGACGCAGAACTGCCAGAGACGACCCTGCAGGCAGAAGCGCAGGAACTGCTGATCCACCAACGCCATCGGAACATGAAGGTAGGCATCCTGGAGATCCAGCGAGGTGAACACCCAACCCTCCTGGATCAGGGGAATCACCATCGGCAAAGTGTCCATCATGAATGGGATCTTCCGTACAAACAAGCACAGGGCCCGAAGATTGACGACAACACGGAAGCCCCCCCGTGATCTCCGGAACCACAAACACGATGGAATAAGTCCCCAACCCACGTTCCAGGGGGGGGACCGGGACAATCGCCCTCTTGACGAACAGCAACTGAACACCCTCCTGCAACGCCAGACGGCGAGACGGGTCCGAAGGCAAAGGAGTCACCACCACACCCGAGGGAGGAGGAGGAGACAGGAATACCATCCGGTAACCCCGAGAAAGAACATCCAGCACCCACTGGTCGGAGGTCGCCAGCAGCCAAGCATGGAGGAACAGCCGCAGTCTCCCACCAACCGCGGGCTGACCACCAGCGAGAACGGGCACCGGACCGGCGTAGTCAGGAACGAGGAGCGCCAGACCCACCACCCGGATGGGGCTTCTCCTGGAAATGCCTAGGAAAGGTCCTACGAGCACCACGCCGGCCCCGAAACGAAGACTGCTGAAAACCTGGAAGGCTGGCGAAAGGACCGGGCTTTCGAGAAGGAGGACCCCTTAAGAGAAGGGGCAGGATGGAAGGACAACGAATGCTTCCTCTTCATAAAGACTCTATGGAGCATGTCCTCCAGGGCGTCCCCAAAAAGAAGAGTACCAGAAAACGGCAACCTCAAAGCCACAGAACGCTGAGCAGCAACCGAATCCCAACCACGCAGCAGCAAATTCCGACGGGCAGCCACAGAGGAACCACAAGACAGAGCAGAAGCCCTGACCGAGTCAAAGGCAACGTCCGAAAGGAACTCCAACTGGCGTGCCATAGACTCCAGCAACTCTGGACAAGTGCCCCCCTCCTGCATAGTAGAAAACAAAGTCTTGAAGACAGCCAACAAAGACTGCGGAACACATGCACCATACACACCCCACCGAAGAGCCAGGTGAGAGCCAGCATAGGACTCCATAAGAGCAGAGTCAATCTTCTTATCCACCCCATCCTTCAGGATATTATCATCAGCCAAGGAAGGGCGACCCACCAGAGAAGTAACAATAGAATCCACCTGTACCGAATCAGGCAGGGTAACCTCCGAAACCTGCAACGGATAAAGCTCCGACATGAACCTGGGCAGAGAAATATGGACCGGGACCTTCCACTCCTTAAAGAGGACATCCATGACAAAGGGGCGGACGGGCATGGAAGAAGACACAGGCTTCCGAAACTGCGGCAGAACAGAGTCCTGGGAGGTGCTGGGCACAGAGACCTCTGGAAACCCATATTCTCCCCAACATGACAAAGGAGAGCAGGCATCAGGTCCTTGGAAACGCACTTGCCTCGCAGCACCGCTGCGCCGAAAGAGGACTCATCAGAGGATGCAGAGGACGAAATATCCGAATACAGGGGAGCAGCAGCCGCAGAGCGACCCCCAGAACCCATACTGGAAGCCACGAGTTCAGACAGCGTCTCCAAAACTAGGCGCTGCAGAAGCTTAGAGTCACCCAAACTGCCACTCCGAGCAGCAGGGGCAGAATCACCACCATCAGAGGAGGAGGAAGAAGATCGAACAGGAGAGACATGCTTTCTCTTCCCGTGATGCTTCCCCCTAGCAAAGCAGCAATTCACGAGTCACAGCAACCCAGTAGACAGAGCAGACGTGAGACACCCAGCGGAGCCACAAGCAGCCGAAGGAATCGAAGAACAGCAGAATCCCGCCAAATAAATACGAAGAAACACACACCCATCAGCTGAGCCACAGAGAGGAACAGTCGAGGAAGAAGGAGGGGGAAGGAGGGGCCGAGCAGCGGCCGACGAATGAAACAGCAAAGGAATCGATGACATCACCTCCATCCACCAATCAGGACGGAAGACAAGCAACCCGGAGCCTACCCGGGTGCTAGCACAGGCAAATGAGGGACAGAATCCAGGACCGGCCTCCCAGCCGACTTCCGCACTTCCCGGAGCCTCCAGCCCCCCCGCAGCCGAGGAACGGACATCCAGAAACGAGCTCCGAGGCAGAAACTGAGCTCCGAGGGAGAAACGGCCCGCCAAGTAACGGACATCCAGAAAGGGCACCGAGGCAGGAACTGCCCCCCCCCCCCCGTCCCAGGGGGCGATCGTACCCAGCAGAAATAACACCGGCATAGAAAAGGCCGGGGCGCGAGGAGCCGCGGCGCGCCTCACAGGCACACCCATCCAGCGGAGCCCCTCCTGCAACAGGCAAATCCGACGAAACACGAGCGAAGCCGGTGAAAGGTCCGAACACCGGACTCAGGGACAAAGGACCACAGCCGCATGCGAGAAGCCATAGCCACGCACCCAGCGACCAGCCAGCACAGTGAAAGGCAGAAATCCCCGGGGACCCGAGAGGCCCCGCAACCCAGGTCCCCAGCAATCCAGGAAAGCACAGGAAGCCCAGCAGCCCGGTTTCCACATCCCACGGAGGTCCACGAGCACCCCCAATGCCCAGCAAAGGAGGAAACCACAGGACAGGCGTAGCAGGTAAGAGCCCGGCACTCACCCAAGCGTCTCCCATCAGAATCCAACCGACAGGAAACAAAACAGGATTTGCTTCTGGTGGTGAGGTGTATTATAGCACCTGACAGGAGGGTGGGTGGAGTCAGAAAGCGTTTCCTGTTTTGTTTCCTGTCGTGTGGAATACCTCATGAGTGATGACTGGGTCGAGGACGAGGGACGTAGAGGTAATGGCTTTATGCAAATCAGCTCTGACCCTGTTGCCCCATGGGAACAGTCCAGTCCGAACTACAACAGCCATATCTTTCCCAGACCGGAATCAAGCATCCGAGGACCGGACCGGTTTCGAGGTAACACCTCTCTTCAGCCCGGCTAGCTTGACTCCAAGTGGTGTGGAGTGCCTGGGACCCACGTCTGGGCATCCCCAGCGCACTTAGGGCGGCAATTGCAAAAAACAACAAGTGATGGACTGAATGTGGATCAATGTCACACACTCCCCCAGTCAAAAGATCTGGGCCCAAATCCATCGTTTTTTTGCACTCCACACCACCCTGGGTCAGATAATGGCTTTATGCAAATCAGCTCTGACCCTGTTGCCCCATGGGAACAGTCCAGTCCGAACTACAACAGCCATATCTTTCCCAGACCGGAATCAAGCATCCGAGGACCGGACCGGTTTCGAGGTAACACCTCTCTTCAGCCCGGCTAGCTTGACTCCAAGTGGTGTGGAGTGCCTGGGACCCACGTCTGGGCATCCCCAGCGCACTTAGGGCGGCAATTGCAAAAAACAACAAGTGATGGACTGAATGTGGATCAATGTCACACACTCCCCCAGTCAAAAGATCTGGGCCCAAATCCATCGTTTTTTTGCACTCCACACCACCCTGGGTCAGATAATGGCTTTATGCAAATCAGCTCTGACCCTGTTGCCCCATGGGAACAGTCCAGTCCGAACTACAACAGCCATATCTTTCCCAGACCGGAATCAAGCATCCGAGGACCGGACCGGTTTCGAGGTAACACCTCTCTTCAGCCCGGCTAGCTTGACTCCAAGTGGTGTGGAGTGCCTGGGACCCACGTCTTGGCATCCCCAGCGCACTTAGGGCGGCAATTGCAAAAAACAACAAGTGATGGACTGAATGTGGATCAATGTCACACACTCCCCCAGTCAAAAGATCTGGGCCCAAATCCATCGTTTTTTTGCACTCCACACCACCCTGGGTCAGATAATGGCTTTATGCAAATCAGCTCTGACCCTGTTGCCCCATGGGAACAGTCCAGTCCGAACTACAACAGCCATATCTTTCCCAGACCGGAATCAAGCATCCGAGGACCGGACCGGTTTCGAGGTAACACCTCTCTTCAGCCCGGCTAGCTTGACTCCAAGTGGTGTGGAGTGCCTGGGACCCACGTCTGGGCATCCCCAGCGCACTTAGGGCGGCAATTGCAAAAAACAACAAGTGATGGACTGAATGTGGATCAATGTCACACACTCCCCCAGTCAAAAGATCTGGGCCCAAATCCATCGTTTTTTTGCACTCCACACCACCCTGGGTCAGATAATGGCTTTATGCAAATCAGCTCTGACCCTGTTGCCCCATGGGAACAGTCCAGTCCGAACTACAACAGCCATATCTTTCCCAGACCGGAATCAAGCATCCGAGGACCGGACCGGTTTCGAGGTAACACCTCTCTTCAGCCCGGCTAGCTTGACTCCAAGTGGTGTGGAGTGCCTGGGACCCACGTCTGGGCATCCCCAGCGCACTTAGGGCGGCAATTGCAAAAAACAACAAGTGATGGACTGAATGTGGATCAATGTCACACACTCCCCCAGTCAAAAGATCTGGGCCCAAATCCATCGTTTTTTTGCACTCCACACCACCCTGGGTCAGATAATGGCTTTATGCAAATCAGCTCTGACCCTGTTGCCCCATGGGAACAGTCCAGTCCGAACTACAACAGCCATATCTTTCCCAGACCGGAATCAAGCATCCGAGGACCGGACCGGTTTCGAGGTAACACCTCTCTTCAGCCCGGCTAGCTTGACTCCAAGTGGTGTGGAGTGCCTGGGACCCACGTCTGGGCATCCCCAGCGCACTTAGGGCGGCAATTGCAAAAAACAACAAGTGATGGACTGAATGTGGATCAATGTCACACACTCCCCCAGTCGAAAGATCTGGGCCCAAATCCATCGTTTTTTTGCACTCCACACCACCCTGGGTCAGATAATGGCTTTATGCAAATCAGCTCTGACCCTGTTGCCCATGGGAACAGTCCAGTCCGAACTACAACAGCCATATCTTTCCCAGACCGGAATCAAGCATCCGAGGACCGGACCGGTTTCGAGGTACCACCTCTCTTCAGCCCGGCTAGCTTGACTCCAAGTGGTGCAATTGCCGCCCTAAGTGCGCTGGGGATGCCCAGACGTGGGTCCCAGGCACTCCACACCGCTTGGAGTCAAGCTAGCCGGGCTGAAGAGAGGTGTTACCTCGAAACCGGTCCGGTCCTCGGATGCTTGATTCCATTCTGGGAAGGACATGGCTTTTGTAGTTCGGACTGGACTGTTCCCATGGGGCAACAGGGTCAGAGCTGATTTGCATATCGCCATTGTCTAACCCAGGGTGGTGTGGAGTGCAAAAAAACGATGGATTTTGCCCAGATCTTTTGACTGGGGGAGTGTGTGACATTGATCCACATTCAGTCCATCACTTGTTGTTTTTGCAATTGCCGCCCTAAGTGCGCTGGGGATGCCCAGACGTGGGTCCCAGGCACTCCACACCACTTGGAGTCAAGCTAGCCGGGCTGAAGAGAGGTGTTACCTCGAAACCGGTCCGGTCCTCGGATGCTTGATTCCGTTCTGGGAAGGACATGGCTTTTGTAGTTCGGACTGGACTGTTCCCATGGGGCAACAGGGTCAGAGCTGATTTGCATATCGCCATTGTCTAACCCAGGGTGGTGTGGAGTGCAAAAAAACGATGGATTTGGGCCCAGATCTTTTGACTGGGGGAGTGTGTGACATTGATCCACATTCAGTCCATCACTTGTTGTTTTTGCAATTGCCGCCCTAAGTGCGCTGGGGATGCCCAGACGTGGGTCCCAGGCACTCCACACCACTTGGAGTCAAGCTAGCCGGGCTGAAGAGAGGTGTTACCTCGAAACCGGTCCGGTCCTCGGATGCTTGATTCCGTTCTGGGAAGGACATGGCTTTTGTAGTTCGGACTGGACTGTTCCCATGGGGCAACAGGGTCAGAGCTGATTTGCATATCGCCTTTGTCTAACCCAGGGTGGTGTGGAGTGCAAAAAAACGATGGATTTGGGCCCAGATCTTTTGACTGGGGGAGTGTGTGACATTGATCCACATTCAGTCCATCACTTGTTGTTTTTGCAATTGCCGCCCTAAGTGCGCTGGGGATGCCCAGACGTGGGTCCCAGGCACTCCACACCACTTGGAGTCAAGCTAGCCGGGCTGAAGAGAGGTGTTACCTCGAAACCGGTCCGGTCCTCGGATGCTTGATTCCGTTCTGGGAAGGACATGGCTTTTGTAGTTCGGACTGGACTGTTCCCATGGGGCAACAGGGTCAGAGCTGATTTGCATATCGCCATTGTCTAACCCAGGGTGGTGTGGAGTGCAAAAAAACGATGGATTTGGGCCCAGATCTTTTGACTGGGGGAGTGTGTGACATTGATCCACATTCAGTCCATCACTTGTTGTTTTTGCAATTGCCGCCCTAAGTGCGCTGGGGATGCCCAGACGTGGGTCCCAGGCACTCCACACCACTTGGAGTCAAGCTAGCCGGGCTGAAGAGAGGTGTTACCTCGAAACCGGTCCGGTCCTCGGATGCTTGATTCCGTTCTGGGAAGGACATGGCTTTTGTAGTTCGGACTGGACTGTTCCCATGGGGCAACAGGGTCAGAGCTGATTTGCATATCGCCATTGTCTAACCCAGGGTGGTGTGGAGTGCAAAAAAACGATGGATTTGGGCCCAGATCTTTTGACTGGGGGAGTGTGTGACATTGATCCACATTCAGTCCATCACTTGTTGTTTTTGCAATTGCCGCCCTAAGTGCGCTGGGGATGCCCAGACGTGGGTCCCAGGCACTCCACACCACTTGGAGTCAAGCTAGCCGGCTGAAGAGAGGTGTTACCTCGAAACCGGTCCGGTCCTCGGATGCTTGATTCCGTTCTGGGAAGGACATGGCTTTTGTAGTTCGGACTGGACTGTTCCCATGGGGCAACAGGGTCAGAGCTGATTTGCATATCGCCATTGTCTAACCCAGGGTGGTGTGGAGTGCAAAAAAACGATGGATTTGGGCCCAGATCTTTTGACTGGGGGAGTGTGTGACATTGATCCACATTCAGTCCATCACTTGTTGTTTTTGCAATTGCTGCCCTAAGTGCGCTGGGGATGCCCAGACGTGGGTCCCAGGCACTCCACACCACTTGGAGTCAAGCTAGCCGGGCTGAAGAGAGGTGTTACCTCGAAACCGGTCCGGTCCTCGGATGCTTGATTCCGTTCTGGGAAGGACATGGCTTTTGTAGTTCGGACTGGACTGTTCCCATGGGGCAACAGGGTCAGAGCTGATTTGCATATCGCCATTGTCTAACCCAGGGTGGTGTGGAGTGCAAAAAAACGATGGATTTGGGCCCAGATCTTTTGACTGGGGGAGTGTGTGACATTGATCCACATTCAGTCCATCACTTGTTGTTTTTGCAATTGCCGCCCTAAGTGCGCTGGGGATGCCCAGACGTGGGTCCCAGGCACTCCACACCACTTGGAGTCAAGCTAGCCGGGCTGAAGAGAGGTGTTACCTCGAAACCGGTCCGGTCCTCGGATGCTTGATTCCGTTCTGGGAAGGACATGGCTTTTGTAGTTCGGACTGGACTGTTCCCATGGGGCAACAGGGTCAGAGCTGATTTGCATATCGCCATTGTCTAACCCAGGGTGGTGTGGAGTGCAAAAAAACGATGGATTTGGGCCCAGATCTTTTGACTGGGGGAGTGTGTGACATTGATCCACATTCAGTCCATCACTTGTTGTTTTTGCAATTGCCGCCCTAAGTGCGCTGGGGATGCCCAGACGTGGGTCCCAGGCACTCCACACCACTTGGAGTCAAGCTAGCCGGGCTGAAGAGAGGTGTTACCTCGAAACCGGTCCGGTCCTCGGATGCTTGATTCCGTTCTGGGAAGGACATGGCTTTTGTAGTTCGGACTGGACTGTTCCCATGGGGCAACAGGGTCAGAGCTGATTTGCATATCGCCATTGTCTAACCCAGGGTGGTGTGGAGTGCAAAAAAACGATGGATTTGGGCCCAGATCTTTTGACTGGGGGAGTGTGTGACATTGATCCACATTCAGTCCATCACTTGTTGTTTTTGCAATTGCCGCCCTAAGTGCGCTGGGGATGCCCAGACGTGGGTCCCAGGCACTCCACACCACTTGGAGTCAAGCTAGCCGGGCTGAAGAGAGGTGTTACCTCGAAACCGGTCCGGTCCTCGGATGCTTGATTCCGTTCTGGGAAGGACATGGCTTTTGTAGTTCGGACTGGACTGTTCCCATGGGGCAACAGGGTCAGAGCTGATTTGCATATCGCCATTGTCTAACCCAGGGTGGTGTGGAGTGCAAAAAAACGATGGATTTGGGCCCAGATCTTTTGACTGGGGGAGTGTGTGACATTGATCCACATTCAGTCCATCACTTGTTGTTTTTGCAATTGCCGCCCTAAGTGCGCTGGGGATGCCCAGACGTGGGTCCCAGGCACTCCACACCACTTGGAGTCAAGCTAGCCGGGCTGAAGAGAGGTGTTACCTCGAAACCGGTCCGGTCCTCGGATGCTTGATTCCGTTCTGGGAAGGACATGGCTTTTGTAGTTCGGACTGGACTGTTCCCATGGGGCAACAGGGTCAGAGCTGATTTGCATATCGCCATTGTCTAACCCAGGGTGGTGTGGAGTGCAAAAAAACGATGGATTTGGGCCCAGATCTTTTGACTGGGGGAGTGTGTGACATTGATCCACATTCAGTCCATCACTTGTTGTTTTTGCAATTGCCGCCCTAAGTGCGCTGGGGATGCCCAGACGTGGGTCCCAGGCACTCCACACCACTTGGAGTCAAGCTAGCCGGGCTGAAGAGAGGTGTTACCTCGAAACCGGTCCGGTCCTCGGATGCTTGATTCCGTTCTGGGAAGGACATGGCTTTTGTAGTTCGGACTGGACTGTTCCCATGGGGCAACAGGGTCAGAGCTGATTTGCATATCGCCATTGTCTAACCCAGGGTGGTGTGGAGTGCAAAAAAACGATGGATTTGGGCCCAGATCTTTTGACTGGGGGAGTGTGTGACATTGATCCACATTCAGTCCATCACTTGTTGTTTTTGCAATTGCCGGCTTAAGTGCGCTGGGGATGCCCAGACGTGGGTCCCAGGCACTCCACACCACTTGGAGTCAAGCTAGCCGGGCTGAAGAGAGGTGTTACCTCGAAACCGGTCCGGTCCTCGGATGCTTGATTCCGTTCTGGGAAGGACATGGCTTTTGTAGTTCGGACTGGACTGTTCCCATGGGGCAACAGGGTCAGAGCTGATTTGCATATCGCCATTGTCTAACCCAGGGTGGTGTGGAGTGCAAAAAAACGATGGATTTGGGCCCAGATCTTTTGACTGGGGGAGTGTGTGACATTGATCCACATTCAGTCCATCACTTGTTGTTTTTGCAATTGCCGCCCTAAGTGCGCTGGGGATGCCCAGACGTGGGTCCCAGGCACTCCACACCACTTGGAGTCAAGCTAGCCGGGCTGAAGAGAGGTGTTACCTCGAAACCGGTCCGGTCCTCGGATGCTTGATTCCGTTCTGGGAAGGACATGGCTTTTGTAGTTCGGACTGGACTGTTCCCATGGGGCAACAGGGTCAGAGCTGATTTGCATATCGCCATTGTCTAACCCAGGGTGGTGTGGAGTGCAAAAAAACGATGGATTTGGGCCCAGATCTTTTGACTGGGGGAGTGTGTGACATTGATCCACATTCAGTCCATCACTTGTTGTTTTTGCAATTGCCGCCCTAAGTGCGCTGGGGATGCCCAGACGTGGGTCCCAGGCACTCCACACCACTTGGAGTCAAGCTAGCCGGGCTGAAGAGAGGTGTTACCTCGAAACCGGTCCGGTCCTCGGATGCTTGATTCCGTTCTGGGAAGGACATGGCTTTTGTAGTTCGGACTGGACTGTTCCCATGGGGCAACAGGGTCAGAGCTGATTTGCATATCGCCATTGTCTAACCCAGGGTGGTGTGGAGTGCAAAAAAACGATGGATTTGGGCCCAGATCTTTTGACTGGGGGAGTGTGTGACATTGATCCACATTCAGTCCATCACTTGTTGTTTTTGCAATTGCCGCCCTAAGTGCGCTGGGGATGCCCAGACGTGGGTCCCAGGCACTCCACACCACTTGGAGTCAAGCTAGCCGGCTGAAGAGAGGTGTTACCTCGAAACCGGTCCGGTCCTCGGATGCTTGATTCCGTTCTGGGAAGGACATGGCTTTTGTAGTTCGGACTGGACTGTTCCCATGGGGCAACAGGGTCAGAGCTGATTTGCATATCGCCATTGTCTAACCCAGGGTGGTGTGGAGTGCAAAAAAACGATGGATTTGGGCCCAGATCTTTTGACTGGGGGAGTGTGTGACATTGATCCACATTCAGTCCATCACTTGTTGTTTTTGCAATTGCTGCCCTAAGTGCGCTGGGGATGCCCAGACGTGGGTCCCAGGCACTCCACACCACTTGGAGTCAAGCTAGCCGGGCTGAAGAGAGGTGTTACCTCGAAACCGGTCCGGTCCTCGGATGCTTGATTCCGTTCTGGGAAGGACATGGCTTTTGTAGTTCGGACTGGACTGTTCCCATGGGGCAACAGGGTCAGAGCTGATTTGCATATCGCCATTGTCTAACCCAGGGTGGTGTGGAGTGCAAAAAAACGATGGATTTGGGCCCAGATCTTTTGACTGGGGGAGTGTGTGACATTGATCCACATTCAGTCCATCACTTGTTGTTTTTGCAATTGCCGCCCTAAGTGCGCTGGGGATGCCCAGACGTGGGTCCCAGGCACTCCACACCACTTGGAGTCAAGCTAGCCGGGCTGAAGAGAGGTGTTACCTCGAAACCGGTCCGGTCCTCGGATGCTTGATTCCGTTCTGGGAAGGACATGGCTTTTGTAGTTCGGACTGGACTGTTCCCATGGGGCAACAGGGTCAGAGCTGATTTGCATATCGCCATTGTCTAACCCAGGGTGGTGTGGAGTGCAAAAAAACGATGGATTTGGGCCCAGATCTTTTGACTGGGGGAGTGTGTGACATTGATCCACATTCAGTCCATCACTTGTTGTTTTTGCAATTGCCGCCCTAAGTGCGCTGGGGATGCCCAGACGTGGGTCCCAGGCACTCCACACCACTTGGAGTCAAGCTAGCCGGGCTGAAGAGAGGTGTTACCTCGAAACCGGTCCGGTCCTCGGATGCTTGATTCCGTTCTGGGAAGGACATGGCTTTTGTAGTTCGGACTGGACTGTTCCCATGGGGCAACAGGGTCAGAGCTGATTTGCATATCGCCATTGTCTAACCCAGGGTGGTGTGGAGTGCAAAAAAACAATGGATTTGGGCCCAGATCTTTTGACTGGGGGAGTGTGTGACATTGATCCACATTCAGTCCATCACTTGTTGTTTTTGCAATTGCCGCCCTAAGTGCGCTGGGGATGCCCAGACGTGGGTCCCAGGCACTCCACACCACTTGGAGTCAAGCTAGCCGGGCTGAAGAGAGGTGTTACCTCGAAACCGGTCCGGTCCTCGGATGCTTGATTCCGTTCTGGGAAGGACATGGCTTTTGTAGTTCGGACTGGACTGTTCCCATGGGGCAACAGGGTCAGAGCTGATTTGCATATCGCCATTGTCTAACCCAGGGTGGTGTGGAGTGAAAAAAAACGATGGATTTGGGCCCAGATCTTTTGACTGGGGGAGTGTGTGACATTGATCCACATTCAGTCCATCACTTGTTGTTTTTGCAATTGCCGCCCTAAGTGCGCTGGGGATGCCCAGACGTGGGTCCCAGGCACTCCACACCACTTGGAGTCAAGCTAGCCGGGCTGAAGAGAGGTGTTACCTCGAAACCGGTCCGGTCCTCGGATGCTTGATTCCGTTCTGGGAAGGACATGGCTTTTGTAGTTCGGACTGGACTGTTCCCATGGGGCAACAGGGTCAGAGCTGATTTGCATATCGCCATTGTCTAACCCAGGGTGGTGTGGAGTGCAAAAAAACGATGGATTTGGGCCCAGATCTTTTGACTGGGGGAGTGTGTGACATTGATCCACATTCAGTCCATCACTTGTTGTTTTTGCAATTGCCGCCCTAAGTGCGCTGGGGATGCCCAGACGTGGGTCCCAGGCACTCCACACCACTTGGAGTCAAGCTAGCTGGGCTGAAGAGAGGTGTTACCTCGAAACCGGTCCGGTCCTCGGATGCTTGATTCCGTTCTGGGAAGGACATGGCTTTTGTAGTTCGGACTGGACTGTTCCCATGGGGCAACAGGGTCAGAGCTGATTTGCATATCGCCATTGTCTAACCCAGGGTGGTGTGGAGTGCAAAAAAACGATGGATTTGGGCCCAGATCTTTTGACTGGGGGAGTGTGTGACATTGATCCACATTCAGTCCATCACTTGTTGTTTTTGCAATTGCCGCCCTAAGTGCGCTGGGGATGCCCAGACGTGGGTCCCAGGCACTCCACACCACTTGGAGTCAAGCTAGCCGGGCTGAAGAGAGGTGTTACCTCGAAACCGGTCCGGTCCTCGGATGCTTGATTCCGTTCTGGGAAGGACATGGCTTTTGTAGTTCGGACTGGACTGTTCCCATGGGGCAACAGGGTCAGAGCTGATTTGCATATCGCCATTGTCTAACCCAGGGTGGTGTGGAGTGCAAAAAAACGATGGATTTGGGCCCAGATCTTTTGACTGGGGGAGTGTGTGACATTGATCCACATTCAGTCCATCACTTGTTGTTTTTCCAATTTCTCGATGCGACAACATCTTTAGACTGTAACTGTATAATTTCCTACTTAGGCTCTTTTCATGCGAAATATCCTCCCACATTTCCTTCAGTTCCGTCTTTTCTGATTTTGTGATGTAAGACGTTACATATCGAGCCACAGCAATAGAGTTGTCAGCAATATATTGAATATCCATGTTAGCATTCCACATGGACAAAATGACTGGGTTGTAGTCATTTATGTATTTGGACTTCATTTCTTTTCAAGTTGTACGTATTTTTCGGCGATTTTCTTGTCGCAGTGAAGACATAAAATTGTTCACTCTTCCTTTACATATTACTGGTCGTGGAAATCCAAAACGACATTTTGTGTAGAACTTCTCCTTGGATTTGAACTTTCGACGACAGTACTTTCCACAGCGATGGGTTTGAAAGCGTAAGACTTGATGTCGTAAATTGTCTTCTTCTGTACTTTTCGGAACAACACATGTGGAATATTGTTCAATAAAACTCATCACTGTGTCATCCGAATCTGTTCCAAATTTGGGAGCATCTTTGATCCATAACAGCATATGTATGTGAGGAGCACCTCTTGCTTGATACTCCTTTCTCCAAAAGAAGTCCAAAACCTCTCCAAGTGGAGGATTTTTTTTGTTTGTGATGAAAGACATCATAGCTTCAAATCGATGATTAAAATACCTACAAACATTAACTGGATCCAAAGACCACAGTTCTCCAGGTGTCTTGAATTCTATATTTTCTATGTTTCCATTTGCCTCTCGAAGAAATTCAAGTAAGTCTTCCCAGGCATACTCAGCACAGCTAAGAGTGAGGAACCATGTAGGAGTTCCTAAGTTTCTTAGCATACATTTCAATTCCTCATGACGACGGTACCAATACTCATTCGTACCACGCTGACATGCCATGAGATTGATTAGGTGAGATTCCAAAATACTGTCTTCCACTTGGACTTTATCCATAAAGTCCCTTGCCGAAACATTTTGAAGATGTACTCCAGATTTCAGTATATGGTTCACAGCATAAGATAGTCCAGAGAAGTCACTCTCAAACAGAAGATGAAACAAATATGGAATGCATTGACGAAATCTTGGATCTTCTGCATATAATCTTAAAGTCCGGTATTCCGACGCAGGAATTCGAACAGGTTGGTCATCATATCTTCCACCTTGACCTGTTGGAAACAATTGAGGAAAACAATGAGCTTCCAAGCTTTCTTCCCATACACTTATGGGACTTCCTTTGGCTTCTTTCATTCGGAACAACTCAATAGCATTCCCCATTACTTCTTTGGAATGCAAAGGATGAACACTATAATGCTCATAAATCTGTTCACTTCTAGACACATCTACTTTTTCAATCTGTCCAGCTGATGAATCACTGTCCTCTTCTACAGCCGTTTCCTCTTCTCCTACATATACATTTTTGTAGTACTGATTATTTTTTACTAAATACAACGTTGCCTTTTTGACTTTCCTAACATCCACTAATTCTTGCCAGATTTTCTTACTCTTTGTAGGAATTCCATTAACTAGAATAACTAGAGGTTCCTCTTCCACTTTTTCTACGCCAATGGTGTCAATATTTTTCTTTAAATCTAAAGGCAAATAAACAACTCTTCCCTTTAATCCTCTCTGTAAATCTGAAGGAGGCAATTTCCCTGTCTTAGGCTCCAAGCGAACAATAGCCTGAAAAGGATGCACACAGGCATTCTGTTTTCATTTAATTTATTATAACAATATTTACAAATACGCAGATCAGAACCCAAATCAAAACAATTCTCAACCAACAAATAAATTGCAAAATCCTTCCATTCATTATTATTTTCCATTTCACTTTTAACATATAAATCAACTAACCGAGTCTGATTCTTATAATGAGTTCGTCGACAACACACACAAGAAAAATTTGGCCTTTCACTTGAAATGATCTTAAACTTTGTAATTTCATGATCAAAATTTTGAGTACTTACAATCTGTACATTCTCTTCCACATTACTTTCTATTACTGTATCATTTACGGCAGTGTCCTCTTTTTCACCAAAGTAACAAAACTCTATTTCTTCACAAATCTTCTTCACATCTAATTCAGATCCATGCAAAAGAGCACTGTTTAACTGTTTTAGCCTAAGTGCTGGACTTTTTGCATAATACAACCTTCTCACTATTTTCCTCACTTTAGTTTGATGCACTCCTAAAATGGTGAAAAGTACTCTGACATACTTTTCTAGAAAGACAAGCCAATGAATGACCATGCAAACCTGTTTTCCCCTCACTCTGCAAGGATCTAAGTCTTGTAACATCTTAAACTTTTGTTTTAGACTTTTCTTACTATATGTACGTAAGAAATTGCAAAACAAATTATTAGAATCCTGTCGCACACTACAAATACTACTACAATTCCAAGTATAGATCGGACCCTTAGCACGTCTCCCTAAAACTTCATCAGCTAACACCTCATCTGCATTTCTTGGCACGATTTTTTCTTTTTCAACTGGACAACCGTCCTTTACCTCATATGCTCGACCACGGGTGTCAACTGCATGCACCAAATCATTATCCTGAAAGTAACTCTCTTCATTAAAAAATGGCTCACTACTTGAACTATGCTTCCATTCTACCGAAAAAACATCACAAAAATTAGTTCGATTGATTACTCTTTTCCACTGACATTTTGATTTCAAATCATTGATTGCCTTATCTAGTGTACGAACTCTATTGATTACTAAAATATACAGCTTTCTCTTCACTTCACTTCAAAAGCCTGATCAACAAACTTTTCTATTCTTTTCTTTTTCTTGTAAAAAGTTGTTTTCCTATTATATTTCTTAAGATTTTTTAATAAATTCAAAACTACTCTCTTATGAAACATTCGTCTACGAATGTCAATAAACTGACTTCTCCTACGATTATCCGACACACTATGATCTCCTTGTACCATTATACCATTTTTTGGTGACCTCTACTTTTTCTTTCTAGTTACAACTTGTTTTTTTTTTCCGTAGAAACACTTTCTTGACTTTTTCTGCATTTTAACAATTTCTTTAAAAATTCCTTTGTTTGCTTACCAGGAGCATTTTTTCTTTTCTCTGAAGATTGTCCTTTGCATGAATCTTCTAATTGAGTCCTCTTGGTCGATAAAACTTTCTTATAAAGTCTCTTTTGGCGGTCTTTCGTAGGCATAATGAATTATGACTCTGTAGATATTTACAATCTGTTGAAAAGAAAAATGTGACATATTATAGACCACTACTAACATAACACATAGCAAACACATTAACTAAACATTATAAACACTAGTTCACATCTCTCTTTGTGTATCTCATATCACTCTTTGCCTGCACTATCTCCCTCTTTGCATGCCTCATCTCACTCTCTCCTTCTACCATCTCTCTGTTTGTATGTGTGTGTCATCTCACTCTCTGTGCCTAAAACGATTTAACAAGCTAAATGTTTTTTACTGAAAAGACTGGGATGTGAGCTGTGTGAGGTGTGAGATCTGTGTGGGCTGTGAGAGTTTGGGCTGTGTGGGCTGTGAGAGCTGTGTGGGCTGTGAAAGCTGTGTGGGCTGTGTGAGCTGTGAGAGCTGTGCGGGCTGTGAGAGCTGTGTGGGCTGTGAGCTGTGTGGCTTGTGAGCTGTGTGGGCTGTGAGAGCTGTGGGAGCTCTGTGGGCTGTGAGAGCTGTGTGGGCTGTGAGAGCTGTGTGGGCTGTGTGGGCTGTGAGAGCTGTGTGGGCTGTGAGAGCTGTGTGGGCTGTGAGAGCTGTGTGGGCTGTGAGGGCTGTGAGGCCTGTGAGAGCTATGTGGGCTGTGAGAGCTGCGTGGGCTGTGAGAGCTGTGTGGGCTGTGAGAGCTGTGAGAACTGTATGGGCTGTGAGAGCTGTGAGAGCTCTGTGGGATGTGAGCTGTGTGGGCTGTGAGGGCTGTGTGAGCTGTGAGAGCTGTGTGGGCTGTGAGAGCTGTGTGGGCTGTGAGAGCTGTGTGGGCTGTGAGAGTGTGGGCTGTGAGAGCTGTGAGAGTGTGGGCTGTGAGAGCTGGGAGAGCTGTGTGGGCTGTGAGAGCTGTGTGGGCTGTGAGAGCTGCATGGGCTGTGAGAGCTGTGAGAGCTGTGTGGGCTGTGAGCTGTGTGGGCTGTGAGCTGTGTGGGCTGTGAGAGCTGTGAGAGCTCTGTGGGCTGTGAGAGCTGTGTGGGCTGTGAGAGCTGTGTGGGCTGTGAGAGCTGTATGGGCTGTGAGAGCTGTGAGAGCTGTGTGGGATATGAGCTGTGTGGGCTGTGAGGGCTGTGTGAGCTGTGAGAGCTGTGTGGGTTGTGAGAGCTGTGTGGGCTGTGAGAGCTGTGACAGCTGTGTGGGCTGTGAGAGCTGTGCGGGCTGTGAGAGCTGTGTGGGCTGTGAGAGTGTGGGGTATGTGGGCTGTGTGGGCTGTGAGAGCTGTGTGGGCTGTGAGAGCTGTGTGGGCTGTGAGAGTGTGGGCTGTGTGGGCTGTGAGAGTTGTGAGAGCTGTGTGGGCTGTGAGAGCTGTGTGGGCTGTGAGAACTGTGTGGGCTGTGTGAGCTATGAGAGCTGTGTGGGCTGTGAGAGCTGTGTGGGCTGTGAGCTCTGTGGGCTGTGAGAGATGTGAGAGCTCTGTGGGATGTGAGAGCTGTGTGGGCTGTGAGAGCTGTGTGGGCTGTGTGGGCTGTGAGAGCTGTGTGGGCTGTGAGAGCTGTGTGGGCTGTGAGAGCTGTGTGGGCTGTGAGGGCTGTGAGGCCTGTGAGAGCTATGTGGGCTGTGAGAGCTGTGTGGGCTGTGAGAGCTGTGTGGGCTGTGAGAGCTGTGTGGGCTGTGAGAGCTGTGTGGGTTGTGAGAGCTGTGTGTGATGTGTGTGATGTGTGGGCTGTGAGAGCTGTGACAGCTGTGTGGGCTGTGAGAGCTGTGCGGGCTGTGAGAGCTGTGTGGGCTGTGAGAGCTGTGTGGGCTGTGAGAGCTGTGTGGGCTGTGTGGGCTGTGAGAGCTGTGTGGGCTGTGAAAGTTTTGTGGGCCGTGAGGGCTGTGAGGGCTGTGAGGCCTGTGAGAGCTGTGTGGGCTGTGAGAGCTGTGTGTGCTGTGAGAGCTGTGTGGGCTGTGAGAGCTGTGAGAGCTGTATGGGCTGTGAGAGCTCTGTGGGATGTGAGCTGTGTGGGCTGTGAGGGCTGTGAGGGCTGTGTGAGCTGTGAGAGCTGTGTGGGCTGTGAGAGCTGTGTGGGCTGTGAGAGCTGTGTGGGCTGTGAGAGCTGTGTGGGCTGTTAGAGCTGTGTGGGCTGTGAGTGTGGGCTGTGTGGGCTGTGTGGGCTGTGAGAGCTGTGCAGGCTGTGAGAGCTGTGTGGGCTGTGAGAGCTGTATGGGCTGTGAGAGCTGTGAGAGCTGTGTGGGATGTGAGCTGTGTGAGGTGTGAGAGCTGTGTGGGCTGTGAGAGCTGTGTGGGCTGTGAGCTGTGTGGGCTGTGAGCTGTGTGGGCTGTGAGAGCTGTGTGGGCTGTGAGAGCTGTGTGGGCTGTGAGAGCTGTGTGGACTGTGAGAGCTGTATGGGCTGTGAGAGCTGTGTGGGATATGAGCTGTGTGGGCTGTGAGGGCTGTGTGAGCTGTGAGAGCTGTGTGGGTTATGACAGCTGTGTGGGCTGTGTGGGCTGTGAGAGCTGTGACAGCTGTGTGGGCTGTGAGATCTGTGCGGGCTGGGAGAGCTGTGTGGGCTGTGAGAGTGTGGGATGTGTGGGATGTGTGGGCTGTGAGAGCTGTGTGGGCTGTGAGAGCGGTGTGGGCTGTGAGAGCGGTGTGGGCCGTGTGGGCTGTGAGAGCTGTGAGAGCTGTGTGGGCTGTGAGAGCTGTGTGGGCTGTGAGAGGTGTGTGGGCTGTGTGAGCTGTGAGAGCTGTGTGGGATGTGAGAGCTGTGTGGGCTGTGAGAGCTGTGTGGGCTGTGAGGGCTGTGAGGCCTGTGGGAGCTATGTGGGCTGTGAGAGCTATGTGGGATGTGAGAGCTGTGTGGGCTGTGAGAGCTGTGTGGGATGTGAGAGCTGTATGGGCTGTGAGAGCTGTGAGAGCTGTGTGGTATGTGAGCTGTGTGGACTGTGAGAGCTGTGTGAGCTGTGTGGGCTGTGAGAGTGTGGGCTATGTGGGTTGTGAGAGCTGTGAGAGCTGTGTGGGCTGTGAGAGTGTGGGGTATGTGAGCTGTGTGGGGTGTGTGGGCTGCGAGAGCTGTGTGGGCTGTGAGAGCTGTGTGGGCTGTGAGAGTGTGGGTTGTGTGGACTGTGGGAGCTGTGAGATCTGTGTGGGCTGTGAGAGCTGTGTGGGCTGTGAGAGCTGTGTGGGCTGTGTGAGCTGTGTGGGCTGTGAGAGTGTGGGGTGTGTGGGCTGTGAGAGCTGTGTGGCCTGTGAGAGCGATGTGGGCTGTAGGAGTGTGGGCTGTGTGGGCTGTGAGAGCTGTGAGAGCTGTGTGGGCTGTGAGAGCTGTGTGGGCTGTGAGAGATGTGTGGGCTGTGTGAGAGCTGTGTGGGCTGTGAGAGCTGTGTGGGCTGTGAGAGCTGTGTGGGCTGTGAGGGCCTGTGAGAGCTATGTGGGCTGTGAGAGCTATGTGGGCTGTGAGAGCTATGTGGGCTGTGAGAGCTGTGTGGGCTGTGAGAGCTGTGTAGGATGTGAGAGCTGTATGGGCTGTGAGAGCTGTGAGAGCTGTGAGCTGTGTGGGTTGTGAGAGCTGTGTGGGCTGTGAGAGCTGTGACAGCTGTGTGGGCTGTGAGAGTTGTGCGGGCTGTGAGAGCTGTGTAGGCTGTGAGAGTGTGGGGTATGTGGGCTGTGAGAGCTGTGTGGGCTGGGAGAGCTGTGTGGGCTGTGAGAGTGTGGGCTGTGTGGGCTGTGAGAGCTGTGAGAGCTGTGTGGGCTGTGAGAGCTGTGTGGGCTGTGAGAGCTGTGTGGGCTGTGTGAGCTATGAGAGCTGTGTGAGCTGTGAGAGCTGTGTGGGCTGTGAGAGCTGTGTGGGCTGTGAGCTCTGTGGGCTGTGAGCTGTGTGGGCTTTGAGAGCTGTGAGAGCTCTGTGGGCTGTGAGAGCTGTGTGGGCTGTGAGAGCTGTGTGGGCTGTGTGGGCTGTGAGAGCTGTATGGGCTGTGAGAGCTGTGTGGTATGTGATCTGTGTGGGCTGTGAGGGCTGTGTGAGGTGTGAGAGCTGTGTGGGCTGTGAGAGCTGTGTGGGCTGTGAGAGCTGTATGGGCTGTGAGAGCTGTGTGGTATGTGATCTGTGTGGGCTGTGAGGGCTGTGTGAGGTGTGAGAGCTGTGTGGGTTGTGAGAGCTGTGTGTGCTGTGTGGGCTGTGAGAGCTGTGTGGGCTGTGAGAGCTGTGTGGGCTGTGAGAGTGTGGGCTGTGTGGGCTGTGACAGCTGTGAGAGCTGTGTGGGCTGTGAGAGCTGTGTGGGCTGTGAGAGCTGTGTGGGCTGTGTGGGCTGTGAGAGCTGTGTGGGCTGTGAAAGTTTTGTGGGCCGTGAGGGCTGTGAGGGCTGTGAGGACTGTGTGGGCTGTGAGGGATGTGAGGCCTGTGAGAGCTGTGTGGGCTGTGAGAGCTGTGTGGGCTGTGAGAGCTGTGTGGGCTGTGAGAACTGTGAGAGCTGTATGGGCTGTGAGAGCTGTGAGAGCTCTGTGGGATGTGAGCTGTGGTGTGGGCTGTGAGGGCTGTGTGAGCTGTGAGAGCTGTGTGGGCTGTGAGAGCTGTGTGGGCTGTGAGAGCTGTGTGGGCTGTGAGAGTGTAGGCTGTGTGGGCTGTGAGCGCTCTGAGAGATGTGTGGGCTGTGAGAGCTGTGTGGGCTGTGAGAGCTGTGTGGGCTGTGAGAGCTGTGAGAGCTGTGTGGGATGTGAGCTGTGTGAGGTGTGAGAGCTGTGTGGGCTGTGAGAGCTGTGTGGGCTGTGAGCTGTGTGGGCTGTGAGCTGTGTGGGCTGTGATCTGTGTGGGCTGTGCGAGCTGTGAGAGCTCTGTGGGCTGTGAGAGCTGTGTGGGCTGTGAGAGTTGTGTGGGATATGAGCTGTGTGGGCTGTGAGGGCTGAGGGAGCTGTGAGTGCTGTGTGGGTTGTGAGAGCTGTGTGGGCTGTGTGGGCTGTGAGAGCTGTGACAGCTGTGTGGGCTGTGAGAGCCGTGCGGGCTGTGAGAGCTGTGTGGGCTGTGAGAGTGGGGGGTATGTGGGCTGTGAGAGATGTGTGGGCTCTGAGAGCGGTGTGGGCTGTGAGAGTGTAGGCTGTGTGGGCTGTGAGAGCTGTGAGAGCTGTGAGAGCTGTGAGAGCTGTGTGGGCTGTGAGAGCTGTGTGGGCTGTGAGAGCTGTGTGGGCTGTGTGAGCTGTGAGAGCTGTGTGGGCTGTGAGAACTGTGTGGGCTGTGAGAGCTGTGTGGGCTGTGAGGGCTTTGAGGCCTGTGAGAGCTATATGGGCTGTGAGAGCTATGTGGGCTGTGAGAGCTGTGTGGGCTGTGAGAGCTGTGTGGGATATGAGAGCTGTATGGGCTGTGAGAGCTGTGTGGTATGTGAGCTGTGTGGGCTGTGAGAGTGTGGGCTGTGTGGGCTGTGAGAGCTGTGAGAGCTGTGTGGGCTGTGAGAGCTGTGTGGGCTGTGAGAGCTGTGTGGGCTGTGAAAGTTTTGTGGGCCGTGAGGGCTGTGAGGGCTGTGAGGGCTGTGTGGGCTGTGAGGGATGTGAGCCCTGTGAGAGCTGTGTGGGCTTTGAGAGCTGTGTGGGCTGTGAGAGCTGTGTGGGCTGTGAGAACTGTGAGAGCTGTATGGGCTGTGAGAGCTGTGAGAGCTCTGTGGGATGTGAGCTGTGGTGTGGGCTGTGAGGGCTGTGTGAGCTGTGAGAGCTGTGTGGGCTGTGAGAGCTGTGTGGGCTGTGAGAGCTGTGTGGGCTGTGAGAGTGTGGGCTGTGTGGGCTGTGAGAGCTGTGAGAGATGTGTGGGATGTGAGAGCTGTGTGGGCTGTGAGAGATGTGTGGGCTGTGAGAGCTGTGAGAGCTGTGTGGGATGTGAGCTGTGTGAGGTGTGAGAGCTGTGTGGGCTGTGAGAGCTGTGTGGGCTGTGAGCTGTGTGGGCTGTGAGCTGTGTGGGCTGTGAGAGCTGTGAGAGCTCTGTGGGCTGTGAGAGCTGTGTGGGCTGTGAGAGATGTGTGGGATATGAGCTGTGTGGGCTGTGAGGGCTGTGTGAGCTGTGTGGGTTGTGAGAGCTGTGTGGGCTGTGTGGGCTGTGAGAGCTGTGACAGCTGTGTGGGCTGTGAGGGCTGTGAGAGCTGTGTGGGCTGTGAGAGTGTGGGGTGTGTGGGCTGTGAGAGTTGTGTGGGCTCTGAGAGCGGTGTGGGCTGTGAGAGTGTGGGCTGTGTGGGCTGTGAGAGCTGTGAGAGCTGTGAGAGCTGTCGGAGCTGTGTGGGCTGTGAGAGCTGTGTGGGCTGTGAGAGCTGTGTGGGCTGTGTGATCTGTGAGAGCTGTGTGGGCTGTGAGAACTGTGTGGGCTGTGAGAGCTGTGTGGGCTGTGAGGGCTTTGAGGCCTGTGAGAGCTATGTGGGCTGTGAGAGCTATGTGGGCTGTGAGAGCTGTGTGGGCTGTGAGAGCTGTGTGGGGTGTGAGAGCTGTATGGGCTGTGAGAGCTGTGAGAGCTGTGTGGTATGTGAGCTGTGTGGGCTGTGAGAGCTGTGTGGGCTGTGGGAGTCTGGGCTGTGTGGGCTGTGAGAGCTGTGAGAGCTGTGTGGGCTGTGAGAGCTGTGTGGGCAGTGAGAGCTGTGTGGGCTGTGTGGGCTGTGAGAGCTGTGTGGGCTGTGAAAGTTTTGTGGGCTGTGAGGGCTGTGAGGGCTGTGGGGGCTGTGAGGGCTGTGTGGGCTGTGAGGGCTGTGAGGCCTGTGAGAGCTGTGTGGGCTGTGAGAGCTGTGTGTGCTGTCAGAGCTGTGTGGGCTGTGAGAGCTGTATGGGCTGTGAGAGCTGTATGGCCTGTGAGAGCTGTGAGAGCTCTGTGGGATGTGAGCTGTGTGGGCTGTGAGGGTTGTGTGAGCTGTGAGAGCTGTGTGGGCTGTGAGAGCTGTGTGGGCTGTGAGAGCTGTGTGGGCTGTGAGCGTGTGGGCTGTGTGGGCTGTGAGAGCTGTGTGGGCTGTGATAGCTGTGTGGGCTGTGAGAGCTGTATGGGCTGTGAGAGCTGTATGGGCTGTGAGAGCTGTGAGAGCTGTGTGGGATGTGAGCTGGGTGAGGTGTGAGAGCTGTGTGGGCAGTGAGAGCTGAGTGGGCTGTGAGCTGTGTGAGCTGTGAGAGCTGTGAGAGGTCTGTGTGCTGTGAGAGCTGTATGGGCTGTGAGAGCTGTGTGGGCTGTGAGAGCTGTATGGCTGTGAGAGCTGTGAGAGTTGTGTGGGATATGAGCTGTGTGGGCTATGAGGGATGTGTGAGCTGTGAGAGCTGTGTGGGTTGTGAGAGCTGTGTGGGCTGTGTGGCCTGTGAGAGGTGTGACAGCTGTGTGGGTTGTGAGAGCTGTGCGGGCTGTGAGAGCTGTGTGGGCTGTGAGAGTGTGGGGAGTGTGGGCTCTGAGAGCTGTGTGGGCTGTGAGAGTTGTGTGGGTTGTGAGAGTGTGGGCTGTGTGGGCTGTGAGAACTGAGAGCGCTGTGTGGGCTGGGAGAGCTGTGTGGGCTGTGAGAGCTGTGTGGGCTGTGAGAGCTGTGTGGGCTGTGTGAGCTGTGAGAGCTATGTGGGCTGTGAGAGCTGTGTGGGCTGTGAGAGCTGTGTGGGCTGTGAGCTGTGTGGGCTGTGAGAGCTGTGAGAGCTCTGTGGGCTGTGAGAACTGTGTGGGCTGTGAGAGCTGTGTGGGTTGTGAGAGCTGTGTGGGCTGTGAGAGCTGTGTGGGATGTGAGAGCTGTGTGGGCTGTGAGAGCTGTGTCGGTTGTGAGAGTGTGGGCTGTGTGGGCTATGAGAGCTGTGTGGGCTGTGAGAGCTGTGTGGGCTGTGAGAGCTGTGTGGGCTGTGAGGGCTGTGTGGGCTGTGAGGGCTGTGTGGGCTGTGAAAGCTATGTGGGCTGTGAGAGCTGTGTGGGCTGTGAGAGCTGTGTGAGCTGTGAGAGCTGTGTGGGCTGTGAGGGCTGTGTGGGCTATGAGAGCTATGTGGGCTGTGAGGGCTGTGAGAGCAGTGTGGGCTGTGAGAGCTGTGTGGGCATTAATGTCAAACATTGCGCAAGCGGCTTGTAAATATGCCAATGAAACCATTACACTATCTCTATACCAGCATTAATGTCAAACATTGTGCACGTGGCTTGTAAATATGCCAATGAAAACATTACACTATCTCTCTACCAGCATCAATGTCAAACATTGCGCAAGGGGCTTGTAAATATGCCAATGAAAACATTACACTAGCTCTATACCAGCATTAATGTCAAACATTGCGCAAGAGGCTTCTTAATATGCCAATGAAAACATTACACTTTCTCTATATCAGCATTAATGTCAAACATTGCGCAAGCGGCTTGTAAAAATGCCAATGAAACCATTACACTATCTGTATACCAGCATTAATGTCAAACATTGCGCAAGCGGCTTGTAAATATGCCAATGAAAACATTACACTATCTCTATACCAGCATTAATGTCAAACATTGCGCAAGGGGCTTGTAAATATGCCGATGAAACCATTACACTATCTCTATACCAGCATTAATCTCAAAAATTGTGCAAGCGGCTTGTAAATATGCCAATGAAACTATTACACTATCTCTATATCAGCATTAATGTCAAACATTGCGCAAGCGGCTTGTAAATATGCCAATGAAAACATTACACTATCTCTATACCAGCATTAATGTCAAACATTGCGCATGGGGCTTGTAAATATGCCAAAGAAACCAATACACTGTCTCTATACCAGCATTAATGTCAAACATTGCGCAAGCGGCTTGTAAATATGCCAAAGAAACTATTACACTATCTCTATATCAGCATTAATGTCAAACATTGCGCAAGCGGCTTGTAAATATGCCAATGAAAACATTACACTATCTCTATACCAGCATTAATGTCAAACATTGCGCAAGCAGCTTGTAAATATGCCAATGAAACCATTACACTATCTCTATATCAGCATTAATGTCAAACATTGCGCAAGCGGCTTGTAAATATGCCCCTCTTTATCTTATATTCTAGCATTGGATCCAAGCATAAAAAACAATTTAAAAAAAAGTCTACCTTATAAACTAAAAAATACAAACTGTAAGCACACACAGCTAACATTATGGAAAAAGGTAAAAAAAATAATTCCTTAATTCAAACAGACACTCACTGTGATCCTTGTCAAAAATCTTTAAGCCACACATGTTATCAAAAAACATTTAGCATGGTAAATCATTTTACACACAGAGCATAACCCATTTAAATGAACACTACACTACAACGCCGAAACCTGATTCATTTTCAAAATACAACAGGAATGAAGCCCAATATGCTTGTTATGCTTCCCAATACTGCAAACAGCACTCTCTCTATATTACTCACCTTTAAAATCGCTTTTGAAAATATAAAACAGTGTCAAACACACAGCAGATTTTCTTAAGCAGAATCTCTGAAATGCACCTCAGACACTGAAACCAGAAATGGCACACTTTCCCACTCATTCTTCACACATATTTCAGGTCTTAACCAATGAAATCTCTTCCCACACTATTTCAAAACTAAACTAACATTTCAATTGGTTCTACATTCCCACAATTTCAAACTCACATAATATTCACCCATCCCCCTAGTGCTCATTCAACCTGTCACCATGGTAACTCCCACCTAAGGAAGAACAGAGTTTAAAAGTTAATTATACTTTGTTGCAAATGAATCCACTAAGGTTGTTAGAGCTTTCAAAATAACAGCTATTCATCTGCAATGTTCCTTACAATGACCTTTCCAACTGCCATTTCATTTACAGCCCTCATCTGAGTACAACCAGACATGCCTTGAAGATGCCTTCAGTATGGTTTGTAGGACACAGTTTTGTATTCTGGTCTAAAAGGTATGCAACAAACAAAGGAATTTTAAACCTTGATTTACCAAATGTGGATATTTTATGGATTGGCCAAAGAGGATTGAGATGTCACCAATTGATACCATTTGTGAAATCCTTCATGCATCTCCCACATCCTGACCTTATAATTGTGCACTGTGGTGGAAATGACGTATGCACTTTGACTGGGGTTGGTCTGGAAATGCTATTGAAGGACATCTTTGGACAATTGATGTCACTTTTTCCTCAAACTGCCTTTGTCTATTCCAATATATGCCAAAGACAAAAATGGAATTGGTCCAATCAATTTTGTCCACAGATTGAGAAAGCAAGGAAACATGTAAATAAATCTGTTTCTGCATACATGAGAGACTATGGAATGGGTTGTATATACCACAACAACTTGCGTTACAACATGCAAGGCATCTATAGGACAGATGGTGTACATTTCACTGATGAAGGGAACAGAGTCTATCTCTGTAACATTAGACTCTGCATTGGTACTTACTTGTAGGTACCCAAAAAACACAATGAACACAACGGCTCTTTTTAGAGCCAACTAACATGTAAACACTCAAATATAATTTTTAACTTTATTTTTTGTATAAATTTTTACCGAGGTCCGCGCACCGAGCACTCACCGAGCACTCCGCGTGCGCGGACCTATCGTGTTCTCTGTTATTTTAAAAAAATATATATATTTTTAACCTTAGGAGTCCTTGAACGACCCCCTGAGAAGGCATAAGGGGTCAGGGACACTCTACCCTACCCCCTTCCCACGTTTTTAAGTTATATTTTTCACTCTCTTCTGAAACCACAAAATGGCGGCGATAGGGTTCGCGCACCGAGCATTTACCGAGCACTCATGGTGCGCGGACCTAGTGCAATTTCTTTTTTTTTTAAATAAAACTAAATGGGAATGGACATCGTCTCTTCTGTAGATACCTTGTATGTTGTAATGCAAGTTATTGTGGTGTATTGAATCCATACTATAGTCTTTCAGGAAAGCAGAAACAGATTTGTTCACATGATTCCTTCCTTTCTCAATTTGTGGTCAGAATTGGCGTAGGGGATCATCAGTTCCTACTCTGGTGAAACACACTTGCTGTTCTATATACTTACTTATGTTGTAAACTAGTGCATCAGAGACAGTCAGTGACAGAAAGGATACAGGACATGAAGAACACAAAATTGTATCACTTTGCTACTACCTCATAAATGACATTGAAATAAGTATAATTTTCAACAAAAAAAATTATTTACTAAATTAAAAAATTTTTATTGGAATTTTCAAAATCTAAAAGAACTTGTAGGATTTCTTCATCAGAAATTTCATCCATCAAAGTGTCTGAAAATGATTCGTCAAACTCGACAACGTCTACACATTCCATTTATTCCATATCTAGTGTTTCATCAAAAAAATCTGCCATGGTATCTGCTTCATGTTCTTCTTGATTTGTTTCATCCATAGGATCAATATACACCTCAGAATAAGTTACCTCAGTAAACGTTGCTGTTATTTCAAAGAAGATGTCGGTAGGCTCCTCATTTTCATTCATCATTTTATGTTAGTGTACTATTAAAACAAAGAGAAACAGCGCTTAAAGCATGATTTCCTGCTCTGGTGAGACACACTTGCTCTTCTTTAAACTTACTTATGTTGCAATCTTCTGCATCAGAGACAGACAGTGAGAGAAAGGATGCAGGACATGAAGAAGAGATGTTAAATACACATTTAAGAAAATTTTGGGGAAGAACGGAAGTATTTATGAGTAAACTTACTATGTAACACAAAAAATTATCAGTTTGCTACTACCTCATAAATTACATTTAGTTAAGTATAAATTCTCATACAATATTTATTTACTAAATTTAAATTTATTGTTGGGAATGATTGTCTAAGATTACATCATCAGCAATGTCAATATTGAAAATCTCCCAAAAAGAATCCTCAAACTCAATGAACTCCAAAGCTTCCATTAAATCTGAATCCAAGGATTCATCATAGAAATCGTCCATGTCATCTCCTCCATCATAAAGCTCTCCTTCAGGATTACTCTCATCAACAGGAACATCCTCAATAACAGTCACAAGAATTTCTATAACGATGTCAAATGACTTCATTTTCAACCATTATTGATGTAAGTGTACTATTAAAAGAAAGAAAAACACAGTGAGATGTTGCAGGGTAAGAGTGAGATAGGGCAGAGAAAAACTATTAAATTCTATAAGAAGAGTTACTACTGTATAAATCTCACACCAGAAATTGAACACCAAAATGTCCACACAAAAGTACCTCAGACACTATAGTCACAAAATGGCTGTGTTTCCCTGGACAATGTATAGTATCAAGCAAGAATTAGAAATATAAAGCACTGCATCGGATGTTGCCCTACTCAATCCATAAGTATAACAGAAAAACATTAAATAACTAACAGAAAACGTTTTTCCTACTAACTTAAAGTGAACAACAGAGTTCTCCTTACAAATTAACAACTCACCTTCTAGAAAACTGTTGTACAGTAAATTCTGTCTCAATCTCACACCTCAGAAGTATAACTCAAACACTAAAATCTCAAAATGGCTGTGTTTCCCTCTCATTTTTCATACATATTCAAATACCCAGCCAATCACATTTCATCACACACAAAATCAAAACCAAAGAAACATTTTAATTGGTTCAAGTTATCAACACATTCAAACTCACATAATCTTCAACCTACCCCCAATGCTCTCTACCAATTACCATACTAACTCTCCACAAAACACCTACCTAAACCCAAAGGTGAAAGAGTCATCACTCAATGTTGCACTCAACCAACATCTAAACACTGAAACTTGTTATTTTATTGTATTTCTTTTTTGTCTTTTTGAGCCGTGGTCCGCGCACGGTGCGCTGACCCCGCGACTTAAAAAAAAAAAAATAATAATAATTTTTCAACCTTTGGGGTCCTTTACAGACACCATGACAAAACCTAGGGGGCTCAGGAATCTCTACCCTGCCTCGTTGTCAACTATTACACTTCTGTTTACAACCACTATCATCTGCCACAAAAACAAGATGGCGGACAACACTTCCTCATTTCGACTGACTGGAATGTTGACAGACGTCCAACAGCCAATCAGAATTCCGCGCGCGCACGCTAAGGTCCGCGCACGTGCACGGATGGAGCACGCCCGTGCGCGCACCGTGTCCTGCATATAGATATATAATTTGAAAAAACTCGATTTTCTCAACAATTACTGGAGGGATTTTTACCAAATATACAAAATAAATTATTGCATATCAGTCTTTACAATTTTGCCAAGTTTGCAGTAATTCCATTCAGCCGTTCTGGCTGTAGCTGTGTCTAAAGGTCCAATGCAAAATTGCATTGGACTCATTTTCACATTCAATTTTCTCAAAAACTACTGGACGGATTTACACCAAACATACAAAAGGCACTGCTCCATACCAGGCTCTACCATTTTGCCAAGTTTGGTGTAATTCCATTCAGCCGTTCGACCTGTAGCCTTGTCAGAATGTCCCTATGGAAATTAACATGGGGAAAACACGTTTTGGGACCCCCCTTTTTTCTCGGCCCCCGCTTGACGAATCCCCCCGAAACTTTCAGGGAAGGAGCGGAGCGCAGCGAGGCAAATTTAAGGAAAATTACAGGCACATCCCTCAATCGGCGCCAAAGTTATTCCCAATAGAATGTTCGCCATTTCCTATGGTAACTAGGTCCTAACTATATATACCTACTGGCGACAGCCAGTAGGTAATTAATATATATATATATATATATATTGCGCTCAAACAACCTTGCAAATCCAAGGAAGAAAAGACAGCACTCGGGGGGGGTACCAAATTCACACAGTAGTTTTATTCACCACAAGCGTGCCACAGACGCGTTTCGGCTCTTAGCCTTCGTCAGTGGGTGTGATATATATGTATGTATATATCACTTAAATATATCAACATATTTCAGTCGGAAGATCACTGTAGCGTTGGTAGGTTGTAATAAGACCAGTGGTTATTTTTCAGGCGTGTGTTTCTGTTCCATATTTCAAGTTGGAGAAAAACACAACCTATCCTAATTGTGATAAGGATATTTCATCATTCAGATCTACCGAGTTTGTATGCAGCCTATAGACCCACTTATGTTCAAATTTTAATAACGCCTTCGTCATGACATTATTCCGGGGTTTTGACTCTAATGGAAATTGTTTTCATGGTGATCTTTCCTCAGAAAATGACACACAATTCTGGTCACTGATGGCTTGCATCTAAATGTACTCCAATGTCCCTTAGTACGTTTTTTTTACTTTTCTCATGGTAATCCCTAAGGTGTTGGGAGGCACCCTAAATCAATCCTGGTCTTTTTTGCCAGTGGTTTTGAAAACATCCTGCTTCTTCTGTTCCCTAAGCATAGTCTCGTTATTCCAGAAAAAATACAGGAATAAATAATTTGCTGTACTTGTGGTTTTTAATTTTACTTTGGAGGGTGTATAGCAAATAGAGCTGTAGCTCCCTTGTTATGTAAATCAAACAAAGATTTGTGTCACCCAATAGCAGCTAAAAATGTAGTGAATGTTTGTTTTGAGTTGCATAACTTACTCAAAATGTGCCTCTGTCTATCATGCTTTTCCAGTGGGCACTATTTCCCTTTTTTACATCTGGCTCAACAGAGAAGTTGCCTGCTAGAGCTTTTCTCTCTACACTTTTAAAAACTGTAGATGGAGTAGGCTTCTAAGGAATTCACCTTTTTCCACCTGTGGCTATTGGCTGTTGAATGCATCATTCTGCCTCCTAGTAGGACACAAAACTGGCGTGGATACTTTAAGTAGAAAAAATGTTATGGATGCCTAAGTGCAAACTAACTCAATTAGCCAAAAAAGGGCTTAGCACAAGTCAAGTCAAAACAACTTTATTCGGTGAGATGGTATCACCATAAAAGCATGCTAATCAGAGGGGAGCAAATACAAGCTGCAGGTAATTCTCAAATTTAGACAATAAAAAGCTAAAAACATATTTCATGAGCATCAATATAACAAAACATAGTACACTTTTATATAGTGAATACAACAAAAAGACCACTGGTTAGCTAAACTGCTAAAAGCTAATATATCAGATAAAAGTTGAAGTGCAAAGTGTGGAATCCTGACAGGATGAAAACAAAATAACCTGTTTCATACAGATAGATAAAGTGCATGGTGCTATTGAACATAAAAATAAAAGTAAAAATAAAAAGGGTATATAACATGCAACATTTATTCATTGGGGTTTTCATATTGCAGAGCATTCAGGAATGCATAGGCCTTTCTTCTCCTTATTGCCAATTGTATAAACAGGATAACAGCATTAATAACTTTCTCATTGCCCAAGCTACATATAAAGTTCAAAGGATGTTTGTAGTGGAAAAGCATATTAGATAAGAACTGAGGTTTTAAAATTGATTTTCGTATATCCGTATAAAAACTACAAAAGAGAATAAAATGCATTGTGGATTGGGGTGTTTTACCATCACATGGGCAATTCGGGAGTTTATGGCACTACTTTTCCCTATTGGGGAAGGCTGTTAAGTAGTGGAGCATGCCTAATCTAAGTTGTGTTAGATAGAATCTGTGTTTTATATTTCTGACCTGTATTAAGCACATTTGTGGACCCCTTACAAGTATAGTTTTACAGTAAGAAATAACGCTATGCATTTGACTAACTCCGACCTCCCTTACGCATTCCATAGTATTCATGTATCTTAACTTTAGATCTCTTTTACTAAAATCCTGGATAGCTACAGGGTTCTATCTATTCTTTCTATCAGTATCTATCTTGCAAAATTTCAAAAGGGTATAAATATTCTCCAACCATGGAATTGTTTTGCCGTAGTCATTCAAGAGCTAAACCGTCCATAATTAAATCCTTGGTGAATTTGGTCTCGTCTTTGCACCATATTCCTTGCCAAAAGGTGAGAGCTTGCCTATTTATTAGATCGCAAAGGAAACAAACAGATAACTCTCTATGAGCTAAGTAATTCGCGGTAGAGCTAGGCACTGACAACAGTCTTTCCAGGAATTTATTTTCTTGTATTCTCCCCCATACTGCAGCCCCATAGCAAACTCCTGTAACACACTTACTTTGATATAAAGCTAGGATTTCCCGTGTCGGTTTATTACCTATTTTCGTAGCAAATCTAAAGTTACACAATTCTATATGAGAGTTCCAGGTACCATTCCTATTAAATTTGCACAAAGAGGGGGGGAATGTTCGAATGCCTCTGGGGTTAAATCTCAACACGTGTTCTGCTGGGTTGTGGCAAGACTAATTTCCATTTTAAATTAATCATTCACAGCATTGGCTCCTATCTGGAAACACTTTTATATAGGTGTCTGCACCTGTTCATCTGCCATTCAATGAAAACTAAAGCATCTGGGGACAAAATGTGTTTCCTGACAGCATGTTTAAAAGAATCATCCTTTCTTTCGGTTAATTGCATGACATCTTCTCAGATGATATTAAATTGAGTTTAATTGACACTGCTAGCAGTGGGTAATAAAATCACCTATTAATTTCCTGAAAAGAGTTTTATTGCCCCTATATTTGCATTTTAATTGTTTCGTTTTCAATATTGTCGGTTATTTGAAAAATAGGTAGGTTGATAGTAAACACACTAAATCCTGCCAGCACTGATATGCACAAATGCTGTTTGACAAAGACAATAGCTCTAGCTTGAGTGTAAATAGTGTTTGTGCATGCCTGTGTTTCTAGGCATTACCACATTTAGGCCAGACCTACTGACTTTGCCAATGCCTGTTTAAACAAGCACTTGCAAAACCAATAGGTTTTGCTTTACAAATGTGTGCACAGATCTATTGGCTTTGCCATTGATTGTTTGTTTTGGCATAGTTTATGGACAACAGCTTTCCTAGAGGGTTGTACCAAGTATAAAAAATTACATCACGATATCACCTTGTCTGAACAATCATGCACAGACAGCCATCCTGTTTTTAGGTCTCGCCTTGGCAGGAACTATTGTCGTTGCTTTTGTGTCCGGCTTCTCTGGAAGCGGGGTTGGTGTCCGCCCTGTCGGCGATAGGCCCCGCTCACCCGGACTGGAGATTACGCTCACGAGCGGCGTCTCTTCAGACAAGCGTGTTTATTTTTGCATCACGCTTGCAGGTGAAAGTGCGATGAATATATAAACAAGCGGCAGACACGCCCAAGACGTCTGTTGTGCAGGGCGGCTCTTCCATCTTGTTTTTTCTGCTGGCCATTTTGAACGCACTCTCCTTGTCCAGCTGTTTGAATGCCCATGTCCGCAGACGCGGGTGGAGGAGCGCGCTCCGTTAAACGATTTCTTTCTTGACACTGCCACCATGCAGGAGCCAGGGGAGGTAAGTGCGCTGAACTCACCTGCGCCGGGCCGGCCTGCTCGCTAACTTCTCCCCCTGCTGACTCCAGAGCTGCAGCAGGTCAGGTCTGTCAGGTCTGTCAGGTGCGCCAAGGAAATAATGTCTCCAATTACAGGAATGGAGCTCTGGACCGAACGGCGCGGTGTGCCGTTAACACTTGGTGCGCCGGAGGGTTCGCTGCAACGTGCAGTACTGTACCTTTCAGGACTGGAGCCCAGTCCAGCAACGCTGGCAGGCGCCCAAGAAGAAGGCTGCTCGCAGACTAGGCAGCAACGCTTCCCGTCATATGTCTGCCTGGGAAACCCTCGTCTTGCATCTTTTTATGGCACTAGCTTAGTTCCTCACAAAATATGCTGTAAACGCTGCAGGTGTGACACCTGTCTCAAACGAGCAAAGCGGCCGGCTTCTTAATGGGTATATGTGAAGGAAGATATACTCAACCGCAGCTCCTGTGTGTGGTGTAATCTATTTGCATGCTACAGGGATGCAAAGGGGATAATTAAAACAGTTCAATGCCTCATTAGGTGTAGTAAACACTATATAAATACAATTAGAATTGCAAATAAACACAATGTGGCCCACTCATGGCCACTCCCAGATGGTAACAACCCTGACCGTGTGGGTTCTTGAATTTATGCTGCTCAGCCTCTACAACAAGACCCAAACAAGATTACACTGGCAACGAAGTGGTGTTTGTTTGATCACGCAGTGCACACACCCACTGCCTTGGGCTGGCCGTGCCAGCTCCCTGCCCTGAAAGGTGCCATTTTTGCACCAGAGACACCACCCCACCTCCCAGCTGTGGCTGCACTGTTCCCACCCATCTCCTGACCTGCGGTGCAGTGCATCCCGTGCCCGGCCTGGAGACAGAAGGGCCCCCAGCAGGTTATCTGTGCACCTCACCTTTGGAAGGGTGAGGAGAGAGTTTCTCTTCCCAACATGCAACAGCCTGGGGAGCACACTGCAGCGTGTGTAGCTGGCTCGATCAGAGGCCTAAGATCTTGTGTGTGCCAGAAGCGCAATCTAGTGACTGAAGTTGGTGCTGCACTATTGTGGACTACAGCCAGCTTGGGATGTTGGTGGCCAGTAGTGCATCCCTCACGCGGCCCCAATGAGGTAGCCACTACTGCTATATGAGATCAGGCGAACAGCGCCCCAGGGGCAGCCACCGACAACAGGCGGGGCCAGGACGCCAACGGGCAATCACCCCCACACCACTCATCTACTGAGCTTCAGTGGCGGTAAGGAGAAGGGGCACCCAATCGCACCCGCCGTGCCCCGCCACGCCACTGGTAGCTGGTCTGACAGCCGCCACACAGACCTAAAACAGCCAGGGGCTGCCGGCCGTCCCAGACCCAGCAGCGGAGCAGTCCCTTCTCTGCGATCGCTACAGGCACCTGCAGTACTGCAGCAAGATCCTCCCCCCAGTGCTCACCCTGCTGCGGCATTCCTGCAGGCCGTCTCCGGTGGTCCCATTGGCCGTGATGTAACACACTAATTTCAGAGGCCCGTCTCCGACCCTTTAGCATTTGTAATGCAATAGGTCTTGCATTTAAGCGGGTTTAAGCTATTGGCATTGTAAATTACAATGCCTTTAATTTCTGTTTTAAAAAGCAAAACAAAAAATGGCATTGTCGTTTACAAGGCCAATAGCTCAAACTTGCGTAGTTGCGAGACCTATTGCATTGCAAATGCTTGTTTTTGTTTGCTTTTATTTACAGTTTAATGAAAATCATTCTCAGACCGCCACTGGTACATGTACATGCATGCTCATGCAAGACCGCCATCTTGGAATTATTTTTTTCTTAAATGTATCATTCTTAGATGGTCGACTGCTATTTTAGAAGGATAAATTAAGAAAATAATTTACATATGCAAATGTAGAGCAGAAAGAGAAGGGGGTGGCCAAGTAGCAGGGTTTAACTGCCGGATCCTTACAAAAATAATTGACAAACAAAATAAATCGAGGGGCAGGAAGGGTAATATTAGTGGACCAACTATGGGCAGGGGAGCGAGAGACGGGTGGGGAAGCATTCAACTAATTAACAGTGTACAGCTGTGAGGCACTCACAAAAGTAATTTGCACAATATATACACTCCACGCTGTTACTTGAAGTGTAAAAGGCCATTTTATTAGGAAAAGGTTGTAACAAATCACATTAACAAAACATCAATAACTATAACATTTACCATCGGCAGCGCCCTTATTCACTCTATCCATCCTCAAACCTCACACCTGTTGTGCTCATCCCGTTTCACTCTGCGACCTCCTCCATCTCTCCATTCTAGTCTTAATTTTTCTTTCAACATCCTCTCTTGGCTCTCCTGCTGTTGCTCTCTTGCATCCTGCACTCCCCCCATCAAGCACCTGCTTCTGTCCCACCGAGGGGAGGATGTTCCCGTCTGTGACTCACTACCCCTCCAAAGTACTGCCAACCAGGGAACCCCCGAAGGGGTTGTTACCCCCCCCCACCTTCTCCTGAGCACCTTTCGCTTCACTCCTTATCTTCCCTGCGGCACCAGATAGATTTGTTCCACTACATACTGAGCATGTTGCGCATCTGCATCATATAATAGGCATTACCAAGCTGCGAAAGGTGCCCTTCATCATCCCTGAAAAACAATGGTTCCTCTAACTTGAGCCCAACATGAGCCATCACATTAATGTCTCATTGCTCTATTTAACTTTCTGTGGGCTTTCTCCACAGCTGCCTGTTTAACCGCCCCTTTCCATATTTTTTGTGGCACAAACTCTGTCCATACTAGGCAAATTACATTTTATCACTTCCAGTGCTGTAAAATTGTCAATCCAGGTAATTAACCCAAGTGTAGGACCAACATATCAGGCTAGCCTCTTTGCGACACCATCTTCATCAGCTACGCATCCCTCATTTACCCCACCAATGCAGCTCATAATGGCTGCTCTTCAGACCCAGGTTATGATCGTAGACCTGTCGATCTGAGTATTTGGCCGCCCAATGTACAAAAGAATGTCCTATGATCCAAGTAACCGTCTTTGTTCCTGGGCCGCCCACACAACCTGCAACAAGAGACAATATATTAGTGCACAAATATTTCCCATTTTTCTTCTTACTTCTCCCCCCCCTAAGAAGTCCCCCTTTACTATTTGCGCACATATCTCTCACAGCACCTAGACCTCCATCTCCCGATCTGAAGTATTCTGTCCCAGGACCAACCTAAACATGCTACCACTGTAGCAGCACCAATGCGGAACAAATGCATGCCATATCTAGCTGGATCCCTTCCCAAATGCCTTAAAGCCATGCGCAACACCGACAGCAACTGGAACACTGTCAGCCTGTCCCCTGCCGCATGACTGAAAATTCCTTTTGACAGCCTTCCGGCCCGTGCAAGGAAATCTCGCCATTCCTGCACCAGGCACACACCACTGCAACCACTCTCATTCAACCACACCCATCTACCTCTCACCGCCTGATCTGTCTTATAAGGACCAAGCCAAATCCCCAATCAACCTTCATCCACTCTCACCTCATCATACATTCCTGCCTGCTGTCCTGTCCCCAACAGTTCCCAAACCCTGAAAGCCCCAAAAAACATCCATACCCTGCATAAACGAAATACTGATACCTCATAATCATCATAACAACAACTGGGCAGAACCCGCAGCAAACTTTGCAACAATTCAAACAGTATTGGCTCCCTTGAAGCTCCTATTCCCCCTTGCCCCCATTTGCGTCCCCAACCTTTCAGTATCTTACTTAGAATCTCATCCTTCGCAGGATCAAAACCTAGGTACAGTTTCCTATAAAATGAGATCGCTGCCAATTTACCTGCTATTGTCATTTGCGACACACTCTAATCATTCCAACATAAAACAAAATGCATATCTCCCTGCTCAGTGTCCTGTCTTGACCTGTTCCATACATCTACGTTCTGTTCCATGAAATCTCAAAATTCAGCCCATGCCAGCCTGTAACTTTGTCTTGTAGACTCCGCCTGAGATTTTTTGACATGGCCTATCACTCTCACTTCCCCCAGGCCCAGATGCCGTCCGGCAGCTCTGTCCTGCATGCATCTGCTCCAGGTGCCAGTCGTCAGAATTGCCCCCACTGCGAACAAGACAAGGCATCTGCAATGTCATTACTTGCCCCAGGAACGTGTTTTGCCTGAAATACTACATTCAACCTCAAGCATTTCAACATGAAGCTCTGCAACAGCTGCAACACCCTCAAGTCTCCCTCTTTTTGCTTGTTCACCAGCTCCCCCACGGTCATGTTGTCCACATGAAACAACACTGGCCTATTCTGAAATTCTGGGCCCCACAGTGCCACCAACAATGGAAAAAACTCTAGGAAAGCTATATTCCGCCCCTGCCTCAACCAGTGGTCCGGCCATTGTTCCGCGCACCATCGTCCATCCCAAAACAGACCAAAGCTAGATCGTCCAGTCTTCCACAAAGACCAAGGCCACTCCATTGAATTCCATTAAAAAGGTTTGCCATACACTCAAATCCACCCTGACTCCCATCGAAATCCTGACCCTGTGGTGTGGTAGCACCGCCCCAGACATGGCCATGCCCAGGCATCGGCAGAATGTTCTCCCTGCTCACAAGCAAAGTTCAGGAAGCCTATCAGTTGTTGAACCGTTCTCAGATCAATCTTCTTCTCCCCTACCTCCCACAGCAAGAAAGCCTGTATGTCTGCCTCCTTCCCACTAGGTAGCCGGACAACCCACTGAACAGAGTCCAATTCGATGCCTGAAAAAGTCAGTCTACAGCTGGGCCCAGCTGATTTTTCTGGCGCTAAGGGGACCCCAAAGCACTGTGCCAAATCCTGAGAATGCTGTAGTGCCTTCTCACAATCTACTGAATTTCCCTTCCTTATGACCAAAAAGTAATCCAGATAATGGGACACTTCCCGGTGACCACTACTCTTTGTGAAAACCCACTGCAAGAAAGTGCTGAACATCTCAAAAGTGCACAAGAAATCTCACAGCCCATTGGTAGGATCTTGTCCACAAAGATGGCCCCTTCAAACTGTATCCCAGCAATAAAAAATCAGCAGGGTGTGTGGGCAGTAGGAGAAAGGCTGATTTCACATCACATTTATCCATTTTCGCTCCCTGCCCACACAACCTCACTAGGTGTATTGCATTGTCCACCGAAGCATACAGCACCCTTGAGTCCTTTTCTGAAATGAAGTCATTGACTGACCTCCCTTTGGGCCAAGACAAATTATGGGTCATCCTGTATTCCCCTGGTTCTTTCTTTAGTACCACCCCTAGAGGTGATACCTCCACTGGCCAACTTTAAATGGGCCCACTATCCTTCCTTCCTCTACCACCTTTCATAATTTTGCTGCTACTACTTCTGGCAATTCTCTGGCTGATTTAAAATTTTCCGCCAACCTTCACTCTCTGGGACCTTGATAGCCCACCCGAAAACCTTCAATAAAACCCCATTGAATCCTCAATGCAGACTCTGTCAGGGTAAATCGAGAGCCACGGGCCCATGGCCTGGATCCTAACTGGGGTAGGAGCCCATTGTCCAGACTGTCCCCTGCCCTTAGTGGCCCTCCATTGCTCGCCTGGGGTGGACAGTGTAAAGCATAGCATGAGCTGGGTTAGCCCCCGCTCTTAGAGCACTCATGCTTAAACTTACAAGGGTGTCTTGAGCAGAAACTGTGTTGAAATTCCACATACCCCCGTGGTGTTTCCCCATTGCTTTGGTGTTGGACATGCACTTCCTGTGCTGAAATTAGCCCCTCCCGCCCCTCACTGGGTGGGACGCGCTGAAAAGGACCAATACGTCACTGGTAGGCCGCTAGCTGTATGGGTAGATGCCGATGACCAGGTGGATCACATCCATTGCACCCACAGTTCTTGGTCAACCTCCCCCCATGGCTTGTCAGGGTTAACGCTGATTCTGCACCTAAACTCCTCGTCATAACTCAACCATGCATGCCCTGAAATGTATCTGCACCTATCGAATGATATCCATGTATTTCAATAATGCTATTGCCCTGTCCAGGTGCTTCCCACAAAAAATACTGGTGTGCATGAGGAAGGATGAGGTCCAGTTCTCCATGTTGATGGGCACCCTGGGCCTCCTTGTCAGTTCCCACTCTACATCTTCGATCCACCATTGAATCCAACCGGACTCTTCTCTCATGGTCGCCTGCAGCATCTTTTCTCCAGGGTTCCATAGAACTCCACGACGAAACCCGACACACTTTGACACCTATGCACCCGCTTCCTGTGGGTGAGGTAACGCGAGTACTGAATTGCTCCTGTAGAGGTTTACATCCCTAGTGTCCTAGTTTTAAATGGTTAAGTTCTAGTCCAGCCGGAAGACTTCCAAATCTGCAACTTTCTAACTTTACGCACCCATTGACTTCTATTGGTGCACGCGTGTGCATTTAGACACTGCACCCGCATCCTGTGGGCCTCCCACGTCCTGACTGCTGTTAGTCCAGTGTAGCCCCAGCGATTTCCAAGGCCCTAGGCCTTACCATTGTTTGTGACGTGGTACTTATACCACTATCTTAGTATATGGTTTTAAGGGCCACCGGGGCCTATCCATATTTGTGCAACTTTTGTATGTTATATTAAGTTACTTGTTATACGCTTGTGGTCCTGTGCTCATAAAGAGTTAAGGGGATCTTAGAAATAAATGCATATATATTTTGAATATATAACCTGTGTGGTGTCCTTTCATTTGCTATTAAAAGGTTTGCATATGGTAAAACAGCTGGCTTCACATGCCCTCTTGAGTTTAGCCTAAGACTGCTTTTGTCCATGCTACCACTAGGATAGCTGGTCTATAAGGTTGACTTTATAACCATCACCATAAGGGTTGTTTGGACTGGTACAAGGTGCTCACTAGAATAGTGAACATCATATACCAGGCCAACTTCTCACACCTACACTTACTATCATCAACTGACTCCAAACTCCACTAACATTTCCTAAAACCTCCCCCTAACTTTTCCTAAAACCTCCCCAGTGGTGCCAGGTGCAGGAAGAGCCCTCCTCTCCTGCACCTTTATAACCCACCCTAATCCCTCCCATTGCCCAACCCCTTGACCCCACCCCAGCTTGTCCTTCTGCCTTATGCGCGAAGAACCCCGGGGAAGACTGGCCTGGGACCCTACTACCAAGGGGGGAATAAAGTTAAAAAGATAGAAAGAGGAGGGAGTTAGTCACCCTGGCAGTTGGCAAACAAACATACCCTACCAAATGGGAGAGTTGTATTGAGAAATTGACAACACCTCATTGTTAGGCATTTGGCAACGGGTCACATAAGCCTGTTTTTGGTTCACATCACAGATCTGGCAGTTCGTTGTGAAAGTGGTGTTGCGTTTTTTTGTGTGTTTTTGCACGGGAATGCCTACTCTGCATCTCATTACGATTAGTTGGTATTGTCCACCGTGGAGATACATTTTGGGGCAGTTATCGCGGGGATACTGGAGATGTCTACAGTTTACACCAGCTTGTGAATGGGGTGTTAAATCTATCTCCAATTTTGATGCGTTAAGGTGGAGATAAATCGGAGATAAGTCCTTGTGAATATCCCCCATAGTGTTGCTGTTGTCTTAAGTTTCCTCAGGATTTCCAGGTACATGATGTCCCACTAAGAAAGGGCACTCTGTGCCAGATAGTCCAGTATGCACACTGGCCACGTGTTAATGGACACACAAACTTTACCACACCAAAGAAACTTCAGTCCATCAAAGCAAACCAAAGTTTCCCCTGACTGACCAACAAGGTGGGGCGCAATTAAAATCATTACCATAGAGTATAGTGTATCCGGTTAGGATGAAGCGCTTTATAAAAGTGATTAATCCAAGTCAATAGGTTAGCCGCGGGTGCAGTTTTAAAGAAGAAGGACCCTTACCCGAGGACCCTGAAGAAACCCTGTGGAAGGATGAAGCGCTTTATAAAAGTGATTACAATGCAAGTCTAAGAAACTACCTGCTCTTCTCAGGAGGGTTGCCATACTTTTATTCAAACAGTTATGACTTCTTAGCATTGCTGATATACCTTGGATTACATATTTCAAGGATGTTTTAACAGGGTGTCTAGAGGTTTGTTTTGGCTCTTTTTGCACTTGTTAGAATGGCTGTTGTATTTTAACTTGGACCATGAGTGAGGATGTGCATTTAATGGGCAGTATGTTATGTTATTGAGGATCTTAGAAGAGCACACTGCCACCAATAGTATCTGTCTTAGTGCTTCAGAGACCTGAAATAAGAACAGAGAAGATAACAGCCTCACAAGAAGTACTCCTTGAGTCACAACATTTTCAATTTCTTCCTGAGTTGAAGGCAAGAGGAAATAGATCTAAGATTAAACTACAAGGGGTTTCAAATTGTTGGGGCTAGAACAGAAAATGCAGAGTGTTATAGTGGGATTGTAACTGATCAAGCAATTGGAAATTCATTTTTACACTGTAGATAGCACAACAGAGAATGCAGACCACCTTGAAAGAGATTTGAACGTATTGTATTGTATTGTAATTGTATTTCTATAGCGCTTACTACCCCTCACAATGCTTCGAAGTGCTTTTTGGTGAGTAGCACGATACTTCGGAACCCAAAAAGGGTTAATGGTGGATTAGTATAGTAACACTTCAGTTAATTTGAGCTGTGTACATGTGAGTCTGTTCATTTGATTGAAAGGATAATGTGGGGATAGAAAGTGTTTATTGGGAGATTATAGTAGTAAGATGAGGTTTGGGATGAGTATAAGGAGAGATGGAGGAGGGAAGAATCTCTAGAAATGGATTAGGGAGATCAAAGTGGTAAAATTAGTTTTGAGATTTGTCAAAGGATGGATAGATGAGGGAAGAATTTAGATGAGCTGTTTGGGAGATTGTAGTATTAAAATGAGCTTTAGGGTGATCCAAGGATGGACAGAGGGGAGAGTCTAGAAAGGGTTATTTTGGAACGCATCGCAGTAGAATGAGGTGTGGGATGAGTCAGAGAGTGGAGGTAGAGGATATATTGAGAGAGGTATAGGGTGAAATATAGAATATTGCATTGCAAACAACGTGGCTAAAACATAAGCAAAGACAATATCTCTTGCAGAGGCGAGAACTATTGGCTTTGCCAATGCTTGTTTTAATTTAACTTTATGGTTCGCTGATATTACGGCGAGAGCATCAGTAATTTTTCCCTCACTCTCAATTGTACCATTTTAGAAGTGCCATATTGGAAGTGCGCTCTCTTGTCTATACCAGTTGGGATGTGTCATCCATCCATGCCCTATTTTAGACTGGCAGCAGAGAGAAGCGTGCTAAAGGCAAGCCTCTCTGAGTACCTCTATGCCCAGACCGTGTCCAGAGCCTGGGACACAGCCAAGTCTTTTTTCTGCACCCGGTAAGCAAAGACTTAATACTACTGTTAAATGATTTGCACCTATATAGCACTGAACATATTAGTTTGAAGTGCCCCACCAGTGCAACCGAATATCTACGGCACAGCACACATTTCATTTTTACCCCCTTATCTTCTAGAATTTCTAATCGAGCTATATATCATACTGGTCAGAATCCCAATATAGCATGCATTCTAATCAGTGTCTGTATGGTTAAACCTGTAACTGAGGGGCGGAGTCTGGAAGACTCATTTTGATTCTGCATTCATACAGAAACCTGCTTAAAGCGGACTTGGTGCTTGATCTCACATTCCTCCTGGTTATCTTTTCAAGTTAGCCAACGGACCCATGCGATTATTTACAAAAATAAATTTTTAGTCTCCTCATGGACTATCAATTCACTTTTCTTTACAGAATATATTCTCAATATTTCTCATTCAAAATTTCCATGAATAAAAATGAATCCAATAAAATGATATTCATTTATAGACTCTCAGACTCTGTGAAGAACGTTATTACTTCAGTACTGGAGTTGATCTCTCGAGTCTACAACGCCACAATTTTATCTTGCTTTAAGATTTTAATCTCCATGTGGACAGGAAATCTGACAAGGAAACCACAGAGTTGCTATTTAGTCGGCCTTTGATTTTCTGTAACTTGTACAAAGACCAACTCACTTGGGCAGGCCATATTCTTGCCCATATCTAGTCCTGCCAAGCTTTAGTCAACCCTCTTTCTACTTTAGACCTGACAGATGGACCACAAAGCTATTTTTTTGTCAATCAAGGAGAGAGGCCAAAATGAAAGCCAATGAGATGTCCAACATTTCTGATTGCTTATGGTCTGAACTGGACCCTCCTAAATTGATCACCTGTTTAGAGCATACTGTGCCTGAGCCTCTTGGAATTATTGACAACTTTGTAGATTAGGTTAATAAATGGATCATTAATGCTCTATATGCTACCCTTCTTGTGGCGTCCTTTATTGCCCTCTGTAAGAAGTCCTTTGTTTCCCAGCATTCTACTACATTTGCTCCTTGGCATACAACAGACCTGACTCTGGCCAAGAGGAAATGTAAAAAAAACCACCAAATTATGCTCATGGGAATCCAGACACCTATTCAGTGCATTTTATTCACTACTGAAGGCCTCTTCCAGACCACAAGCTGAAGAGAAACGTATGCATAAGTCAATGAAGACTTTTCAAAATGGGGCGGCCTGGCAAAAAAGGGGCACATGGTGACCACATACACAGCTTGATTTTCAATCAACTGAAGTCAAGGGAAACTTGTAGCCTAAATAGGTACAAATACAGTGGTCAAACCTGGATTCCATCTCATGATACCACAAGCTATCCTCAGACACTGGAAGATCAGGACAAATGTTCCTCATGAAAAAAGCATAGGAGAAAGTAACATATTCACTCTTACCTTTCATTTGGAGAGTAGAGTTTACCCTAAGTCATACATTTGTTCTCAGATAGAGAAGAAAAGTGACAAGGGTTGAAAATTGAGCACCAAATGGAGAGGTGCAAGAGGGCGTGATTCCCACCAGAGACCAAGACCTCTGTTTTGTCAGTGTTGAGATTTAACAGGCTTTGTTCCATCCATTCTCTGTCCTCGTACAGGGCTGGTTTTAGGGTGGTGCAACTGCTTCCACCGCATTAGGCACCAAGCTCATGGGGAGCTGTGTTTTGAAACATCTTCTGTGCTTAAAACAACCTGTTGGAGAGTAGCATGTGTGTCTGGCAATTTTCAAGCAGGAATACAAATATTAAGATAATTCTGGTGATAATGTAATTGCTGGAGAGAGACCAAATTGTGTCTAGTGGCCATTTTGACTCATCATAAAGCAGTGCAGAGGGTTCATATGCCAGCTGCAAAGAACGTGTGCCAAGCAGATCATATAACTGTTTTTTCATAGCTAGCTCAGTTGGTTACTGCTTTTGGCATAGAAGTCCTTTTGTTACTTGCAGTTCTTAAGTTACAAACCCAATACAGCATACTGAGATATGAACTGTCAACAAAGAGCTGCATACAAACTGCTGGGTATATGTTAGTAAGTAAGTGAGGGCTAGATGTAGGTAAATCTAATTTACCGATTCATAAATACCGAATTTTACCGATTCGGTATTCATGAATCCGTAAATTAGATGTAGATAAAAAATTGGTAATTTTTACCGATTGGGTAAGAATCGGTATTTGCCGATTCGGTAAATACCGAATCGGTATTTGCCATTCATTCCTATGGGCCTTGAAGCCCATAGGAATCAATAGCAAATACCGATTCGGTAATTACCGAATTGGTAAAATTACCGAATTGACAGGGGGAACAGGGTGTCACTTTGACACCCTGTAGCACCCCAATTGCAGGCTTATGTGCCATGTGGCACACATACATGCCCTAGGGGCATGTCTGTGTGTCACATGGGATAGGTGTACATGCACAGATGTGCATGTACACTGGAATTCGGTATTTTACCACCCAATAGGATTGGGTGGTAAATACCGACTCCTAAAGGGCCTGTGGCACTCTCTGAAGTGCCAGCTACATCTGGATTTACCGACTCGGTAAATATACCGATTCGGTATTTTACCGATTCGGTATATTTCTCGATTCGGTAAATTTACTGAGTCTGTAAAAATTATGCCCCCTACATTAGAAACCCCTAATACCGGTCGGTAACGGCCGAATACGGCCGTTACCGACCGGTATTAGGGCTCCTACATCTGGCCCAAAATCTTTATTTGTATAGTTAATTAAAACCGTTGCAATACAAACATATATATCTATACTACTAGTATAAAGAGAGAACAGAAACCTTTTGGCAAGGTAAACACGGGAACCACAGCGCCAATCCACACACCCAATACATTGTTGGAATCCTCAGGGTGTGTAGATGGACATAGGCGACATAAAATAAAATAAAAAACGTACATTAAAAAATAAAAATTTCAAAACAAAGTAGTCCCCTAAAACTAGCGCCGGCCGCGACGTAGCGCTGACCGTGACCTAGACGTGATGACGACATGCGGGGAGGAGCGGTGATGTGCGGCGAGGAGTGGCGGTGAAGTCTGGAGCGGGCGGCTCAGGTAAGGCAAAGAGCGGCGAGGAGTGGCGGTGAAGTCCGGACCGGGCGGCTCAGGTAAGGCAAAGGCAGGCGGGAGGCGGGAGGCGGGCGGGAGGGCGGGAGGCTCAAGGCTCAAGGCACGAGGCGGGAGGCGGGCTGGGCAATGTCGGGGCGGGCAGCGGCGAGGCGGGAGGCGGGAGGGATGCAGGAGGGATGCGGGAGGGATGCGGTCTGGGCAATGTCGGGGCGGGCGGGAGTGCACAGAGGCTTAAAATGCTGCCCCCAGCCCGCTTCTGCCCCGGGCAACGCCGGGGCGGGCTGCTAGTATATATATATAAAAGATTGGATTTTGGCTAAAAAGAATGAAATCAAGGAGCGCCTAAAAAAAAAAGAAGAAAAAATAAAAATAAGGAAGGTACAAAAATTTGCACGGGACCAGGAAGACTATCAATTGGGGCAAATTTACACATTTGCCAGAAAATACGACAACATACGCAAATTGAAAGGGAAGAACATAAATAAACCAAATATGTTCCACACTGGCCCTGCAAATCTAAATGAAGACGGAACAGAAACAGACACGGAATCTCTAACAAGCGGATCCAGTGTGGACACAGCTAGTAACGGTAGAGAATCCAACATGGTCATTCTAAGTTTGGAAGAGGAGGTTGATTTTTTGGTGGAGGCCCGGATGAAAATCCTGAGACCGCGGAACGACAAAAATCAGGTCGGAAAAGGTGGGACACCATCAGGCGGACAAAGCGCAGGAAACGCAAGCGGGAAGCCCAAAAGAAAACAAAATTATTGGCGCAGGAAATGAGGGCTGATGAACAGACCATTGTAAATTTAACAACGATGACATTAACCAAAGCGGAGGAGCAACTCTCAGCTTTAGGCCTAAACTACTGTCCAAATACCAACTTCAACTATGCCACAACACGCATTGACCTTTTTTGTTTTATAAGGAAATTAAAACTAAAGAAATTCTTTGTTTAAAAAAATGGATGGGATGAGAAACGAGATAAAGGAACTACTGAAGCTGGCTCCAATTTACAAGCATCAGAGGTTCCCACTTTATGGGCCTTGCATGAACTCGATAACAAGGGATTAAATACCTCACAAATGTCCACACAAACTAGATTGAAAGAAATGGACTTGTTACAGAAAGGCGCTGGGGAGAGTCCGTTTAAACCCAAATCCTCCTTCATTCCCTTGATGCCAAAAGATGCGATAGACGTATTTCATGACAGAGTTATTGAAGAAATTAAAAAATTGAATTGTCAAGTCAATTTTAAGAAACAACGAGCAAATCAGAGTCGAGTTGAATTCAATAACCTTATGGAGAGAATTAAAAATAATCCAGAAATAATTGTGAAAAAATCCGACAAAGTCAGAAACATTGTCTTGTGGCCTAAAGACCAATATGAAAAAGAGGCTATGCGACAGCTAGATAATATACATTGTTATGAAAGGACAACTATGAAGGCCTACAATAAAGCAAAGGACACTATAAAGAAGGAACTACAAAATTGGAAACGGGAGGGTCCCATTACAACTGAAGAGTATCATTTCATGTTTAATACGCACCCTGAGGTGGGGTTCCTGTACCTATTACCCAAAATACACAAAGGAAAAGTTCCAACTCCAGGGCGTCCGATAATATCTGCAATAAACAGCATGACGGAGCAAGTGGGCCAATATATTGACTTTTATTTACAAGACCTGGTCAAGACAATGCCATCATATATAAAAGACACAGGAGACTTTCTAAGAAAAATAGATGACATCACCTGGACCAATGACTCGTTATTATTGACTCTTGATATCGAGTCATTATACACTAGTATTCAACATGAATGTGGCTTGAGGGGTGTTGAATATTTTTTAAATACTAGACCATCTGAATATGTGTTGCACAATAAGATGCTACTGTCTTTGACCACACGGTGCTTAAACAACAACTTATTTTCTTTTGGCAAGGAGATGTTCAGACAGAAACAGGGTGTCGCCATGGGGGCTTGCTTCTCTCCGAGCTATGCGTGTTTGCACGTAGGGTTCTGGGAGAGGCAGGTCCTTATGGTACAATATAAGGACATCTTTGAGCAAAGGATTAGTCACTGGCTTCGTTTTATAGACGACGTTTTTATAATTTGGAAAGGGGACAGTGAGAGTGCAAAGCATTTTATAGATAAGATCAATATAAATGACTTTAACCTGCACTTTACATCACACAGTAGCCCAAGTACAATCGAATTCTTAGATGTGCGGATACAGGCAGTTAATAACAGTTTGATCACCAGTGCATATAGAAAACCAACGTCTGGAAACGCGATATTGCATGCTTCCAGCGCACATCCAAAGCATTTGATCGCAAGTATCCCCTATGGGGAAATCTTGCGATTAAAGCGAATTTGCAGCACACCTGAAGATTTTGAGAGATGTCAGGGTGAGACTCTAGACAGAATGAGAAGAAGAGGCTATACTGAAGCCATCCTGACTAATGCCGTTTCAAAAGCCAGTGAGAAACCTAGAACTGCGCTATTGCCAATAACTAGTGAAATAGAAAAGGAGACACGTAAGGGTAATGAAGCACCTAGATTGATCACGACCTACAGTAGGCAAGAGCGTAAAATCAGAGCGATCTTGAATAAAAATTGGCCCATAGTATTAACTGACAACATTTTGAAGGAAAGGTTACCAGATAAACCAACTGTGACCTTTAGGAAATGTAAGACTATGGCCGCACATTTATCTGAATCTAAAGTGGCAGGAGCTCCTGCAACCATTTGGCTACCTACTAGACAAGGCTTCTTTAAATGCGCAACATGCCGTGCGTGTAAATTTGGTGTGAACACCATGAAATATAGTACACCCTTCAGGAAAAATGAACTGGATATCAGGGGCAGTTACAATTGCCGCACAGAATTTGCAGTATATGGTCTCACGTGCACCTGTGGGCTAAGATATGTGGGAAGCACAAAGCTCCAGGTGCATGTGAGAATCCTGCAGCACATTAGAGCCATCATAAACTGTGACCCTGCTTATCCTGTTGCGCGACATTTTAAAGCTGTCCACGACAAAGATATTAATTGTCTTTCATATTTTGTCATTGATACGGTCCCTATGCCTAGGAGAGATGGAAATAGGGAAAGATTATTGAGACAACTGGAAACCAAATATATTCTGAATTTGAACAGTAAATTTCCCAACGGTCTCAATAACACTGAAGACTTACATACGTTCCTTTAAAATATATCTCTCTCTTTTTTAGACTAGTATTATCCTGCAGGCTTGCAGAGAGGGGGTATATATTGATCTTCCAGATAACAGTTAGATGGATGAATGAAAGGAGGCAAGAAACTTAGTTATAAATCTCCCCAAACAGGATGCAGAGGTTTGAACTCATTGGACTTCACGGTCATTATTATATTTTTTTAGATATTTTTCATTTATATACATATTTTATAGCACCAAGCACTTTGGCAAGTTTCAATGAAGAATTCTGTTGAGTACTTTTGAGATTTGGGACCAGGTGTCAACCTGATTAAACAATTGTTTATTAACATGTTTTTACATCATGAACTCATAAAAGAATTAGATAAGCCAGAGAATATTCTTAGCAGTGTATGATTATTACGTTTACATATATGCGACTGCATTGAGGCAGTAATTTTGCACAAGAAATGGCGTAATTTGCACATGCATCGCAGCATTAAAGCTGGAATTTTGCACATTGGAACCAAAATGAATATCAGATGGATCCATAAACTTTTTTACAATTATAATGGGAATTATTTATGTGATTTTTTAAAAAAAAAAGAGATCTCTTTTTGTAATATGTGTAAATACTCTTATAATTATAAATTATTTATTTTTGCAATTTTTATACATAAATTTATAGCGCATTGTTGCACATGTACTTCATTTATTTAAGCTGCTATATTCCGACACGAGGCAAAAATGAAATCAATAGTGATGTATTATGTTTCTAACAGAAAAAGGAGTCAGAATTCCATTGTATTGCCGTTTTACTCATGCACATAAGTATATCTTCACTTTTCATGATCACGTGGTGTTTCAAAGTTTGAAAAAAAGAAAAAAATGAGTATATAAATGTTATTCTGTACTGCATGTTCGCTATGTGAGCAAGGGTATTCATTACTTGAAACGCGTCATGCCGAGAGTGAACAAAGAAGGGATAATAAACATACCCTAAATACTCTATGCTGCTTGGTGGTCCGTGATTTCTGTGGTGCCGCACTGGAGAGACAGAAGTAGCTTGGATATATATATATATTGCAAAAGCCAAAAAGAAATCCAATGCGCACTCAGAGAGGGAAAGGTTTCACCAGTTTATTCCAAAATTATCGCTACGCGTTTCGACACCCGGCGGTGTCTTGATCACACGATACTTTTTCGTGAAGTGACAACGTGCATAAATAAAGTTTTCAGCATACACAGTGTAAACATAAACAAAGTATTAATACAATGTGATGTATCTGTTATACCTTTCCTGACCGTGATATTATGAACCTGTAGCATCCCGCTGCTCCCCCTTTGTAATAACGTTGTATGAATCTGTTTTGTAGATTCCCCTGACGAAGGGCGCACTGGAAGCCCGAAATGCATTGGGATATGTGAAAGTGATAAACTAAAGCCATACGTTTTGGATTTTGTGAAAATTCAACAATCTCCATCAACAAGAAATAAACTTAATTCAAGAAATTATTGAAGAGATTCGTATCATGATGTTAAATTGTTCTAAGACATAATGCTCAGCTTGTAAATGTTTTCAATACCATGTGATTTCAAGCCAGAGCTTTGGTAACTTTTGATAGATTACTTTTTTATTACACTCAATGAGTGAAGAGGCTGTGCACGGTTTCTTCCTGGGTAGTTATCCAGGATTTCTTTCCTTTTGATTTCAAGTACAAAGGTCTAGCAGGGCCTTTCTACCGTGAGCACGCCACTTAGAAAACAGGATACTGTTGTTTAGATTTTTGGAAATTTCGTTTACATTGACAATCGAGTGCAACCGCGGCTGCATACACTTATTGTAACATGTGGGGGCAGACATTGTGGGTCTCTTTAATTAAGATAAAACTATTTGTGTTTAAAGATGGGTAAATTTGCTATTTGCTCATGGAATTTGTGTGGGCTAAACAATAGAAAGAAAAGAGGAATTATGGCTGAAATCCTTAAAACAATGAGTATAGACCTGTTATGTTTGCAAGAGGCACATATTGCTTGGAATAATAGAGCTTGGCTGAGAGATCTGGAGTTTGAACTTGTGTGCTGTACATGACAAGGATCGAGTAAAAGAGGGGTTGCTATCCTGAAGAAATATGGATGGGGTGAGTGTAAACGTGTTACGGCAGATAAACAGGGTCGGTGGGTGATTATTGAGCTCAGGATTGATGGCCTCATGGTTACTATATGTTCTTTGTATGGACCCAATTTTGACGATCCTGATATACTGAACGACATCAGCATTGAGCTTGCTTCTTGGCCGTCCCCTTTAACCCTCTGTGGAGATTTCAATTTACACACGCGAGGAGATGTATATATCCGTAATAATCTCCACTATGAAGGTAAAAAAAATAAGGTTTTAAAGCTACCAAAGGCCTTCTTAATTATTTAGGTCTAGTCGATGCTTGGTGGCTACAAAAACTAGGGGACCCAGGGTATACATTTTATTCTGCCCCTCATCAGAAACACGTTCGACTTGACTATTTTTTTACCTCTTTAGAACTGTTAACTAATGCTAGGATCGATATTCAACCCAAAATAATATCAGATTATAACCCGATCGTTTTGGAATTAGAAACAGAAATGTTGCTCAGACTCGCCAAAAAACCATGGGCATTTAAGCGTCAGTTATTAGTTGACTCTGCCTATCAGGAACAAATTGTTAAATGGATAGCGTAATTTTTCTAGTTTAATTCTGGCTGTGCCCCAGTGGGTACAGTATGGGGCGCGTTCAAAGTTGGAGTGCGGGGGAGACCCTCAGTTTCTCAATTAACAAACAACGTAAATTGAGGGCGCAACAGGATGATGAGCTGATAAATTGCGAGCTTTAGAGACTACGTTTACGCAGGCAGGTAGTACTAGTAGGGAATATAAACAAATGGCAACAGATTTGGCTATCCAAAAAATGAAAGTATACCAAATCTTTGCCACTAAGTTAGCAGCCCAGATTGCAGTACATCGCTCTGACCTGTATGAGGTTGGAGAGAATTCAGGACGGTTACTTGTCAAAAGGCTACGGCAGAAAGAGGTAGCTAGGAGGGTTGACTCTATCCAGGACAAACATGGGCAAACATACACAGATCCTGTGAAAGTATTGGAGACTTTTACTAAATGTTATAGCCATCTTTACTTAAATGAAGATTCCATTGAAATAGAAGGGAAGGTCTCAGGGTTTTTGGGGGATAAGGAGTGTACTAAGTTAACTTTTGAACAAAAAGAAGAATTAGAGGCCGATATCTCTTATGAGGAACTTGAGGCAGCAATAGTATCGCTTGCGGTTGGTAACCAGATGGGATTCTGCTGGAATTTTATCGAACCTTTCTTCCGGTCCTAAAGGAGCAATTGTTGGTGATGTGTCTGAGTGCACAAAGGGGATTAGCGCCATTTTCCTGGCGGAAATCAATAATAACGGTGTTCTTAAAAAAAAAAAGATAAACCTCCCCTTTTACCTTCCTCCTACGACTAATAGGTAGTACTAGTAGGGAATATGAACAAATGGCAACAGATTTGGCTATCAATCAATCAATCAATCAATCATGACACTTGTATAGCGCACTACTCACCCGGAAGAGTCTCAAGGCGCTTGGGGGGAGGGGGTCCGCTACTGCTCGAACAGCCAGGTCTTGAGTTGTCTCCTGAAGGCGAGGTGGTCCTGGGTCAGCCGAAGGTGGATGGGGAGGGAGTTCCATGTCTTGGCCGCCAGGTAGGAGAAGGATCTGCCTCCGGCGGTGGCTCTTCGGATGCGTGGTACGGCGGCGAGGGCGAGGCTAGTAGACCGTAGCTGGCGGGTGGGCGTGTAAAAGGTCAGGCGGTCGTTGAGGTACTTGGGGCCCAGGTCGTGGAGAGACTTGTGTGCGTGGGTGAGGAGCCTGAACGTGATCCTCTTGTTGACGGGGAGCCAGTGCAGGTCCCTCTGGTGGCCAGTGATGTGGCTGCGTCGGGAAATGTCCAGGATGAGTCGGGCGGAGGCGTTCTGGATGCGTTGGAGTCTTTTATGTAGCTTGGCTGTGGTTCCGGCGTAGAGGGTGTTTCCGTAGTCCAGTCGGCTGGTGACGAGGGCCTGGGTGACCGTCTTCCTGGTTTCGGTCGGGATCCATCGGAAGATCTTGCGAAGCATGCGAAGGGTGTGAAAGCATGATGAGGAGACGGCGTTGACTTGTCTGGTCATCGAGAGGGAGGAGTCCAGGATGAAGCCCAGGTTGCGTGCGTGGTCTGTTGGCTTGGGAGTGGTGCCCAGGGCGGGGGGCCACCAGGAGTCGTCCCAGGCGGAGGGCGATGGTCCCAGGATGAGGACTTCCATCTTGTCTGAGTTCAGTTTCAGGCGGCTGTTCTTCATCCACTCGGCGACGTCTTTCATCCCTTCGTGTAGGCTGGTTCTGGCGGTGTTGGGGTCTCTGGTGAGGGAGAGGATCAGCTGGGTGTCGTCGGCGTAGGAGATGATGTTGAGGTTGTGTTGGCGTGCGATGGCAGCAAGAGGTCTCATGTAGACGTTGAAGAGGGTGGGGCTGAGAGATGATCCTTGCGGGACGCCGCAGATGACTTCGGTGGCCTCGGATCGAAACGGGGGGAGGCGGACTCTCTGTGTTCTTCCGGCGAGGAACGAGATGATCCACTCCAGTGCCTTCTCTTGGACGCCGATGATGCTAAGGCGTTGGACTAGGGTGCGGTGGCAGACAGTGTCGAAAGCTGCAAAGAGGTCCAGGAGGGTGAGGGCCGCTGTTTCCCCGTTGTCGGGCAGGGCTCGGATGTCGTCGGTGGCTGCGATGAGGGCGGTCTCGGTGCTGTGGTTGGCTCTGAAACCGGACTGCGAGGGGTCGAGGGATCCGTTCGTCTCGAGGAAGGTGGCAAGCTGTCTGTTGACGATCTTCTCGATGACCTTGGCAGGAAAAGGGAGGAGCGAGATGGGGCGGACGTTTTTGAGGTCGGTGGGGTCCGCTGTTGGTTTCTTCAGTAGGGCGCTGAGCTCGGCATGCTCCCAGCTCTCCGGGAAGGTGGCAGTGTTGAAGGAGGTGTTGATGACGTCCCGGAGATGGGGTGCGATGGTGAAGTCGGCCTTGTTGAAGACGTGGTGGGGGCAGGGGTCGGTTGGAGATCCGGAGTGGATGGTGTTCATCGTGCGGGCTGTGTTTTCGGTGGTCACCGTGGTCCAGGTGCGGAGGGTGGCGGTGGGGTGCGTTGGTTCAACGGTAGGGTGCGTGGATGGTGCGCCGAAACTGTTGTGGATGTCAGCAATCTTGCGGTGGAAGAACGAGGCGAGAGAGTCGCAGAGATCTTGTGAAGGAGTGATGTTGTTGTTGCCGGTGCTGGGGTTGGAGAACTTCTTGACGATGCAGAAGAGTTCCTTGCTGTCATGGGCGTTGTTGTCCAGTCGTTCCTTCAGTGATTTCTTCTTGGTGGTGCGGATGAGCTGGTGGTGCTTGCGGGTGGCGTGTTTGAGGGCGGTCATGTTGTCAGAGGTCTGGTTGAGGAGCAGGCTTTCTCGAGGGTGCGGCAGGTCTTCTTGGAGTCCTTGAGTTCATCGGTGAACCAGGGGGCCTTCTTGCTTCTGGGTCTGCTGGGAGGGTTCTTCAGTGGAGCGAGGTCGTCGGCGCAGGCGGTCAGCCACTGCGTGAAGTTGCGGGCTGCTTCGTTGGGGTCCGTTGTGCTGGCAGGTGGGTTCTGGCTGAGGGAGGTGGTGAGTTGGTCGGTGGTGATCTTGCTCCAGCTTCTGTGAGGAACCTGTTGCGGGTGGTGGTGGGTCGTGGTTCTCCTGAAGTTGAAGTGGACGCAGCTGTGGTCGGTCCAGTGGAGTCCGGTGGAGTGGCTGAAGGTGATGTGCTTGCTGGATGAGAAGATGGGGTCAAGCGTGTGGCCGGCGTAGTGGGTGGGGGTGTTGACCAGTTGCTTGAGTCCGAGGTTGGCGAGGTTGTCCAGCAGGGCGGTGGTGTTGCGGTCCTTGTTGTTCTCCAGGTGGAAGTTGAGGTCCCCTAGGAGGATGTAGTTGGCGGAGGGGAGGGCGTGCGGGCTGATGAAGTCTGTGATGTCTTCGCTGAATTGAGTGCGTGGTCCCGGGGGTCTGTAGATGAGGGTGCCTCTGAGGGTCGTCTTTGGGTCGGTCTGAATCTGGAAGTGGAGGTGCTCGGCGGCGGCGGCGAAGGTGTCGTTGGAGTCGATCGTGATGCGGATGGAGTTTTTGTGGACGATGGCGATGCCTCCTCCGGTCTGGTTGATGCGGTCCCTCCTGATGATCTTGTACCCGTCCGGGATGGCGATGTCGGGGGCTGAGGAGCCGTTCATCCAGGTTTCCGTGAGGAAGGCGATGTCTGGTGATGTTGTGTCGAGGAGGTTCCAGAGTTCCACGGCCTGTCCGGGTGTTGAGCAGGATGCACTTGAGGTTGCTGCTGGTGCTTGGCTTGGCGGGCGCGGTGCAGGTACGGAGGCAGGTGAACTTGCAGGTTCTGTAGGTGAAGGGTCCGTGAATGCGTTTCGGGGCGGCCCGGCAGCAGGTGGGGTCCCTACCGGTATTGAGTGCGTTGAGGGCAGCGGCGTCGTAGGTCTGTCGGGTCGTCTTGCATCGGTGGGGGCCAGGGGTCCTGGCACTAGGCGCGGTCCAGGCGCGGACGGGCGCAGACGGGCTTGCCTTTGGCGTGCCTTCGGCGCACAATCAGCGCACCCGCTGCGTGTGGGCGGCATAAGTAAGGAGCCGGGAGGGAGGAGCAGCTGGGTGGCGGCAGCGGGGCGGCGAATGGGCAGGAGGGGGGCGGGGCCACCGGGAATCAGCGGCGGGAAAATTAGCGGTTCTACGGCGGCTGGGGCGTTCCAGGCTGCAGCAGCGGCAAAAATGGCGGTTCTGCGGCGGCTGGGGCGTTCCAGGCAGCAGAAAAAATAAAAGTATACCAAATCTTTGCCAGTAAGTTAGCAGCCCAGATTGCAGTACATCGCTCTGACCTGTATGAGGTTGGACTATCAACAATTATTATTATTATTATTATTATTATTATTCACAACGACTATCATTAATCAACGCCGATAGTAAGATCTATTATAAAATTTTAGCCACCCGTCTTTCTAGGATTATCCCAACTTTGGTATCACCATTACAGCATGGGTTCATACCTGGCCGTGATAGGACCGATCACGTTCGGCGTGTTATAGCCCTGATGGACTGGGCAGAAGCTACGAAGACTTCAATTGGCATCACCCTGTTGGATGCCAAGAAGGCATTCTACAGGGTGGCCTGGCCTTATCTGTGGGAGGTCTTACGCCTGAAGGGATTTAGACCTGGAATTCTGCAAGCAATAGAATCTCTATATCAACTTCCTACTGCGTGTATACGCCTAGCGGGTAGAGAGTCAGAGTTCTTTTCAATTACTCGGTGAACGGGACAAGGCTGTCTGAGTTCACCTTTATTATTTGCTTTATATATTGATTTTTTCTTAACTAAATTGAACCAGTCTACTGATATCAAAACCAGTTAAAGTATGTGACGTTGAATATAGAGCTCTGGCTTACGCAGATGAAATTGTTGTTATTAATACCGACCTCCCTTCGGCCCTGTCAACAACAGAAGGTCTTGCACTAAAGTTTGGCCTCTTCTCCAGCTACAAGCTAAATCCAACTCAAATGCAGATTCTATATGTAGGAGCTAATCCTCCGGAAGGTATTTCTACCGTTCCGGAAGCAACCTATCTGGGAATTAAACTCTGTTTACCCACTAATAAGATTCCTGAAATTAATATGAATCAGTTTTAGACAAAGTGAATTCTACCCTAGAGCGACTTAACCATCTTCATCTGTCGCTCTATGGGAGGTCGAATGTTTAAAAGATGCTGGTGCTGCCTAAGTTTTTTTACTTATTTAGAACCGTTGCACTCGAATTTCCAGTAACCTGTTTTAAAAGACTTGAGAATATTAGCTCTAGATTTGTATGGGGCTATAAAAGGCACAGAAGGGCTTATAAAAAGATGGTGCTCCCTAGATCCAGCGGGGGTTGGGGGGTCCCACATTTTTTATTTTATTATTGGGCAGCAGTGCTGCAATTTATTTCCCCCCTATTGGTTGGAGAAAGAGCTAGGCTATTGCCATGCCATAGCCCCTCAAAATACGAATTTGGGGTGGGTGATGAGGCCAATAGCTGCTTATTAAAAGTTGTGGAACCGAGCTATTATTAAAAAATCAAGTTTAAAATTCTTAAGGCTGCCTATTCGGTCTGGAGGCGGGATAAGGGGCATCTAGGCCTCCTGAATATAAATATCTACACCCCTTTTGAAGCTGCAGGTATTTTGCCTCTTATCTTCCGAGATCAAACTACCGTTAAGTGGCAGCAAAAGGGGATTTGTTGTTTGGGGGATTTGTGTTTAGATTCCCAATTGCTGTCCTTTACAGAGCTACACCTTCAATATGGCTTACCTAAACATGACTTTTTAAAGTATCTGCAAATTCGCAGCTTTTTCAGCACGTTAGGCCCAGCCGTTATCACTCAGTTTAGAAAATTTCCTTTAATAGAGGGAATCGAGAAAGGGATGCCCATCGTTTTTTTTTATTCTAATATGATAAAGCTACTACCTGATAATATAGAGCAATGTCAAGAAAAGTGGGCAAGGAATTTAAATATAGAGGAAATTGATTTAAAGGCTTCTATCACTTTGGCAAAGGAAGTTCTGTTGACTGGCAGGATGCGAGCACAACATTATATGGCCATTTATGATCTATACTATATCCCGGGCAAAATTTCCAAATGGGGCACAGGAGCTGGAACTGAATGTAATAGATGTGGTACTTTTGCTGCAGATTCTGTGCATATGTTCTACTTATGCTCCAAATTGGTGGATTTGCTATTTTCAATTCAAGATTTTCTTGCAGTAATACTGGGTTCAACAATGAGCATTACAGGGGAGTTGGTATTGATAGGAGTGAAAACAGACTCTGAACCTGAAGTGCAAATAAGATCTAAATCGATGAACTCCTTCCTGTTTATTTTTATGGCTATTCTCCGTGCTTGTATCACTAAAGAGTGGATTTCTCCTGATCCTCCGCTATTCTCCCCTTGGAGGGCTAGGCTCCTTGCAACGTATAATCTTGAATCTGCAATTTATAAGACCAAGATGAATCGCAAGAGAGCAAGAGGGCTGATAATCTGGGGCCCTGTAGCGGAATGGATTTAAGAATTTGTGAACTCAGGCATAGAGCGATGTTCCTTTTACTAGATTGTGTCCCTCCCATACGAGTTGTCTTATTGCTTTCTCTGTTTTTTGTTCATGCTCGCTCTGGTATTTTTGTTACTCTTTTCATTGCTATATCCCTCTGTTTGTGTTTACCTAATGCACTGGTTTCTTGAGTGGATTTCTTATGTATTTGTGGCCATTTGTCAAAAAAAAAATTTTTTTTTGCCTTTTGAATTGTCTGGATTATGTTTCCACTTCCCAATGCTTTATATATATATGCAGTATGTTTGTTTCTTGCATAAAAAATAAAATTAAAACAAAAAAGAAATACAAATTTAAAATGTCAAAGCAGGGACGTCCGAATGTTAGCTTGTAATTTCTGACGGGGTTCCTGATGTTTCTATTTCTGGCATTTTGCTTTCGCACAGTCTAAAAAATTGTACTGCTCTGCAGTTCAGTTGCGGATCGCTTGGTGCAAAGCATGCAATCAGGGCTTGCCTCCTTGTTCAAATTCCTCATTGATTAAATAGTTGTTTAAACAAGTTCTTTCTTTCTTTGAGAAGTTCTTTACAAGAGCATAGTAGATGCAGCAGATCTTTCTGAGCTGTTGCGCATAATCGGCACACAAGACCTGCTTTTTCCATAGCCATGGTGGAAGGTGCTGGATACAAGGAAGCAGGCCAAATCTGTATTTCATAAACACAATTTTTAACTTTTTTTCGTATCCCAGATTAAGGTAGGCTTGCATTCCTATCTACGAGTATGTATTCAGAGTCATCCATCCATGAGCTCTCTGTGAAAGCGCGGCCTTGTCCTCCAACCATGACTGTAGTTTCACCGTCTTCCACACTGCTTTTTTAAAAATTACTGTGGTTGTCGATGTTTCCCAAAGTTGATTTAGCCCTAATTTAGATAGGCTGCTATGAAGATATTTCGCAGCTGGTAATGTGGTGTGCGTTTGTAGCTCTCTCCACAGCATTTAACATTCACCAAGGAGTTTTTCTCACTTTATCCCATGCGATGACGAAGGCCCCTTGTCTGGCAATTGTTTGCTTCGAGACGCCAAACTCCAGTCTGATTTGAGCAGGTGAGGTGTATTTCGGGTATCCAAAGATAACCCTGTATGCAGTAGTTACAGTGGCGTCGAGTATTTCCGCGTCCTTGCCTTTCTGTGCCTCACTGCCTTAGATGATTGATGGTAAAAGTTTTGAACAAACCACCTCTGCGAGTGGCAGGATAGAAGGGCCAGATAATGTGGAGTTTAGGATTTTTAGGGACGTTGCTATTATTAAGCCTTTTTGCCTTATGCTATTCCTCTGCGCCAAGAATTTTCCCCCGGAGTCCAGCTTCATACCAAGGTAATTGTATTCTATTGTTCTTTCTATTCTGGTCTCCCCCCACCAAAGCCAGGTTGCAGTTTGTCGCCTTTTTTTACCAATTATCATCGTTCTCGTTTTGTCCAAATTGATCGGGAGATCATTTGCTTGTGAGAAATTCCGTGTTGTATTTAGGAGATGTCTTTCATTAGCCTAATGTTGTTAAAAAAGGGTTTCTTTTGGTAGAAATAGATTCTTATTACTAACGTCAACCCCACTCACTGTGTGATGTGTTACCTAGTACGTTGGTGCTTCTCTCTTCAAAATAGGCACTCTTAAAATATATTGCATACCAGTATGGATTTTAGGTGACCCTACACCTTGTAGTCCTCACTTTCTTATTTAAAATTTCCTAGGCGCAGACTGCACAGGTATGATTTGTCTCTGTATAATCGGTATGTGATGTAAAGTGCTCTTGCTCAGACACCCTACACTAGTATGGGCAGTGCACCAAAATGAATGAAACACAAGCGACAGAGGTGCTATGGAGGGAGGAGGGGCACAGTTGGCTGTTGGTAAAGAAGGAATCCATGAAGAAGGGAGTCATGGGGGGGGCAAACAAAGACTGTAGAACCAGGCGCCACTGGCACTAATGCCGGTTCTGACCTCAGACAGACCGTTGAAATGATGGATAGTCCTTGAGATGGCCGGTTAACCAGAACAGTCTTTATTTTCTGCTTAAGTATACAGTTGAAGACCACAAGAGCATAAAAGGGCAGACAAAGACCTGAGATTAAGGTTAAGCAGATAGGGTGGAACTGGAAGAGACGAACCTTGAGGAAGACTGCATGCAATCATGCTGGCTTAAGATAGAAAAGAATGAAGTGTGACTTACTGTGATTCCGTATGAAAGAAAGCAGGAGAACCATTCTACCAAAGTCCTTCCAATATGAGCGTGCCACAGTTTGTGTACCATCAAAATTTCTAGAACCTATGTTCTAGACACTGTTTGCACTACCCTGCCCAAGGGCTGCCAACTAGTCCTTTCTTATCAAGCTTATACATAAACTTTAACAATTACAATTTAACATACAAAATGTAGCACAAAATAACTGGATGAATCATTTTTTAGTAGTAAATTATTGGCGTGATTCTTCCAAAACGAAAAGATCACAATGTTCTCTTGTGAATGACAGTTCAATCCAACAAAAATGCATTTTGGGTCTGAAGGGCTCTTCATCAGGGGTCTCTACAAACAAAACATAATTGCATATTTAACAATTGCTCACACGGAGTATGACATTTGATGGGTAAGTATAGTTATGGAGCTTGAATTGAAACTTATGAGAAAGTGAAGAGGATGTGGTGATTGACCTTATTGCTGGTGAACCGGTAAATGTGTCAAGTATGCAAAAGAACTCGTTCTCCCAGCATGCTAGAGGACGAACTAATAATAATGCACCAAGTGAACCAAACCATATTGCTGGAGAGTTGGCCAATGTGCCTAAGAACTCATTCTCCCAACATGCTGCAGGCGGTGATAATAATTCCTGGTTTTATGGTATTTATTTATTTGATATATCTGTATGTATTTATCCGTATCTACTTTTTTGCTAATTGTATCTGCATTTATCCACATTTATTCTTGGGATTGCAAATAAAAATGAAGCTGAAACTGGTATGTTTCCACTTTTACTGACCGAATAAATGTACACACTTATTTGAACACCCACAGGTGCCAGCGGTATGAACACCTACAGATGAAAAATCAATATACTTGTATGAAAACATGGACATTTTCGCAACAACTTTGGGCATATCTACTGCTGTTTAAGCCTCATTACTAAGGTTTATTTATTTTACCCCCCCCCCTTACCTGTCAATCCGAACTGCTATTGGTTTGGCAGCCATGACTTGATAGCATTTAGAATCAATGACAAAAAAGATTTTTAAAAATCTGTTTTTATCCACTTTAAAAATAAATACAGACAGGAAAATGAATGGGTTTCTGCCTGTATGTATCTGTAAAAATCAGTAAAAACTGACAACAAGGAGCCTTAATAATAATAATAATACACTGAATAAATAACCGAATCAATGCAACTAAATAAAGAAGTAAAAAGTGTTGAAGGAAGTGTGCAAACAAACCCGATGTGCCCATCTGTCAAAACCCATGCTAAAGTTATGGATTCTGACCTCGAAACAGGCATTCCCCAGCATTTCCCGGACTTGATCGTGAGTGTTACCTCCGTTGTTGATTAATCCAGTTATTGTCTGCTAAATTGTGATTGTTAACGTGTATGCAAAGGCTTGATTAGATAGGGCTAGTTGGCAGCCCTATGACACAGTAGTGCATACAGTGTCCAGAGCACAGGTTCTAGAAATGTTGACAATGTTCATATGCAGGGCCAGGGTGGAGCCCCATTCAGTGTGCACACAAACTTCAATCAAACACAAGAATACATCTAATTTTAGTTTAAAAGCAGACTCTCAAGTGCAACACAACCCATTTCAAGCAGTTTGTTTACCAGCAGCTTGGTTATGGTCGATAATGTCGAATGACACCAAGAGATCAAGGGCCATATGTATCAAGCTGTTTTTGAATCGCAAAGGCCGAAATTCGCAGAATTTCGGCCTTTGCGACTCGCAAACGGCCGTTTTGCATCTTTTGGAATGTATGAAACATTCCCAAAATAAGGAATTGCAAAGTTGTGCGATTCCTTATTTTTCCATAGCATTTAGGGAATCGCAATTTTGCGATTCCTTAAATGCTATGGCCCACATGCATCATTGTTACATTTTGCACTTCCTAATTTGCGAAAAATAAGGAATCGCAAATTAAGAAGTGCAAAATGCTATGCATCATTGTTTTCGGTATTCATTTGGGATTCGGTAAAAATCGCAATTTTTACCGAATCCCAAATGAATACCGAATTCTTAAGTGCATTTTCGCAATTCCTATTGATTCCTATGGGCCAAAAGGCCCATAGGAGTCAATGGGAAGGCATCAGCAAATTGCGAGTGGCACTTTGAAAATTTCATGGGTGCAGGAGGGGGTCCAAAGGACCCCCCCATGCACCCCTGAAATGTATTTTTCGCATCATGTTTCACACACACATGTCCTAAGGACATGTGTGTGTGAAACATGAATGTAGAAAAAAAAACATTTGCAGCATTTTAAACACTTTTTCCAAATTTACCGAGTGGTTCAACCACTCGGTAAATTTGGCACCCTAATTGCGACTTTGCACTTGTGAAAGTAATGATGCATTGCTTTTAAGAAATCGCACATCTGCGACTTCTTAAAAGCACCCGCAATTTTAGAACTCGCAACAATGTTACGAATTCTAAAATTGCTTCATGCATCCCAAAAAGCACTTTTGCATTCGCAAACGGACGATTTTAAGTAATTGCACCGTTTGCGACTACAAAAATGCTTGATGCATGTGGGCCTATGTATGTAGCATTTTTGGCTTGCGAATTTTGGTTAAGAATTCGCAAATTACCACCAACTTGTAGTTGATGGTAACTTGCAAATTCTTCCAAAAATGCACAATTTGGCATTTTTAAAGGTGGCATGTGATGCACACACATGCCCATAGGGCATGTATGTGCGCCATATGCACATACATGTTCTTTTCAGGGGTGCAGCAGGGTGTCTTTGAGACACCCCAGCACCCTTGCAATAATTCTCAAATTACGATTAGCAAATTGCAAATTCGCAATTTGAGCATTATTTTGCATTCATTCCTATGGGCCTCCTGGCCCATAGGAATGCATTGGAAATTATTCCTTAATTGCGAATTCGCAAAATGCGAATTCGCAAATAAGGAAGCTTAAAGAATCGCAAATAAAAAGCGATTTTTTTCATACATACCATTTTGCAATTCCTAAATAGCGATTCCTTAAAATTCGCTATTTAGGAATTGCAAAATAGTTTGGTGATACATATGGCCCATAATAGCATCTTGCACTTCACATGAGTGCTGTGTACTGCGAATGGGAAAACTTACTCTATTCCCGGTTAGAATGTTATGTTTAGGCCTAGGCGAAATCTGAGTCATTTCATTTATGGAAATAATGCAAAATGCACAGAAAGTACATAAAGCGCCAGGTTTGGTATTTGGCATTATGTTTATTGTGTAATGCGTCTTTATATTAATTTTTGGAGCAAGTGTGCAATTTGGTACTAAATAAGAGCGTCAAATTGGTTGTCTCACAAACCACAGACATTCACGGTCAATCACGTTCAGTACATTTGTTTTCATGAGCTCCTGTTATACGAAAGTTCACCTTAAAATCTCAATTACGTGACGTGTCATAATAGCGTAAATTCGGGCATTTCACATAACAATCATAACTTGAAATACGGACACATCCTCCAACTAGCCAGGCATAGGTAAAGGTTTATTCTTTCACGGTCCGAGTACCATACCTCCATAGACATAACCTTTGTTAAGACCATGGGGCTTTTGAAAAGGCCCAAAGGATGGATGGCACACCCCACTACCATAACTATCAGAAATTGTCTGTGTAATTCCACAATAGCAATATGAAAATAAACATCTGGAGGTTCGGGGTGCCCAACCCGTCCTGTCACTGGAGTGCGGGCAAAAATGAGGAACAGTAGTATTCTGAATTTCTATCTTTTATGTTATAAAGAAAACTCAAATCTCATCCATCGGTCCTTTTAAGTAAATGTTAACAACCGCACAGTCCTGGGTGCTGAAGGACCGGCTGAATCCAACAAAAAGGCCTAATCCTTCATCCAGATATTTGTATGGGGAAAAGATGATGGGTGGAGGGGAAACTACCAGGTCTGATAATCGTAAGGATACATCAGTCCGATGTTATTGCATACCACTGATGAAGAAAAAGTGACCCCTGGCTGGAATACTAAACTCCTGAAAGGGCAAGTTTTCACAATGGTTTTGGAGCCTTGGTCACGGAGGAGGAAAAGAGGACCATATCGCCTAATGTTTTACGCCAGCCACTTAGACTCTGTAGTGCTGGCAGAACCGCTGTTGTTGATACATGGGTAGAGGCCGATGGCTTCGTGGCTAAATCTTCAACATTTCTGATGTTGGGGAAGGTTTTTTTTTGTCTGGAAAGTTAATTTGAAGGATCTGGTAGCTAGCTAGCTTTCTGCCTTTTCACCAAAAATGTGCTGGCCATTTCAAGGCACATCCAGACACCTAGCCTGGTCATCCCTTAAGAAGCCAGTGGAGCACACCTATGAAATCTGCCCACCACCACCAGTCCCTTTAAACTGGGCAACTGTCTCAGTGGTGGTGAGCCTGTTCAGGCTGTGGGGCCAAGACCGTGCTTGGAAAAGTCCCTCAAGTGGTGAATCAAATTGGGCTTTGCAAGGGAGACCACCTCCCGAAAAGTGTGAGGTAATTGAGCAAAGAGGATAGGCCAGATTGCATGGGGAAAAACTTCTCAGCCAAGTGTGTTTCGTAGCATGGTCTCCCTGTCAGGGGGATAGTGGGAAAAGTGTGTTTAAAAAATGGAAGAGCACACCTGAATCGCCAAACCCGAAGTGCATTGGTGTGGTGAGAGAAAGCTGGGTTCAGAAAGGATGAGTATATTTTTTGGAGGGAACCCGCAAGACTACTGATGTGTCTGGAGGTTTATCTCAGGATTCCCAACTGTTATTTAGGAGAGCCTCGTTTCCCAAAAATGTTTCTGTGAATAAATAGGCTTGTTACTGCTCACACTGAAAAGCAATATCTAAGGGTTCCACAACTTAACAGAAGCCTGCAGAGAAATGGGACTGACCACTCATAAGGAAAATCATTCTCAGGCGAAATATTTAGCACACATATTCAGCTGGTCTACTCTGAGGGAAGAGTCTGATAAGAGGGGAAGCAGGAGGTTTTATTTTCTTCTACCTCATCACTGGGAGCATGTAAAGAAACTGAAAGGCACCAGAATTTGAGCCAAAAAGGCAGTGAAAAACTCTCGACCGTAGTACGTTATGGTATTTAAGGCATCTATGATTCCTTGGGGTTTTCAAGATCTTTTTCTAGCTGCTTCAATAATTAAGTCTGCAATTGGCATAGGTACCAACATCACCAGTACCATGACCAAGGCCACTAAAGACGTCGAGGCTGAGAGGTGAGGCTTCAAAACAAAGGTCTGATTAGCCGGTTCAATCTTCATTGAAGTAAAGGATGGATCAGGAGAAGCCGGGTTGCAGCCTAACTGGACCCACAATATCGTCCCATAACAGTTGTGTTTGAAAAGAGTCAACCTGGTCTTCTGAAAAGCCTCAGGCTGGCTCTGAGAGGCACGTGTATGGGGGAAAACATACATGGAGGATGTGTATAAGCAAAGGGATCAGCTCAGAGGATGAGCCGGATCACCTCTTGCCAAACAGGGAACTAACTATGAGGCAGGGACCAAACATTGGTATGGCTCCTCAATCTTCCCTTCGAAGCTGCTGCAAAGATTTTTGTCTTATGTCCCTGATGGCCTTGGCGAGCATTTGAGCTTGCACCTCACAGCTAGAGACCTTATAATATGGTCAATGATACCACATACAGATCTGTGTTTACCCTCTGCAGCAAGGCTTGAAGCCTTAAGTCTTTGGTGATGACATGATGCTGAAGAATAAATAGTTTACTCAGGAGAAAATTATTATGAGGAAAAACATCTGAGTCTTCCGATGGCACATCTGTCGAGCAGTCAATAAACAGGAACTGATGTCACAGGCTTAACTTGCACTTTGAGGTTTTTAAGGCACTTCTGTGTCTCTTCAGCTCCACGCTGTACGTTGTGCAGCTTCCCAGAGCTGAGAAAACACTGATGCAGTCTACCACTGATAGAGCGGAATTAACATTTACACTTAAAAGACTAACAAAAACTGGATATTACAATTTTGAGAGAAAAATACATAAATGTGCGAAAAGTTCAAGTTATAGAAAATGATGAAAACAAATAATTGTAGTTACTGCATCGTAAAAGTATGCAGAAATAGAGTAGTTTAAATGATACTGTGCGGATAAGTAAAATAGGTTGTGATAAGTAACATAGGGTGTGATATACTAAAGAAAAGAATATGGTTCTGTTAACGTGTGTTAGAAATGCGTGCATGGAGAATTCTCACGTTATTGAGTTTACTTCTAATCAGTTTTAAATTGCATTAACATAAAAGAATAACAAATGAGATCTATGAAAAAGTATTATTAATACTGATGCTGAATTTTATAAATATACTTAAATGTGTAACAATGTGTGCACCAAAATGGGACAAAAAATAGGTGCTACACCTTTTTACTAAAAGAAGCATTAGTGAACATTTCAGAATGTTCTTTACACATGTGCTAATAATAATGGTTTGAAACAAAAACACTATAATCTATATGTTTTAGTGCATTTACAAGTTGGAACTTTTAAAAGAAAGTAGTACCCTATTTCTACTGGAGTTAATTTTGACCATACTGAAATGTTCTCAAGTGCATCAGAAATTATATTAGAACTTTGACTTCTATATGCTTTTGTAAGTGTGTGATATATCTTGTGCGGTATATTAGACTAAATTAACATAGGATAAACTACTCATGAAGATTTCTGCTTCGCTATGCACGCCTAGTATGAGAAAATCCCTCGATGTAGCAGTTGACTGTTTCACGTTCTTTACCCTCTTGAGATTCTCATGTATTGTATAAAGTCTTTGTGACATTTATGTTACTTCTTTCAGGACAAATGCCTGGGACTCCTTTCGAACTTTTACTACAAGCTCTAGCTAAAGGGGCATTGTTTAACATTTCATATAACAGGATGATTTAAGGACTGCGTAATGGTTCCACCCATTTCCTCCGCATTTTGTGTCTTCTTTATGTCACCCGATCTACATTCCAAATGAACTGACCAATAGACTGAGTGGTCTAATCCGATGAGGTGACACCAGGAGGTGTCACCCCCGTAAATGCTTAGAATATAATATTACCTGATGAGAAAGTGTTGGAATCCTTGAGAATTATTTCTTTGGAAAGAGACTCTCGTGAAGCTGATGGTGGGGACAGAAAGCTGCCGTTCTGCATGCAGGAAAATTACGAACTACCTGATAAGAATTGCAGAACTTTGATGCAGACTGAACTGGCTTCCTTTCCAAATTGGCACATAGGCTGTATGCGCTCAGTGGTCCCTCCCTTCTGAGACCACTAGAACTGGCATTTCACGTCCTTTCCTAGATTTGTGAGCTTTGGGTATTTGATCTGTTTACTAAATGTTTTGTTTCCTATTTGATGTACTTATTCTGCTAAAAGATTTGATAAACTAAAATATAATAACTAAATTTGACTGTTATCATGATTTATCCACTCAAAGTGAATGAGTATTCTCGATTTAAATTTTACTAATGGCTAAAGGTGGTGACATTAGTCAAAAGGACCCACAGGCCGAAGGCACAGGAGTTGCAAGAGGACTTGAGCAGCTCACCAAAGATGCAGGCCAATGGTGCAGAGGATGCAGTGAGGACGAAAATCTTGGCTGGAAGGGATGCTGGAGCTTCCTGCAGCCTGAAAATCTCTGGAGGGCAGAGTCAACAAGCCTTAGCAACGGCAAGTCAATGCAGTGTACAGGGGTTCCATTCCAGAAGTTCCAACGAGGTATGCTGGCTTCAAACTTGCTGTGATGACAGTGCAGGCCTCAAGGGAGTTGCAAAACCACCACTTGTGTTGCTTAATCTTTCGGAGTCCGCAGGATTTCAGGAGCAGCAGACCAGTCAGCTTGGTTGCGGTGCCTGCAGATGTAGTGGAGTGACTCCTTTGCTCCAGGGAGATTACTTTGGAGGTCCTTGATGCCCACAGGCCTTGAGAGGAACCTGGGTGGGGCACAGGAGACTGGCAGGACAACGAGATAAGGAGCAGCAGGAGTCTTCCTTGATGCAGTTTTGGTTCCAGGCGAAGTCTAATGAAGTCCAAAGTGCCCAGACAGTAGAAGTTAAAGTTGTTTCGTGTTTGAATCTTGTCCCACGACGAATCTGAAGAGCCACCCACAGGTAAGCCCTTAAGTACCTTAGGGAAAGGATTGGGACTATTCAAGGATCCATCCCAGCGGAGGCACTGGACAGAGGGGAGGATACTCCCATGTCCTTTGTCCAGTTTCACGCCAGAGTGGGAACCAACGGCTCCCTGAACTGGCTCAAACTGAAGTATGCAACGAGGGCACCAAATGTGCCCTTCAAAGCAGTCTGGTGGTGCTGAAAGCGCCCCACCCCAGCCCAATACACTAAGTCCTGTCTGGGAGGCGGTCACACCTCAATGTGGCAGGAAACCTACTGTTCTGCCTCCCCCTGCTCAAGCTCAGCTCAACAACAGTAGTGTAGAAACATGTCTGTGGTGTGCAGCAGCACAAGCTTGCTGTTAGACCCTAAAAGGCTGGTACCAGGCATACAGGGGGGCACCCTAAGGGAGCCCCCAACACATGGGATCCTACATCAACACAGGAATCTGTGTTGGAGTAGGATTCCATCATGTTTAATTCCACACATGACCTGTTTCAGTGCAGCCAATATATAGATATCTTGTATTTAACTTGATGTCCACTATATATATTAAATGGCTGACCGCACATACAAAGCCTGGAGAATTGACTCTAGGCGTTTGTAGAGGGGCCCTGCTCATGCAGGGGCACTATCACACTATTAACCAAGCGCGCTGTCCACAGGACTGAAGAGCCTGCCATAGGGGTGACTTATAGGTTTTAAGTGCAGTGACCTCAGATAAAAGGAAACTTACATCTGTTGAAAGGGGTGCTAACATCCACTTACGCAGGCAGCAATGGCAGGCCTGTAGGCACAGTTTGTGTGGTCTCTCATTCAGCCCAAGGGAGACACCTGATGTACCAATGCCCTGGACACCTTAGTGGTACCTTAGTACCATATGCTAGGGACCTACAGGGGTACACCAGTAGCCAATTGGGAAGGTACTGAAGTACTTACAACTGTCAAATTTAGGAAGGAAGAACAGTGACTGGGGTCCTGATTAGACAAGTAAGAAAACAGAATAACACCAGCAAAAATTGGGGGTAACCATGAAAGCAGATCCTATTTTCCTACAACATATAGACATTTCTCTCATAACAGTGAGTTTATTCTACAACTACTTGATACTGGCAATGACTTACTGCTTTCTTCAACCGTTTGAGCAGACTAGTGACTACTTTCTACTTTCTCTATTTGAGCAGCCCGACAAGGTTGATTTCATGTGTGTTCCTACTCTTAGCAATAAGATAAATCAGTAGTCTTTAATTTTCCTTTACTTACTGGAATATCTCTATTTGCCAACCTGCTTTCTTTTACTAGTGCTATGTGTTGCGGCATTACTACGTATGCAATATCACTTGTCTGGGGCGCTTCATTAGATACTTACCAATGGAATTTGCATTCTACAACTTGGATTAATGACCTTTGTATCGATTCATCTGAGAATGGTCTCATTGAATTACTGGGTATTCAAATTATTTTAGGACCTCATTTTCACAGCAGTTCTCAATACCTGAGCAAGGTGGGGCATCACTGGTTCTAGACCTCTGTTTTATGCCTCTGGTTCTCTGAAGAAGAATCTCTAATTTCTCTTTTTCACTCACAGTATCTGATGTCACAGAGGATGCCACTACAACAACGTCTTCACACCTCCCCCTTCCATTTTTCACTGCACGGGTAGCGGATCCTCTCACTACTATTGTATTGTACTGTGAATCTGATTATGCGATTCTTTTATCTTTTTCTTCATTTAACTCTTCATTTTGCATTCTTCTCTTTTCAACAAATAGTGCACCCTGCCAAAAAATAGCCAAAAGAACCGTAAACAACTAAAGGACAGCTCAAAAAAGAATGTCCTACTATAATCCTCAGAAAGAAAACCCATTCAATGGGTATCCTCGTAACACACAAAAAGGGGACATAACCTGTTATAGACAGTATGGAAAGAATAATACCTGCTAACCGCAAGAACTCCACATCAGTTGTCACCAACCAGCGGAATCTAGACAATTATGGCACTGCCATAACATGGCCAGCCATGTAAGAAATAAAAGAAATAAAATATCCCCATACAAGCCTAGTGTATGCATAAAAAAAAACTAAAGAGGCAGTTAATTAGAAAGAATAAAAGTAGGACTTTTTCACCTTAACTGTTGCGGAAAAGCCTCAAAGCAGACTCGGCCATGGCACCATCAAAGGGCATATCAACCAAAGCAGCTTGAACAGCCTTTGAAAAGTAAGAAGTACGCAAACAGGTACTATGGCGTTGTGCCATTGAGGACGCCAAGACCAACCCACCGAATCAGTGCTATCTATGCCACATCTAGTGATCAATTTAGATGCCTGCTGGCCTTCCCGAATCAACTGTTCTATATTAGATCAGAGGTTATCTGGAAGTGATGGCAACATTGTCTAGAATGAATCACACAAAATGTGAACAAAATGCCCAAGAACCCAAGACATGTTAGTGAACCTTAAAGCAGAACTAGTCAAGGAAAAAAGATGTTTGCCACACAAATCTTGTCTCCTAGAATCTCTATCCGATCGGACATTAGGGAGAGAATCCATATTCTGTGAGGCTGAAACAGTCTGTACCACCAAACTACGGGAAGAAGGATGCCTGAGGCAACAAGCCGGATCACCAGGAGCCGGTTGGTGCCTGCGAAATATGGAAGGGTCTACAGGGATCCCCTTCTCTGGTTAGCCCAAGTGCACAACAAAATGTCATACAGGGCCTCACTGTAAGGGAACACAGGCTCCACCCCTGTCTGACCTTGAAAGAGGGCATCAATCAGGGAATCAGTAGACTTTTCCACAGTAGGAGGAGTGAACTCCATAGCCACTCTCCTTAACATGTCTACAAAAGAAGAACTTGCCTCAGTAACAAGGCTAGGAGGGTAAAGAAGTCCAGAAGGTGGGCAAAAATCTAACCCACTAGCTTTCCCTCGTGCAGACAGCCAATTCTCCTCTATAAATGGCAGAATGGCCTCAGATAAAGGCTGCAAAAGCCCAGACTCCTATATATCATCTCCCAAAAGACGACCCTCAGAGGCACCAACATGAGAAGGAAGCGGAAGTATAACATTTACCACAGATGGCTTCATCGACTCCGCATCCAACATTGCTCGACGAAGAGGAGAGGCCGCAATGCCGAGAGGAAGAATGGCTCCGCTCAGCACTGCTCACGCTGTTGCTGTATTCGAGTGCCAAAGGGCTGTGCACAGGTGGCAACGTGGAGTTGGCCGAACGCCGACCCAATGACTCAGAGGGCCCAACTGACACCGAGGGCGAACCCGCTGGCGTGGATCCTCTCACCTACAGGGGAAGGTGAAGACCCAAAGATAAGATGTAGAGAGTGATAATACTCTCATCTGGGTAATTGAGGCTCCAACTCCCAGAAAGATGGAGAGGTGCAGGCGGAGTTAAGTATGACCTCCTCAACTGGTGAACGGGAGGAGCCGCGAGAGACGGAGTCTCCACTCAGCAAAGTCAGAGGATGCCACGACTTTAACCGCCTGTGCTCAACATGGGACGTCGATGGGGAGTGACGCTCCTGGGAACAGCTCGCGGAATGGTCTTTCGAACAGGGAAGGAGATCGCCGATGAGAAGTCTCCGAGGACCACATCAGTCGTGCCGCCAGGAGTTTCATTTGGTGTTCCTTCTACGCCTTCTGCTTCCAAACTCGCGTAAATTTGAGACCTATTGCATTGCAAATGCTTGTTATAAGCGGTTAGGCTTTTCTGGCCCATGACAGAGCTGTGCCAAAGTAGTAACGCATTCCATCGGTTAGTACTTGTGCTCTTTTCCCAGTAAATATACGATGTAGCAAGTAAACTGCTGGTTGCCTTAACAGCCTATTATTGCATTTTCAGGCTGTGTGGGTTTGCGTTTTGATTTCGACCTTAATGTGTACTGTTGTAATGCAAGATAGTTTAGCAAAAAAAACTGAATAATTATACCGCAGTCTTTCAATAACTTTAGCTTCTCTTAGTATAATATAAATTACTGAATGTTTGCTGTCTCGGATGACAAGAATAAAATGGACACATTTTAAAGGGGATACACTTTTACGCTACACTCGTCAAACATGGCAGTAAAGTTTACTGTTGTGGAAATTAGAAAATAAAGTTGTGAATCACTTCTTATCAGCATCACACAAGCTGAGTGGCATAGTATGTTAATACCGATGTGGCCAAAAAAGTAAGTATTCCCTTCTCGCAGAAGAGAGCCATCGGCAACACGGTTCTCAAAACTCTTCTACAGACCTGGTTAGTGCCCAGCAGACATAGTTCCATTATCGGCGCAGGATGATCCCCACCCGCACCAAAGTAGAAAAGGCATGCATAAATAAATACACCACACAACTATTTGTTTGGAGAAAAGTATGGCTGCAGGTTTATTACATACAACAGTATGCAAATTATGGTGGGTTATCTTACGGGCGATCCAAGGGCAGGTAGCCGTACTAACCTATGCTACCCTGCCCACCTGATGAGCCAAGCACTGTGGAAAACCCAATCAGTGCTACCCTTATAGGGGTGAGCCCCTTACTTGATCACGTGACTGTGAAAAAACCCAATCAGTGCTACCCTTATAGGTGTGATCCCCTTACTGGATCATGTGACACATTGGTCCCTTATTACTCACGCCCCTTTCAGGGTGGAGGGTAGCAAGGCAAGCCCCCAGTTGTTCAGGCCCACAACCGCCCGAAGGACTTACAGGGCGCCGACGTCATTGTTCCAGGACCCTCCCCTGAGGCTCCTGGGATTTGGCTCTGGCACCCTTATTGTGCTCTTGCAGAGGTATCCTTCTGTACCCAGACTGCTTCCAGATCGCCCTGTAACTCCGCCACAGCTATGGAGGCGGCACCCGTCGCCTACTGAGTCCCTCACCACCAAACAGCACTTAACTCACATGCAACCGGCTCCTTCCATTCTCTCTTGCAAGTCCAAGAGGATCAGTTCCCTTACAACCCGAGACAAGTGGACCTCATCAGCATCAAAATAGCCTCACCTTCATTTGGATCAGCTAATGTCTGATAAACCCAAAACCTCTTAGGTCTGAACTTGCGCATAGCACTATTCACGTGTAGCCCAAGCCTACTGAAGCCAAAGCCCCCTACTCCGTGACTTGCGCATGGAGTGGGTTAACCTTCTCTGGGAATGTACCAGTGCCTCACTTGCCCTGCAAGACTGTGATGGCTTCCCAGGAGGGAGCTCTCTTAAACATCGCTAAGTCACCCTGCAAGCTGATGTGGCTCCCACCTCCTGCAACCAGTAGTTGCAGCCCTTCTAGTATTTTGCGCTCCCTAACGCTTGTTTCCCCAATTATGGACAGCAGCCCACTTGCTAGGAAGACTGCTTCCAAAACCAGCCTATATACTCTGGCTATGCGGACGGGGCATGTCATGCATCACTGCAGCAGCCCGCAACCTGCCCTGGGAGCAGAGTGCACCTACTTTGTTGGGATTGACCAGACATGTGCACAAACCTTTGCGGTTACTAAACCATGGCGAACAAGCTGTTTGCATAGCGCACGCTACCGCAGTCACCGCAACCATATGGGGTGACAACTTACGCCACCTACCAGGCTTGCTTAACTAGCTCGATCACAGAACCAACATACCTGCTAACCAGCCGACACCCTTGATGCTCTATAGGTCTGCCCCCCACTCTACACAGGTTACTGCAATGTACCCTCCTGCCCCTGTATGGGTGGGAAAATACCTGTAACATTGCAAAATCACACTGCACTCGCATTCTCAGGCAGTCTAGTGGGGGGGGGGGGGTCCGTAGCATGTTTCTGCTACATTGCCTGGCCTCCTAGCCTGCACGCCCCCTTGTCTGACAGCAGACTATCTGCTGTGTCGCCCATGCAATGACCGCACCCTGGCGCAAGACGTCCCATTCTACACCTCTGCCGACACTACTTCCTTCCATGAGGCTGGAGTGAAACAGTTGTATGTTGCGCATCTGACCCTAAGAATTTTCCGTTTGCTTAGGCAGGGATCAAATTGTTGCACCTGTCACACTCAAACTAGTGCAATGTGCAGTTCTTTTGCATTCTACACTTCCGAATGGGACTCATACCCCACGAGACAAAGGAGTTCTGTGTATATTACCAACGAACTAATAGAATATAAGGTTCCCAGTGTCAATTGGTGACTATCCCGCCATGGAATATGGGACTAAGCAAGGGAGTCTTCGTGTACTTGCCATTATCCCACCTGTTGTACGGTAATTTTGCCTTTATAGTTTAATCTGAGGTAATCACCCCCAGGCTGCGTACTGCTGGCCACGTGCGCAGCTGCTGGCGTATGAAGGGAAACTCCAGTTGCAACTTGCAGCAAAACAACACCTGCTTGAATGTGCTACATTGTACGCATTAAGTGCCCAACATATCTTTCCCCTCGAAAAGATACCACAAACTGCACTGTTCATTAAACCATAAGCAGTTCACAATTTTCCCCGGGCATACCTCTAACTGAGAATGGCTCTACACCGCAGTAAGGCCTAAAACACCCATTTTATACATATTTTTTTTTGTGCTTGCCACTGGGCACCCTTCTAGTTGGTGATACGGAACCTCCTACCCAGCAAAAGCGGGCCTCCTCCTGTGCAATAGTCATACTGCTAAGTGTGCAATCGATTCAACATCCCTACTTTCCTGCCCAGCTGTTGCTTGTTCAGTTTGATCTGTGGTGACTGCACCCAGACCCCCCAGGCAGATTTGTTGCCGACTATGTGACCAGTTGGTGAGATTGAGGGAATCTCACGCTTCCCACTTGCAACTAAAGCTATTATCAAAATTAATAAGATACTGTATCAGCAAGAACTATGCACAGGCAACTGACACTCTACCTGACCCGGAATTTTAGTTCCCCTAACAACTGCACTGAGGGCAAGCCACCCTCACCGTTACTGGTGTCTGAATAATCGGCCCTTGGAGGCCGTAGCAATGCTGCCCGATCAGCAAATACACCCACTGTACAGTTGTAATTTTAAAAACCAGTGGCGCTGATCTGCAGGTGCCAACTACCGGGCTGAGTGTCTGCGGCTCAGGAACCCAAGCTATAGGCTTGGAGTGGAAAAGTTGTTACCACTGCCTGGCAATGAGTGTAATACCTTTGACAAACCTCTCCCTTGGGTCTAGAGTGCACTAATCTGCGCCGTTGAGCAGGCATTTCACAGACCTCTGTGATTGCTAGACCCTGGTGAACACCTTAATGGTGTCAAATCTGGTTTGAAACAATCTATGCATAGGCCCTCTATTGGAGCCAACTCACCCCTGCATGGAGCGACAGCAACCCAGGTGCCTACACAAGTCACCCAACAGACAAGTTGGCCCTGACTATGTTTGTGTTCTGGTGCCAGATTTGGAAAGAGCCTTGCCTTCACATACTGCCCCCTGGGAGGTGCAGCAGCACTCATATGTTTCCAGGGAGCAAATGTACACAGGACATGGTGCTCCACTCTGGCTTTCTACAGCCCGTTGGAATGGAAAAGAGTAAACTTTTCCTCGTTTCGTCATGGCTGGTATTTTATAGAAGGTGAAATAAAACCGGGTGTAATTTTTTTTTAGTCGCCTAGTGCTTTCAGACAGGTAACATTTTCTGGGAGTTAACTAACACAATTTTGCTGGCATCTTACATGAGGATGTTCAGACAGGAAAACACAGTTCCACAACCAGAGTCACTGCTGAAACATACCGCATTTACAAGATAGTACTGTAAAAGTACCGGAAGCGGAGCCAATGAAGTACAGGTACAAAGAAATGCAGGCACTAAACAACAAGAACAAATAAAGTGTGCACACGGGTCCTAGTCAAAAAGAACTAAAGCAATCATTCCCAAATGAAGGGCTGGGCAGAAAACAACTAAAATGTACGCCATCTAATGCGTGGTGTGTCGATGTTGTGAGGGCTAGCAGGGAGGGGCTCTGAAAGAGAGACTCAACGTGAGGCTCTTTAAATTTATAGTGAAAGCGCTTGTTGTACTTGTTTGTGTAATGAACAGAGCCCACTTCCCATGCGCTCCGGGAGGAGCTCAGGGAAGCAAAAGAGGGGAAAGAGGTTAAGGATGGGTGCATGATGGGAGGGTGACTTGGTGAGGGAAACCAAGATAAACCATCTAAAAAAGCATAATGCCTTTAACTGAGGACGTGGCTTACCATCCAAGGCTGCGGACTTTGGAGCTGGAGAACAAGGTTCTATCCTCAATGTCGGCGGTAATTATTATCTCCTGCCTGGATCTCTTTTTTAAAAATTAATAAACAGCATCTCAGAGAAATGCTATCAGTAGTGCTCGAGTTGCTTCTGGGAGAACAAAATACAAGTGCAAACTGTGTTAGGAAGCAGCCGCCATTGCTGAGGCTTGCGTCCTGTAAGTGCGGTGTACAATAATAAAGTAAATTGTTCTTGGGATTGCTAATGAAAGCACTCGATTTAGGACACTAGTAAAAGGGCCAGTCCTCATGGAAGGTAATAGGAGACAGGGTGGTACTCGCGAGGTACTAACAAGCCTCATATTGAATCCGAAGCCAGCATTTACCAAGGACAATGACACCAGCCAATGAAAAATATGAGCAGAGTCTTCCACACCACTTCTACAGTATACCCTACTACAGCATGCCTCGCAGAGGGAGCAGCGCATGTGCGCTGCAACGCTAGGCTCAACCTAAAAAGGCACACTGTTCCAACCAACAAAACTGTCAAAGTAGGCCAGGAACTGGCCTGAGGAACCGCTTCTCCAGATCCGCGTTGCAGCACGAAAACAAAGAAACTTACTTCTGCATGCTGGATGGGACTTATACCGGAGTCAACCTCAATACGGAGTCGTATGACACCATCCCTCGGTGCACAGAGGGACTCCTGAAAAAATGTCTGGATCCAGACTGGCGCCTGGGGAGAATTCAAAAGTTAAGGAATCTTCAGTTAGATGCCTCTATCAGATCTCACTTATCATTCAAATTACAACTAATATGTAACTCAAATGACAAAGTAAAGCATTTAATGGTGGCTGATATATTCCTGAATTAAACTATAGACCGATACAACAACATGTTTTGTCCCAATGGACTTCCAGGCTCATTTAAGAAAATATTTTGGAAATGGTCATGGAGACTAGCCATGCAGGTTGGGGTCAAAAGGTAGTGAATGATAAGAGTTATGCCTTACGTTGCCCAAACAAAGAGTCAATGACTGCAGCGGTATTAGCAATGGTTCATAGGTTATTAGCAATATTTTATAGGTGACATAGTTCTTAGTCATAACTACACATGCCTGAATGATAGAAAGAACAGATGTAATAGACCCATCATAGCCTTCATCTTATATTTACTTCTGGGATTTACCCAACACAGAAAATCCCTTTCAAAGCTTTTGGAATTAATTCATAACTTTTCCTGAACTATCTAACTAAGGAAGAACTATGATACCAATGTGTTACATTTACATTTTAGTTACATATTAATTGAGATATGAATGATCAATGAGTGCTCCGATACAGTCTTTTTTTCTATTGTCAAATAGTTTCTGCCATATGGCCAAAAGCCTAGGAACTACCCACAGGTATCCTAGTATCTTATGTTAATGACATTTATAAAGTGCACAAATACCAAGAGGTATCTAGGTGCTAGCTCAGAGAAGTAGGTTAGGATTTGGCAACTAATTGAGACAAAAATTCATATTTTAAGAGACTTTATGAATACTAATAAGCAAGGCATGGCACTGATATTGGGAGGCAGTTAATTCAAGAATCTGACTGTGCCAGGCACAAAGCTTCTACCTCCCTCTTTGATTTTGTAAATCCTGGGAATGGCCAGATTGTTTGCTCCAGAGGAGCGCAGGCATCTGGAAGGCTCATATTTTTTAAAACTATGTCTCAAATAAGCTTGCCCTTCTCCATGCAGAGCATCATGTGCAATGCAAAGAGCCTTAAAATTGGTGCGTTGTCTTATGGGGAGCCAATGTAGATTACAAGTGGCTTATGAGGCTGTGGAAAAGTAAATTTTGCCTTGCCATATGTGCCTACGTGTTCCCCATCCTATGTTATATGTGCATGATCGATATGCATATATCCCCTTATGATCGATTAAAGACGCAATTCTAGTTGTGTCCAACTCTAGTATGTCAGTATCCAGTTCTCGTGAAAGCTACGAGTATTAGGCTTACGTTGCCACGTTTTACAGTATGCACGTTAATTCACCGCATTGTCCCCGTTTCTAGGCCTCAAAAGGGCCCGGACGCCAGATTCAAGCTCCAGTCTCCTGAACCCACTCCGAGGAGCGATACAGCCCCCACCTGCATCCCTGACCCTTCACTTACTTCCTGCCTCGCAGCGCGGTGCCCGGCCTGGCTCTGCCTGCCAGTCTGCCAAGAATATGTTATGCTTCCAGTTATCAGTCCAGCCTCTCGTCTTCACATTCCTAAGCTACTGAACCGCATAAACAGTTTCAGCTATAGTCTAGTCTTTCTGTCTCCATGTAAGAGAAATACTGTATTAATATTCATAGAATATTCCTAGCACACGCAATACATGTAGAATAGATGCATGCACCAGCCTTAGTGTCAAGTAGCCTTTGCCCTGATAACTTTTAGATTCTATCAACATGTACTCCAAACACCAGATACCAGATATGCTATAGGTACATGTCGTCCTGACACCGCAGACTTTAGTCTCCTCTTCTAGTGTAGAAGTCATAGCCCCCAGTTCTCCCTGGTAACACGTCATTGCCCGTTTGCGCGCACCACTAGGTTAAAGGTCCCAGCTGCTCTCAGGTAGCCCCCTCCATGTTTCCGCCCATTCATGACACTTCTATGACGTTTCACATCACATGTCTCAGTGCACGCCTTCTTTTTCCGCCCATGTGTTCTTATCTTACGCTCGTCACAAGTTACGCCTACTGTATGTAATGTAATGTAATGTTGCACTATATATATGCTGCACTGTCGATGAAATGGTGCAGCTGCCTTCCTTCCTTCCTACTTTATTTCAGGCTGTCCCGTTCCAGTCCCTTCCCTTTTGCCTGAATAAAGCCTGTTCAACTCGGACACATCGGATCCTGCCTCTTATTTATTGAGCTATCTATTATTGTTAATATATTCAAAAATAGTACCGGTAATTAATTATTTATTTACCACATAATGGCGCCCGAACAGGGACGAGCCCCTTCCTCACGCGCTGGCGATGCTACGCAGGCCCCCTGACCCTCTGCAGCCGTGACGGAACTCTACTGCGCACCGGCAGATATTTCTGCTTCAAGTCTCCCTCAGGCCCACGGAGGAGACGGAGACTGCGGTCCGACATCCAGACGAAGCGGTGTGGAATGCGGTTCGTCCCGACCAGAGCCCAAGCCGAGAGAGCAAGGTCCGAGGTATCCGGAGGCCCACCTGTAACCGAAGTTTCCGAAGTTCGTAGTCCGACGCCGACGACGTCGTAGCAGTCCAGTCCAGTCCGAGGCCTTCCAGTTTCTGCTTCCCGGTGAGTACCGTCGCGGGGGAAGTATCTAGACAGGATCATTAGTTTGTTCCTGGTCCGTTGGGTTTGGGTACGCAGATCCAGTCCGAAGTATTCACCTAGGAGGATACGGGTCCTGACGTGTCTCTTTATGGGACCGGTATGTTCTGTACTGTTTTAGCAGTGCATCCAGTAATTCTAGTAAGTTTCGTTCTCGAGAAATTCATGTGTTCTGTTTTCAGTGTAATCAGGTAGTATTCTGTTCGAACTGTTATTAATGTATTTTTATGTCGTGGTATGAGAGATTTGTTTGCTATATTATTACTGTGATTATTGTGTATTGTGTTCCAAGTGTATTACCGAAATGCCTCTGTTCTCAAAATTACGTCAGTTAAAGACCAGAAAAGGGTTACTCGAAGAAGCAGTCCCTGTCCCTCCTAGGGACAGTCCAGGACATTTTATGTATCACAAGCATGGCTTAGATGCCATAATATATCTAGACTTATGGGCGGACTATACTAAGGAACTAGAAGAGAAATATAGATGGCCCGTATCAGGTACATGTGATGCCGAGTGCATCATGCGAGTAGAAGAAGCATTATGGAAAAAGAAAGCCAGACAGTCCCAGAAAGATGCCATCGAGTTATGGCGCAAAGAATCTCATAAAAGAACCGAAAAAGAATTCAGAAAAACGGAATTAAGTAGGGAATCCTCAGAAAGAGCCCAAGAAAGGGAATTAATCGAAGAAGGTGAACGAGTTAGAGTGGAACAGTCAGATAGACAGAGAAATGCCCTTATTAAAGGTATGTATCCTCTTCTTGCTGAGGGCTTGCCGAAAGCAACCCCGGAAGTACCCTGTAATTTTCCGCCGCCATTGGTCCCGATTAAGCTACGTCATAAACCGACCGCAGCTGATATTTTTCTTTCGTCCTATTTGGACGACACAGTCCCAGCATATGCAAATCCTGTTCCGTCTGCTCCCGTTAATAATGTAATTCCTGCTCCTCCAGCCGCTGGTCCCGTGGGTCCAGTTAATGTTACAGTACCTGTTACAGCACCCCCGGCCCAGCCCACAGTACATGTACCCGCTTTGCCAGTCACTCTACCAGCCCGTACAGTATTCACCGACGATTCTAGTTTAGGAGCCGCGGGGGGAGGTTCTCCTCGTACCCCGCCTCAACCAAGACGTCTGACGCTACATGAACTAGCGTTAAAGCGTACGCCAAAAGTGTCTACATACGTAGATATCATGCGAGGTCTAACTGACTGTCGTTATGATCCAGTTCCAGGCGAGGATCACATGGTCATATATTCATTACGTTTAAGACGGGTTGCCAGCTATTTGGACACCCTGCCCGATATGGGAGAACATCTAGACAGAATATACCGTTTTATCCGTACAGGAGTGAATCCAGGAAGTATTCACGAAGCCATGGTTCAAAGAAAAGTCGAGACTCAGCTCATGATTTTAAAGTTCCTGATTAACTGTTTAGTAAGAGAGCAAGATTGTCCAGAAAAAGATCAAGAAGAACTGAAAGTCCTGACTAGGTGGAGTGACAATATAGCCGATGGAAAACACAAGACACAAGGTTGTATAGAGAGTATGTACAAGAAAATTCGTAGGGAAATCATAACTATACACGAGAAACGAGAAACAAAAAGAGCAACCGAGAAAGAGAATGACTCTTCTAGTGAAGAGGTAGACAACGAGAATCCCGACAGAATAGCGTATGTAGGTAGAACTAGACTTTCCGACCGACATTCACGCCTAGATTACAAGAGAGCTTTTCCTCCTCCAGTACCAGAACAGTGTTCTCTTGAGCAAGTATTCCAAGCTACCGATCACATTCTGAAATCACGAATAGGGTATAGCGAGCTTAGTACAATGCATGAACAAGAACTAGCCCGATCAGCAGTCCGATGGACTAGTGATTCTACCACTTTTCCTGACGAAATAGTGGCTCAAACTTTTTTGAAACTGCCCCCAGCCGAGCAACGTCTGGTGGGTATGTATATGATCCAGCACCTCATTACACTGTATGAGGAACAGCATTCTGATCCAGGTCCGCTACATGATATATTGAACGAGTTACTACAGTACAGATGGAAAGGTCTAGGTACCGATTTAATTAGTGTCATTCTAGAACAGCGCCACAAATACCGAACGTTTCTGAATCCACATTTTGTTCACGTCTCACCCCCAGAAGGAAAATCATTCTACATAGACAGACAGAATCCGTTACGAGAAGTGCATCCAGTCAAGAAAGAGGGGGGTGGTCTAGAACGAGTATTTGTTTACACCCCTATCACGAAAATAGAACTCTTAGAAATGAAAAAGTTAATTCCCTGTCATGATAAAGATCCAGCAGGGTTTCACCGTGAATTAAAGGACATGCTCCGTATGGGAGAATACACGTATCCTGATATCATTAAAATGTTAAAGGTCCTGTTGCCTGCGGGCATATATTAAAAACTCAAGGAAAAAGAATGGGAGGTGGGAGAGAAAAAGATAGATTGGACAGCATTAGAAACTGAAGATAATACACGAGTACCAGGTATCGGTCTTGGGGATAAAGCTAAAGCTTTGCCCGAATTGTTAATACAAGTTTTGCCAAGATTACTAGCCACGAAAAAGGAAGATTGGGATGCCATCTCAGCCTGTAAACAGAAACAAGACGAAGATACTAGTGATTTTTATTCTAGATTTGAGAAATGTTTCATTATTAATAGTGGTTTGAAAACAAGTAGTGAGTCGTATCCCCATCTTTTTGTTACCAAACTAGTCGAGAATTCAAGTCCACAAGTTAAAAATCGAGTACTGAAAGTCGAAAGTACATGGCAAGCTAATACTCCGTCACAGATGCTCCAGATGCTCCAGTATCACCAGAACAGAATCAGGGAAGAGCAGGAACACGAAAGGAGACGTATGAAGGATACGAAAATGAAAGTACTAGTTGCACAGTCTGTTCCGCAAGATAGTCAGAAGAGGGGTCCGAATCAGGCCAGTCATCCTGCAGCTCCCGTTAAAGGGACATGCAATTACTGTAAACAGCCAGGTCATTTTATAAACGAATGTGCAGTTCTGAAACACAACATAGCTACTGGTAAAACTAAAGAAAGACCACGTCCGCCTAGACAAGAACAAGTCTTGCAGACTTCCCAGCCACCACAGAATGCACAACAGACAGTTACAGCACCGCAGCCTATAGCTGCAACACAACACGTTACACAGCAGATGTACCAGTACGCACAGTCCGAGTATCCAGATTATCAGCCGTATTCATGAAACAGCCTAGAGAGGGAGGTAGGTTTGCCTCTCATCGAGATACCTGTAGATCAAGAGGGTCCCTATGTACACAGTCAAGTATTGGGGAAAGACAGAAAGTTTCTTATTGATACAGGGGCAAGTAGGACTACCATCAGTCATGACGAGGTTCCAGGGGCTCCGCTCTCAGGCTCTAGAAATGTTTCCCTTGGATTTTCAGGAAAGCCTATTGTTAATGAAATATCGAAACCAGTTACTCTAGAAGTTGGTCCATTGTCCCGAACTACAGACTTGTTACTCACGAAATCTTGTCCAGAAAATGTATTAGGCATTAAAACTCTTAAAGAATTAGGAGCAGTAATATGCTGCTCCCCAGAAGGGGTTCGTTTGTTTCTCCGTGATTTTAAAGGTCATTATGTATTACGTGATTTTGATCCAAGATTATTGAATGTACCACAGCATTTATGGGCGCAAGGTCCAACTGATGTAGGTTGTATGCATATCACACCCCATCGTGTCACTCTGAAGAAAGGTGTTGTTTTACCACGAATCCGACAGTACAAATTGCCACCTGAGGCTGTAGCAGCCTTATCCAAAATTATTGACGAGCTTATTGCTCAAGGAGTGGTTGTAGAAACTGACTCCAATGTATGTAATTCTCCTATTATTCCGATTCTGAAACGTACTGATCCAAATGCACCTCCAGTTTATCGATTAGTGATTGACCTTCGAGAACTTAATAAATGTATCATACCCCAGTACCCAGTGGTCCCTGATATTTCCTCACTCTTGACAGCCATTGATTCTGAAGCCACATTCTTTACAGTTATCGATCTCAAGAACGCATTTTTCAGTGTCCCCATTCATCCAGACAGCCAGTTCCTTTTCGGATTCTGTTTAAATGGAAGAAGCTATAAATTCACACGAGCACCTCAAGGTTTCACAGAAAGTCCTAGTATTTACAGTCAAGCACTTAAGAGACAACTAGACAATATTCACATGCCAACTGACACTGCCCTGCTCCAGTATGTCGATGATCTACTGATCACAGCCCGTTCTGAACGTGACTGCGAGCGTGCGTCACTTACAGTCCTGTATTTTCTGGCCGAGATGGGGCACAAGGTGTCCCCTTCCAAATTGCAATTCTGTGTCCAGCAAGTGGTCTACTTAGGACACTTACTGTCCAAGAGGGGTAGGCAGTTGACACCTGACCGTATCCAGTTAATAGCACGTCTTCCACAGCCCAAGACTCAGAAGGAGGTACGAGCTTTTATCGGCCTCACTTCTTACTGCAGACAATGGATTTCTCAGTATGCATTTCTAGCCAAGCCACTGATACAGTTAACGACACAGGAGGCAGCCGTATCGACTGTCCTCCCTTGGACCCAGGAACATACACTTGTTTTTAATGAGTTAAAGAAAGCTTTATGTAATGCACCTGTTCTAGCAACACCGAACTACAGTAAGCCTTTTACACTTTTTGTTACTGAACGTGATGGTACTGCATTATCTGTTCTTACACAAGATCAAGCAGGACAACACAAGCCCTGTGCTTATTTTTCTAGCACATTAGATCCGGTGGCCCAGGCTCTGCCTGTGTGCCTCAAGTCAGTTGCAGCCACAGCTCTAGCTATCAGACAAAGTGATTCCATAGTGTTAGGACACTCCCTGACAGTACAAGTTCCACATTCCGTGGAAGTTCTTTTAAACCGAACACAGACTCAGCACTTGACAATTGCACGTTTAACAGGTTATGAACTGACACTGTTCCAGCCACACATAGACATCAGACCCTGCAATATTTTAAATCCAGCTACACTGTTACCGTCAGTTACCTCAAATCCTGCCACACATGATTGTGTGGAAGTTGTTAACACCATGACAAAGCCAAGACAAGACTTGACAGACATTGCATTACCTGATCCCGACCTGACACTTTATGTGGATGGTTCATGTATGAGAACAAGTACAGGAGAACTAGTAGCCGCGTATGCAGTGACTACTGAAACCGAAGTTATAGAAACACATCGTATTGACACCCTGTCTGCTCAAGCAGCAGAGCTTATCGCTCTGACCCAAGCCTGCATACGTGCAAAGAACCTGAAGGTTAACATATACACAGATTCACGTTATGCATTCGGAGTCGTACACGACTTTGGAGTGCTCTGGCAAGAAAGAGGTTTTATGACTTCTCATGGAACCAAGATTCAGCATGGCCCCCTCATTCAAGCTCTGTTAGATGCAATACATTTACCGACAGCTATAGCCATTATGAAGTGCAAAGCACATACGAAAGCCACTGACGTCATTTCCCAGGGTAACGATCTAGCCGATCGAACAGCCAAGCTCACAGCTCAGACTCCAGACATTCCAGTTAACACGACACCGACACTCACTCCAGATCAGACTACTTGTATGACAGTTAAGGACCCTACACAAGATGTCATAGATATACAGTCACATGCTACTCCCGATGAAATCAAGAAATGGTCTGAACAAGGAGGGGTCCAGACAGATCAAGGATGGTTGACGAAGGGAAAAGCCACATGGTTTCTCCCCGACTCTATGGTTCAAGTCATTATTAACACCGCACATAGTCCAGCACATTTAGGAGAAAAAGCCATGTTAGACAGCATCCAGAACATCTGGTTCAACAAGCATTTACGAGCAGCAGCCAAACAGAAAGTGCGTACCTGCATGATCTGTTGTCAGTTCAATCCAGGTAAAGGTGTCCCGGTGGAACAAGGTGGATTCCATCCTCCTGACCACCCTTTTGAAGTCCTCCAGATGGATTATATTCAGATGGAGCGATGTCGAGGTTTCAAGTATGTCCTCGTAGTTGTATGCGCTTTGTCCAGGTGGACAGAAGCATATCCAGTTCCAGATTACACAGCTGCGACCACTGCCAGGCAGTTGGTTCCTGAGTTCTTTCCCCGCTATGGATTACCGAGGGTCGTGTATTCAGATAACGGCCAGCCATTCTCATCCGAGCTCATGAAACAAGTTACCCTTCTGTTAGGGTACCAGTGGAAGTTCCATTGTGTACGACACCCTGAAGCAGCCGGTCTAGTAGAGAGACATAACCAGACTCTGAAAATCCGAATTTCTAAAGTATGTGCCGAGAAAGGTGTAGATTGGATAGTAGCACTGCCAGTCGCCCTTTTTTATATGAGAATGGTCGCTCACTCCCGTTCAGGTCTGTCCCCGTATGAGATAGTGTTTGGACGTCCCCCCAACATGTGGGGTACACCTAGACCCCGTACCATAACTGATGTTGACAGTAATATGCTGACAGATTACCTTGCCTCCTTGATGTCTGCACTACAATCTTGTCGTTCACAGGTTGCCGCTGCATTTCCAGACAACACCGAAGTAAAACCGCACGAGGTCGTTCCGGGGGATTTCGTGCTGGTTCGCAATTTTGATCGTTCAAGTCCGCTGTAGCCCCGCTGGAAGGAGCCCCGCCTCGTCCTCCTCACCACCCGGACAGCAGTTAAAATTGAAAACCGAAAAGGGTGGCTACACGCGAGCCACGTAAAGAAGTTTCATGGACTCAAAGCAAAAACTTTTCTCAAGGACTGCCCCGTTCTCAAGGACTGCCCAGACAATGAATCTAAGCTTCCCCTGTTAGAGAAAACTCCGCAGCAGGAGTATAAATCCAAGTTGAGGTCTAGTAAGTCAGCCAGTTTAATTGTCTAAGTCCCTCTCGGGTGAAACGGTTAGACAGGTTACTGACATGTATAAGACAGACCCACACAGTGAGAGAGTTAGTCAAAACTCTGATAGATGTATAGTTACTCTGTTCTTTCTATTGTTTTTGAGCCTTATGGTTACATGCATAAGTTATGCTTTACATTTATGTTTTCCTATTTCACATGTACATATGTTTTCTAATGTTACAGCAGAGCACACATTTAGTGACCTGCCTCCTCACGAGTTATCCTATCGTCTTGCTATGCGTAATAATACTTTTATCCGAATGCTGCACTATTCACACCAGACCAGCAATGCCACTAATTGTTGGGTGTGTGGTCGACTCCCCCCTTTCCAGACACCGAAGGGAGTCCTGCCACTCTTTCCCTATCCGTTTTCACATAATGGTTCGTGTGGAGCATGGTCCACGTTAACGTTTTCCTCGACTGATATGTCCCTTCTGAATAAGACATGTTTTCCAGACAGGCAAGGTCTCTCCCACAGAACAGGGTTAGATCTAGAAAATGAAGTATATGATCTAGGTAATTATTCCTCGAATTTCATGGTTCTGAATGTTCAGTCCGATACTACACCAGATTTGCTTGCTATTTCAGTTCTACCAGTCAAAGGCGAATTATGTGTCAGAAAGAATGGTTCCGCACATGTAGGACATAGTGATTGTACTACTATGGTCGAGTATAGTGACAGTGGGAAATCTATTTTCAAAGCCTCACGTCATTCTTATTTTGTTTGTGGTCAGACCGCATATGTTCGTCTGCCCCTCGATTGGGATGGAACATGTTACATTGCCTTCCTACTGCCACCAGTTTTTCTAGCCCCATCCGATTATCACAGAAACACACATCTAGTACACTTTAGACATAGAAGGGAGACTGAGTCCCCAATTGTCGATCAAACTGAAACTGCTCTAGAACAATATCAAGACTTCAATAAAGGTTTCTTTTTCTTTATAGGTCCTGTCCAGAATAATAAGCTAATACGTAGGCTAACCAGAACCCTTGAAGCAGTAGTGAATGAGACTACTTCCGCTCTAGGTAACTTAACCGAAGAACAATCTGCTATTAGATTTGTCGTGCTCCAAAATCGTCTCGTTCTTGACGTCATACTGGCCGATAGAGGAGGAGCTTGTAGAGTCATCGGATCTAGTTGCTGCATTTTCATTCCTAATAACACGCCGTCTGTTTATTCAGCTATAACCAGACTTCATAAAATTGCCCATCAGTTACACCAGAATCCAGGCACCTGGACATGGTCCGGTTGGCTCTGGAGTATCATATCTGCCTGGGGATGGAAAGTATTGTCATTCCTAGGTATAGCAGTAATGATCATATTCAGTTGCTGCCTCTGTTTACAATGTGGCCCTGCGATTTGCGGCATGTGTGCTACCTCTTGTATTCCTAGTCCTAAATCCCGTTCCAAGACAATTCGAGACGAGCAAATGATGCTATATGAACAGATAGATGGTATCATGAATATTGATGTTTCCTGATGGAAACGTAGGGCACAAGGAGGGAATGTGGAAAAGTAAATTTTGCCTTGCCATATGTGCCTACGTGTTCCCCATCCTATGTTATATGTGCATGATCGATATGCATATATCCCCTTATGATCGATTAAAGACGCAATTCTAGTTGTGTCCAACTCTAGTATGTCAGTATCCAGTTCTCGTGAAAGCTACGAGTATTAGGCTTACGTTGCCACGTTTTACAGTATGCACGTTAATTCACCGCATTGTCCCCGTTTCTAGGCCTCAAAAGGGCCCGGACGCCAGATTCAAGCTCCAGTCTCCTGAACCCACTCCGAGGAGCGATACAGCCCCCACCTGCATCCCTGACCCTTCACTTACTTCCTGCCTCGCAGCGCGGTGCCCGGCCTGGCTCTGCCTGCCAGTCTGCCAAGAATATGTTATGCTTCCAGTTATCAGTCCAGCCTCTCGTCTTCACATTCCTAAGCTACTGAACCGCATAAACAGTTTCAGCTATAGTCTAGTCTTTCTGTCTCCATGTAAGAGAAATACTGTATTAATATTCATAGAATATTCCTAGCACACGCAATACATGTAGAATAGATGCATGCACCAGCCTTAGTGTCAAGTAGCCTTTGCCCTGATAACTTTTAGATTCTATCAACATGTACTCCAAACACCAGATACCAGATATGCTATAGGTACATGTCGTCCTGACACCGCAGACTTTAGTCTCCTCTTCTAGTGTAGAAGTCATAGCCCCCAGTTCTCCCTGGTAACACGTCATTGCCCGTTTGCGCGCACCACTAGGTTACAGGTCCCAGCTGCTCTCAGGTAGCCCCCTCCATGTTTCCGCCCATTCATGACACTTCTATGACGTTTCACATCACGTCTCAGTGCACGCCTTCTTTTTCCGCCCATGTGTTCTTATCTTCCGCTTGTCACAAGTTACGCCTACTGTATGTAATGTAATGTAATGTTGTACTATATATATGCTGCACTGTCGATGAAATGGTGCAGCTGCCTTCCTTCCTTCCTACTTTATTTCAGGCTGTCCCGTTCCAGTCCCTTCCCTTTTGCCTGAATAAAGCCTGTTCAACTCGGACACATCGGATCCTGCCTCTTATTTATTGAGCTATCTATTATTGTTAATATATTCAAAAATAGTACCGGTAATTAAATATTTATTTACCACAAGGCAGACTTAAATTCCGGGGGCCTCATTTATGAAAAGTGACGCATCGCTGCGTGAAAACAGCGATGCGTCACTTTTCACTGCGCCCTCCTTGCGAGACCAATGATGCGTCATATTTACCGTATGACGCATCATGGCGCAAGGAGTTACAGATACGTCAGTATTCCTGACGTATCTGTAAGCGCAAAAGTGACGCATTGCTGGAGTGTGTCACAAAAGTGACGCAACTCCGGCAATGCGTCCGTTCACATGGGGAAAGCCCCATGTGAAAGGGCTTGCGTCAGTCTTACGCCTGCTGTGAGGCAGGCGCAAGATTTTGACGCAACAGCGTCCTAAAAGTGACGCAGTGAAATCTCATAGATTTCACTGCGTCACTATTACGAGGCTTTTTGCGGGGGAACGCCCCCTCTGCATACATTATACCTGACGCAGGTATAATGTAGCGCAGGGGTTTACAAAGTGACGCATCTGCTTAGATGCGTCACTTTGTAAATAGTGCGCAACAGGAGGCATGTTTTACGCCGCCGATGCGTCACAAAAAGTGACGCACCGGCGGCGTAAAAGTGACGCACGGCCTCATAAATGAGGCCCCGGAATCCTAGTGAGCAGTCTGGCTACGCCGTGCTGAAGAATTTGCCATTTATTCAGGTGTTGGTTATGCATATTGAGTTAGAGGCCATTACAGTAATCATTTTTTGATAAGGTCAGAGCTGTGACCACAGTCATCTTAGTATCTTCTGGTCCTTAAAGTGTAGAATGCTGATGAAATCACAGCATTCACTTGTTTGCTAAAGGTAAGTTTACTGTCCATAATGACTCCTAGTTTTTTTCTTCATTATAGTAGCACCAAATGTTTGACAGATAGATCTTGCCTTAGTACACGAAATGCAATTTTGCAGCAATCTCACAATCACTGCTGGCTTTCTTTGCATGTAAGGTGGTGGTGTTGGTGTAGGGTGGCTGGATTGAAAGAGCATAAAGCTTGTGACAAGTTAAAGTTATTGCAATGCAAAAGATGGTCTTAAGAGTCAGGAGGTATAGAAAGCAGCTATTTATCAGCTCAAGAGGGAAGCACTTAAGAAAAGTAAGAACCAAATTAAGAAAGGAAGAAATGTAAGACATTTACAAAATTGCATCACAACAGGTGATTTGAACAGTGACGACTGGTCTGTTAAACACCAAAAGGGATCACAAATAACCTTTACCAGTAACCACTGCCAGAGACAAAACAAACACACAATACATCTGACAGTTTGGCCTGAAATGGGTCGGTATAACCTATGCCACATCAAGACACAAGTTTGTCCCAGCATCAGGAATAAACACTTATTCAAGGGATACCTGGCAGCAAGGAGGGCATCCATTACTTCAGAAGGAAGACCGAATACAATCAACTGCAACTGATCTATCACCTTGTATGGAGGGGTAGATTGTGCAGGACTGGGTTTAAGACACTGTCCTGCTGCGACAGAAGATCCTCGTGCAGCAGCAGGTTGATTGGAAGACAGATGCCCAGAAGTTCCTGGTACCACACTATTCTGGCCCAATCTGAATCCACTACAATGACTTATGCCTATTCGTTGCTGAACTTCAGAACTCAGGCAGGAGAGGTAGCCGCGGCAAGGCATACAGGATTACATGCTCCATTCCAGGTGGAATGCATGTCAGAGAGGGAGTCTTCTCGGAAACTCCAGTGCACAAAAGTACTGGCACTGCACATTCTCTGCTGCAGCAAAGAGATCGAGCCAGGGTTCTCCCCACTGCTAGAAGATGCCCTGCAACTCTTCCAGATGTAACTGCCACTCGTGACCCTCTAGGCCTTGCTGCCTAGAGTTTGCCAGCCCTGGTATTTAAAGATCTTGCAAGGTGGTGCACAATCAGGCAAATGCTCTGATAGTTCAGTCAGTTCCAGAGGCGCACGGTCTACTGGCACAGGGACCAGGACCCCATTTCACCCTGCCTCTTCCTCATGGATGGCAGGAAGTCTTCCAACAGCAAGCGAACAGTCCACAAGTTCAAGTCATTGATGTAGAGACGGATCTGCACCGGAGACCAGTGTCCTCTGATCTACACCTCTACCAGATGATCTCCACAACTCAGCAGTGGTGCATTCATCTTCAGCTTTGGGTGGGGTAGGGAAAGGGATGAAAAGCTGGCCCAATAGCAGTTGAGCAACCACTACTGCAGATCTTTTGCAGTCTCCCACAAGACTTGGATGGAATCTGATGGATTTGCTAGATGATGGGCCCATTGAGACTTCAGATCCCACTGCAGAGCTGGTATCTGCCATCTAGCATGGTTGACAAGCAGGATACATGGGCCCAAAAGGTCATGAAGCCCAGAGCCACCTTGACAGAGACCCAGGACAAATGCTTAAACATCTTGATTGCAGCCCAAATGTCCTGGATGCGCTGAGCCAGAGAGAAGACCCCAAAAAAGCACTGTATCAAGGATGGTTAAATGAAAGGGAAATTCAGGGAATGAGTCCGGTGTAACTTTGGCACATTTATAGCGAACCCTAAATGATGCCAGGCCATCCATGTCACCTGACAGTGGTTCATGACTGACTGTGGCAAGCCCACTTTCAACAACTAGTCATGGAAGTAGGAGAAGACTGTGGTGATTTCCTTTTCGAGTTCACTTTGGTTCTCCCTTAGTTGCACGTATTTGCGGTTTTATGCTGCCTTTGCTTTCCACAACCATACAATTCATTTGTTTTTGTGAAATGATGTGCTTTTAGAAATACGCTGCACATATGATTTGTCATTGAGCGACTCCTGTTGGGATTCAGTCTGAACATGTTGTACAAGGTCAAACAACATCGTGTACTGTTTTCGTGTGCCCGGTCAGCAACATCTTCTAACATTTTTAGACATAACATGATATCACAGCTGCATTTTTCCAATCTAGTAGTTCTTATTATAGAAACTGTGTCTCGCTCCCTTGGGGAGCAGAGAGGAGCATTACAGCAGAGAGACCAGTCCTGGAATGTAGGCAGCAGCCTTGCATTGACTCAGTCCCTACATTCTTCTATCCTGTTCTCCCAAGGCACAGCTCTGTTTCCATGCAGAATCTGCTACATGGCGCCACCAGCGATGGTCTGGAACTTATTCAGTGGGTCTTCTGAGTAGTGCTTTTGTGTGTCCAAAGTAGACTCGCACCTTCTACCTGAGACATCGGTGGTGCATCTACATTTTTTATGTTGGTTGTTCAAGCTTGGACCTTTAAAAGGATTACCCATATTTGTGTTTGCACTTTGTTTCCATTACTATTTTTCTAATGGTGCAGCCACAGCCTATACCAATTGCAGATCTGCAGTCTTGGCACATGTAATGTTGCATGGCCTTGACGCTGCGGGCAGGGACTTTATCTTTGTGGCTAAAGCCCACGATGGCTATCATTTCGAAGTCTTTTACTCTTGGGACAATTTTCCAGTTGTGGATGCTATTACAGGCACATTTCATGAATACACTAATTCTAACCCACCGTCACAGTAAAGAGCATATTTGCAATTGGAAAATCCACCTTCACATTGGGAACATCAGACTGGTTCCCAGGTACCCTTATACATGTGCTTGCACCTGCATGTATGGGTCCCCTCTGCAATGAAGGGGCCACCTGGCCAGCATAAGCTGATTATACATCATATCCTAATTTACAAGGTCTCAATGTTAATGAGCGACAACAATTGTGCAATGGTCAAGTTAGACTATAGCTGCTTAACTCAGTATGCTTCGCGCACCTTGCTGGCTGTCCCAACAAGAGCTGATCTGGCAGGGCAAGCTCAGCTGCCTGCAGTGGCAACCATAGGTCCTGTAATTGTTCATTCTATTACGTGCAAAATTCCCACATATCGTGAAGAAATTCCGTTTGGGATCACCCACACAAAAATAAATAAATCAATCAAATCGAAGTTATATTTCCCCTTACGGGACCACAAGATCCGTACAGAATATTGAATAAGTGCTTACCCCATGGGATGGTTTCCATAATAGGTGACTGCGCAACTTGAGGCCCAGTCTTTGCCATGGTCTATACCATCACACATGGTACTATGTCTATGTCAGTCTTGTCGGAGGCATTAAAACAAACACAGAACAAACATGGGCACCTGCTGCCCTGGATTTGGGGATGAAACGAATGAAAAAGCTGCGCAATGATTCTGTCTAACATTAAAGGCGAAGCTGCTTCTCTAGCTATATGCCAAGGGTTTGCGCAGGTTGTGCAACTCCACCAGGAACGCAAGCTACCTATAATTATTGCTGAAGTATATACTTCTATAGGACGCAATAATCCCAGTAAACCACAACTTCGCAAACCTTGCTCCAACAAGGACATTGCCAAGCTGAAACTTAAGTTTGTTAAAAAATTATAGGACAAACCCAAACCTAAAGAAAAAGGTAAATCTCGAGGAGGATCTCTGCCTCCGGAGTCCTTTGATAGGTGCTATAATTTGCGTGATTGCACACAAATAAAACCACCTGATAGGTATCAGCTTTCTGAAACTTGTCCTTCTCGTTCCTTACAGGACTCCTAGAAACAATGCGAGAGAGGAGTGCTTTCTGACTACAGACAAGAGGAGTATGTAAAACCAAAGAAGGACTCACAACCCTCTTCTGATGTGGACATAAGGAAGAGGAAAAACCTCCTTAATTTAAGTCCCAATTTCATAAAAAGAAAGTTGTGGCTATAACCACAATATATGGCACAAAAGCTGAGAACTCTCCTCCTGAACAGGAGGTGGGCAGTGACTCTACTCGACAGCGCGGCAGAGGTCACTATAATTTGCCAGAATCTCTAGGAGTTAGCAACATCAAAGTTACAGTTGAAACCCCAGAAAGGTGTGTAGCCCCAAAGACAGATTATAAAACTTAGATATACAAATTGAGGGCGACATACAGCACATCATTAAAGTAATATTCTAGGAAAATGTAACTTTCATACCTATCATACTATCTTAGTGGAAGTGATTGGTCCCCGCAGTTTGTCCAAACATCCCTACAGTGTAAGGATGTGATCCTCCGATCTTTTTCTGCACTTGTCAAACAAGCTTATGCAGCAGAATGGGCTCTTGCTCCAGCTTTATACAGCAATCATGTTGGCTGGGTTGAGAATTCCCCTTATAATATAATACCCATATGGTCCTGCCCACAAGTGCAACCACAATATCCCATAAAACGGAATGCAAAAGCACCAGTTAGAGAAATATTGTACCAGGGAGTAATTAAACCCTGTGACTTCCAAATGAATATTCCCCTCTTTCCTGTTTTGAAACCAGATCATTCATATTGCATAGTCTTAAACTACAGACATTTAAACAAAATACACTCAGTATGGCACTATAAAATATGTATAATAATATAGTCCATAAAAATACAAAACAACCTTGGACATTTCCATTGTTTTTTTCTGCCAAAATGTAGCACCAGAGACCGGACTGCCTTCTCGGCACTCAGTGTTGTTTTTCACGACTCCCTATGGGGTATAAGATAAGTCCTAGACTGTTTGCTGCCCACACAGTGTCAATTCTACAATAAATTGCCCCTGATGCATTGTACTATGCAGATGATTCACTGAATGTAGCTACAAGTTCAACTTTAAGAAATCTAATATAGCATTTCTAAGTGTCCTATTTTTTGGCTACAAACTTACACATGAAGGAAATAGCCTTGTATCACGCTTCCTAGAGTAGTGTGCTCTGCTGCAGACTCCAAATACTCTACAGAAACTGCAATCCTGGTTAGGATTCTTTAATTTGGGTAGAACCTACATACCTGATTATACACAACACATTAGATCATGATATGAATTGATTAATCTAGATTATTACAATTATCATTGGACAACAGAATACACAGACCTACTCAGATCACTACAATCTGATTTGCTTGCAACAACACTTACGTACATGGGCCAAAACAACCAACCTTGTCATCTGTATAACTGCGGGTGCCATTGGCTTTACCTATGTGTAGGAAAGTTCGATCTGCTTTCATGGTTACCCCCACTTTTTGCCTTATGTCAGTGTGTTTTGACTTTAGTCTGCTGGGATTGTGCTAAAAAGGACCCCAGCACCAATACTGCTACTACTACTCCTAAACCTCCCAGTGGCCCTAGCAATAGCACTAGTGGTAGTAGTGCCCCCAAGAGTATAGCTGGGTTAACCCTGGGTACTGAAGTGTGTTCTGGCCTAGAGTGGATTCCCACTCAGGTTGTTTCAATCTGTGATTGTGGCAATGAGATTGCCACTCTTATTGTAAGTGCCACTAACAGGGAAAGATGGCAAGAAAACCAGATGGTTTACCACCAAACCTAGAGTCCAGACACACATGCCGCTGCTTCAAAAAGGCCTGGAGGAACTCCAAATCCACCGAATCCCACAACAACTTCAGAGCCGCCACCCACCACCAACTCATCAGGAACACAAGAAAAACAGAGATCAAAGACAGAATCTCCACACACGCGCACAACAGCAAGGAACTCTTCAGCATCATAAAGGAGTTCGCCCAACCCACCAGCGAGTCTACAGACATCCCTCCCTCACAAGACCTCTGTGACAAACTCAGCACCTCCTTCCACCAAAAAATCAAGAACATTTACGACAACTTCAACGAAGACAGCCAACACACTGAACCCTCCCCAACCACCCCAACACACTGAATCCTATGATTGACAGCTGGACAGCCCTCACCACCGAAGACACGCTAAAGATGATGACGTCAATCCACTCCAGGCCCCCACGGACCCCTGCCCCCACCACATCTTCAACACAGCCGCCCACACCATTGCACCCATGCTTTACCACACCATCAACTGCTCCCTAGCAAACACTTCCTTCCCTGACTGGAAGCACGCCAACATCAACCCCCACCTGAAGAAGCCCTCAGTGGACCCCACCAACCTCAAAAACTACTGACCCATCTCCCTGCTCCTGTTCCCAGCGAAAGTCATCGAGAATGCCATCAACAGCCAACTCGCCACCTTGGTTGAAGAGCACAACAACCTCGACCCCTCCCAATCCGGCTTCAGAAAAACCACAGCACAGAAACCACCCTCCTCGCTGCTACAGACAACATCTGCTCCCTCCTAGACAGAGGAGAGACAGTAGCCCTCATCCTCCTCAACCTCTCAGCGGCCTTTGACACAGTCTCTCACTGCACCCTAGCACGCAGACTTCACGACGCAGGGATCCAGGGCAAGGTCCTCAACTGGATCCGCTCCTTCCTCTCTGTTAGAACGCGGTGGGTCAGACTCCCTCCTTTCCTCTCGGACCCTACACCTACCACCTGCTGAGTCCCCCAGGGATCCTCCCTCAGCCCAATGCTGTTCAACTTCTACATGGCTCCGCTCGCCCCGATCGTCAGAACCCACGGACTCAACAGTCTCATACGCACACGACACCCAACTCATCCTGTCTGCATCCAACGAACCCAGCCAAACACAACTTTCAAGTAGCATGGAAGCAGTCGCCAAATGGATGAAAAGCCGCTGCCTACAGCGCAACACTGACAAAACAGAAGTAATTATCATGGGCCCACACCCCGATGCCTGGAACGACACCTGGAGCCCCCCCCTGGGAAGCCCGCCCATCCCCACGGACCATGCACGCAACCTCTGAATCATCCTGGACTATGAACTCTGAACACTGAACTCAAAATGGACCGCCAGATCAACTCCGTCGCATCCTCCTGCTTCCACACTCTCTGCCTCCTATGCAAGACCTTCAAATGGATCCTCTTCGAGCACAGAAAGACCGTTACTCACGCCCTTGTCACCAGCAGACTAGTCTACGACAACACACTACGCCGGAATAAACAAATACCTCACCCGCAAGCTACAAAACATCCAGAACGCCACCTCCAGACTGGTCCTCAACCTGCCAAGACACTGCCACATCTAGCACCTGCGCACACTCCACTGGCTCCCCATTAAGGCTAGAATCACCTTCAAGATTCTCACCCACGCACACAAAGCCCTCCACAACACCAGACCAGCATACCTTAACAGTCGACTCGAATTCCACGCACCCCAAAGGACACTACGATCAGCCCAGCTACGCCGCAGTCCCCCACACCAGGAAGACCTGATCGGGAGGCCGCTCCTTCTCCTTCCTCTCAGCCAGAGCCTGGAATGCCCTACCGCTCTACCTTAGACAGACGACATCACTCCCCATCTTCACGCGAAACCTCAAAACATGGCTCTTCGATAGACCTCCGCCTTGATGGACCGGAACCTGCACCTCCCCTCCTCCCCAGCGCCTTGAGACCCTCACTGGTGAGTAGTCACACTCAACAAGCCCATAATTGACTGATTGATTGATTGAAAATACAGGCAACAGCCTCTCATCAATGGTCAGGAAGCTGTAACTTACAAGGACACAGGTGGCAGTGTTACTATGGTGACAGAGAAAAGTGTGTCTCCTGAGAAGATTCTAATTGGTCATATTCACCAAGTGACCAATGCTAGCAATTTCAGAATAAATCATTCCATGGCAGTTATGAATCTCATCTGGGGAGGGGTAACTGGCTCAAAAGAGTTGTGGTATCCTCAGATCTACCTGTGAACCGTCTACTGGGCAACAATTTGGAAACTTCAGACCGGTCGGGAGTGGAGTTTAGGACCGATGCAGATTTTTTTTTTTTTTTTTTAAATTAAATTTTATTCCAATACAAAAGACAAATAAAAAAAATCATACATAATATTGTCCCAGTGAATCTGCTTGTACCATATGACAAAAGAGCACCCACAGTCCACCAATTTCCAGAGTACAGTTCACCATATTCCTGGTATAAAATAATCCACATCAAATCAAAGCAACAAACCAACCAAAAACAGAAATTAAAATAAAAACAAAAGGGGCGTGGCTAGCGGCGGACAAGATGGCCGCACACTAGCAGAGCTCTGTGACGATAGAGCCCATCCCTGCGAAATCAGTCTACTTATCCGGTAAAAAGTCGGAGCTGTGCCCACGCATCTGAAGCGGGCGAACCTCCGATCCACGCTGCACTGCTTTGTTCGTCTGTACCTCTGGGCCTCGCGAAGTTAGACGACGGTGAAGATTGAGGCCTAATCGCCACGCCAGAGCCAGGGACTAAATTACACTGGCTGCCAGACGGTGCGGAGCCCCGAACGAGGGAGGTGACCCATAGGCACGGAGGTGAGGAGCCGGGACCTGCTCTACGAAACGCCGACAGGGGAGAGACAGGAAGGACCCCCATCGGTGGTGTAGCTAGGAATACTGCCTAAAGCCACTGTGGCGTGGCCGGAGCCCGCGGCGGGAACATTCACGCCGAAGCAACCGGAAAGCGGCCTTCACTCCGCAGAGGCAGCTCCGTCAGGTACGGGTTAGGGGCCACGTTCTATGGACAAAGAAGACACCTAAAGAGTGTATGAACCCCCGGGGGGGCCATAGACGCTATAGCTGCAACCAGAAATACCCGCAGGGGAGGCAGTGTATCACAACGCTCACCGCAGGACAGTAAATGCTGGTGCGTGCTCCGTAACTGCAACGAGCTGATCATCGCGACGTGTTCGCGCCAGCCTTTGGGGGCCATAGTATAGGGCCTGACATCACGCGGTCCTTTCACTGCAATTGCCCCTCCAATCCACAGGAGAAAGGCTCAGACATCTCAGAAAGGTCCCCGGAGCAACCGTAAGTCAGTCGCGGGCCGGACGAGAACGCCCCACAGGGCAACGATCAGAGCCCCAGAAAATGAGCGGCAGAGGGCAACCACCCCCAAGGCTAGATAAGTACGCATACACCAAAGGCAACCCAGACACACCAAGGGAAGAAACACCGCGCACCTCGCCCCAGCAGCCTGGGCCCGACACCCAGGCAGCGGGCGCAACGGGCGAAGACCAGATCACCCTCCAGGATGTCATGGCGGCATTGAAAACGATGCAAACTTTAATGGGTTCCATCTCCACTGATATCTCCCTAATCAGGGCGGACTTTGCAAAACTATCCGACCGTTTAATAGAAGTCGAAAAGACGACGTCAGGACTTTCGGGAGACACAGCCGAACTTAAACAAAAAATGCAGCAGTTGGAGGATGACAACCGTCTCCTGAAAGCCAAACTCGATGACCAAGAAGGCCGTTCCCGGCGAAATAACGTTCGCCTAGTAGGTGTGCCGGAATCCTCTGGGGGCCCAGCACTAGACCTCTACATGGAAGACCTCATCCAAAACCAACTTCAACCGAAAGGACTGTCCAATTACTTCTCGGTGGAGCGTGCCCACCGAGTGCCTGGAGGAAAACCACGTCCGGGAGCACCACCGCGTCCGATATTGGCGAGGATCTTTAATTTCCGAGATCGTGACGCCATCTTGCAGGCCGCACGAATTGCCCCACCCCTGAAAATTGATAACTCTGAGGTCACTTTCGACCCCGATTATACAGCGACGGTGGCGCAGCAACGGTGCAGTTTCGCGGAAATCAAAAAGGCACTCAGAGCCTGGGACTGAAATATTCGATCTTCCCAGCAAAGCTGCGCATCGAAACAGAGGGGAAAGTATGGTTTTTCGAATCCCCCGGGGACGCGCAAGACTGGCTGGAAGGATGGAGACCAGCGGGAGGACCCAAGAATCGCGACGCGAGGCGACACAACAGGTGAAGGGGCGACCAGTGGCCACAACGGACGGACTTCAAGACAAAACCTTGCACCGCGACCACGGACGGATTTAAGTTTGGAACTGAACAACATGTATTGAGCAACCACGCTATGGCGCTACTATCTGAACACGGCCCGGGGATTACCGTTGACAGTGGGGAGGCGGGAGGCGGTCTTGATTGCACTGCAGGTATGTCGCGCTGAGGCGAGATGTTGGACTCAAAACGAAGACTGCCGCACTACCACAGGTAGGACCTACTATGTTGGCACAGCACCACATAAACACTGTAAGGGAACAAGGGTTTCTTTAAAGTCACAGAAGTCTCACCCTCCAGAATGTTGCAGTTGTCTTGGGGTAACAAGCACTCTGCTCAGTTGGGGTGGTGGACAGTTTGGGGTCTGCCGGGCAGGGAGGCAGGGTTTGGGGTTTAGTTGTTTTTGGCTTAATTTTGCATTTATATAGGTTATTTAGTTTACAATCACTCCATGAATGCTTACGATTACTTGCATGGACCATGAGCACACGCACAGGTTTCTGGTGCATAACGTCGAACTGAATGAGCACATACATATCACACCTTGACAACGCAGTTCAGAGGAATATTTGTCACATTGGGGCTTTAAAGACTACACGCAATGGCACACTCTGATGAAGGGGTCCCTGGCTCCCAGGCTACGAAAGTGTCATGTCCAACACTGTCAGTGATATCCTGGAACGTGAATGGTCTGGGACACAAGATAAAACGGGGTCTAGTTCTACAATACCTGGAGCGGAAGGGCCCCGCGGTCGCACTACTTCAGGAAACACACTTAACGGGCAGGGCCTGCAAAGCCCTAGACTAGTGGGGGTTCAAAATAGTCACTCACGCTGAATTTACATCTGGATCCCGCGGGTTGGTATACTAGTCCACAAAAGCTCCCCACTGGTGATACGAATAACCTGCTCCGATGACCAGGGCCGCTTCACCGCCATGTCTTGTCAATGGGAAGGACGTAGGTACAATATGGTCTCCGTATACATACCCCCAGCACTACACCAGACCGCCTTCAGAGACCTGGGTAAATTCCTGTTAGACCTACCGGAGGGAGAACTGATCCTGGGCGGGGATTTTAACGCTGTGGTAGACGCCTCCATCGATCGCAAGCCTCCCAGGGACACCCACGGACACAATCAGACCGTGAGGGACTTCTTAGATGCGATGGGACTGACTGATATATGGCGGCTTAAACACCCTACAGAATGCCAATATACCTTCCACTCAGGGGCACATAATAGTCTTTCACGAATAGATTATTTATTAACGCTAGCAGTCCCCCCCGAAAAAGTGAGTGCAGTGGAACATCTGTCAGGTGGCATCTCAGACCACTCCCCGCTACACCTCACCTATACAACGCAAGTGCCTAATCGGCAACGGATCTACCCATTGTATCCAGGATATCTCCAAACCCCCAGCATAGCTAAGGCTCTAAAGAAATTCACTGAACAATACTTCGCAGAAAACACACACTCTGTAGAATCGCCTAGCATATTATGGGAGGCTTACAAGACGTGATCCGCGGACAAGCCATCTCCACCATTACCCGACACACTCGAGAACGCAGGGAATACTTAGATAAATTGGAAACGGCGTTACAGAGGGCGGAAGTAACACACGCAGAAACACCCACTGACGCGACGGCACAAATCCTAGCACTGGCGACCCAGGAATATAGGACGTGCGCATGGGAACAAGCAAAAACTTGGCACATAAACACCTTACACAGAGTATGTGAGCTGGGAGACAAGACAGGGAAGATGCTGGCTTGGTTGGAGAAAAAGGAGAGAGCAAATAGATGCATCGCACAGCTGACGCTAGGAGATAGCACCGTCTCCACTGACCCCCAGCTTATTGTAGAGGAGTTAGAGACTCATTATGTATGGGTATACAAGCCAAGAGCCACGGCCTCAGTGGAAGACACCATACACTTTTTACAAAATAGACTTACCGGCGTTGCCACTGGAAGATATGCAGACGTTAGAAGCAGATCTCAAGGCCGAAGAATTAGGATTAGCACTAGCGGCGCTCCACACGGGAAGGGCCATGGGACCCAATGGTCTGCCAGTAGAACTTTACAAACAGATGTCAGGCGCCATCACACCGCACTTACTCGCTATGTATAATGACTGCCGGGGGCGGAGAAACATACCCAAAGATCAGAGACTAGCGACGATCGTGGCAATTCATAAACCTGGCAAACCTGTGACACAGCCGTCATCCTCACTGCTAAATGCAGAGGCTAAAACACTGGTGAAGGTGCTGGCGCTTCGGCTGCAGCCATACCTCATCACCTTAGTACATCCAGACCAGTCTGGCTTTATGCCCGGCCACAACACCGCCCTCAACCTACGGCGCCTACATGGCGTGATGGCCCGCAAACTCCTGATAAAAGAAAACGCAGCCATCCTCTCACTAGACGCCACAATGGCGTTCGACTTGGTCGAATGGCCGTTCCTTATTGCAGTACTTCGAAAGTTGGGATTTGGTCCCAAATTCTGCGGATGGATTGAACTGCTATATACAGCACCGCTGGCACATGTAGTGGCGAATGGACATATTTCATGGGAATTTAGGTTGGGGAGAGGAACGCGGCAGGGTTGCCCACTGTCCCCTCTCCTCTTCGCCCTCGTGCTGGAACCTCTGGCCGCGTGGTTGAGACAGGAGCCGCGAATTTGGGGGATAAGATGGAGGCAGATTGGGAAGACCGGGTCTCCTTATATGCCGACGATGCGCTAATATACCTAACATCCCCGGCAGAATCCCTGAGGGCCCTAATGGACATTTTTACGCAATACGGGACGATGTCCGGATATACCATCAATTGGTCAAAATCACTCTTGTATGTGCTGCATGGGCCTACGCCCGAACTGCCTCCGGGGTGTACGCTCCAAATCGCGAGCAACAGATTCAAATATCTGGGGATATATGTCACCCCGCGGGATGATGTGTTCATGACAGAAAACCTAATAAAAACCCTTACGCGGCTCAAGGCAGATGTCGGACATTGGCGGTCTCTGCCGTTGACACTGCTGGGGAGGGCGGCATTATTTAAAATGTTGGCGCTGCCCAGATTCCTCTACGCCCTCCAAAACACCCCTTTCCTGGTCCCTCTCTCTTATTTTAAGGCCATTGAAGCGGAAGTCACCTCGCTGTTGTGGGACCGTCGACCACCCCGTATTGCTCAACGCAAGCTGGTACAAGGCTGGTATGACAGTGGCATTGCCCTACCAGATGTGAAACTTTACTACTCGGCCTCACAATTGATGAACATAAAACAGTGGCTGCATGTCCCGCATGTAGAGCCAGCATTCCGGTTAGACAGGGCTATCCTTCCTGCACAAAACCTGATGAAAGCTCTACATTAATAAAAGAAAACATATACTCACATGTCCCACCGCACACACAATTAAAATATGGCAAACTGCGCAGAGGGCACTGGGATGGGAGGGAGTACTTACACTCGCCAAGCCACTTTGGGCGACTCATCGGCTCGGCACCCTAATGAACACCAAGGGGTTCAGACAATGGGACCTCATCGATATTTCAAAGATTGGTGACCTCTGGGTGCGAGGAGAGATCCTCACTTTCGCGACATTGCAAGCCAAGTATAACATGGGCGACACAGAATGTTATCGATACTTACAAATTAGGCATGCCCTTCAGGGAGCAATCCCCCAGGCACCACACTGGCTGATTCCTCACCTCTTGAGGACAGAATTCTAACAGAATACATGGACAAAAAGCTATCTCACAAATTTATAGAAAGTTAGTTAATAATCAACCAAACCACACACTGATACATCGGGCCAAATGGGAAGCAGACCTGGGAAACATTGACGACACCGACTGGTTGGGCGCATTAGCGTCAGCCCGTGAGGCCGCGATCCCGTCACGACTCAAGCTGATACAGCTCAAGGTACTACACCGGGTGTACTACTCCCGTACCCTCTTACATAAGCTAGGGTGCGCACCGGACCCTTTCTGCCTTAGAGGCTGTGGGCAAGTCGGGACATTCTATCATGTCATATGGGACTGCCCCCAAATACAATCCTACTGGGACCAAATTACAACCAAAATATCGGAGGTGGGGGGGTCTGAGGTCAGGCGAGACCCCCGGTGTTGCCTCTTAAACATCTGGCCACCTACTGACCTAAACCTAGAGCTACAGAATTGGGCAACACTAGGCATAACCATCGCTAAGCGGAACATTGCCAAACACTGGGGCTCAGGGTCACCGCCAGCATTTAATCAGTGGGGCACGGACATGGACATTGCCATTGTGGCGGAAAAAGCGGTCTACACTCACAGGGGCTGTCCCAATAAATGGTCCAGAATATGGGGGAAATGGAATGAATCAAGAGGGAGTATCTGTGATCTGCCACAAGTGACTTCTACCCCAGAGGATAGCCCATTAACGGGATTCGATTCAAGGGACAGAGCTATAGTTCCACATGGGATGGTGCGGGGGGAGGGCGCAGCGGAGAACAGTATTGCAGATGTGGGGGGAATGTTGAACTGCCGATATTGATATGTACTGTGTGTTATGCTGATGTAAATTGCTCAAATCATATATAATTGGAGAAGATTGCTGTTTATTGATATTCCACCTGTTGGTGATTGTACAACTGTGAAATGACAATAAAATGTTTTAAAAAAAACAAAAAAAACACAAAAGATTCACATCATTGACATTGTACAATCCTGGGTTGTGCTATCATAACTGGGCAGTACTTCAAGCATCTCTCGCTATATCTTCCGCCCCACTGAAATCTGCTCTAGGCGTAACTTGCATCATTTTTATTAAGCAAATAGATTCGTAGTGGTTCCCAAATGTCTCTTGGCCTCGAAATTGTTGTCAGCTCTTCCGCATATGTTTCCAAATTGTCCCTACAATATACCAAGTCTTTTATCCACATGTCGGTTTTTGGTCTGCATCTGCCCCCCCACGTAATCTCCACTCTCCGTGCCGCTAGTAACAGAGCCAGACGCACAAATTTACCACTCACTCCCTTGATATGCGGCACGCAGCATAACAAACATATAAGTGGAGTGCACTGAAGATCTACAGCTACCATATCCTTCAAGCATCCCACCACCGCCTCCCAGAACTCAAACAACCTCTGACAACCCCAAGCCAAATTTATAAAATCCACATTTTCTTGTCCACAACGCTCACAACTATCGGATGCACGCAATCCGTACCTGTGCAATCGTACCGGAGTATAATACACTTGGGGTATGTATTTAAAATGTACAATCCGCAGGTTACCATTCATGCTGAGCGTTCCTGTCAATCCGCAAACATATTTCCAATCCTCCTCCGAAATCGGATCAGGCAGACATTCATTCCATCGTCCCCAGCTCCTGTCCGAAACGTCCACACTTTCATCTTTAATCATCTTATAGAGCTTCGATATTAACCTTTTATTAGTAGGGGTAGTGAGTGCAAATTGTAAGGACAGCAATGTGGGAGGTTCTTGTGGATAAGTTGTATAGTGTAACCTGGCCGCCTGCCTTAGGCGATGGATTGCAAATCTGAAAAGTAAAGATTGGTTACTGACGTATTGCAGGTCAGTCTGTGTAATGAACGAGCCATCTGGATAAACATCCATCATGCGTCGAAGACCTGCCTCATGCAGTAAACGCATTGATGGTGTCTCGTGCATCACAGACATGGCAGGATGATGCTCCAGATACATATATGGTGCATACAGCGGAAGCTTCTGCGCTAGATGCCCTATCTTCCGCTAGGCGGTAATAGTGGTATAAACTGAATTTATTTCTGTCCTCGGAGTACCGCATGTTTGATGAGTAATCACACTGGGTAGTGGAATTGGAGCAGCATCTCCTCCCTCCACCGCAACATGAGGAGTGAATGCATGTGGTCTGTACCAATGGAATATATACTCGGCCTGCACGCTCAAATAGTACACGTAAAAGTCTGGGGCTCCGAACCCTCCTTTCTCGTACCCCCTAGTGAGGACCGACCATTGAACACGAGCAATCTTGCCCCCCACACTAATCGAATCAACTGACTTCGAAGATTCTTGAAGAATCCCATCTTTAGCACTATTAGGATGTTAAGAAAAAGGTAGAGGAACCGCGGTAGTACTACCATCTTGATGAATGCAATACGATCTGCTGGTGATAACGGTAGTGGAATCCAGATATCCACCTGGTTCTCTAATTTCGAATATGCCTCCCATAATTCTCCCTGACTACTACATTCGGATCTCGATGCACCCAGACTCCTAGGTACTTTACTGGGTCTGTCGACCACACCAGTGGGAACTCCAAGTCAGGTCGCGCAGTAGATGTCGTCAGTGGGATTATTAACGATTTATCCCAGTTTATACAAAGGCCCGACAGGCGGCCAAACCGAACGTACTCCTGGAGCAACTGTGTCAGATATCTAGATGGTTCACGGACGAAAAGAACCATGTCATCCACATAAAGCTAAATGGCTACTGGTCGGTAATCAAAATTAAGCGCGGTCTCCCTGTGTCGTTGCCGAATTACACAAGCCAATGGCTCCAACACAATTGCAAACAATAGTGGTGAAAGAGGACACCCCTGGCGTGTACTCCTCTCTATTTGAAATGGTTCAGACGGAGACCCCCATCATGCACTCGTGCAGTCGGTTCCGTATAGAGCACAGTTATCCACTGCCGGAACAAAGGTGGAAACCCCATATGATGCAACACATAATACATATATTGCCATTCAAGCGAATCAAACGCTTTGGCAGCATCTAATACTACTGCCGCCGCTGATAAATTTAGCTCAAGAATGTGGAACATGGAGAAAACGGTTCGGAGATTTTGCGAAGTGGATCTTTCAGGTATAAATCCCGATTGGTCCGGCAGTACCAGACATTTCATCAGGGGTTGTAGCCTGGTCGCCAAAAGTGTAGCCAGGATTTTGGCGTCAATATTGATCAATGACAGCGGACGGTAGGAATCACATCTGTCCGGGGGTTTGTCATTTTTAAGCAATGTAATTATCAATGCCTCCCTCAAGGACGGCGGTAGCTTCCCTGAGTCATACGCCTCCGCGTACATCTCCAAAAGATGCGGTGCTAGGAGATCTGCGTATTTCTTATAAAACTCCACCGTGATCCCGTTGGGTCCTGGTGCCTTACCATTAGACAACGCCGCAATTGCTGTCTTGACATCCTGCTCATCTATAGGCACGCACAAATACTCCCGATGCGCGTCAGAAAATCCAGGAACACGCTACGTCTTCCAGATATTTCTCTAATTCTACCTCCGAAGCAGCTCCCTTCGATGTACATAAATCAGTGTAAAAACCACAAAACTGTTCCATAATGGCGATTGGATTATGATGTTCTCCCCCCTGCCCATCCACTATTCTATCTATTCGTGGCTGCTCAAGACGCTCCTTAATCTTAAACGCCAGTGTACGTCCCAGCCATCCCCCCTCCCCATATCGTCTTGCTGTGTGCCTGCGCGACAGGTATTTTATCTCTGTGTCGGCAAGCTCATCATAGTCCTTAAGCAATTCCTGTATACGAGCTAGTTTGTCTGCTCCCGGCTTAGCCTCGTACCCTCGTTCCAGCTCCCTTAGCGCTTCCTCAGTGTTTTTTAGTTGAGTCCTTATATCCCTCAGTATGCCCACTGCAGTGCTAACTTAGGTGAGAGAGAATCTCAACTAGTTGCGCACTGTTCACTGTGTGTTATCCAACACTCAAAATGATAATCGATATAAACACAAAAACAATGTGAAACTCCAGTTATTTTAATCCATAACCTGACGCTTTCATAATAAACAATGTTATTACAAGGTGCAATTATAATTCAATTGAACACATTATCTTGTGATTCTCAGTTCTATACACAAAACATTTTTTGTTCTCAAATTATCACAACGCAAAACATATGATACTTGATTTTCATGTCATGCCCAATGCATTTCGGCACAAAGGTGTGCCTTCATCAGGGGCTAATCTGTAATAAAAGTGGAAACAATGGAACAAGTGAGTGTGTTGTATCAGTTGCATGTCATGGGGGTGTGTATATACAAGTAGAGTGTCATCATACCTCTAGTGGAAGTAAGGTTCTCGAGTAAACTGTAAGAATCAAATGACAAACCAAGTGAAAGCCAGCGGTAAATATGCATGACCCAAGTGAAAACCAATGGAACTGTGGTCCATCTAAAAAGGTAAATAAGCGGCCGCTTACCTAGATATGTATGAGATTTAATGCCCTGTAAATACAAGTGACAACCAGAACATTTGTTCATATACATTCACATAATGCTGGTGATATAAGTTACTCAGTGATGAAAAAACGTAAGGTCCTACCTGATCTGCGTTGACTATTCCAATCTAAAAAATGTGATATAGTTTTAAATACTTGAGGAAACTCCAAATTACCGAAATCAATCCACCAAATCCAAAATCACATACCTTATACGTGCTATTTTCTAACCTAAAACACAAAAACGAGTAATTTATAAAGACGTGTAATTTGTAAACTCTGACTGTCCTAAGACATTAAGGCTAGTGTAACCATAAATCACGCTCAGAAACGAAATGCCCATTTACCTGCATGAAGCGTCGCCAGTGTTTTAAACAGTAGATCACAACCTCGTACTTCTGTTTACTTCAAATGATCTTGAAACAAGACGTCTCGCGCCATTACTAGAATATACCTTGTTGGTAACGTGTAACCAGCATCAACACTAAGAACGGACTATGGCAGCAAAGTGTTCCGATCGTAAAGAGAACCTGGGTAGCCATTTTGAAAAGGGGTTAAATGTTATAATTTCGATATAAGCTCCTCGATAGACAACCGCAATGTAATGTATTATGTTGTACACAATGTGAAAATATCACTAGTTGCTAACGCTGTACTCAATATTGACCCGCAACGTTCCTGCGATCTACCATGTTAGAACCTTTGTTACCGTCATCAACACTAAAAACGGGCTAAACAACAAAGTATTCCACTCGTAAGGAGAACCTAGATTGCCATTATGGAAGATGTTGAATCATATGATCCCTGATAAGAGAACATGGTGTAGTGTGTATGGTTATATATGATGGCAATATATGGCTTGTTACTTAGATTCCACTCAGTGTTGTGAAATTCCACTCTAGTATATGAACACAAGAGATATGGAGAGGATAAAAATTGTATTACATGCTCGAAATGTAATATGACATTTCAATATTTATAATATTTATAATTCGTGAAAAACCTGTACACAGCCTAAAATAAGCTCTACTGATAGAATAGTGATAGTTGGAAATATGTCTGAGCAGAAATATCTTTTCGCGTTCACAGTATATGTAAAGAACAAACTCAAATTCGCACTTTACCCACTATATCAATACACACCTAAACATCTATTTTATATAATAAAATATGCTAAGATGTGAACATAACAAATCCAGGAACACGCTACGTCTTCCAGATATTTCTCTAATTCTACCTCCGAAGCAGCTCCCTTCGATGTACATAAATCAGTGTAAAAACCACAAAACTGTTCCATAATGGCGATTGGATTATGATGTTCTCCCCCTGCCCATCCACTATTCTATCTATTCGTGGCTGCTCAAGACGCTCCTTAATCTTAAACGCCAGTGTACGTCCCAGCCGTCCCCCCTCCCCATATCGTCTTGCTGTGTGCCTGCGCGACAGGTATTTTATCTCTGTGTCGGCAAGCTCATCATAGTCCTTAAGCAATTCCTGTATACGAGCTAGTTTGTCTGCTCCCGGCTTAGCCTCGTACCCTCGTTCCAGCTCCCTTAGCGCTTCCTCAGTGTTTTTTAGTTGAGTCCTTATATCCCTCAGTATGCCCACTGCAGTGCTAATACACATCCCTCTAATGGTGACCTTAAAGGCCTCCCAGAGCGTAGAAGCCTCATCTACGGTGCCCTTATTAAGCGCGAAATATTGTACAATGGCCTCCCGCACTGCAGTCTCATATGTCGGGTCAAGTAGCGCCTCAGATCGCAATCGCCATGTAAAGGGGGGATGTACAGCTGTCGGGAACACCACATCCAGCTGCACTGGGTTATGATCCGATAATGTTCTAGAAAGAGGTGTTACCCCTTCCACCCAATCCATCATCTCCATCCCTACCAGCCAATAGTCCAATCGCGATCAACATCCATACATCGGTGTTGCTTGTGTACCTTCCCGCACCTGGGGGTTCCGCACTCGCCAAGCATCACACAGACCAAATTCCTCCATGACACATGTAATACTCTTAGCAACCTTTGGGGTGCGGTGAGAAATGGGATTAGACTTATCCAATTCAGCGTTCAGATACATATTCAGATTCCCCCCCCACCATATAATAGGAGCCTCTGGCCAGTCTCTCAATACCCCACACATGCGGGCAACACAAGTCGGGTCATCCATGATTGGTCTGTACATATTGACTATGGTAATCAATCTGCCAGTCATTCTGCCACACACCATTGCGCAACTACCTTCCTCACCTTCGTATATATGTATCGGCTGAAACTCCACCCCTATTTTGACCAAGATCATAACTCCCCTCCCATAGGAAGAGCATGACGCGGCCAGCCGAAAGCCTGCCCACCTGCCCGCGATACCACATTCTATATGTTTCGTTAAATGCGTTTCCTGCAATAAGGCAACATGTATCATGTGACGATTCAGATATGCCAACACCTGTCTCACTTTTTTTGGTGAATTGAGGCCACGAACATTCCAGGTCAACATCCTGCATCTATCTTCCATCAGTTACCTTATTTCTACGTCCAATTGCTTCCCAACCTGCCTCAGAGGAGCGTTGACTATGCCATAATAGCACATTTCCACCCAAGTGATCATCCGATGTGCACCTGCGTGCATCCTGATAGATGTGTTACAAAACAAGAAACAACACAAATTCACCCTCAGCCTCCCCCTCAGCCACCCTCTCCCACCTCCCACTCCAACCTCTCAATCAGGTCGAGACCGGATCCCGCCACCCACCCTTCGAACATCACCCCGATCTATCCATTGCAACATTCGGGGAACACCCGCTGGGGGAAGAGGTTTGGCGACAAATACTCGCACCGGAATGCGGTCGCCGGAATATCACTATTTAGTCTCCCTGCGTACCCCATGAAACATGTTATGGTTAGTATGGAACAACTACCCTCCCAGAACAAACAGTGTTCAGCGTTAGTGAGTCCTTGCCACCCACCCACCAGGCCGCTCAAACAATAAATCAGCCATCCTCTGCCGTCAGACCCAACTCAGCTGCAAACTAGCCATCCGTATCAACATGTAGCACTTTCAGATCAGCTGCATAGTCATTAGTCTGCTTCATCCAGTCCCGACTCCACCACCGCTTCCTCCTGTATATTCTACTGGGGCCTGATCTTGCAAATATGCTTAGTGAACTTCAAAGCTGACTATGCATCCGTGAAAAAATGTGACTGTTCCTCATGAGTGATTTTCAACTTGGCCGGGTATAACATGACGTAAGGTACCGAGGCTGCACTCAGCAGTTTCTTCACTGGCACAAATTCCTTTCTCACCGCCTGAACCACCGGGGTATAATCCGGAAAGAAAGATATCTTGTCTTCTTTATAAACAACCGGGTCTTTGGCCCTAGCCTCTCTCAGCACAGCGTCCCTGTCAGCATAATTTAGGAGACGCGCAATAATCGGGCGTGGTTTAGGTCTCGGCCCCAGCGATCGATGTGCTCGCTCTACAATCATCACGGTGGAAAGTACAGGTCCAAAGAGTTCACGTAATAGACCATCTATGAACGTATCCATTTTGGATATAGGCGTGGATTCCGATAGCCCAATAATGCGAAGATTATTGTGCCTCGAGCGCGCTTCCAAATCTTCATTTTTCGCATTTATTCCCTCCAATATCTTCTCCATCTGAAGGATCTGTGTTCGCGATTCAGCCTGTGCATCATGCTTATCAGACATACGATTCTCTAGGACGTCCAATCTATGCTCGTGTTTAATCACCTTCTTTTTGACCATGTCGAGTCCGGTCGCCAGCACCTCAATCTTGCTGTCTATCTTTTTCATGCCAGCTCGCAGTTCCAGCAATATGGTCCTGGTGTCGTCCTCCACACCTTCTGCGAGTCCCGAGGCACTCCGTGACTCGTTCGGGTCACCCATTCCATCAGTAGTACGAGTAACACGCTTATTTTCAAATTGCAACGTGGCCTGCTTGGGCTCCGATTTGCCCATACTGGAAGGCAGAGTCACTGATTGGCGCAAACCGCCCAGGTCCGCACCCACACCGATGATCTGACCAGCAAGCCTTTCTCCAGTGGCAGTCTCTCACACCACATCAACACTCATCTATGGCGATGATTAAACCAGTAGGGCATTTCCACTGCTCATGTGCCACTATCTACCTCTAGGAGCTAGTTAGAGCAGATAGCACCCCACGACCAGAAGGTGCTCTCAACGATTGTCCAGTGCCACTTCAGCAGCTGACAGCACTTCCTCGCTGACCCACTGTCCGATAGATTCCCAGTCCCCTTCGATAAATTCCAAGGCCTGTCCCAGCTCCTCAGCAGGTCACCAGATATGGGCAGCCTCACTGTGCACACAGGGCAGCACTACTACCGACCCCCCATAGCCGAGTGGTCTCCCCTGGTCCTCCAACCTCGCCAGTCCGCAGATACGGGCCAGCTTAAGTCCAGGAGCCTTCCAGGTAGCGCCCCCAGCCACCGAGAGGCAGCCCAGCAACCGTCCAGAGCACCCATGAAACGCCACCTCGATCCTGTGCCCCCCGCTACCCGGCAGCCCGCACCCCATCAGGCGCCACCACACGCTCGGCTGCAGTGCCCAATGTTGGCCCCACCGCCCAGGCAGCCCAGGCCCAGCCCGCTCTGGCATCTCACTTACCCAGCCAGGCCATCTCCAGCTGTGCCCTTCAATGCCGCCTCAGTCGCGCCACCGGCACTGTCATCTCCTCCTTTCAGCGCCACTCGCAGGATCTGATGCAGGCCTCTCCTTGGTTCACACCACCTCACTATGCCGCGACAAGGCGGCCGGCTCAGGAGAGGCTCACTTTGCCACTGGATTCAAGCAAGCCGGGTTGAAGACGGCTGTAATGCCAGAAACCGGTCCTCGCAAGCTTGTTTCCGGTCAAGGGAAGGCATGGCTTGACAGTTCGGGCTGGACTGTTCCCATGAGGCACTGGGTCAGACTGATTTGCATATAGCCATGTCTGAACTGGGATGGCAGAGTGGGCTAAAAAACGGTGATGGATTAAACCCAGATCCTTGGACTGGGTGTGAGTGTTTGATTGGTTCAGATGCTCCGTCCATCACCACCCCCTTTTGTACCGCTTTTGGCCGCCATAAGTGTGGCAGGGTATGCTCAGACGTGAGTCCCTTGCTCACTTTGCCACTGGATTCAAGCAAGCCGGGCTGAAGACGGCTGTAATGCCAGAAACCGGTCCTCGGAAGCTTGTTTCCGGTCCAGGGAAGGCATGGCTTGGCAGTTCGGGCTGGACTGTTCCCATGAGGCACTGGGTCAGACTGATTTGCATATAGCCATGTCTGAACTGGGGTGGCAGAGTGGGCTAAAGAACGGTGATGGATTAAACCCAGATCCTTGGACTGGGTGTGAGTGTTTGATTGGTTCAGATGCTCTGTCCATCACCACCCCCTTTTGTACCGCATTAGGGTCCTGCCGGTGCTTGGTGGAAGATAGGGTAAAAGTTTATTTTTCATTTTGATGGTGTAAAAGGCCGAGGAGAAGGCAGTGTTGGCGTGTTGTAAGAATGTTAGCTTGTCGTCAAAGATGACAATTACATTTCTGACTTTTTTGTGGGGGGTGGGCCTAACTCTGCTGACAGCCAGGATGGGGACCACCTGGGGGAGAGGTTGCCAAAGATCATCACCTCCGTTTTCTCGGAATTTAGTTTAAGGCAATTGTCTGCCATCCATGTGCTTAGTGCGAGCATTCCGTTTTGGAAGTTTGCAGCGACTTTATCTCCGTCATTGTAGGTCTCTAGTATGAGCTGTGTGTTGTCGGCATATGTGGGGAGTCGCATGCCATGAGACTTTATGACCTTCGTTAAGTCAGACACATATATATTGAATAAGGTCGGACTCAGCGAGGATCCTTGTGGAAAACTGCAGGGGAGGGTGAAGGATGGGGAATTGAAGTCACCCAGCGTTACTAGTTGGGTGCAGTTGGAGAGGAAGGAGGTTAGTAGGGCCTTGGCTTTGTTTTTAATACCTAAGGCAGAGACACAGTCGACTAGGGTTGTATGATCGACCGTGTCAAATGCTGCTGAGAGATCCAGCAGCACCAGAGCCGCGGCTCCTCCCCGATCGAGTATCATCCTGATTTCGTCGCAGGCCTCGATGAGGGCTGTTTCGGTGCTGTGTCCCTTCCTGAAGCCAAATTGGGTATCATCTAGGAGGTTGTTTTCATTGATGAAGTGGGACAACTGAGTGTTTATCACTCTTTCGCAGATCTTAGAGGGAAAAGGGAGGCAGGGGATTGGCCTGTAATTCTTGGTTTCTGTGGGGTCTAGGTTGTGTTTTTTAGTAGCGGCTTGATGGCAGTTTTTTTTCCAGATGGATGGGTAAGTTCCTGTGGTAATAAATACAACAAAGACGGGAGAGGAGAGATTGAATGGGGTGGATTCGGTCTCCCCAAGCATAATTTTATAAACAGAAAGAATCCACACCTGGGTGTTTCTAGAGTGGTCCCCACGGTGTTGGAGAGCACTCAGTGTTCTTTTGATACCCCTCACACACCAAAAGGACCCTTGGTGTCATGTTTCATCATCGGGATCTTCGCACCCCTCTACGGGGTGTGGCGTGCTACTAACTGATGGAATACGTGGGAGCACTTAAATGATGACTATGTGTGGTGTGCGAAGAGGTTATGTTATTCAGTGATTGGTGGGTTTGGAGTGAAGATAGTGAGAAAAATTTAAAAAGGGCCTGGCACGTGAAGTCTAAAATTTTAATATGCTTCCTTGCTGGCACTGTTAAAAGGTTTGTGTCGAGGTGTATGTGTATATTAAAATACAACACCTCATTGGTGCGTCAACATGTTTCGATGCAAAGCATCTTCTTCAGAACAGGGGTGCACAATCCCCACCTTACTCACAACTATATGTCAAAGAACATCAACATTTTAAACATAATCAGTTTAATTCGGCTTACCGTCGATAATGGGAACCGGTCAGGGGTAGTGTTTAAATAAGGCCTCCAATTACCGTTAAGTGCCGCTACCACCGGAAATGGACCTTTTATGGTTGTTCCGGTTTTCGTGTGTCCACCTGTATAGTATCTTGGGTTTTAGTCTTGCAAAAATGCTGCGTGCACCAATGGTAACAGGTTAGTGTTCCTGTAACACCCATGTGCAGTATAGGCACCGCTCCCTCTCTTCGTATGGGCAGAGAGGGGTCGTGTGTCGTCTTTGTAGTGGTGCGTAGGCGCGCATGCGTCATATGCAGAGCCGATCGCGAATGACGGCAGGGAACCTTCCTTCATCGGTATTCTGCTCGTACGTGTACGAAACGAGTAATTCAGGTTAATGGGGCATGAGGCACCATATAAAGGAATAAGTTGTACCAGGAGTGTTTCTCCATGGTGATGCTAGTTGGTGATGAGGAACCGAATTAAAAAGTTGATTCATCATATATAATCACTTGTACAGAAATAACTTTACCGATATTCATATATAGTAAATAAACTGCCTGCTCATAGGCTTTTTAAATGGACCATACAAAACAGTGATGGTCAAATGAAAAATAAAGCAGGAGAAGGGGGAGGTTTGGTTGTTGGGGTTGTTCACTGTGACAGTTGTCCCCAGGGGATGTCATCATTAAGCCCGTTTATTTGAGTACCTAGACGAAATATCCAACGTTGCTCCTTTTCAAACAAGTCTTTCTCAGGACTCAGTTGTTCGATGATTGTCCACTGTATGTCGTTGACACAGTGTGATTCACTCAAAAAATGAGATGCCATTTTGGTTGTGGATTTTTTGCACCTGACATTGCTTTTGTATTTGTTTATCCTGATTTTGGCAGGTCTGGTTGTCATTCCTATGTACTCAAGCCCGCAAGGGCACGTGATCATGTAGATCACGTGCTTGCTGTTATAGTGGGTGAACTTTCTTTGTTCCCAAATACTTCCATTCCTGAAGGTTAGGTGTCTACTCTTTTTGGTTAAATGGAAGCAGTTGCAATTCCCACACAGGTGGTGGCCTTGCACCCACTGGAGTGACGGTTGCTGTGGTTCCACCTCACGGGGCGTGTGTGGACAAGGATATCTTTAAGATTCCGACTCCGCCTATGGGCAAATAGGGTATTTTTCGAAATTTAGGTTACCACATACTAGGGTTCGCCAGTATTTGTTAACAATTTTTGCGACCTCATTCGAATGTGTGTTATATGTTGTGACGCAAATGAGTCTTTTGTTTGGCTCCTTTTGTTCGTTCAATTCTCTTTCTTCAAGCAGGGCTTCTCTATGGTTGTTGCGGGCCCTTTTCATGGCTTTGCCAATTACAGGTTTGGTGTATTGTCGGTTCAGAAGTTTATTCCTGAGGTCTGCTACCTGTATCTTATAGTCCCCCACGTTGGAGCAGTTCCGTCTCAGGCGTAGGAACTGTCCGTATGGGAGGTTATCCCGTAGATGTCGCGGATGGAAACTGTCATACCTCAATAGGCAGTTTCTGGCGGTAGGTTTGAAATGAGTTGTTGTTCTCAGAAAACCTGCCTCAGGGTAAATGTTTAAATCCAAAAAGACCATCATTTCATTTGATGCAGTACTCGTAAATTTCCAAAAATTGATTTGTTTGTTGAGCCACTGCATGAATTTTACAACTGATTGTAGATCACCTTCCCAGATGACCAGGACATTGTCAATATAACGCTTCCATGTTGTTATATTGTGTCTGAAAGGGTTGTTTGGATGAAGGATTTTTTGCGTCTCCAGGTGATGGACGTAGAGCTCCGCCAGGCTAGGTGCAAAAGTGCTCCCCATGCTGGTCCCGTGACTTTGCAAGTATATGTTTTCTTCATATTGGAAGAAATTCTTTGTGAGAGCCAGAGAGATACACTCCATCACCACGTTCCTCGGTATTTCGTATTTCCAAAGTGTTGAGAAAAGGACTTCCTCAATGATATTGAGGGTGTCGTCGTGTGGTAAGCTGGTATACAGGCTCTCTACGTCCAGGCTTAGTAGTAGTTGTGTGTTGGGATTGAAAGGTAGATCCTGTAAGAGCTGGAGTATCGCTTTAGTATCCTTAAGGTATGTGTTTGTTACCTGTACCAGTAGACGCAGAAATGCATCAGCAAATCTAGACAGTGGTTTGAGAAGGGAACCAATCCCGGAGACGATAGGTCTCCCAGGGGGTTTGTTTAACTCCTTATGTATTTTAGGGATGGTATAAAAATACGGTGTCCTGGGCGATTTCTGAACTAGGAACTCTGCCTCTTTCTTGGACAGCCAGTCGTGGGCCACTGCATCTTCTACCATTCCCTGTATCTTAATCCTCAGTGTTTGTGTGGGGTCTTCATGTAGGATAGTGTAGTTCCTTCTGTCGGTTAGGAGTTTCCGACATTCCAGGTCGTAAGCTGTAACTGTTTGGATAACAATGGCTCCCCTTTTGTCAGCAGGCTTAATGATAATATCTTTGTTGGCTGCAAGTTGTTTGATAGCCTCTTGTTCTACTCCGCTAGTGTTATGGAACACGTTCTTGTCCATTCTGGTCAGACCGCCTAAATCCGTCATCACTGCCTTTTCAAAAGCCAGTAGTTCTACTGGCAGGACGGTGTCAGGTGGGGTAAAGGTTGGTTTGGGTTTCAGCCCCGTGTCGACACCAGAAATCATCCTATCCTAGACAGAGGGGATGGAGAGGTTATCAAGGACCATCAATGTATCAACCTTACCAAGGTCCACCACAATTCCAACCATTCCAATATGGACCCCAACCGACAGGACCTCAGTTCCAACAATGGACCCCGGAATACGATGGAAATTTCTCTGGCCCGGCACCTTTTTTAGGGATGCGCCCAGGACCACGGCGAGGCAGGAACAGGAGGGGAAACAACGTAACCTGGCAGACGGGGAACCAAGAAGACCCACGAGTGGCAACAAGGAGCATTACCAGCGCCCTCCAGAACCAAGCATCAACCAGCAAGAGAGGGACCTAGTGGTCAACATTACCCCTTTCACACTGTCAGACACACAGAGAACGGTTCTCAATAAAGATCTGGGTTTCGTCCTTACTAACAGACTTGATTCTTTAAAATATCACAGCGAATTACAGGGTTTCATACGCAATTTGAAATTACAATCTTTCTTCCAAGAGAAAGAGGATACTTCGACCCCATCAGACACGGGGTTGAAACCCAAATCAACCTTTACCCCACCTGACACCGTCCTGCCAGAAGAACTACTGGCTTTTGAAAAGGCAATGATGACGGATTTAGGCGGTCTCACCAGAATGGACAAGAACGTGTTCCATAACACTAGCGGAGTAGAACAAGAGGCTATCAAACAACTTGCAGTCAACAAAGACATTATCATTAAGCCTGCTGACAAAGGGGGAGCCATTGTTATCCAAACAGTCACAGCCTACGACCAGGAATGTCGGAAACTCCTAACCGACAGAAGGAACTACACTATCCTGCATGAAGACCCCACAGAAACACTGAGGATTAAGATACAGGGAATGGTAGAAGAAGCAGTGGCCCACGACTGGCTGTCCAAGAAAGAGGCAGAGATCCTAGTTCAGAAATCGCCCAGGACACCTTGTTTTTATACCATCCCTAAAATACATAAGGATTTAAACAAACCCCCTGGGAGACCTATTGTCTCCGGGATTGGTTCCATTCTCGAACCCCTGTCTAGATTTGCTGATGCATTTCTGCGTACACAGGTAAAAAACACATTCCTTAAGGATACTAAAGCGATACTCCAGCTCTTACAGGATCTATCTTTCAATCCCAACACACAACTACTACTAAGCCTGGACGTAGAGAGCCTGTACACCAGCTTACCCCACGACGACACCCTCAATATCATTGAGGAAGTCCTTTTCTCAACACCTTGGAAATACCTAACACCCAGGAATGTGGTGATGAACTGTATCTCTCTAGCCCTCACAAAGAATTTTTTCCAATATGAAGAAAACATATACTTGCAAAGTCACGGGACCAGCATGGGGAGCACTTTTGCCCCTAGCCTGGCGGGGCTCTACGTCCATTACCTGGAGACAAAAAATCCTTCATCCAAACAACCCTTTCAGACACAATATAACAACATGGAAGCGTTATATTTACGATGTCCTGGTCATCAGGGAAGGTGATCTACAATCAGTTGAAAGATTCATGGAGTGGCTCAACAAACAAAACAATTTTTTTTAATTAACGAGTACTGCATCAAATGAAATGATGGTCTTTTTGGATTTAAACATTTACCCTGAGGCAGGTTTTCTGAGTACAACAACTCATTTCAAACCTACCGCCAGAAACTGCCTATTGAGGTATGACAGTTTCAATCAGCGACATCTACGGGATGACCTCCCATATGGACAGTTCCTCCGCCTGAGACGGAACTGCTCCACCGTGGGGGACTATAAGATACAGGCAGCAGACCTCAGGAATAAACTTCTGAACCGACAATACCCCAAACGTGTAATTGACAAAGCCATGAAAAGGGCCCGCAACAACCATAGAGAACCCCTGCTTGAAGAAAGAGAATTGAACGAACAAAAGGAGCCAAACAAAGGACTCATTTGCGTCACAACATATAACACATTCAAATAAGGTTTCAAAAATTGTTAACAAACACTGGCGAACCCTGGTATGTGGTAACCTAAATTTTGACAAAACCCCTATTTGCCTGTAGGCGGAGTCAGAATCTTAAAGATATCCTGGTCCACACACGCCCCCGGGAGGTGGAACCACAGCAACAGTCACTCGAGTGGGTGCAAGGCCACCACCTGTGTGGGAATTGCAACTGCTGTCATTTAACCAAAAAGAGTAGACACCTAACCTTCAGGAATGGAAGTATTTGGGAACAAAGAAAGTTCACCAACTGTAACAGCAAGCACGTGATCTACATGATAACATGCCCTTGCGGGCTTGAGTACATAGGAATGACAACCAGACCTGCCAAAATCAGGATAAACGAACACAAAAGTAATGTCAGGTGCAAAAAATCCACGACCAAAATGGCATCTCATTTTTTGAGTGAATCACACTGTGTCAACGACATACAGTGGGCAATCCTCGAACAACTGAGTCCTGAGAAAGACTTGTTTGAAAAGGAGCAACGTTGGATATTTCGTCTGGGTACTCAAATCAACGGGCTTAATGATGACATCCCCTGAGGACAACTGTCACAGTGAACAACCCCAACAACCAAACCTCCCCCTTCTCCTGCTTTAGTTTTCATTTGACCATCACTGTTTTTATATGGTCCATTTAGAAAGCCTATGAGCAGGCAGGCCCTCTGTGTTTATTTACTATATATGAATATAGGTAAAATTATTTCTGTACACGTGAATATATGATGAATCAACTTTTTAATTTGGTTTCTCATCACCAATAGCATCACCATGGCGAAACACTCCTGCTTCAACTGATTGCTTTATACAGTGCCTCATGCCCCATTCACCTAAATTACTCGTTTTGTACACGTACAAGCAGAATACCGATGAAGGAAGATTCCCTCCCATCAATGTTTGATCTCTGCGGTCCCAGGGCAAAGCATGTTTCTCGGAAAAGACTATGTTTGATCTCTGCGGTCCCAGGGCACCGCAGAGATCAAACATCGTCTTTTCCGAGAAACACGAAGATTACTTCAATATAAAACTAAGCTTTGCTTTGAAAAAGCCCACGTTCAATGGACCACTAGGGAGAAACACGTGTCGGCTATCTTTCATTGGTCTGTTGCTTATTTCACGTATAAAAAATCAAATAAAAAAAACAAAGCACGGAAAAACGCCAGAAAGTGGATTGATAAATATTCCAGACTCATTTTGATAAATCAAGAGGGCACAATCCTCCATCTTTCTTTACACTTCACAGAACTAGTATGACAATTTTGTCTAGCTCATTATGCCCCCCACTACTTTTTTCAGGTCACTGAACCAGCATTTGGATATTCAATTAATTAATATAATACCATCTGTCTACTTTTTTTGTGTGTTCTTTTTCCTTTTTTATCTACAGGTATACATTGATGATATCTACAAACATAAAAAAGTAGGCACACAATAGCCGCGGAAAGCAGAATTAAACTGATTATGTTTAAAATATTGATGTCCTTTGACATATAGTTGTGAGTAAGGTGGGGATTGTGCACCCCCGTCCTGAAGAAGATGCTTTGCATCGAAACATGTTGACGCACCAATGAGGTGTTGTACTTTAATATACACATACACCTCGACACATACCTTTTAAAAGTGCCAGCACGCAAGCATATTAAAATGTATTAGACTTGGGGAGGAGCCAAGCTCGTGACCGCAATGGCCGCTCTGTAGCTCGGCTCCGTCAGCCTTCCTGCCCAACACGCACATCCTGACAAATATCCTGCCCCGAGACGACACACTCGGGAAGAAACGGAAACGTGAAGCAACGCTCGTACTCACCGTCTGGCCTGGGGGCTCCTGCGTGCTGTGGATCCGAGGCTATGCTCCTGCTTGGTCCGGGGCCTTCGCAGCGTGGAGACCGGAGCCTTGCCTGCGTGGATCGGCCGGGGTGGCGGTGTCGGCGGCGGCCCCCGGCGGGAGAGAGGGCCGACTGTGAGAGGCCGTTGTGCGATTGTTCCGGTGGATACTGACCGGGCCGGTCCAGCGGCCGGGAGACCCCGTGGTAGGGCGCGGCGCGCCGTGGATGAGGGAAGGCCATGCGGGAGGACGCCCCCGTTGCTGCCTCGTCCGGCCATCTTGAAGCCCTGCGCCCGGAGTCGGCTTGTGATGCCCGCGGGTGGTGGCGCAGGCAGACCCTCCCGAATTTGGTGGCGCATCTTTCTGCACCAAGACTGCCATTCTTGGGGCCTGAGTGAACTCCAGGGGTGTCCTCGCTTAAGAGACCGCTCCGGGAGTTGCGGAGGGTGGTGACGCGGCTGAACCCGCAAAATGGCGGCCAACGCCCTGGGACACGGATTCCCTCAGGGCGGCGGACTTGTGTGGCTGGAGTGCGCGGGGGCCTGGTCATGTGAGCGTGAGCCCACGATTTGTGATGTCCTTGACGCCCTGCAGTCTCTGCATGCGGCCTTGGCCCCCGGTGCCCCTGTGAAAGGTATGCGGTCCGCCGCCATCTTTGATGGACTGTTCTTCGTGGACGCGGCTCGACTTCGTGGTGGCGCTGCTTCGTCCCCTTCGATCGCTGCGGGGACTGCTACCGCTGTGCATCGACAAGACTGCAAGCCTGCGGCCCCGAATCTCCTGGCAGTTGTGAGTGTGGAGTGCGAGGGCGTGGGCTCCATGTTGGGGCCCGATCCTGCTCGAGTGTTCGAGGAGCGTTGTGGACTGCTGCTCCGATCTACTTTGGTGAGGTCGTGCTGTTGTACTGCGGGGGAGCCTCTGCTATCTTCTATGGCGAGACTGAACTCCTGTTTTTTGCTGCTCTTGGTGTCACTGTTGAGAGTTCCGGACTGCAGAGAAAGATTCTTGTTTTGTTGCTGGTTGCCGGGGCCCCCTGGTCTACACCCTTGCCTTGTTTTGTTCCGATCGAGTAGCCTCTCCATCTTGAAATGTTTGCTTCCCACTGCTATATCATGTGTGGTAGTGATGACTAGGAAAGGCCAGGGGTGAGCCAAACTGAACCCTAAGGACTACCGGTGAACGGATTGTGATGAGGCAGACCCCCAATCATGATAATATGGACGATCCCTTGAGAGTTTATGATACCTGAGATTGTGTTGATCTTGTTTAGACGCTGTATAATTGTGTGGGTGGGCGGGGGGCTGGGGCCGAACGACTCGATTGATGTCTCCTTCCCCCCTCTTGATTTCTTTCCCCCCCTTTTTTGCCTCTTTATTCCTCTCTCTCTCCTTGACTTCTCTATATTTCGGGTTCTGATTTAGGGCGACAGGCACGCTGCTGGGGGGGTAGGCCGTAGCCTTCTGCAGGGGTGCAGGGTGGGATGGGTGGGCTGGGGCTTCTTCTCTGTTTTCTTTTCCTTAGTTCTATGGCTCTCTTGTATCCCTTTATCGGAGCGCCGCGTCTGTGCTTGTCTCCCATGGTACGATTGAGGGTGGGAACTGGAGGTGTGTTGTTCTCCTTCTTACGGTTTTGCCACATTGCTATTACGACTCACATGCCCACCTTGCTGGCGATATCCTTACTTTCTTTGCGTGCTTATTGCTGTGGGGCGCTTGCATCAGCGCGGCGTTCTCTCTTTCTTGCTTATATTACTTCTCCCCTTTCCTCCCTCCCTTCTCCCCTCTTTTTCTTCTTTAGGTTAGTATAGCGGATGATTATATTCACTGTTGCTATTCCGGTTCCTCCGTTCTGTCTAAAACATGTAACTGGGTGATAGGTAGACAAGAGACGAGCCACAGTGGGTACTGCTCTGATATATGGCGTCCATATCCTGATTGATGTAAACTGTTGCTGATGATTATCCATATTGATGCCCTTATGTTTTGCTGTTTGCTTCGTGGCCCGCTATGGGAACTCGGATATCCATACACTGCAATTGATCCTGCTATGCTCCTTATTATAAAATTAACCTTCTTTGATCCTGCTCGATGGCCGTACTTAACCTTTTCAGACTGAACTGATTGCTTCTATATTGTTGGCTGATTCCGGGGAACATCCTTCCGGAGTCATTGGCCTCTCATACTGTGTCGTGGCCGGCCTGACTGGTTGTAGGCCCGTATTTGTATATTCCTTACTGCATAATAAAGGTTTAAAAAAAAAAAAAAATGTTTTAGACTTCACGCACCAGGCCCTTTTTAAATTGTTCTCACTATCTTCACTCCAAAGCCACCACTCACTGAATAACATAACCCCTTCGCACACCACACATAGTCATCATTTAAGTGCTCCCGCGTATTCAGTCAGTTAGTAGCACGCCGCACACCATAGAGGGGTGCGAAAACCCTGATGATGAAGAATGACACCTTTTTGTGTGTGAGGGGTATCAAAAGAACACTGAGTGCTCTCCACCACTGTGGGGACCACTCTAGAAACACCCAGGTGTGGATTCTTTCTGTTTATAAAATTATGCTTGGGGTGACTGAATCCACCCCATTTAAACTCTCCTCTCCCCTCTTTGTTGTATTTATTGTCTAGACAGTGCACAGCCGTGGGAGATGAACATATATCTTGATTTTTGAAGAATACAGGCATAGGTACGATTTGCACATTGTTCATAGAAACACACGCTTAACACTTGCTCACTTGCAAACGAAACGACAATAATGGCTGACAAGAACGGCCTTACATTCGGAGAAGACGAAATCGACAGAATACTGGCGGCAATCAACCCATTCGAAGGTTTGAGCAATACTGACCCAGGTCCCAGTGGGGCGGATTGGAATGAGCTGACCAATCTGAGGAGAACCCAAATAAAAGCTGCATTACATGGGTTATTGATGACTGAGTACCTGAGGGCTAAAGTGGCCCCACAGGGTCTCATCGTGAAAAACGAACCTTTTATATTCTAGAATGATATGGCTTTTAAGAAGGATTGGTCACTAATCTCGTGGCACTGTACCAGGGACTGGTTAGTACTCATCATAAAAACTGCCACAAGAATAGCCCAGGAACTAAAAATAGACATTCAGAAACTAGAGGTTCAACTGAGAAGTTACCAGTCCAATACTGTCCTCAAAAAACGACTGGATGAACTTAACCAACAAATGACGGAGTTTTAGCTCACATTGAAACAGAGTAAGTTCAACAAATTCAAAAAAGATAAGGATCGCTTCACGCATGAGAAGGCTTATCCCTACATAAGAAATGACTATCTCACAAGAGATTATAACAGTGACCAGGACAGTAACACCTCAGAGGGAAGCTCAAATGGATCCAATTCAAGTGGACACCAATCCAACAGATACCAGAGAGGGAGATCACAACACCAGAAATCATTCTATCCTAGACAGAGGGGATGGAGAGGTTATCAAGGGCCATCAATGTATCAACCTTACCAAGGCCCACCACAATACAAACCATGCCAATATGGACCCCATCCGACAGGACCTCATTTCCAACAATGGACCCCGGAATACGATGGAAATTTCCATGGCCCGGCACCTTTTTTAGGGATGCGCCCAGGACCACGGCGAGGTAGGAACAGGAGGGGAAACAACGTAACCTGGCAGACGGGGAACCAAGAAGACCCACGAGTGGCAACAAGGAGCATGACCGGCGCCCTCTAGAACCAAGCATCAACCAGCAAGAGAGGGACCTAGTGGTCAACATGACCCCTTTCACACTGTCAGACACACGAGAACGGTTCTCAATAAAGGTCTGGGTTTCGTCCCTACTAACAGACTTGATTCTTTCAAAATTCACAGCAAATTGCAGGGTTTGAAATTACAAGCTTTCTTCCAAGATAAAGAGGATACTTCGACCCCATCAGACACTGGGCTGAAACCCAAATCAACCTTTACCCCACCTGACACCTTCCTGCCAGTAGAACAACTGCCTTTTGAAAAGGCAGTGATGACAGATTTAGGCGGTCTGACCAGAATGGAAAAGAACGTGTTCCATAACACTAGCGGAGTTTGTTACCTGGACCAGTAGAGGCAGAAATGCATCAGCAAATCTAGACAGTGGTTTGAGAAGGGAACCAATCCCGGAGACGATAGGTCTCCCAGGGGGTTTGTTTAACTCCTTATGTATTTTAGGGATGGTATAAAAATACGGTGTCCTGGGCGATTTCTGAACTAGGAACTCTGCCTCTTTCTTGGACAGCCAGTCGTGGGCCACTGCATCTTCTACCATTCCCTGTATCTTAATCCTCAGTGTTTCTGTGGGTTCTTCATGTAGGATAGTGTAGTTCCTTCTGTCGGTTAGGAGTTTCCGACATTCCAGGTCGTAAGCTGTAACTGTTTGGATAACAATGGCTCCCCTTTTGTCAGCAGGCTTAATGATAATATCTTTGTTGGCTGCAAGTTGTTTGATAGCCTCTTGTTCTACTCCGCTAGTGTTATGGAACACGTTCTTGTCCATTCTGGTCAGACCGCCTAAATCCGTCATCACTGCCTTTTCAAAAGCCAGTAGTTCTACTGGCAGCACGGTGTCAGGTGGGGTAAAGGTTGGTTTGGGTTTCAGCCCCGTGTCGACACCAGAAATCATCCTATCCTAGACAGAGGGGATGGAGAGGTTATCAAGGACCATCAATGTATCAACCTTACCAAGGTCCACCACAATTCCAACCATTCCAATATGGACCCCAACCGACAGGACCTCAGTTCCAACAATGGACCCCGGAATACGATGGAAATTTCTATGGCCCGGCACCTTTTTTAGGGATGCGCCCAGGACCACGGCGAGGCAGGAACAGGAGGGGAAACAACGTAACCTGGCAGACGGGGAACCAAGAAGACCCACGAGTGGCAACAAGGAGCATTACCAGCGCCCTCCAGAACCAAGCATCAACCAGCAAGAGAGGGACCTAGTGGTCAACATTACCCCTTTCACACTGTCAGACACACAGAGAACGGTTCTCAATAAAGATCTGGGTTTCGTCCTTACTAACAGACTTGATTCTTTAAAAATTCACAGCGAATTGCAGGGTTTCATACGCAATTTGAAATTACAATCTTTCTTCCAAGAGAAAGAGGATACTTCGACCCCATCAGACACGGGGCTGAAACCCAAATCAACCTTTACCCCACCTGACACCGTCCTGCCAGAAGAACTACTGGCTTTTGAAAAGGCAATGATGACGGATTTAGGCGGTCTCACCAGAATGGACAAGAACGTGTTCCATAACACTAGCGGAGTAGAACAAGAGGCTATCAAACAACTTGCAGTCAACAAAGACATTATCATTAAGCCTGCTGACAAAGGGGGAGCCATTGTTATCCAAACAGTCACAGCCAACAACCAGGAATGTCGGAAACTCCTAACCGACAGAAGGAACTACACTATCCTACATGAAGACCCCACAGAAACACTGAGGATTAAGATACAGGGAATGGTAGAAGAAGCAGTGGCCCACGACTGGCTGTCCAAGAAAGAGGCAGAGTTCCTAGTTCAGAAATCGCCCAGGACACCTTGTTTTTATACCATCCCTAAAATATATAAGGATTTAAACAAAACCCCTGGGAGACCTATTGTCTACGGGATCGGTTCCATTCTCGAACCCCTGTCTAGATTTGCTGATGCATTTCTGCGTACACTGGTACAGGTAACAAACACATACCTTAAGGATACTGAAGCGATACTCCAGCTCTTACAGGATCTACAATTCAATCCCAACACACAACTACTACTAAGCCTGGACCTAGAGAGCCTGTACACCAGCTTACCTCATGACGACACCCTCAATATCATTGAGGAAGTCCTTTTCTCAACACCTTGGAAATACCAAACACCCAGGAATGTGGTGATGGAGTGTATCTCTCTAGCCCTCACAAAGAATTTTTTCCAATATGAAGAAAACATATACTTGCAAAGTCACGGGACCAGAATGGGGGGCACTTTTGCCCCTAACCTGGCGGGGCTCTACGTCCATCACCTGGAGACAAAAAATCCTTCAACCAAACAACCCTTTCAGACACAATATATCAACATGGAAGCATTATATTGACGATGTCCTGGTCATCTGGGAAGGTGATCTACAATCAGTTGAAAAAATCATGGAGTGGCTCAACAAACAAAACAATTTTTTGAAATTTACGAGTACTGCATCAAAAGAAATGATGGTCTTTTTGGATTTAAACATTTACCCTGAGGCAGGTTTTCTGAGAACAACTCATTTCAAACCTACCGCCAGAAACTGCCTATTGAGGTATGACAGTTTCCTTCCGCAACATCTACGGGATAACCTCCCATACGGACAGTTCCTCCGCCTGAGACGGAATTGCTCCAACGTGGGGGACTATAAGATACAGGCAGCAGACCTCAGGAATAAACTTCTGAACCAACAATACCCCAAACCTGTAATTGACAAAGCCATGAAAAGGGCCCGCAACAACCATGGAGAAGCCCTGCTTGAAGAAAGAGGAGCCAAACAAAAGACTCATTTGCGTCACAACATATAACACACATTCGAATGAGGTCGCAAAAATTGTTAACAAACACTGGCGAACCCTGGTATGTGGTAACCTAAATTTTGAAAAATACCCTATTTGCCCATAGGCGGAGTCGGAATCTTAAAGATATCCTTGTCCACACACGCCCCCGTGAGGTGGAACCACAGCAACCGTCACTCCAGTGGGTGCAAGGCCACCACCTGTGTGGGAATTGCAACTGCTTCCATTTAACCAAAAAGAGTAGACACCTAACCTTCAGGAATGGAAGTATTTGGGAACAAAGAAAGTTCACCAACTGTAACAGCAAGCACGTGATCTACATAATCACGTGCCCTTGCGGGCTTGAGTACATAGGAATGACAATCAGACCTGCCAAAATCAGGATAAACAAACACAAAAGCAATGTCAGGTGCAAAAAATTCACAACCAAAATGGCATCTCATTTTTTGAGTGAATCACACCGTGTCAATGACTTACAGTGGGCAATCATCGAACAACTGAGTCCTGAGAAGGACTTGTTCTACCTGCCGATCCCACCGACCCAGACACCGCTGGGACCAACCGCAAACAATGGATCAACGACTGCGCCAACACCCTCGCCCCTCTCAAGACCCCACAACCAACCACACCACCAACAAAGTCGCCTGGTTCACCGAAGACCTCCGGATCTCCAAGCACACCTGTCGGAACCTGGATAAGACATATCTCCACGACCGAACACTAGACAGCCACACAGCCCACAAGAGCGCCACCCGCAGACACCACCAACTCATCAGAACCGCCAAGAGGACCGCGTTCAAGAACCGCCTAGACAACAACGCACACAACACCAAAGAGCTCTTCAGCATCGTGAAAGAACACTCCAACCCCAGCTCCAACACCAACGACATCCCACCATCACAAGACCTGTGCGACTCCCTGGCCACCTTCTTCCACCGCAAGATCGCCGACATCCACGACAGCTTCAACACCGCCACCCCCGCACCAGCCACCGAGTCCAAAACGCCTGCGACCACCACCCGCACCAGCCGCCTGACCACCTGGTCCCACGTCAGCGACAAAGACACCTTCAAAACCATGAACTCCATCCACTCGGGTCCCCATCCGACCCCCGCCCTCACCACGTCTTCAACAAAGCCAGCACAACCATCGCACCCCACCTCCGGAAAACAATCAACAGCTCCTTTGAGACAGCAACCTTACCGGAAAGCTGGAAGCACGCCGAGATCAACGCCCTTCTGAAGAAGCCCAAGGTGGACCCCAAGGACCTCAAGAACTTCCGGCCCATCTCCCTGCTCCCGTTCCTGGCAAAACTGACAGAGAAGATAGTCAACAAACAATTAACCCGCTACCTCGAAGACAACAACATCCTGGACCCTTCCCAATCCGGTTTTCGCAGCAACCACAGCACCGAGACCGCCCTTAACGCCACCACCGACATCAGGATCCTGATGGACAAGGGAGAAACAGCCGCCCTCATCCTCCTAGACGTATCAGCAGCCTTTGACAGAGTCTGCCACCGAACCCTATCAGCACGCCTCCATAATGCTGGAATTCAAGAGAAGGCCCTGGCCTGGACAACATCCTTCCTCTCTGGCAGAACCCAGAGCGTCCGCCTCCCACCCTTCCGCTCAAAAACCACCGAGATCATCTGTGGCGTCCCACAGGGATCCTCCCTCAGCCTGATGCTGTTTAATATCTACATGGCACCGCTCGCCCACGTCGCACGACAACATAACCTCAACATCATCTCCTACGCCGACGACACCCAGCTGATCATATCCCTCACCAAAAACCCCCACACCGCCAAAGCCAACCTCCACAGAGGAATGAAGGCCGTAGCCGACTGATGAAGAACAGCAGACTGAAGCTGAATTCAGACAAGACGGAGGTCCTCATTCTCGGACCCACCCCATCAGCCTGGGACGACTCTTGATGGCCCACATCACTAGGCTCAGCCCCGGAACCCAAAGACCACGCACGCAACCTGGGGGTCATCCTCGACTCCACCCTCTCCATGACCAGGCAAGTCAACGCTGCCTCTGCGTCCTGCTTCAACACCCTCCGAATGCTCCGCAGAATCTTCAAATGGATCCCCCGGACACGAGAAAAACCATCACCCAGGCCCTCTTCACCAGCAGACTCGAATACGGAAACGTCCTCTACTCAGGAACAACAACCAAGCTCCTTAAACGATTACAACAAATCCAGAATGCCTCGGCACGACTGATCCTCAACGTCCCCCGACGCAGCCACATCACACCCCACCTGAGAGGCCTGCACTGGCTCCCCGTCAACAAGAGGATCACCTTCAAACTCCTCATCCACGCACACAAAGCACTACACAACACCGGCCCTACATACCTCAACAACCGACTCAGCTTCCACACCCCCACCCGAAGCCTCCGCTCAGCCAACCTCGCCCTCGCCTCAGTTCCTCGTCTCCGGAAAGCCACCGCCGGCGGAAGATCCTTCTCCTACCTCACCGCCAAGACCTGGAACGCTCTCCCTACAACAGACTCAGGACCTGCTGGCCTTCAGAAGACTTCTCAAGACCTGGCTCTTCGATCAGTAGCGGCCCACCTCACCCCCAGCGCTTTGAGACCCTCACGGGTATTTAGCGCGCTTTAGAAATGCAGTGATTGATTGATTGATTGAAAGACAGGTAGTTGCACATTAACAACCACGAACAAAGACCGGAAGGGACCTAAGTATGCTAAGTTGACCTGGAGGCGTACAAAGGAAGCAAAGACTTCTGGTAGGGTTGTGTAGTTGCCCAAGGCACCTAATAGTAAGAAGGCAAGAAGGCAATGGTACAAGAGGGGCACCAGCCAACCGGGTACTCCGAGAACTGGTGGAACAAGTAAACCAGGGCAGGGACCAGGAACACTGTCTGAATGAAGGAGCCCGCACAAATCTGTTGGGTAGGCACACAGAGCAGATCCATAGCAGGAAAAAAAACATTGAAAACGTGACCCAACAAAAGTCCAGAGTATGCTGAACATACTCGCAGAGATGTGTGAATTGGGTAGGACGTGGCGTGGCCAAGATGGCGGACTGGTGAGTCGCAAATTCCAGCGGCTCTCCGCTCCCAGCTAGTTAACCTGGGCCAAGTAGCGCCTTTCACCCGTGTAAATGCTACCATCCTCAACGATACAGCAACCACCCACCGCAGAGCCTCCTTAGAGACATGTTCCGAGCTCCGGAGGGCTGGATTCTAGAAGATAGACAGACTGTACGGGCCGAGCACCGGTGAGACAAAATTTCAGTGACCTCGGCCGAGGCCCACCGCTCCAGCTAGCTGTGCTTGGTTCGGAACTCCCTGGCCCATAGAGAGAGCCCTGCCCCACATGTGTCAACTATACCCAGCAGCAGAAGTGATCGGGCAGACACGGGAGAGCGGATTGGTTGAGGGGTCGCCGGGCGAGGTGGGAGAATCCTGGTGACCGTGGGCCTCCGTGACAGGAGAGGCTCCAGGAGTGACAGGGTTTGAAGAGCTGCGACGTGGCGTTGGCTGGAGGAGACGCCCAGCAGGACTTGCCGCGAAGTGAGGCCACGGTCGGTGAGTGAGCTGCGGAGATCCTGCCCCTGACGCCCGCTCCAGCCCAGCCAACAACTGCTACGAGGTGGATGCTGCACGGTGGTGCCTGCCCGGATTGGGGAGCTGTTCCGCCAGCGGTGTTGCTGTGGGGGGCCACGTCACTTGAGACCCCTGGGGTCGTGAGCATTCCAGAAATTGTTGTTCATCCCGCAGCGACTCCATCAAGAGCGCCTGGTTGGGCGGGCATTGGCCGCATAGTCACGCAGGGGGCGCGGTACTGGGTCCATCATCTTGGCGCGGCCCAGTGTGCCCCCAGCTGAACCACTACACAGGGATCAGTGCCCGGAGCCCTAACTGACTTTGCTTGCCCCAGAGCCGGAGCGTGGGACCGCCGCTTCGACCACCACTATGGGGCCCACAGGCCACTTCCCGTCCTGAGGTGCAGCGAGATAGCACCCAATCGAGAAGTAGGCCGCGTCAGTGACAGGTTGTGGACCCTATCTGCCTGTGCTGTGTCCCACTTGCTCGGCACCCTGTCCCGTTATATACCTGGCTCGATTGACATTGGAAGAAGGAATTTAACATCGGCGAGACCCCTTCAGATGATCTGCAGCGACCATTCCACAGGACTCACTAGGGATCGGCTTGCGACATCGCCTGGCAGGGACGCGAGAGGTGCCCAGCGGAAACACCGGTGACCGGTCTGATTTCCCAGAGGCAGGGCAACACATCATAGACGCATCTACTCGGACAGGCCCCAGACCACCCAAGTCACAGATGAGGCCGTACACGGGAGAGGGCACTGGTTTCCCATCACGGCCCCAAACCCAGACCAAAGCCATGTCCTCGGCGAAAGGGAGAAGAGAGCGGACTCTGAAAGATATGCTCTCCAAAGGCCCCTTACCAGTGGAGAAGGGGGCCATTCGCCCCCGGCCCCAACCTCGCAAGCAGACCCAGAGGACAAGGATATCCTGATCAATCGCTCTTTTCTAGAGACACTCTTCAATACCTTGAGAGACGACTTCCAAACACTTAAAAGTGAGGTCGCAGGGGAAATAAAAGAGATACGCCACGATGTTGACAATATCGGGGGAAGTGGAGGGGCACTAGAAGATTGCGACCAGGCCAGAGACGAGGAAGTGGAACATCTCCAGCTACGGTACTTCGCCTACGGGAGCAGCAAATCGACTTGTAAGCGCACACCGAAGACCTCGAAAACCACTCGAGGCGGAACAACATTCCCGTGAGGGGGGTACCCACAGACGCGGAGGGGCCTGACATTACGAAATACTTTCAAGAGCTGTTACAGGACTTCGACCTCTGCATTGATCAAGCTCTTCGGGTGGGTTTGAGGCGGCGGACCCCTGCCCCCCCTCTGGACATTCTAACCTTTCTCCCCGATTACACCCTCAAGGAACGCATCCTGCGAGAGGCCAGGGTCAAGCAACCGATTTCATTTCAGGGCCACTCTTTTGCCCTCTTCCAAGACCTGGCCGCCATCATCTTGCAAAAATGGAGGGAATTTAGGGAGGTAACTGCACACCTGAGAGAGCACGGAGTGGCCTACTCGTGGGCCCCCCCCTTCCGATTGATCTTCAAGTGGAATGGCAAGCTATGTTGGCTCAGCTCCTTCCAGTAAACCTACAAGATCCTCGGCTTGGAAAACAGTGACCCAACAGACGATGCGCATACTCCAGAGCAGAAACTTCTGGACGAGAAATGGCAGAAGGTGGGACGGAGGAGGTCGCCTACTCTGGGGCCAAGACCAGACCCAGACACAATGGCGCAGGAGAGAGAAGCAGCCCTGAATTCCGGCCTGAAGGACACCGCACCCACTGATTGCCAGTGATTCTCTTTGGGGGTACTCCTGTTTTGTATCTATCCTGGCCCCAGGGATGGCTGGAGGCGGGGGACCCGGGACACTTGGTCCACACATGCTCTGAAATGACCCATTCTTCAAATGCCCGCGCTGGTGAGTGATGGGTACTGGACTTTTGTTGGGGTTTGGGGTTATTCGGTTGGGGTTAGGGAGGGGAACTGGTGTGCTACTTAGGGCGGGGACCAAGCAAGGGTCCGGAACAGAGATGCACGACATAAGGGAAACAGGGGACATACACATGGTTATGGTGACCAAGCTCAAGCAGATACAGCAGGTTAGACCAACGACTGCCTCATGTCGCGATCCACACTTCAGAGAGTGCCTCAGCAACTCCACAAATGCATTAATGACTCCCTAGTGATGAACGACTCCCCGAACACTCCCCTTGTGCACTGTGGGGGGCCCTCAAAGCTATAGTGAGGGGCGACCTAATAGCCATTTCTGCCACTGAATACAGAGAGCCTAAGGAAAAAAGGGAACTTCTCACGGAACAGGTGTTAGAATTAGAAAGGGCACACAGTCATACAGGCATGCCCAGGGTGTGGCGCCTACTGAAAGCAGCAAGGGCGCAATTTGCGAGCCTTGATTTGGATAAATCCAAATATGCGGCCTTCCGGCTCAAACACTCCTACTATATTGGAGGAGACAAAACAGGGTGTCTCTTAGCAAGTAAACTCAGGGCCCTCACCCAATGCTCAAAAATCTCTGCTCTTCACAATGCCAAGGGGGAGACAGTCGAACGGAATGAAGAGATTGCAGAAGCCCTTCAGGACTTCTACTCCACATTGTATGGTAAAGACCCACAACTAAGCACTGACGGGGACTCCTACCTACAGAGGGCTGCCACGACAGCACAGAACGCGGTGGGGGCGGTAGCTCTAGATGCGCCTATCAGGATTGAAGAGGTGATAGGGGCAATTTGTCGCCTCAAGCCTTCGAAATTGCAGGGACTTGAGGGCTTTTCAGCTGGGTTCTACAAGTCTTTCTGTCCACTTCTCGCCCCAATCCTGACACGCTTTTTAAATCTTTCAGAGATCCTGGAACAATTCCCCCGATATGTTGGCCGCTGACATAGTGGTCATTCCTTAACCCGGGAAGGACACGCCCAATGTGGCTCATACTGCCCGATTTCCCTACTTAACTTGGACCTAAAGCCGTTTACAGGGGTCCTAGTGGCCAGATTGGGCCCACGTATGCCCGGTATCATCAAACTTCTACTCCATATTGTATGGTAAAGACCCACAAATAAGCACTGACGGGGATGCCTACCTACAGAGGGCTGCCACGGCGGCACAGAACGCGGCGGGGCGGAAGCTCTAGACGCGCCTATCAGGATTGAAGAGGTGATAGGGGCGATTTGTCGCCTCAAGCCTTTGAAATCACTGGGACTTGATGGCTTTTCAGCTGGGTTCTACAAGTCTTTCTGTCCACTTCTTGCCCCAATCCTGACGCGGCTTTTTAACTCTTTCAGAGGTCTTGGAACAATTCCCCCCGATATGTTGGCCGCTGACATAATGGTCATTCCTTAACCCGGGAAGGACATGCCCAATGTGGCTCATCCCTCCGATTTCCCTACTTAACTTGGACCTAAAGCTGTTTACAGGGGTCCTAGTTGCCAGATTGGGCCCTTGTATGCCCGGTATCATCAAACCAGACCAGTCCGGCTTCATTCACAATCGTCAGAGCAGCGATAATACCAAACGCATACTGTACCTTATCGACAAAGCCCACCGTACAAAGATGGATGCTCTTCTGCTGTCAGTCGATGCAGAAAAGGCCTTCGACAGAGTACTGGGGCTTCCTAGACAAAACATTAGCTCATTTTGGCCTTGGTGACCGATTTAGGGCCCGTTACAATTGGCCCAAGGCAACAATCAGGGTAAATAGGATAGCCTTGCGGCCTTTTGAGATCCAGAGGGGCACGAGACAGGGGTGCATGCTCTCACCCCTTCTCTTCACAGTCAGGGACAATCCTGATATCTTAGACATTCCATTCGGAGGAGAGAAGCATTCTGTGAGTTTCTACCCCGATAACCTCTTGGCGACCTTGGAGACCCCTGAGCAATCCGTGCCAGCATTTCTCTGTGAACTAACCTCCTTTGGCCAGGTCTCAGGTTTTCGGATAAATGTGGGAAAGTCCATGGTCCTGTGCCTAGGCCGAAGTGAAGACTTACCCGGGGAAGGACAAACGTCCTATGGAGGACTACAGACTCTGGATAAAAGTTCCCGATCTGGGACTGGATTTAGCCCCTTCTATTGCGCAGACAATCACGCATAATTACTCCAAACTCCTCTCCCAAATCACGAAAAGACATCCGACAATGGGCAAAACACTTACTGTCACTACTTGGCCCTATTGCAGCCATAAAAATGTCCATCTTACCTAAGGTACTATATGTGTTCCAGACCCTACAGGCCTGGCCCCCACCGGGGACACTTCACAAAATACAGAGATCAGTGCAACAGTTTGTCTGGGCAGGGGCGCGTCCCCGCATGCGTAAGAATCTTTCCCACAGACGTCAGGACGAGGGAGGGCTGGGTATCCCAAATATCCTGGAATATGTCAGGGCGACACAACTTGGGTGCTTAGTGGAGTGGAGCAGACCGGAGTCTGGAAAAGGTGGCTGTTTCAGCACCAAGCGCTAGCAAAGCTCTCTTTGTGGAAGGTGCCCTTCTTGAAGAGGCCAGACAGACCACCAAATCTCAAGGGCTCACCCATCACGAACACAGTGCTACGAGGCTGGGATGCAGTTGCTGCCAAACGGGGACTTACATCTTTCCCTTCACCGTTAACACCCCTATTTGATAACCCGGAGTTTACACCAAGGTTAGAGGAGCGAGCGTTCGCACAGTGGCATGTCTCCGAAGGCAAGTCGGTGGGACATCTCTTCGACTTGAAGTGAAACAATCTTACTCCATAACGGAATCAAATAGATTTCAGTACTTTCAACTCAGTCATTGGCTCCTCCACCCCGATGTGCGGCCGTTGGTGAGCAGGAAGCTCACAAAATATGAGAAATGGCTGATAACGAAACACTCCGACAAGAAAATTATCTCTGAACTATATAGTATGCTTCGACCGCCAGCCCCTTCCTCGCCGTCAGCAGGCCAAAATGATGGGCGCGGGAACTGGGGAGGGACCTGACGAGAAAGAATGGCGCGATATCTACTTCAGGGCCAATCATACGGCCCGGAACACGGCCAGTAGGGAATCTGCGGTCAAGGTGGCCACATATTGGTACCTGACACCAGCCAGACTAAATAAAGGGAACCCAGACCGTAGTCCGACATGCTGGCGAGGCTGTGACGAAGAGGGCACTCTAACCCACTTACTTTAGGACTGCAAGGAATTCATGGGGTACTGGGCTGCCATCCTAGATGACATCGACAGACAATTCAAGACCGAAATCCCACACTTCCCTGCATATACAATCCTGGGGCTCCCTAACCCAATCACATACCCGCTGAAGTCCATCCGGGAGAAACAGATGGGTCTAGCGCTAGGAGCAGCTGTCCAACACATACTCTCCCTATGGGACACGCAGACCCGACCGACACACACTGGTTGGTTACACAAATTATGGTATATCTTAAGTATGGAACGAATTCAAGCCTCTCTTACAAACTCAGCAGAATGATTCGGGGCTACCTGGCATCCCTTAGTGCCTCTGCTGGCACTGGAATTGAATGAGGTGACCTGTCCGAAATATCTTCGACTTCTCCGGCTTACGGAGGCACAGTCAACGACTGAGGCTACCTGATTTGCTTTCCAACGATGACCCTTTGACCAGAGCCCTAAAGGGGTGTATTCCAAGCACACCCGTTCAGGGGAGGAGGGGGTTTTGGGGTAGTTAGACTTTTTGAAATGCTCGATGGGGGCCAGCCCCATGTCCTGCTTCGACAGACTGCCCCCTTGATCGCACCGCAGGGACATTCCGGTGCTCCTAGATGCTCACATTGTTTCGAACAGATTGGAAGGAGGGGGGATATCCTGAAAGCGAGATACGGGAATGCCAGATGCATACAATGTATTTTCTCATATGCTTGAAAGTCAATAAAACAAAGTTAACTATAAATTGGGTAGGACAACGTCCAGAGCAGTAAACCATGCTCCCTGCCGATGCGGAACAACCGATCCCTGCAAGACAGATTAGGAGAATAACAAGTCATTGTCGTGGCTGAAGTGAGGACAGTGAAAAGGTCCCGTACCCTAAGCAGTGATTTCCAAGGAAATAGGTCCTTGGATGGTACACAGTATGAAGACAAAGAAACCGTGGGAACACCCATACTGCAAAAGCAGGGAATATAGACACCACCGTGGCCCAAGCGGTCAAAGAGTCTATGACCATGGGCAACAGAGAACACCTACTGAACCACTTGCTTGGAGAACGAACCAGAAGGGGTGGTATGTCCAAATGGCACTAGGAAGCACAACCATAAGAATTCTGCATAGCCGTAAAAAGGATGCCTTGTAGCGAAAAATTAGCTACAACCGGGTGTTTCACCAGGCAAACCGGAGAGACACCACACAGCATGGAACCTATGTCAAATTCCGATGCAATACAGACAGAAAAACCCAACATGCAAGTTACAACAGGAACTCTGTAGGAATGGACAAGTGACTCCCAGCAGAACATGTGTTCAGAGACTCCATAGGAGAATACCAAGGCAAGGGCAGAACCAAATGCCATGAATACCCCACATAGGGTAAGGCAACTCCCCAGAAGGGGTGTCCTCTTGGGCGAGGCAGAGTCAGAGGACTGAAACAAGAAAAGCAGCCGAAAAGGCTGAACTAAACGAACAGATAAAGGGCTAACCAGCCACTACACTACACATAGTTCCTCACAAAAGTGCTCCTACGTAACCTCGCAAGTCACAGCACTCCTCAATCCGCAGCGGGTTGAGATGGCCCCTATGATGAAGCATGTCACCAAGGGGAAACCCTGGTGAGTGAGTGGAATCAAGAAAGAAAAATGTATCTTTCCTGACAATTTTCAGACTCAGATTGAGCCAAAATCTTTCCCTTTTTTTTGCTATGTTCTTTATCATACATCTAGGATTTTGTAAGTTTACAGTTGGGTGAAGAGACAGACAGAGAGGATCACCTGAAGCAGGGCAGTGCCTACGAGCAATAGCGTGCTCAACGGGGTCACCAGAAGCTGGCCTCCACTGAGTGCCACGGAGGATGCAAGAAGCAAATCCCCAAAAGGCAGCAAAGGTTCAACCTCAATAAGCTCCAAATGGAGCAAATCCATTAAAGGATCAGAAAGCAACTGCACCAGAGGAGGCTGAAAGCCAAGTACATTAGCCGCCCTATTGAATAGTGTGTGCAAGGGCAGCACTGGATTCATCTGCTATCCGTGTAGGTGACAATAAATTGTCAGTAGGGGATGGTTGAAGGCTAATTCTACCACTGAATCAACAAAAGAGGAAGGGCGACCAGGAGCTCGTTGAGGTCCAGTGTCCGTGCTCCTCTAATAATGGCTAGATCAATGAGGACACTGTTCCGTGATAATGGGCGCAAGTACGTCACCCAAATTAGAAGGGGAGAGAGAGAATAGATTAGAGAAAAAATAGGAGGAGAGAAGTGGTGAAAGAAGAGAAAAAGAGGCAGATGTATATCCCCAGTTTCAAGGATCCAATCCCGATGGAGAAGACCAAGTCTTGCCTCTTATTTGCCCTCACACTCCCAGAAGGATGTCATGCTTCATCATCGGGCTTTGAGTGTTCCTCGTCAGACCGTCGCTGCAGTGTCTGACAGGCCCCCCGAAGGGTCTCTTTGGCAGATATCTTTTAAAAGAGAACATGCCGTATGGTGCGTGCAGGTGTGGGGCGGGACAGGTAAGGGAAAGGATTCGGTGAAAAATAGTGGTGTGGTGCGTGCAAGGAAAGTTAAAAATACCTAAGGGCATCCGCTCTAGGGTGATTTATTCTTGTGGTGTCCTTGGTATGCTAAAAAACCAACAGGTTAGGGGCTCAATGTGCCAGTGTAACTAATCACAAGGTCGACATGTTTCACGCTTGGTGAGTCCTAATGATCAGTAGCGTTTCTTCAGGACCTAAAAATAAGGAGCATGAAAAGTGCATGTCAGTGAGAAAAGGGAAAAGAGGGTTTCAAGATGATAACCCTGTCAGGCTCATGGTGTACCTAGAGCCTGACAGTCCCTAGAGTAGTCAGACGATCTCTATAAGTAGATCTTTCCATGTAGTGCGTGGGTGGGGATAAAAAGGAAAGAAAAAAAGGAAAAACACTCCGGTATTAATGACAAATAGGTGAAGAGATCCTCCCGTAATGATGATCGGAAGGTAAACCTATTCAGACCAGGTAAATATGACCATTAGTTCATACAGCAATAGTGGTAGACAATAAAAAGATGTCAGGCATAGTGACACAGGAAGTCTTATAAAGAACACACACAAATTCAATATGGATGATGTAAACATTAGTAATTATTCACAGGTGATGCCACAGGGCCGATGTTGGTAGCCAAATGGCGGCGGGGGGTCTAGGAGACGCGTGCCAGAGAGGGGATGCGGCGGAGGCATCCGCATCCCGAGACCGCTCCTAATGTATGGTAAGCTATTACAGGACACATGCGTACTGATCGTGTAATGGGACACATGAAACCAAACCGCGCGGAAACCCCGCGACCCCCGACTGACACGCCGGCCTCCTGTCATGAGGTGCTGTGTCGGGGGAGGACGAGAGGGACCGCACTGCTTGGAAGTCCGTGCCCCCCTCCATAATCATTAGTCTTAATAATAAAGAACCAGTAAAGTTTACTGACATCCCGTGATGCGATACATAATACACTGTATTGACGGTAGTGGCGCAGCTTACCCTTAAGGTAAATGTTCTGGCTCCTCAGGCTAAGCTGCGCTGGTTGTGCACGCATCAGTGTTACTAGGGATATAAAACACATAGTGCAGGCAAAGTTATGAAATGACGGCCCCATTAACACGGGAAAGCGGGCGTCAATGAGAAGTGGCGGGAGCCACAGGTCTTCTTCCCCCGAAGGGGAGGTTACTCACGGTTTTCGATGGGTGCTCGAGCCTCTGCACCTACCCACTCCAGCGGCTGCCTTGAAGTAAAGCGAGCGCCTGCTACTTCTTATAAGTAGCGGGTACACAATCAGCGTGCAGGGAGTCTCCTGTTTCCGGCTGGACGTGGCGTGTGCCGAATCAAGTGCGCATGTGCCGGAGAAAAGTGTCTGCATGCAGTGTTGCGCGTGCGCCGGTGTGATGCTGCTCTGGACACAAAAAGTCAGATGCCATTGTGTTCGCGGAGGCGTTTGTTAAGTGCCTGAATTTAAAGAGTAGTGTGCTGCCGAGATGTCCGGTTTAAAGCTAGGATGGTACTAATAAGAACTGCTAGGAGCAGCCCGGTGGTGGATGTACGTGGTCCGTGCATGCCTCTGGGGTTAATATAAGAACTGTTGCACTAGGGCCAAAGACCCATATATGTAATATAATGCCTGTGATCGTGCTACTGAGGGGAATGTCAGCTGAGCTTGAAGGAAGTGCCCATAACTGGCACCAAACATACCAGGAGGTTTTGATGCTGCCCAGGGTGTCATGGATGTAAGTCAGTTGCTGGGTGTCCGGTGACCTATTGACACAATAGGGTGCCGGTGGATATTAGCTCCCTGTGAGGTCAGTGATTCTAAGTTAACCTGCAAAGGAGGTGAAAGTTAAGGGTGGGCAAGGGTTACAGTATTTCGTCATTAAGTCTATGAATGTGCGTTTGGAGTCAGAACACCCATCGCTGTTCCTGGCGAAGTAGTGCCCGTTGGTCCCAGCATGGTCTTGCTTCCAGGACGGTCCAGACCATCTCTTCACATTTATGACTGGATTCTAGGTAGTGGTTAGTGATTTTGGTCGCCATTCTCCCACATCTGATGGTACTCTTGTGCTCGCTAATACGTGTCTTGACTGGGCGTGATGTCATGCTGACATATCTAAATTAACATGGGCACGTAATGAAATATATGCAGTTCTTGGTGTTACAATTGGTATGGTTCCGTTGTTTCCACGTGAAACTCCCCAGATGGAGGTTTTTTGTCTGTTTTGTGGTTGGGCAGGCGTGGCAGTTACCACAGGGGTAGTGACCAGATACCCCAGGGTAAGTTCCAAAGTGTGGTGTCTCCAGTAGTCTTTTCCTTCTCATAGGGACGTGTGTGAACCAATGTATCCCGGAGGTTGGCTGTCCTTTTGAAAGCAAATCGTGGTTGGCCAGTTCCAGCATATCGCTGTTGAGCGTTCTCCAGTTCCGTCTGATGATGTTTCTCACCTTGTTGGATAGGGGTGTGAAGGTAGTCACACATGCAAGTGTTGGTTGGGTTCTTTTCTCTGGTTTCCAGGAGAGCTTGCCTATTGTTGTTTTTGGCACATTTACGCGCTCTTTCTACCACGTGGGCCAGGTAGTGTCTGTCCAACAGGTTTTGTTCAAGGTTCTCAGCCTTTTTCATAATTTCCAGTGGTGGTACAGTTGCGGCGTATCTGTAAGAACTGGCGATACGGGAGGTTCTCGCGTAGCTCCTTAGGGTGGCGACTTCAGTAGGCTGTTGCGGTCTGTATCTTTTTCGTGCAGTGTGGTTTTTAACAACCCTTCTTCCAGTACGATTCTCAGGTCCAGAAAAGGCATGTCGGAATCACTCATGGTGCATGTGAAGCGTAGGTGTTCATCAAGACCGTTGATTCACTCGAGGAAGTTGTCACAGATGTCCTTGGGTCCCTTCCAAAGGATCAGCACTTCAATCTCTTCACCTATTTGCCATTAATACCGGAGTGTTTTTCCTTTTTTTCTTTCCTTTTTATCCCCACCCAGGCACTACATGGAAAGATCTACTTATAGAGATCGTCTGACTACTCTAGGGACTACTCACCAGGGTACACCACGAGCCTGACAGGGTTATCATCTTGAAACCATTCTTCTTTCCCTTCTCTCACCGACGTGCACTTTTCATACTCCTTATTTTTAGGTCCTGAAGAAACGATACTGATCATTAGGACTCACCAAGCGTGAAACATGTTGATCTTGTGATTAGTTACACTGGCACATTGAGCCCCACATAACTCACTAACCTGTTGGTTTTTTAGCATACCAAGGACACCACGAGAATAAAACACTCTAGAGCGAATGCCCTAAGGTATTTTTTAACTTTCCTTGCATGCACCACATCACTATTTTTCACAGAACCTTTTCCCTTACCTGTCCCGCCCCCACACCTGCACGCACCATACGGCGTGTTCTCTTTTAAAAGATGCCTGCCAAAGAGACCTTTGGGGGGCCCGTCAGACATTGCAGCGCCGGTATGACGAGGAGCACTCAAAGCCCGATGATGAAGCATGACATCCTTCAGGGTGTGTGAGGGCGAATAAGAGGCAAGACTTGGTCTTCCCCTTCGGGATTGGATCCTTGAAACTGGGGATATACATCTGCCTCTTTCTCTTCTTTCACCACTTCTCTCCTCCTATTTTTTCTTAACTCCAATTCTACCACTGGACATGAGGAGTGCAGCAGCCGGAGACTGCCCCAAAGGCCAGGAGACACGGGGTACTTGCACCCTGGCCCCTTCATCAGGGTAGTCCAGGGAGACATCAGGCTCCAACTGAGGAGGTGTAAGTGAAAGCAGCGGAGTCGACGGACGTCGCGGTGACCTATTGCCGGCCAAGGAGTTGGTGGAGCATCCAACAAGGCAGGCGGGCTCCACACCGGTCCAGACTTCCATCGACGTCGGTGACCTCCACCGAGATTTGACCTAGACGCCGACCAACGCCGATCCCACAGCAAGAGATGCCGGAGCCAGCGTTGAGCCTGGTGCAGTACCCGGCGTCGACCTGGGCGTCACCGGCGCTGCCTCCGACGTCGAAGCAGGAAGCCGCACTGGGCTATACGCAGACTGATGGGGTTGGCTGGGCTCTGGGACCTGGCTTGGTGGCGGTGCGTCAGCTCCGGAACCGGAGTCGAAACACACAGCCGGTGCTGGAGAAACAGCCGCAGAAGAGGACCTGTCAAGAGTGCCTGCAACCTCTGTGGGGCCTGAAGGCGCACCAGGGAGAGGGGCAACTCAAAACAAGCCTGTAGTGCCTTACAATACGCCTTCATTTGGGCATGTGTTACCCCAACACCCGGAAAGGGTGAATACGGAGGGTGAGGCTGCCGTGCATATTACCCAGCTCAGTGTAAGAGGAATGGGTGGCAGCGGCACAGGCAGCGGAAGAGGAACTCTGTAAGCAACGCCTGTGCTTATGCTTACCTGTGGCCACAAGTGGGGTGCAGGAGCGACCACAGGAACTAGCCCGAGTTCAAGAAGAGGAGCGGCGACGGAAGGGATACAGACCACACACCTGTGCTGCCAGTAACCTTATGTGACGCTCCCTCTAGGAGTTAGGCTTCATCCGCTGACAGGCGTTACAGTCCTTAGAGTTGTGGTGCATGCCTAGGAACCACGTACAAATGAGGTGCGGGTCAGTCCCAGCCACTGACGCGCACAGGCTTCACAGGCCTTAAAGCCAGAAGGCATTGCACACTGTTCCACTCAACACCCAAGCGTCGAGAAAGCCCAAAAACCAGGACAAGGAACTGCTGGTTTTCCAGGATCCGCGCTCAGACGCGGAAAAGAAGAAAACTGACGTCAGCGCGCCGGGGGGGGGCTGGGGGGGGCATATATGGCTCCACTAACGTCATGTCCGTGGACGACGTCAGGGCAGAGGTGCTGCTGCAGAATGTTTTCCGGATCCAGTCTGATTCCTGGGGATATTCTAAGTTAAGGAATCTGTGGCTAGACGTCTATCAGATTCACCTGCCAAGCCAGTGATAAGTCAGGTGGTACTACAAAGGCCCCCCTTAATCCCACTACCTGTAGTTGGGGTTTCCTCTGAGAGTGTAGGGATAAACATTGTAGGTCGCTTAAACCCTCCAACAGCATCTGGATATAGTTTTAACCTAGTACTGGTGGACCATGCCACTGGATATCCAGAGGTTATCCCCTTGAGGACCACTATAGCTCCTGTAGTGGCCAGGGCCCTCCTGGGAATATTTTCCAGAGTTGGGTTCCCTAAAGAGGTCTTGTCAGACAGAGGAACTAATGGCATGTCTAGCTACATCACTGCTATGTGAAAGGCGTGTTGTATTAACTATAGGTTTGTGGTAAATAAATAAATAATACCTCTATTTTTGAATGGATAAATGAATAACAGATAGCTCAATAAATAAGAGTCAAGATTCGAGGTAGTAGGAGTTTGCAGGTTTAATACAGCATAAAGGACAGGAACAGGACAACCTGCACGGGAACAGGATGGCAGCGCTTGACAGGGGGGCCCCGACAGCTGCCGGGCAGAATCTGGGATGAGCGCGCTAACATTTAATAACAATACACGAACATATATACTAAAACAGTTGCATTACAATACATACGATAGGCGGAGCAGTGGGTGTGGTCAATAGCAGTCGCAAAAGATAAGGGTGAAAATGGGTGTAACAGGGGCGTATACATAGACATGTGATGCAAACGTAACAGAATATGTCATAAATGGGGCGGAAACATGGAGGGGGCTACCTAAGGAGCCGGGACCTCTAACCTAATGGTGCGCGCAAACTGACAATGACGTGTTACTAGGAGAAGCTGGGGGCTATGAACTCTGTGCTAGGAGCAGAGACTGAAGTCTGGAGAGTCAGAGCGACATGTGCCTAAACAGTATCTAGTATCTGATGTTTAGAGAACATGTTGATAGAATCCAAAAGTTATCAGGGTAAAGGCTAACAGACTCTAAGACTGGAGCATGCATTATTCTACATGTGGTGCGTGATGAAGAATATTAAATGACCATTAATACAGTATTGTCTCTTACATGGAGACGTAAAGGCTAGACAATGACGGAAACTATTGATGCAGTTCAGTAGCTTAGGAATGCAGAGAAGGAGAGCTGAACTGATAACTAGAATCATAACATACTCTTGGCAGACTCAGAGGCAGAGCCAGGCTGAGCCGGGCACTGCGAGGCAGGAAGTAAGTGAAGGGTCGAGGATACAGGTGGGGGCTGTATCGCTCCTCAGCGAGGCTCAGGAGACAGGAGCTGAATCTAGTGTCCGGGCCCTTTTGAGGCCTAGAAACGGGGACTTTACAATGAAATAACGTGCACACTGAGAAACGTGGCAACGTGACTTTACATAGGCCTGATATTCGTAGTATTCACGAGAACTGGAAACTGGCATACTAGAGATGGACACAACTGTAATTGCGTCTTTAATCGAACATGGGGAATACATATGCATATTAATCATGCACAGATAACATATGATGGAGGACGCGTAGGGACACAGAACATGGCAAAATTTACTTTTCCACATTCCCTCCTTGTCACTACGTTTCCATCAGGAAACATCAATATTCATGATACCATCTATCATTTCATACAGTATAATTTGCTCGTCTCGAATTTTCTTGGAACGGGATTTAGAACGGGGCTTGGGACTAGGAATACAAGAGGTAGCACAAATGCCGCAAATCGCAGGGCCACATTGTATACAGAGGCAGCAACTGAATATGATTGCTACTGTAATACCCAGAAATGACAATACTTTCCATCCCCAGGCGGAAATTATATTCCAGAACCAACCGGACCATGTCCAGGTGCCTGGATCTTGGTGTAACAGATGGGCAATTTTATGAAGTCTGGTTATAGCTGAATAAACAGACGGCGCGTTATTAGGAATGAAAATACAGCAACTAGATCCGATGACTCTACATGCCCCGCCCCTATCGGCCAGGATGACGTCAAGGACGAGACGATTTTGGAGCACGACAAATCTCATAGCAGATTGCTCTTCAGTTAAATTACCTAGGGCAGAGGCAGTCTCATTCACTACGGCTTCGAGGGTTCTGGTTAACCTACGAATTAACTTACTATTCTGGATAGGTCCTATAAAGAAGAAGAAACCTCTATTGAAATCTGTATATTGTTCTAGAGCAGTTTCAGTATAATCGACAATCGGGGACTCCCTTCTATGTCTAATGTGTACTAGACGTGTGTTTCTGTGATAATCAGATGGAGCTAGGAAAACAGGTGGCAGTAGGAAGGCAATGTAACAGGTTCCCTCCCAATCGAGGGGCAGACGAACATATGCAGTTTGACCACAAATAAAATAAGAATGACGTGAAGCTTTGAAAATAGATTTCCCACTGTCACTATATTTGACAATAGTAGTACAATCACTATGTCCTACATGTATGGAACCATAATTTCTAACACATAATTCGCCTTTGACTGGTAGTACTGAAATAGCAGGTAAGTCTGGAGTAGTATCAGACTGAACATTCAGGACCATGAAATTCGAAGAATAATTTCCTAAATTGTAAACTTCGTTTTCGAGATCTAACCCTGTTCTGTGGGGAAGACCTTGCTTGTCTGGGAAACATGTACTGTTAAGAAAAGACATATCTGTTGAGGATGATGTTAACGTGGACCATGCTCCACACGAACCATTATGTGAAAAGGGATACGGAAAGAGTGGTAGAACTCCCTTCGGTGTCTGGAAAGGGGGGAGTCGACCACACACCCAACAATTAGTGGCATTGCTGGTCTGGTGTGAATAATGTAACATGCGGATAAAAGAATTGTTACGCATAGCGAGGCGATAAGAGAGTTCATGAGGAGGCAGATCACTAAACGTGTGCTCTACTGTAACATTAGAAGACTTATTTACATGAGAAACTGGAAAATACAGATAAAATGCATAACTGGTGCAGGAAATCATAACACTGAGAAATAATATGAAACTTAGAAAAACGATACATCGGATTGAGTTTTGACTAACTCTCTCACTATGGGGGTCTATTTTATACATGTCAGAAACCGGTCTAACCGTTTCACCTAGGGGAGGACTTAGACAATCAAACTGGCTGACTTATTTTACTAGACCTTAACTTAAGCTTATACTCCTGTTGCGGAGTTTTCTCTAACAGGGAAGGGTTCGTAGCAATGTCTTTTGCGGGACAGTCCTTAAGAATAGTACTTTGGCAGTCTTTAAGATCCTCGGAAATGTTCTTTGAAACAGGTTTCAATCCATAAAAATTTTTGATGTGCGAAAGATGCACCCAGCCTTTTCGTCCCTCCAACTTCACGGCTGTACGGGTGGCCAAGAGGACCTGTCGGGGCTCCTTCCAGCGAGGCTCCAGCGGACTTGAACGATCAAAGTTTCGCACTAGGACCATGGATCCGGGAACGATTTCATGCGGTGCCACCTCGGTATTGTCTGGAAATGCGGCGGCAACCTGTGAACGACAAGAGTTGAGGGCAGACATCAAGGAAGCTAGGTAATCTGTCAGCATATTACTTGAAACATCGGTAATACTTCGGGGTCTGGGTGTACCCCACATGTTAGGGGGGCGGCCGAAAACGACCTCGTACGGGGACAGACCTGATCTGGAATGTGCGACCATGCGCATGTAAAACAGAGCAACTGGCAGAGCTACTAGCCAGTCTACACCTTTCTCTTGACATACTTTTGCAATGCGGATTTTCAAAGTCTGGTTATGTCTCTCTACGAGACCGGCTGCTTCAGGATGGCGTACACAATGGAACTTCCACTGGTACCCTAACAATAGGGAAACGTGCTTCATCAACTCAGATGAGAATGGCTGGCCGTTATCAGAATATACGACTCTAGGGAGTCCATAACGGGGGAAGAACTCACGAACCAACTGCTTGGCAGTGGTCGCGGCTGTGTAATCTGGGACTGGATATGCCTCTGTCCACCTGGACAAAGCGCATACAACTACAAGGACATACTTGAAACCTCGACATCGCTCCATCTGAATATAATCCATTTGGAGGACTTCAAAAGGGTGGTCAGGGGGCTGGAATCCACCTTGTTCCACCGGGGCACTTTTACCTGGATTAAACTGACAACATATCATACAGGTACGGACTTTCTGCTTGGCTGCAGCTCGTAAATGCTTGTTGAACCAAAGGTTCTGGATACTGTCTAACATAGCTTTTTCTCCTAAATGTGCTGGACTATGTGCGGTATTGATAATGACTTGAACCATAGAGTCGGGGAGAAACCATGTGGTTCTACCCTTCGTTAACCATCCTTGATCTGTCTGGACCCCTCCTTGTTCGGACCATTTCTTGATTTCATCGGGAGTAGCATGTAACTGGATATCTATGACATCTTGAGTAGGGTCTTTAACTGTCATACAGGTAGTCGGATCTGGAGTATGTGTCTGTGTTGGCTTAACTGAAATGTCTGGAGTCTGTGCTATAAGCTTGGCTGTGCGATCTGCTAGATCATTACCTTGGGAAATAATGTCAGTAACTTTCGTATGTGCTTTGCACTTCATGATAGCAATAGATGTCGGTAAATGTATAGCATCTAACAGAGCCTGAATAAGGAGACCATGCTGAATCTTGGTTCCATGAGAAGTCATGAAACCTCTCTCCTGCCAGAGCACTCCAAAGTCGTGTACGACTCCAAATGCGTAACGTGAGTCTGTGTAAACATTAACTTTCAGATTCTTGGCGTGTATGCAGGCTTGGGTCAGAGCAACTAGCTCTGCTGCTTGAGCAGACAGGGTGTCAATACGGTGTGTTTCAATAACTTCAGTGTCAGTAGTCACTGCATACGCGGCTACTAGTTCTCCTGTACTTGTTCTCATACATGAACCATCCACATAAAGTCTCAGGTCGGGATCTGTTAATGGAATATCTGTCAGATCTTGTCTTGGTTTTGTCGTAATGTTGACTACTTCCACACAGTCGTGTGTTGCAGAATTTGAAGTAACTGACGGTAACAGTGTAGCAGGATTTAAAGCGTTGCAGCGTCTGATTTCTATGTGTGGCTGGAACAGTGTCAATTCATAACCTGTTAAACGTGCAATTGTCAAGTGCTGAGTTTGTGTTCGGTTTAAAAGAACTTCCACGGAGTGTGGAACTTGTACTGTCAGGGAGTGTCCTAATACTATGGAATCACTTTGTCTGATAGCTAGTGCTGTGGCTGCAACTGACTTGAGGCACGCAGGCAGAGCCTGGGCTACAGGATCTAATGTGCTCGAAAAATAAGCACAGGGCTTGTATTGTCCTGCTTGATCTTGTGTAAGAACAGATAATGCTGTACCTTCGCGTTCTGTGACGAAAAGTGTAAAAGGCTTACTGTAGTTCGGTGTTGCTAGAACTGGAGCTTGACATAAAGCTTTCTTTAACTCATTGAAACTAAGTGTATGTTCAGATGTCCAAGGGAGGACAGTCGATACGGCTGCCTCCTGTGTCGTTAACTGTATCAGTGGTTTAGCTAGAAATGCATACTGAGGAATCCATTGTCTGCAATAAGAAGTAAGGCCGATAAAAGCACGTACCTCCTTCTGGGTCTTGGGCTGAGGAAGACTCGCTATTAACTGGATACGGTCTGGTGTCAACTGCCTACCCCTCTTGGGCAGTAAGTGGCCTAAATAGATCACTTGCTGGACACAGAATTGAAGCTTAGAAGGGGACACCTTGTGCCCCATCTCGGCTAGGAAATACAAGACTGTAAGGGATGCTCGCTCGCAAGCACGTTCAGAACGGGCTGTGATCAGTAGATCATCGACATACTGGAGTAGGGCAGTGTCAGTTGGCATGTGAATGTTGTCCAGTTGTCTCTTAAGTGCTTGACTATAAATACTAGGACTTTCTGTGAAACCTTGAGGAGCGCGTGTGAACATATAGCTCCTTCCATTTAAACAAAATCCGAAAAGAAACTGGCTGTCTGGATGAATGGGGACACTGAAAAATGCGTTCTTGAGGTCTATGACTGTGAAAAATGAAGCTTCTGAATCAATGGCTGTCAATAGGGAAGAGATATCTGGGACAACTGGGTACTGGGGAATAATACATTTATTGAGTTCTCGTAGGTCAATCACTAATCGATATACTGGGGGTGCATTCGGATCAGTACGTTTCATGACAGGAATGATCGGAGAATTACATACATTGGAGTCAGTTTCTACAACTACTCCTTGAGCGATGAGCTCGTCAATAATTTTGGATAAGGCTGCTACAGCCTCAGGTGGCAATCTGTACTGTCTGATTCGTGGTAACACTACACCTGGCTTGAGAGTCACACGATGGGGTGTGATTTGCATATGACCAACATCAGTTGGACCTTGCGCCCATAGATGCTGCGGAACATTAGACAATCTCGGATCAAAATCTCGTAATACATAGTGACCCTTGAAGTCACGTAGGAACAATCGTATTCCCTCTGGGGAACAGCAAATAACTGCACCTAATTCTTTCAGTGTTTTAATGCCCAACAAATTTTCTGGACAGGACTTAGTAAGTAACAGATCAGTAGTGCGGGACAATGGACCTACTTCTAGAGTAACTGGCTTTGATATTTCATTTACAATAGGTTTTCCTGAAAATCCAAGGGAAACATTTCTAGAGCCTGAGAGTGGAGCCCCTGGAACTTCGGCGTGGCTGATGGTGGTCCTACTTGCCCCTGTATCAATCAAAAACTTTCTATCTTTCCCTAATACTTGACTATGAACATAGGGACCTTCTTGATCTACAGGTATCTCGATGAGAGGCAAACCTACCTCCCTCTCTAGGCTGTTTCATGAATACGGTTGATACTCTGGATACTCGGACTGTGCATACTGGTACATCTGCTGTGTAACATGCTGTGTTGCAGCAATAGGCTGCGGTGCTGTAACTGTCTGTTGTGCATTCTGTGGTTGAGGAGTCTGTGTAACTTGTTCTTGTCTAGGCGGACGTGGTCTTTCTTTAGTCTTACCGGTAGCTATGTTGTGTTTCAGAACTGCACACTCGTTTATAAAATGACCTGGCTGTTTGCAATAATTGCAGTTTCCTTTAACGGGAGCTGCAGGGTGACTGGCTTGATTCGGACCCCTCTTCTGACTGTCTTGAGGAACAGATTGTGCAACTAGTACTTTCATTTTCGTGTCTTTCATACGTTTTCTCTCGTGTTCTTGCTCTTCTCTGATTCTATTCTGGTGATATTGAAGCATCTGTAACATCTGGGATGGGGTATTAGCTTGCCAGGTACTTTCGACTTTCAAAACTCGATTCTTAACTTGTGGACTTGAATTCTCGACTAATTTAGTAACAAAAAGGTGAGGGTATGACTCGCTACTTGTCTTGAGGCCACTGTTTATGGTAAAACATTTTTCAAATCTAGAATAATAATCACTAATATCTTCGTCTTGTTTCTGTTTACAGGCTGAGATTGCATCCCAGTCTTCTTTTCTAGTTGTCAATAATTTAGGCAAAACTTGTATTAACAATTCTGGTAATTCTTTACATTTATCTCCAAGACCGGTACCTGGTACTCGTGCCTTGTCTTCAGCTTCTAGGACTGTCCAATCGATCTTTTTCTCTCCCACCTCCCAATCTTTTTCCTTGAGTTTCTCATATACCCCTGCGGGCAATAGGACTTTTAGCATTTTAATAACGTCTGGATATGTATATTCTCCCATACGGAGCATGTCTTTTAATTCTCGGTGGAACCCTGCTGGATCTTTATCATGACAGGGAATTAACTTTTTCATCTCTAAGAGTTCCATCTTTGTAATCGGAGTGTAAACAAACACTCGTTGCATTTCACCATCTGTTGTCCTAACTGGGTGTACTTCTCGTAACGGATTCTGTCTGTCTATGTAAAACGGTTTACTTTCTGGAGGTGAGACATGAACAAAATGCGGGTTCAAGAACGTTCTATATTTTTGGCGCTGTTCTAGAATGACACTAACTAAATCGGTACCTAAACCTTTCCATCTATACTGGAGTAACTCGTTCAGGACATCGTGTAACGGACCTGGATCAGAATGTTGACCCTCATACAAAGTAATGAGGTGCTGGATCATATACATACCCACCAGTCGTTGCTCGGCTGGGGGCAATTTCAGAAACATTTGTGCCACTATTTCGTCTGGAAAAGTGGTAGAATCAGTAATCCATCGGATTGCTGATCGAGCTAGTTCTTGTTCATGCATAGTGCTTAACTCACTATAACCGATTCGTGACTTCAGAATGTGATCGGTAGCTTGAAATACTTGTTCTAGAGAACCTTGTTCTGGTGCTGGATGGTGGAAAGTTGGCTTGTGTTCTAGGCGTAAATGGAGATCTGGAAATCTAGATTTTCCTACATACGCTATTCTGGCGGAATTCTCGTCCTCTACCTCTTCCGCAGAGTCATTTTCTTTTTCGCTTACTTGTGCTGCCTTACGTTGATCGTGTAACCTTATTATTTCCTTACGGATTTTCTTGTACATACTCTCTATACTACTGATAGTCTTGTGTTTACCCTCGGCTATATTATCACTCCACCTTGTCAGGATTTTCATTTCGGCCTGATCTTTAGTCGGGGAATCTTGTTCTCTTATTAGACAATTAATCAAGAACTTTAATAACATGAGCTGGATCTCAACTTTCCTTTGAGACATGACGTCACTAATACTTTCTGGATCATCCCCTGTACGGATGAAACGATATATTCTGTCTAGATCTTCTTTCATATCTGGTAGGGTGACTAGATACTCGGTCACCTTTCTTACGCGTAATGAATATAAAACCATATTATCCTCGCCTGGGACTGGGTCATAGCCACATTCGGTAAGGGCTTTTCTTATTTCTGCAACAGACTGATGTCTGGGCGTACGCTGTGACGCTTGTGCATGTAATTCGACTAACGTTAAACGCTTGTGTGGCGGCGGGGTTCCAGGAGGACCTCCCCCTGCGGCCCCTAAACTAGAGTCGTCAACTGATGCTCTTCGTGCTGGCAAAGTGGGAAATTGAAATGCAGGCTGGACTTGTATGGCGGGCTGGACCGGGGGTACCGTAGCAGGTACTCCGGTGTCTGGAGGAGCGGGAAGTGCCTGATTTACAGGGACTGGCGGAGCAGGAACAGGATTTGCATATTCCGGGACTGTGTCGTCCAAATAGGACGAAATGAAAATATCAGCTGCGGTCGGTTTGTGACGTAGCTTGGTCGGAACTAGTGGTGGCGGAAAATTACTGGATGCCTCCGGGGTCGCTTTTGGCAAGCCCTCGGCAAGAAGAGGATACATTATTATTATTTATTATTATTATTAACCATTTTATAGCGCGCTCTGCTACTGAGGAGTATCCTTAATAAGGGCATGCCTCTGTCTGTCTGACTGTTCTGTTTTAACTCGTTCACCTATCTCGATTAGTTCCCTTTCTTGGGCTCGTTCTAAGGATTCTCTACTTAGTTCTGACTTTCTGATTTCTTTTTCGGTTCTTTTATGAGATTCTTTGCGCCATAGCTCGATGGCATCTTTCTGTGACTGTCTGGCTTTCTTTTTCCATAATGCTTCTTCTACTCACATGATGCACTCGGCATCCCATGTGCCTGATACAGGCCATCTATACTTTTCTTCTAACTCTTTGGTATACTCTACCCATAAATCTAGATATAATATGGCACTTATGCCATGCTTTTGATACATAAAATGACCTGGACTGTCCCTAGGCGGGACAGGAACTGCTGCTTCTAGCAGACCTTTTCTGGTTTTTAACTGACGTAATTTCGAGAATAAGGGCATGACTGAACTGTAATCTAGACACAATACAATACACAATGAACACGATAATTACTTCACATTCATACCACGACATTAAAATACATGAAGAATATTTAAAATAACAGTTCGAACAGAATACTACCTGGAATACTGGAAACAGAATACATGAATTTCTCTTGAACAGAATGGACTAGAACAGAAACTAGATGCACTGCTGAAACAGTACGAAACTTACCGGTCTCATAAAGAGACACGTCAGGACCCGCATCCACCGAAGTGGACACTTCGTTTGGGGGTCTGTGTACCACCAACCCACGGACCAGAGTCAATTAGATTGACCCTGTCTAGATACTACCCCAGCAATGGTACTCACCGGGCAGCAAGAACGGAAGGCCTCGGACTGGACTGGACTGCTTCGACGATGGACGGACGAACTTCGAACTCCAGTTACGGGTGGGCCTCCGGATACCTCGGACCTTGGACTCTCGGCTTGGGCTCTGGTCGGGACTCGCCGCGTTCCTCCACCGCCTCGTCTGGATGCTGGACCGCCACCTCCGTCCCCTCCGTGGGCCTGAGGGATACTTGGAGCAGAAATATCTGCACGTGGCCGGTATGGTTCCGTCACGGCTGCAGAGGGTCAGGGGGCCGGCGTGGCTTCACCGGCGCGTGGGGAAAGGGCAGGTCCCTGTTCGGGCGCCATTATGTGGTAAATAAATAAATAATACCTCTATTTTTGAATGGATAAATGAATAACAGATAGCTCAATAAATAAGAGTCAAGATTCGAGGTAGTAGGAGTTTGCAGGTTTAATACAGCATAAAGGACAGGAACAGGACAACCTGCACGGGAACAGGATGGCAGCGCTTGACAGGGGGGCCCCGACAGCTGCCGGGCAGAATCTGGGATGAGCGTGCTAACATTTAATAACAATACACGAACATATATACTAAAACAGTTGCATTACAATACATACGATAGGCGGAGCAGTGGGTGTGGTCAATAGCAGTCGCGAAAGATAAGGGTGAAAATGGGTGTAACAGGGGCGTATACATAGACATGTGATGCAAACGTAACAGAATATGTCATAAATGGGGCGGAAACATGGAGGGGGCTACCTAAGGAGCCGGGACCTCTAACCTAATGGTGCGCGCAAACTGACAATGACGTGTTACTAGGAGAAGCTGGGGGCTATGAACTCTGTGCTAGGAGCAGAGACTGAAGTCTGGAGAGTCAGAGCGACATGTGCCTAAACAGTATCTAGTATGTGATGTTTAGAGAACATGTTGATAGAATCCAAAAGTTATCAGGGTAAAGGCTAACAGACTCTAAGACTGGAGCATGCATTATTCTACATGTGGTGCGTGATGAAGAATATTAAATGACCATTAATACAGTATTGTCTCTTACATGGAGACGTAAAGGCTAGACAATGACGGAAACTATTGATGCAGTTCAGTAGCTTAGGAATGCAGAGAAGGAGAGCTGAACTGATAACTAGAATCATAACATACTCTTGGCAGACTCAGAGGCAGAGCCAGGCTGAGCCGGGCACTGCGAGGCAGGAAGTAAGTGAAGGGTCGAGGATACAGGTGGGGGCTGTATCGCTCCTCAGCGAGGCTCAGGAGACAGGAGCTGAATCTAGTGTCCGGGCCCTTTTGAGGCCTAGAAACGGGGACTTTACAATGAAATAACGTGCACACTGAGAAACGTGGCAACGTGACTTTACATAGGCCTGATATTCGTAGTATTCACGAGAACTGGAAACTGGCATACTAGAGATGGACACAACTGTAATTGCGTCTTTAATCGAACATGGGGAATACATATGCATATTAATCATGCACAGATAACATATGATGGAGGACGCGTAGGGACACAGAACATGGCAAAATTTACTTTTCCACAGGTTCACCAGATATTAAGAAATGAGCGGTAGTGCAGGAAGCCTGGCTTCGCCGGTGTAGGACAGATGAACATGCAGAGGAGGACCTGACCATTTGGGGGAGATCATGAAAGGCTTTGAGGAAAATGAGGAGGGATGTACAGCTGACGGGCAAGAATCTGAATGCTAAGGGTATACCAGTGCCTATGAAGAATCGCACAAGTTACTACTTGTGTAACGATATATCTGTAATAGACATTAGTTAGTGATAAATTCCTTACCTTAGAATATCCCCAGACTGGATCCGGAAACTTTTGCGTAGCAGTACCCATGTGCGTCGGTAGGCGTCGTTCGCGGCTCCGCGTCCGTCGTCGTCGTCGGCGTCGTTAGCGCCAGAATGACGTCGCCGGAGTACTTAGACGCCACCCTCGCGCGCTGACGTCAGTTCTTATACACAGCTTTTCCGCGCCAGATACGCAGAGCCATGATAGAACCAACACTGGTGCCATGAAACTAGGGCCCTGAAAGGGGATGACCTTAACCCTAGATATCGGTTCGCAGAACGGGGAGGATGGGTGGGTCGGTAAGGAATCTATCACTAACTAATGTCTCTTACAGATATATCGTTACACAAGTAGTAACTTGTGCATCTGAAAGAGACACGTTAGTGATAGATTCCTTACCTTAGAATAGATACCCCAGCAACACCAACCCCGGTGGTGGGTCTGCGAACCAATAATCACACCAGAAAGTCCTGGAGGACAGAACGGCCAAAGAAGCCATCCCTCCGGACTTGGCTGTCCAGGCAGTAGTGTCTTGCGAACGTGTGAAGCGAGGCCCACGAAGCTGCCTGGCAAATGTCCTGCAAGGGGACTCCTCGGCCCAGGGCAGTAGTAGTCGCCGTGGCCCGAGTGGAGTGGGCCCTCAGCCCAACAGGAGGTTCCTTTTTAGCCAGAGAGTAACACGCCTGGATGCACAATACGATCCACCGAGAGATGGTCCGCTTGTGCACCACCCGTCCTTTCTTAGCACCTACGTAACCAACAAAGAGTTGGTCATCCACCCGGAACTGGCATGTGCGATCCATATAGTAGGAGCGCACGTTTTGGGTACAGACGGTGGAGCCTCTTCCTCTTTCGAGGGATGCGAGGCAGAAAGAAAGTGGACAAGGTGATGGACTGCCCGATGTGGAAGGCTGTGACTACCTTGGGCAGGAAAGAGTGTTTTGTCCGCAACACAACCTTGTCCAGATGGACAGAAAGGAAAGGAGGTTTAGAGGAAAGAGCCTGGAGCTCACTCACTCTCCTGGCAGAGGTGATGGCAACCAGGAAAGCAGTCTCAAGCGTAAGAAGACGGAGAGGACAGTTATGAAGCGGCTCAAAGGGAGCGCACATCAGGTAAGTTAGAACCAGGTTCAAGTCCCACTGGGGCATCACGAAAGGAACAGGAGGGAGCATATGAATGGTGCCCTTTAAGAATCTGTTAACAATCGGGGACTTGAACAAAGAAGGCTGAGCAGGCAGCCTTAAGAAGGCAGAAAGGGCAGAAAGGTAGCCCTTGATAGTGCCCAGAGCAGAGCCCTGCTGGGCAAGAGAACGAAGGAAGAGGAGAACCTCAGAAAGAGGGGCATTGAGAGGATCCACAGCCTTTGCTGTGCACCATGCCACAAATCTGTTCCACCTGCAGGCGTATACCGACTTTGTGGAGGGACGCCTGGCTGCCAGAATCACAGTACAGACTTGAGGAGGCAAGTCAAATGGCCTCAACTGTCGCCGTCCAATCTCCAAGCATGGAGGTGGAGACTGGACAGGTTCGGGTGGAGGACCTTCCTCTGCTGCTGAGACAGAAGGTCCTCCTGAAGAGGCAGACGAATCGGGGGATCGACTGACATACTGAGTAGCTCGGGATACCAGTACCTTTTGCCCAGTCCGGAGCCACAAGGATGACTTGGGCCCGGTCGCGCCTGATCTTCTTCAGCACTCTGGGCAGAAGTGGTATAGGCAGAAAGGCGTACAACAGACCTCAACTCCACTCGCGATGAAAAGCGTCCCCGAGCGAGTTCCGCCTTGGAAATTCCAACGCGCAGAACTGATGACATTGCGCGTTCTCTTCGGTGGCGAATAGATCTAACCAAGGCTCTCCCCACTGCAGAAAGAGGCCTTGCGCCACGTCCGAGTTCAGACGCCATTCGTGATCCATCATGCACCTTCGGCTGAGCTCGTCGGCCCTTGCGTTCAGAGAACCTGCCAGGTGTTGAACCACCAGGGTCACCCCTTGATGTTCCAGCCACTGCCAGAGGCACAGAGCCTCCTGGCTGAGGGTCCACGACCCCACCCCGCCCTGTTTGTTGCAGTACCACATGGTGGTGGTGTTGTCCGTGAACACATGCACTACACTCCCCCGGACAGAGGGGAGGAATGCCTTCAGTGCTAGACGAATCGCCCGCAGCTCCAGAAGGTGGATATGGAGCCGGGACTCTGCCGGAGACCAGAGGCCTCTGATCTCCGCCTCTCCCATGTGGCCTCCCCAGCCCAGGAGGGACGCGTCCGTCACAACTACGTGTTCCGGATGGGGAAGGGAGAGGGATCTGCCGCTGACCCAATCGCGGTCCGTGAGCCACCACTGCAGCTGTCTCGCAGTGCCCTCCGAGATCATGACATGGTCGGACAGGTTGCCCTGATGCTGAGCCCACTGAAACTTCAGGTCCCACTGCAGAGCCCGCATCCGCCACCTGGTGTGATGCACCAGAAGGATGCAGGAGGCCATCAGCCCCAGAAGCCGCAGCGTCAACCTGACCGAGACCCGGAATAAAGGCTGAAAGATTGGAAACAGAGCCTGAATATATCCCGGATCCGCTGTTCGAGAGGATAAACCCGAAACTGCGCCGAATCGAGGACCGCTCCGATGAGGAGGAGCTTCTGAGAGGGGCACAGGTGTGACTTCAGCACGTTGATGGAAAACCCCAACTGGTGCAGGAGGTCCGCCGTTGTCTGGAGGTGGCTGACGACTGTCTGGGGCAAGCCTGCCTTAAACAACCAGTCATCGAGGTAGGGGAAGACTGAAACCCCTAACCTGCGCAGATGAGCTGCGACCACCGCCATCACTTTCGTGAACACCCGTGGGGCGCTGGTAAGGCCGAAGGGGAGCACGGTAAACTGAAAGTGCTCGTGGCCTACCGTGAACCGCAGGTAGCGCTGGTGGGCCGGCAGGACGGGGATGTGGAAATAAGCGTCCTGCAAGTCCAACGCTACCATCCAGTCTCCTGGGTCCTGGACAGCTAAGACCTGAGCCAATGTCAGCATTTTGAACTTCTCCTTCCGGAGGAAGCCGTTGACGTTCCGTAGGTCCAAGATAGGGTGCAGGCCCCCTTGCCCTTCTTGGGTACCAGAAAGTAGCCGGAGTAACAACCACACCCTACTTCCGGCCCAGGAACGCGCTCGATGGCCCCCTTGGCCAAGAGGGCCGTAACTTCCTCTTGCAAAAGTTGCAAGTGATCCCCCTACACGCGGTGGTATTGCGGTGGCATGACTGGAGGAGTCGCCTCGAAGGGGAGGGAGTAGCCCCTTCGGACGTTTTGCAACACCCACATGTCCGACGTGACAGTGCACCAGCTGAAGTGGTGATGGCGAACCCGGCCCCCCAGTGGCGATACATGGGCCTGAACGCACGGACTAGGAGGGTTTTGAGGCGGATGCTGCAGGGGAAGGTGTGGGCTGGCCTCGCAGTTGTCCCCAACCGCCGCCACGGCGGTTTCCACGGCCCCACCGCGCTGTGTATTAGTCTGCGGTGCGTGGCTGGCAGCACGTGTGGGAGCGCCCCTTCCTTGGCCACGAAAGGAGCGAAAGGCACCTGTTGGAATTGGCCCTCTTGGCAGGGTCATCCCTGAACTTTTTGCCTGCCTCCAATATTCTCTCTGACCTGTTTTTGTTGGTTTAATGACTCTGGGCACTTTACCACTGCTGACCAGTGCTAAAGTGCATATGCTCTCCCTATGTAAACTGTACCTATAATTGATTTCCATGATTGGCTCATTGGATTTACTGTCAGTCCCCAGTAAAGAGCACCAGGAGTGCCAGGGCTTGTGAATGCCAATACTGCTAGTGGGCCTGCAGCGCTGGTTGCGCCACCCACAGAAGCAGCCTTTTAAAATGTGTCTAGGGTCTGCCATTGCACAGCCTCTAAACCTTCCCTTTACTTCATGTGAGTCACCCCTCTGGTAGACCCTAGGGCAGGGTGCATTGTAAGCATAAGGTAGGACAAGCCCTGGTGTGTGTGGCATGTCCTAATAGTGAATTACAGCCATTTTCGTTTTTCACTATTGTAAGGCTACCTGTTCCCATAGGCCAGAATGGGCTGCTGGAATTATTACACTCTATAATCCCAGCAGGCTCAGGGAACATGGTAGAAAGTCAAGTTTAGTATGCCTGAACTCAGAATAATAAAATACTTTTTTAGTAAAGTTTATTTTAATATCCTGTGTTTGCAAATGCTACTTTTAGAAAGTTAGCATTTGCTTGCCCAACCATTTCAGCCCGCCTCTGCCAGGATGTGTATCTGCTGTCTGGGTTGTGTGAGTGACAGGGCTGGGGATGACAGGTGGTGAATGGAGGGATTACACCAAGGTGGGTGGTGGGAGTGCCCCTTGACTCTGAATAGGGCTGTTCTCTGCCACCACAATGCTGGCTACACCTCCTGGGGAGCGACTGATGACTCTGCCCAACACCTAGCCCAGGAAGAGGGAAGACTGTCAACAAAGTGCTCCTGACTGTACTTGTCATTTCAATGCTGGATCCACCTCCTGCGGAGCATCTGCTGTCCTTGCCCCACACAACACACTGAAAGGAGAAGGCAGAGTCTGCACAACAAAGTGCTCCAGTGCTGAAAAGGACTATGCAAAGGCCCCCCTGGCCTGAAAAGACAAAAGAAACGGACTATAAATGTAGGAGCCCTGCTCCTAACAAATTCGATCCAGTTTTACCACAACGAACCTCTGCCCAACTAGAAGGACCAAGAAGAAGCCGAAGGACTGGCCTGCAGTTTGCCTTGTTGAGGAAGGAGAGGAGAAGACCAAAAAGGACTTTGCTTTGCTGTGCTCTAAACTATCTCCAAGGGCTTGTCTGAGCTTGCCCCCTGAAGTGAACCCCAGGACCAGTGGGTTCTTTGTGCCTTGGCTCGTCTGCAAACTGAGCCATGTGTTTCCTCCCGCCGAAGTTGAGACTGCACCCCTCGCCCCCTCCTAGAGCCGTGACACTCAGCGGCTGGCCCGCCCTTCTGCCCGTTGAGAGCCTCGCTCCGCCAGAGTCGCTCTCTGCCCCTCGGGTCAGGCAGCCTGCTCCTCTGTCACCTCGCTCATTACTGGAGTGCCTGGAGTGCTCCCTCGCCCCTCCCGCCGGAATCCTGGTCAAACGAGTGCACTTCCAAGCCTGGACAGCCGCCCGTGCGCTACATCGCACACCCGGCTGCCCCGCTGTGCCCTCTGACCTCTGGAAGAGGCCGCGCCACACCGCAAAGGGACTCGCCCCCGTACAATCCGTACCGGAGCTCCCGTGCCGCGCCCCGCCGGCTGGAGACCACCCGCCATCGAAGGATCCCAAGGTACGCTGGACCACGAAGCGCACAACCAGCCCACGGCTCGCCTGATCGATGATTGGACGTCGCGCACTTCACGTGTACGATCCTTCACAACCTGATCAACTTGGGCTCGGGGCCCGCAACGTTCTGATTTCCCCGTTCTCCGCTGTGCGTCTTCACCTGTTCTATTCCGTGCCTGCCTGCCCGCTCAGTACGCCGCGTACCGCGAGGCGCGCAGGTGACAGCAGGACTTGTCGGTCCTGCCCCGAACGAAGCACATAGCTGTCACGAACTTTGCCCCCGGTGTACCGCAAACACAACCCGGAGTGTGTGGAACTATCGTGAAGTTAAATTGAATAACTCGAAAGTAACATAAGCCATTGTCTTTACCCTACAAGAACGCTTGCCATTATCCTTACATCTTGTGGCCTCCTTTGAAACACGTTATATAAGGTCTTGTGATAATTTGCCTGCATATATATAATTCTACATAAAGTCTATGTATTTTTATAAAAAATACCGCCTGGTGTTTATTTGTGGGGGATTCAGTGTATTTATTGTATGTGATTACAAATGCTTAACTGACACATCGCCCTGAAGTTTAGCCCTGGCTGCTCGCGCCACGCAACCTAAAGGGTGAGCAGGGGTTATTCTAAAGGAGTAGTTCCCTTGCCCTGACTTAGAGGAGAGGGTCCCTGCTTGTCACAAGTACATACCTGTGCCAACCAGAGACCCCCAATTCTAACAGCACCCGTTTGCTGGCGTGGGGCCGAGAGGCCCAAGGACTTGGCAGTAGCCCTGGAGTCCTTAAAACGCTCAAGCGCATGGTCTGCCTTCTCGCCAAAGAGGCGACGGCCATCAAACGGCATGTCCAGAAGTGTGGCCTGGACATCAGCCGAAAAGTTGGTGGTCCTCAACCAGGCGTGGCATCGAGCCGCCACCGTCGTTGCCATCGCTCTGCCCAGTGAGTCCGTGGTATCCAGCCCACTCCGGATGCAATAGCGCGCCACATCTCGACCCTCCGCAAGGACTTGGGCGAGTTTAGTCTGGGCCTCCTCCGGACATTGTGGCAGCACGTCCGCGACCGCGTCCCATAGAGTGTGGGTGTAGCGGCCCAAGAGGCATGCGGTATTGACTGACCGCAGTCCCAAACTCAGGGACGAGAACACCTTCTTACCGAATTGCTCGTACCTCTTAGATTCCCGATCGGGCGGAGCCATTGGGAATGCGGTCTGGGAAGTAGAGGCATGGATAACCAGGCTCTCGGGGGTGGGTGGACAAGAAGCAAGGGTCGCCCGGAGCCGGGCGGTAGCGTCTGGCCACGTTCCTATCTACAGGCTGACCTGTAGCGGGCTTGGACCAAGTGCCCAAAAGAACGTCACACAAGGCCTCATTAAACAGGAGCAGAGGCTCAACCGAGCTTGCCTGCGGTTTAAGGACCTCAGTGAGGAGGTTAGTCCTCACGGCCGCGACGGAGAGCTCTAGGCCCAATGCCTTGGCCGCCCGCGTCAACACAACACTGTAGGCAGCCCCCTCCTCCTTAGCCACGGTTGGAAGGGAGACAAAACCAGTGTCTGGCGAAGTGTCCAGTCCACTGGCATCCCCAAGCTCACATGTCCAGTCCTGTTGAGACTGACACTCCTGTGCGCCAGAGGGTCCACAGACCCCTCCCAATCTCCCTCATCACCCATCACCTGAAATTCAGGTTCAAAGGAAGGGGCCGGTTCGTGGAAGTAAAAGTCTCCATACGACGTCGAGAGCGGCGCCGCTCCGGTGCCGGAACCGAATCAAGGGCAGTATCGGGGATGGCGTCGCCCGTAGGCGGCACCGGGGGCGACACCCTAGAGGCCGGCGTCGGTGAGGTCGACCAGCGACGACCCGGATCCGGAACCGGATCCAGTGAGGGCCTGCAGCGCCGGGACCGAAGTCGCTGGCAGCGCCGGGGCCGAAGAACCCGACGGCTTCGGAGCCAAAGCACCCGACCCGCTAGGCCCCCCAGCCGGGACCGCTGTCCCGAAGGCGCCACGGAGCCCGGCGGAGGAGGAAGATACCTCATGGCCATGAGGTACCACTCGATCTCCTCTGGCATCGTATCGTGCCCAGGGACCGGAAGGTATGGGGCAGGTTGCGACGCCCCCGACTCCGTTGGAGCCGCGTGGGTGGTGTCACCCGAACCTCCGGCCGCGTCGCGCGAGCGTCAGGGTGGGTCGGAAGAACGATGATGCCTTTCCAACCTCTCATGCCTCTTACCTGAGGACCTGGATCCCGAAGACCGATGCCGACTCTCGGAACTAGGAGGGCTCCAACCCCGCGACCGGTCCCTCGACCTCCTGTGGGACCGGGACCTTGAACGGCGGGTGGCCGACTGCCAGAGCTCAAGCCGCTTGCGGGACCGCTCCCGCCTAGCCGTAGACGTCCGGGCCCAGCAGTCGGAGCAGGTTCGGTCGTCGTGCTAGAGGCCTAGACACTGAAGACACCGGCGATAGGGGTCGGTAACCGACATCAGTCGGCTGCACTTGGAGCAGGGTTTGAACCCGGGCATCCCTACCGGCACCGTAGGAGTCGAGCGACTCGAGAAAAACAGATCAAAAGATCAAAAAAGTTTAGTCAAAAAGTGACTAAGGGGTAGAGCTTCTCCGGATCTGCGCTAGCTGGCGCGGGAAAAAGAAGAACTGACGTAAGCGCGCGAGGGTGGCATCCAAGTACTCCGGCGACGTCATTCCGGTGCCAACGATGCCAACGATGAATGCGGAGCCACGGACTATGCCTACTGACACGCAGGGGTATTGCTACGCAAAAGTTTCCGGATCCAGTCTGACACCTGGGGATATTCTAAGGTAAGGAATCTATCACTAACGTGTCTCTTTCAGATACGTGAATATATGGGTTGGAGTCTTAAACACTAACTACTGGGTGCACGGTCTTGGTAATCATTGGTCCATATGTCTGGGGAACTTCCTGACTTTTTCACAGGACACAGAGGATGGCTACTTTGACTCGGTTCATGGTACAATATTATGTAATGCAGTGGAGAAGTTGATATTATAAAAGACAAACAAAATCCTAGAAAAAATACATATATATTTATACAAGTTTCCCACCCCCTATCATACACAGGGCTTGTTGAAAGGTTCAACGAAACACTCAACGGTATGATCATGGGACTCCCAGAAAAGCGGAGACAAAAATGGGAAATCTTACTACCTTGCCTTCTCTTTGCCTACAGAGAGGTTCCTCAGAAGGGAGTGGACTGCGGCCCATTCAAACTTCTGTTTGGACATCCAGTTAGGAGTACATCATGTCTAGTCAAAGAAGGATGGGAGCAACCTCTCAAGCCTCCTAAACAGGACATAGTAGACTCTGAACTGTGCCTGCGTTCTTGCATGGCTGAGTGCATGAAGAAGGCCAGAGAACACTTAGAGAAAGCTTGGCATGAGCAAATGCCTGTACTGGCTGTTTACCAGCCAGGGCAAAAAGTGTGTATGTTGGTGTCTGTGGCCCCAGCAGCTCTCCAAGACAAGTGGAGTGGCCCCCAGACTATACTGGAAAAGAAAGGTGTGGTCACCTATTTACTTGGCCTAAGTGCTCCAAGAAGCCCCCACAAAGTACTTCATGTAAGCTGAAAGCTTTCGTTGACTGGGCTGACATGAGCTTGCTCATGGCCGCTGATGAAGGACAGGAGGAAGAGTGTGACCCTCTCCCTGATCTCCTCTTACAGGACCCTGCTGAGGATCAGTTGAAGGACTACTCTTGGCAGACAGACTCACTGATCAACAGCAAGCTGATAGCAGGCCGGTTCTCAACCAGTTTCCTGGGGTCGCTTCTCTGACACCCAGTCAACCCACCTGCTGTACCTATGAAGTGGACACAGATGACAGTCTGCCTGTGAAGAGCACAATTTACAGACAGCCTGACCATGTCAGATATTGCATCAGCAAAGAGGTCCAAAATATGATGGAATTGGGGGGGGGGGTCACTTAGCCTTCACTTAGCCCCTGGGCTAGTCCTGTAGTCCTTGTACCAAAACCTCACACCCAAGATGGTAAGAACGATGAGGATTTGTGTTGACTATAGAGGACTCCATGCAGTCACTAGGACAGATGCCCAACCAATTCCAAGGGCAGATGAACTGACTCATACTTTGGGCTCTGCCAAATATCTTAGTACGTTTGACCGGGACGGCTGGTTATTGGCAAATCAGACTCTCTGAGGATGCCAAACCAAAAACAGCATTTTCAAACCCTGGTGTGCATTAGCAATTTACTGTGATATCTTTTGGCTTGAAGAATGCCCCTATCACATTTCAGAGGCTGGTGAACAGTCTTAACAGGCCTGGGAGCCTACAGTGCAGCATATCTAGACAATATAGCTATCTTTAGCTCTACCTGGGAGGATCACCTGGACCACCTCCGAAATGTACTTGAGGCTCTACAGAAGGCATTCCTCACTATCAAGGCCACAAAGGGCCAGATAGGGCAGAGCAAGGTTGTGTACTTGGGCCACATTGTAGGTGGAGGCCAAGTTCAAGCATTGGAGAGCAAAATTCAGAGCATCATGGACTGGATTAGTCCCATTAACCAGACTCGGGTCAGAGCTTTCTTGGGCCTGAATTGGTACTAAAGAAGATCTGTTAAGAGTAATGGGTCATAGAGACACCTATTAAGGATCTCACCTCCAAAAGAACGCATAGGAAAATTCAGTGCAGTTAGGTGTCAGACGGCATTTGATGATCTGATGCAAGCCATGTGCTCTGCTCCAATTCTGCAAAGTCCAGACTACCCCAAACCATTCTTTGTCCGGACAGATGCTTCTGAGATAGGGATAGGTGCAGTATTGTCACAACTTAATGCAGAGGACCAGGATCAACCAGTAGCTTTTATCAGCAGAAGGTTGACCCCCCAGGGAGAAGCATTGGTCAGCTAATGAGAGGGAGGCTTTTACAGTGGTACGGTGGAGGCCATACCTGTTTGGCACTCACTTCATCGTTCAGATGGCCCATAAGCCACTCTTATGGCCTAAACAGATGAAGGGTGAAAACCCCAAACTTTTCAGGTGGTCCATTTTCCTACAGGGGACATACTTTTCAGTGGAACACAGACCTGGGAGTAACCATGGCAATGCAGATGAACTTTTCGGATAGTTCCACTTAGAAAATGAAGACTCAACTGGGCAAAGTTAGGAAGGAGAAAGATGTGTAGGAAAGCGGGATCAGCTTTCCTGGTTACCCCCACTTTTTGCCTGGTGTCAGTGTGTTTTGACTTTAGTCTGCTGGGATTCTGCTACTCAGGATCCCAGCAACTGTGCTCTCGCCCCTAAATTGGCTCTGGTAAGTACTTGGTTACATCCACAATTGGCTACTGTTGTACCCTTATGAGTCCCTACTATATGGTGCTGAGGTACCCAGGGCATAGGTACACCAGGCGTCTCCCATGGGCTGCTGCATGTATTGTTCAACCCATGGGAGTCCACTTAAACTCTGACTACAGTCCTGCCATTGCAACCTGTGTGAGTTGGTGCTTGTACCTCTCACGACTGATAAACAAGTTACTTACCTTCGGTAAAAATGTATCTGTAAGAGACATACATTAGTTATAGATTCCTTACCTTGAAATTACCCCCAGATGTCAGACTGGACCTGGAGAATTTTTCTGTAGCAGTACCCCTGTGCGTCGGTAGGTGGCATCGGTCGACTCCGCGTCGGTCATCGGTGTCGTGGTCGCCGGGATAACATCATGGTGTCTACTTACAAAAAGGGGGGTGGGGTCGCACACTACTCACACACCGGCGGTGTCGCCCCTAAGGACTCTGGTTAATGTAGTTGTGTTCCGCGATGCATCATCTTTCGATCTTCTGCTGTCTTCGCCGTCCCTGGACACGTGTTTCGGGGTATCACCCCTCATCAGCAGGGATAGGCCATGTTCTGGGGTTGCCGATGGCTGTCAAATATCTGCCAGGTATAGTACCACCCAGGCGCTAGGTGCGGGGTCCCAGGCTCGTCAGCCGGCGGCTCAAGGGAGCTTAATGTTACAAAAAGGGGGCTGGGGTCGCACACTACTCGCACACCGGCGGTGTCACCCCTAAGGACTCTGGTTAATGTAGTTATGTGTTCCGTGATGCATCATCTTTCGATCTTCTGCTGTCTTAGCTGTCTTCGCTATCCCTGGACACGTGTTTTGGGGTATCACCCCTCATCAGCAGGGATAGGCCATGTTCTGGGGTTGCCGATGGCTGCCAAATATCTGCCAGGTATAGTACCACTCAGGCGCGTAGGTGCGGGGTCCCAGGCTTGTCAGCCGGCGGCTCAAGGGAGCTTAATGTTACAAAAAGGGGGGTGGGGTCGCACACTACTCACACACCGGCGGTGTCGCCCCTAAGGACTCTGGTTAATGTAGTTATGTGTTCCGCGATGCATCATCTTGGACACCGCCCCTGTGTGCCGACATCAGTTCCGACACTACTTTCCACACCAGAAGCGCAGAGCCATGCAAGACAGACCACTGGTGCACAAAACTAGGGCCCTGGAAGGGAGTCCCTATCCCTAGAGATCAGTTAGCGGAACAGGGAAGATGGGTGGGGCGGTAAGGAATCTATAACAAATGTATGTCTCTTACAGATACATCGTTACCGAAGGTAAGTAACTTGTTCATCTGAAAGAGACCATTAGTTATAGATTCCATACCTTAGAATAATACCCCAGCAATGCCACCCCCGGAGGTGGGTCTGCGAACTAAGTTCACACCAGAAAGTCCTGGAGAACAGAAAGGCCAAAAAAGTGGTCTCTCTCCGAACTTGGCTATCCAAGCAGTAATGTTTTGTGACGTGTGCAGAGATGCCCATATGGCTACCTGGCAGATGTCAATCAACGGAACTCCACGTCCCAAAGCAGTAGAGGCCTCCTTCGCCCGGGTAGAGTGGGTGCGCAGTCCTATTAGAGGTTCCTTTTCAGCCAAAGAATAGCAGATTTTGATGCATAGGACAAACCATTGAGAGGTGGTCATTTGTGCATGGACCCAACCTTTCTTGGCGCCCACATAACCCACGAAGAGTTGATCGTCCACCAGGAAATCTTTAGTGCGGTCAAAGTAGAAGGAGAGCGCACGTTTTGGGTCCAGACAGTGGAGTCTCTCCTCCTCTTTGGAAAGGTGCAGCGGCGGGAAGAAGGTGGGCAATGTGATGGTCTGACCTATGTGGAAAGAAGTAATCACTTTTGGCAGAAAAGAAGGCCTAATGAGAAGGACCAATTTGTCCATATAAACAGCAAGAAAAGGAGGTTTGGAGGAAAGAGCCTGAAGCTCATTCACCCTGCGAGCAGCTGTGATGGCAAGCAGGAAAGCGCTCTTCAAGGTATGAAGATGAAGAGGATTATTATGTAGTTGCTGGAAGGGAGAATGTGAGAAGTTGGCCTGGTATATGATGTTCACTATTCTAGTGAACACCTTGCACCAGTCCAAACAACCCTTATGGTGATGGTAGTAAGTCCACCTTATAGACAAGCTATCCTAGTGGTAGCGTGGACAGAGCAGTCTTAGGCTAAAAGACTCTTGAGGGCGTGTAAAGCCAGCTGTTTTACCATATGTAACCCCTTGAATATCAAGTGAAAGGACACCACACAGGATATATATAAAATATATATGTATTTATTTACTAACACACTCCTCTGAACTCTTTATGAGATCAGAGGCCACAGCACATAACAAGATACTTAGTCAGAATACGTTAAGTTGCACAATTTACGGTTAGGCCCTAGGGGCGAAGCAACCCATATATTAAGAAAGTGGTATAAGTACCCCATCACGAGAAAAGGAAAGGCCTAGGGCATCGCTGGGGCTACACTATCTGAACCTTAGTTTAGAAGTAGGAGGCCCACAGGCGGCACGTGCAGTGTCTTTACACACAAGCGAGAGTCACTGCAAAGTCAATGAGAACTTGGAAGTTAGAAGAAGGATTTAGGACACTTCCGGTTTAACTAGGAGGAAACAACTAAAAACCTAGACACTTGGATAGTCAATACCCTTGGGAGCACCGAAGTACTCGCGTTACCTCATCCACGGACGGCGGGTGCATAGGTGTGAAGATGTGTCGGGTTTTGCCGTTGAGTCCTATGGAGCCTTTGAAGAATGATGCTGCAGGCGACCAGGTGGAAGATGTCCGGATGGATCCAAGGGTGGATCGAAAATGAAGAGGACCTGAAAGCAGAGGGGACAGAGTCTGGGTCACTAGCCAGTGACCGGGTGGAACCAGATGACGTCGAGGAGCAATCAGGTGCTGTCTTGAAGCTTGTCTTTGCAGCCACGCGGACCAGGAGGAGTCGAAGACGACCAGGTGCTGGAGAGGAGCTGTCCCATGAAGGTTCTCGCAGATGGGGGGGTCGACTGCCGGATTGGAATCAACAGACATTGGCAAAGGCAACCCACGCAGGATACAACAAAGGCTTCTGGTGCAGACCAGCAAGGTCTGGGGTGCTTCTCCTTTGCAGGGAAGCAAGGGCCAGTCTGGAGCAACCAGACCAGTGATGTGGATCAAAAGGATTGTCGTCACAGAGGCTACTAGCCAACGGACCAGCAACCGGACAACGCGTCGAGCAGAGCACAAGCAGAAGGGCCCCATGCAGAACTCGTGGAGTGTGGAGGGCTGATCTTCGGTGCAGGTGGAGCTCAGGTTTGGGGTTTCTCAGTCCCCAGTGCACAGCTTCGAGGATGCCTCAGGAGCTGCACAGTTAGCAAGTTGCAGGCTTTCCAAGATGTCCGGTCCCACGTGTCTCGTCGCCTCCACGGATCTCAGCTATGCTGCAGTCGTGAAGAGAGGGTCAGAGAGGTCTAGAAGCCTGGGTCTTGTCAGGCTCTGTGCTCGGTTTCCGGCGGGAACGTTGACAAAGCAAGCCGTTGATTTGCTGGATGGTGCCTGGTTGCCCAGGGTGGTCACTCCTTGGCCACAAGGGAGATTTTTCAGTCTTCAGCTTCAGCAGAATGTCGAAGGTCCAGAGTTTCGTGTCAAGTTTCAATTCAGGATTAATCTCAAGTCTCAGGACTCAGCTCCTAACTTTATACAACTAAAAGGGGCTGGATTACTTTCTAGGTCCCTCCTATGGGTGGAACCAGGAAGGGGGGTGGTTATATCCTCTTCCTTTGTCCAGTTTCGCGCCAGAGCTGGGGCTGGAATGCCCCTACAACTGGTTTGAACCGGGGTATGCATGAAGCACCTAGGGAGCCCCAGGCAATGTCTCAATCTATTCAGCCCTCCCTGTCCCAATACACAAAGTCCTGTCTGGGGTGGTGCTCGCACCTCTCCAGGCAGGAAACCTATTGTCCAAACCTCCGTGACTGGAAGGACTCCCAGCAGCAGGAGGTCAGACTTGTGTCGGTGGCAGCAGCGTCCATTTTGTAACGCTGGGGCTCTGCTGAACTTTGACCAGGATAGTCAGCAACAACATGTCTTCTCCCTCTATAAGGGTGGAATGCTACCCCCGTCGCCAGAATTGGTGAGGGGGTAGTATTCCAAAGCGTATGACACCTTACAAGACATATTTGGATAAAGCCAAACCTATTTAACCGCGATGTTCATAATGCACTTAAGAGTATATGGTATGGCAATATCATAGAACAGCTATAAGAACATGGCTCTGAAAGCTGCAGACAGGCTCAGCTCATACTAGAGCACCATCTCACACATAACCAAGCACTCTACCTCCAGGATTGTGAAGGCCTGCCATAGGAGTGACTTATAGGTTACTATGTGTCTATATATAGGTAGGTATAAGAATACTATACCTAAGCAAGGGGTGATTACACGACCTTGCCCCAGCTGAGTGATCCGCCAGTCTTGTCTATTTGTGTGGCCAGCCAGGGGTGGCATAATTCATGCTGCAGCCCCTGGTAGGCCTTGGATACACCTATGCCCTGAGTACCTAGGGTACACTTCTACAGGGGCTGACAAGGTGGACCAATTCCCAATTGTGTATGTACCTAGAGTACATGGCGTAAATTTAGAGAGAGTGCATCTGGGCTGTGGGTCTGATTTGCAGGCCCACAGCCACATCTAAGTCGAAAACCAGTAAAGCAAAGCAAAAAGTGTGGGAGACCATAGGAAGCAGACCCTACTCTCCTACACAACCCCCCCTCCCCTAACTTAGGGACATTAAACTAACCTTGACCAGTTGAGTCTTCATGTTCTAAGTGGAAATATCTGGAGAATCCATATGCATTTGCATGGTCAGTCGCATGTCTATGTTCCACTGTAAAGTCCATCCCCTGTAGGGAAATGGACCACCTAAGAAGTTTGGGGTTTTCACCCTTCATCTGATTTAGCCATAGGAAGGGCTTGTGGTTGGTCTTAATCTTGAAGTGAGTGCCAAACAAGTATGGCCTCAGCTTCTTCAGGGCCCAAACCACAGCAAAGGCCTCCCTCTCTATAGCTGACCAACGTTTCTCTCTAGGGGTCAGCCTTCTGCTTATGAAAGCAATGGGCTGGTCTTGACCATCTATATTCAGTTGCGAAAGTACAGCTCCCACACCCAACTCAGACGCATCTGTTTGGACTATTAACTCTTTGGAGTAATCTGGACTTTTCAGAATAGGTGCAGTACACATGGCCTGCTTCAGGTCATCAAATGCCTTTTGACAGCTAACTGTCCACTGAACTTTCTTTGGCATCTTTTTGGAAGTTAAATCATTCAGTGGTGTCACAATGGACCCATAGTTTTTAACAAACTTCCTGTAGTACCCAGACAGGCCCAAGAAAGCTCTGACCTGTGTCTGGGTGATTGGAGGAGTCCAGTCTCTGATGGTCTGGATCTTGCTCTCCAGTGGTTGAACCTGACCCCCACCTACCAGGTGGCCCAGGTACACAACCTTGCTCTGCCCGATCTGGCACGTTGTGGCCTTGATAGTGAGGCCTGCCTTCTGCAGGGCCTCCAAAACATTTCTCAGGTGGACCGGTTGATCCTCCCAGGTGGAGCTAAAGACAGCAATATCATCTAGATAAGCTGCACAATAGTCATCCAGTCCTGTGAGAACTTGATTCACCAGCCTTTGGAAAGTGGCAGGTGCATTCTTCAAACCAAAGGGCATTACCACAAATTGATAATATCCTCCTGGGGTTGAAAATGCGGTCTTGGCTTTTGCATCCTCAGCTAGTCTGATTTGCCAGTAGCCTGCTGTCAGGTCAAATGTGCTCAATAACTTGGCAGAAGCCAATCTATCAATGAGCTCATCTGCCCTGGGGATGGGACGGGCATCTGTCCTAGTGACAGCATTGAGACCTCTGTAGTCCACACAAAACCTCATCTCTCTCTTACCATCTTGGGTGTGAGGTTTTGGCACCAGGACTACTGGACTGGCCCAAGGGCTCTCTGAGGGCTCAATAAATCCCAGTTCCAACATCTTTTGGACCTCTGTCCTAATGCAGTCCCTGACATGGTCAGGTTTCCTGTAGATTTTACTCTTGACAGGCAGACTGTCACCAGTGTACACCTCATGGGTGCACCAGCTTGTCTGACTTGGGGTTAGGGAAAACAGATGTCTGAAGGACTGAATAACTTGTCTGCAGTCCTGTTGCTGATGTTCAGAGAGGCTGTCATCAAAGACTACACCATCTACTGAACCATCATCAGGGTTCTGAGTAAGCAGGTCTGGGAGAGGGTCACTCTCTTCCTCCTGCCCCTCATCTGTAGCCATGAGCAAGCCCATGTCTGCCCTGTCGACAAATGCTTTGAGTCTGTTGACATGAAGCACCCTGTGGGGGCTTCTGGGAGTCCCAAGGCCCACCAAGTAGGTGACTACTCCCTTCTGTTCAACTATTGTGTGGGGCCCAGACCATTTGTCCTGGAGTGCTGCTGGGGCCACTGGCTCCAACACCCACACTTTCTGTCCTGGCTGGTACACAGTCAGCACAGCCTTTTGGTCATGCCAAGCATTTTGAAGTTCTTGGCTAGCCTCAAGGTTTTTAGAAGCCTTCTCCATATACTCAGCCATCCTGGAGTGGAGACCAAGTACATAGTCCACTATGTCATGCTTAGGCTTTTTGAGAGGTAACTCCCATCCTTCCTTCACAAGACATAGGGGTCCCCTTACAGGATGCCCAAACAAAAGCTCAAAAGTGCTGTAGCCAACCCCCTTTTGTGGGACCTCTCTGTAAGCAAACATAAGGCAGGGTAAAAGGATGTCCCATCTTTGCCTCAGCTTTTCTGGTAACCCTTTTATCATCCCTCTGAGGGTCTTGTTGAATCTCTCTACAAGCCCATTGCACTGTGGGTGATAGGGGGTGGTGAACTTATAGTTGACACCACACTCCTTCCACATTGCAGTTAAATATCCTGACATGAAGTTTGCACCTCTGTCAGAGACAACCTCCTTTGGAAACCCCACTCTGGAGAAAACTCCAAGTAGGGCCCTTGCCACAACAGGAGCGGTTATGGTCCTCAGGGGAATAGCTTCTGGATACCTGATGGCATGATCCACTACCACCAGTATAAATCTGTGCCCAGATGCTGTTTGGGGGTCCATTGGTCCTACAGTGTCTATCCCCACTCTCTCAAAGGGTACCCCCACCACAGGTAGTGGTATGAGGGGGGCCTTTCTGGTGCCACCTGATTTGCCACTGGCTTGGCAGGTAACACAGGAGTGACAAAACTCCTTGGTATCTTCTGACATGTGGGGCCAGTAAAAGTGAGGGACACGCCTGTCCCAAGTCTTGTTCTGGCCCAGGTGTCCTGCTAAGGGAATATCATGGGCCAAGGTAAGAAGGAAGCCCCTAAATTGCAGAGGTATAACCAACCTCCTGGAAGCACCAGGCTTGGGGTCTCTAGCCTCTGAATAAAGGAGTCCATCATCCCAATACACTTTATGGGTACCTTGAGCACTCCCAGCAGCAGCCTGCTGTCTGAGGGGTTCAAGAGAGGAACAGTCTAATTGTGCCTGCCTCAGATCTGCCCTTGAGGGTCCCCCTGTCCCAAGAAACTCAACCTGATCAGGCTCAAGCTCTTCTAGGACAGTTCCCTCTTGGATCTCAGAATCACCCTCCTGGGAGGGCTGATCCTCAACCTGAGGCAGGGGGAAGGCACTGCCTTAACCTCTTGCTCTTTCTCTTGGGTGGTGTCTGGTCTATGGTTCCAAGATCCAGCACCTGTTCAGGTAGGAACTTTTTGGCCTGTGACCTGGTCACAGCAAGGACATGTGCTGATATTCCCAGCATTTCTGCATGGGTCCTATACTCCACCTCAGACCAGACTGAGGTTTCAAGATCATTACCTAACAGACACTCTACAGGATGGTCTGAACTCACAACAACTCTCTTGAGGCCAGTTACCCCTCCCCAGGAGAAGTTAACAACTGCAATACTAGGGGAGGTAGTGGCATTGCTAGCGTTGGTCACTAGGTAGGTCTCATCTAGTATGGTCTGGTCAGGATCCACAAAGTTAGGTGTCACCATGGTGAGACTGGCACAGGTGTCCCTGTAGGCCTGAGCCATCCTATCATTAATAAAAGGCGTCTCCCTGTACTTGCTCAGAGTACTGGGACTTACAGTAGAGGACATTGCTATGTCCCCATCACAGACAAGAACAGCCTGAGTTGGTACTCTGACCAGGCCAGAGTCCAACTCAGTTCCCAGGGTCAACCCTACTACACCCTTTTGCTGGGAACCACCACTAACAGCTGGACTAGGGGGAACAGTTGCCTTAGGGGCAATGGTGGTTGGTGCTTTGCCCTTCTTGGTGCACTCAGTAAACCAGTGAGAGACTGATTTACAGTATCCACACCAGGGCTTCTTTGGGCCTTCTTGTTTCTGTTTGTTCTTTTTGGAGCCACCCTCCCCCTGTGCCTTTTGGGGCCCTGGTGAAGACTTCTGGTCTTTTGGTTTCCGCACATTACCCTTCTGGTCTGCTTTTTCTGATCGCCCCCCTGGTTCTGGTTTTTCTGCTTAATCCTGGTTCCGACCCAATTGTCTGCCTTCTTTCCCAATTCTTGGGGAGAGGTCAGATCAGAGTCAATCAGGTACTGATGCAATAACTGGTTTTGACAGTTAAGGATTTGCTCTCTCATGATCAAATTATACAATCCTGTATAGTCCCTAACTTGACTTCCCAATATCCAGCCTTTCAGAGCCTTAGTGGCACAATCAACAAAATCAGTCCAGTCCTGAGTCTGTGTCTTCTGGGTATTCCTGAACAACAACCTATATTGTTCAGTGGTTAGGCCAAACCCATCAATCAGAGCACTCTTCAGGACAGAGTAGTTGTTAGCATCCCCATCACTAACTGTGAGGAGCTTATCTCTACCTTTTTCTGAAAAGGAGAGCCATAAGATTGCTGCCCACTGACTTTGGGGTACCTGCTGTACTTTGCAGGCCCTCTCCAAAGCAGTTATCGATTTGTGGATGTCATCCCCTTCTTTGTAGGGGGGCACCATCTTGCTTAGGTTTCTATTCTCATAGGACCGATCTTTATCCTTAGGGATATTGCTGCCACCAGTGGGTTCTAACCCACTCGCTCTGTGCTCTCTAGCACGAGCAAGTTTCTCTTTGGCCAAGGAAATTTCAAGTTCTTGCCTCTTAATCCTCAGAGCAGCCTCTCTCATTTTGGCCTCATGTTCCCTTCTCTGAGGGGAGGTCATCCCTCTCTGAGCAGGGCCATGAGAGCCATTTGAAGCATGAGATTGGAGAGATTCCCTGGAGTGGGATCTTCCTCTCCTCTGCCTATGGTTAAGCCCACTTGGGGGTCTGTATGGGGGCTGCCCATACTGACTCCCATGTATGCTTAGGTTAACTTGGCTAAGTCTTCTGACTGGGACCTGGCTGTTTGTCTCTAGATCAGAATCTTCCTCTTCCACCCCCTCTTCTTCCTCTGGTTCAATAATATCAGCATTATCATCTGAGGGAAGGACTTCATCTGCACTACCTGAGTCACCTGTCTTAGGTGGCTGTTGAGCATCATACTCTTCTAAGAGCTCAACCAGGAATCTGATGGTAGGGTTTGAACCCTGTTTTAGCCTTCTAGAAGTACACAATTGTCTAAATTCTTGGAAGGCTAAGGCTTCATATCTCGAAGCAGTCCTCAAGGGATCTACCTCTGCAGGCAGGGAACCGCTGGGGTTCACTGTCTGAGACATGCTTTCTAGTGAGGTGTGGTGTTGCACCTACCTACACTATTTGTTTTCCTACAGAACCTTTCTAGGAGTTGTAGTCAGGGTGTGCTAGGCCCAGGCTCTAAAACAGCTAAGTTCAGTAGAACTTAAGTATACTAAGACTTGTTTTTATATGTACCTATAGGTATACCTATGTGATCTTTCAAATGATATCTCAAGATTACAAGTGGTAAAACAACAGCAAGCTCTAATCCCAACCGCTGCACACCATTGTGAGAAGTTGGCCTGGTATATGATGTTCACTATTCTAGTAAACACCTTGCACCAGTCCAAACAACCCTTATGGGGATGGTTTTAAGTCAACCTTACAGACCAGCTATCCTAGTGCTAGCGTGGACAGAACAGTCTTAGGCTAAAAGACTCTTAAGGGCGTGTAAAGCCAGCTGTTTTACCATATGTAACCCCTTGAATATCAAATGAAAGGACACCACACAGGATATATATAAAATATATATGTATTTATTTACTAACACACTCCTCTTAACTCTTTATGAGATCAGAGGCCAAAGCACATAACAACATACTTAGTCAGAATACGTTAAGTTGCACAATTTACAATTAGGCCCTAGGGGCGAAGCAACCCATATATTAAGAAAGTGGTATAAGTACCCCATCACGAGAAAAGGAAAGGCCTAGGGCATCGCTGGGGCTACACTATCTGAACCTTAGTTTAGAAGTAGGAGGCCCACAGGCGGCGCGTGCAGTGTCTTTACACTCATGCGTGAGTCAATGCAAAGTCAATGGGAACTTAGAAGTTAGATTTAGAAGGATCTAGGACACTTTCGGTTTAGCTAGGAGGAAACAACTAAAAACCTAGACACTTGGATAGTCAATACCCTTGGGAGCACCGAAGTACTCGCGTTACCTCACCCACGGACAGCGGGTGCATAGGTGTGAAGATGTGTCGGGTTTCGTTGTTGAATCCTATGGAGCCTTGAAGAAAGATGCTGCAGGCGACCAGGAGGAATATGTCCGGGTGGATCCAAGGGTGGATCGAAAAGGAAGAGGACCTGAAAGCAGAGGGGACAGAGTCTGGGTCACTAGCCAGTGACCGGGTGGAACCAGGAAGGAACCAGACGACGTCGAGGAGCAATCAGGTGCTGTCTTGAAGCTGGTCTTTGCAGCCACGCGGACCAGGAGGCGTCGAGGACGACCAGGTGCTGGAGAGGAGCTGTCCCACAAAGGTTCTCGCAGATGGAGGGGTCGACTGCCAGATTGGAGTCAACAGGCCTTGGCAAAGGCAACCCACGCAGGATACAACAAAGGCTTCTGGTGCAGACCAGCAAGGTCTGGGGTGCTTCTCCTTTGCAGGGAAGCAAGGGCCAGTCTGGAGCAACCAGACCAGTGATGTAGATCAAAAGGATTGTCATCACAGAGGCTACTAGCCAACGGGCCAGCAACCGGTCAACGCGTCAAGCAGAACACAAGCAGAAGGGCCCCACGCAGAACTCGGGGAGTGTGGAGGGCTGATCTTCGGTGGAGGTAGAGCTCGGGTTTGGGGTTTCTCAGTCCCCAGTGCACAGCTTCGAGGATGCCTCAGGAGCTGCACAGTTAGCAAATTGCAGGCTTTCCAAGATGTCCGGTCCCACGTGTCTCGTCGCCTCCACGGATCTCAGCTATGCTGCAGTCGTCAAGAGAGGGTCAGAGAGGTCTGGAAGTCTGGGTCTTGTCAGGCTCTGTGCTCGGGTTCCGGCGGGAACGTCGACAAAGCAAGCCGTTGATTTGCTGGATGGTGCCTGGTTGCCCAGGGTGGTCAATCCTTGGCCACAAGGGAGATTCTTCAGTCTTCAGCTTCAGCAGAATGTCGAAGGTCCAGAGTTTCGTGTCAAGTTTCGATTCAGGATTAATCTCAAGACTCAGGACTCAGCTCCTACCTTTATACAACTAAAAGGGGCTGGATTACTTTCTAGGTCCCTCCTATGGGTGGGACCAGGAAGGGGGGTGGTTACACCCCCTCTCCTTTGTCCAGTTTCGCGCCAGAGCTGGGGCTGGAGTGCCCCAGCAACCGGTTTGAACCGGGGTATGCATGGAGCACCTAGGGTGCCCCAGGCAATGTCTCAATCTATTAAGCCCTCCCTGTCCCAATACACAAAGTCCTGTCTGGGGTGGTGCTCGCACCTCTCCAGGCAGGAAGCCTATTTTCCAAACCTCCGTGACTGGAAGGACTCTCAGCAGCAGGAGGTCAGACTTGTGTCGGTGGCAGCAGCGTCCATTTTGTGACGCTGGGGCTCTGGTTAACTTTGACCGGGATAGTCAGCAACAACATCTCTTCTCCCTCTATAAGGGTGGAATGCTACCCCCATCACCTGAATTGGCGAGGGGGTAGTATTCCAAAGCGTATGACACCTTACACGACATGTTTGGATAAAGCCAAACCAAAGTTAGCATTTAACCGCGAGGTTCATAATGCACTTAAGAGTATATGTTATGGCAATATCATAGAACAGCTATAAGGACATTGTTCCGAAAGCTGCAGACAGGCTCAGCTCATGCTAGAGCACCATCTCACACATAACCAAGCACTCTGCCTCCAGGATTGTTAAGGCCTGCCATAGGAGTGACTTATAGGTTACTATGTGTCTATATATAGGTAGGTATAGGAATACTATACCTAAGCAAGGGGTGATTACACGACCTTGCCCCAGCTGAGTGATCAGCGAGTTGTGTCCATTTGTGTGGCCAGCCAGGGGTGGCATAATACATGCTGCAGCCCCTGGTAGGCCTTGGTTACACCTATGCCCTGAGTACCTAGGGTACACTTCTATAGGGGCTGACAAGGTGAACCAATTTCCAATTGTGTATGTACCTAAAGTACATGGTGTAAGTTTAGAGAGAGTGCATCTGGGCTGTGGGTCTGATTAGCAGGCCCACAGCCACATCTAAGTCGAAAACCAGTAAAGCAAAGCAAAAAGTGGGGGTGGCCATAGGAAGCAGACCCTACTCTCCTACAGAGAACACATAAGGTAAGTAAGAACAAGAGTTAAGTCCCACAAGGGAATGTCAGGCATGGCCCACACACGGAGCTGCTAGTGCCGGTAGGCTCACCTGAAGCTTCGCCCGCTTCCAGCTCCGGCTTCCCTTCTTCGCCGAGCCTCTGATGCTGTCGGATGCTTGGAAATCAAATATCTGCGAACGGCGTAGATGGGGGAGAAATGTGTGCGTGCTGCCTGCTGAATCCCGCTGAGTTCCGTTGAGCCCCACTGTGCAGTTGTGCATTACGCCATTATTGAGGACGAGGACGGCTGAACATCAACGGGTCTGGTTTTTGCTTCACTGTCCTCTCTGTTACCATTGGCCTTTACTTGTCTTTGCTCCGAAGTGCTACACAGCCGCACCTCTACGCTACAGCTGATGCTCCCAGCTGACGCTCCCAGCCTGCGGCGAAGAGCCCTCCATTTATCGGCTCCGCAGGACGTTTCAGTCCCAGGTCTGGCCACCGGCTCTGCTACTGCTACCGTTTTGTATACACCGGGGGGGAAAACCTTCAGGGCTCTTCTTCTCCCCTCCTCCCACCATTACAGATCGGGGAACTCAGAGGTAAGGAGGGGGTGATGAGTGGAGTGGAGACAAAACAATAACACTATAACAGCAGCTAACAACAGTGTGAGGGGGAAAGATGTTCCAGAGGGATACTAAAGCGTAATTAAGTGGAAAAGGTGGTCAGAGGTACTGCAATCGTAGATCCAGGAGGGGAAATACTTACTGGCAAACCGCGGAAACAGCAAGCTCAGCACCAGACAGCATTCTATATAGTATTCTATACTGCCTCTTTCATCCTCACATATAGTACTTTTCGGTCCACTGGCCTATTGTGTTACTACGGCGTTACTGCACACTACTATTCATAGGCTGAACAGTTTCAAGGCGGTTAGTAACTAACTAGTACCTAATACACAAGTTACTTACCTTCGGTAACAATATATCTGTAAGAAACAGTAGTTAGTGTTCGATTCCTTACCTTAGAATATCCCCAGGTGTCAAACTGGATCCGGAAAGTTTTGCGTAGCAGTACTCCTGCGCGTCGGTAGGCATCGTCTGCGGCTCCGTGTGCATCGTCGGAGTACTTAGAGGCTGCCCTCGCACGCTGACGTCAGTTCTTATACACAGCTTTTCCCGCCAGAAACGCAGAGCCATGATAAAAACCAACACTGGTGCCATGAAACTAGGGCCCTCAAGGGAATACCTTAACCCTAGATATCGGTTCACAGAACGGGGAGGATGGGTGGGGCGGTAAGGAATCTAACACTAACTACGGTTTCTTAGAGATATATCGTTACCGAAGGTAAGTAACTTGTGCATCTGAAAGAAACAGGTTAGTGTTAGATTCCTTACCTTAGAATAGATACCCCAGCAATACCAACCCGGTGGTGGGTCTGCGAACCAATGATCACACCAGAAAGTCCTGGAGAACAGAACGGCCAAAAAAACCATCTTTCCGGACTTGGCTGTCCAGGTAGTAGTGTCTAGCGAACGTGTGCAGCGAGGCCCACGTAGCTGCCTGACAGATGTCCTGCAAGGGGACTCCCCGACCCAGGGCAGTAATAGCCGCCGTGGCCTGAGTGGAATGGGCACGTAGCCCCACAGGAGGCTCCTTTTTAGCCAGTGAATAACAAGCCTTTATGCACAAAACGACACATCGAGAAATGGTCTGTTTGTGCACCGCCCGCCCCTTCTTAGCGCCCACGTAACCAACAAAGAGCTGGTCATCCACCCGGAACTGGCAAGTGTGGTCCAGATAGAATGAGATCGCACGTTTTGGGTCTAGACGGTGGAGCCTCTCTTCCTCTTTCGAGGGATACGGAGGCGGAAAGAAGGTGGGCAAGGTGATGGACTGCCCAATGTGGAATGCAGTGACTACTTTGGGCAGGAAAGAGGGACGTGTTCTCAAGACAACTTTGTCCGGAAGGACAGAAAGGAAAGGAGGCTTAGAAGATAGAGCCTGGAGCTCACTCACCCTTCTGGCAGAGGTGATGGCAACCAGGAATGCAGTCTTAAGAGTAAGAAGACGGAGAGGACAATTGTGAAGTGGCTCAAAGGGAGCGCACATCAGATAAGTCAGAACAAGATTCAAGTCCCACTGAGGCATCACTAAAGGGACAGGAGGAAACATGTGAGTGATGCCCTTCAAGAATCAATTTACAACAGGGGACTTGAAAAGAGAAGGCTGATCAGGAAGCCTTAATAAGGCTGAAATGGCAGAGAGGTAGCCTTTGACAGTGCCCAGAGCAGAGCCCTGCTGGGCAAGAGAAAGAAGAAAGAGGAGAACCTCTGATAGGGGGGCAGAGAGTGGATCCACAGCCTTTGCTGTGCACCATGCCACAAATTTGTTCCACCTGCAGGCGTATACCGTTTTTGTGGAGGGACGCCTGGCTGCCAGAATGACATCACAGACTTCAGGAGGCAAGTCAAATGGCCTCAACTGCCGCCGCTCAATCTCCACGCATGGAGGTGGAGGCTGGACAGGTTCGGGTGGAGGACCGTCCCATGCTGCTGCGACAGAAGGTCCTCCTGAAGTGGCAGACGAATCGGGGGATCAACTGACATGCTGAGTAGCTTGGGATACCAGTATCTTCGTGCCCAGTCCGGAGCCACAAGGATGACTTGGGACCGGTCGTGCCTGATCTTCTTCAGCACTCTGGGCAGATGTGGTATAGGCGGAAAGGCGCACAATAGACCGCAGCTCCACTCGCGACGAAAAGCTGATGACATTGCGTGTTCTTTTTGGTGGCGAATAGATCTAACCAAGGCTCTCCCCATCGCTGAAAGAGGCCTTGCGCCACGTCCGATCTCAGACGCCATTCGTGATCCATCATGCACCGGCGGCTGGGTTTGTCCGCCCTGGCGTTCAGAGAACCTGCCAGGTGTTGAACCACCAGGGTGACGCCCTAGTGTTCCAGCCATTGCCAGAGGTGCAGAGAATCCTGACAAAGGGTCCAAGACCCCACCCGCCCTGTTTGTTGCAGTACCACATGGCGGTGGTGTTGTCCGTGAACACCTGCACTACACTTCCCCGGACAGAGGGAAGGAATGCCTTCAGTGCAAGTCGGATCCCCCGCAGCTCCAGAAGGTTGATATGGACCCGGGACTCCGCCGGAGACCAGAGGCCTCCGTTCTCCGCCTCTCCCATGTGGCCCCCCCAGCCCAGGAGAGATGCATCAGTCACCACTACATGCTCCGGTTGGGGTAGGGAGAGGGATCTGCCGCTGACCCAATCAGGGTCCGTGAGCCACCTCTGCAACTGTCTCGCAGTGCCCTCTGAGATCAGGACTTGGTTGGACAGGTTGCTCTGATGCTGGGCCCACTGAAACTTCAGGTCCCACTGCAGAGCCCGCATCCGCCACCTGGCGTGATGCACCAGAAGGATGCAGGAGGCCATCAGCCCCAGAAGCCGCATCGTCAACCTGACCGAGACTCAGGATGAAGGCAGAAAGATCGGAATCAGTGCCTGAATATCCCAAACCCGCTGCTCGGGAGGATAAACCCGAAACTGCGCCGAGTCGAGAACCGCTTCGATGAAGAGGAGCTTCTGAGGGGGACAAAGGTGAGACTTCGGCACATTGATGGAGAACCCCAGCAGGTGCAGGAGGTCGGCCGTAGTCTGGAGGTGGCTGACGACTGTCTGGAGCAGGCCCGCTTTCAACAACCAGTCATCGAGATAAGGGAAGACTGACACCCCTAATCTGCGCAGATGAGCTGCGACCACCGCCACTTTCGTGAACACCCGAGGGGGCGCTGGTAAGGCCGAAGGGGAGCACAGTAAACTGGAAGTGCTCGCGGCCTACCGTGAACCGCAGGTAAAGTCGGGGAGCCGGCAGGACGGGGATGTGAAAATATGCGTCCTGCAAGTCCAACGCTATCATCCAGTCTTCTGGGTCTAGGGCAGCTAAGACCAGAGCCAAAGTCAGCATCTTGAACTTCTCCTTCCGGAGGAAGCCGTTGATGTTCCACAGGTCCAAGATAGGGCGTAGACCCCCTTTGCCCTTCTTGGGTACCACAAAGTAGTGGGAGTAACAACCACACCCTACTTCTGGCCCAGGAACGCGCTAGATGGCCCCCTTGGCCAAGAGGGCCGTAACTTCCTCTTGCAGAAGTTGCAAGTGATCCCCCGACACGCGTTGGCACTGCTGTGGCATGGCTGGAGGGGTCGCCTCGAAGGGGAGGGAGTAGCCCCTTCGGACGATTTGCAGCACCCACCTGTCCGAAGTGATGGAGCGCCAGTGGAGGAGGCGATGGTGAACCCTGCCCCCCACTGGCATCGAATGGGACTGAAAGCTTGGACTAGGAAGGCTTTGAGGCGGATGCTGCGGTGGGTGTATGTAGACTGGCCTCGCCGCTGTCCCCTGGCACCGCCACGGCGGTTACCATGTCCACCGCCGCGCTAAATGTTAGTCTGCGGCCCGTGGCTGGCAGGACATGAGGAGGCGCCCCTTCCTTGGCCATGAAAGGAGCAAAAGGCAGAAGTTTGCTGTTGCTGGCCCGACAGGCCCAAGGACTTGGCTGTAGCCCTGGAGTCCTTGAAACGCTCAAGCGCACTGTCTGCATTTTCGCCTAAGAGGCGACGGCCATCAAACGGCATGTCCATGAGGGAATTCTGGACATCAACCGAAAAGTTGGCGGACCTCAGCCAGGTGTGGCGGCGAACCGCCACAGTCGTGGAAATTGCCCTGCCCAGTGTGTCCGTTGTATCCAGCCCACATCGGATAGAGTACCGTGCTGCATCCCGCCCTTCCGCAAGGGCTTGAGCAAGTTTGACCCGGGCCTCCTGCAGGCAATCTGGCAGCACGTCCTCGACCATGTCCCACAGAGAGTGGGTATAACGGCCCAAAAGGCAAGCGGTATTGACCGACCGCAACCCCAAAGTGAGGAGAACAGCTTCTTACCGAACTGTTCACACCTTTTGGATTCCCGATCAGGTGGAGCAGTCGGGAATGCGGTCTGGGAGTTAGAGGCCTGGATAACCAGGCTTTCGGGGTGGGGTGGGGGGACAGGAAGCTAGGGTCGCCCGGGGCTGGGCAGTGGAGTCTGGCCACGTTCCGATCTACAGGCGGACCTGTAGCGGGCCTGTACCAAGTGCCCAACAGAACGTCAGAAAAGGCCTCATTAAACGGCAGTAGAGGCTCCGAAGAGCTTGCCTGCGGTTTAAGGACTTCGGTGAGGAGGTTAGTCCTCATGGCCGCGACGGGGAGCTCAAGACCCAAGGCCTTGGCCACCCTAGTCAGCACCACCCTGTAAGCAGCCCCCTCCTCCGTAGCCACAGTAGGAGGGGAGACCAAGCCAGTGTCGGGCGAAGTGTCCAAACCACTGGCGTCCCCTAGATCCACTGCCCAGTCCTGATACGACTGGCACTCCCGTGCTAGAGGGTCCTCAGACCCGTCCCAATCCTCCTTGTCTCCCATCTCCTGATAGTCAGGTGCATAGGATGGGGCCGGATCATAGAAGAATTGCTCTTCTCTCAGCTTCGAATGCGGCGTCGGCGCGACGCCGGTCCGGAGCCGGATCAGGACCAAGGGAGGGACCGGGGATGACGTCGTCCGAGGACGGCATCGGGGGCGACACCCTGGGGGTCGGCGCCGGCGGAGGGGTCGTAAGGTCAACCAGCTGCGACCCTGTTCTGGACCCAGATCCGGTGGGGCCCTGCAGCGTCAGGACCGAAGTCACCGACGGCGCCAGGGCCGAAGCACCCTACGGCGCCGGGGCCAAAGCCCCCGGGCGGCTTGGGCTCCCAGTCGGGGCCGCGGGGCCCGAAGGACACACAGCCGGACCCGACTGAGGAGAGAGCGACCTCATGGCCATGAGGAAGGCATCGATCTCCTCTGGCGTCGCTTTCAGCCCAGGGACCGGCGGGTATGGGGCTGGCAGCGGCACCTGCGGCTCCGGCGGAGCCGCGTGGGCGGTGTCGCCCGAACACCTGGCCGCATCGCCCGAGCATCAGGGGGAGTGGGAAGAGCGATGTCGTCTCTTCGACTTCTTGTGCCTCTTACCGGAGGACTTGGAGCCCGACGAATGGTGTCAACTCGCCGAGCTGCGATGAATGTGGCCCCGCAATCGGTCCTTCGACCTCCTCCTCGACCTGGACCGTGAATGGCGCGGGGCCGACTGCCGGAGCTCGAGGCGCTTACGGGACCGCTCCCGCCTACCCTTCGACGTCAAGACCTGGCAGTCGGGGCACGACTTGTCGTCATGGTCGGCCCCAAGGCAATACAGGCACCGGTGATGGGGGTCGGTAACTGACATCAGTCAGTTGCAATCGGCACAGGGCTTGAACCCGGGCATCCTTACCGTAACCGATAGTCTTACGTTTCGAAACAGGATCAAAAAGATCGAAAAAAGTTAGTCAAAAAGTGACTAAGGAGTACTGCTTTTTCTGGATCTGCACTTGCTGGTGCGGAAAAAATAATAACTGACGTCAGCGCGCGAAGGCGGCGTCTAAGTATTCTGACGACGTCATCCCGGCGCCAACGACGCCGACGACGGACGTGGAGCCGCAGACTAAGCCTACCGACGGGCAGGGGTACTGCTACGCAAAACTTTCTGGACCCAGTCTTACGACTTGGGTATTCCAAGATAAGGACTCTAACACTAACCTGTTTCTTTCAGATACAGATTAGCTTCCTATAGTCTGCCTCTATAGGTGTATACCTATAGTATACCTGCAGTTTGGACTGTTGTGTTCCCTCCCTGCATATAAAATAAAATGCGCACAAAACAACCCAAACCAGGAAGAAAAAAAAAAGGAAACATCAGAGATGTCCGGGCAGGCAACCACACCCTCTCCAGCCCCAACATGAGTAAGAAGAGGACAGAGAACCACACAACAGAGAATGGAATTAAAGGCCAAGGCCCTAGCCAGGAGAGGAAAACGGCATGGGCAGAATTACTCCACGGACCCTATCAACCCCATAGATCCATTGAGTGATGGACACTCAACCTGAAGATGTTCCTGACCCAGCACTGGCCTCTTTAAACTATACAGAATGGCTCCAGAAAGCTTTTAATAGTATAATACCTTATAAAATAGCCTCCAAAAACAGGAAGGTCCCCTCCGACCCTTGGTTCTGGCACTGAGACTGGAGAAACAACGCTGTAGAAAACCGGAAAGGCGATGGCGCCAAGAATATGACATTGAGGAGAAAAATCGCTATAAGGTGGCATTGACAAAATATAAATATCTCATAATAACATAAAAAAGCAACTTCTACACTAAGAAAATAGAAACAGCACAAGATTCCACAAAACAGCTGTTTCAGGTAGTTTCCAAACTGACAGCACCAGCGGATAACTCCTCTAAGTGGACATCCCAATCACTCTGCGATTCGCTAGCCAGCTATTTTCAGGACAAGGTGGGGCAAATCTACTCCAACTTCACAGCCCCCGCGGAGAGTGAGAATCAGTTGGCGGATAATGGCAAGAGTGGAGACAGCCCCAACTTTATGGAATTCAGGTCACTTTCAGTAGAACCGATCTTGGATCTGGCTATTGCGGTCAAATCAGGCTCTCCATCTGATCCGTACCCCCCTTCAGTCCTGAATTTGATCCAGACCGAATAGGTTCCAACCTAGCGAGTATCAATAAGTCAATGTTTGGAACAGGCACCTATCCCTCACTATGGAAAAAGGCCAGTATTTTGCCACTATTAAAAAAAAAACTATCTTGATCCAGAAGAGACCAAAAATGATCGCCCTATAGTGCGGCTCCCTTTTCCGTCTAAACTTATTGAAAAGGTTATGAATACTCAGCTGGCGCAATTTATTGAAGAAAACAAGCTGTTAGATGACACACAGTTTGGCTTTAGAAAAGGCCATAGCACCAAAACCGCTCTCATTAAAGCATTGGATGAAATTAGGTTTGTGCTTGACAGAGGAGATGCCGCAGCACTGGAGCTACTGGATCTATCGGCAGCATTTGACACGCTTGATCATGCCACGTTGATCAACCGTGTCTTTGCCATTGGCATCAGGCACAAGGCTAAAGCCCTTCTGTCTTCTTTTTTATCTAATTGTACCCAGTCAGTTAAGCTGGGTGACTTCAATTCACCCGTTTTTTCACTCCCATGTGAGGTTGCACAGGCATCTTCCCTAAGTCCAACTTTATTCAACATATACGTAACCGACTTAGCACAAGTAATCAAATCTTTTGGGATGGGTCTTACATCATATGTGAATAAATACAACAATGGCAACAGTTTCAAGGAGCGCACAGCAAATTTAGGAAAGTAATTCGCAAAGTATAGTTGGTGCTCAAAGTAGATACGGGTCCGTTGCCACGACACCAAACAAAACCACCAAGGTGGTTCGACCAAATAAACAATTAATCCGCCAAGCACTCAAATAATTAATTAAAGTCCACAATTGTATTTTCTTTCTTCAAGTTTTTCTTTTCTTTATTCTTTACCTCTTCTTCTTCCAACGTAATTTCCAAAACAGCCAACACGTGTTTCGTCTTAGCCAGTCTATGACATACAGACTTCTTCAGGGCTGTAAATAATTATAATATTCATAATTGTAACCTAAATCTGAAATAATATTATGTACAACAATTCTTTACCTTTGTAAGGACCACCGAGTCACATATAGACCCTAAGCCAAGTATGAAACTAAAGTCACCATAGTGAAATAAGAATTGAGTTGCCAAGTAGGCAAGACCCAATTGTAGATTCCAAAGTTAGAGTGATAGCCAATATATCTTAGCTAATTAGACCTACCCTTATGAGGTCCAATTGAATTTATATACGATAGGTCCTATCCACTAAATTCCAATTCAGCGTTTAGCTATAACAACAAACAACACGGCCCCAATCATAGGCTATAACTTTTATATCCAGTTAATATCATATCTTACACATTATGCTATGTTTCTCACTTAGCTCACCTTGTACTCTGTAAAGTGCGATCTTGTAGCACGATCTCATTTTGTAGCAGTAATAGTTAGGTATCCATTCCCTTGATTCGTTATTCTAGAATAACGAAATATAATAAATATACTAATATTGACATCCTATATCCTACTGATCTTGTTATAACTGCTAGTCACATTGGCTACCTGTATTTAATTCTTATCGTAAACTCTGAAGTAAATATCAATCTTGGTCCGTGATTCTGTAAAGTAAATGTTGCCAAACTTAGTATTTCGTAAACTTATAGGTCCCAATTCTGAGATTAAAGTTATGCCCATTTCAAGTCTCACTCACCGCCTCGATAATTATCTAGCGTGCTAGGTCAGCGCCATCTTGCAATGGCTTTTTATAGTCTTAAATTCTAGGTGCCATCTTTGCCTAGTGTTTCTATTGTTTGGTTACTATCGATTAATGTTGCAAGTCCTTGATTTCATATTACCTCTTCATAAGTTATTAATTACTAAGTACAATGATAGAAACGAATACATTGTATGCAAAGTCTATATATCGTTCGGCGGACTATAGTTCCGCCATTTTGAGTTGGGCTAGAGTCCCCAATGATTTCGTCTTTTACCTTTATACTTCCGATTGTTATATATGGTTTAATTTTATCTCAATTTTCATGCACTAGTTAGTCGTGCAATTGTAATAGTCGGGCACACTGTTTTTATAGTATTGGACCACATTTTCACTGCATAATATTTAAATTACGCATTTCCTAATATTTTATTTGTGTTTATCCTATTACTTTATAGATGGGCAATCTTTAATCACTTTGTGCTTAATGATTATAGCTACTTGCAGATACTTAGTTTAGAGCCTACTACTTTCTTATTGCCAACTATCGTTATCATTAATGCCTTATAGATACAGATAACAAAGTATAGCAGATGATTGGGGGTGTTGATTAGTATATTTACTAATTAAAAGTTTTTTCTTTTTATCTTTTATCGTACAGATAAGTAAATTAGGGGTGGGGAAAGGTACAGGCAGGATAGCAGCGGATAAGATCAGAGACATATTATACAGTATTACAGCATACTCTATATAGTATCATAATTACTCAAAACTTGTAATGCATAATATTCTGTTCTTAAATCAGTAAATACATTTCACTCCTGTCCTAGATAATATTCAAACTCATGATCAATGTTTAAGCCAAGTTCGACTGCTCTGAGCTTCATCAGCCACATTACTTCTCTACGTCTCAATTGTATCATTCTATTGCCACCTCTGGGGTCTCTCTTAACATGATCAATACCGTGATAGCTAAATATGTGCTTATCTTTCTCCTCATGGTTCCTTACCATGTGTGATGCTACAGGGTAGCGAGTATCTCCTGGTTTTATTGCTCTGAATTGTTCCACCATTCTTTCTTTCAGCTTTCTTATCGTGCTGCCTACATAGATCTTTTTGCAGGTACACACAATTACATAAACCACATATGTGGTATCACAGTTAATAAAATGATCAATAACATATTCTCCAGTATTATTATAGTTGAAGGTCTTAACTTTCTTTTTCGCCCACCTACACGAGCTGCACTTGCCACATTTGTGGAATCCCTTTGTACTTGCCGTAAGCCAATCTGGTTCCGTTATCTTTATAGGGTAGCTTGGGCTAACATAATTGGAAATAGTGCGACCTTTTCTGAATGTCACTCCTGGTGTATTACCAACGTATGGAAAAAAGATCTTTGTCCATGCTAAGTAGATACCAATGTCTCTTCAAGATATTATACAGGTGTGCACTATCAGAGCTATAATATGTAATCAGTCTTAGTCTAGCTTTACCTGTAGTTTCAGTACATGGTTTACTAGTCAGTGTTTTACTCCTCTTTAATTTCTTGGCCCTTTCAATTGCTTTCTTTACTACTTTACTTTGATGACCTCGTTTTATAAATCTTCATGTAAGGTCTACAAGGTTGTTCTCATTAGTACAGTTGCGCCTCGCCCTAACCATCTCTCCGTAGGGGATGGCATTCTTCTAACTGTTAGGGTGGCAACTTTTGGCGTGCAGTACAGCATTACAACTTGTTGGTTTCCTGTACATACGACTGCACAGTTTTCCATTATCTATGAATAGTTCTATGTCTAAGAAAGTGATGTTACTGGTATTAAAATTAGTAGTACATTTTAGATTCAGTCTATTATCATTTATGTAATGAAAGAAGTCTTTGAGGTCATCTTCTGAACCTGTCCAAATTAACAGACAGTCGTCTATATATCTTCCCCAATAATGGATATACTGTATCCACTTTTCTCCAGATGGGCCCCAGATTCTCTCCGCCTCGAACCATCCCATAAAGAGGTTCACAAAGGATGGAGCGAATCTAGAACCCATCGCAGTACCAAGACGCTGTCTGAACCACGGATCGTCAAAAAGAAAGACATTGTTGTGTAATACCATTTCTGTCATTTTTAGTACCATCTGTGTATGATCGTAAAATTCTGCTGGTCTTCTACTTAAAAAGTAGTCAAGTGCATTTAACCCTAGATCATGATCAATATTCGTATATAGTGACACTACGTCTAGTGTCACTAATATCATCCTTTCATCCCATACTGAATCTTGCAACAGGTTTAACACATGTTTGGTGTCTTCAATAAAAGATGGTAAGTTACGAATATGTATCTGCAAAAATGTATCTACATACTGGGATAAACGTTCAGTCGGTCCTCCAATCCCTGAAATGATAGGTCTACCTGGGGGATTCTCTCTACATTTATGTATTTTTGGCAATGTATACATACATGGGGCCCTAGGAGTTGTAACCCGCAAGTATGTATATTCATCATGATCTAGAAGTGCTAAATCATACCAAATCTTAAGTTGGTCATTGATAGTCTTAGTCAGAGGTACCAAGGGGTTGCTGGTTAACTTCTCATAATATTTAACATCATTCAACTGTAACATTACCTCCCTTTTATAGTCAACAGTATTGAGGATTACTACATTCCCTCCCTTGTCCGCTCTGCGTATGGTTAATTCTGAATTTCTTGTTAGTTCCCTAAGTGCAGACCTTTCTCCTTTTGTTAAATTATCATTATACGGTCCGAATTTCTCGTAACATTTTCTGTCAATTACCTTATCAATATCTTGATTAACAGCTTTATAGAAAGCCTCTATTGTAATTCCAGATGTGATATTAGGCGTCCATTTGGATTTCTCTTTAAGCCCACTCCCCTCACTCAGAAATCTATCAAGTTCTAGATCATCCAATAGTTTGGTCATAGTAATAGGATCATCTTCTTTCTCAGTGATGGAGAGTAGTAATTGAGTCTCTTTCAGTTCTTGTATGGTAATATTACTCAAAGGTTTTATTCTTTCGCCTTTCTGTTTTTCTGGTACATTTGCAAAATACTTTTTTAGTCTGAGTTTTCTGACAACTCTGAACAGGTCTATTTTCGTCATATACCAATCAGAGTTAGCCATAGGACAGAAGCCCATACCTTTACTCAGTAAACTTCTCATATCATCAGTTAATTCTATAGATGACAGATTAACAATCTCAATTTCTTCAGTATCTTTTACATCACCGCCTGATGTAAAAGATACTGACCGCCTGGACCTCGTCCCGAATGGTTGCTCCCCCACGCTCCCTGGCTCCTGCTTGCAATCCTCTTTCCAGCGCCCACAGCTGAAGCGATTTCAATCAGCCCTCGTGTGTGGTATCGTAGCTCCTGTGACTCTTTGGCTTCACTGACTCATAGCGCTCTGTGCTTTGCTCATTGTAGTGGCGCTTTAACGTAACTGCATTTGCCCACAGCTGAGGCACACTCAATCAGCCCTCGTGTGGAATTTCATAGCGCTTTGTGCTTTGCCCATTGTAGTGGCGCTTTAACGTAGCTGCATTTGCCCACAGCTGAGGCACCTTCAATCAGCCCTCGTGTGGAATTTCATAGCGCTTTGTGCTTGGCTCATTTGGGTAGCGCTTGAACATAACTGCATTTGGTAGCGCTTTTTACATATTCGCAGCAGTATTCAGTCCTTTGCGCTTTCACTGCTTACAGTGCATTCCTTCATAGCTGGCATTGTACTGTGTTGGTTTCGATTCCTATCCCTCCCACCATTTTGTTGTTGTGCTTTCCCCTGGCCCGCCTCCCAGCTGACCCGCCCACCCACGAACAGAGAGCCCTCCACCTCCAAGAGAAGACTGTGACCGCCTGGACCTCGTCCCGAACGGTTGCTCCCCCACGCTCCCTGGCTCCTGCTTGCAATCCTCTTTCCAGTGCCCACAGCTGAAGCGATTTCAATCAGCCCTCGTGTGTGGTATCGTAGCTCCTGTGACTCTTTGGCTTCACTGACTCATAGCGCTCTGTGCTTTGCTCATTGTAGTGGCGCTTTAACGTAACTGCATTTGCCCACAGCTGAGGCACCTTCAATCAGCCCTCGTGTGGAATTTCATAGCGCTTTGTGCTTTGCCCATTGTAGTGGCGCTTTAACGTAGCTGCATTTGCCCACAGCTGAGGCACCTTCAATCAGCCCTCGTGTGGAATTTCATAGCGCTTTGTGCTTGGCTCATTTGGGTAGCGCTTGAACATAACTGCATTTGGTAGCGCTTTTTACATATTCGCAGCAGTATTCAGTCCTTTGCGCTTTCACTGCTTACAGTGCATTCCTTCATAGCTGGCATTGTACTGTGTTGGTTTCGATTCCTATCCCTCCCACCATTTTGTTGTTGTGCTTTCCCCTGGCCCGCCTCCCCGCTACCGCCTCCCAGCTGACCCGCCCACCCACGAACAGAGAGCCCTCCACCTCCAAGAGAAGACTGTGACCGCCTGGACCTCGTCCCGAACGGTTGCTCCCCCACGCTCCCTGGCTCCTGCTTGCAATCCTCTTTCCAGCGCCCACAGCTGAAGCGATTTCAATCAGCCCTCGTGTGTGGTATCGTAGCTCCTGTGACTCTTTGGCTTCACTGACTCATAGCGCTCTGTGCTTTGCTCATTGTAGTGGCGCTTTAACGTAACTGCATTTGCCCACAGCTGAGGCACCTTCAATCAGCCCTCGTGTGGTATTTCATAGCGCTTTGTGCTTTGCCCATTGTAATGGCGCTTTAACGTAGCTGCATTTGCCCACAGCTGAGGCACCTTCAATCAGCCCTCGTGTGGAATTTCATAGCGCTTTGTGCTTGGCTCATTTGGGTAGCGCTTGAACATAACTGCATTTGGTAGCGCTTTTTACATATTCGCAGCAGTATTCAGTCCTTTGCGCTTTCACTGCTTACAGTGCATTCCTTCATAGCTGGCATTGTACTGTGTTGGTTTCGATTCCTATCCCTCCCACCATTTTGTTGTTGTGCTTTCCCCTGGCCCGCCTCCCAGCTGACCCGCCCACCCACGAACAGAGAGCCCTCCACCTCCAAGAGAAGACTGTGACCGCCTGGACCTCGTCCCGAACGGTTGCTCCCCCACGCTCCCTGGCTCCTGCTTGCAATCCTCTTTCCAGCGCCCACAGCTGAAGCGATTTCAATCAGCCCTCGTGTGTGGTATCGTAGCTCCTGTGACTCTTTGGCTTCACTGACTCATAGCGCTCTGTGCTTTGCTCATTGTAGTGGCGCTTTAACGTAACTGCATTTGCCCACAGCTGAGGCACCTTCAATCAGCCCTCGTGTGGAATTTCATAGCGCTTTGTGCTTTGCCCATTGTAGTGGCGCTTTAACGTAGCTGCATTTGCCCACAGCTGAGGCACCTTCAATCAGCCCTCGTGTGGAATTTCATAGCGCTTTGTGCTTGGCTCATTTGGGTAGCGCTTGAACATAACTGCATTTGGTAGCGCTTTTTACATATTCGCAGCAGTATTCAGTCCTTTGCGCTTTCACTGCTTACAGTGCATTCCTTCATAGCTGGCATTGTACTGTGTTGGTTTCGATTCCTATCCCTCCCACCATTTTGTTGTTGTGCTTTCCCCTGGCCCGCCTCCCCGCTACCGCCTCCCAGCTGACCCGCCCACCCACGAACAGAGAGCCCTCCACCTCCAAGAGAAGACTGTGACCGCCTGGACCTCGTCCCGAACGGTTGCTCCCCCACGCTCCCTGGCTCCTGCTTGCAATCCTCTTTCCAGCGCCCACAGCTGAAGCGATTTCAATCAGCCCTTGTGTGTGGTATCGTAGCTCCTGTGACTCTTTGGCTTCACTGACTCATAGCGCTCTGTGCTTTGCTCATTGTAGTGGCGCTTTAACGTAACTGCATTTGCCCACAGCTGAGGCACCTTCAATCAGCCCTCGTGTGGAATTTCATAGCGCTTTGTGCTTTGCCCATTGTAATGGCGCTTTAACGTAGCTGCATTTGCCCACAGCTGAGGCACCTTCAATCAGCCCTCGTGTGGAATTTCATAGCGCTTTGTGCTTGGCTCATTTGGGTAGCGCTTGAACATAACTGCATTTGGTAGCGCTTTTTACATATTCGCAGCAGTATTCAGTCCTTTGCGCTTTCACTGCTTACAGTGCATTCCTTCATAGCTGGCATTGTACTGTGTTGGTTTCGATTCCTATCCCTCCCACCATTTTGTTGTTGTGCTTTCCCCTGGCCCGCCTCCCAGCTGACCCGCCCACCCACGAACAGAGAGCCCTCCACCTCCAAGAGAAGACTGTGACCGCCTGGACCTCGTCCCGAACGGTTGCTCCCCCACGCTCCCTGGCTCCTGCTTGCAATCCTCTTTCCAGCGCCCACAGCTGAAGCGATTTCAATCAGCCCTCGTGTGTGGTATCGTAGCTCCTGTGACTCTTTGGCTTCACTGACTCATAGCGCTCTGTGCTTTGCTCATTGTAGTGGCGCTTTAACGTAACTGCATTTGCCCACAGCTGAGGCACCTTCAATCAGCCCTCGTGTGGAATTTCATAGCGCTTTGTGCTTTGCCCATTGTAGTGGCGCTTTAACGTAGCTGCATTTGCCCACAGCTGAGGCACCTTCAATCAGCCCTCGTGTGGAATTTCATAGCGCTTTGTGCTTGGCTCATTTGGGTAGCGCTTGAACATAACTGCATTTGGTAGCGCTTTTTACATATTCGCAGCAATATTCAGTCCTTTGCGCTTTCACTGCTTACAGTGCATTCCTTCATAGCTGGCATTGTACTGTGTTGGTTTCGATTCCTATCCCTCCCACCATTTTGTTGTTGTGCTTTCCCCTGGCCCGCCTCCCCGCTACCGCCTCCCAGCTGACCCGCCCACGCCCCGCCCCCTCCACTATCCATTTAAAGCAGATGTCCCAACGCGCAGCGTCCACGCGCTACGGCCTCGCCGAAGGTGCGCCAAAGGTAAGCCCGTCTGCGCCCGTCCGTGCCTGGACCGCGACCAGCGCCAGACCCCCTGCCCTATGCCGCTCCCAACCCCCCAGAGTAACTTATGATGCCGCTACTCTCCTCGCCTTCAACGCAGGACGCACCCCACTATGCTGCGTAGCTACCCCAGGACGTACCCACGGCCCATTCTCCTGCCACTCCTGTAAGTTCAACTGCCTCAGGACCCTCACCAAACACACTTCCTCCACACTCAGCTCCGAACCCAACGACTTGAAATGCATCCTACTGAACACCCGCTCGGTCCACAGACACGCAACCGAACTCTGGGACCTAATCGACACTGTGTCACCTGACATCGCCTTCCTCACTGAAACTTGGATGAACGCATCTTCTGCCCCCGACATCGCCATAGCCATACCGGACACTTACAAGATCATTCGAAAAGACCGCACCATTAAAAAAACTGGAGGAGGCATCGCCATCGTCCATAGAAACACCATCAAAATTACAACCAGCTCTGACGACAATCTTGCAACCGCCGAACACCTCCACTTTCAGATCCACACCGACCCCAGGACCACCCTTAGAGGAACCCTCATCTACAGGCCCCCAGGCACCCGATCTCAATTCAGCGACGACATCACTGACTTCGTCAGCCCGCACGCCCTCGCCTCCGAGAACTACATTCTTCTAGGAGACTTCAACTACCACCTTGACAACATTCTCGACAACAACACCACCACCCTCCTGGACAACCTGTCCAATCTCGGACTCAAACAACTTGTTGACACCCCCACTCACATAGCCGGACACACGCTCGACCCTATCTTCACCTCCAGCAAGCACATCTCCTTCGATCACACTACAGCTCTCCACTGGACGGATCACAGCTGTATTCACTTCAGCTACAAAACAACCCTGACCCACAACCGTCCACAACCCATTCCCCGAAGAAATTGGAACAAAATCACCACCGACCAACTCCTCGCATCCCTCAGCCAAAACACTCCCACCCTAACAACGGACCCAGACCAAGCGGCCACAAACCTCAGGCAATGGATTACACACAGTGCGGACGAACTAGCACCCCTGAAAAAACACCAGTTGAAATCATTCAGCAAAAAGGCTCCCTGGTTCAATGATGACCTTATAAAATCCAAGAAGACATGCCGCACCCTGGAGAAGAACTGGAGAAAAGAACCAACCTCAGATAACATGACCTCCCTCAAGACAGCCACCCGCAAACACCATCAACTGATTCGATCCGCCAAGAAATCAGCATTTAAGGACCGTCTCGACAACAGTTCTCATAACAGCAAGGAACTCTTCAATATCGTCAAAGAATTCACCAACCCTCCCGCAGCATCCAACGACATCACTAACTCCCAAGACCTCTGCAATGCGCTATCCTCCTTCTTCTACAACAAAATTGCCGACATCCACAACAGCTTCAAGAACACTCCCAATGACCAACTCACCCCACCCCCTTCTGATCCCACCCCTCCAACTAACTACCTCAATTCCTGGAACCCAATCACCATTGAAGATACCATTCGCCTCATGAACTCAATCCACTCTGGCTCACCTTCTGACCCCTGCCCCCACTACATCTTCAACAAAGCTGACTCCATCATCGCTCCCCAACTCCGCGATGTCATCAACTGCTCCTTCAGCTCAGCCACCTTTCCAGAAATATGGAAACACGCCGAACTCAGCGCCCTTCTGAAAAAACCAACAGCAGACCCATCAGAACTGAAAAACTACCGACCCATCTCCCTCCTCCCTTTCCCGGCCAAAGTCATCGAGAAAGCCGTCAACAGCCAACTCGCAGCCTTCCTTGAATCCAACAACTCCCTGGATCCCTCACAGAACGGCTTTCGAGCCAAACACAGCACCGAGACCGCCCTCATTGCGGCGACCGACGACATCCGAGCACTCCTGGACAACGGTGAAACAGTGGCCCTCATTCTTCTCGACCTCTCCGCCGCCTTCGACACTGTCTGTCACAACACCCTCATACAACGCCTCAACAACATCGGCATACAAGGAAAAGCCTTGGACTGGGTCATCTCGTTCCTAACCGGGAGAACACAGAGAGTCCGACTCCCCCCTTTCTACTCAGAGCCCACCGAAGTCATCTGCGGCGTACCTCAAGCAGCTTAACTATGGCCTCTATGGTATATGATGACATTGCGGCATTAACCGATTTAAAAGCGGATACATTCGCTTTCAATATTGATGACATTGACAAAATCTACGCTTTAATCCCCGAGGTGGCAAGTCCTCAAGGTCCTACAAGGAATAAAGAAAATTGTTTGAAACAACTTTTATATTTCACAAAGAAGGAAATTAGTCAAAGGCTTCACGCCAGTACTTTAATACGTTATCACCGCGCTCAGCGGATACCCAGGGGGCTCCGCATCCCGCTAAAGCCACTCCTGTGCAGGAACAGCTCTAAATTTGTGGAAAGATGGTACGCCATCTTAAATAAATGCTCTTTAGACTTAATTCTGTTAATTGTTGATGAATTATCACGAGCGTTGGAAGAATTGAACAAGGAGATACAACAATGCAAACAGGAACTAAGTGACATGTTATCCGCTGAGGAATGGTCAAAGATATTGGATGACATCACCATTCAAATGGACAAGCATACCCGAGAAATAAACGAGCGAAAGATACGGAAGTATCGAAGAGATACTATTGATTATAAATTAGGGGAGGTGTACTCCTGGGCAGAGGTCTATGCCAGGAGAAGACAAAATAGACCACAAAGAGATCAGACTAACACAACGGAGACTTCATCTTCAGAGGAAGAACCACGGGGAGACCGAAGACGACCGGACATGAACAAACCGACAACCAGCACGGAATCATCTACCCCTTCTGCGGTCCCTTTTTTAGGCGAGGGATCAGAAGAAAGAGACGACCCAGGAGGAGCCAGGCCAAAAGAAAAGGAAAGAGAGACGGGGAGAGACATGAGGAGTTCAACTCTGAACAAGAGAGTGGAGAAAACAAAGAAAACAACCTCGTGATTAACATTTCCTCTTATACGCTATCTGATCATGAAATCAATGTACTACAAAAAGGCACCTCATTTATCCCTACAAGCCACACCAACGAATTAGAATTGGAAATCAGCTTGTTCAAATGTATGCATAATTTGCGATTGAGACACTTTTTTGAAAATGTGGTGCCACCACCAGATGGTGAACGTAATGACCAACTAAAAGGACTAAGAGCGAGGAGCACCTTCATGGCACCTGTGAGTCATAAGTCCTTTGACACTTTTGAGAAACTGGTTAAAAATGACATCAGCAGCATCACCTTTACTAGGAAGAAGAAACATCTGAACCTAACTAGTAAGGAATACTCAACATTGAATAATTTGGCAAAGAAAAAAGACATTACTTATCAAACCGCGGATAAGGGAGGGGCACTAGTCCTAATGGACACCACGTTTTATAATGAACGAGTTCAAGAGCATCTTTCAGACACCAACACCTATGGTCTCTTGCTGTCTAACCCTACTACCCAGTACAATGAGGTATTAATGAACATACTGTCAAAGGCTGAAGAAAATGGAACGATTAATTCCAAAACCAGGAAGTACCTGACCAGCACCAATCCACGTATTCCTAGCATGTATATGCTTCCGAAAGTTCATAAGAGCTTAACATCACCACCATTCAGGCCAATTGTCTCGACTCGTGGGAGTATACATGAGAACACCGGCAAGCTCATTGACCGATATTTACAACCTCTAATACAGCAGTCCTGTACATATGTCAAAGACACTACAGACTTTTTGTAAAGATCAAGGAGATTACATTTGAGGAAGGTGACAACATCTGGCTCTGCTCGATAGACGTTAAATCCCTCTATACAAGCATTCCCCATGATTTGGGGATGGAAGCGGTGGAAAACATTTTGCTTCACTCAGACTTGGCCAATGATTTTCAAATTTTCATCATGCAGCTGATGCATTTTACTTTATATCAAAGCTACTTTTCTTGGAGTGACCAGCTGTACGCACAGCTGTCCGGGACATCTATGGGCAACTGTGCGGCACCTGTGTACGCTAACGCATTCATGCAATACTTTGAAAATAACCACATCTTGAACCAGACACAGTGGATGGTACATGCCAAAATGTTTCTGAGGTACATAGACGATATTTTCGTCATATGGCATGGAGATCTGGAATCATTATCATCAGCATTAACAAACTTGAACAACATCAACGATCGCATTCAGTTCACGCATGAAGTGAACCAGTTAACTATCACATTCCTGGATGTCAGAGTGATGCGGGTTGGGGACCATTTGGAAACCAATTTGTATAGAAAACAAACGGACAAAAATAACATCTTGCACTACAATTCTTATCACCAGAAACCATTAAAGAATCACCTCCCTTTCTCACAGCTTCTTCGGGTTAAAAGGATTGTATCCAATGAACTTGAATATGAATCGCAAGCACAACAAATGTTGGAACGTTTTGAGCAAAGAGGATACCCTGAGAACATTTTGATTAAAGCTAAAGAACGATGTGACAATCTTACACGTCAAGACACCCTAGTGACAAAAGATAAGGGTGACACCAAAAGACCAGTGGTAGTATCCAAATTCTCAGAAGCATCCAAGGCATACAAGGCTTCAATCTTGAAACATTGGCCGATCATATGTGGAGAACAAGACTTTAATGGTATTTTTAATCAACAGCCATTATTTGCCTACAAGAGAGGTAGAAACTTGAAAGAAATTATCAAAAATCCTAGGCAACATGAGCAAACCATTTTCAAAGGAAATCAGCCTTGCTTGAATTGTAAGAACTGCAACAACATGATAAAAGGTCCGATACTAAAACATCCTCTGAAGGGCACGAACATCAGACTCAAATTGAACGCAACATGTGACACTGAGAATGTGATATACATTATCAAATGCCCTTGTGGATTGGTTTACACTGGTAAAACTTCAAGAAAATTGAAACTGAGAATAAACGAGCACAAGAGCAACATAAGGACAATGAATCTGAAATCTAATCTTGCCTTACACTTTAAAGACAACCGGCACAACATTAGTCAACTGCGATTTGCTGCTGTGGAAGTGGTGAATAAACGGGATGGCAGAGACAATAATGATTTTCTATTGCAGTGTGAGAATCACTGGATTAAGTTTCTTCAATCAATGAAACCATCCGGTCTCAATGATCGGATGGAATTTATATGTTACTTGTAGAACATCACTATAGACACTGATACTTGCCTTCATATTTATGCTAATGCATCAATTTACTTTACTTTCAATGTTACTGTGATGTTATGGATATATCTCAGTTTAATTATAAATTGCCGCTTTAGCTTTGATCAAGTTTATTTGGTTAAGTAATGAGGTTTACTTTGTAACTCACTTGTTCCACACAATTTGTTTCTGAATTGACTTTTTAACACTTTTGGAGACCTTTTTACACCACTACAAGATGGCCGCCACAGACCCTCGGGTTTGCATGCATTGGGTTATCCCTTATTTATGTCGGCGTTCACGTTTGAATTCGGCTTGTAATTGCCGGCGAGCACACGAGTGGGACGCGGGCTCTCACTGCACCTCTTTCTGTAAGTTGCAAATCGGCATTTTACTGTTTGTTTGTATTTTCGATTAAGGGCACTATAACGAATATATTAGGCACAGAGCACGCGATGGCATGTTACGCAATTGAACATGAGCACTGATCACCGAGCACTGGGCGCTTTTTAACTTCTTGATTAAGGGCACTATAATGAATATATCAGGCACAGAGCACGCGATTGCATGGTACGCTATTGGACATTAGTACCGTTCACTGAGCACTGGGCGTTTTGGAACTGGTTGATTTATCACGAACTCCATGATTATTAGTTTTTGACTTCATTCAAATAAGCACGTTGATTATTTTAAGAGAATGATTCAGCACAATGATAATTATGCAACTCTCTATCATGGGTTGAGCACCTTAGTTTATTGTTATAATTTTTATGTAAATTGGTTGAATGTACCTCGGGGTACAATTCTTAGACGATGTCATTGTCTTTGTAGGATTCCCCTGACGAAGGACTGAGGTCCGAAATGCATCGGGAGGGAAATTGTGAAAATGTTTAAATGCAACAATTGGATTGGATACATAATTCATTTGAATAAGATTGGACAATCAATGTAATTCAGTACATGTGAATTAAACATGGACAGCGCTTCTATACAACTCTGGCTGAAAGAGTGAATTTTTCATTTTAAGGTTGTGCTCAAGGAGTTGGTACTTACCTTAGGTACCACAGACCGAACTTGAGTACCTCAAGGCTCCTCACTCAGTCCCACCCTCTTCAACGTCTACATGAGTCCCCTCGCCCCCATCGCACGTCGACACAACCTCAACATCATCTCCTACGCCGACGACACCCAGCTGATACTTTCCCTCACCAAAGACCCCAATACCGCCAAGGACAACCTTCACGAAGGTATGAAAGAAGTAGCCGAATGGATGAAACAGAGCCGCTTAAAACTCAACTCAGACAAAACTGAGGTGCTCATCCTTGGATCCTCCCCCTCAGCTTGGGACGACTCTTGGTGGCCTTCCGCTCTGGGATCAGCGCCCACACCCACTGACCATGCACGTAACCTTGGCTTCATTCTAGACTCCTCTCTCTCAATGTCCAGACAAGTCAACGCCGTATCGTCCTCCTGCTTCAACGTCCTTCGCATTCTCAAAAAGATCTTCCGCTGGATCCCCCTCGAAACAAGAAAGACTGTCACCCATGCACTGGTCACGAGTCGACTGGACTATGGCAACACTCTCTACGCCGGAATTACAACAAAATTGCAGAAAAAGCTCCAGCGCATCCAAAACGCATCAGCGAGACTCATATTAGACATCCCGCGCCGAGAGCACATCACCGGTCACTTAAAAAACCTCCACTGGCTTCCCGTCTACAAAAGAATTACTTTCCGCCTTCTTACCCACGCACACAAGGCCCTTTATAATCTAGGACCAGAATGCCTCAACTCCCGACTATCCTTCTACTATCCCACCCGCCAACTAAGATCATCCATTCAAGCCCTCGCCGCAGTCCCGCGCATCCGAAAAACCACCATGGGTGGCAGATCCTTCTCCTTCCTGGCTGCCAAGATCTGGAACTCACTCCCCACCCACCTCCGCCTTACTCAGAATCACATCTCCTTCAGAAAAGAACTGAAAACTTGGCTATTCGATAAACAATGAACCCCTCCCTCTAGCGCCTTGAGACCCTCTGGGTGAGTAGTGCGCTTTATAAATGCCTGAACTTGAACTTGAACTTATCACTTTGAATTATGGTTTCCACGATCTCGTTCTTATCCCTACCCTTCCTACCTGACCTCCTACCGCCTCTCCCCCTCTACTGTTTTTTTTACATTTGTATCTCTGTTCCTCTCTGAATCCCTGTTCCCTCGCCTCAGTCTGCGAACCTCGTCTAAAAAAGTTGTCTCTGGCGTTGGGAGAACTAGTGGTTCAGGGTTATCTTCATTTTCACTGCTTGATACATTACTAGATTCAGGTTCATTTTCACTTGTGGATGGGGTGCCACTCTTTTGTTTACTAGTAGATACATCTTTGATTAAGTAGTCAAATCTTTTGGCGAAAGTATAAATGCGACCGGAGCAGTAATCTCTTCCGTCGCGTTTTAACTTTCTAGCTTTCCTCTGTTTAATATCAATTTGTAACTCGTTCATCATCTCATCCAATATAGTATAGTTTTTAATAGTTGCTTCAGGGAGATTAATCTCTTTGATCTCCTCTTCTACTTTAGAAATCTCAATACGCAACTTTGCAATTTTCCTTTCTGCGTTTTCTATCAAAATAGCAATAAGGTTTCTTGAATTTGTGTTAAGTTCCTTCTCCCATGATAAATATAGATCAGGTTCTAGATCTTCATACGTTGGTATGATTTGAGATCTTAATCCTCGAGGAATTCTATTCAACTTCAAATACTGCTTCAAAGTTGCAGCATCCCACCACTTATTAAGTTCAGTACGTTTGAGTGATTCTAGTTTAATAAACTTGGCTCTAAGGCCTTCTTTACTCGTCTGTTTAGGAGGTCTCATGGCTTTTCCTATAGATCCGCCTGAGACTAGATTCTCAAAAAGTTGTTCTGCTTCTTTGTCCCTATTCATAGTCCTATGCGGCTGCTCCAAAACTCCAATGATAAATAAATACAACAATGGCAACAGTTTCAAGGAGCGCACAGCAAATTTAGGAAAAGTAATTCGCAAAGTATAGTTGGTGCTCAAAGTAGATACGGGTCCGTTGCCACGACACCAAACAAAACCACCAAGGTGGTTCGACCAAATAAACAATTAATCCACCAAGCACTCAATGAATTGATTAAAGTCCACAATTGTATTTTCTTTCTTCAAGTTTTTCTTTTCTTTATTCTTTAACTCTTCTTCTTCCAACGTAATTTCCAAAACAGCCAACACGTGTTTCGTCTTAGCCAGTCTATGACATACAGACTTCTTCAGGGCTGTAAATAATTATAATATTCATATTTGTAACCTAAATCTGAAATAATATTATGTACAACAATTCTTTACCTTTGTAAGGACCACCGAGTTACTGTGAAGTATAGTAAAGATATCACGTATAGACCCTAAGCCAAGTATGAAACTAAAGTCACCATAGTGAAATAAGAATAGAGTTGCCAAGTAGGCAAGACCCAATTGTAGATTCCGAAGTTAGAGTAATAGCCAATATATCTTAGCTAATTAGACCTACCGTTATGAGGTCCAATTGAATTTATATACGATAGGTCCTATCCACTAAATTCCAATTCAGCGTTTAGCTACAACAACAAACACGGCCCCAATCATAGGCTATAACTTTTATATCCAGTTAATATCATATCTTAGACATTATGCTAGGTTTCTCACTTAGCTCACCTTGTACTCTGTAAAGTGCGATCTTGTAGCACGATCTCATTTTGTAGCAGTAATAGTTAGGTATCCATTCCCTTGATTCGTTATTCTAGAATAACGAAATATAATAAATATACTAATATTGACATCCTATATCCTACTGATCTTGTTATAACATTGGTTACCTGTATTTAATTCTTATCGTAAACTCTGCAGTAAATATCAATCTTGGTCCGTGATTCTGTAAAGTAAATGTTGCCAAACTTAGTATTTCGTAAACTGTAGCATCACACATGGTAAGGAACCATGAGGAGAAAGATAAGCACATATTTAGCTATCATGGTATTGATCATGTTACGAGAGACCCCAGAGGTGGCAATAGAATGATACAATTGAGACGTAGAGACGTAGAGAAGTAATGTGGCTGATGAAGCTCAGAGCCGTCGAGCTTGGCTTAAACATTGATCATGAGTTTGAATATTATGTAGGACAGGAGTGAAATGTATTTACTAATTTAAGATCAGAATATTATGCATTACAAGTTTTGAGTAATTATGATACTATATAGAGTATGCTGTAATACTGTAAAAGATAAAAGATAAAAAGAAAAAACTTTTAATTAGTAAATATACTAATCAACACCCCCAATCATCTGCTATACTTTATGTTATCTGTATCTATAAGGCATTAATGATAACGATAGTTGGCAATAAGAAAGTAGTAGGCTCTAAACTAAGTATCTGCAAGTAGCTATAATCATTAAGCACAAAGTGATTAAAGATTGCCCATCTATACAGTAATAGGATAAACACAAATAAAATATTAGGAAATGCGTAATTTAAATATTATGCAGTGAAAATGTGGTCCAATACTATAAAAACAGTGTGCCCGACTATTACAATTGCACTACTAACTAGTGCACGGAAATTGAGATAAAATTAAACAATATATAACGATCTGAAGCATAAAGGTAAAAGACAAAATCATTGGGGACTCTAGCCCAACTCAAAATGGCAGAACTATAGTCCGCCGAACGATATATAGACTTTGCATACAATGTATTTGTTTCTATCATTGTACTTAGTAATTAATAACTTATGAAGAGGTAATATGAAATCAAGGACTTGCAGCATTAATCGATAGTAACCAAACAATAGAAACCCTAGGCAAAGATGGCGCCTAGAATTTAAGACTATAAAAAGACATTACAAGATGGCGCTGACCTAGCACGCTAGATAATTATCGAGGCGGTGAGTGAGACTTGAAATGGGCATAACTTTAATCTCAGAATTGGGACCTATAAGTTTACGAAATACTAAGTTTGGCAACATTTACTTTACAGAATCACGGACCAAGATTGATATTTACTGCAGAGTTTACGATAAGAATTAAATACAGGTAACCAATGTGACTAGCAGTTATAACAAGATCAGTAGGATATAGGATGTCAATATTAGTATATTTATTATATTTCGTTATTCTAGAATAACGAATCAAGGGAATGGATACTCAACTATTACTGCTACAAAATGAGATCGTGCTACAAGATCGCACTTTACAGAGTACAGGTGAGCTAAGTGAGAAACCTAGCATAATGTGTAAGATATGATATTAACTGGATATAAAAGTTATAGCCTATGAGTGGGGCCGTGTTTGTTGTTATAGCTAAACGCTGAATTGGAATTTAGTGGATAGGACCGATCGTATATAAATTCAATTGGACCTCATACGGGTAGGTCTAATTAGCTAAGATATATTGGCTATTACTCTAACTTTGGAATCTACAATTGGGTCTTGCCTACTTGGCAACTCTATTCTTATTTCACTATGGTGACTTTAGTTTCATACTTGGCTTAGGGTCTATACGTGATGTCTTTACTATACTCCACAGTAACTCGGTGGTCCTTACAAAGGTAAAGAATTGTTGTACATAATATTATTTCAAATTTAGGTTACAATTATGAATATTATAATTATTTACAGCCCTGAAGAAGTCTGTATGTCATAGACTGGCTAAGACGAAACACGTGTTGGCTGTTTTGGAAATTACGTTGGAAGAAGAAGAGTTAAAGAATAAAGAAAAGAAAAACTTGAAGAAAGAAAATACAATTGTGGACTTTAATTAATTATTTGAGTGCTTGGTGGATTAATCGTTTATTACATCATATGTGGACAACACAAACTGGTGCTTGCCGTACATAAGGATGGAGACACAGTCTAAGCTAGGTTTCATGATGGTATTTTAGCCATTAGTACCTGGATGTCTAACCACTGCCTTAAATTGAATTCAGCCAAGACAGAGGTAATGGTTTTTGGAAACCTTGCTCCTGGATGGTCGCCTACCTGGTGGCCATCAGAGCTAGAATTACCACCTACTCCAGTCAAGAAGGCTTGAAACTTGGGTGTCATTTTTGATGATAGACTATCCTCCATTCAACATGCTAACACAGTGGTTTCCTCATTCTTTTATGTGCTTAGGATGATAAAAAAAATTGTTAAACCTTCATCCCAGTCAGCACCGGGAGAAATTTAATCTGTGCTCTAGTCATGTCAGAGGTTGACTATGGCAATAGCCTGTTAATCAATGCCCAAGAAAGGGTTTTGGGTAGGTTGCAGCTGGTACAGAACGCAGCAGCTAGGATGCTAACAGGTAACCCGATGTTTCACTCCATCTCCAATGTGGTGCGACAGCTCCACTGGCTGCCCGTAAGAAGCAGAACAAAGTTTAAGGCTCTCTGCATTGCCTATAAGGCAATTCACAACAAAGAAATGTCTGAAGAAAGCTTTCTTTGCTTATGCACCCAACAGATCTCTTTGTTCAGCAGAGGCCAACCTTCTGATCATCCCCAGAACTAAGAGGGTTAATTGGGGTGACAGAAGCTTCATAGTGGCTACATCTAAACTGTGGAACTCTCCCTCCCTGCCGATCAAGGCTAGTTCCACACTGCTACTATGCATAAAACAAATAAACACGTGGCTCTTCAAGCAATAGGCCTCATCAGCATCGGCTTATCCTTTCAGTACATTGCGCCGAGACACCTATAGCTATTTGTGCGCTTTATAAATTGTTAAAATAAATTGTTAAAAAAAAATGAAGAGGGCACATCGGATCTGGAAACAGAAATTGGTTCATACAAAAATGGCCAATGACCAGATGGTCAGATGGGGCCCACAGATGCATGGCTCCAAATACAAGTGAAGAGACTAATGATGCAAATAGTGAGGCTCTACTTAGCCCAAAGCAATACCCTCTTTTTGCAAACCTCCAAAACATCAGGCTGCGAGTAGACCTAGAGATACACCACAACTCCACGATGTATAAGAAGATGAACGTGGCCTGGTAGCACAAGATGCGACAAATCTTCCACAAAATGCCTGTACAGTCGCTCCTCCTCCTCAAAGTACCTTAGGCATAGAGGATCTTTCACTGGCCGAGCTGAGTAGGGGAAGCAAGTACTGAAAGTGCAGTACAGTCAGTATCTGAGATTGCAAGAGAAGGCCTGAGAGGAGAAGAAGCTTCAATCCAAAAAATGCTACTGACTATATTGAATGAGATCGGGGATTTCAAAGCACCTCAGGCAGTGGAGATTACTCAGCTGTATGAAAGACTGGCTAAACTTGAAGAGAACACATCAAACACACTGAGATTGGAAGAGGCCGAAACTCGCATTTCAGATCTGGAGGACAAACTCTCTGCTGTAAATCAAGACATGGTAGCTTTGAGTAGAAGTAAAAGTCAAATAGAGCAGAGCAGAAACTTCGTACTTAGAAAACTATAATAAACGTTCAAATTTGCGGCTAGTGGGAATCCCAAAAGGATCAGAAAGTATGGAAATGGTTGAGTGAGCTAGGTCATTACTTAGGAAAGTAATGCCAGATCTGCAAGGAGACCTGACAATACCTAGGGACCATAGGGTCACAGCCCAGAAGCAACTCAATGCTAAATATCCACAAACAATATCATTGAATTTCTTGGACTGCAGAATAAAAGAAAACATTTTAAGCACCACCATTGCTAAAAGATCCTTCTCTGCGACAGAGATTCAGCAGTTCCGAATATTTTCTGACATGTCCACAGCTTCTGCATGTAGGCGGAAAGATCAATACATTCAAAGGAAGGGGAGCCCAAGCAGCAATTGTGCAGCAATCGAAACTCAAGTACTGGCTAAAGGGAAATTCTATATTTTCTCAGACATTAACAAAGCTCAATTACTTCTTACAGAGTTGTCCGAGTGGCGGGTTTAAGACCCTCCTCCTTCTCTTTTTGATCTAAACAGAGGGCTGAGTAGAGGGCAGGCAAACAGTAAATTAGGTGTCAGTTTGTTTTAAGGGTGGCCAGGGGTGAGCCAACGGGTGCACAGGGATGCAACAAAATGGCATCCAACAAGAGGGGATGCAGGAGGGTATAGTGGGCAATTCAGTCCTTCGAGGAAGGGGGTAAGGAAGGACAGTGGAGGAGGTGAAGCATTTACAAAAAAGAGTTCTCATGTGTGTGCTCTAAAAAATTAATCTTTGAGCTTAAACATTATAGGATCAGCAGGTGCCTTCTGAAACAGAAATTGCAATAAGGGTTAAACCAGATAGGAAGACCTACGCTGCCTGTGATTTATATTGGAAAAACTCAATGACTTTTAGGTGTTCTTGGTTATCGCAGAATAATTCATGGTTTTGGTAAATCTTGCAGGCATTCCAGCTATTGGGAAGCACAATCAGTAATTTTTACCAGCAGTATAAAACGGTCTATGTTTATAACGCATCATTCGGTGACATGTTTACAAAATTCTTAAAGAATACAGGAATGATACAGCTATGGCATACGTCGGTAGGTCTGATCCACCTTAGCAATAGTTCTAGCAAGAACCTATACTTTGGCACTATTTTTGCTATTTGCACAATTTGTTTTGCACTTTAGGGTATGTCGTTTTTTTAGGATTCAAAACAGATGTGATCAGATTGAGCACAGAGCACTTTATATAGTCCTGATCTATTCTGAATTTAAGTTAGCACAAAGCATTATAGATACTATAAGCATACATTATAGTTTCCCGGTCTTTAAGAATCTTAACCGAAGGTTACCAGTTACAGCACAAGGCACTTTATATAGTTATGAGCTAGAGGTGACTCATGTTAGCACTTGCCACTTTAGGTATCATAAGTACTGTGTGCGCTGTACAAGCCCTTTAGATATTCAGCTGCTAGGAAATTTATTTGGACACCTTGTGCTTTTACAGTGATTTGATAATTAGTGGTATTTTAGATATTTATGGTCTGTGCCTTTGGTTTTTGATTCATGCTAGCACCTGTCACTTTATATATTCTAGATACTGTAAATGATATAGCAATCTATTTGCTATCTGTTGCACTTTATACTTCTACCTCGTACAGATGTTATTGATTCATATCAGCACCAGTCACTTTAAACATTTTAGGTACGCGTCACTGCTATTTATATGCTATTTCTTGCACCTTTGATTTTTGCCTGGATGCAAATGTATACCTACACTTTAGAACAGCTGTACCAAGTACAAAGTTATTCGTCTTTGAGGCACGCAGTGTTGGGGGCGGTGTCTGTACAGGCAGCTCGCAAAGTCTCTAGCCAACTTTTGATAAAACAACTATGAGTAAGGAAAACATCACAGTTCTCTCTTTTAATGCTAATGGCCTGAATAATAAACGTAAGGCTCAGGCAATTTAAGGTTGGCTTCGAAGATACAACCCAGATGCCATTTTTTACAGGAAACCCATTTCCGGAGCGCATCTGATGCGAGTAAAATCTTCCAGAAATGGGCTGGCTTCCAATGTTCAGCAAATGCAGGATATGCGCAGAAAGGCGTAGGGAGTTATATAGGGAAGCACGTACACTTCCAAGTAAAAAACACCCAGTCAGACTCGAGGGGGGGGGGGGGGGCAGGTGGGCTCTTTGAACCACAAATCAGTCAAGTCTTACTTTGGCCACAATCTACGCCCCAGGTTTGGATAACCCTCAAACCCTGCTACAGCTTTCGCAGGCACTCTTGTGTATTTCAGGCCCCATTATATGGGGGCGATTTTAACTTCCTTCAGGATCCTTCAGTTGATTCCTCTAAGAAGGCTCGAAAGCAAAACAAGCCCCAGGCAGCTATTGCCCTGGCTAGCTGTAAAAAGTCTTTAGATTTGACAGATCAATGGCGCTGTCAAAACCCAGGAAAACAGGAATTTTCATGCTTTTCGGTTTAGTATGATACAGCTTCCGGGATAGATTTTGTTCTGATCTCACATGGCCTCAGAGTTAATACATACGATCATATCCCGAATGCGTTCTCAGACCATACTTTAATTAAGATGGAAATAGTGGGAGCAGGATCAAGGGCGAAAACGCCCATGAGATCGTACCTTACTTAATAAACTGAATTTGAATCTGGTGTATGGAAATAGCCAACGAGATTAACACTTTCTTTTTTAACAACACAGACTCAGCACCAATAAATATAGTATGGGATGCATTTAAGGCCACCTTACGGGTATAATTACATCAAAAGAAATCCTGCAACAAAAGGCTTAAAAGGAAGAAAGATAAAAAATTGAGGTGGGTTATGCGCAGGCAAATAATGGTCATGTGAAATATAGGAACAAAATATATAAAACAAAACCAGAGTTGCTACAAGCGAAATCGCAGATGCAGGATTATTTTCATCAACTGGGGGATCTAGTAAGTAGGACTTCTCTTCAAAAGGCATATGAGGAGAGTGAGTACACTGGGAAGCTACTTGCATGGCAGGCAAAGGAGAAACAGGTAAAAATTAGAATTGAAAGTATTCAGGATGAGGTATCTAGAGCACAATTAACAGACACTAAAGATATTGGGAATGCCTTTCTGATACACTACAGGGGAATCTATCAGACAGATTGACAAACGTCGCCAGAACTCATTACAAGTTTCCTTGATAAACTGCTGATCCCTTCACTGCACGATGATGTTAGAGAATCATTACTCGAGGAATTCTCTATTGAGGAAATTGAATTGGTGATTGGTTCGTTAGCCAACTGTAAAGCGACCGGGGAGGACCGACTACCAGCAGAACTATATAAAAGATTAGCCCTAACTCTTAATATACAAATCCTAAAATTAGCTAACCTTCTACTGATAGGAGGAGAACCTCTGGCCTCTTTCCACACAGCGGTAGTAGTCAGCGTTTTGAAGAAAGATAAAGATAGAGAAAACGTCAACTCTTATAGACGTATTAGTCTTCTTAACGTTGACTATAAGATTTTTACAATACTTCTCACAAATAGGCTTAATAGAATTGTGGGTTCTCTTAGTCATGTAGATCAATGTGGATTTGTGGCAGGGAGACAGCTTTCGACAAACACAAAATCTTAATAGATGCCCTGGATTACTTTCATAGGAACAGTATTGAAGCTTAGGTGTAGTTTTTAGATGCTGGGAAAGCCTTTGATTTAGTATCCTGGGACTGTCTTTTTATTATTCCTTAACAGTTAGGCTTCCCAGAAGGTGTTCTACAATAAATAAGAAAAAATTATAAGGGCTCACAGACACAAATATTAATAATTCGATAAATGTAGGCTCTTGTCGAATACATCGGGATACAAGACAAGGCTGTCCCCTTTTTCCTCATTTTATTTGCCCTTTTTAGTGAACCTTTGGCAACAGACAGACAAAAAACGTTACATACCACACCTCTGCACTGCATGACTAATATAAAACTCTACGCTGACGATAATGTTCTTTTTTAAACTGTAGGGAGTATACCCAAGAGAAGATCCTAGGGATCTTTATGGAATTCCAAGCAATAGGTGGATACAAAATAATAAGGCCAAGACGAAAATTATCTTATGCAACTGTTCCGGGGAAACTTTGTTGCCCAATTTCAGGCAACGTACAACTCTCGCCCGAAGCAATATCTAGGGATATATCTGACAGAAAAAGTAGAGGAGCTGTTCCAGCTGAATTATATTCCCCTCTTACAAAAAGTTAGGCATCTTTTAGCACTACGGAGTCAACTACCATTATCAATCTTAGGACGAGTGGCACTAATTCAAATGTGTATTTTACCACTAATTAACTTCTTATTCGCAGCAGCTCCGTACGCTCCAAAAAAGTCTTTTTTTAAGGAGATAGTTGGTTTTCATCCTTTCTGTGGGCAAATAAGATACCAAGATTAGCACTAGGCACATTACATTTTTCTATGGAAGAGGGAGGATTGTCCCTCCCAAACATAAAAGCATACTATTTTGCAAATTTTGCACACAACAAACACAGATTTTTTACCTAACTTGATTAAATTAAAATTTCAATAGAACACAGAATTAAGGACCCAACAAGAATAGTTAAGGATCCAAAGAAAGTCCGGTACAAGGTACTCCAATGGATTCTTAAACAAACAGCTCAACTGTTAGCTTTCTATAGGATTCCGAGAATAAACGGTATAAAAAGTCTGCCTGATCTCTACACTGGGGAGGTTAAATTACTACAGTCCGGTGTATTGAGAAAGTGGGAGGAAAATGGATATAGGCAAGTAAAAGACTTCCTTTACCTAAACTCTTGGAAAAAGTGGCCGGAGATAGAAATCAGGCTCCTCCATTCCAAGGACATGCTTAAATGGTCATACATTAAAATAAAGCACTTTTTAGAAAATATAGATGCAGGAACTTGAACAGCAAGTTCAGTAATAACGGAAGCTCTAGAAAACCCTGAAAAGCGGTCAGTAACTGCTTGCATAACAATCTTAAATAAATAATACATCGGTTACTACCTATGAGAAAATGCAAGATAAATGGTGTAAAAAAAGAAGGTATGCAGATCCCAAGATCAACTTGGAGGAGAATCCACAGACTTAACACCACAGTAATTAGAGGAGCACATTTTAAACGAATGCAATTTTATTAAAAATGGTTACTCTTGTCTATAGAACCCCTTCATTTCTACATAGTATATATACCCAGGTAGAAGACAGATGTTTCTGATGCGCAAAAACAGGAGGAGGCACATGGTCACATATCATTTGCGATTGCCCCAAAATTGAGAATCTATGGGAGAAAATTGAAAAATATCTTGGAAGTACCATAGGCCAATCTATAGCTATTGACAATTATATTGCAGTTTTGGGATGCTCTACAAATTTAACATTGAATAATATGCAAGAAGAATGCTTATATATATATCTACCCTAGTGGCAAGATCTTTAATTTCACAAAATTGTCGAAGTAAAAATGTACCTTCCTTCCAAGCATGAAGAGGAAAACTGTGTATAGTCAAAGAACTAGAAAGGCGTTATGCACTAAGAACAGAATCTCTTAGGAAATTTGAGAAACGTTGGGGGCCTAAAGGAAATTAATAAAAAAGATTTCGGTAATAGTATTGCTTTTTAAGCAACAGTAGAACATATGGTCTCAAAATGTTGTTTGATATAGCTGTATGTGTTTAGTTGTTTAATTCCATTCCCATGTTAAATATATGCACATGTCACTTTATACTTGTTTACTATGGAATAGTGAACTGTTCAATATCCGACTATATATATATATATATATATATATATATATTCACTGAAAAAACCATAGGTTATAGACCATATATAGTTAGGAATTAGCATTTACAAAACCTTGAAAATTCACTGAAAAAACCATAGGTTATAGACCATATATAGTTAGGAATTAGCATTTAAAAAACCTTATTTTAATCACACAAAACCATTGAAATTCCATATATAGTTAGTTGCACTAACTATATATCGCGCACCCGCAATCCACTGCTGATCATGTCACATATTACATCATTCATGACATGGTCAGTGACATCACTGATGACATCACTGATGACATCTCAAATGACATCACTGATGACATCACTGATGACAACATCCAGTGACTGTATGTAACTGTAAAGTTAAAATATGTCTTACATATTGAAGAATGAGTGGATGTATAAGTGTCTGGATGAAGGATTTAGTAGGTGCGTGACTGACTGTATGAGTGAGTGATTAAATGTGTCTCACTGAATGCATGGGTTAGTGACTAAACTGTCTTAATTTGTGCATCATTATGTCTGTTGTGATGTAAACTGCTGCATGTGTTGATCATTAGCTATACGAGAGGCTATATGTGTTATTAATTGGTTGCCCAAGTATTTCTATGGGAGATTGAGTTTGTGTGGGGGTGGCTGGAAGGTGTGTGACTCTGTGCATAGATGTGTGAGCAGTTTATTCACTAGGTGTATGAGTTCAAGAGTGCATGTGGAAACAGCTACATGGGCAGTTGACTGTGTGCATGAGTGTATTGATGAGTGAATGGATATCTCAATGCTACATGTCATAGTAAGTACATATGTAAAACACAGTACATGTGAGAGTTGGCATATATAAATAACTGTGCATGAGAGCCACTGAATGAGTGAGTGGTTGTATCGATCATTGTGAACTTGTATCAGGGATTGTATAAGAGAGTAAATATGTGTTAGTATATGTTTCAATAAGTAAGGTGTGTATAACTGTATAGTTGAAGAAATGGAGGTGAGATTGTTTCTTTGCATGACTGACTGGGTGTGTGAGTAACTCCATGGATGAGTGGCAGTGTGTGAGTGTCTGTATACACTGAGTGTATCTAAGGTTATATTAGAGTCTGAAGAGGTTTATCGTATTAGCACAAGAATGATGTCAAATGAGACGTCATCAGTGATGTCATCAGTGATGTCATTTGAGATGTCATCAGTGATGTCATCAGTGATGTCACTGACCATGTCATGAATGATGTAATATGTGACATGATCAGCAGTGGATTGCGGGTGCGCGATATATAGTTAGTGCAACTAACTATATATGGAATTTCAATGGTTTTGTGTGAGTAAAATAAGGTTATTTAAATGCTAATTCCTAACTATATATGGTCTATAACCTATGGTTTTTTCAGTGAATTTTCAAGGTTTTGTAAATGCTAATTCCTAACTATATATGGTCTATAACCTATGGTTTTTTCAGTGAATTTCAATGGTTTTTTAATAGCAAATATCATAAGCTGTCGAATGTCAAGTACGTGGTAAGTAAAAACATTTTCGTGTTTATGCACACTGATCTGCTTTGAATGCTGACCCCCACCCCTCATTTCTATTAGGAGTTCTCTCTCTTTGCAGATAGTGAAGGGTAGTTAACGCAGGCCTTTGCCCCCGTTGTAATCCGTCGTGCCTGCTTCTCTCTCCATTTGATTGATTGTTCTCTTTGGTTCATTCTCTATTTACAAACAAGCACAGAGTCGCAATACTCTGTTTAGTCTTTGCAGATAGCGAAAAATCGTGTAAAAAAACAAAAGGAATCGAGCAAAATCAGTAGGCCACTAATGGGATCTCTTTTTGACCTCCCTAAAATAGAAACATTAGGAACAACCTGTTGATAATACCAATGTGTATGTACATAAGCGGCGTTCATTTGTGTTCACAGTACCCCTTGTTGATTGTTTGAATCGACCATTGAATTGTTCGAAGTTGGTTCTCTTAAGAATCTTCTCTGCCTGCAAACGAGGAAGAATAGGAATATTCTCTCTCCCTTTGCAGATAGTGAAGGGTAGGTAACGCAAACCTTTAACACGTCGTGCCTATTTCGTTCCTCATTGATTGATTGTTTCCCCAAACATTGACTGTTTGGGAATTGGTTCTTTTTGGAGGTATTCCCTGTTTGCAAATATACGTAGGAAAATCTTTGCAAATAGTGAAAGGGTACGTAATGCGGACCTTTCTCCCCCGTTGTAATCTGTCATGCCTATCTACTCCCCACTGATTGATGCACCTGTTTCACCCGGACCATTTACTAGAGATACGTCATCTGGCCCGACCAGAGAGCACCCCTAGTGAAAAGGACATATGCAATAATAACGAAGTGATCACTGTATCCTGTTAACAGAAACTTTAGCATGAAACAACCTGGAAAGAAAAGAATAGGAAAACGAAAATCAGTAGGCCACTGATGAACATGAACTTTTATTAAACAACGAACAAAGAAACGATAACATAACGTAATGCTAAAACCTATTAATGTCCTAGAAACAAGAAAACGTTAGAAATATGCCAGTGGTGAGAGACCAGAAAAACAGTAAGAGAAACCAAATCACCCCTCGCTGTCCCACCGCCTGCCACGCCAAAAAAATCGATAGACTAGGGAAAATGCAAGTCAGTAGAACATCCGCCCCCACTCTGGAAACTTCCAAGGTGGGGCAGGGTTGCGGCTACGCCCAGCCGGGAGCAGCCCATATAAGGCGGGTCCTGCTGCCACGCCTCGGCCAGGAGATCCTAACGTAGGGTGTAGCCGGAGGAGAGGCCGAGGCCAGCGGGACCCGGCCAGGGGATTGCCTTTACAATGCTGAAGAGTTGCAGGGGGGGGAATGTCTCCTCGACCCTCCCCTCTCTCTCCCAGTCCGGCCGCGGTGGCCCTTGAGAGTTTCAGGTAGTCCCGCCACATGCTCTTCCGGTCCGGCCACCAACGGTCGGGGGGCCGAGGCCGACGGGATCCGGCTGCAGCCGATAAACCAAGGAACCCGTTCATGGGGCCAGAGCCAGGGGCGTCCGGCCGACATCCACCGGAAGCCCGGCCCAAAGACGGACGGGACATTTTTTCTTTTCTCCTTCGTAATAGCAGCGGCAACACGCCAGGCACCACTTCTTTCTTCAAAAATGGCTTTGACAACACTGGGGGGGATGTCTTGCACATGCATCCGACCCCCCCCCCCGTCCTCATCGCCACCGGCCATAACAAATGTCAAGCGGGGCACCGTGGGGTGCACTGGGAGGGAGAGACGGTGCGAACAGGCCTCTCCCGCCTCCTCAGGTGAAGGCTTCCCAGCTGCACCCTCAGCGCTCCAGGCGCCACGAAAAGGGTTCGTCCACTGTGGCGATGCTGCAACGTCTCGCCCGGCAGGGTGGAGCCCGTCCGCTCATGTGACCCCGCGATCGCCGGTAGCTGCCGAACTCTCAAAATGGCGATCGACCTGGCAAGAGCGGGCCCAGCATGAAGAAATGGCCCGGTCACTGGTTGACTCCACCACCGTAGTCCTCCACGACCTTGAAGATTCTACAGGAGCCGCGGGAGTCTCCGACCCCCGATGGGGAATGACTGCCATGATCGCCCGTGGAGTGACGAAACTGTATCCGCGGGACGTCGGCGCTCCCATGCTGGCGCCAGCCTCACTTTGAATTACTAGAATCCTGCAGACCTCAGTTCCGGTGAAAGCACAGTGTGACCCGGTAGGAAAAATTGTTGCACCCCCTCCCCTTTTGAAGTGATAGTTCAAACCACCGATCCTTTCCTTTGCCCTTTTAACGGAACTTTGGACTGCCTCCCCCTCTTTTACATTTTCTAGAGAAAACAAAACATTAACCACTACATTACCATAGCAGTTGACACCAGAACTGTTTTCAAATTGAAAACCAACAACATCTTCAACAGAATCCTTTTTGTTTCTGCTGTGACCCTGCTACAGCACAGGCATTGTCCCCAGCAGTAATTCTGCAATGCCGGTAAGAATAGCTGTGGTGCCTACTGGACTCACTCACCCCCGCGGCGCCCCACGCCGTTATTTGCTGGGCGGCAACTTACTAGACATCACTTTCGTGCCATCTAGATTTCAGCGCGTTCTGCTGCCTTGAAACTATTCGCACAACAGACTGCTACTGACGACCCACCCCCAGGCAACATCTTCTGAATTTTCATAATTTGAAAGAACTAGTAACATGTCCTCATCAGGAATTCAAAAGAAATTGCCACGGTCTCTTCGTTGTTTAAATGTTTTTACTGTTTTTGTTTTGTTGTATATATTTATATGTTATTAAAGTTTTATATTCCTACTACTTTGTTGGAGTGCTATATATTTTTAATGTGACACATAATTGTAAAAACTTTGATGTACAAAGAGTCATTCCTAGAATCTTCCGCTTCAGGCTCGGTCCCCTCCCCAATCACAATACAGGATGGTTTTCAGATAGTAGGAACACGTGTGGTGTGACGGATCTCATCGGGTGTGGGCCTTGATCTACTATAACTCCTTTGAAGAGGGGTGATTCTTTACAGCTGGAGCCATAAACTACATCTGCAGGGCTAGCTGATAGCCTGGACAATCGGACACAGAGGAAGAGGAGTGTCAGAGGGTGCGGTAGTGAATAGGGCGAAAGGGAGGTGTCGGGCGGGCACAGAGTGTGATTCTCAGGGAAGAGCAGCGCAGATGGGGGGAGGTTTATTGCCCATGCATAAGACAGAGAGCGGGGGTGACCAGTGCCTGGGGAAGATGCTTGCGAGGGTGGGGAGCCATGCTACGAATCGACAGCGTGCAGAGAGTGGGTCTGGTCAAGGCATCTAAAATGGCTGCCGTGCACGACAAAAGTGTGGCATTTCAAAAAAGGCAAGATGGCACAAACAATGTTTTTCAACACTTCCTCATTTCCTTCGAATCGAACGTTAACAGACGTTGGTGCATATTACCAAAGTTAAGCGATATTTATCGCTAACGATGCTTACCAACGAATTTTTTACCGCTAAGCATCGTCAGAAATTATCGAAGATAAAGCTTGCTATTATCAAGGTTTATCGCAAATGCGATAAAAAACAGCCGCAATGCATGAATATCGCTAAAAAGTCAGCGATATTCATGCATTACCGAGCTAATGCTCTTAGCCATGTTATCCACCTCCCATTGGATAACATGGCTAAGAACTGCTCAGGGCAGGTGTTACTTTTTGGAGATATTCGCGCTTAGCGCGAATATCTCCAAAAGTTGGTAATAGGAGATATATATCTTGCATGTTGTAATGCAAATTATTGTGGTATATGGAACTCATACCATAATCTCTCAGGAAAGCAGAAACTGATCCTTTTGGTACCGCCTGAGAAGGCCTAGGGGGTGAGGGGTACTCTACTTTGCCCCCTTTTCACGTTCCGAACTATTTTATTTTACTCTCTTCTGTAATTACACAAAATAGCAGCGATAAGATGCATCAGAGACACACAGTGAGAGAAAGGAGGCCGGAGATGAAGAAGAGATGTCAAATACACATTGGAGATAATATAGTGGGAGAAGGGAAGTAAATATGAGTAAACTTACCATGTAACATAAAAATGTTGCACTCTATACTATAAGTCTCATTTTATACTACAATCACTTCGCTACAACCTCATAAATTAAAAATAAAAATGAATAATGTCTCAAACAATTTTTGATTTCTAAATATAAATTTATTCTTCAGAATTTTCTAAATTTGAAAGAACTAGTAACATGTCCTCATCAGCAATTTCCTCTTCAATCATCTCATCTGGAATCTCCTCATTAAAAGTCTGCAATGATGATTCTTGTAACTCTATGGTCTCCAAACATTCGATAAATTCGCCATCAACAGATTGATCAAAAAAATCATTCAAGTCATCTCCTCCTTGTGACAATATTTCATTATTGGTGCTGTCAATTTCAATCAATCTAATGAAATCATACAAGTCATCTCCTCCTTGTGACAATATTTCATTATTGGTGCTCTCAATTTCAATCAATGTAGTGGACAATGCAAAAGAAATTGCCACGGTCTCTTCATTGTGAGCCATTTTATTTTGAAATTGCTTGCTGTAAATTGCAGAAAAAAATAATCACTTTGATTTATCGTTTTTAGTAATACATAATATAAAACTAACTTTATCAAGTATTTAGTATAACAGAAGGACTGCAAATAAATAACAGAAAACATTTTTCAAATTATCTTCAAGTGTACAACATAGTTCCCCTTACAAATTAACAACTCACCTTTTTAAAAGTAGGAGAAGTGTTAGTACTGTGTAAATCAAACACCAGAAATTCACAGCCAAAAATTCCTCACAAATGTACCTCAGACAGTAGTATCACAAAATGGCTGTGGTTTCCTCTCATTTGAGATATATACATAACCAATTAACTTTCATCACACACAAATACAAAACCAAAGTAACATTTTAATTCGTTCTAAATTTCAACACTTTCAAATGTGTTTTCCCCATGCAATTTTCCATAGGACATTTACATACGTCTACAGCCTGAATGGCTGAACGGAATTACACCAAACTTGGCAAAATGGTACATCAAACCTAAGAGGTCAGGGAGGATCTACTATGCCCCCTTATGGTCATTTGCCCCTTCGCTTTGGCCTCCTCTTGTCTCTCGATCCTACCGAGAGACAAGATGGCGGCCGCTACGGACTGTTTGGAATGTTTACAGACGCCGGAGAACCAATCAGCTTCGCAAAGCTCCGTAACGCGAAAAGTACGCGAAGCGGAGCGCTGTTACAGATATATATCTTTTTTTGAACGTTAATTTCTCAAAATCCACTGGAGCACATATATTGAGACCTAGCAAAGGCACATCGGGCTACCAGTCCCTAATATTTTGCCAAGTTTCGTGCAAATCCATTCAGCCATTCGATTATTATTATAATATTTTTTTTTTGCCCCGCGGGGCCCTTTTAAAACCTCCACATCAAACCTAGGGGGTCAGCGAGGATCTACTATGCCCCCTTATGGTCATTTGCCCCTTCGCTTTGGCCTCCTCTTGTCTCTCGATCCTACCGAGAGACAAGATGGCGGCCGCTACGGACTGTTTGTAATGTTGACAGACGCCGGAGAACCAATCAGCTTCGCAAAGCTCCGTAACGCGAAAAGTACGCGAAGCGGAGCGCTGTTACAGATATATATCTTTTTTTGAACGTTAATTTCTCAAAATCCACTGGAGCACATATATTGAGACCTAGCAAAGGCACATCGGGCTACCAGTCCCTAATATTTTGCCAAGTTTCGTGCAAATCCATTCAGCCGTTCGATTATTGACATTTAGATACGTCTACAGCCTGAATGGCTGAACGGAATTACACCAAACTTGGCAAAATGGTACATCAAATCTAAGAGGTCAGGGAGGATCTACTATGCCCCCTTATGGTCATTTGCCCCTTCGCTTTGGCCTCCTCTTGTCTCTCGATCCTACCGAGAGACAAGATGGCGGCCGCTACGGACTGTTTGGAATGTTTACAGACGCCAGAGAACCAATCAGCTTCGCTTCACAAAGCTCCGTTGCGTGAAAAGTACGCGAACTGGAGCGCTGCCCGGTCCGCTGTTAAAGATATATATCTTTTTTTAAACGTTAATTTCTCAAAATCCACTGTAGCACATATATTGAGACCTACAAAAGGCACATCGGGCTACCAGTCCCTACAATTTTGCCAAGTTTCGTGCAAATCCATTCAGCCGTTCGGGCTAAAAGTGAGGCCAACCGCCCTATGGAAAACTCAATGTTAAAAACACGTTTTGGGACCCCCCTTTTTTCTCGACCCCCCCTGGACGAACCCCCCCCCAATTTTCAGGGGCTGCTCAGAAACAAAATGTGCCATTTTCCTGAAAATTTCAGCCAATTCCGTCCACAAACGCCAAAGTTATTAGACATAGAATTTTCAAAAATCCCATAGAGAAAAAATCCTAACTATATATACCTACTGGCGACCGCCAGTAGGTAATATATATATATATATATATATATATACATATATATTTACTGAAAAAACCATAGGTTTCAGGCCTTATATAGTTAGGAATTAGCATTTAAAAAACCTTTAAAATTCACTCAAAAAACTATAAGTTTTAGGGGTGTTATAGTTAGCTGGGCATTTCACTCATACAAAACCATTGAAATTGCTCCTATATAGTTAGTTGTACTAACTATATTTCGCGCACCCGCAATCCACTGCTGATGATGTCACATATTATATCATTCATGACATGGTCAGTGACATCACTGATGACATCGCAAATGACATCACTGATGACATCATCCAGTGAATGTGGTTTGCTTCGTTATTTAAATATGCATTTTATATATATAGCAATTTGCATTGAAGAATGAGTGGATATATAAAAATAAATATTTGGATGGAGGATTTAGTAGCAGTGTAATTGACTGTTTACTTGACCAATTAATAGTGTCTCACTAAATATAGTGGATAGTGACTAAACTGTTTGAATATCTGTATCACTTTGTCAGTTGTTGTGTAAACTGGTTCTCCAGGTGGTAACTAGCTATGTGAAAGTCTATATTAGTTATTGATTAGTTAACTGAGTATTTGTATGGGAGAGTGAATGTGTGTGTGGTTCGGTGGGGGGTGTGTGACTGCCCAAAGATGTGTGAATAGTTGATTCACTAGATATATGAAGTTAAAACTACATGTTCCTAACAGTTGTTTGGGTGAGTGAATATCTTTATGGGTGTGGTGATGAGCAAATATATTTCTCAATGGTACATGTCCAACAAACTAGAAAAATAAAAGGCAGTGTATGTGTCAGTTGTTGTATATAAATAAGTATACATAAGACTCAATGATTGTGTGAGTGACTGTATGGATAACTTTATACTTGTAATAATGATTTTATATTTCACTAAGTATGACTTACTATCTAAATGAATAGATGAAGTTGTGTTTGTATAAGTGTGTAGCTAAGTAAATATGCAAGTATGATCCATTGTTTGCATAAGTGATTAGATGACTTCATATGTGAATAGGATGTGTGCTGGTGTGTAATGTCGATTTAGGTGTATAAGTATTTTTGATGGTGTTCTATTGTTCATTGACAGCATGTATGAGTGAATCTACAGGTAAGTGATTAGATGTGTGTATACATCTATGAATCACTGAGTGGGTTTTTAGATACTTTTATTGCTGTAACAATGGATTCAAATATGATACTCTGTATTTTACAAAGAGTGATGAAAGATTTTACTAGTGTATGAAAAGGTGTATGTGATTGTCACGTGGATGATCTCATCAGTGATGTCATCAGTGATGTTATTTGAGATGTCATCAGTGATGTCACTGACCATGTCATGAATGATGTAATATGTGACATCATCAGCAGTGGATTGCGGGTGCGCGAATTATAGTTAGTACAACTAACTATATAGGAGCAATTTCAATGGTTTTGTATGAGTGAAATGTCCAGCTAACTATAACACCTCTAAAACTTATAGTTTTTTGAGTGAATTTTAAAGGTTTTTTAAATGCTAATTCCTAACTATATAAGGCCTGAAACCTATGGTTTTTTCAGTGAATTTCAAAGGTTTTTTAAATGATAATTCCTAACTATATAAGGCCTGAAACCTATGGTTTTTTCAGTGAATTTGCAAGGTTTTTTAAATGCTAATTCCTAACTATATAAGACCTGAAAGCCCACCAGGAATCTCCAGTATGCACTAGGGGACTGCATTGCAGAGAGGTGTAATGAAGCCACGCCCCTTTTGACACCTCTCTGCAACGCCGCCCCCGGGCGTGTTTGCAGAGTGGGAACTAATTCCCCTTGCACACTGGGGGTCCCTGGGGGCCAACTAGCCCACCTTGAACCCGCAGTATGCGCCTGGGGGCTGCATTGCAGAGGTGTAATGAGGCTATGCCCCTTGTTACACCTCTCTGCAACGCAGCCCCCTGGCACGTTTACAGAGGGGGAACTAAGTCCCCTTGCATACTGGGGGTCCCTGGGGACCAACTAGCCCACCTGGAGCCTCCAGTATGCGCCAGGGGGCTGCATTGCAGAGAGGTGTAATGAGGCCACACCCTTTTTTACACCTCTCTGCAACGCAGCCCCCTTGCATGTTTGAAGAGGGGGAACTAATTCCCCTTGCATACTGGGGGTCCCTGGGGGCCAACTAGCCCACCTGGAACCTCCAGTATGCGCCAGGGGGCAGCATTGCACAGAGCTGTAATGAGGCTATGCCCCTTTTTACACCTCTCTGCAACGCAGCCCACTGGCGCGTTTGCAGAGGGGGGACTAATTCCCCTTGCATACTGGGGGTCCCTGGGTCATATCTGCCCAAACGCCGATATTCCGAACGATTGAAAATGACTTTTCTTGAGAAACATTTGGATTTGGATTATCATGTCCTATACTTTGGAATTTTTGAAAGACTGACTTTGAGGATGCTATAAATTACTCAAGTCTGCCCGAATTGTGTGGGTAAAATTGATACCTAGTCACTTTGAATAAGAATGTACTTACGTCTCGTTTAACATTTGGAAGAAATATCTAGTTATATGACAACAGGATACCGACATAACTTGAAGGAAATAAGAACGCCCTGAAGAAGTTCTGTTGTACAGAACGAAACGCGTCGGCTGGCTGTGGTACATAAACTTAAGGAAAATAAAAGCATTTGAATATACACCAAGATTCAGCGCTTCAATAAGGACTCTAAGTGATATGATTTGATTGGACTTATTGTGCAAGTGGTGCTGTGCCAAACTTTGGAATATTCTCCACTACTCTCTACTACTTACTCTCTACTACTCCACTACTCTCTAATACTCACTCTCTACTACTCATTCTCTACTACTCTACTACTCTCTCTCTACTACTCTCTCTCTACTACTCACTCCCTACTACTCACTATCTACTACTCTCTACTACTCACTCTCTACTACTCTCTCTACTACTCACTCTACTACTCACTCTCTGCTACTCACTCTCTGCTACTCACTCTCTGCTACTCACTCTCTGCTACTCTCTACTACTCTACTACTCACTCTTTACTACTCTCTACTACTCACTCTCTACTACTCTCTACTACTCTCTCTACTGGTCTCTACTACTCACTCTACTACTTACTCTCTACTACTCACTCTCTACTATCTACTACTCACTCTACTATTCACTCTACTACTCTCTACTACTCACTCTCTGCTACTCTCTCTACTACTCTCTACTACTCACTCTCTACTCTCTATTACTCACTCTCTACTCTCTACCTCTCTACCTCTCTCTACTTCTCTCTCTACTAGTCTCTACTATTGGTTATAGACCATATATAGTTAGGAATTAGCATTTACAAAACCTTGAAAATTCACTGAAAAAACCATAGGTTATAGACCATATATCGTTAGGAATTAGCATTTAAAAAACCTTATTTTACCCACACAAAACCATTGAAATTCCATATATAGTTAGTTGCACTAACTATATATCGCGCACCCGCAATCCACTGCTGATGATGTCACATATTACATCATTCATGACATGGTCAGTGACATCACTGATGACATCACTGATGACATCTCAAATGACATCACTGATGACATCACTGATGACATCTCATTTGACATCAATGACCACATCACTGATGATATCATTCATGTGACAATACAATGCATCTCCTCACATTTTAATATAACCTCTGTTTCACCCAGTGTTAAATACAGAGTATAATTTTTGAAACCATTGACACACCAATACTAGTTACTACATACGCACTCACTGATTCCTACGTCTACACACACCTTCACTCATTCACCCATACAATCATTCATACATACAATCACTCATCTTTACAACACTAGTTACGAGTCCCATTTATTCCGGCGCCATTTTGGGCGAGGACGGGCAGGTCCAGGATATAGTCAAAATGTCTCTACCAACCATCGACTATGATGATGTTCATATGCTGTATTTATAGAGTAACACTCATCTGTCCACATGAAATTAATTTGCCACAATCTAAACATGTCATTTTAATCTTTCCAAAGTTCTTCTAAATATTTGGGACCGTTTCCCTTGCCTCTGATGCTGTCAGTGCCACTTCTTTGATGAATGTACTGGCAGGTCTGGGGTTCTCCTCCAAATCTCTCTTTTATGCAGCACTATAATTAATTGGTGCCACCTCTCCATATGACGATGCATGGTATAGTTACCATAACTATATTTTTTTTCGGTTCCTCTGGAGAGTACATCGTGGCAGATGAAGCGTATAACGTACCGGGCATTTACCTTTTTTTGCATGTAGAGGAAAGGAAAAAAAAATCGAGCGTCCGAGTTCTAAGATGTCCCAGGGCCATTTTAGTGGACCAGGCCCAAATCCAAAGAACAGGCTGCCATTTTGAGAGTCCTGTTGCAGCCGCCTGTCGCTGTAGCATCAAGAGCGGCCGAAACTCAGCTGAATGGCAACTGAAACGGTAAAGGGGCGCCCCACTACAGCAGACGAGCCTCCACCTAGGAAGGCCCGTTCACGCCGCCTCCCCCCCCCCCTTCGGGCACCCCACGCCGTTATTCGGAGCAGTATTGTAGGATGGCCACACCAGTGCAGCAACTTGCTAGACACCACCTCGGTGGTAACCGAATCTCAGCGCCTTGTGGTGTCTTCTATTCAGAAAACATTGTTGTGCTGCCTTCGACCTATTCGCCGCAAGTGCGCACGCAACTCAGCTGCATAGCTTGCTAGACACCACCTCGGTGGTAACCGAATCTCAGCGCCTTGTGGTGTCTTCTATTCCAAAAATATTGTTGCGCTGCCTTTGGCCCCATTCGCACATCGGTCCGCTACCGACGCCATCTCACAGGCCAACGGGGCGCCCCACGCCGACTTTCAGCATTGTAGGATGGCCACACCAATGCAACTTACTAGACACCACCTCGGTGCCATCCGGATCTTGGCATCTCAGCGCCTTGTGGTGTCTTCTATTCAGAAAATATTGTTGCGCTGCCTTTGGCCCCATTCGCACATCGGTCCGCTACTGACGCCATCTCACAGGCCAACGGGGCGCCCCACGCCGACTTTCAGCATTGTAGGATGGCTACACCAGTGCGACAACTTGCTGGACACCACCTCGGTGCCATCCGGATCTTGGCGCGTTGTGCTGCCTTCGGCCTATTCGCACATCGGTCCGCTACTGACGCCATCTCACAGGCCAACGGGGCGCCCCACGCCGACTTTCAGCATTGTAGGATGGCCACACCAGTGCAACTTACTAGACTCCACCTCGGTGCCATCCGGATCTTGGCATCTCAGCGCCTTGTGGTGTCTTCTATTCAGAAAATATTGTTGCGCTGCCTTTGGCCCCATTCGCACATCAGTCCGCTACTGACGCCATCTCACAGGCCAACGGGGCGCCCCACGCCGACTTTCAGCATTGTAGGATGGCCACACCAGTGCGACAACTTGCTGGACACCACCTCGGTGCCATCCGGATCTTGGCGCGTTGTGCTGCCTTCGGCCTATACGCACATCGGTCCGCTACTGCCGCCGCCTCACGGGGCGCCCCACGCCGACTTTCAGCATTGTAGGATGTCCACACCAGTGCGACAACTTGCTGGACACCACCTCGGTGCCATCCGGATCTTGGCGCGTTGTGCTGCCTTCGGCCTATTCGCACATCGGTCCGCTACTGACGCCGCCTCACGGGGCGCCCCACGCCGACTTTCAGCATTGTAGGATGGCCACACCAGTGCGACAACTTGCTGGACACCACCTCGGTGCCATCCGGATCTTGGCGCGTTGTGCTGCCTTCGGCCTCTTCGCACATCGGTCCGCTACTGACGCCGCCTCACGTGCCAACGTATTTTCTCCGCATTTTATACCCTATGCCGCATAACAGGTCATGTGACTTGTTTATAAAACTTTTCATTGGTTCATTTTACTTTTGGTTTCCTAATGATGGAAGGCTTGATCATATGACCTAAAAATAACACTTTTCATTGGATGAAAACTTTTTTTTTTCCCAAACGATGAAAGCCCCACCTTGTTTCTGGATGTTTCAGACTGAAGCTGGCGTCAGCATGAAAGCACCACCATCTCGTGGCTCCGTCGTGGTCATTCCGCGAGCAATCATGGCAGCCGCTCCCCACCAGAAGCATGCAGGAGTCGGGTGCCCCCAAAACTTTTGTTGAATCCTCAAGGCGGAGGGGACGCTTTCGAGAATGGGGTCCAAGACCTAGCAGACAAGCGTCCGATTTCCAAGGTGTCCCAGGGCCATTTCAGTGGACCAGGCCCAAAAAGGAAAGAGCCTGCCGCCATTTTGAGAGTCCTGTGACAGCCGCCTATCGCTGCACCGCAAGAGTGGGCGCAACTCAGCTGAATTGCGGCTTTTGACACAGTGGACCAAAAGCGGACGGAATGGCAACTGAAACGGTAAAGGGGCGCCCCACTACAACAGACGAGACTCCACCTGGAGAGGCCCGTTCACGCCGCCTCCCCCCCCCGGGGCGCCACACGCCGTTATTCGGAGCAGCATTCTAGGATACCAAAACCAGTGCGGCAACTTACTGGACATCACCTTGGTGCCATCGTTCTGCTGCCTTGGAACTATTCGCACAACAGGCCGCTACTGATGACCCACCCCCCGCGACGCCCCACGCCGGATACCGAAATCAGTGCGGCACCCAGGCAACATCACCTGGCTGCCGTCCAGAAATCTGGACGTTGTACTGCGTTGGGACTATTCGCACAACCGACGGCTACTTCCTTCTTTTTCCCTAAAAATGTTTAAATGTTTTTACTGTTTTTGTTTTGTTGTATATATTTATAAGTTATTAAAGTTTTATAATCCTACTACTTTGTTGGAGTGCTATATATTTTTAATGTGACACATAATTGTAAAAACTTTGATGTACAAAGAGTCATCCCTGGAATCTTCCGCTTCAGGCTCGGCCCCCTCCCCAATCACAATACAGGGTGGTTTTCAGATAGTAGGAACGCGTGTGCTGTGACGGATCTCATCGAGTGTGGGCCTTGATCTACTATAACTCCTTTGAAGAGGGGTGATTCTTTACAGCTGGGGCCATAAACTACATCCGCAGGGCTAGCTGATAGCCTAGGACCGGCCTGGACAATCGGACACAGAGGAAAAGGAGTGTCAGAGGGTGCGGTAGTGAATAGGGCGAAAGGGAGGTGTCGGGCGGGCACAGGGTGTGATTCTCAGGGAAGAGCAGCGCAGATGGGGGGAGGTTTATTACCCATGCATAAGACAGAGAGCGGGGGTGACCAGTGCCTGGGGGAGATGCTTGCGAGGGTGGGGAGCCATGCTAAGGATCGACAGCGTGCAGAGAGTGGGTCTGGTCAAGGCATCTAAAATGACTGCCGTGCACGACAAAAGTGTGGCATTTGAAAAAAGGCAAGATGGCGCAGACAATGTTTTTCAACACTTCCTGATTTCCTTCGAATCGAACGTTAACAGACGTTGGGGCATATTACCAAAGTTAAGCGATATTTATCCCTAACGATGCTTAGCAACGAATTTTTTACCGCTAAGCATCGTCAGAAATTATCGCAGATAAACCTTGCTATTATCAAGGTTTATCGCAAATGCGATAAAAAACGACCGCAATGCATTAATATCGCTGAAAAGTCAGCGATATTCATGCATTACCGAGCTAATGCTCTTAGCCATGTTATCCACCTCCCATTGGATAACATGGCTAAGAACTGCTCAGGGCAGGTGGTAGCTTTTGGAGATATTCGCGCTTAGCGCGAATATCTCCAAAAGTTGGTAATAGGAGATAGCGATGTTAGCGACTGTTTCCAGTCGCTAACATCTTGGCATGCCCACTTTGCATGTCATTAGTGATAAATATCACTGACATGCAAAGTGGGGCCCAAGATGGTCGCTATCTCCTACTAGCGGTCGCTAACTGGTGTTAGTAACAGCTAGGTAATACAGAGATAATTTTATCTCCGCGAAGCGGAGCGCTGTTACAGATATATATCTTTTTTTGAACGTTAATTTCTCAAAATCCACTGAAGCACATATATTGAGACCTAGCAAAGGCACATCGAGCTACCAGTCCCTACAATTTTGCCAAGTTTCGTGCAAATCCATTCAGCCGTTCGATTATTATTATTATTTTTTTTTTGCCCCGCGGGGCCCTTTTAAAACCTCCACATCAAACCTAAGAGGTCAAGGAGGATCTACTATGCCCCCTTATGGTCATTTGCCCCTTCGCTTTGGCCTCCTCTTGTCTCTCGATCCTACCGAGAGACAAGATGGCGGCCGCTACGGACTGTTTGCAATGTTTACAGACGCCGGAGAACCAATCAGCTTCGCAAAGCTCCGTTACGCGAAAAGTACGCGAAGCGGAGCGCTGTTACAGATATATATCTTTTTTTGAACGTTAATTTCTCAAAATCCACTGGAGCACATATATTGAGACCTAGCAAAGGCACATCGGGCTACCAGTCCCTACAATTTTGCCAAGTTTCGTGCAAATCCATTCAGCCGTTCGATTATTATAATTTTTTTTTTTTTTGCCCCGCGGGGCCCTTTTAAAACCTCCACATCAAACCTAGAGGGTCAGGGAGGATCTACTATGCCCCCTTATGGTCATTTGCCCCTTCGCTTTGGCCTCCTCTTGTCTCTCGATCCTACCGAGAGACAAGATGGCGGCCGCTACGGACTGTTTGGAATGTTTACAGACCCCGGAGAACCAATCAGCTTCGCTTCACAAAGCTCCGTAACGCGAAAAGTACGCGAACTGGAGCGCTGCCTGGTCCGCTGTTACAGATATATATCTTTTTTTGAACGTTAATTTCTCAAAATCCACTGGAGCACATATATTGAGACCTAGCAAAGGCACATCGGGCTACCAGTCCCTACAATTTTGCCAAGTTTCGTGCAAATCCATTCAGCCGTTCGGGCTAAAAGTGAGGCCAACCGCCCTATGGAAAACTCAATGTTAAAAACACGTTTTGGGACCCCCCTTTTTTCTCGGCCCCCCCTTGACGAACCCCCCCCAAATTTTCAGGGGCTGCTCAAAAACAAAATGTTCCATTTTCCTGAAAATTTCAGTCAATTCCGTCCACAAACGCCAAAGTTATTAGACATAGAATTTTCTAAAATCCCATAGAGAAAAAATCCTAACTATATATACCTACTGGCGACCGCCAGTAGGTAATATATGCATATGCATTTATATATATATGTATGTGTATATATATATACATACATATATAAACATATATAATCTGCATATCTATATAAATACAAATATAAATGCATGCATACATATACGCATACATATGCATGTTATTTACATGAAAGTTTTAAAAACACTAATAAAAGCAAAGCTAAAAAGCCACCTCATTACAAACAGAATGGCTTTAACTTAAACGAGGGCGAGATCTATTGCATTTTCAATGCTTGTTTACTTTGGGTCCATCAAGAAGGCATTCAGATGTGTCACACATTTGCCATAAATTCTGAATGTTAGCACTCTAGTTGCTCATTAGATCACTGTAGTAAAGCTACTGCTCACCACGGAAGTCTGCTGCTGGTATTCAAAGTGCATGTTTCAGTCTGCATGTCAGAATTTTTTTTATGAAATAGAAGAGGATTTGAGAAGTCACTCAAAATGTCCCCTAATTTTTCTTTCTGAAGCACTAATCATACTTTCTATGGCAAAATGAACCCCCTCATTTTGTTCCTTTTTAAATTAAATGTTTTCAGACTTACCACTTCATTCCAATCAAGATGGCTTCTGGTGTGCCATACTTTTGCCATAAGTAAGACTGTTAGCGCTCTAGTTGTTCTTTAGAACACTCTGGGACATTCTGTCATTGGGCTATACTTGGGCTACATCTGGGTGATATTTGGGCTACATTTGGGCTCTTTTGTCTCTGGTGGCCATCTTGGGAGACTGCATGCCAGAATTTTTTAATGAAATAGAAGATGATTTGGTAAGTCACTCAAAATGTGCCCTAATTTTTCTTTCTGCAGCACTAATCATATTTTCTATGGCAAAATATACCCCCTCATTTTGTTCCTTTTTAAATTAAATGTTTTAAGAGTTACCACTTTATTCCAATCAAAATGGCTTCAGGTATGCCATACCTTTGTAATAAGTAGGACTGTTAGCGCTCTAGTTGTTCTTTAGAACACTCTAGGAGGCTGCAGTAGAACACAAAGGAATCAACTGACAGTCTCTGTCCTTGTTGGATGTACATGTTTTACTGAGAATGTCAGACTTCATTCTCACATGACTGAGAAAGATAATGTGAATTTACAGAAAATATGCTTTCAGTTTAGCTTATAGATCCCTTTTCAAACCACTGTGAGAAAAGCATGAGATAATAGTTTTCTTTCAAACATGATTCATGATATCCCAGCAGAAGGCTATTTCACATGGTAAAATCACCTTAGAACACACCACAATTCCTAAAAATGAGTAAGGTACCATCAACAAATGATTTATAATGTAACTAAAGTCCTAAAACCTTCTATTAACTACAATGCTTTTTAATGAGGTGCTATCATGTATATTGGTCCCAAGATGGCTGCCAACACTTCTTGGATGAAGTGCTGACAGCCAATCAGATCTCACGTGTACCCCGCGATTTTTCAAAAAAGAAATTTGGGCCTGGGGGGTCCTTGTGGGACCCGCTGAGCAGGCCTAGGGGGTCAGGGTGCTTCTACCCTGCCCCCTTTTTGAGTTCTACATGTTTGTTTTTCTGCTTTCCTGTGCTTCAGTCTTCCAAGATACAAGATGGCTGACAACAATTTCTGTTTTGGAGTGTTGACAGACATTGGCAGCCAATCAGAATGCAGCTCGTACTCGGGAAGGTACAGAGTACAGTAAGCTTACAGTAAGCTTATATAGTTATATACATTTTTTCAAATTAAATTTTCTCAACAACTACTGGAGGGATTTACACCATTTAAACAAAGGCCGTACTGCGTACCAGTCCCTACCATTTTGCCAAGTTTGTTGTAATTCCGTTCAGCGGTTCGGGCTGTAGCCGTGTCTAATCGTCCTATGGAAAATAACATGGGGAAAACACGTTTTGGGACCCCCCTTTTTTCTCAGCCCCCGCTTGACGAATCCCCCCAAAACTTTCAGGGAAGGAGTGGAGAGGAGCGGGCCATCTTCTTTGAGAAATTCGCGGAGATTCATCAACCGGCGCCAAAGTTATTCTCAATAGAATGTTGCGGATTTCCTATGGAAACTAGGTCCTAACTATATATAACTACTGGCGACCGCCAGTAGGATATATATATATATATATATATATATATATATATATATATATATATATATATACTGAGCTTTTTAAGTATATTTCGTCTATTATTTATAGAAGGATGTACCTAAGTATCCTCGATGGGTTTCTAAATGTAATTTATATTGAGCGCATATGCACACTATTTTGATTTTATGCTTGTGTTTATATTGTACCATGATCCGAACTCTCAATAAAAAATATAGATTAAATTTAAAAAAAAAAGATTTAAGTCCCACTGAGGCATTACGAAAGGAGAGGGAGGAAAGAGATGCGTAATGCCCTTCAGAAATTTATTTACAATCGGAGACTTGAAAAGAGAAGGCTGATTAGGAAGGAGCAGAGATGGCCGAAAGGTAGCTTTTAAGAGTGCCCAGAGCAGATCCCTGCTGAGAAAGAAAGATAGAATGAAGAGGAGAACCGCTGAAAGACGGGCAGAAAGGGGATCCACAGCCTTTGCTGTGCACCATGCCACAAATTTGTTCCATCTACAGGCGTATACCTTCCTAGCGGAGGGACACCTGGCTGCCAAGATGACATTACATACTTCGGGAGGAAAGTCGAAAGCGGTCAACTGTCACCGCTAAATCTGCATGCAAGGAGGTGGAGTCTGGACCGGCTCGGGTGGAGGACCGTTCCCTGCTGCTGCGACAGAAGATCCTCCCTTAGAGGCAGTCTGATCGGAGGATCGATGGCTATGCTCAGGAGCTCCAGGTACCAGATTCTTCGTGCCCTGTCCGGAGAACCAAGAATGACTTGGGCCTGATTGCGCTTGATCTCCTTCAGCACTCTGGGCAGAAGTGGTACAGGCATACAGGATGCCGCAATTCCACTTGTGACAAAAAAGTGGCCAAGCGAGTGCCGCCTTGCGCGTTCTCTTCGGTGGCCAACAGATCTAACCAAGGCTCGCCCCACTGCCGAAAGTGGTCTTGCACCACCTCTGAGTGAAGACGCCATTCGTGATCCATCATGCATCGCCGGCTGAGTTGGTCCGCCCTGGCATTCAGGGAACCTGCCAGGTGTTGAGCCACCACGGATACGCCCTGGTGTTCAGCCATGTCCAAAGGCAAAGATCCGCTTGACATAGGGTCCGCGACCCTACCCACCCTGTTTGTTGCAGTATCACATGGTGGTGGTGTTGTCTGTCAAAACCTGCACTACTCTTCCTTCAAGAGAAGGAAGGAGTGCCTTCAGTGCAAGACTGATCACCCGGAGCTCCAAAAGGTTGATGTTTAGACCAGACTCCGCCAGAGACCTAGAGATTCCTGATCTCCGCCTCTCCCAGGTGGCTACCCCATCCCAGGAGTGACGCATCCGTCACTACTGTGAACTCTGGCTGGGGAAGGGAGAGGGTTCTGCCGCTGACCCGATTCTTGTTTGTGAGCCAACACTGCAATTGACGTGCAGTCTCCTCCGAGATGTGGATGATATCGGAAAGATTCCCCAGATGCTGCGCCCACTGGAACTTCAGGTCCAACTGCAGAGCCTGCATATGCAACCTGGCATGACCCACCAGCAGGATGCAGGAGGCCATGAGGCCTAGCAGCCTCAGGGTCAGTCTCACAGAAACCGGGATAGAGGCTGAAACATCGGTATCATAGCACGAATATCCCGGACTGGCTGCTCGGGAGGATAAACCAGAAACTGCGCTGTATCCAGAACTGCTCAGATGAAAAGGAGCATCTTAGAGGGAATCCGGAGTGTCTTCGGCACGTTGATAATTAACCTCAGCAAGTGCAGAAGCTCGCCTTCAACAGCCAGTCATCGAGAGAGGGGGGAAGACTGGAACCCTTGATCTGCGCAGATGAGCTGCGGCCACCGCATCACTTTCGTGAACACCTGAGGGGCACTGGTAAGGCCAAAAGGGAGCACGGAGCAGGATAAACTTAAAATGCTGTGGCCTACCGTGAACCGTAGGTAACGCCTGTGGGCTGGCAGAACGGGAATGTGGAAATAGGCATCCTGCAAGTCCAACGCTACCATCCAGTCTCCGGGATCGAGGGCAGACAGGACTTGAGCCAACGTGAGCATTTCAAACTGTGGTTGAAGGCTCAGCGTTCAAAGATAGGACGCAGTCTTTAGTCCTTCTTGGGTACCAGAAAGTAGTGAGAGTAACAACCAAACTTCTTCTGGCACAGGGACCCTTTCAATAGCTCCCTTGGCTAAGAGAGCTGCAACTTTCCTAGCGGAGAAGGGCCGAGTGATTCTCCGACATGCGATGGAGTGCTGGTGGCATGGAGGGAGGGTTAGTCACGGAGGGGAAGGAGTAGTCCTGTCCGACGTGATGTTTTGCCAGTGGAGTAGGTGATGGCGAATCCTGCAGCCTAATGACCTCTGGGGGCCCTGAAAGTTCTGACTAGGAGGGTTTGGAGGCTGCTGCAGGGGGGCATGGGTAGACTGGCTCGCTGCTGACCCCCAGACCCTCATCGCTGGGTCCCACATCCACAGCTACACAAAAGCTGGGTAGCTTGCGCGGCCCTATGGCCAAATTGGGTAGAACGTGGTGGGGCACCCCTTCCGTAGCCATGAAGGGGGCGAAAGGTGGACTGCGTGGGGCGAAAAGTTGCCACGAAGCCCAAGGTTCTGGCCGTAGCCCTAGAATCATTGAAGCGCTCGAGCAGTAAGTCCGCCTTGTCACTGAACAGGTGACAGCCATCAAAGGGCATGTCCAAAAGGGTGGAATGGACATCCCAAAGAAACCAGATGTCCTCAATCAGGCATAGCGCCTCAAGGCTACAGACGTGGAAACCGTTCTGCCCAGAGAGTCAGCAGTATCCAGCCCACACTGAATGGTGAACTTAGCTGAGTCTTGACCCTCTGCCGCTGCGTGGGTGAGAACGGCATGGGTCTCCTTCGGGCACTAAGGCAGCACTTGTGCAACCATATCCCCCACTGTATGGGTATAACAGGCCAAGAGACATGCAGGCTTTGCTGACCGCAATGCTAAGCTGGAGGAAGAAAACCTCTTCTTTCAAAGGTGGTTCAGCTTCTTGGATTCCCTATCTGGGGGAGCAGTAAGGAATGCATCAGTGGAAGACGAGGCTTGAACTACCAAGCTCTCAGGAGTAGGGTGTTGGGAGAGGAGAAGTGGGTCGCACGGGGTCTGGCGGTAATGTCGGGCATTCATCCTGTCCAGAGGAGCCCCTGTGCTGGGCTTGGACCGGGTGCCCAGAAGAAAATTGGTGAGGGCTTCATTAAAAGGCAGCGGGGCTTTGAAGAGGCTGCTGCCGGTTGAAGTACCTCTGTCAGGAGGTTAGTCCTGACTGCCACCGTAAGAAACTCCAGGCCTAAGGCCTTAGCCGCTCTATGCAACACCACTGCATACGGTGCTCCCTCCTCTGTAGCCACAGTAGGGGGAGAGCATGCCAAGATCTGGGGAGTTATGCAAACCACTGGCATCACCAAGTTCTTCTCACCAGTCCAGCTCCTCAAGCTGGTTGGCTGGTTGCCACTCAAGGCAATAGGGAACGCCAGGATGAACAGTGGCACAAAAGTACCCTCCAGCGCCGGTACCGGCATCGGTCCATTCCGTGTTCAAGTCAGGGGTGAGGCTGGGGTCGATGATTGTTCAAGGCACAACCACCGCCAGATGCGTCGTCACTGGAATCGGGGCCGGGGAAGGTACCGTGAGGTCGACCGGCATCGATCCTGATCCAGGCCGGCATCAGAGGGCCAGGGTCCCAGCTGAGTCCGCGGGGCCTAAAGGCACACCGGCATAGTTGGGTCTGCCAAAAGATGCTGTGAAGCGTTTTGCAAAACGCTCAAAGCTGGGTAGTGAATGCCCTGGCTCCAGGAAAGGGAGCATAGTGCAGAGAAGTCCCAGAAGCGGGCTCCGAAGACTAAGCCGGAGAGCAACGACGCTCCAGGACCCGCATCACGTCAGCTGACGGATGGCGAGAAGTCAAAGAGCGACGATGCTTCTTCGCCTTCTTCTTGTGCTTCGACATACTCGATGAGTGCGAAGACTTTCATGATGAGTGGTTTTGGCTCCGCGACCGGTCCCAAGACCTTTCTCTCGACCAGGACCTTGAACAATGCAAAGCAGACTGCAGGGTCAACAAAAGCTGTCAGGAGAGCACCCGCAAAGACTTCAGATTTATGGCCCGGCAGTCTGAGCAGGACTTTGGGTTGTGATCGCGCTCCACGGACCAAAGGCACACGAGGTGCAGATCCGTAACAGACATCAACCTGTGCAAAAATCACAAGGCTTGAAGCCAGTCCGACAATGGGCCATCCCTCGTGCTACCATGAGTCGATATTCATTTTTTGTCCACGTCTATTTTGAGTCTAAGGGGCAAGCTCTCTCCTGATCTGAGCTGGCTGGCACAGTAAAAGAAAGAGCTGAAGTCAGTGCGTAGGGGTGGCATCTAAGTCGACATTGCGACGTCATCCTGGTGACCACGACACTGACTCGGAGTTGACCGATGCGCAGGGGTAATGCTACTGAAAAATTCTCCGGATCCAGTCTGACACCTGGGGGTAATTCTAAGGTAAGGAATCAATAACTAATGGTCTCTTTCAGATAGCCCAGACTCACCGCTTGGGAGGATAGGCCCAAAACTGCACTGTGTCCAGAACGCCCTGATGAAAGGGAGCGTCTGAGAGGGAGTCCGATGTGACTTCGGCACGTTGATAGTCAACCCCAGCGAATGCAGGGAGGTCTGCAATAGTCTGGAGTTGGGAGAAGACAGCCTGGGGCGAGCCTGCCTTCAACAGTCTGTCATTGAGATAGGGGAAGACTGGAACCCCTGATCTGCGCCGATGAGCTGCGACCAAGGCCATCACCTTTGTGAACACTGGGGAGGGGGGGCACTGGTAAGACCAAAGAGGAGCACGGTAAACTGAAAGTGCTTATGACCCACTGTGAACCAAAGGGAACGTCTGTGGGCTGGCAGGACTGGGATATGAAAATAAGTGTACTGTAAGTCCAATTCTACCAGTCAGTCTCCTGGGTCGAGTGCAGACAGAACTTGGGCTAGGGTGAGCATTTTGAACTTCTCGTTCCGGAGGAAGAAGTTGAGGACCGGAGATCTAAGAAAATACAGACCTTTGTCTTTCTTGGGTACAAGAAAGTAGAGGGAATAACAACCACGACCTACCTCTGGCACAGCGACCCTCTCTATAGCTGCCAAAAAAGCTGATACTTCCTGGCTGAGATGTTCAAAATGATCCTGTCATGCGATCGTATGAAGGTGGCATGGAGGGGAAGTCTCGAAGAAGAGGGAGTAGCCCCTTTGGACTATTTCCAGAACCCACCTGTCCAACGTGATGGATTTCCTGTGGAGGAGGTGATGGCGGATCCTGCCTACAACTGGCTGTTGATGCGCCTGAAACGTCGGACTAAGTAGGGTTAGAGTCTGCGGTGGGGGAAAGGGTGGACTGACCCATCCGCTGGCTCCCTGACCAGCGAGGATGCTGGGTCTCACGTCCAAGCAGAGGCTGGACACTTTGCGTGACTAACTGGGCTGAACAGGACATGGGTGGGAAGCCAGAAGTCCACAACCAGGCGCAGCGTCTTACAGCTATCGACGTGGAAATTGTTCTTCCCAGTAAGTCTGTGGTATCCAGTCCACATCATATGGTGAATTTGGCAGCGAATCTCCCGTCTGCTAATGCTTGAGAGAGAATGGCCTGGGCCTTCCCCAGGCACTGAGGCAGCATCTGTGCGATCGTATCCCAGATGGTATGAGAGTATTGGCCCAAGAGGCATGCGGTATTCACCAACCACAACGCCAAGTATGACAAAGAGAACATCTTCTTCCCAAGATGTTCCAGCTTCTTGGATTCCCTATCTGGGGAGAAGGGAAGGCGCCTTTTAATAAAGAGGCTTAGACTACCAAGCTCTCAGGAGAGGGGTGTTTGGTCAGGAAGGCTGGGTAGCCTGGAGTGGGTCGGCGGGCAATTGAACTATCGACAGGCGCTCCTGCTCTGGGCTTGGACTAAGTGCCCAGTACGTACGTACGTCAGGGCTTCATTGAACAGCAAAAGTGGTTCAGAAGAGAAAGCCTCAAGCTGAACCACCTCTGTCAAGAGGTTAGTCCTGACTGCCACCATAAGGAGCTCGAGGCCGAGGACCTCGGCTGCCCTAGTCATCACACAGTGAAGAGAGGCCGCATCTCAAGGACCGTCCGCCATCTTATCAGAGCCAGCATCGCCTGTGCCGTTTATTTTAAAAGGGACGTGATGAAACGATTCAGCCATTTCTCCGTCTTTACACATGCTAGGAGCGCCCTCGTGTGGTTCCTGCTACTAGCCTCCCCGCGACCACACCCAGCAGAGAATTCTCGTGGTTCCACAGACAAACCACCATCCGCCCCTGCCGGCTTACACCACAGAGAATCAATAAAATATTTAAATATAAAAGAATAAATCCAGTGTTAGTTGATTCATTAGCTGAACGTTCTTCTTTACTTAAATATAATAGGCACAGAACCCGGTGCAAATTTGCTCCCCTCCTTTCTAAAGTACTGTTTCCTTGCCAGGGTTCATCCCATGAGGCAGGGGCCCCTTTCTTTCAAATCTGGCTTACACCACTCCCACAGGGGTCCCGGACGGGATCCCTGTAAGTCTTTTGTTTTCACCATTAATTCACGGTGCCACACGTACACTGCAACCAAGCTAAGCAGACGCCATTACAGGTGCCCCCCATTGAACAGTCCTGATGAGACCTGCTACCTCTGTCAGGTCGAAACGCCATCGACAAAAATAAGGAGACAGACAGTCTATGCAGCAGTGATTCATCCAATTTAACTGCTGTATTCTATTGTATTTACACGTATGGTTTGGTCGTCTCTTTCTTGCAGACAATATATAAATGAAACCTTATGTTGGCTACAAAATTATCTTTAGTTTCACGTTTGAAATGTAGGTTTGTTTTTGGTTCAATTCACTTGGGACACGTCATCACAACTTTTGATTACATATGTGTTTACAATGCAATTGTGGTATTACTGTACAAATGACTGAAATTTGTTTACATAAAAGAAAGTATACATCCATACTGAGTATATGCAGTTTCTTTGCCTTGACATTTGCCCTAATCAGCCCCATTGCCATTGCGCATTTTTCTCTATCATAAATTAGTTGTATTTTCCCACAGGAGCCATTGTTTTTGTTAAACTACTCATCACCGCAGCATAGGAAGCTGCCTCCTCTCTAGCCATGGTAGGGGGAGAAAGCAGGCTAGTGTCAGGGGAAGTGTCCAGACCACTGGCATAACCCAGTTCCATTTTCCAGTCCTGTTCCTCAAGCTGGTCAGTTAAAGGGTCCAGCGGTCCCTCCCAGCCCTCTGCCACACCTTCTGGCCCAAAAGGAACATCAGGAATGAACGCAGGGACCAAAGTCCCTATCAGCGTCAGAATCGACGTCAGTTTGACTCTGTGTCCCCCTTGGTGATGAGGATGGGTTCAGTGCAGACCAGGGGCACAGTCGACACTTTAAGTGTCATCGTCGGGATTGATGTCGGGGGAGGTCGAGTAAGATCATCCAGTGTCGATCCGGATCCAGGCCTGGATCCACTGGGACCTTCCGGAGCCGCCAAAGTCCCAGGGCCCCCAACCGACTCCGGTGGACCCAAAGGCACGCCAGCAGAGCTGTGCTCCCCAAATATGAGGTACAAGCCCTCATAGAACTTCTAGATTAGGGCAGGAGATGCTACAGTTCCCGGAAAGGGAGGAAGGAATATAGCAGTCTCAGAAGTAGGCTCCAGAGATAGAGCCTTCGAGCGACGTCGCTCGGGATCCCACATCGTGTCAGTCGACCGACAGGGAGATGTCAAACGAACACCTGTGCTTCTTTGACTTCTTGTGTTTCTCCAACTTGACCAAGGATCTCCCCCACAACTTGGACTATGAGGAGTGTGGGCTCCATGACTGTTCTAGACATTCCCTTCTAACGAGAGTAAAGTGACAGGGAGCCAAGCGCTGGACCTCCAGCAGATTTCGTGAACACTCCCGCAAAGCCTTCAGGTTCATGCCCCTGCACTTGGAGCACGACTTCAGGTTTTGGTCTCGCTCCAGACACCAAAGGCACAGAGGTACAGATCTATCATGCACATCATCCAGTGGCAGGTACCACAAAGCTTGAAGCCAGTCATCCTGGGGTAGCCTAGAAGCACCAGGAGTCTACGACTCGAAAAAGACATCAACAAAAAAATACGAAATAAGTTAGCCAAAAAGTAGGTAGAGGTAACTCTCTCCAGATCTGCGCTAGGCTGGCGTGGAAAAAGAAAGAACGGACATCAGCGAGCATGGTTGGCATCTATGTAGTACCTGTGACTCCAACCAGGTGCCCACAATGCCGACGACGGATCCGGAGAGGACTGACGCCACCTGACGACGCGCAGGGGTAGTTCTCAAGAAAAAAATCTCTGGATTCAGTCTGATACATGGGGGAAATTCTAAGGTAAGGAATCTACAACTCTATCAGATATTCCTTACTGAAAATTGGCTCAAGGATTGGTTTGCTGCTGACATAGCCTTGGATATCCCCCCTAACTTTTCTATTAAACACAATGACTGGTTGCAGAAAAATGGGGGTAGGCTGACAATTATTCATCGCTCCTGCTCTTGCTCCATTACTAAATTGATGAACATCAATAATATTGAGGAGATGGCCTTCACTATTATCCTTAATCCCCTCTTTTGCCCTATCTGGAGCTCTTATCTATTACCCCGGATGCTTCGGCGGACTCTATACAATTGTCCAATGCTCTGGGCTAATTGTCTTCTTTGCAAGACAATTTTGTGGTTCTTAACGACTTTAATTTATATGATGTTGACCAGAATAGTCTGATCCAGCAATTCTTTGGCAGGACCCGGAGGCGAGAATTAGGCTTTTCCTTTCTTTGCTTTATTTCAACAGCAGCCTTTTTTCAAACAACAAGGCATTAAAACAAACTACATTTCCCATGGCACAATGGGGAAAACCAAAGAGAAAACATTCTGTCCGATCAGGATGCCCCTGCATGTATAACGGTCCCTGCAGATGCTCCTACTTCCTCTTTCTTTGCTGCTCTAGCAGCATTCAGACAAGGTCCTCTCTGTTGCCTTTATTGTGTATAATTTTGGATGTTTTGGTTTTTAACTGGTAGAATTTCAGGCTCGCATCTTAACCGCACCTTTTGCCACGCTTTGTGTCTTTGTGTGAGATGCCTGTTTAAATCATATTTTTTTCAGGTAATGCAGGAGCTTTCACTGCTCCTACGCAGTAGTTTGTCTTTGTTTAATGCTCACGCATGGTCAGCCGAATGCTAGGGGGCCTGTGCATTACAAGCAAAGCGCTCAGTGAGTCTCTCCCCCAAGACCCCCGGGCGCACGCCTCTCTCACTGTGTTTGGCGAAGCGCAGCCGGTGGAGGTAGCTGACATGGGAGAGGTTCAACTAGTGCAGTGACCTTTCACTCCCACTCTCTAGGCTGACAATAGGAGGCAAACAATAGCGCTTCACCAACGCTGGAAAAGCGAGCGTCTGCCTGGAGACAGACACCTGTACTCGGGTAAAAGAAAGAAGTACATTAGTGGGACAGTACCAGGCAGAACATTGTTTCCCTAGAGAATAACATGAAGGAAGTCCCACAATTGCACCCCTATACTTCATCAAAGGGGAGAAAACCTATCAGGGACATAAAGTTAGGTGTTACACCTGATCAGCTTTCCCCACTACCCCAGGCTATAGCTTTGGGGAAGATTAATATATGGAGGAGGTTACCTACCCACCAATTGATGACCACTTCTGCAAGGTAATGGATAAGTATGGGCGAAATGCGCTTATTTGCAGTCCGCATAATCCGCGAATTCGTGCAAATTTGCGGCGTATTTTTTTTTGCGTGTTCGCGGGGCTTTTTCAGTGTTCGCGAGCCGCTTGCAGCGCACCGACCGCGAAGTTACCCATGCGGTCGTACATGGGCGCGGCCATCTTGTCCGCGTTGCGTATTTCCGTGCGCTATTTGCAAGCTCGCGCTGTGCGCGGGGCGCTATTACGTGTTTGCGTGCGTTTTTGCGTGCTCGCGGGGGAAATATCGCGCAAACTTACCCACACGGTCCTCAATGGTCGCGGCCATCTTGTTTTTCATTCATTGCTATGGTTCTGGGCATGCTTTTTCAATCCTCCCCTAATCTTTGCAATCCTTTGTTTCTTTGAACTTTTTTGGGATCTTTTTTACTCATTAACTATCCCTCTCTTTTTCTACATCTATATTTTGTGTTTTCTTTCTACTTTTGGTTACTTTAAAGCTACTTTTTTTAACTCTTTTCTTTACTTTTTCCCTATTCTTTCCTATTTTTTTACTCAGCTGTCCAGGACCATGGCACCCCGTACCAGTCTCCCTTGCGGGCGATTGAGGGGGGAGGATGTAGTGGCCAGGGAGGTTTTCAGTGCGGTGGAGGTGGCCGCACTTATATTTTATGTTCTGCGCCACCTCCCGAAGACCGTGGCAGCAGGGGGCAGGCCCGGTCAAGGGTATGGCCTCCGGGAGCGTCGCCAGCTGTGGGATAAGGTGTGCTGGGCCATGCGTAGGGAGTCGGGGGTCTGGCGCACCTATGACCAAGGGACGCACCGGTGGGCTGACCTCCTCGACCGGGAGCTGGACCTGCTCGACCTGCTAGGCGTGGAGATCCCTGTGTGCTCACAAAGGAGTGTATGATGTACTGTACAGTAGACAGTACACTTGTACAAGTACACTGTACTGTTAAGAACAGTTACTTATTTAGAACTACATTTTTGCCAATCACGGAGAAGGCAGTCAACCTTGACTTAGTATTAGCATTAGCGGCGGTAGTTCTCGGGTAAGCAATGGCCCCCTCTATTTGACTTCAACTCAGCTGGGAAACTTTTATTGTGAAGGCAAGTCATATCAGATGATATTGAGGGATGTGAAGAACAAAAAGGGAAAGAAGGGTGAAAGGAAGGACGAGCGAGTCATAACATTTATGACTGTAAAGAATGATACGTGTTTTTGAATGCAGGCAGAGGTGGCTGATAGGAAGGAATCAGATGCATGGCTGCTTGAAGCAAGGATGGTTGTAGGAGAAAGAAAAGATGACTGCCTGTGTGGGTGAATCAGAAAATGCATGTGTGGTGTGCATTGCAATATATCATTTGGGTCAAACTCAAATTCAAGTCAAGACGGTGGTTTACCAAATAAAATGAAAAGGGTGTTAGTTGGTTGTTGAGAAAAAGTAAACTTGGTACAAGTTGAGACATTAAGAGGAATGATAGACGTTTATTTTGGAAGCCTGGATGGTATCATCTTCTTCCTCATAGATAGCAGAGGTGTATGTATTAGAGCAGACGCTCAGTGGATGAACAGTGTTACTGAGGAAATCCAAATAGTGGAAGTTGTGATTGTTCATAACATTTAAATACTCCCTTGACTAACAGTACAGTAGTTTACTTTGCAAGCACAGCATATATTGTGTACGTATTGTATAGGTGACATTATATCAAGTCCCTTCCTCGGGCAATTATGGGTACCACCACACTCACTCCCTATGTTAATAATTTTCTTTCAGCTGTGTCATGGGTGGACTATTGCTGTTCACCCAATCTATCAAAACAAAGCACCTAAAGTCATCCATCATAGAAGCAAAGATCATGTGATCAGTAGGATATATGATCAGAAATGAATAATCTTCATTTTCCTTTTGTAGTAGTCAAGGCCCGGGGGGGCAGTGCGAAATATAAATTACATTAAGCAGTAGCCCTTGATGTAACCGAGTATGGCCAGTGCCACCCTTATAGAAAAGTAAGAGCTTCCTATCCCCACCTGCATATACTGCTTAAAGTAATGCGAGTCTGCGTCATCATGGCTTGTGTCTGTTTTTCTTGGGTGCAAGCGGAGTGAGCTGGCATTATGCCGGCGAGATCCCTGGCCTTGGTGAGTAGCTATTTAATAACTACTTTGTTTTCTTCTGCTCTGTTATATTGCTAATATACGTTTTTCCCGAAGAGCTAGAATGCTGCCGATTCGATTACATTGCAGGTAAAATAATGTTTAAATAGCTTCTGCGATTGCAGGTGCTCGCCTCCTCAGTGGCGTTGCTACTATGCTTACTTGTTTGCAACTTTGTGCTCATTTGGCCTGAATATGTATGAATGTAGTACTTTACAGAACTGCGTAATGCTAGAGAGATTAGAGACTCAAGTCTAGTCCTCCCTTTGTACTCCTGCTGCCACTAAATGTATGAAACTTATATAGCGCAGGACTTACCCTGGGGCATCTCCGCGCTTGCTTAGGGAACCCGCCCTGGTATTCCCCTGTGAGAAACCCCGGCAGGGTATCCACAAGGTGAAAGCCAGGCATCCCGCCGCGAGGGGCCGATGTGGAGATTAAGCAAGCTATTGCCCAGAGTCGCAGAGTGTGACCCCGTGAGTCGAGTAGGCACCGGAGCGAGAATTGTCGAGACCGTGGAATTAATGAGCCCGAGACCCGCCGAGGCGGGGAATCGAACCCTGGTCCACGGTCGATCTCAGATTCCGGGTCTGCCGCCTCTAACCACTGAGCCACACTTCTCACTAAGAAGAAGATATAGTGGTGGATTGATAGGTTGAGTATATTATGACTTGTTATTAGTAGTAGGACAGTTTTTTAGTGGTCTGCAATCATGACGACGGACTGTGTCTGTCACGTCGCGTGCTGCTGAGTGCTGGCAGTCGTAGTAGAACCTTTTTGTTGTTGGTTTAATTAGTGATTTACATAACTTTCCAAGTAGGCGGTCTGCGAATCCAGCAATACTGTACTAGTATCCTCCTAGTTGACCAGATCAGATAGGTCAATACATGTAGTGCAAGTGTTGTTAATTTGTTTCCCCGAGATAATTTTATATTGTGGACAAAGAAATCAAATATTTCAAAAAAACAATCATCCATGTTTGTGTTTATTTCAGGGTCACATTCAGCACCTCCCAGGGGCAAGAAGAGTACACCCCAGACTCCGGCGGAAGAAAGTGGGCAGGAACGGTCCTCTGCAGCCTCTTCTGCTGGCCCCAGTAAGTTGTTCTGTTGTTAATATAATTATACTTCCCTAACTTTAACAGCTCCTATTTATTCCAAACTGTTTCCTAATACTATTTTTTACAAAATAGTCTTTGATCTTCTTGTAGACTGTTTCTACATTCTTATCCTGCTTCTCTACCATCACTCCCTGTGCTACTACTATTTGCTAATATTATGAGTCGGTCTGTGTGGGTAGCTAAGCTTGCCCAGTCGGCAAACGGTGTTAAACAAAACTCTGATCCAGCAATAGCTCTGAAGGCACTGAGTGCAGTCCTCTGGGTTGCCCTTGCTGTGTATTCCAATTTTCTTAATGTTAGTGCTTTGACAATTTCCAACAACAAAATTTAAATGTCAACCAAGAATAAGCTAGTAGTTGACTTTTTGATTTGATAGTAGCACATACCATACCGCTAGTGTTTCAGGGACTATTCTGCACATACATAAGTATGGACAAGAGAAATAGGACATTGTTGATGATAGGTGCAGTTCAACTTTCCACATACCTCAGTCAGAAGTAATTGTGCGGGACTCGGGAGCCCTCACCTTGTGGAACTTCAAGTCCTCCTGGTGGTGATGAGGAGTAGTTGGTTCTGTCTGTAATTAGAAAAATGTTGCACGTTAAAAAGCAAGCATTCATCAGTTGTGCCAAAAAGTGTTGCATGTTATGGCTATGCATATAAGTTAACACCCTCCCCAAAACCGTGACTTTTCTTCAGTCCCAATAATTAAAAATTGTATATGTATTAACATTTTCTCTTCCATTACGAGACAAAATAGGGGGTGGTGTATGGCATCTAAAAATATGACATTTTTTCTAGGCGTCACAACATTGGATGCAGCACTACCCACCACCAGTGCCGGGGCCAGCAGCGCGGAGGGGTCCACTCCAGGGGCGGGTGCGGCGGTGCCACCAAGAGGAGCTGAGGGGGATGGCTCAGCAGCGGCGGACGGTGGTAAGTTATTATACTCCTTACTTATTGACATTTTAGAGTAGGCTCACAAAGGAGTGTATGATGTACTGTACAGTAGACAGTACACTTGTACAAGTACACTGTACTGTTAAGAACAGTTACTTATTTAGAACTACATTTTTGCCAATCACGGAGAAGACAGTCAACCTTGACTTAGTATTAGCATTAGCGGCGGTAGTTCTCGGGTAAGCAATGGCCCCCTCTATTTGACTTCAACTCAGCTGGGAAACTTTTATTGTGAAGGCAAGTCATATCAGATGATATTGAGGGATGTGAAGAACAAAAAGGGAAAGAAGGGTGAAAGGAAGGACGAGCGAGTCATAACATTTATGACTGTAAAGAATGATACGTGTTTTTGAATGCAGGCAGAGGTGGCTGATAGGAAGGAATCAGATGCATGGCTGCTTGAAGCAAGGATGGTTGTAGGAGAAAGAAAAGATGACTGCCTGTGTGGGTGAATCAGAAAATGCATGTGTGGTGTGCATTGCAATATATCATTTGGGTCAAACTCAAATTCAAGTCAAGACGGTGGTTTACCAAATAAAATGAAAAGGGTGTTAGTTGGTTGTTGAGAAAAAGTAAACTTGGTACAAGTTGAGACATTAAGAGGAATGATAGACGTTTATTTTGGAAGCCTGGATGGTATCATCTTCTTCCTCATAGATAGCAGAGGTGTATGTATTAGAGCAGACGCTCAGTGGATGAACAGTGTTACTGAGGAAATCCAAATAGTGGAAGTTGTGATTGTTCATAACATTTAAATACTCCCTTGACTAACAGTACAGTAGTTTACTTTGCAAGCACAGCATATATTGTGTACGTATTGTATAGTTGACATTATATCAAGTCCCTTCCTCGGGCAATTATGGGTACCACCACACTCACTCCCTATGTTAATAATTTTCTTTCAGCTGTGTCATGGGTGGACTATTGCTGTTCACCCAATCTATCAAAACAAAGCACCTAAAGTCATCCATCATAGAAGCAAAGATCATGTGATCAGTAGGATATATGATCAGAAATGAATAATCTTCATTTTCCTTTTGTAGTAGTCAAGGCCCGGGGGGGCAGTGCGAAATATAAATTACATTAAGCAGTAGCCCTTGATGTAACCGAGTATGGCCAGTGCCACCCTTATAGAAAAGTAAGAGCTTCCTATCCCCACCTGCATATACTGCTTAAAGTAATGCGAGTCTGCGTCATCATGGCTTGTGTCTGTTTTTCTTGGGTGCAAGCGGAGTGAGCTGGCATTATGCCGGCTACCTTAAGTTCACGTACAAGTAATTTCTTTTGCAAAACAAGAGTAAAAAAAGAAGAAGACTGGTGTAGTCTCTGACTCTCTGACTATGTAGTAGCGAGTCCATGGTGCTGCTAGTAGAATTCCTGAAACTCCCACTAATGTCACAGGCCTACAAAGACTGCGGAAAGATACATGCCAAAATGTTATACTGTGCTTGCAAGTTGCTAGTGTTACTGTGACAACTTTCTGTTGAATTATTTTGACTTAATGTTAAAGACTATTGGCTACAGTATTTTTCTTTCTTTCTTCATATAGATGCTCCAAATAAGCTCACCCGCAAGGAGATGGCTGTCCGGGCCAGGGCACGTAAGCTGGAGGCCATTTGCGTCGAATATCGGCGGCTGTGGGCTCGGGAGCAGGAGGAGACGGCAACTACTGCATCCTCCTTCAGTGCCCCCGGGTCTACCAGCCAGCAGCCTCCAGCGAAACGGCGCCGTGGCCCGACAGCCTACCGCCGCACAGCAGCAAGAACAACAGCTGCCCCCCCCCCAGCGCCAGCTCCGGGACCTCCGCAAAGAGGTGCGGGACCTGTCCACAGGAGGACTCCGCCGGAGGAAGTGACTTTCCCTTGCCCCTTTTTTAAAGACTGTTGGGGGGTGGGAATTGGGCATTGGGGAAAGGGACTTGAAGGACATTTGGACATTGGTTGGGGTTAGGAAGGGGGGTGGGTTGGGTTAGTTTATTTTTGTTAGGGGAAATATATTCATTTTTTTACATACTTAAACATAGTATACGCGTTCATATTATTTTGTGTGGTGGTGGGCGGGGGTTACTGTACGTTTGCTTTCTTCAAACTTACCAGCATGAATTATCTAAAAGCCCAAACATGTACAAAAGTGCCACTAACAGAGTTAGTGAATTCAATTGCCCTACTAGTACTTTACTAGTACTACTGTGAGACTGTCAGTCTCTCCTCCGAGTCCTAGCCCATTATCTTACCTCCCCAAAATGCTTATCTTACCGGTGATTCGTGTCTGAGAATAGGGCTAGGCACAGGGCTGGCTGCATGGCAAATGGCGATTATGGTTGGGTGTTGACTTGAATCCTGGATTGTTGAAATATCATCGTTGTGCTGGTAGTAGTAGTGGTACACACTGGCAGTAGCAGCATATGAAAAAAAAAGAAATGAAACATTGAGTGGCCTGAGCGTAGCATTAGAAACAGTACGATAGATAGTACGGTAGAGAACAGTGCCATAAATTGGAGCCTAAGCAGTGCTAAAGTATTCAAAAGATAACTAAGTATTAGTTGCGTGGAGTATGGCTACTATAAGAAATAGTATTAAGGCAAAGGACAAAGCAAAATAAGCATTAAGCATTCGATTCGTCACGTGTAGGAGGAGGATGTTGTTGATGATCAATCCACGATGGCGCACATGAAATTCTGATTAGAATGATTTTTCTGTTGCTTTGAGCTTATCCTCCCCAGCAAGTGTGTGGAATTTATTGTTGTCATTTAGTCACACCTCAATGAAAAACCACACAGCCCGGGGGAAGAGGGATAGGGTTTGAAAATTGGATGGGAATGGGGGGTTTTGGGAAAGTTTTGTGGAGAGAGGAAAAAAACCACAGCATGGACAAACATCAAATGAAGAAAAACAAATCTTTGGATTCGAAGATATCCATAAATCTTTTAAGGGACATAAAGGAAGTGCACTATTGCATGCATGAAGTTGTTTGCTAAATGGATGGTTAGGTTACTGAAAAGTAGTACTTACTACAACTTACTAGTAACTATGAAGAAACAATTTGACAGTACAGGGCTGCAGTAATAATTATAATTACGCAATTTCACTTGCCTCTCTGCCCTCAGAGAGAATAAACACTTATAGTTATTAGTACATTAAATTAGTTTTAAAAATAGCAAAGAAACTTATCAAATAGCTGGAGGGATGAATTTCAAGCAGAGAGCAAACAAACGCACAGAGTTTCACTCGTAGAAGTTCAAGTTCACAACAATAACATTTAAAAGATAAGGAGAAGTTAAGAGGATACTGTAACTGTATGTTGTAGTTGTCCTGTTGAATTTGTGATGTTGCATGCATCCAGCCATTCCTCTTATTCGTGGTACTCCTCCATTCCATCGGACGCTCCGTCGATCAATCTTGGTGACCAGACACACTGTCCACTGCCTGCCTGATACGGAATTGCGGATCTCTAATGGTAAGCCTGAGTTAATCATTTGTTCCATGGCACAGGGTAAAAGCCGGCCTGTAATTGTTGACCACGGTGAAAAAAATATAAGGTACGCTGTGTAGTGCAAAAATAACACTTTCAGTTTCAGAGGTGACAGTATTACATATAATCATCATTTCGAAAGTGAGTACTCTGAGTCTCCTTTTCAAGGATAGTATTAATTACTAGTAACTATGGGCGATTTTTGCGGATCGTGCCAAAACGCGGTCTTCAACTAGGCCCAAACCCCCCTTTCCTACCATGGATTTTCTTCAAACCACTTGCAATCAAAATTAGACTTTCCCAGTAGTGCTCTCAGACCCCTAAACCCACCCCCAAAAATCTAGAACACCCCCAAGCAGCCCCCCAAAAACATGCACTACTGCTAAGCCTCATTTTAAATCGTGCCAAAACGCTATCTGCAACTAGGCCCAAACCCCCCTTTCCTACCATGGATTTTCTTCAAACCACTTGCAATCAAAATTAGACTTTCCCAGAAGTGCTCTCAGACCCCTAAACCCACACCCAAAAATCTAGAACACCCCCAAGCAGCCCCCCAAAACATGCACTACTGCTAAGCCTCATTTTAAATCGTGCCAAAACGCTATCTGCAATTACGCCCAAACCCCCCTTTCCCACCATGGATTTTCTTCAAACCACTTGCAATCAAAATTAGACCTTCCCAGCAGTGCTCCCAGACCCATAAACCCACTCCCAAAAATCTAGAGCCCCTCCCCCCCAAACAACCCCCCAAAAACATGCAACACTGCTAAAAAAAAAACTTTTCCGCCATGGATTTTCTTCAAACCACTTGCAATCAAAATTAGACCTTCCCAGCAGTGCTCCCAGACCCATAAACCCACTCCCAAACATCTACCCCCCCCCCCCCAAAAACATGCAATACTGCTAGGCCTAACTTAATATCGTGCCCAAACGCTGTCTGCAACTAGGCCCAAACCCCCCTTTTCCACCATGGATTTTCTTCAAACCACTTGCAATCAAAATTAGACCTTCCCAGCAGTGCACTCAGACCCATAAACCCACTCCCAAAAATCTAGAATCCCCCCAAACAGCCCCCCAAAAACATGCAACACTGCTAAAAAAAATAAAACTGTTCCACCATGGATTTTCTTAAACCACTTGCAATCAAAATTAGACCTTCCCAGCAGTGCTCCCAGATCCCTCAACCCACCCCCAAAAATCTAGAACACCCCCAAGCAGCCCGCCAAAAACATGCAATACTGCTAGGCCTAACTTAATATCGTGCCAAAACGCTGTCTGCAACTAGGCCCAAACCCCCCTTTCCCACCATGGATTTTATTCAAACCACTTGAGTTACATTTAGTGTGTAAAAGATTAAATAATAACAGAAGACATATGATTCATTTCACGTACAACAAACAAACAGCAATTGCTTTAATCAGAGACAGCCAGCCATTGCTGTCCACTGCATGCACTGATAATTCTTCAGTAGCCCACGCCAGAGTCCAAAACCTTCTTAAATTTACCATCAACTGGATGTCGGTCAACTCCCTAAAAATCAACCCCGACAAGACAGAGGTGTTGGCCGTCACCACAGACACCAACCCATGGAGCAGTCTCTTCTGGCCAAAAGAGCTAGGCAAATACCCTGAGCCAGCCGTGGCCGTCAAAAGCCTTGGCATCAAGATTGACAACAAACTGTCCATGATCCAACAGGTGTCAGCAATAGTGGGCGCCTGCTCAAGCCTTCTGAGGCAGCTGCGGAAATTGGCCCCCCTCCTCACCTTTGATACCCTGAAACAAGTGGTAGTAGCACTCATAATATCAAGATTGGACTATGGGAACTCACTTTACCTAGGACTTCCAGAAATACACTGGCCAGACTTCAAATTGTAATGAACGATGCGGCCAGGCTGGTTTCAAAGTACCCCGACGCACGCACGCCACTCCTCTCCTCCGCCAGCTCCACTGGCTCCCGATCAGGCAAAGGACAAAGTTCAAAAGTCTCTGCATTGCACACAAATCCATCTTTGGCCAGGCCCATAGCTACATCAAAAATAGCCTAGCTAACTACATCCCTAGCAGAGTGCTCTGTTCCTCAGACGCCAGGCTCCTGGTCTGCCTCGCTCCCGACTGGCCTCCCTTGGAGATAGAGCTTTCTTCACAATCATCCCACAGATCTGGAACAAGCTGCCTGACAACATTCGAAAGGAACACTCCCTGCTGCCTTTCAGAAAAAACTTAAGACCAGACTCTTTCAGGAGGCTTGGAGCACACGGTAGCGTACCCTCTACTCATCACAACCAACGGCAGACCCTCTCTCACAGCGCTTAGAGACCATTGGTGATAACGCGCTATATAAACAGAAATTACAATTACAATCTTCTACTCATTATTCATTACCTGTTCCACTTTTTGTCCGCATCTTCTTCTGGAATTGAAGGTCCACAGGGCAGCCTGTCCTGTCAATTTCAGAAGTAACTGTCAGCAATCAGCAAGCATGTAGTCAGGAATTCCAGTCCCACTTGAGGGTACTCGTCTACGAAGACAAAGTTTCTTTATTCTGCGTAATCCAGCCATCTGCCTTGAGGGAAATGGATTGGGGGAGTCTGGAGGAGGAGGCTAGAGGAGCATGATTGAGTTTTGAACTTGTGAACCTCAGAAAGGCAGACTGCGGCACCTTCAAATCAATAAGGAAATAAGATGAAGACAGTGCTGCTGATGGACTTGTTGTGATTAGGTGATTAGAGTTTTGAAAGACACACAGGAATAAAAGTGAATAAGGACGAAAAAAAAGGAAGTCATTTTTCAGGCCCCGGTGTCAGGGAAGTAGAGCTCGTCCTCAAACTCTATGAATTGAGACGGGAGTAGGTCAGCTAACAGAGAAGAACTTTCGACACCTAAGTCGGTGTCCTCTTCTTCCTGCGTGCATTCACGTATTTTGTAATCTGGTGGTAAGAAGTGCTGATTCATCTTGATCAGTGTTAACCTCTCCACATTTTTGGGCGAGAGGCGGGTCCTTTTTGAAGTTACAATGGCACCAGCAGAACTGAAAACACGTTCAGAAGACACGCTTGCGAGTGGGCAAGACAAATAATTTAGAGCCAGGTTAGTGATCAGTCGCCTTAGAGGCCTTTTCCTATACCAATACAGCAATGGGTTCTGATTAACAAAGACCTCTGTTGGGTCATCCAGATAGGCCTGCACCATCGACTCAAGGAGAAGTGTGGCTCACTGGTTAGAGGAGGCAGACCTGGAAGCAGAGGTCAGCCCGGGACCGGGGTTCAATTCCCGGCTCGGCGGGGTCTTGAGTCCTAAAATGTCCATGGACTCGACAATTCTCGCTCCGGTGCCTACTCGATTCACGGGTTCACACTCTGCGACTCTGGGCAATAGCTTGCTTAATCTCCACAACAGCCCCTCGCGGCGGGATGCCTGGCTTTCACCTTGCGGATACCCTGCTGGGGTTATCTCACAGGGGAATACCAGGACGGGTTCCCTAAGCAAGCGCTTAGAAACCGCTTGGTGATTTGCGCTATATAAATTCCTGTACATTTACATTTACATTCTCCAGGGTTGCTCCACTTTGCATACCTTCTGTGGCCTATGCATCACTGGAACGAGCAAACCCTTGATGAGTTAGCCAATCCGCTTCCGACAATATTATGGCCGTGCCTGGTGCAGGTGAGGATGATGATACGGTTGCTAGTGTCGTTAACGGCTGTGAGGGAAAGTGACTCCCTTCGGCCACAGATTCAGAAGTGGAACTTGACGCCGGATGGCCTGCTGATTCAGTAGTACTTCTGCCGGCTCCTTCAATGTTCTGCCGCTCTTTATCGAACCGAGTGGCTGACAGAGCTAGCCAATGTTTGTACTTTGAAATATCCGCTTCATTAAAAGGAATGAATGCTTTGCTGGCCACAGTCTTTTTGTACCGTGGATCAAGAATAGTGGCACAAATGTAATGTTGTTCTGTGTGTATTTCTTTAAGCCTTTCATTGTCAACTAGGCAGCTTAATAACCTCTCCGCCAACTGATATGCGTCTTGCTTTTCAGCATCATCTTGGAACGTTGAAGGCACCGCCTTCAGTTGGTGCTCTAGCATGCGCAACAATGGGATAGCTTTGCCCAAAGAACAGTCCTCCCTGCTGACTTCATGCGTGAAGACCTCAAAAGGACGAAGCATGTCTGTCAGGCTTGCAACTAGCTTGCATTCCTCCAACTCTAGCCTCATGTCTTTCATAGTAGAACCCAGTTCATAGACATACTCATGTATTACCCCCCACTGCTCAGACAGACACTCAAGCATGTAGAAGGTTGAGTTCCAAAGTGTTGCCACCTCCTGGATGAGTCCTTTGACTGGCTGTCTACGTTCATGTTGCATGTTCCTCAGCTTCTTCCGGGCCTTAAAAGAATGGCTGAAATGTGTGCAGATTCTTCGGCAGGTGGTCAGTAACTTGCTGACTGTGATTTTATTTTTCAAGAAATCTTGCACAACAATGTTAATACTGTGCGCCAAACACGGCACTCTGAAATAGCCACCATCATTCATGGCCCTAACTATATTACTGCCATTATCTGTGGAAACATAACCAATCATGCGATTTCTTGGATGCAGCCATTCATAGACCTTCCTGTCAAACTCCTCCAAAAGGTTAGGTGCAGTATGAGATTTCTCCATGGCAAACATGGCTACTGTTGCATGTTTCCGAGTAGCTTGAAAAACTGTGTCTGTGTCAACACCTGCTTTTAACTTGTCTTTAACCCCTGCAAAAGAGACCCAGTGTGCAGTGATGCACATGTAATCAAGGGCTTGGCAACTGGTCCACGTGTCTGTTGTCAGGTGGATAGTGTGAACAGCACTCTTCTGAATAGCTGGGCCAATCACCTCGAGCACATCTTGATGTAGTGCTGGAACAGCAACTCTGGCAAAATAGGACCGGCTAGGAACCTTCCATCTAGGGTAAACTTGCCACAAATTGTAGAAAACTCACCCCTTCCACGAAAGAAAAAGGGAGAAGGTCCAGCACTAGCATTTTAGCCAGCTTTGTGTTATACAGATGTGCCGTTGGGTGGTTGCGTTGGGCGCATCCGACCAAAACAGGCTTCTAATGGTGGGCTGGACCATTTTACGTGATGATGATGCAGACTTCTTCAAACCAGTTAGGCTCATTGATGTACTTTTTCGCATTGGTGTCTCTCCCCGACTCTTAGTGTGTCACAGATGTTGCTGGAGCAGAGGGTGTGGGCACTACCACTGCAGTGCTGCTGCCAAGGGTACTGGGTGTACCAGAAAAAATGTCTGTCGCTTCTTCACTTCCCCCCTGCACGATCAGCCCCTCGTCATCATCAGATGCAATATGAATGGATACATTTGGATTTGTTGTACGTGTGGTTTCCCGGATCTTGCTCATGTGTGCCTCCCAAATGATAGTGTGGTGTTTTTGGAGATGACCTCTCTGTCCTATGGTACCATAGTTGGTACCAAGCTTACCCCGACTAACTACAGCTTTACAAATCGAACAAACGACCATGTTTTCCGACTTTTTGCTAGCACCAAAAAAGTCCCAAACTGGGGACTGGAAATGTATGCTGGTGGTGGAGGTGCTACTTTCAATGCCAGATGAAGTGGAGGATGGGCGTGGCTGAATTTGACTCTGTTGTGCACTTACAGCACCCCTACTTGAGGTAATGGAGGTCGAGCTGGATGGAGGTCCGTGCCGGACCTTCTGACGAGAAAATATGGAAGCTGTAGGTCGTGTTGGTGTAGTAGTTAACTGCATTGGTGGTGGTACCAGTGCCACGCCGCCCACATTCCGCTCAGCAGCATTTCGGGATAGGGTCAAAATGTCTTGCTGCATGCCCACTGGGGCTGGAGTGATGACGGTGTCGTCGTCAGACTGTTGATCAGCAGCAGAATACAACACTTCTTGTTCGTCGTCATCACCCATAAGTCGGAGCCTTGCGGGAACCTTCCTTTTAGGCTTAGCTACCTTGGCTCATGGCGTGCCTCACTCTGACTCCATTGGTGGGTTCCAATCAACATCAAGATCATCAGAAGGAAGGGGACTTGAAGAAGAACTTGTAGTAGCCCTCCTTGACCTTTTTCTTGCTGGGTATCTGGAAGACAATGGATCACCATCAGGAGGAGTGGCTTCCTCGGATGATACTTCCGCTTCAATCTCAATTTCCTGATGTGCTCCTACTTCTGGAGGAACAAGCATTGTGGGCAGTTGTGCCGCTCCATGCGCCTCTAGTTGCGCCTCTCCTTGCGCATGTACTTGCGCCTCTCCTTGTGCATGTACTTGCGCCTTTCCTTGCGCATGTGTTTGCGCTTGTACTAGTTGCACCTGTGGTTGTCGTTGCAGCTGTGGTTGTTGAACACTCGTCAGCTGAGTTACACCCGGCGTTGATTGGATGCTACTTTCTTGCAATGAGCCAACATCACTGGTCGATGGTGATTGAACAATTAAAATGGCTGCCTCTGCAACACTCATGTGCTTGGACCTAACTCGGCGTGGTGACACTGAGCCCAGTGAAGCGGAGGTGCTGCTCCCAGCTTGGTCCCCGGCAGACACCGCTGCTGCTGCAGGCATAGTTTTTCCCCCCCCAAAAAAGGTGTCTGTGGGCACACTAGTCTTCTTGGTAGGTGGTGCCACTTGCTTCTTCTGCTCCTTCTTACTGGCAGTGGCAACTTTTTTCGTAGAGGCGCTACGGCCACCTTTCTTTGGGCCCATCTTCTTCAGATGTCAGAACAGCAGGCCGCAGTTGCACGAGTTGCAGAGTTGTTTGTGGCCACACGTGACGCTGTGCTGCACACACCACTGCAGGACTTCTTTCTGGCACTGGTGGTTCTCTTGTGCACCTAAAAGTTCTTCCTGGCATTGGTGGTTCTCTTGTGCACCTAAAAGCAAAGGAAGCCAGAGGAACATCAGTTAAACACCCCAAAAGGTCGGAAAACACACAAAAATCACCACAATCCAATGCCATCCATGCCCTCAATGATGTTTAAATTCAAGACACCCCACAGAAAGACTAGGTCCATGGACCACTGAGTACCCCTGGGCATAATGGATGAAAGCAAGGCAACCTGGGTGCAGGCCTGAGCATACTGCCTGGCGTCAAAATGGCCCCTTGACCCCCACCACATGGCCAGGCCATGCCTGGACCAGGCCTCTAATGGCCCCCACCCACATGGCCAGGCCCCAACACCACCCCAAAAAGTCGAAAAAAACACAAAAATCACCACAATCCAATGCCATCCATGCCCTCAATGATGTTTAAATCCAAGACACCCCACAGAAAGACTAGGTCCATGGACCACTGAGTACTCCTGGGCATAATGATTGAAAGCAAGGCAAACTGGGTGCAGGCCTGAGCACACTGCCTGGCTTCAAAATGGCCCCTTGACCCCCACCACATGGCCAGGCCCTGCCTGGACCAGGCCTCAAAATGGCCCCCACCCACATAGTCAGGCCCCAACAGCACTCAAAAAGTCGGAAAACACACAAAAATCACCACAATCCAATGCCATACATGCCCTCAATGATGTTTAAATTCAAGACACCCCACAGAAAGACTTGGTACATGCACCACTCACTACCCCATGGCCTACTGGCTAGTGAGGCTTTACAGGCACCCCAAAATAACAAATAAAAAATCCACATATAACAGTGATCTAAAATTCCATGACGTAAATAAGATTTAAGTTAAAAAAAACTCACAGAAACAGTTGCATCATGCACCCATGACTAACCCTGGGCCTACTGGATACTGTGGCTACCCACAATATATTTTTTTAAGTTGTGAAAAAGTTTTAAAATTGTAGTTGCAGCAACTGGAATGCCCCCAAACAAACAACACCAACTTACTTGTAAAATCTCAAATCCAAAAGTGATCCTAACTCCAAAGTCCAAAAAGTCCAAAAATACAAATATCCGGCAGCAGCCACAAACAAATCTCCCGCCGGAAGTCAGCTGCGCGCCGCATCTACGTGTTCGCAATTGTTTCCTCCCGCGATGCGTGATCGCGGGCCCTTATGACGTACTCGCGTTGTCAAACTCTCGCTGTGCAAGATGGCAGGCCGCGATGACGTAATCGCGGTCGAAAAACTCTCGCGCATCACGCAGCAAGATCCAAAATGACGCAGCACACGAAAAACAACTCGGCGAACACAGAATCACGGTAAGTCAACGCCGCGCGCGCGATATTGTATTTTTCAAGCGCGACCAACCCAAAAAATCCGCCAGCTTGCGAATTTACGGATTTTAGGGCAAATTCGTGGGATTCGCGGCCGTGAAATTGCCAAAAATCTGCAAATTCCGCAAACGGATTTTGCGCCCACGGTTAGTAATGGATGCATCCATCATCAAGGCAGTTTCACAGGTAGTGGCCCCCGTGGAGAAGAGACTTATGGCATTACAAGCCCAATGCTAGGAAGCCCTCAACCAGAGGGAAGACGTGGCGGGGTCACGAGCCCCTTTACCTCCAGGGAACCCTTCCATGCTCAATCCAGACAAGCACAAACGCACAGAGGGGTCAGGGGTAGATCTTGACTCTTTTGAGCGTCTGAGGAAAGTGTTTATGGAAGCCCAACCCATCCTGGAACCTTCAGGACACTCCTGGAGACCCCCCTCTAATGTCCCCCCAGGTACCCCAGGAGACGGGGATGATTCTCCAAACACTTCTGACTGTGACAGAGAACAGTCCAGACCCTGGCGCCCCTCCCCATCCCCTCTCCTGAACTCAAACATTCGGCTCAAGCCTGGTCACGGCAGACCTATTAACCCAGATGATCTGCTGCATCCCCGTTCTGCGGAATGGTTCCCAGCCCCCAAGGTTGCTTCCTATATAGCTAACAGGCTTAGGGAACCCCTGGATAAAGAGGTGAGGGACTGCCTCAAGGCAGAATGTCCCTGGCCGTCTTTTGAAGGGAAAGTGTCCCTAACCCTGGAAACAGATGCTAAAATTGCCACCTTCCTCGCCAAATTCTTCCGTGATCCCAAAAAGGGAGTTGACAGGTCCTGCCAGTCCTGGATATGGCAGAGGACACCAAGGCATTGGGTATGCTGATCTGCCCCAAAGCCTTGTCTAGCTGGGCTCAGAGGGCAATCATTTTTGGGGGGAATAACAACGGCGCAATTTCTACAGAATGGCACATATCCTGGTTAATCAAGTTCGACCTCAAACTAGGGGATCTCTAAACTTCAGAGGCGGGCACAGTGGCCCAGGGCAACCATTTCGGGGACCCGTTTATTCGGGAACTGGGAACATTTGTTAACACATTCAATTCCCTAGATAAGACACAGACCTCCATTCAAATAATATTTAACCCCCGTGTTTTTAACAATGCCGGCCGAGGAGTGGGTCGCTCGTCCATCCGCTATCAGCAACAAGCCTTCAGAGGAGAGCAGCACCGGAGCCAATATCAAGACTCCAATAGGTTTGGGAAATTTTACCTAACCAAGACCCTCGCCTGTCGCAGACGTGGCCAAAATCAGGCACTAATTACGGAGAACCCTGACCAAATCTCAGATTACTCTAAGGCAACTGGCCGGCATAGTGGGGCTGCTCTTGGTTTCCATTCAAGTGATTTTTCCGGGACCCCCCCATTAATGGGCACTACAATGCTTAAAAAATAATGCATCTAAGGAAAAGCCTCTCCTATTCCCAACGGATCCCGATCTCAGAGGTGGTGAGAGAAGAGATCAGTTGGTGGATCTCCCATATGGAGGCATGGAATGATACGGTGATCTTCGGTTCCCAACCGGACCTGGTGATCGAATCAGACGTATGTGGTTTGGGGTGGGGTGCTCGCTGCGGCGGGTTGTCTTCGGGAAGAAAATGGTCTACCGACACACAAGCCCTTCATATCAACTAATTGGAATTGATGGCAGTCTCATTCGCACTCAGGTGCTGGACGTAGGACAAGGTGCAGTGCACAATCCTACTAAAGATGAACAACGTAGCAGCAGTCTGTTATGTCAATCACCTCGAGGGTACCCACTCAAAGGCCATGTCAGATTTTGCCCGGAGACCCTGTGGGAGTACTGTTTAACCAACCCCATATCTCTGATGGTGGAACACCTCCCTGGCAAAGCCAACCAGATAGCAGATCGTCACTGTCGTCACTGGAGAGACGTCAGTCTGTGGAAACTGAACCCCTTCATCTTCAACCGGCTCCAGGAATGTTGGGGCCCATTTTTGATGGATCTGTTTACCTCCCACCTAGAATTTCAGGAGGAGAGGTTCTGCAGCTGGAGGCCAGACCCATTTAGCGGTGGCGACAGATACCTTCTTCCAAGACTAAAGCCTGGAACAGCCCTATGCATTCCCTCCATGTGGAATGATCACGCTGCTGTCGGCCCAAGTGAGCAGGCAGGTGGCGGATCTGGTTGTGATCACTCCAATCTGGAGGTTGCAAGCCTGGTATCCAGTGATGATGGAACTTTCCAGGGATTTTCCAATCCCTCAACACCTAGATCTAGATCTCCTAAAAGATCCCCAGGGTAAACCTCACCCCTCGATAATGGTGGGTTCACTCAGGCTAATGGCTTGGAGGATTACTGGGAACAATGGAAAGTCCCAGGCATTTCAGTGGAAGCTGCAACACTCCTCGGCAGGGCCTGGGCGGATATCACCACCAACCAATACAGATCAGCGTGGTCTAGATGGGTATGTTGGTGTCTCCGACAAATGGATCGCGTCGGGGCGAAGGTTGTCCACATCCTGAATTTCTTGGCGAACATGGCCTCACAGGGTTTAGCCTACAGGTCCATTAACACCTTCAGATCAGCAATCTCGGAGGGACATTGCCTATAGACGGCCGCCCGGTAGGAGAACATCCTCTGGTATGCAAACTCCTATGGGGGATTAGGTTATCACTTCCCCCGGAGACTAGATACTTCGTATTATAAGATGTGAATATGGTCCATAATCTATTGACATCCTGGCCTCCCAATAAGCATTTGTCTAAGAAACAACTGTCAACGAAATTGGCGATATTGCTTTGCCTCATATCCTGTCGTAGTGTCTCTGGCGTGCGGGCTTTGGATATTACAGGTAGGATTTTTACTCTAGAAGACGTAACATTTGATATTTCTCGCAGATCGAAATGCAATTCTAGACTGGTGTCCTACCCAGAGTTTCAGGGAGCACCAAAATTATGTGTAGTCCAGATCTTCAAAATTTATGAGACGGTCACGGATGAGCTTCGTCCCCATGGGGAAAAGTTGATTTCTTTGACCAAACCTCACAGAGCGATTTCCTCCCCTACGATTGCCAGATGGATTAAATGGGTAATACAAGAAGCAGATATTGATACTGCTCAGTTTGGCACCCATTCAGTTAGAGGAACCATGGCTTCTAAGGCGTTCTCCCTGGGAGCTCATTTAGAGGATATCCTAAATGGATCTCTGTTTAAATATTGATAACAAAAACACCGAGCAACAAAAACATTGTACACCCAAATATCGACACCGTATACTTAAACAAGAATTTACACAAATATCAAATTTTAAATATCACCTTAATAAATACTGTTTACAAAAAATCGACTACAAACATATTGATAACAAATATATTGAGATGTTTAAATTATAAAGCAACACAACGCAAATATCGATAACACTAATATTGACTTTCAAATATAATTAAAATACATAATCAAAATATCGATAATACTATTCAACTTTAAACAGTATTTCAATGATTTGATTATTTAACATATTTCATATAATTATAATAAATAAGATCAACATATATAAATATATGAAATAATTAAAACAATTATAAAATTATTCTACTAACCCAAATAAATATATCAATTCACAAAATACAATACATTTACTCACTAACAAACAAATGTAAATATATATAAAATACAACAATTATTAATGGTATAAATTAAAATTATTAACAAATATATTTAACAAACTACAACAAATAATATATTATAAACATCACAAAGAACCAACACACATATTAACCTAATTAAAAAGTAACTGTTACAAAATTCAAAAAATGTATCTCAACAAATGAATTTAAACTAAAAGAGCACAAACCAATAAAATGTCTGAACTAAGTAACTAAACACTATAAAAATGAACAATTAACTAACACAAATTTAAAGGTTATCGGCCAAACACAGAGGAAGAACATTACTTTGCAAGAGATAAAGAAAGAAAATCTACAAAAACTACTATAAGAGATTATACTATAACACAGGTAAGAAAAATACTTTTTTACAAAATATGAATGCCTCTACCTCCTTAACTTTAAAAAAAATATTTTTTTTAAGGCTTTGTTTATGGAATTTTGTAGGGAAATACAGTACATGCTTCACGGTCTAAATAGTACAGCCAGGATGCATGCAACCTGTACAGTACTTGGGTGTACATAAGACATGAAGCATCAGTCAAGAACAGAGTAACAAAAACAGGTAATTGCCAGCACTAGTAATCAGTATCACAATCAGAGGTATGCATCTAGCACGCCGTAACACATCCAATGTCGATTAAGCCATGAGAACACAAGGGAGGAACAAGTTAGCACATCATAATAAACACTTATACGGATGTATAATACATGGAAAGTAGTAATACATGACAGGCCAATTTGCTAGGGTATAAATCTATAACAGGCGTTCAATTTGTAGGTCATTTCCATTTGCAGGCAATTGAGGCAGCCTTTCCATACCGTCCGAATCTGAATCATGCACAGTATTTTGAATTACCGGACCTACTACCCCAGGTATATGCTGTGTGGAAGGTGGGGAAGGCGCTCTGGCTCGTGCCCAGCTTAGGAATGGTTCCCATATATCACGGGGCCTGGACGCAGTAGGCATCAATTCCCAGTACGGGCCGAGCTGTGTGTGTCCGTATGTAACATCAGACAGCCAGGCTGCAAATGTTGGCAGGACCCTACGACCCCATCTAAGAGCCACTTGTCGCCTGGCATATAGCAGGAGTAATGCATGTAGTTTGCGCTTAGTGGGTTCCGTGTTAGTGATCAAGCCTAGTAGACCAATATGTGGTGTTGGGACATCTGATCTGTCGACCATCTGATTGATAGCGTCAAATACTGCAGTCCAGTAGTTCGCTAAGAAAGGGCAATCCCAAGCCACATGCAGGAACGTGGCATTTTTTTTGCCACATCTCCAGCAGTTAGCATCATCTCTCAAACCCATTCTCTGTAGGCGGATAGGGGTACGGTAATATCTATGCAAGAATTTGAAATGTATGAGGCATAGTTTGTAATTTGGTTAGAGTTCTAATAATTGTTTACAGCAGAAGGACCACTGTATCTCATCCAAGGGCGGGTGTATTTCTTTATTCCAAAGTTGCATAGATGTGGGTGTTGTAATCGGAGCTTGGTCTTGCATGATTGTGTAAATGCGAGTCACTCATTTTTTGGGTGAGGCCCGAGTCAGTACATCCTGGAGTGCCAGCAATGTTGGGGGCTCATCCGGAAATCCCTCCCAGAGTGCACGACATGAGGATTTCAACTTGTGATAGGCAAACATGTCTCGGAATGGCACGGGCGAGTCTTCATTTCTGGGCTGCGGATCCCTGAAACTCCCATCAGGGAACACGTCAGCAAATGTGCGCAGTGGTGTGCTAGCCAGGGACAGCTCACCCCCACTTTCTGCCAAACAGGGTATCATTGGGTTCTGTTTCAGAGGAATGGCTGGTGCATACAGTAACGGGAGACACGCTCGCCGCTGCAATTCCCGCCACACCCATCGCAGTGTGTTAGCCGTGTCAATGTCTGTGGTGGGTCTCGGAGTCTTGTGGTAAAGCGCCGCACTCAAAGGCAATGGGGCCACCGAGTCCAGCTCAACAGTCACATGCGGCTGATAGGGTGTCGGGTATGCCCAGAAATGTAAGAATTGGGCCTGCGCGCTTAATACATATAGATGCATGTCCGGAGCACAGCCCGTCCAAAATTCAAGGACCAAATGTTCTGGAGGTTTCGGCTTATCCATACCCCCAAATATTTTACTTCATCTGCCTCCCAGAGTAGAGGGAACTCCGATTTCACCTCAGGTGTATTGTCTGTTAGGGGGAACAGCACTGACTTAGTCCAGTTTATAAACACCCCGGATAAGCCACCAAACTTTATAAACTCCCGTAGCAGAGGGTTCAAGTTCTCAGCTGGGTTCAGGACGTAGAGGGGGACATCATCCGCGTAGAGGGAAATTAATAAACTACGAGAACTAAAGCCTATCCCCCTGCTAGTGTGGTGTTGCCGTATACGGGCTGCGAGTGGTTCCATGGCTATAGCAAATAACAAAGGAGATAAGGGACACCCCTGTTGTGTACCTCGGGAGATCTCGAAGTGGTCCGATATTACACCGTTAACTCTCACCCATGCTATGGGCTTGGTGTAAAGAAGGCGAATTTGATTTAGAAATAACGTGCTGAAGCCCATACGTTGTAATATGCGAAATAAATAAGGCCATTCAAGGGAGTCAAATGCTTTTGTGGCGTCCAAGAACACCGCAGCCACATGGACCGTGGGTTGTAGATAGTGCAATACTGAGAAAATGGTTCTTAGGTTGTGGGATGTGAAACGACCAGGTATAAATCTCGATTGGTCTGGCAGGACCACCATTGGAAGTAGAGGTTGCAGACGGTCAGCTATGATTTTCGCGAATATTTTTACATCGACATTAATTAGGGAAAGGGGCCTGTAAGAGTCTAGGGATTGGCTATCTTTGTCTGGCTTCAGCAATGTAATAATCAGGGCCTCTCTCATCGATGCAGGGAGGATCTCTAATTCTAGTGATTCCGCAAAAACTTTGTGTAACCTAGGTGCCAATTCCTCCACATATGTTTTATAAAACAAGGTGGTGAGCCCATCCGGGCCCGGTGCCTTATTTAATGGTAAACCCTTAATCACTTTCGCTATGTCTTCAACTGACACTGGGAGGTCCATGTATTTACGGTGCACATCCCCGAACCAAACTAGGGCGATGGATTCAAGGAAGTCCTCAAAATGTTTCGGAGTGGTAGTGTGTTTAGTCGTGTATAGGTCAGCGTAGAAGTTCTTGAATACTTGCAAAATGTCCTTTTGTCCTACAATGATGTTTCCTGTGGGGCTATTTATGGTGTGTATGTAGTCAGTTTTTGCGGTAGTACTACGCAGTCTCGCCAGTGTACGGCTAGGCCTATCACCCTCACCATAGCGTCTGGCTTCCGCTTGTTTACCCAGGAATTTTAGTTCTCGCTGTGCCTCTTTCGTATAGTCCAGCAACTTAGCTTTTAGTTCTGCCGCTGTTTCTGGCGTGGGGTTTTCACAGAATAGTTTCTCTAGGTCTTTTATTTGGCCCTCAATTGTGGTAATGGTCCCCTGATAGACTTTAGGACTCCAGCCTTTCTCGCTATACATTGTCCTCCAATTACCACCTTGAAGGCGTCCCACAGTACCGAGTCAGTAGAAACTGATCCCGAGTTAGTATCAAAATAATCTGTAATATCCCGTCTAATTTCTTCCTTGAAGGCTTCATCAAGGAGTGCATGTGGGTCATCTACGTTTGGGCCATATGCAGCTGCTAGAGTGACCAACTTGCCATTAAGCACACCATTCACAACAACATATCTACCATCCGGATCAGTGTACGTGTTACGTTCTCTCCAGCCCAAACCTTTACGCATCAATATTGCCACCCCTCGAGCATAATTTGAATATATGGCAGAGTATATTGCACCCCACCGGCTATGTTTGAGTTTTGCTGAAGGCAGAGAGTTAATGTGTGTTTCCTGTAGAAAACAAACATCTATTGCATGTCTCTGTAAATGTGTGCATCAGCCCCGCCTTTCTCCCATCGTTTAGGCCTCTGATGTTCCATTTAAGGATTTTAGTCACCCCCATGTGCAATGAACAGATAGATCACTGCCGTTCCCAGCGTGGTCCTCAATAAAAGTGCAATGCATGACAAATTTGAGCATATAATATTCGTACTGGCATCTTACCAAACCCCAACTGCTCCCACCCTCCCCCCACCCACAGCAACCCCCCAATTAGGTTGTGTCTGAATCCCCCCATAGACACGTAGAACGTGAAAAATTACAAAGAATGGGACATTTCCCGTGGGGGCGAGGTTGTATAGGCATACTCCCCCGTTCACACAGGGTGGCTAAGCTTACATTTTAGCCTACCTTCCCCAACAGTGGCACAAATCAATGTATACAGCAGTATGTAGATACAGAACGCTTGTGAACAAGCCTCATAGTGGAACGAAAAAAGAAGATAGTGCCTTGGCAGTAAAGCCACTATCAATTTCTGTTATCATCGAATTAACAGTTTTAAGCACTACATTCAGTGACAATGTGGCATTTGAAGCAGCTAGATTAGCACAGCCAAATCTTACGTGACCCAGGTCAGCATTCAGTCATTGTCACTTAGACGGTGCGTCAGAGGGTCGTTCGCGGCTCCTTGTCGCTTTGCAGTGGGCCCACAGACATGTTTAGCAAATTTGAGGGCTGATTTTGCGTCCACAAAAAATGAGACACCCTCATGGGACACTAAGTTTAGCTGGGTACAATAAGGAGTAAGGAATCTACGCTTGCAGAAATATTTACTTGGCCGGAAGGAATTCACGGCGTGCAGCTTGCACCGCAGGGGTGAAGTCAGGGTAGAACGAGATATTGTTTCCTTTGTGGGTGATAGGGCCACGTTCTCTGGACAGCCTGAGAATGGAGTCTCTGTCTTGGTAGTTCATAATCTTCGCGAGGATGGGCCTGGGTGTACCTCCAACTGGCGGCTTGGGGCCCAGAGCTCTGTGCGCTCTTTCCACTGCAAATACCGGCGACAGACTAGGGTTGAATAGCTCGTGTAGCAGATCAGCCACAAATGTCTCCATCTTTGGCATAGCTGTAGTCTCTGGAATCCCAAGAAGGCGTATGTTGTTTCTTCTAGAGCGCACTTCAAGGTCATCATTCTTTGCCCGTATGACCATGAGGAGTTTGTCCATTTGTAAAAGTTGTTCCTTTGTTTCTTGCCTGAACTCGTGGAATTCGGTCTGTCTGTTTTCCAGGCAGTCCAGTCTGGTTTTGTGTGTTGTGACTTGCGATTTTACCAGATCGAGTTGTGAGGTTAGGTTGTCTAGTTTTGCGTCTATGCTCTTGAGGCTCGATCTCATTTCCAACATTATTGATTTTAAGCCCCCACCTTGGTCGTCCATTGCTTCACCAACTCCGGATGTATCTTGGTTCTGTTAAGGTGGTTTACCGCCCTTTGCGGTTGGAAATGGTATCTTGGACTGCCAGGCGTCTGACCTGCCCATTATGCACTCGCAGCTCGTTTATGCTGTTACAGCCTGGCTATGCACAGCTTTCCTATAGCCCAATTTACACTTAGGAGTCAGTCTCAAATCACTCCCTCTCACTGTGACACACGCCTATAGGCAGTTTCGCCGTTAAGCAGCAGGCAGCAGTTGCCCAGGACTCCGCATTAGAATAAGGCCAGTGGTGGTCGGCAGCCGCTTCTACTCCATGTGCGTTTTCCCAGTAGTGACCTCAGCACTTAGAAACTCCTCATGACAACGACACCACCATATAACTCATCAATTTCTCCACTTGTAACAACCGGTGCTATGTGCGTGTGAAATGTTGTCCTTGCGACCTCAGGGTCCCAGCTCTCTCAGCCAGAAAGGACAACGTTACGTCCAGTCGCTGCAGGCTACCCAACAGACAAAATGGCGGCACTGTATAGTTCGGGCTAGAGAATGGTGTCTCATCGGTACTCACAATGGTAGGGAGCATCACGCCTAGCCCGCAGGTGTCGGGTTCATAGGAGTGCCGCCCCTCGAGCCCCAATAGCAATAACACCTGCATTTTAGTGACCGGCTTAGCAGTGGCTGCGTTTTGTTAAATAATCACAAAAGTGGGGAGCGCAGAAGAACTACGCTCCACTCCCAGATGCACTGCATAACTGGATACTCAATCCAACCAGCTGTTCACCATTTAGCATTACGCAATATTACTCAAAGTTAATCCGCAGTATTTGCTATATTTTTTTCCTCTTCTCCACATGCGCAACACAATGTTTTTTAGGAACTTTTCATATTTTCGTGTGCCCATCCGGACTTCATCAGAAATACGATCCAGAAAAAAAACAGGAAGTCCTGAGCGGCATCTTTTTATTTCAAACCCAATGCATTTCGGGCTTTAGCATCAGCCCTTCGTCGGGGGTCACTATAAAATCAACAAATTACAGGAGAATTCATCATTACCAACTTGTAACGCTATCCACATAGCACATACAGATCTATGCTTTAATACAATATAAAATACTTTTGTGTTTACACCATCTTTACGATCTAGTGTAGTACCAAATCCTCGTGAACCTTATGATTCCCCCAAAAAACATTATAAACATACATCAACCCGTGTTCAATTTACTTTTGTAATACCACCCTCTAAGTACACGCAGCACACTCTGAATCCCTTTTTTTTCCAAGTTTCAACTGAATTCCATTCTGTCTCAGTGTTTACATTGCTGACATGTTAATCTGCTCAGAGCACTTAAAAACCCTTTCTCCGTATTAACCTCTCTCTCCCTAATAGTACAAGAAAACTCCCCATTCTTCTCCAATCGAACTAAACCTCATTTCTGTGTCCACTCGTCCCCTTAGACTCCAAAGTAGCTCCGCTTACTACATACCTGCTCGCTCTTACAATCATTCAGCGTGCATTTAGGCAGGCGGAAAATTCACAAGTGCCGGGCCCGGCGTTCGAGCCCGCTTTCAATGTGTGCATGCTCCACCCCCCTGTGTGTGAACCAACTAGTCACATGATTCCCCTCGTGTTTCCTACAAACTACAATATCCATCATGCACTTATGTGTAGTTAGCGCTTGTTTATATCCAGAAGGTTGATTGCAACGGATGAACTCTTGAAAATATGGTGTGCATACCACCCGTTTCATGTCATAAATATAATTGCCCACTGTTTTTTTTTTTTTTCCAAAACCTTTATTCATATAAGCAGAGCAATACAAGCGCAGGCCTACAACCACTGGGGCCGGCCGCAAAATCAGGAGATCAAAAACAGAGCAGTTTAGACGGGTACGGTAAAAAGGAAGTACAATATAGCGATAAGACGTGGTCGTAACACAGGAAGCGCAAGGATAAAAGAGGTTTCGTTTTTATGATATTAAGAGGAGGTAGCGGCCATGTCAACCAAGGCGCCATGCAACACAATCAGAGAAAAGGAGACGGGAGGGAAATATCCCCCCACGCAATCAGAAAGCAATAATAAGGAACGGGGCCAAATACACCCTACGCCCACCAAAGGTGGGCCAGAAGTAAAGGACAAACCATAGCAAGCAATTTAGCAAGACGTCGTGTAGAAAGCCCACCCGCCCCAGACAGTAAGAAAGACAAGGGCAGACACCGGATAAATAAAGGAGAGAAAAAAAAAAGGGGGAGACATAGCCAACCCCCTTGAAAGGGGAGAAAAAGGGACCATAGAACAAAACAAATTAAAATAACAAACCCCCCCATCACCCGCCACCCTACATCACCGTAATGGCTATGGCCTACCCCACTAACAGCGTGTCTGTCGCCCCAGAGTCACCCGAAAGAAAGGAATAAAAGAAGAAAAAGAGAAAAATAACAAAAGGGAGAAAAAGAAAGAGAAAGAATGAGGAGAGGAGCCGGCGATGGAAACACTCGGTCCCCCCCATCCCCGCAACAGAAAGCTTACAGATCGAGGCCAGAAAGAATACAGAGCAAAGCCAACGCACAGGGTGCAATCAAAAACAGTCCACAAGACGAGTCCCGGATACGCCATTAACTAAGAGAAAGTCCCGCCAGGATCTAGGCAAGGTCACCCCTGGCCACTTCTGTGAATAGTAGAACTGCCAAACATCCGTGCAGTCAGGAGACAGTACGATACAAAAAGTCCATACCAGTCAGGTAAGGCAGGCGGCACCTCCGCACAACACTGTCCCAGCCACGAAGAAGTAGCCAACGATACATGGCGGCAGCCAGAATGCAACAGTACGCCAGTCACCAACGCGGCCAAGTCCAAAATCAGGTCTGCCCAGCACGGAGTGGAGAACACAAGATGTGGAAAACATTGCTGCACCGGCGCCAGGTCCATTTGTTCCCTCAAAATCGTAGACTCATCCGGGGACCCCGGCTCAGCAACCGGAGGAGAATCAACGGGACCAACTCGGGGAGAAGGCACTACGGCACAAAATGGCGGATCAACAATGGCAGCAATCCGTAACTCCAAGTCTCGGGACAGCCAGAGCAGATCGGTCCGCAGAGTAACCAGCGCAAGCAGCACATGACTTCGTGTAAGCGCCGCCCCAAGTAGCCGAGTTCTGGGGGCCTCAAATGCAACAGTGTCACCGTCTCCGGGAGGGATACACTCCAAGGGGCCATCCGCCATCTTGGGCACATCGTTAGCCGCCATTATCCCCTCCACCTCCAAGTCCATCATGACCATCAGAGGCAACAGGACCCACAGTCGATCGGCGGTCGGCGCTCGGCGAAGAAAGGAGAGTCACCAGAAGGCCGGGTGTGCTCCCAGCAGCTCTCCGGGAGCCAGGCACCGGTTCCCGGACGGGACTATTAACAGGAGTGGGCGTCCCACCCAAGGGGAACCGGACAACACGGCCTCTCTCCGGTTCACCAACTGCTCGGGCATACGGGGCGACCCACTATTGGGAGTGGGTCCGCTCCATCTCTCCCGGCTCGCGGTTCTCAGGCTCCCACCAACAGGCTTCTCATCCGGACCCGGGCCACCAACACTCCGAACACCGCCGGGCAGGCGCTCCACTCGAGGCCCCGGCGTCAGGGCCGGGAAGGCCAGCAAGCAGACAAGGGCAGATCGCAGGAGCCACTGCACGTTGGAGCCCCAAAATCAAACGGTAAGTGAGCAATTTCCTCTAGCAGTAGAAATCAGACAGCCTCGAACAGGATTATCGACAGGATAGGTAAGCGGGGAGGAAGGGACCTCAGAGCGAAGCGTTCATGCGACTCTTCCGATCGCCATCTTAGCTCCTCCCCCCCTAATTGCCCACTGTTGGTGTTGCACCCAGGATAAAAGAACTATGTTGAATGATTAGCAATATAGATGGAAGACTCCACATTCGGGAAAATTCTAAAGTTCTGAGCAGCAATTAGGTTTACCTCGGGAGAGCTAACATTTAGAAGGATATGTAGAATATTGCAGGACTGTTTAACAACAAGTATTAAAGTTTAAGTGAAGTTTATCGTATAAACAAGCGCTAACTACACATAAGTGCATGATGGATATTGTAGTTTGTAGGGAAACGCCAGTACTATTGCTCAAAAGCCAAAACAAATAATGCAGTCGAAGGATGGCATTATGCCTTCCAGGCCACAATAGGTAGAGGTCAACCCACCTGTCACTAGCTTATACAAGCTATTAAAAAGGAACAAAGTTACCAAGAACTCAGAATAAAACAATCTATAAGCATAATAGGACCTAAACTTAGCAAACAAACATGAAGTATGTATGAATACCGCCAACAAAAAACTTGAATATATCCAAATATCCAAGGCCTAGAATACACAGACATGTTAGCAAAATCAATTCTTTAAAGTAAAGCTAATACAAAACATTATAAACATATAAAACAAACAAAGTATTTTTCTTTTTATGTTACTCAAATTAGGTAATTAAATATTATATAACTCATTATGTGACATATTATAAATAACAAAAAAATATAAAAATAGACATTTCCCATCCTCAATAATATAAAAAATGACTTACAGTTGTGTAGCTGTAGAATATCCTCGAAATCAATAAAATACACAACAATCCAAGCCAAAACAAAATCCATGTAATAAATAAACAACCCAAAAAAATTGAAAAATACAACTGTACATAAAAAAATCCAACGCTGTAATCCTCTCGATAAAAAAAACCCTCAAAAACCCGAAAATAATTTTGTGTAAAGAAACGCTTCAGCAACCCGAAAAAAATGATGTATAGCAACTTCTTATCCAAAAAAGAACATTATCCTTTATTTAAAAACGCCATCTGTTCACCAAAGCCAGAACCTGTAAACAAAATCAAACATCACCCACCCATAACAATTATATAAACCCACAAACACAAATATCAACATATAATAAATATTAACATGTATCGTACATATATAAGTAAAATTATATACCAGTCCAATTACATCTGACAGTAAATAAAACACATAAAACACTAACTACAGAAACAACACATAACTTTCCTAAAAATGATAAAATAACACTCTTACAAATACATAGACACTACCACTAACTTAACACTACCTTCATGCTAACTTAAAAGTAAAAAAACCCTAAACTTACAGGAACGTAAACGAAGCAAGTCCCAACCGCGAGCTTCCATCTTCGTAAATGACCCAAGAATGAAATAGATAGGTCTAAAAGTGCCTAAAGTAAAATAAAATGGTGGCATAACTAAAACAAAAATAGGACTAAATTCCCATAGAAATGAATAGAAAATATTATAAAAATATATTTTAAAATGTTTAAAATTGTATATATATTTTTCTCATCAATGTTTAAAATAAACATATAAAAATGTTAAATATACATTTCTGTTATTCCCAAAAACTATAATAAAATAATATAAAAATATATGTTTGTTACATACACTTTTAATTTACAAATATTATATAAATGTTCAAATATATATATGTATTGCTCACAATATCACTGTAAAAATATTGTAAATTATTTAACAAATTAAATATTTTATAAAAATAAAATATAATATGCTAAATAATACAACTTAATATAATAAAATGTACAATGTATATATATTCAAATGCCTGAACCTGTTGTAAATAATAATATTAAAATGTAATAACATAGTCTACAAGTAATTCTTTTTTAACTTAAACATTACAAAGGATACTGTATATTATTTTTAAATTTGTACTATTTTACTTAAAAAATATACAATTGTTAAAAACTGTAAAAACATATATACAGCTGTCATAAAATATGATTTGTTGAACATATGTAAATAAATGTTACAATGTGTAAATACATTTTGAAAAACATACCAATGTGTATTTTTGTGCAATGTTATAATAATTTTTTACACTTCAACAAGAAGAGAGGTAGGGAGAGTAGTATGACACTCTTATTCCCCGGTTATTCATCAATAAACAAAGCAAGAGTGTCTTAAGGAGTAGGCTTGACCACAGTAGGGAGCAACAAACTTAAGGTACAGGAACGACCTCACTGAGACGTTAAAGAAAGCCCTCACTCACCACCTAGTGATGACATGCTTCATCATCGGGCTCCACCAAAGAGACAGAGGGGCCGATTCCGATCCGGTAAAATGCGCTCCGAATCGTCGTACGGAGAGTTTTTTCCCCATACGAATCGTACCCGTAGACGTCCCGTACGTACGAGGAAGTACGATCCGTACCAGGTGCCAAACTCCGTACGAGTCGTACAGGACTCCGTACGACTCAAATCTCCGTACGAGTCTCACTCGGAACCGGCTGTACGCGAAATCACTACGGTTCGTGGCTGGTTTTTACGACCCAGCAAGTACGATTCGTGTCGGGTACGCGCCGTACGACCCTTTTCCTACGGGAGCCGAAAACAGTCGTAAACGCAGAGTTCGCGCCGAAAAAGGTACGGAACGCCCCCCGGGTACGGCACGTACCCCCCATGATCGCAGGAGTACGCGCCGTGCCCCTGTGATCATGCGGGGTACGTGCCGTACACCCAGCGTACATGGGGTACGCACCGTACCCCATGTACGGTGGGTGTACGGCACGTACCCCATGTACGCTGGGTGTACGGCACGTACCCCGCATGATCAAAGGGGTACGGCGCGTACCCCTGCGATCATGGGGGGTACGCGCCGTACGGTGTGTAGGTGATCGTGCGCTTTTCCGTACGAATCGACGTGTACCGTACGAATCGCGTCCGGGTCGGCCGATCGGAATCGTCCGGTCGTACGGCGTCCGTACGAGTCGTACGGAAACGGCTCCGGATACGATTCGTACGGACGGGGATTTTAGCGGATCGGAATCGACCCCAGAGTGTCTCTTTGGTGTGCTACAACACCAGATCTACTGCGGAGCGGGATAATGAGTTCAGGACGTGTTGTGCAAAGATAAATTAATGAGTGGTGAGGGTATTAAAATAGTCAGTAGTGTATCAAAAAATAATTTTTATTCTATGATCACTAGAGACAGTATTTAAAATGTTATGTGTATGGAAGCAGTCCACATTAAGTTGAGTGGTAGATTCCTATGTATCAGTCGACATGTTTCTTGCCATAGAAACGGTGTAATTTTACCCGGCAATTCTTCAGGACTATAAGTGTTCTATACCCTGGCGGTATGGACGCACTAAGGCCCACCCTTACCTAGGGGCGTGAAAGTGAAAATGAACAAAAAAGTGAAAAAGTGAAAAAAATTAGGAAGAATAAATGTCTTCCTAATAACTCCTGGTTTAGGAGGCTTCAACTTTGCGGTTTCTGCACCTGGAATGGAAAAGGGGGACATAGACATACATATAGGACAGAACAGACATTTAGTACTGATACTGATTGCTACTGTAGGTCTATGGTGCTCCATTTAGTGGCATAGAGACGAATGTGGTTGAATAGCGCTATTGTTATCACCACCTTTTGTCCCTGGGTTCATAGCTGCTAATACATGGGAAGTGCTGTGCACTATATGTGATATGAGCTAAGTGTGACTGTGGATTTTAAAATCAAGAAGTAAATCTTCAGATTAGCGATCAAGTTAACGGTCAGAGTTCGATCGCAAAAAGTAAATTAAAATGTCTCACTTTTCTGGTATTTATATAAATCACCATGGGTCTCATGAGGGGGGTGGGAGCGTATTCGGCACACCCTGCTCAGTGTCGGAACCAAGGGATAGAGAAAACATGACAAACCTGTAAATACAAGCAGTCATTAGTAGCAGGATCGGTACTTAGCTTAGCGGTCTTGTTCACATGGATTGGAAGGATTTACTCACGCCCTTGACGCTCGGCACCCTCAGTCTACCTGCATCGCCCTCGGACTGGACCCTGAAGATGTTGGCGCGGGGTCTGGTAGCCGTTTATGTAAGTAAAGCGGCGAGGCGGCGATTGCTTCCGGGTGGGCGTGGCCTGGAACAGTGCCTTGTCATCGGACTGTCGCAGCCAATCGGAATGCCCGGAGGTTAGTGACGTTATGGTCACATGAGCGGGACTCTATGGAAGTTAGTTGCTAGGTGACAAGAGGTAAACGAGATAATCACGCTTCATAGCGCAGACAAAAATTACTCGCATAGAACCTGGGGAGATGGATTCGGGTGGTATATTGATACAGCGCGGTTATATTAATGGCTCAAAAGAGTCTGACTTGGTCAGTACTCCAAAAGAGCTTGTCGCTGACGCTGGGTGACAGTTTACATGCCTGGAACTATTACAGGACGGCTGATAAATAAAGTTATATGGACAATAAGTGATTCATGAGATGTCTACCCTTATTATTACTCCATATAGTCTGCCGCTTGTGTAATATAGAGTACTGGTTCTTATCTTAGGCTATGGGTGAGATGGAGGTTGCATGATGATAAATATCAGCTAATAAAAAAGTGTGGGGTGATTAATCCGACTCCATGTGACCAATGCTAGACTCACTCATTGTTTTACTTGATCACAGTATTCCAGGGGATATCATCGTTCAAACCAATGAGGTGGGTCCCAAGTCTGTAGACCCACCTCTGTTCTTTCTCAAAAAGGCGGCTATTCATGTTGTTGCCGCTATTCAGATGTTCAATGATAGTCCATTGCATATCGTTGGTAGTATGGTTCAGTTCCAAAAAATGCCTGCTCATTTTGGTAGTTAGCTTTTTACATCTAATATTGGAGCGGTGCTCGCAAATTCTTTGCTTCACCTTACGGCTCGTCATTCCTACATATCGTAGGTCACAAGGACACGTGATCAGATATATCACGTTTTGTGTATTGCAGTTCGTCTGGTCTTTTTGTGTCCAGATTTTTCCTGGCTCAAGCTCCAATGTTTTTGAATGTACAGTGAGGTGGCAAACACTGCAATTTGCGTAGGGAAAGTGTCCAGTAACCCTTGGTAAACCCCAAGTGTCAGTGATAGATCTTTCTGTGACAGGGGCTCCCGTTTTAGGTCGTGTGTGTACCAGAGCATCTCTTAGGCTACGTCCTTTTTTGAATGAAAATAGTGGCTTGTCCCAGTCTTTTTTAGTGCTGGACAGGATTCTCTAGTTCTTATTAATTGATTTCTTCATGTAATTTGACAGGGTGCTATATGTGGTTACACACGTTAGCGGTATGATTTCAGTGTTAACGACCTTATCTTCTAGGAGTGCTTCCCGTGGCTGGTTATGAGCCCTTTTGTAACCTTTATTCAATGTGCTCACTGGGTAGCCTCACGGTTTTAATTTTTCGGTAAGGTCTGCAGATTGGGTCTTAAAGTCTTGGAGATCCGAACAGTTGCGTCTTATCCGTAAATACTGGCCGTATGGCAGATTTTCTTTCAATGGGCGAGGGTGAAAACTCGTGAATTCAAGGAGATTATTCCGAGCAGTAGGTTTGTGGTATGTTTTTGTAGTGAGTCTTGTGCCGGTGACGTTGATCGTCACGTCCAGAAACGTCGCCTCAGATTGACTTGTTTCAAAAGTGAATTTCAAATTAGGGTCAAGTGTGTTGATCCAGCTGAGGAAGGCCTGTAACTGTTAGTCATTGCCTGTCCATACTACCAGGACGTCGTCAATGTGGCGTCTCCAGATTTTAATGGATGTTGTGTGGGGGCCGTTAGGTTGTAAGATATATTTCGCCTCGAAATCCGCGACGTTCAGGCCCGCCACACTAGGGGCAAATGTGCTGCCCATTGACGTCCCAGTGGTTTGTAGGTAGAGGTTGCCCTTTTAGGAAAAAAAGTTCTCCTTCAGCGCTACAGTAGCGCAATCCAAGATGAAACTTTTAGATGCCTGATAGTTCCAGGTTATTGAGTCTAGGGCCGTCCCCAGGACCTTGATGGTGTCGTCCTGGGGAATACTGGTGTATAGACTCTCGATGTCTAGCGTCACCAATATCACTGTGTCTCCTGTGAGGTCTAGATCTTGGAGCAGCCGGAGGAGGCTCTTGGTGTCTTTAAGATAAGTAGGGGTGCTTTGAACTATCGGCTTCAGATAGTGGTCGCAGAAGCGCGATAGGGGCTCTAACAAGGAGCCTATGCCCGACTCAATAGGCCTTCCTGGTGGTGGCAGCCGGTTCTTATGCGTTTTAGGTAGTGTGTAAAAGTAAGGTGTAATACTTTCATTTGTGCTCAGAAAATCGGCTTCATTTTTGGAGATTTCCCCCATCTCTTCCGCTGTCCTGACTAGAATGTTAATCCGTGTTTTAAGGTCTGGTGTGGGATCTCTTTGTAGAGGGGTGTAGTTCTTTCTATAATCCAAAAGGATTTGGCATGCCTTCTCATAGTCAACTGTATTTTGTATTACCAGTCCACCGCCCTTGTCTGCTGGCTTAATTGTGATATTCTGGTCATTTTGCAGTGATTCTAGCGCATGGTATTCTGCCGTACTGAAATTGCTAAAGGACGGAGTGTCCTGGTAGGTTTCAAGGTCCAGAAACACCGCTTGCTCGAATGCAATAATAGCTGCTGGGACTGTTTGGGTAGGGGGAGTGAAAGTTGAGCTTAATCTCAGTCCAGTGTCCCCTTTTCGTGACATTTCATTCGGGTCTTCTTTCCCTTCGAAGAAAGCCTTAAGTTTGAGCTTTCTAAAGAACGCTGCAAGCTCACAGTGGAGCTTAAATTTATCAGGACGAGCCGTTGGGACGAAACCAAGACCTCTTTCGAGGACCTTGATTTCGATTGGGGACAGAACTTTGTCCGAGAGGTTAGTTATTAGGCTTAAAGGCCGCTCGTTCCCGGCTGTTGTTCTCTGTTGCGGGTGTGGTTGCTCACCGGATCGTTGTCTTCCCATGACACATGGTTCGTTGGTTGGTTTGTCCCTCTTCTCTTCCCCCTTCCTCTCCTGCCCAAGTCTAAAAAAGGCTGGCGGTATTGATGTTGGAAGTCGGGGGGGTTGCATGAAGCCTGGGTTCCAACCCATCATCGGGTATGGTGATTGATGAAAGGGGAATTGGTGACCCATTGCTGGCATCTGAGGTGGTGCCGGCCATCTTAGTGGCTGGTTATGGAAGTCCTGGTGTCCTCTGTTATTTCGGTTTCCCCTGTTGCCTCGCCTTTTACCTTGTTTGTATGACCCATTACTGGATCCACTGCTGTTGGATGTGTCGTCATCCGACTGGCCGTTATTGCTTGGGTTTCCAGTGGGTGGTGTGAATGAGGCAGCTGAGTATGGATAACCAAATACAATTTTAAAAATATAATTATAAAAATATCTCTCCATCAAAATTATATTAATAATAAAACTAACATACATACTGGATAGTAAACAATAAAAATGTACTATTCTAACTCCAAATCTAACTAAAGTCAAAGAAAGTTCTGGATAGTAAACCATGATAAATTACTATTCTAAATCCAAATCCAAATAAACTCAGGGAAAGTGCTGGATAGTAAACCATAATAATTGACTATTCTAACTCCAAATCCAAATTGGGAAAGTGCAGGATAGTAAACCATAATGAATTACTATTCTAACTCGAAATCCAAATAAACTCCGGGAAATTGCTACATAGTAAACCATAATAATTTACTATTCTAACTTCAAACCCAAATAAACTCAGGGAAAGTGCTGGATGGTAAACCATAATAATTTGCTAGTCTAATTCCAAATCCAAATAAACTCAGGCAAAGTGCTGGATAGTAAACCATAATAAATTACTAATCTGACTCCAAATTAATATAAACTCCAAAAAAATAAATATTTAATATCCCCCATTTCAATTTTACTATTATAAAATATATAGCCTTTCAAAAATATCAATACATATACATTTTATTTCTAAATATAGAATTTAATTATTTAAATTATGACCCAATTTCAATTAATTTATTATTAAAACTTAAACAAATTTCAATTATTGATTGAAATTTTCAAAAAATATTTAATTTCATAATTAATTAGCAAATAAGTTTAAAAATCATATATTTTTAAAACATTTGAAAATGTAACTAATTTTAAAAAAATATTTATAATTTATCTACATTTACATTAATATTTTCAACAAATAGTCTTTAAAATTTTAGTTAACCGTTTTACATTTTTTACAAAGATATATTGTTAATATTTATTGTCCTCCATTTTAAATCTCAAATGTATAATTTAAAAATTATAGAAATATTGTATGTTATAGAATATATAAAGATTTATATTTAATAAAACATTGATATATTTTAATTTATGAAAAAATAAATATTTATATTTAAATACATATTTTCGCAGCAATTTTAATTTTGTTAATTAACAAAAATTAGAATTTTCATAAAAATATAAATTTCTAATTTCAAATTACATTTGTTTAAATGTTTAAATATTACTAATTAAAATGTAATACTCACAACATTTTTAAATTACTACTCACCCTTATCCCCAATAAACCCAACATCCCACTCCTAAAATATATAAAAATTTTAACAAATAATTTTAAAATGTAACAATTTTAAATTACTACCCACCCATATCCCCAATACACCCAACTCTGGCTCCTAAAATAAATACAAATTTGAATAAATAATTAAAAAAATGTAACAGTTTTAAATTACTACCCACCCTTATCCCCTATAAAACTAACATACTGCTCCTAAAATTATTAAGAAAATAAAAGAAAAACATTATTTCTAAATCATTTTTCATATTAACATTAGAAATTTAACAAAAAATACATAAAATAACATTTAAAACACTAAAAATAATATCATTAACATAACATCGATATTACTTATATCGATATTTTTTACATCTATATTTTTAACATTGATATTAAAAAATTTGATATTACTACACAAAAAAACCTGATTTTTTCAAATCGATATTACAGACATCAATACTTTAAACCAACAATATTCTTACCTCAATATTTATGTATGTCAATATTTTCACGTCGATATTCTAGCTCTGCACCATCCTCCATGTAGCAGACTGGTCTTCCGATTCCACGTTTAAAAGGTTTTACTTCAAACCGGTATCATCTCTGGCAACCGAAGTGGTGAATCAGCTTTAAACTAGCCAAATCCTCGCCTCCGGGTCCTGCCATAGAATGAAATATTTCCTAGCTATCGTAAAAGAAAGTTTCAATTCTATTAAGGATACAGAGGCGAGGATTCGCCCACCCATTTAGCCAAGAACTGGCTCCCAGGCACAATAAAAGTTGGAACTCAAGGTTCTAAGAGTGCAAATATGGTTTCATGTAACTTAAACCTAATCATCATGACTGTTAATATTTGTAGAAAAGTTTATTGAATGTTGGCGATGTCATTGGTTACATGTTCTATAACTGAAGTGACGGATTGCCATGCGTAGGAGAGAGTATCTCAAATTTCTCTTCGTACATCATTCCAGGATCGGAGTCAAATAAACAGGAGTAATATTCCCAATGAGAAGCTGTGTTCGCAGAAAGAAAGAGGAAGGAGGAGCGTCTGCAGGGACCGTTATACATGCAGGGGCATCCTGATTGGACAGATTGTTTTCTCTTTGGTTTTTCCCATTGTGGCATGGGAAATGTAGTTTGTTTTAATGCCTTTTTGTTTGAAAAAAGGCTGCTGTTGAAATAAAGCAAAGAAAGGAAAAGCCTAATCTTCGCCTCTGTGTACTTAATAGAATTGAAACTTTCTGTTACGATGGCTAGGACATTTTTCATTCCTGACCACACTGTAAGGTATTAACTTGTGTGAGAAAGTGCCTCTCTGCAGGGTTAGCACCCACTTTTTGCCTGGTTTTGATGTGGTTTCAAATGCAGTGCACAGGGTCCTTGCCAACCAGGTCCCCTGTGCCAGCGCTCCTTTCCTAAAACAAACCCGAATTGGTACTTCTGCCCCATAAGTCCCTAGTAAATTGTACCCTGGGTACCTAGGGCCTGAGAGTTGAAGAACGTCCCTTGGGAACCCGCTCAATGGGACTATGCCATTGCCTTTGCAGCCTACATGCCCTGTGAGGGAGAAAACTACAAAGTCGATATGACACCCTGCCTGGATGCCATGCCAGCTAGCACTGTGTGACACTATAGGTAAGTCACCCCTCTAGCAAGCCACACAGCCCTGAGGCAGGATGCACTAAACCCCAGGTACGGGCATATCTGCTTGAGCAGATATGCCCCAACAATATTGGGCACCATTTCCCAATATTGTAAGTGCCAGTGAAGCCATAGAGAGTACATGGGCGGGGAACTCGATAACTTGAGTCTCACAGCACCATGATGGCTTCACTGAATACAGGAGTGTTTGGTACTAAACTACTCTTTTCAATAAATCCACACTGATGCCAGTGTGCGATTTATTGTACCATGTACCCAGAGGGCACCTTAGAGGTGCCCCCTGAATCCCTACCAACCCTGGTATGGTCTCATACTGGCTGTAGACAGCTAGCTACCACCAGACATCTTCATGGACCCCTGGGTAGAGCGTGTTCCTGCTATCTGGGCCCAGAAACAATGCACATCCTGGACAGAAGGGACAAGCATCCTACCCCAGGATTGGCCAGTACTCAAAAAGGGAAGCTTCATAGGCCTGTCGCCTTTGTAATGCGACCCCCAGCCTCTGTGGCTAGCAGTATCCAGGGGTAACGCCCCCACTATGGGCAGGAAAATTCAAAAAGATAGGCAGTGTGCCAACCTCACCTCTAAAGTGGTGGAAACAAGGTAAAGCAAAATTTCAGTCCCCGCCATCTTGAAGATGGCGAGGACCCCTCCAATCAGGGCTAGATCTATGCCGCCTCCCACAGGAGGCTGACATAATAGAGGGTGTAGTCACCCCAGGTAAGGCGCCCATTGGCCCCAACTGCTACTCCCCGAAAACGCCTCCTAAATATAGTATTTAGGTGGCCCCCCCAGACCTGGCACTTAAATTCGACGGACCAAAGACGACAGAAAACCACAGTTGCCAGACCAGGAACTGAATTACTGCAGAAAGAACCCGGCAAGAACTCCGCCACCTGCTCCCAGTTCGACCCCTGGAACTTCCATTCTTCCAGAAACTCTGCAAGGTTTCCAAGAAACCCTGGAGACCTTTCAACAAGGTGTCAAGAACCTCCCTTTGGACTAGAGGCTCTAGTCCCCGGAATCCGCCGGTACAAGAACCACCACAGTGAGGACAGACACGACTCACTGCTACAAAAGAACTCCCGACGGCAGTGGTAGAGGACAGATGCTTGTGTCGACGCAACTCTCCCCTGCCAGATGAAAGCATCCCAGCCATATGAACTCCACGACCTTGAGGGATTCTCTCGGCCTACCGACTCAAGCTGTGCCCAGCTCCGTACCCGAGAGCCCGTACCCTTTTGCGAGTGGCCCTGTTGGCCTGCTCTGGCACCTCTCGCACTACCGCCTGACCGTGATCTCCCCATGATGGTCCAACGACAGCAAAACTCTTCTACCTGAACTACAGCAGCCTGCAGTGGCGAACGCGACGGTAACTATGTTGGCGGTCTGCTGAAAACCAACCTGCTACCTCGCCCTCCACGGACCGCAAAGGTAAATACCGTAGATACTGAATCCCGCACCATTTGGGCGCCCAAGGGCCCCCTTGACCGACATTGTCTGCAGTAATGCCCTGAGACACACAAAGACTAGACTGGAACAGTAAGTGGTATGTGTACCTGTTGCACTGCACAATTGCTTTCCTCCGAAGGTTAATATTAAAGTGCTCTGAAATTTACACAGTCAAATCTCTGAAACATAAAAAGTATTTTTAATAAGAACCCTACTTATCATAATGCGAAGATGTAGGAGGCTGGTTTAGTATATGGTGCACACTTATCTAAGTAAAGCACCCTGCGCTAATCCAGACAACTCTTATGGTAATTTTAGTGGTCTTAGACAACCATAGAAAGCTCTCCAAGTGGTAGCTGTGGAGAGTAGCCTTCAGGCTTAGTCCAGAAGGAGTATAAAGCAGCTTGTTTTACCAGTACTAATCACATAGTGTAGTTTAAGTGACAAATAACCACAAAGTGTAGTTATAAAAATATGTATTTAATATAAACACTCACCAACATGTTGCAATATCTCCTACCCGGAGATATAATCACATTTAACAATACTTCAACAATAGAACAGGTAAGTAGCACAAACACACAGTGGTCTCTTGGGGGAGACAAAAGCATATACTAAGAAAGTAGAATGCGAACCACAACCAAAGTTGAGACTGGACCCAGGAGACTTAGAAGTGCCGGGTACCCAAGGAACCACCCAAGGTAAGTACTCAGAAACCCCAGGGAGGCCATGTGCCGAGTGGAAACACAACTGCGTGCTCAATGCAAGTCAATGGGGAAGTCGCAGTTTCAGTTTTCAAGAAGAACGACCCTTCCAAGAGAACCCTGAAGAAACCCTGTGGAAGATGGAAGGTTGGAGTCACCCCACCTGTGGATACCCCAGAAACAAGGATACCTACACCCGGGAAGCCAGGTGTATAGGTGTGAAGTGACATTGGAAACCGCCGTAGATCACAATGGAGGATTTCAGTGAAGATGCCGCTGCCGCTGCCGAAGGTGATAGTGTCTGGTGGAATCCAAGGGTGGATTCTTTATGAGGAGTAACTGCAAGCTGAAGGGACAGAGTCTATGCCACTTAGAAGTTACCAGGAGGCACGGAAGACCATGACCACTGATGACAGAAGATGCAGGACAATTGACTGTGCTCTTGTTGCTGCAACTGTGAGGTCCAGGCGACGCTGTGGAAGACCAGGAGCCGTTCATGAGCTGTCCCACGTTGGAAGTCGAGAATCAGGTGGTTGGTGTACGGCAGAAACACCAACAAGCCTTGGCAGCAGCAATAGAGGAGGAAATTGAAGAAGGTGCTGCGTCGGGAACAGCCAGGTTCAAGGGACTCACTAAGTGCAGGTGGATCAGAGCAGGCCCAGAGCAAGCAGGGGAGCTCACTGGAACCCAAGAAGACCCTCAAGAGGACCCACAGACCCCAGGGACAGGGGTTGCAAGAGGACCTCGAACAGTTCACCAAGAATGCAGGCCCACGGTGCGGTGAGGACGAAGAGCTTGGTAGCAAGAAATGCTGTAAGCTGGATCTTCTTGGAGCCGTAAGATCTCTGGAGGAGAGGGTAAACAAGCCTTGGCATCAGCAGGTCGACACGGTGCACATGGGTACTGCTCCAGAGGTTCCGACAGGGGATACAGACTTCAAACTTGTTGAGAAGACAGGGAGTTGCAGAACCACCACCGGTGTCACTGAGCCTCTCGGAGTCCGTTGGATGTCAGGAGCAGCATACCTGTCCGTTTGATTGCGATGTCTGCAGATGCAGGGGAGTGACTCCTTCACTCCAAGGTAGATCCCTTTGGATGTCCACAGGCCTGGACAAGAACCTGTATGGAGGACGGGCAAAGACGACGCAGATGTCAGGCAGGACAACTAGACCAGGAGCAGCAGGAGTCATCCCAGAAGCAGTCTCAGTTCATAAAGCGCAGTCCAAAGTGCTCCGACGGTTGAAGGTGAAGTGGTTTTGGATCAGAATTTTGTCCCACAACGAATCTGAATAGCCACCCACAGGTAAGCCCTTAATTATCCAAAGGAAAGGGTTGGGACAATTCATGGATGCCTCCCAGAGGAGGGACTGAGCAGAGAGGATGATACTCCCATGTCCTTTGTCCAGTTTCGCACCAGAGAGACTGGAGTATGCAAGGAGGGCATCAAATGTGCAATTCAAAGCAGTCTGGTGGTGCTGGCAAGCGCGTTGCACCGCACCCCACCCCACCCAATACACTAAGACCAGTCTGGGAGGTGGTTACACCTCGCTGTGACAGGAAACCTATTGTTCTATCATCCCCTGCTTAAGACTGGCTCAGAAGCAGGAGAGCAAAATCGTGTCTGTGTTTGGCAGCAGCACTAGCTTGCGGTTAGGCTGGTACCAGGAATACAGGGGGGCTCCTTAGAGGAGCCCCCAGTACATGGGATCCTACATCAAACACTGGTATTGGTGTTAAGGTAAGGTTCCAGCATGTTTGATAACAAACATGACCGGTTTTGATGCAGCCAATATATAGTTAGACATCTTGTAATTGACTATATGTCTTAAATGTCTGACTGCACTGCAGGGAGAATCAACTCCTAGCGTTTTAGGGGGTGTCCAGCTCATGCAGGGCACTCTCACACTTATAACCAAGCACCCTGCCTGCAGGATTGAAAGGCCTAACTTAGGGGTGACTTGTAGTTTTTAAGTGCAGTGACATCAGATATAAGAAAATGTATATATGTTGTGAGTGGTGCTAGCACCAGCTCACACAGGCTGCAATGGCAGGCCTGTAGTCACAGTTTGAGTGGTCTCTCATGGGTGGCGCAGTGCATGCTGCAGCCCACGGGAGACCCCTGGTGTACCTATACCTTAGTACTATATACTAGGGACTTGGGAAGGGGACACCAGTAGCCAATTAGGAAGTTACCTAAAGTAAGTACCAAGTCCACAGCACAGTGGCTGGGGTCCTGATTAGCAGGATCCAAGTCAGACTAGTCAGAAAAACAGAATGACACCAATTAAAAGTGGAGGTGACCATGTACTAGGGGGCTCCCCTAGGGGGCCCCCCTGTATTCCCGGTACTAGACTTTCAGGGTGTAACAGTAAGCTAGTGCTGCTGCCGACCACAGACACAATTCTGGCTTCCTGCTGCTGAGCCGGGATTGAACAGGGGAAGGTAGAACAATAGGTTTCCTGTCACAGGGGCGTGTGGCCACCTCCCAGGCAGGACTTCGTGTATTGGGTTGGGGGCACTTGCCATCACCCCCAGACTGCTTTGAAGGGCATGTTTGGTACCCTCCTTGAATACTCCAGTTAAAACCAGTTCAGGGAGCCGTTGGCTCCTGCTTTGGCGCGAAAAATGACAAAGGACATGGGAGTATCCTCCCCTCTATCCAGCCCCTCTGAAAGGGGCCCCTGAATTGTCCAAACCCTTTCCTTTAGGTACTTAAGGGTTTACCTGTGTGCGGCTCTTCAGATTCATCGTGGGACAAGATTCAGATCCAAAAACCACTTCTACTTCTACCGTCTGGGGTCTTTGGACTTCATTGGACTTTGCTTTGGCAACCGAGACTGCATCTGGGAAGACTCCTGCTGCTCCTGGTTTCGTCCTCCTGCCAGTGGTCGGAGTCTGTGCCTGTGCTTCATCCAGGTTCTTCTCCAGACCTGTGGGCATCAAAGACAGCCGAAGGAATCTCCCTTGGAGTGAAGGAGTCCACTGCATTTGCAGGCATCGCAACTAAGCTGACCAGTCTGCTGCTCCCGACGTCCTTCAGACTTCAAAAGACCCAGCAACACAGGGGGTGGTTCTGCAACTTCCTCAAGGCCTGCACTGTCGTCTCATCGGGTTTGAGGCCAGTATCCCTCGTCAGAACCACTAGAACAGCACCCGTGTGCACTGTGTCGACTTGCCATTGCCAAGGTTTGTTGACTCTTCTCCGGAGATCTTCGGGCTCCAAGAAGCTCCAGCCTCCAGCATCTTTTCCTGCCATGATCTTCATCCTCACCACATCCTCTGTACCGTGGGCCTGCATCCTAGGTGAGCTGCTTGATGTCCTCTTGCGAGTCCTTTGTCTTCGGCCTGTGGGTCCTCTTGAGGGTCTTCCTTGGCTCCTATGGGCTCCCCTGCCTGCTCAGGGCCTGCTCTGACTATCCTGCACTTGGTGAGTCCCTTGGACCTTGCTGGTTCCGACACTACATCTTCTTAGTTTTGCAAGTCTGTTGCTGCTGCCAAGGCTTGTTGGTGCTCCCACCGGACACAGACTCCCTAGTTCTCAACTTCCAACATGGGCCAGCTTGTGAACAGCTCCTGGTCTTCCACAGCATCACCTGGTCCTCACAGATGCAGCAACAGGGTCACCCTCAACTCTCCTGCATCCTCCATCATTGGTGGCCATTGGTCTTCCATGCCTCCTGGTTACTCCTGAGTGGCATAGACTCGGTCCCCGCTGCTTGCAGGTAGTGCTATTCAAGAATCCACCCTTGGATTCAACTAGGCTCTTTCACCTTCTTCGCCAGAGGCATCTTCACTAAAGTCCTCCACTGTGATCCACAGCGGTTTCCGAAGTTACTTTGCACCTATACACCCGGCTTCACTGGTGTAGGTATCCTGGTTCCTAGGGCATCCACGGGTGGGGTGACTTTCCAACCTTCCATCTTTAACTGGGTTTATTCAGGGTCCTCTGGGAAAGGTCCTTCTTGAAAACTGCAACTTCTCCAGTGACTTGCATTGAGTATTCTGTAGCGTTTCCACTCTGCACATACCCTCCGTGGGGTTCCTGGGTACATGCCTTGGGTGGTTCCTTGGGTCTCCAGTTCTTTTAAGTCTTCTGGGTCAAGTCTCCACCTCGGTAGCAGTTTGCATTCAACCTTATTAGTATGTGGTTTGGTCTCTCCCTGGAGACCACTTTGTATTTGTGCTGCTTACCGGTTCGCCAATATTGTGTGTATTGTGTTTATATCTCTGGGTAGGAGATATACCAATATGTTAGTGTGTATAATAAAAAACAATTTTTATAACTACACTGTGTGGTTCTTTTTTGTTTAACCTACACTACATGATTAGTACTGGTAAAACAAGCTACTTAACACCCCTGGTCTAAGCCAGAAGGCTGCTCTCCAAAGCTACCACTTGCAGAGCTTTCTATGGTTGTCTACGACCACTAAAATCACCATAAGGGTTGTTTGTATTAGTACATGTGCTCCACTTAAATAAGTGTGCACAATATACCAAGCCAGTTCCTACAGTTCCAACAAGCTGAAACTGCTCCATGTCCCTTACATTTACAAAGCTAGCAAAGGTGGGAGTTATTTTACATTTCTGGCTCCCAGACTCTGGAATTCACTGCCACTCAGTCTGCGGTGAAGCCCTTCTAAACCCCACTTCAGACAGTCTTAAGACTCTTCGGCGGCAGCTGCACACTCTAGAAATGTTGTCAATTGAATTGAGTTGCTTAGTTGTATTTGTTTACTAATCGCAGCACGCGTGCTACAAAATAGACTACGATAGTTTCTATAAATATATTGTAAACTTACTTTGTAATGCTCTTTCTGTTTACCATGGACAGCCATGAGTGAGAACGAAAGGTGATTTGTTTCCACGGTTACCTTGGGAATTAGAGGTTCATGTTGTAGGTTTGCCGAAATCCCCTGCAACTCTGGAAAGGTTAGGCGTTTAGGAAAGGCAATGGGAGCTAGTCGGATTTGTGCCTACAGCTACTGCTGTGGTAAAGGGACTCAGTCCCTACATTCTGACGTCCTGTTCTCACAAGGCACAGTTCTGTTTCCAAGCAGAATCCCTGCAACAAGACCGCTGACCTCCGAAGGTACGGGGCGACTATCACCTTCATGAACTCTGGTGAGGTGGAAGCATAGCAATCTGAAAATGTTCCTTGTCCACCTTGAATGGCAAGAAGGGCCTGTGGGCTTTAACGCTACCATCCTGTCTCCTGGATCCAGGGCAGATAGCACCTAAGAGAGTGTGAACATCTTGAATGTGTCTGCAGGAAGAAATTGTGTAGATGGAGCATCTACTAGGGTGGAGGCGGTGGCAGGCTCGTGGCACAGCAGTACAGTAGGAAAGCAGAGGCAAGTGTTTGATGCTGCCGAACGGTAGAGAAACAGCTGGTGAAAAGGAAAGGGTATTTCTGCCCATATTTATCCCTTTCTATGCTGATGACGGAACCGCTCCGTCATCAGCTGCGGTGGCGCTGTGCTGATGATGGAGCGGTTCCGTCATGGCCCGGCCGGGGCGCCTGCGAGGCGCGGATTCCGCACCTGCGCAGGGCGTTCTATTGAGCGGGCGGGGCCATGACAGAACCGCTCCGTCATGAGCACAGCCCTACCGCGGCTGATACTAGCGGTTCCGTCACCAGCATGAGGCCACCTCGCCCCCTTAGCGCTGCAGCGGAATAGCCGCCGCAGCGATGCGGTTAAGATAAGCAGAGCTGAGTGGTCCCTGGGAGGCCGTGGGAGGAGTTCAAGCAGTAAATGTGAGCCAGGAGGAGAATTTCAGAGACCTCACTAAAAATATTCACGTTAAACTAAAAGGTGGCACCAGGGAAAGGTAAACCACGTAAAGGGCAGGACAGCTGTTTGAATATGGATAACATCAGAAATGGGAGACAGGAATCTGCAGGAGATTGAATGAAATTCCAGAGAAGAAACCATAAGGATCAGGCGTGGAGACCTAAAAACACAACCCCTTAACAAAATAAGCCTGCAAAGTGAGGCAAGGCTGGCACGGGGGGAGCATCAGTCTCTAAATCAGTTGTGGGTTAACACTTCAAAAGCAAACAAGTTGTATCCGAATCTCAGTCGTGCAGAGAAAATACAGGGTGAGAACGGCAGTCATTTATCACTGGACGTAGGTCTACCCTCTTTAAATCACCAAGACACATTTAGTTAGAACGAATCATTTCTGGAACCAAGGTTGTCTTCATCACCCCAGCTCTTCTTCCCAATTGAGGGCAGAGGTACACAAGTGGAGGGGGAGGAGGCCAGGATAGAAAGTGAGCATTACAGCTTGGGGTCCAGTAATTTTACAGGAGAGCAGAAAAAGAGAATGGAACAGTCTCCAGTCATAGCAAATGAAGCATTTGAAGGATTAGCGCAAAAATTCTTTATTAAATCTCGAGATCTCAGCAATGTCATCAGTCTCTATGTTGGACATAATGTTGATATCACAAAAAAAATTGCAAGGCCTACTGCGGGTATCAGTGATGAACAATTACATTTTAAAAGTACAAAAAAAGCTATTACAAATTATCGTGGGTGAACTAAAACAAATTAGGGACCATGCGCCATCTACAGTAAGGCCCGTAGAAGGAGTTGAACAAACAATGGAAGCTCCAACACACCAGGAGGAAGAAGAAGCCCCCCATTTGATTGGATTACAAATTGTATATGTATCTAGATACCCAATGCTTATAAAGAAGCAGGGAGAATCTACTAGATATGTATAAAAATTATGTTGAGGAGAGCGCTCAATGGAATTGGTTACCTGGTGTCCTTTGATTTGATTTGATTTGATTGATTTGATTTTAGGTTTTCTAGAGCGCGCAGCTACCCTAGGGCATCCCGGCGCTAAAAGAGAGACCACAGTACTGAGGGAAGGAAGGGTCAGGGAGACGAGCTCAGGGGAAAAGTAGGGTTTTTAGGCGTTTCCTAAACCTGAGGTGGTTATGTTCTTGCCTCAGGGAGAGAGGAAGGGCGTTCCAAAGTTTAGGAGCATTATAGGAGAACAGGCGACCGCCTGTTCTGGCCTTCCTAATTCTAGGGACATTGGCGAGGGAAAGAGAGTTGGATCTTAATTGTCGAGTTGACTGTTGTTGAGTCACAAGTGTCCTAAGAATGGGAGGGCCTTCATTGTGCAGAATTCTATGAGTAATGCACAGGGTCTTGAAATTGACCCTCTCCTTTACTGGCAACCAGTGCAGGCTTCTGAGAGCTGGTTTGGCCGAATTCCTCGCTGAGGTTCCTGTGAGGATTCTAGCCGCCGCATTCTGTGCGCATTGAAGTCTATGGACAACCGAGGCTGGGGCCCCCAGATACAGGACATTTCCATAGTCCAATCTGGAGTTCACGAGCCCCTGCAGCAGGAGTTTCCTGGACTGGAGCGGGAGTAGATGAAGAATCTTTCGAGCCATCTTTATCAGGCCGAAGCAGGTTCCCGCCGTTTTTCTCGCCTGAGTTTTGAAACTTAGATCCTGGTCAAGCCATATCCCTAAGCTCTTGACTTCGGATTTGGGAATAGGTGGTGTTCCCATGCATGGTGGCCAAGGAAGGGATGTGGGGATTTTGTTGGAGGTTCCTAAGAGGAGTATTTCAGATTTCTCCCCATTTAGTTTTAACCTTGATTCGCACATCCATTGATGCACCTTCTCCAGACAGCTGCTCAGATTGGACAAGGCGTTGTCTGATTGGTTAAGGGAGACGACAAGCTGGGTGTCATCAGCATACATTATTGATTTAATGCCAAATGGCTTGACAACATCCTCAAGGGGAGCCATGTAAACATTAAAAAGTGTGGGGCTCAGGGAAGAACCCTGAGGCACACCACACCTAAGAGACTGAGCATTGGAGATGGAATACCCGTCAGCAACTTGAAAAGACCTGTCTTTGAGAAAGGATGAGATCCAGGCCAAGGCGGAATCCGCCACTCCTATCAGACCAAGGCGCTGGACAAGGGTTGCATGGTCCACCGTGTCGAAGGCGGCACTCAGGTCGAGGAGGATCACTGCCACTGATCCTCCTACGTCCAATATGCCCCTAGCTTCTTCGACCACGGCTAACAATGCGGTGTCAGTCCCTTGTCCAGGTCTAAAGCCTGTCTGGGACATGCGGAGAAGATGGTTGGTCTCTAAAAATTCCGAAAGTTGATGATTTGCTACTCGTTCGGCTATTTTACTCATAGCTGGTAGCAATGAAATTGGTCTAAAATTGGAAGGATCTGTGGGATCTAAGTGCGGTTTTTTTATGAGAGCCTTGACTGTGGCTTTTTTCCAGTTTGCCGGGACTAGACCGTTTTCAAAGGAGGCGTTGATCAACTTAGTAAAAAGGGGAGCAATAGTGGGAGCAACTAGCTTCAATTTACTAATGGGGGCTGGGTCTGATGGGGAACCACTTTTAACTTTCTGTAAAACGTTGAGAAACGTTTCAGTTGAGATTTGGGAGAAAAAGGTTAATCTCGGGGTGTCTTGGAGGGGGGAGGAACCAAGGAATGCTTGAGCGGTAGATGGAGCTGGAAGGGAAGACAGAATTTTAGCGATTTTTGCCGAAAAGAAATCTGCCATTTGGTTACATTTTGCGCCATCCACGTCTGGGGATGATGGAGGGTCTTGTATTTTGGTGAGGAGTTTCACTATTCGATAGGTCTCTTTCGCAGAATTAGCGGCTGAGGCTATTTGCTCCTCAAAGTAGGAGGCCTGCGCAGTTTTTAATGTGTTTTTATAAAGCCTAATATGGGTTCTATAGTCGCTTTTGTCATCTGTGTTCCAGTTCTTTCTCCACTGGCGTTCAAGCCTCTTGCCCTTCCTTCTTAATTCACGGAGTTCTCCAGTGAACCATGGTAGTTTGGACGATTTCCTACTGGAAGGGGGAGTTTTAAGAGGTAAGACTGAGTCAAGGGAGTCTTTTATCCAGTTATGAAGTTGGATTTCAGCTGACGAGGGATTAGGGTCAACTAAAGGTAGAGTGGAAGTTAGCGCGTGATCCCATAAGATTGTGTCCAGTTTTTTCCAGGGACGAGAAGGGACTCGAGGGAGGGGGGTGTCAGACGATTTGCCTGGAAGTTGAAGTTTAAAAGGGACCAAAAAGTGGTCTGACCAGGGAAGGGGCAGAGGGGTTTGTACAGTGAGTGTGGAAAGGTTGGAAAAGATGGGGTCCAGTAGCCGTCCTTTCGTATGGGTGGGTTCATTGTTGAGTAGATGAAGATTAAGGGAAGCCAAATCGGCTTGTAAGTCAGTGGCGAGTTTGTTGCCTTCATCATTGAAGTGGAGATTTAAGTCTCCAAGGATTGTGAAGTTTGGGGTCATACAAGCACGAGACGAGATGGCGTCCATGAGTGAGTCTATGAAACACCCTACCTGTCCCGGAGGGCGGTAGATTAGAGCCCCAGAAACTGTCGTAGATGGTGGCAGGTGAAGGGAGAACAGAACGTTTTCACTATCTAGAATGGGGCTATCTTTAAGCTGGCATGAAAGATTGTCACGATAGATAATTGCAATACCCCCACCAATACCCTTTGGTCTATTTCGTGTTTTAATGAGGTATCCGGGAGGAAGTGCTTGATTGATGTCCGGATCTGTGCTAGGGGACAGCCACGTTTCTGTTAAGAACAGGACATCTAAGTCCGACTCTGATAGTAGTAGGTGAATTTCTGTCTGATGCTTTGGAAGTGACCTACAATTAAGCAGGGCCATCTCAAGATAAACTGGTTCGGGTTGGGGGGATAGGGATAACCTGTAGTCGCAGTTTGGGCAGCCAATAAGATCGGTTTCCGGAATGATAGTTCCATTACATCTAATGTTTACTGGCTCCCTGAGCTGGTACAGAGTATATAGTGAATATTTCAATCGAAGGCAGTTATGACCAGCCTGGGGTATGGGCTCAGGGCTCGGTCTGGCGCGGACGGGCGCAGACGGGCTTACCTTAGGCGCGCCTTCGGCGCGCAAACGGCGCTCCCGCTGCGCTCGTCCGCTGCGCTTTCGGTAGATGCACATTTTGTCGAGGACAGGAGGGGGCGTGGCCTCGAAGGGGCGTGGCGAGGGTGCACGCCTGCGATGGCGGCAGCTCGGGTTTGTTTGTTGCCTTCGGCGGCTCGCTACAGCGCTCAGATCGGCTGTGCGAGTAAGTACAATTGTGTGCTTCTGCCCCAGGTGCTAGCAGTGATGTGAGTTTTAAAAAGACAAATAATCAAGTGACAGTTTCAATTTTTTTTAAAAACAGCGAAGCAAATAGCTGTGGCTCCCGGCTTCAAGCCTCAGGAGTGATTCTTTCCAGATTAGGCGCTAGAGTTCAGCAGCCTTTTAACTGGGCGGGAGGGGGCGTGGCCTCGAAGGGGCGTGGCGAGGGTGCACGCCTGCGATGGCGGCAGCTCGGGTTTGTTTGTTGCCTTCGGCGGCTCGCTACAGCGCTCAGATCGGCTGTGCGAGTAAGTACAATTGTGTGCTTCTGCCCCAGGTGCTAGCAGTGATGTGAGTTTTAAAAAGACAAATAATCAAGTGACAGTTTCAATTTTTTTAAAAAACAGCAAAGCAAATAGCTGTGGCTCCCGGCTTCAAGCCTCAGGAGTGATTCTTTCCAGATTAGGCGCTAGAGTTCAGCAGCCTTTTAACTGGGCGGGAGGGGGCGTGGCCTCGAAGGGGCGTGGCGAGGGTGCACGCCTGCGATGGCGGCAGCTCGGGTTTGTTTGTTGCCTTCGGCGGCTCGCTACAGCGCTCAGATCGGCTGTGCGAGTAAGTACAATTGTGTGCTTCTGCCCCAGGTGCTAGCAGTGATGTGAGTTTTAAAAAGACAAATAATCAAGTGACAGTTTCAATTTTTTTAAAAAACAGCAAAGCAAATAGCTGTGGCTCCCGGCTTCAAGCCTCAGGAGTGATTCTTTCCAGATTAGGCGCTAGAGTTCAGCAGCCTTTTAACTGGGCGGGAGGGGGCGTGGCCTCGAAGGGGCGTGGCGAGGGTGCACGCCTGCGATGGCGGCAGCTCGGGTTTGTTTGTTGCCTTCGGCGGCTCGCTACAGCGCTCAGATCGGCTGTGCGAGTAAGTACAATTGTGTGCTTCTGCCCCAGGTGCTAGCAGTGATGTGAGTTTTAAAAAGACAAATAATCAAGTGACAGTTTCAATTTTTTTTAAAAACAGCGAAGCAAATAGCTGTGGCTCCCGGCTTCAAGCCTCAGGAGTGATTCTTTCCAGATTAGGCGCTAGAGTTCAGCAGCCTTTTAACTGGGCGGGAGGGGGCGTGGCCTCGAAGGGGCGTGGCGAGGGTGCACGCCTGCGATGGCGGCAGCTCGGGTTTGTTTGTTGCCTTCGGCGGCTCGCTACAGCGCTCAGATCGGCTGTGCGAGTAAGTACAATTGTGTGCTTCTGCCCCAGGTGCTTGCAGTGATGTGAGTTTTAAAAAGACAAATAATCAAGTGACAGTTTCAATTTTTTTTAAAAACAGCGAAGCAAATAGCTGTGGCTCCCGGCTTCAAGCCTCAGGAGTGATTCTTTCCAGATTAGGCGCTAGAGTTCAGCAGCCTTTTAACTGGGCGGGAGTCCTTCTTTACCGCCATCTCGGACTCCACTTTGTCACAAGCCGCCCCCTCTAGATCTTCCTCTAGCTCTTCACCTAGCCCCTCCACCGGACCCGGAATCTCCTCGGTAGCAATTTTGACTAATATCCCGCTTTCTGGGCCGAGATGGAATCAGTAGGCCTTTCTAATAGGACAACAGATAACATGATTTCCCTTTCTCATCTTTAGTTGTGACTTAAAGATATTATCGTGGAATGCCGCAGGTGTAAAAAATAGCCCAGATAAACTTCAGTTCCTTCACTCTTTTGATGCTAGCGTGATTTGTCTCCAAGAGACTTGGTGTGTGGATAGAACTCCTGTTGGAGGGGCCTATATTTCTTTGGAAGGTGGAGCCATTCCTTCCAGGAGAGGTCATGCCAAAGGGGGCATTGATTGTCTCTTATCTAATCGGATTAAGTGGAACTTCACCCACTATTTGGATCCAAGTAATCTTTTTCAGGTGGTAACATTGTTTGGTCATGCTGAGGTTGAGGCGGCCAAATCTATTACGCTGATAAATGTTTACATCCCCCCAGATGCTTGTTATAATGTAATTGTGAAACAGGTCTTTTCTTACATAAAGAGTATCAAGGCCAAAGTACCTGCAACCCACATAATTTTAGTGGGTGACTTTAATTGTAAGGTCTCTAATTCGAGTCTAGCTCTGTTCAGAAACAAATATAAAGAGGAATCATTACAGATTCCACAGGCTCTTTTCCCTGGTAACATCAAAACAGATAAGAGAGGGAAATTGTTTCTGGAAGAACTGGCTGAACTGGAGGGGATCATCGTAAACGGTAGACTTCCCTCTGACATTCCAGCAAGTTTCACTCACAAAGCAAATCAGGGTGAGTCCATTCTGGACTACGTGGCTGTGGATAATGATTCTTTTTATCTTTTAAAAGATCTGATAGTCACCAAAACCCTAAACAGCGATCACAATGTGATAACCCTAAATGTTAATATAAATCCACCTAAAACGGATCCATGGTCGCTTGATGGTGACCTGGTTAGTTTCTGCGGTAAAACAGGGAGATGTTTCTGGAATACAAGGGCCCTAAGGGGCTTGTCCATTGTACTGGATAAAACTTTAAAAGAACTCTCTAGTTGGAAAGGGTCGGAAATATCGTATTTTGCGGGGTTTATGAGGGAGGTAGCCCTGGTCGCAAGAAAATCTAATTCGCACAGAAATACGAGTCCTGTTCCGAGCTCCCTACGCTTGCTTAATAAAGAAATAAACACACTGGTTAGGGAACAATACTTGAATAGGTCTACAGAAAGGGCTCGTAAAATAACCTTGAGAAGGAGAAGTAGAGTAAAGTTAAAGATTAAAAAAGAGAGGGAAGACTCCTTATGGATAAAGTTAAGGGAGGCTGTAAATAGAGGGAATGTAAGACTATTTTGGTCTCTTATTGGTGAGGGTTGTGGAACAAGAATCAGGTCCCTTCCTCCTCCTATTTCCGAGAAAGTTTGGGTGGGTTATGTTGCGCAATTATATGCAGGTAATGGGCCAGTTGAGGACGACAGAAGGTTGGGCGATGTCGGACTGTTGTTTGAGCCGCCATCTGAAAAAATCATCGAATCAGCCATAACGGATTTGCGCTCTTCTGGCGCCATGGGCCCTGATGAGCTCCCAGTTTTGGTGTTAAAACAGGATGCCGAATCATGGAGCAAGATCCTATTTCCAGTATATAGATTCTGCTTCCTACATAGAACTGTTCTCCCCTCTTGGAGGGGGGAGTATATTGGTACCCCTGTTCAAGAAGGGGGATAGGAATGTGCCCCAAAATTATCGACAAATAGCTTTGCTTGACGCTATAGGGAAAGTATTTGCGAAATGTCTTTTAACACTAATCTCTGACTGGGTAGATGGGGGTCAGTTGCTGCCATTGGAGCAGACGGGTTTCCGTAAGGGTCACAGCACAATGGATAATTTATCCGCCTTGCAGATAATTTCGGATAAATACATAGGGGCCCGAGGTGGAAGAGTTTATGCTGCGTTCATAGATTTCTCCACAGCATTCGACAAAGTCGATCGCCCCTGCTGTGGAGGAAGCTATCTTCCCTCGGAATGCCCTCACTGCTCTTGGATTTAGTTAGGGATCTCCATTCTGATGCCTGGTGCAGGGTTTTATTGGGTGGCGAAAGAGGGCTATCCCAGGCGATACCCACTGTAAATGGATTGAAACAAGGATGTCTATTAGCGCCATTATTATTCTCCCTATACATTTCTGACTTACCTTCGTTTTTGTCTTCAAGTGATGGTAACGCCCCAGTATTAGGGGGCTCTCCGATTGTCTGTATGCTATATGCGGACGATATCCTGATATTGGATTTAACACCGAAAGGCTTGAACAATCGTCTACAAGCACTTTACGCATATGCAGAACATCATCACTTGAAAATAAACGTAGCAAAAAGTAAAATCATGTGTATGGCTGGTAGGAGAAAGACGAAATATGAGAACTTTAGGTGGACGGTGGGAGGACATAGGCTGGAGGTGGTGAATTCCTATGTGTTCTTAGGGAAGATAATATCTGCCAATTTGAGCGATAAGGATCATGTTGCTAACAATTCTCGAAAGGCTCTGGCTCAGGGTAAAAGTCTGAGTGCTTTTTATTGCGCAACGGGGAAAAGACATTTCCCTTATTTGCTAGAGGTTTTTCGCGCAAAGATTTCAGCATCCCTGCTCTCTGGTGTTAAACTAATTGATTTGGGGCAATGGAGTTTTCTGAATACTGTAGAGGGAAAAATTATCCGACAATTAGCCTCAGTTACCGCCTGCACAGCGGCTGCCCTTAGATTAGAGTTTGGAATCCGCAGTAGTTGGGTGCAGGCTTTAGCAGGGATCGTTCGTTGGGTGTCGTGCCTGGCCCGGGGGGACTCAGGGACTATGCGGAATCTTATGAAAAGAGAATTGTTGGGATCCTTAAAAGAACACTCTAGAATTGTGAGGAATTTTAGAAAGGCGGTTGAATACCTGCAATTAGATGAACTAACTTTATTCACATTGTCCCCAGGCCAGTTGAAGGCTGTTTTAAAACTGGCCACTTGGAAATTGAGTTTTAGCCTAGACAGGGAGGCAATTCTTGCAAAAAAAGGCCCTTCTCCATTTCTTGACTCCTGCCTCTATAAGAAAATGCAACCGTATGTTTCTTGGAATATACCTCACGGTATACGGCGTTTTTGGTTCCTCTTGAGGCAGGACCTTCTTCCTCTAAATAATTTAACATCTAGATGGTATGGGTCCCCTGCAATTTGTCACCTTTGTAATATGTCCACCAGGATATTGTACATGTCCTCTTTATATACCCAGCCTTGCGGATATCACGTAGAAAGTGGTTTAGACATATATGTTTAAAATTGGGTCTCTTGACGGCGAGCTCCTTTCTGAATGCTTTGTACAATCTGCCCAATGAAATGTTCTGTTTTAATATATATTTAACTTTTTTAAATGTTTTCTAGATATTTATTAGAGGGCTTGGGAATCAAATGCTTGTCAGTATTTGCTTTATGCAAAGTTTGTGTATGTACAAATATATGTTGTATTTCTTTTATGTGGATCTCTTATGAGTTCCAAAACATAAATAAAGAATTGAATACTAGATATAGGCAATATATACCCCGGAAGAGAAGAATGAGGAAAGGTTCTGGGATAAATTAAAAACAGCAGAAGGATATAAGCATAGATAGGGGGTCCCAGAGTCTGGTAAAAGATCAGAAAATAAACTGCCCAGTACCTTCAAATGCCCTTAAAAATTCCCAAAAAGTAGGGAATATGGAAGGAGAGCGAATAAGACCTCAAGGTAGAACTAGGAGTATTCCACAACCTAAAAGTAAGAGAGTGTGTGGCAATGGTAATGAGGCAAGTGGGCAAAGCCAAAAAGTAGACCCCAAGGATCTAAGAGAAGAGGGAAGGGAAAGTGACCGTCAAGTAGTAGAAATAGGGGAGTGAAGAGTGAGATCCAAAGAAATAGAAAGTAGAGATGGGAATAATCTATGGATCGATCTTGAACCATCTCAATGTAAGAGGGGGAAGAAATTAAGAAAGTTACTACCATTAAATCGGTCAGTTACCTTTCTCTTTTCCTAAATGTGCTAGTCTGAAAGATATAGGGGCAAAAGATCTTAGGCAAGTGAGTTTTGAAAAAACAGCAAAGGGACCGAAGTTATGAAAGTACTGCTATACTCTGGGCTGGTTAAGTCTGCATGCTGAACTAAAAGAAGTGATCAGGTCAGGAATGTCAGAATAGGGCAATAATGATAAACCATTTCTAAGACACCGTGCTGGGTTAGGACCAAAGCAGGTCAGGCTGATTGGCCAGGGATTTATGGGTAAGGAAGACCTTGACAGTACTGTGACATACTTGATTTTGATTGTAGGATTTATATAGCGCTCTATTGCCCGGGGGCGTCTAGGCGCTCAGCGGATAGTCAACCAGCTTCTGGATAATGAAAGTGGAATTTAGCTAGCAAATAAACAGGTTTTTAGTGATTTCCTGAAAGTGAGTAATGTTGGGCTGTTCTTGATCTCTATCAGGAGTAAATTCCACTGTTTCACAGTACCCAGAATGAAACTTCTTCCTCCCAAAAGTGCTTTCTTATATTTGGGTGTCTGAAGAAATTTGCACTGAGATGAACGTAGGTTTCTAGCAGGCTGGTACCAAGAAAAGTGTTGTCTCAGAAACATTGGTCCGGTTCCCTGCAGAGTTTTGTAAACTAGACAGAGGGATTTGAATTCTGTCCTCTTTATCCTGGGAAGCCAGTGAAGTTTCTATAAGCCATGGGCAATAGGCTGGAATTTGGCAATGTCCAGCAGCAATCTAGCAGCTGCATTCTGTGGCCGTTGGAGTTCGATCATGTATTGCTTCTGAAGGCCACTATACAAAGCATTACAATAATCAAGTCTGGCCAGGACTATTGCTGTTACCAGGGTTTTTACTGCTTCGCAGGGAATAAAATTACAGACTTTTCTAATTGCTTTTCGTATCAGAAAGACCAAGCTGACCTGATGTTGAAATGTGAGTCTATCGTTGAGGATGAAGGCCAGGTTCCTCACCTTACTGACTGGGGCCGGGAGCGATCCCATACTTGAAGGCCACCAGTTCTGTGTCTAAAAGGAGGTGTCAGATCCTAACAGGAGCACTTCTGTTTTGCTCCCATTAAGCTTTAGGCAGTTTGCTGTTATCCACTGGTCGATTTGGGACATACATTGACTGAAACGTTCCACGGTTTCCTCGGAGTTGTTTGTGATGGACATCCCTATTTGAGTGTCGTCCGCGTAGGAGACTGAAGAAAAGCCAAACTGCCTGCTAATGTCCGCTAGGGGGCAACATATAGATTGAACAGAGTAGGGCTCAATACTGAGCCCTGCTGCACACCACAAGGAAGCGAAAACCGCTCAGAGCAGGAGTCACCATCTGAACATATTGACACCTGTTGTTCAGACAAGATTTGATCAAGTTACTCTGAAATAGCCAGACACAAGAGAGGGCTGATATTTGAAAATAGATATAAGCCCTTTCTTCACCAGTATATGGAGAAGATGGGTGGCTAAGTGAAATCAATTAGAATGTTGGGTCGTCACACAGCTTGGGGGTACCAACACGGAACATCAATGGCTATAGGAGAATGTTGAAATTAGAAAGCTTCAAGAGATTAGTTGACCTTCATGAGATTGTGTGTGCAAGAAACATGGCTGTGCGACAAAACCCCTATGGTCAATGAGGTTGTTAAGCTAAATAGGTCTGCTAAGAGGTGTCAACAGGGATGTCCGCCTTGGGGGCAAATAATTGTGGTATCTACCAAAAGCACAAGTTACTACTTGTGTAACCACAAAACAAATAACATGGGATGCTGTTAAAGCTGTTCTAAGGGGTAAACTGCTGAGTCTAGGGGCTCGTAAAAACAAGCTATTAAAGAAAGAGATTTCAGATTTGGAAAATAATATTCGATCCTTAGACTTCGCCATTTCTATGGAACAAGACGAAGTTAGGAAACAAGAACTTTTTCTACAAAAACAGCAACAGAAAGATGAGATTGAAGGCGTCTTGGAAGCAAGATTGAGAAAGAAATGGGACTCTAGCAAATTAGCAAAGCATGAATATGGCGAGGGCTGCGGAAAGTGGCTGGCATGGAAACTCAAAACCGATCAAGTCAGAAATAAAGTGAGAAGTATAATTCAGGATGATCAAACAGGGCAAAGCTCTGATGAAAATATCATTAGGCAAGAATTCCGGAAATTCTTCAAAGAACTCTATACGGAAAATACAAACCCGCAAGACAAGACAAGCTGATTCATTCCTACTTGGAAGATGTTCCGCTATTAAAACTTACGGATGAAGAAAGGGAAGACCTGAACAAAGAAATCTCTGAAGGCGAAGTGGCTGATGCCATCAAGAGTTTGAAAAAAGGAAAGGCAGCGGGGCCTGACGCCTTACCGAACGAATTCTACCTGGCATTAAGAGAGACTCTACTTCCACACATTACTGAGCTAGCCAACATAATTCTTAAGCAGCATGAAGCGAATCCAGAGTCTTGGAATGATGCCATAATCACAATCATCCTAAAACTAGGAAAGGACCCTGCCAGATGCGAATCATACCGCCCGATTTCATTGCTGAACGCAGATTATAAAATTTTCACCAAAATCATGGCAGCACGGCTAGGGAAAGTACTACCGAAACTGCTGCACCAGGATCAAAAAGGGTTCATCAAAGGGAGGCAATTACACGAAGTTACACAAGAACTTTTAACTGCAATAGACATTGCAACATACGAGAAAACTCCTCTCACCATACTCACTGTTGATGCCGCAAAGGCTTTCGATCGGGTCAACTGGGCCTTCCTAGAGAAAGTAATGGCCAAAAACAACATTGGACAAAGCTTTATTCATATGGTAAAGCAAATATACAAAGCCCCAAGATCCAAGGTTCTAATAAATGGAAGTCTTACGGAAAATATAAATATAAGTAGAGGAACGAGGCAGGGTTGCCCCCTTTCACCTTTGCTCTTCAATATATATATTGAGCCGCTAGCGAACAAGTTAAGAAACAATAAAGAAATTACTCCATTCAAACATCATACATGGGAAAAGAAAATCGCACTATATGCGGATGACTTAATGATCTTTACGGACGACTACCTGAGAGCCAAGGACACAATCGAAGAAATTATAGAAGCGTTTGGGAATGTCTCAGGGTACCTGGTAAATAAAACGAAAACAGAGATCATGACATGGAATACCTGTTTTAAAAGCCACAACATAAAGAACGAAATTAGGTACCTAGGAATTCTAGTGAATCATGATATAAGAAAGATTCCGCAACGCAACCTGACCAAGGTAGCCGTAGATGTAAGGAAACTGCTCAAGACTTGGGCCTCTTTACCGTTAAGTCTGATTGGGAGATCAAACTTAGTCAAGATGACCATCATACCAAAGTTCACTTTCTTATTTAACGCAATACCTTTAGAAAACGGTACTAACCCAGGCACAAAGAGACATCACAAGTTTTATATGGGCTGCGAAGAGCACGAGGATTGCTTGGAAGAAAATAAGGAGGGGGAAGAAAGATGGAGGGCTGGCTAGCCCGGACCTGGTAGAATACCATAGAGCCTTTCAATTTAAGAACATCAGAGTGCTGCTAAAGAGTCATGAAAACTATCCGAGGTACTTACAAGCGATCACAGAATCAGACGACCATGTCTTGTATAAGTTCGGTCATCCCAAGTACTTCAAAAAAATAAAACTAAAGACCTTAAGGGAAGCAGCAAAGATGTGGGCACAAATCAGAGGAATCCTGAAAATCTCGTACTATAGCAAACTGGCTCCCATCTGGAACTCGCCAGGAACTCCTGAAAGCTTTAAAGACACTCTAGCACTCCCTCTAAAAAGAGCCAACGTAAAGTATTGGGGGCAAATACTAAACGGATCTAACTTGAAATCATGGTCAGAGCTTCAAGAGTTGACAAATAACACACTATCCAAATTCAAATATTATCAGATCCTAAGTTGGGCTAAGACATTACCCCTTAACAACCGTGAAAACGAAAGTTTGGAAAAAGAAATGGTCAAAGCAACACCAATACCAAAGGAAGTGGCTAAATGGTATTGGGCTCTGATTAAGGCCAATGACATAAACCTCAACATAGAGGCACAAACCTGGGGGAAGGATCTACTAATAGCGGACCTAGATCTAATTTGGGAAAAATCCGTAGGGAAATGTTGGTCCACTTTGAAATCCGCGGCTTTGAAAAGGAACCATTTATATACCATTCATCGGGCTTACTGGACACCAAGAAAGCTTTCCAAGTTTAAGAACGCAGGAATAAAGAAATGCCCAAAATGTGGAGAAGAAAAAGCAGACGACATCCACATGTTTAAAAACTGCCCCCAATTGAAAGAATTCTGGGACGAAGTTGGTAAGACCATGAGCATTATCCTGAGCAAGCAACTAACTGTAAGTACCACTCTTACCCTTTTTGGGATTGAAGATACAGCAAATGAAGGGTGACTAACAAAAGGGCAAGAAAATCTTCTTTTTGTATTGATAGTACTTGCAAGGAGGGAAATTTGCATTAAATGGATAGGGTCTTCCAGCCCAACTCATGCAGAATGGTTGAATTCGGCCATAAGAATCAATAAACTTGATAGGAAGGGTAACACATGTAAGAGATATAATTTCTGGGAAAGTTTCGAAAATTTCTTAAACCCCAAGTAAGACCAAAATACAAGTCCTATGATTAACGCGATTTCATCCTCTGGTGGCCAAGTATGGTACTTGCTGAGTGGTCAATGTGACTAGCTCCCCTCGCCCTAAAATCAGAGGTTATGGTATGTAACGGGTAAAGGAAACTCCTCTAAAGATCATCAGGAGGATGACAAATCTCCCCAGATAAGAGAGATCGAGGGGCAGTAAGGAAAGAAATTAGAGGCAGATACCTGATACTCCGCATCATACAGTTATCGCAATATGAGGTCAAAAAAGAAAAAAAAAAAAAAGAGACATTAGTTAGTGATAGATTCCTTACCTTAGAATATCCCCAGGCGTCAGACTGGATCCGGAAACTTTTGCGTAGCAATACCCCTGCGCGTCGGTAGGCGTCGTCTGCGGCTCCGCGTCCGTCGTCGGCGTCGTTAGCGCCGGAATGACATCGTCGGAGTACTTAGACGCCGCCCATGCGCGCTGACGTCAGTTCTGATACACAGCTTTTCTGCGCCAGATACGCAGAGCCATGATAGGACCAACACTGGTGCCAAGAAACTAGGGCCCTGAAAGGGATGACCTTAACCCTAGATATCGGTTCGCAGAACGGGGAGGATGGGTGGGTCGGTAAGGAATCTATCACTAACTAATGTCTCTTACAGATATATCGTTACACAAGTAGTAACTTGTGCATCTGAAAGAGACACGTTAGGGATAGATTCCTTACCTTAGAATAGATACCCCAGCAATACCAACCCCGGTGGTGGGTCTGCGAACCAATAATCACACCAGAAAGTCCTGGAGGACGGAACGGCCAAAGAAGCCATCCCTCCGGACTTGACTGTCCAGGCAGTAGTGTCTTGCGAACGTGTGCAGCGAGGCCCACGTAGCTGCCTGGCAAATGTCCTGTAAGGGCACTCCCCGGCCCAGGGCAGTTGTAGTCGCCGTGGCCCGGGTGGAATGAGCCCTCAATCCAACAGGGGGCTCCTTCTTAGCCAAGGAGTAACATGCCTGGATACACAAGATGATCCACCGGGAGATGGTCCACGTGTGTACCGCCTTCCCCTTCTTAGCACCCACGTAGCCAACAAAGAGTTGGTCATCCACCCGGAACTGGCGTGTGCGATCCAAATAGAATGAGAGCGCACGTTTTGGGTCCAGACGGTGGAGCCGCTCTTCCTCTTTAGAGGGATGCAGAGGTGGAAAGAAGGTTGGCAAGGTGATGGACTGCCCAATGTGGAAGGCTGAGACAACCTTGGGCAGGAAAGATGGCTTGGTACGCAACACAACCTTGTCCGGATGGACAGAAAGGAAAGGTGGAGTACAAGAAAGGGCCTGGAGCTCACTCACTCTCCTGGCAGAGGTGATGGCAACCAGGAAAGCAGTCTTTAGAGTCAGAAGACGAAGAGGACAGTTGTGAAGTGGCTCAAAGGGAGCGCACATCAGGAAGGTAAGAACAAGGTTCAAGTCCCACTGGGGCATCACGAAGGGAACAGGAGGGAACATGTGCGTGATGCCCTTAAGAAAACGATTTACAATAGGGGACTTGAACAAAGAAGGCTGATCAGGTAGCCTTAAGAAGGCAGAAAGGGCAGAAAGGTAGCCCTTGACAGTGCCCAGAGCAGAGCCTTGCTGGGCAAGAGAAAGAAGGAAGAGGAGAACCTCAGAAAGGGGGGCAGAGAGTGGATCCACAGCCTTTGCTGTGCACCATGCCACAAATCTGTTCCACCTGCAGGCGTATACCGACTTTGTGGAGGGACGCCTGGCTGCCAGAATGACATTACAGACTTCGGGAGGCAAGTCAAATGGCCTCAACTGTCGCCGCTCAATCTCCAAGCTTGTAGGTGGAGACTGGACAGGTTCGGGTGGAGGATTGTCCCCTGCTGCTGCGACAGAAGGTCCTCCTGAAGAGGCAGACAAATCGGAGGATCGACTGACATGCTGAGTAGCTCGGGATACAAGTATCTTCATGCCCAGTCCGGAGCCACAAGGATGACTTTGGCCCGGTCACGCCTGATCTTCTTCAGCACTCTGGATAGAAGTGGTATAGGTGGAAAGGCGTACAACAGACCACAGCTCCACTCGCGACGAAAAGCGTCTCCGAGCGAGAGCCGCCTTGGAAATTCCAACACGCAGAACTGATGACATTGCGCGTTCTCTTCGGTGGCGAATAGATCTAACCAAGGCTCTCTCCACTGCTGAAAGAGGCTTCGCGCCATGTCCGAGTACAGACGCCATTCGTGATCCATCATGCACCGGCGGCTGAGTTTGTCCGCCCTGGCGTTCAGGGAACCTGCCAGGTGTTGAACCACCAGGGTGACGCCCTGGTGTTCCAGACATTGCCAGAGGCGCAGAGCCTCCTGACAAAGGGTCCACGACCCGACCCCACCCGCCCTGTTTGTTGCAGTACCACATGGTGGTGATGTTGTCCGTGAACACCTGCACTACACTTCCCCGGACAGAGGGAAGGAATGCCTTCAGTGCAAGCCAGATCGCCCGCAGCTCCAGAAGGTTGATTTGGAGCCGTGACTCTGCCGGAGACCAGAGGCCTCTAATCTCCCTCTCGCCCATGTGGCCCCCCATCCCAGGAGGGACGCATCCATCATCACTACGTGCTCCGGTTGGGGTAGGGAGGTAGATCTGCCGCTGACCCAATCACGGTCCGTGAGCCACCACTGCAACAGTCTTGCAGTGCCCTCCGAGATCCGGACATAGTCGGACAGGTTGCCCTGATGCTGTGCCCACTGAAACTTCAGGCCCCACTGCAAAGCCCGCATTCGCCACCGGGCGTGATGCACCAGAAGGATGCAGGAGGCCATCAGCCCCAGGAGCCGCAGCGTCAACCTGACAGAGACCCAGGATAAAGGCTGAAAGATCAGAATCTCCCGAACCCGGTGCTCGGGAGGATAAACCCGAAACTGCGCCGAATCCAGAACCGCTCCGTTGAAAAGGAGCTTCTTATAGGAGCACAGGTGTGACTTCGGCACGTTGATGGAGAACCCCAGCGAGTGCAGGAGGTCGGCCGTGGTCTGGAGGTGGGAGACTACTGTCCAGGGCGAGCCCACCTTCATCAACCAATCGTCGAGATAAGGGAAGACTGAAACCCCTAATCTGCGCAGATGAGCTGCGACCACCGCCATCACTTTCGTGAACACCCGTGGGGCGCTGGTAAGGCCAAAGGGGAGCACGGTAAACTGAAAGTGCTCGTGGCCTACCGTGAACCTCAGGTAACGCCGGTGAGCCGGCAGGACGGGGATGTGGAAATTCTCGTCCTGCAAGTCCAATGCTACCAGCCAGTCTTCTGGGTCCAGGGCAGCTAGGACCTGAGCCAAAGTCAGCATCTTGAACTTCTCCTTCCGGAGGAAGCTGTTGACGCTCCATAGGTCCAAGATAGGTGTAGGCCTCCTTTGCCCTTCTTGGGTACCAGAAAATAGTGGGAATAGCAACCACGCCCTACTTCTGGCCCAGGAGCGCGCTCGACGGTCCTCCTGCAGAAGTCGCACGTGATCCCTCGACATGCGGTGGTACTGCGGTGGCATGGCTGGAGGGGTCGCCTCAAAGGGGAGGGAGTAGCCCCTTCGGACGATTTGCAGCACCCACCTGTCCGATGTGATGGAGCGCTGGTGGAGGAGGTGATGGCGAACCCTGCCCCCCACTGGAGTTGAATGGGCCTGAAAACTCGGACTAGGAGGATTGAGAGGCAGATGCTGCGGGGTGGGTGTGGACTGACCTTGCCGGGGTCCTCCGGCACCGCCACAGCGGTTACCACGTCCGTGACTGTTGAGGTTGGTTCTGCGGCCTGTGCCTAGCTGGACGTTTGGGGGCACCTCTTCCTTGGCCACAAAAGGGACGAAAGGCGGAAGTTTGCTGGCGTTGGCAGAGGCCCAAGGACTTGGCCGTAGTCATGGAGTCCTTGAAACGCTCCAGCGCACTGTCCACCTTGTCGCCAAAGAGGCGACGGTCATCAAAGGGCATGTCTTATAAGGGTGGTTTCGACATCCCCCGAAAAGTTGGCGGACCTCAGCCAGGCTTGGCGGCGAACTGCCACCGTCGTCGCAATCGCCCTACCCAGCGAGTCCTTGGTATCGAGTCCACACCAAATGGAATAGCGTGCTGCATCCCATCCCTCTGCTAGGGCCTGGGTAGGCTTCGCCTGGACCTCCACCTGGCACTGTGGCAGCACTTCCGCAACGTTATCCCACAGAGTGTGGGTGTAACGGCCCAAAAGGCAGGCAGTGTTGACAGACCGCAACCCCAAACTCAGTGAGGAGAACAGTTTCTTCCCAAACTGATTGTACCTTTTGGATTCCCGATCTCGAGGAGCGGTCGGGAATGCGGTCTTGGAGGTAGAGGCCTGGATCACCAGGCGATCAGGGGTGGGGTAAACTGACAGGAAGCTGGGGTCGCCCGGATCCAGGCGGTGGCATCGGGCCACAATCCGATCCACAGGGAGGACTGTGGAGGGTTTGGACCAGGTGCCCAACAAAACGCCAGTGAGGGATTCATTGAACGGCAGTAGAGCCTCCAAGGAGCTTGCCTGCAGTTTCAGCACCTCAGTGAGGAGGTTAGTCCTCACGGCCGCGACAGGGAGCTCAAGAGCCAAGGCCTTGGCTGCCCTAGTCAACACCACGCTGTAAGAAGTCCCCTCCTCCGTAGCCACGGTAGGAGGGAAGACAAATCCAGTGTCGGGCGAAGAGTCTAGACCACTGGCCTCCCCCAGCTTGACTGCCCAGTCCTGGCTCAACTGGCACTGCAGTGCTAGAGGGTCCTCAGACCCCTCCCAGTCCCACTCGTCATCCATCTCCTGATAGTCAAGAACAAATGATGGAGCCGGGTCGTCGGTGAAGGGCTCACCAATCGGCGAAGACGGCGCCGGTCCGACACCGGATCCGAACTGGGGTTGGGACCAGGAACGGCGCTGGGGGAGTCACCCTTGGTGACAGCACCAGCGGAAGGGTCGTAAGGTCGACCGGCGTAGTCACGGATCCAGGCCTGGATCCTGAGGGGCCCTGCGGCGTCGGGACCGGAGTCGTCAACGGCGCCGGGGCCGAAGCACCCGACGGCGCCGAAGCCGCTGGCCCACTTGGGCTCCCAGACAGACCCGCGGGGCACAAGGTGCCTCGGCGGGTTCCGATGGAGAGAAGCGCGACCTTATGGCCGTGAGGAAGGCGCTGATCTCCTCCGGTGTCACGTGCAGCCCAGGAAACGGCAGGTATGGAGCTGTGCGCTGCGCTTGCGGCTCTGGCGGAGCCGCATGGGCGGTGTCGCCCGAACCCCCGACCACGTCGGGGGGGAGTCGGAAGAGCGATGTCCCTTCTTTGACTTCTTATGCCTCGACTTACATGAGGACTTAGAGCCCGACGGGTGGTGTTGACTCGCCGAACTTTAATGACTGTGGCCCTGCGACCGGGACCTCGAGCGGCACAGGGCAGACTGCCGGAGCACAAGACACTTACGGGACCGCTCCCGCCTAGCCTTCGAGGTCAAGGCCCGGCAGTCGGGGCATGACTTGTCATCGTGGTAAGCCCCGAGACAGTAAAGGCACCGACGGTGGGGGTCGGTAACAGACATCAAGCGGTTACAATCGTCGCAGGGTTTGAACCCGGGCATCCCTATTGGCACCGGGAGTCGAGGGATCGACTCGAGAAGATCCAAAAAAGATCACAAAGTTTAGTAAAAAATTGACCAGGGGTACTGCTCTTCCCGGATCTGCACTTGCTGGTGCGGAAAAAAGAACTAACATCAGTGCGCGAGGGCGTCGTCTAAGTACTCCGACGACATCATCCCGGTGATCACAACGACGGACGCGGATCCGGAGACGACGCCTACCGACGCGCAGGGGTACTGCTACGCAAAACTTCCAGATCCAGTCTGACGCCTGGGGATATTCTAAGATAAGGAATCTAACACGAACCTGTTTCTTTCAGATCTGGGAAGTTTTAAGAAAGACAGAGGTCATGAGTGAACTGTATCAGAGACTTGCTCATCCAGATGGGAGATTTCAACCACAAATTAGACCATTCTTGTGGCAAAGCGTTACTGAACCCGTATAAGAGAAACGCTGCCAGCTTCCCAAATGTTAGTCTGGCAGCGCAAGATATGGTTCTCGGAAAATGCTTGGCCTCAAAGGGCTTAGTTTGCTTAAATGGAAGGACGGATGCAGACCTTCCAGCTAATCGAACTCTTAAGATAGGTCTGCAACCTTGCCCTATAGATATTTCATGCATGCATGAAACTTTGACTAAGGAGTTTCGAGGAGGTGCAAGTTGAGGGAAGACATCATTATCCTTTAAACTTGAATTAGTAGGAGGTAAAAATAAAAAGACAGAAATACAGTAATCCCTGCACAAATGGATTATCCTAGGCATCTCACTACTAGAATCACTGAGGACTGTATGGAAAAATTGGCCAGATTTCCGCAGAACAGAATATTAAGCAGTACAACTATCAATAATATAGGATGATCAGCCATGTTGTCCACTATTTAAGAGTTGAAATTAAAGGTAATAGAACTGGGGATAACACACACCAGAGAAACCGGACCAAAGTAAATGATTGGTTTCATAACGAATGCCGAAATTTATAGGCGCAAATAAGAAAAGGGGAGCGAAGCCTCAAACTAAGCTATGATTCTGAGAGTTAAAATAGCCTCAAGAAGACCAGGAAAATATATAAAATGGATGCTGGGGAACAAAAAAGATCATATAAAGAGAAATGCTGGGGAAACCTACTGGCAGCAATAGAAGTACGAGTTACTTACTTTCGGTAAAGGTGTATCTGGTAGAGACGATTCTAGCCTCAGATTCCTTAACGTAGAATTATGCCCAGGCGTGAGACTGGATCTGGAAAATTTTCTTTGACATAGCATCTCTGTGCGCCGGGGCGGTACCATGTGACTCTGCCCTGACGTCGTCCACGGGCGTGGTGTCAGCAAGGTCACATAAGACCCACCCCGGTGCGCTGACATCAGTTTTCAATGCAGAGCCAACACAAACAAAAACTGTGAGAATATGGGAACAGTGTGCCAAACAGCAGATAAACAGAAAGGAAAGAAGCGAATGGAGAGTAACAGCACCATTCGGGGAAGTGCCAGGCACTGTGGCACCAAAAGTCAGAAGAGAAGAGCAGAGCACAGCTACTGCAAAGCAACCTTGCAAGCAAATACAACATTCTCCCCGGAGACATAAAAACATGCGAAAAATGTTGCAGCAGACGAAAGAAGCCTGCAACCACAGTCCATTAACAGAGAAGGACAAGAAGTCCAGAACAGAAGAGTAACAACAAATTAACCTAAGACAGCACCATCAAGGAGAGTCGTGTCCCCTGAAAGGAGCTAAGGGCTGAGGCACAGCCAAGAGACCCCAACTCAGAGGACTGCACATGAGTTGGAAATTTCAAGCAAGGAAAAAGGGAGAAAGTATGAGAAGGCCCCACACTGGAAACACCAGGGTTTAGGGATGCAGAAGTACACATGAACCTACCAATCAATTACCAGAAAGGAAGGAGTAGATGCAAACACACAGAACAAAGCATCCTGCTAGGGAGGAAGTGAAAGAGGGCACTCGCAGAAGACAAACCACCCTGAGGCAGGGGAGTGCAGAAGACCAAGCTAAGGGTGCTTGCAGAATGGGGAGGAAGGGCGGGTTATGAAGGAATCTGCGGGTAGAATCGTCTCTACGAGATACACCATTACCGAAGGTAAGTAACTCGTACATCTGATACAGACTTCTAGCCGTAGATTCCTTAACGTAGACTAGATACACTAGCCATACCCAGAAGGGAGGAGGAGGGCCTGCAAGAGAGCTTCCCAGTAGGAAGAAACACAGGGTACCAGCAGGGGATGTGTAAAGGGGACAAAAAGGGTGGCCCAGCCCCACCAAGCAGAAGGAAGCAAGAACGAGGTGAAGGGAGGTCAGTATACCCCAAGCCCAACCAAGGTACCAGGGACATCCACCAGAAAGCCCCAGAGGGACAGACAACAGCAAAGGAGCACAGAGGAAGAAAGGAAGCACCCCAAACTCCAAGGAGAAGAGGTAGAAATGGAGGCAAAGCCCTCCACAGGAGAACACACAGTGAAGGGAAAAGCTGAACTGGCCTCAGCCTTGAGTCAACGGACAAGGCAGGAACGGCTCCACAGCCAAGAAGGCAGGCGTGAGAAGAAAGATGTAGTCTCGCAAGGCTCCAGCAGAACAAGAAGCAGGAGCAAAAGAGCACACACCAAGGCCCACCGGCTGTGGACCATAAAGAGCAGGCCTGCGCAGCCGGCAGCTGGTAAGTACCATGAAGCCGAGCGCCCAACCAAGCCGAGCGCAAGTTGAAGGCAAAGGCCAGAGAAATCCAGAACAACCCCAAAGGGAGACTGTTCCAGACAAACCCGACCCACGAAACGAAGTGAAACAAGCCAGAAGAAAGGAGAAGTACGGAGCACAGACAAAGCCGTCCACCAGAACGTGGGAAGAAATTAGGAAAGCCAATCCCCCTGGAACACCAGACAAAGGACCAGGCTGAAACGCCGGACAAAAAAAGGGCGGAAACACCACAGCGCAACGTCGCAGACGGCATGCCAAAGCCGGGCCAGCGATGCAGCGGACACTGAAAAGGACAGAACCTGGAGCAGAGCAGGTTACATCCAGACAAGAGCAAAGCAACCGCACTCGCGGTATACACTACCGCCAGGAAAGGCGAGGAACCCGCAAGGGGGAGTCCACACCCTTCCAGCGTAGGACAGAGCTATACAATAGCTACCAGTACCCTACTTAGAGTAAGACACGTCCCAAAGAAAATATGGGAACCACTCTTAGGGAAAAAATACTGCATCAGAGAACAAGAACATAAGGACCTGCGGTTAGAACCACAGATGACTTATCAGTCAGCCAAAAAATACACACTTGCCAAGGGGCTGAACCAGCAGCCAACAGAAGAGAAGGGCCAACTAAGGGACCCCGAAGGCACTTCAAACCACAAAAAACATATAAACGGACCACTCAAAAAGCCAGAGTCCAGGAGCAGGTGGGATAGCACCTCCCATCAATCCCCGGAGGAACAAAAAGCCAGTCTACGGAGGGGGAGGAGGATGGAGCTCCGCAAAGACGCTGAATGGCAGAGTCCGCATGAGTATTAAACAGAAGGACCCCATCAAACGGCAGGTCAACCAGATGCTACCTAATATTCTCAGGAAAAACAGCATCCCGCAGCCAAGCATGACGACGGAGAGCCACAGAAATGTCCATAGCACGACCGAGAGCATCGGCCACATCCAAGGCCACACGAAGAATGAAGGCGGCCAGTTCTCGACCGTCCAACACATGGTGCCATAGATCAGCGTAGGCACCCTCATGGGAAACCTGAGAAAGAAGGGACTCTACAGAATCCCACAGGCTGAAGGTAGCCCTGTTCATTACACAAAGAGTGTTGAGCGCCCACAAGGCAGCACTGGATGAAGTGAAGATGTTACACCCCCATAAATCCAACCACGGGCCTCCCTAGATGGAGGAAACAACACCTCAGGCAAGGATGGAAAAGCTGTCCGCAGAAGAGAGCCTTGAGTAGAAGGGTGGAAGGAAAGGCAGACTGGGTCATGCAGCACAGGACGATGGCAATGTAGGAGCGGCTGAGGAACCGGATCACCCGTGGCTGGACACCCCCCCCATGCCCCAAGAAGAGAATTGTGGAGCAACGTTTCAAAAGGAACAGCTCCCGCCCATTAGAGCCCTGGTGGAGAGCCTCCAAGAGATTATCTGTAGGGGAAGGGGCGACAGGCTCGCCAATCCACAAAATGGCAGTGGAAATAGCCCGAACGCACAAGTTACTACTTGTGTAACGATATATCTGTAAGAGACATTAGTTAGTGATAGATTCCTTACCTTAGAATATCCCCAGGCGTCAGACTGGATCCGGAGATTTTTGCGTAGCAGTACCCCTGCGCGTCGGTAGGCGTCGTCTGCGGCTCCGCGTCAGTCGTCGGCGTCATGGGCGCCGTGATGACGTCGTCGGAGTACTTAGACGCCGTCTCCGCGTGCTGACGTCAGTTCTTAGACACAGCTTTTCCACGCCAGAAGCGCAGAGCCATGTTAAAAACCAACACTGGTGCCATTGAAACTAGGGCCCTGAAAGGGGATGACCTTAACCCTAGATATCGGTTCGCAGAACTGGGAGGATCGATGGGTCGGTAAGGAATCTATAACTAACTAATGTCTCTTACAGATGTATCGTTACACAAGTAGTAACTTGTGCATCTGAAAGAGACACGTTAGTGATAGATTCCTTACCTTAGAATAGATAGCCCAGCAATACCAACCCCGGTGGTGGGTCTGCGAACCAATAATCACACCACAAAGTCCTGGAGGACGTAACGGCCAAAGAAGCCCTCCCTCCGGACTTGACTGTCCAGGCAGTAGTGTCTTGCAAACGTGTGCAGCGAGGCCCACATAGCCGCCTGGCAAATTTCCTGCAAGGGCACTCCCCGGCCCAGGGCAGTTGTAGTCGCCGTGGCCGGGTGGAATGAGCCCGCAATCCAACAGGGGGCTACTTTTTAGCCAAGGAATAACATGCCTGGATACACAAGATGATCCACTGAGAGATGGTCCGCTTGTGCACCGCTTTTCCCTTCTTAGCGCCCTAGTAACCAACAAAGAGTTGGTCATCCACCCGGAACTGGCGTGTGCGATCCAAGTAGAATGAAAGCGCAAGTTTTGGGTCCAGACGGTGGAGCCGCTCTTCCTCTTTAGAGGGATGCGGTGGCGGAAAGAAGGTGGGCAAGGTAATAGACTGCCCGATATGAAAGGCCGTGACAACCTTGGGCAGGAAAGATGGCTTAGTACGTAACACAACCTTGTCCAGATGGACAGAAAGGGAAGGGGGTGTACATGAAAGATTCTGGAGCTCACTCACTCTCCTGGCAGAGGTGATGGCAACCAGGAAAGCAGTCTTCAGAGTAAGAAGGCGGAGGACAGTTGTGAAGTGGCTCAAAGGGAGCGCACATCAGAAACATAAGAACCAGGTTCAAGTCCCACTGAGACATCACAAACAGAACAGGAGGGAACATGTGTGTGATGCCCTTTAGAAAACGAGTTACAATAGGGTACTTGAACAAAGAAGGTTGATCAGGCAGCCTTAGGAAGGCTGAAAGGGCAGAAAGGTAGCCCTTGATAGTGCCCAGAGCAGAGCCCTGCTGGGCAAGAGAAAAAAGGAAGAGAAGAACCTCAGAAAGAGGGGCAGCAAGAGGATCCAAAGCCTTTGCTGTGCACCATGCCACAAATTTGTTCCACCTGCAGGCGTATACCGACTTTGTGGAGGGACGCCTGGCTGCCAGAATGACATTACAGACTTCAGGAGGCAGGTCAAATGGCCTCAACTGTCGTCGCTCAATCTTCAAGCATGGAGGTGGAGACTGGACAGGTTCGGGTGGAGGACCGTCCCCTGCTGCTGCGACAGAAGGTCCTCCTGAAGAGGCAGACGAACCGGGGGATCGAATGACATACTGAGTAGCTCTGGATACCAATACCTTCGTGCCCAGTCCGGAGCCACAAAGATGACTTGGGCCCGGTCGCGCTTGATCTTCTTCAGCACTCTGGACAGAAGTGGTATAGGCGGAAAGGCATACAACAGACCGCAGCTCCACTCGCGACAAAAAGCGTCTCCGAGCGAGTGCCGCCTTGGAAATTCCAAGGCGCAGAACTGATGACATTGCGCGTTCTCTTCGGTGGTGAATAGATCTAACCAAGGCTCTCCCCACTGCTGAAAGAGGCCTTGCGCCACGTCCAAGTTCAGACGCCAATCGTGATCCATCATGCACCGACGGCGGAGTTCGTCCGCCCTGGCGTTCAGAGAACCTGCCAGGTGTTGAACCACCAGGGTCACGCCCTGATGTTCCAGCCACTGCCAGATGCGCAGAGCATCCTGGCAAAGGGTCCACAACCCCACCCCGCCCTGTTTGTTGCAGTACCACATGGCGGTGGTGTTGTCCGTGAACACCTGCACTACACTCCCCCGAACAGAGGGGAGGAATGCCTTCAGTGCTAGACGAATCGCCCGCAGCTCCAAAAGGTTGATATGGAGCCGGGACTCCGCCGGAGACCAGAGGCCTCTGATCTCCACCTCTCCCATGTGGCCTCCCCAGCCCTGGAGGGACGCGTCTGTCACAACTACGTGCTCCGGTTGGGGAAGGGAGAGGGATCTGCCGCTGACCCAATCGCGGTCCGTGAGCCACCACTGCAGCTGTCTCGCAGTGCCCTCCGAGATCAGGACATGGTCGGATAGGTTGCCCTGATGCTGGGACCACTGAAACTTCAGGTCCCACTGCAGAGCTCGGATCCGCCACCGGGCGTGATGCACCAGAAGGATGCAGGAGGCCATCAGCCCCAGAAGCCACAGCGTCAACCTGACCGAGACTCGGGACAAAGGCTGAAATAGTGGAATCGGAGCCTGAATGTCCCGAACCCGCTGCTCGGGAGGATAAACCCGAAACTGCGCCGAGTCGAGAACCGCTCCGATGAAGAGGAGCTTCTGAGAGGGGCACAGGTGTGACTTCGGCACATTGATGGAAAACCCCAGCAGATGCAGGAGGTTTGCCGTCGTCTGGAGGTGGCGGACGACTGTTTGGGGCGAGCCCGCCTTCAACAACCAGTCGTCGAGGTAGGGGAAGACTGAAACCCCTAACCTGCGCAGATGAGCTGCGACCACCGCCATCACCTTCGTGAACACCCGTGGGGCGCTGGTAAGGCGGAAGGGGAGCACGGTAAACTGAAAGTGCTCATGGCCTACCGTGAACCGCAGGTAACGCCGGTAGGCCTGCAGGACGGGGATGTGGAAATAAGCGTCCTGCAAGTCCAACGCTACCATCCAGTCTCCTGGGTCCAGGGCAGCTAAGACCTGAGCCAGTGTCAGCATTTTGAACTTCTCCTTCCGGAGGAAGCCGTTGCATTCCGTAGGTCCAAGATAGGGCATAGGGCCCCTTTGCCCTTCTTGGGTACCAGAAAGTAGTGGGAGTAGCAACCACACCCTACTTCTGGCCCAGGAACGCGCTCGATGGCCCCCTTGGCCAAGAGGGCCGTAACTTCCTCCTGCAGAAGTCGCAAATGATCCCCCGATACACGATGGTTCTGTGGTGGCATGGCTGGAGGGGCGCCTCGAAGGGGAGGGAGTAGCCCCTTCGGACGATTTGCAGCACCCACCTGTCCGACGTGACAGTGCGCCAGTGGAGGAGGTGATGGCGAACCCTGCCCCCCACTGGCGACACATGGGCCTGTAAGCACGGACTAGGAGGGTTTTGAGGCGGATGCTGCGGGGGAAGGTGGGGACTGTCCTCGCCGTTGTCCCCGACCGCCGCCACGGCGGTTTCCACGGCCGCAACCGCGTTGGGTATTACCATGCGGCGCGTGGCTGGCAGCACGTGTGGGTACACCCCTTCCTTGGCCACGAAAGGGGCGAAAAGCAGCCGTTTGCTGGCGCGGGGCTGGGAGCCCCAAGGACTTGGCAGTAGCCCTGGAGTCCTTAAAACGCTCAAGCGCATGGTCTGCCTTGTCGCCAAAAAGGCATGTTCATGAGTGTATTCTGGACATCAGCCGAGAAGTTGGCGGACCTCAACCAGGCGTGGCGACGAATCGCCACCGTCGTTGCCAGCGCTCTACCTAGTGAGTCGGTGGTATCCAGTCCACACCGGATAGAATAACGTGCCGCGTCTCGGCCTTCCGCAAGGGCTTGGCTGAGTTTAGCCCGTACCTCCAACGGGCATTCTGGCAGCACGTCCGCGACCGTATCCCACAGGGAGTGGGTGTAGCGGCCCAAGAGGCATGCGGTGTTGGAAGACCGCAGTCCTAGACTTAGGGAGGAGAATACCTTCTTGCTGTATTGCTCAAACCTCTTGAATTCCCTGTCAGGCGCAGCCGACAGGAATGCGGTCTGGTAATTGGAGGCCTGGATCACCAGGCTCTCAGGGGTGGGGTGGGTGGACAGGAATCAAGGATCGCCCGGGGCCGGGCGATGCGTCTGGCCACGTTCCTATTTACAGACGAACCTGTAGCGGGCCTGGACCAAGTGCCCACAAGAACGTCAGTCAAGGCCTCATTAAACGGCAGCAGAGGCTCAGCCGAGCTTGACTGCGGTTTATGGACCTCAGTGAGGAGGTTAGTCCTCACGGCCGCGACGGGGAGTTCAAGGCCCAAGGCCTTGGCCGCCCGCGTCAGCACCACACTGTAGGTAGCCCCCTCCTCCGTAGCCACGGTAGGAGGTGAGACAAAACCAGTGACTGGCGAAGTGTCCAGATCACTGGCATCCCCAAGTCCACCGGTCCAGTCCTCTTGGGACTGACACTCCCGTGTCAGAGGGTCCTCAGACCCCTCCCAATACTCCTCATCACCCATCTCCTGGTACTCAGGGGGATCAAATGATGGGGCCGGTTCATGGAAGACGAACTCTCCGAACGGTGTCGAAAGCGGCGCCCAGCGGCGCCGTTCCGGCACTGGAACAGGATCGAGGGAGGCATCGGGGACGGCGCCGTCCGCAGACGGCGCCGAGGGTGACACCTGAGGGACCGGCGCCGGGAGGTCGTTAAGTCCACCGGCGACGACCCGGATCCGGATCCAGTGGGGGCCTGCAGCGCCGGGGCCAAAGCCCCCGACCCGCTAGGGCCCCCAGACAGGTCCGCTGGGCCCGAAGGCGCCGCAGAGCCCGTCGGGGGAGTGAGGGACCTCATTGCCATGAGGAACCGCTCGATCTCCTCCGGCGTAGCGCGCGGCCCAGGGACCGGAGGGTATGGGACCGGACGCGACGCCTGCGACTCCGACGGAGCCGCGTGGGCGGTGCCACCTGAACCCCCAGCCGCGTCGTGCGAGCGTCAGGGGGAGTCGGAAGAGCGATGACGTCTCTTCGACTTCTTGTGCTTACCTGACGACTTCGACCCTGAGGAGTGATGTCGACTCCCGGAGCTCCGATGGCTCCGCTCCCGCGACCGGTCCCTCGACCTCCGTCCGGACTGGGTCCTTTCCTGGCGTGGGGCCGACTGCCGGAGTTCGAGTCGCTTGCGGGGCTGCTCCCGCCTAGCTTTCGAAGTCAGGGCCCGACAGTGGAGACACCGACGGTGAGGGGCGGTGACCGACATCAGTCGGTCACAGTCCTCACAGAGTTTAAAACCTGGCATCCCTATCGGCACCGTCCGGAGTCGAAGACTCGAAAAAGAAACGATCAAAAAGGATCCAAAAAGTTTAGTCAAAAAAGACTAAGGTACCACTTTTTCCGGATCTGCGCTGCTGGCGCGGAAAAAAGAAGAACTGACGTCAGCACGTGGAGGCGGCGTCTAAGTACTCCGACGACGTCATCACGGCGCCCACGACGCCGACGACGGACGCGGAGCCGCAGACGACGCCTACCGACGCGCAAGGGTACTGCTACGCAAAAATTTCCGGATCCAGTCTGACGCCTGGGGATATTCTAAGGTAAGGAATCTATCACTAACGTGTCTCTTTCAGATGAAGGCAACACTGGCCTCCGTAGGGCGCCGCGGGGGAGCAATTCCTCCGTGGGCGATGGCTGCAAACTGAGCCGTCCGTCCCCAAGTCCAGCTATAGGGGGGGGGGGGGGGAGTGGCTGGCCCCGGAATGGAGGGGGGTCCACGGACGAGCAGGGGACCTGGGGGGCTCCCGGGGAGGGTGGAGAAGCCAGTGGAGGGTCCAACCACAGACTGCGGAAAGGAGGGCCCAAGGGCTTAGGCCGCGGGGACGGCGAGGAGCCCTCCCTGGAAGATGCCAATGAAAAGGCAACAATGCAGCACCCTGTCTCCCGAGAGGAAGAAACCAGTAGATGACAAACCTCCGTAGCGGAGGGAACCTCCTCAGAAGACGAATCATGGACCCGACGCCGGCACGGCGCTGTGGAATCCGCCACAGGCGCCGGCTCCAGATCTCGGTCATGTAGCTGTGTTGTCCCCCCCCCGGAAGTGGAAGTGGAGTGGGCTGGTCCAACGTACACTACTCTAGCATAGGAGTATGAATAAATAAGCTGGGGCTCTAGGCGTGGTTCACTTGAGTGAAGGCCAACGAGTCTGCCAGAGCGGCGGCTCTCACCCTGCTATGTGGCTGCCGCCATGACAGCGGGCCTCCTTGACACAGGCCCCCTGTGAACACAGCGGCACAGCAGCGCAGACTTATGTCTGTACTGACTACAGCCTTCGATCTACACTGCGGACAGCAGGGCTCACAATTCAGATGGAGTGGCAATTGCAGATGACGCAGTACAGTACGCAAGACACATTGCTCCCAGTGAGGCACGCCTGGACCACGCATCATCGCACATTGCACACACACTGAGTGCTTCAGGTGCCACTAACTCAGTGCACCATAAGTCATCACCACGTAACTTAAGGTAGAATTCAGTAGGTAAAAAACATTACTCGTAGTGCAGCCTGCCCGGACCACGCATCATCGCAGGGTGTGCACATGCTGAATTGCCAATACTGTGCAGCTCTACTCAATGCCACGTGGCTGTGGACCCTTGCTCACCGCTGCCTCCTGTCCACACTGTGGTCATCAGGGCTCACAATTAAAATGTAATTTTCAGTCAGTAATTACAGAGCGGAGTAGGCAACTAACTACAATGTAGGAGAGTAGGGTCTGCAATCCTATGATCACCCAGATTTTTGCTTTTTGCTTCACTGGTTTACGACTTCCCTGGCTGTGGGCCTGCTAATCAGACCCACAGCCTAGCTGTTCTCTCTATTCCAAATTGTACCCAGGTACTGAATTGGCACTGGGCCCTCCCTAAGTCCCTGTACCCAGGGCTGAGGTGCACCCAGAAGTCTCCCAGGGGCTGCAGCATGTATTATGCCACCCCTGGGCTGACTAACTAAACAGACACAACTGGTTGCTTGACAGCTGGGGCAAGGTGGTGTAATCACACTTTGCTTTAGATATAGTATACCTATATCTAAACCTAAATGGACACACAGATCTCCTATCAGTCACTCCTATGGCAGGCCTTGACAATCCTGAAGGCAGAGTGCTTGGAATCGTGTGAGATGGTGCTCTGGCATGAGCTGAGCCTGTCTGCGGCTTTCGGGATCCATCCCTTAGCCGTTTCCATGATATCGCATACCATATACTCTTAAGTGCATTATAATCCTCGCGGTTATATGCCAACTCTGGTATCGCTTTATCAAAACATGTCGAGTAAGGTGTCATACGAATTGGAATACTAACCCCTCGCCAATTCTGGCGACGGGGTTAGCATTCCACCCTTCTAGAGGGACACGACATGTATGTAACCTATAACCCCGGTTAAAGTCAGACAGAGCCGTAGCTCCACAAAATGGATGCTGCCACCGAGACACAAGTCTGCCCTCCTGCTGCTGGGAGTCCTCCCAGAGCAAGAGGCAAGGACAAAGGGTTTCCTGCCAGGGGCGGTGCCAGCACCGTCCCAGACAGGGTTTTGTGTATTCTAGGTAGGCAGGGCTTTAGAGGAAGGTGACTGCAAGTGGCACCCCGGTGCTCACTGTGCATAGGCCGGCTTGAACCAGTTCCAGGGGCACACCAGACCCTGAGCTGGGGAAAGCCCGCCAAAGGAGAGGGGTGTAACCACCCCCCTCCTGGTCCCACCCATAGGGCAGGACTTAGTCGCGTGCCAGCCCCCTTTTTCAGGATAAAGGTAGGAGCAGGTCCCCTTCCAAATGAGATCAATCTTTGAACCCTGAACCGACCTTCTTCAAGAAGAACTCAAGACTCTTCCCAAGATTTCTCCCTTGTGACTAAGGAGTAGTCACCCTGCAGCAGCAGGCACCAACCAAGCTTTGCGGTTTGTTGCCAGTCTCTCCTTCGGATCAAGAGCAGCTCCAGCACCGAAGTTCAGCCCCCCTGCATCCACGGGATCTGCGTGGGGCCCTTCTGCTTTTTGCTGCTCACAGCGTGGTCTCGGTCACTTGCCCGTTGGCTAGTGGCCCTTTTACGACGCTCCACGATGACAAAGACTGCTGGTCTGGTTGCTCCAGACTGGCCCTTGCTTCCCTTCTTCAGAGAAGCACCTTGGACCCTCCTGGTCCACTCAAGACGCCATTTTAGGTCCACCGCGTGGGCCTTGCATTTGCCAAGACTTGTTGCCCCAATCCTGGGTCCAGCGACGTCGACAGCAAGTACCTTAGTGGGACAGCTCGCACCTCCATCCTGGTTGCCGACAACGCCTCCTGGTCCGAGAGACTGCAGAGCCCAGCAGCGCCCACTCACCTGGCTGAGGTGACTTCGTCCGGTGCCATCCTGGTGCCCACCTAAATCACTGGCTAGTGATTCAGAACTTGGTCCCCTCTGCTTACAGGTTTCTTCTTCCCTGATCCAGGCTTGGATCTCCACGAACTTTCTTCACTGGCCGCCTGCCAGCAACTTCTTTCTTCAGGCTCCTGGTTCTTCAACGTGGGTTTCCGACGCAACTTCAACCCTATGCAGCCGCAGCCCCTGGGCTAGGTAAACTGAGTACTCCGGTGCTCCAGCATAGTCCAACACCCTAAGTGTTCGGATCCACTCCCGTTTTCGACCCACCTAGTCGGGTTCGCCCGAGAACAGTAACTTTGCAATTGCTAGCATCCATAGACTTTTTCCCGCCTTACGCGTGAGAGTTCCCACTCTGCACACGACGTCCACAGGCCTCCTGCTCCTAACCTAAGTGTTTAGTATTGTAGGCCTAGCGATTCTAAAGTCTAGAAAAGTATTACTTACCTGCTAGTAATTTCGCATTCCACTTTCATAGTATATGGTTTTTCGTGCCCCTCGGGCATCTGTGTAAATTGTGCGACTTTCAGTGTTTCTTTAAGAGTTTTGTTGTGTGCTTAGCTCCCTGTCTCATAAAGAGCCAGGGTAGTCTTGTTATAAATAAATACACTTTATTTTTCATAACAACTTGTGTGGTGTCCTTTCACTTGGTGTTCAAGGGGTAATGTGATGGTAAAACAGCTGGCTTAACACGCCTCTAGAGTCTTAGCCTTAGACTGCTCGTATCCATGCTACTAGGATAGCTGGTCTATAAGGTTGACTTACAACCAATCATCAATAAGGGTTGTTTGGACTGATACATAGTGATCACTAGAATAGTGAGCACTACATATCAGGCCAACTTCTCACATTGGTGAGCAGCGGTTGGGATTTGAGCTTGCTGTTGTTTTACCACGCATACCCTAAGAATATCTTGTGAAAGATCACATAAGTACTGAGGTACATATAACTTAGCTTAGAATACTCTGAGTTCTACTGAACCAGCTGTTGTAGCTCCTAGGGCCTAGCACACCCTAAACTACAACTCTAGCAAGGGATCAGTAGGCAAACATATAGTGTAGGTAAGTGCACCACTTACACCTCACTAGAAAAGCATGTCTACCCAGGGAGAATCTACTGAGACCCCCCTTGTGGTGATTGACCCTCCACAGGTCAAATCAAGATATGCAGCTCTCAGTTTCCAGGAGATGAGACAAGTGTGTACCTCCAGGAAACTGAAACAGGGGTCTAACCCCACCATTCCCTTTCTGATAGGTCTCTTAGAGACTTATGATGCGAGAAAGATTTCTCAGCTAGATGGGAATATGCCAGCCTTAGAGGGTACCTCTGGGGATCCAGACCTCCCCAACACTGCAAATGCAGTTGAGGAGGAGGATCAAGAGGAACTCTCTGGGGATGAGGTAGACAAAGGTCTTGAGGTAGTCAGAAGGCTAACTAGGGCCAACTTAGACTTACTTGGGCTAGGATCTGGGGGACCCCCAGTACTAACCCGAAGTGGGCCTAACCTTGGAGTTAGGAGAGATAGATCTCTTTCTAGGGACTCCAATAGATCTCTGCACTCTAATGCCTCTTCTCAGAGGAGAAGGAACTCTCCCCAGAGGAGATTGACTTCCCCCCAGAGAATAGAGCATGAAGCTAGAATGAGACAGGCTGCTCTGAGGATTGAAAGGGAAGAACTTGCCCTGGCCAAAGAAAAGCTTGCCTTTGCTAGAGAGCAGCAGATGAGTGGGATAGTTCCCACTGGTGGCAGCAATCTCCCAAGAGATAGAGAGAAGGGTTTAGATACTAAACACCTGACAAAAATAGTGCCCCCCTTTAAACAAGGGGATGACATCCAGAAATGGATGGCTGCTCTGGAGAGGGCCTGCACTGTGCAGTGCATTTCCCAGAGTCAGTGGCAGCTATACTGTGGCTCTCCTTTGATGGTAAAGGTAGAGATAAGCTCCTCACTACAAGAGTGGAGGATGCTAACAATTACCAGGTCCTGAAAAATACACTGGTTGATGGGTTTGGTTTAACCACTGAGCAGTACAGGTTGCTGTTCAGAGACACCCAGAAAACTCAGTCTCAGGACTGGTCTGACTTTGTGGATTGTGCCACTAAGGCTTTGGAGGGCTGGTTGCTGGGTAGCAAGGTTACTGATTACACAGGATTGTACAATCTGCTGATGAGAGAACAAATTTTAAACAATTGTCAGAACCAGTTGTTGCACCAGCACCTTGTTGATTCAGATCTGACCTCTCCCCAAGAATTGGGAAAGAAGGCAGACAAATGGGTCAGAACAAGGATCAAGCAGAACCAGAACCAGAACCAGGGTGGTCAGAAGAAAGCAGACCAGAAGGGTAATACTAAGAATGAACAAAATGACCAGAAGTCTTCACCAGGTCCCCAACAAACCAAAGAGGGTGGGGGTCAGGCTTCCCAGAAGAAGAAGACTCAAGAAGGCCAGTCAAAAAGGTGGTGCCAGTACTGTAAAAGTAAGTCTCACTGGTTTAGTGAGTGCACCAAAATAGGAGGGCAAACTCCTACCACTACAGCCCCTAAGGCAACTGCACCCCCTAGTACAGTCAGTAGTGGTAGTGCACCTCCCAAGGCATTAGTTGGGTTAACCTTGGGAACTGAGGGGTCTGACAACTTAGTTGGCACACTCACTCAGGCTGTCCTTGTCTGTACAGGGGATATAGATATGTCCCCTGAAGTAAGTCCCAATACTTTGGGCAAATACAGGCAGACACCTTTGATAAATGGCAAAATGGCTCAGGCCTATAGGGACACTTGTGCCAGTGTCACCATGGTGACACCTAACTTTGTGGACCCTGGACAGATCATGCCAGGTACAGATTTCCTGGTGACCAATGCCAGCAACGTCACTGCCAGTCATAGTATGGCGATTGTTGCTTTCTCCTGGGGAGGGGTAAGTGGCCAAAAGAAAGTTGTAGTTAGTTCAGACCTCCCTGTGGATTGTTTGTTGGGCAATGATTTGGAGTCATCACTATGGTCAGAAGTGGAGCAGAGGACTCACATGGAAATGTTAGGCTTGCCAGCACATGTGCTTGCTGTGACTAGGTCACAGGCCAGAAGATGCCCCACTGAACAGGTGCTGGATCCTGGAAGAATGGACCCGACACCTTCCAAGAAGAAGAGCAGTAGGGTTAAGGCTTTGCCTTCCCCCTTGCCCCAGGTTGAGGATCAAGTCTCTGAGGAGGCTGATCTGAGAGAGCTGAGGGAAACTGAGCCTAAAGAGCTTGAACTTGATCAAGTTGAGTTTCTGGGCTCAGGGGGACCCTCCAGAGAAGACCTGGGGAAGGCACAGATAGACTGCCCTTCCCTTGAACCCCTCAGACAGCAGGCTGCTGCTGAGGCTGCAGGGAATGCCACAGGTGCCCACAGGGTATACTAGGAAGATGGACTCCTGTACTCTGAGTCAAGAGACCCCAAGCCTGGTGCAACCAGGAGGCTGGTCATCCCCTTGTCTCTGAGAGGTTTCCTTCTCACCTTGGCCCATGAGATTCCCCTTGCAGGTCATTTAGGTCAGACAAAGACGTGGGACAGGCTTGTCTCACACTTTCACTGGCCCCACATGAATGAGAATACCAAGGAGTTTTGTCGCTCCTGTGTCACTTGCCAAGCCAGTGGTAAGTCAGGTGGCACAACAAAGGCCCCCCTCATACCACTACCTGTGGTGGGGGTTCCCTTTGAAAGAGTGGGGATTGACATTGTTGGTCCAATGGAACCCCAGACAGCATCAGGGCACAAGTTTATACTGGTGGTGGTGGACCATGCCACCAGGTATCCTGAAGCTATTCCACTTAGGACCACTACAGCACCTGTAGTGGCAAGGGCCCTAGTTGGAGTGTTCTCCAGAGTGGGCTTCCCTAAGGAGGTCGTTTCTGACAGGGGTGCAAACTTCATGTCAGGATATCTGACTGCCATGTGGAAGGAATGTGGTGTGAACTACAAGTTCACCACACCCTATCATCCACAGTGCAATGGGCTTGTTGAGAGATTCAACAGGACCCTCAAAGGGATGATTCATGGACTACCTGAAAAGCTCAGGCGTAGATGGGATGTCCTGATACCCTGCCTCTTGTTTGCTTACAGAGAGGTCCCACAGAAGGGGGTTGGCTACAGCCCTTTTGAACTTCTGTATGGGCATCCTGTAAGAGGACCCCTGTGTTTGGTGAAGGAAGGATGGGAGAGACCTCTCAAAAAGCCTGCAACCAACATAGTGGACTATGTACTTGGTCTCCGCTCCAGGATGGCTGAATACATGGAAAAGGCATCTAAAAACCTTGAGGCCAGCCAAGAACTCCAAAAAGCTTGGCATGACCAAAAGGCTGTTCTGACTGTGTACAAGCCGGGACAGAAGGTGTGGGTGCTGGAGCCAGTGGCCCCAGCAGCACTCAAAGACAAATGGTCTGGGCCCCACACCATCATTGAGCAAAAGGGAGAGGTCACCTACTTGGTGGACCTTGGAACTCCCAGGAGCCCTCTCAGAGTGCTCCATGTGAACAGGCTCAAGGCATATGTCGACAGGAAGGACATGAGCTTGCTCATGGCCACAGATGAGGGACAGGAGGAAGAGAGTGACCCTCTCCCAGACCTGCTCACTCAGAATCCTGATGATGGATCAGTAGATGGTGTTGTCTTTTGTGGCAGCCTCTCTGAACATCAGCAACAGGATTGTAGACAAGTTCTGCAATCCTTTAGACATATGTTCTCTCTGACACCCAGCCAAACTGATTGGTGTACCCATGAGGTTGACACTGGGGACAGTCTGCCTGTCAAGAGTAAAATCTACAGACAGCCTGATCATGTTAGAGACTGCATCAAAACTGAAGTGCAGAAAATGTTGGAGCTGGGAGTCATTGAGCCCTCAGATAGCCCTTGGGCTAGCCCAGTAGTTCTAGTGCCAAAGCCTCACACCCAGGGTGGTAAGAAAGAAATGAGGTTTTGCGTAGACTACAGAGGACTCAATGCAGTCACTAAGACTGATGCCCACCCAATACCAAGAGCAGATGAACTTATAGATAGATTGGCTTCTGCCAACTACCTAAGTACATTTGACCTGACATCTGGGTACTGGCAAATCAGGTTAGCTGAGGAGGCCAAGCCCAAGACAGCATTTTCTACCCCTGGTGGGCATTATCAATTTGTGGTAATGCCCTTTGGTTTGAAAAATGCACCTGCCACCTTCCAAAGGTTGGTGAATCAAGTTCTCACTGGGTTGGATGACTTCTGTGCAGCTTATCTTGACGATATTGCTGTCTTTAGCTCCACCTGGGAGGATCACCTGGTCCACCTGAGGAAAGTGTTAGAGGCCCTGCAAAAGGCAGGCCTCACTATCAAGGCCACTAAGTGCCAGATAGGGCAGACACAGGTTGTATACCTGGGCCACCTTGTAGGTGGAGGCCAGGTTCAGCCATTGGAGAGTAAAATACAGGCCATCAAGGACTGGGCTCCTCCAATCACCCAGACTCAGGTTCGAGCTTTCTTGGGCCTGACTGGTTACTATAGGAAGTTTGTCAGAAATTATGGGTCCATAGTGACCCCCCTTAATGACCTGACAAGTAAGAAGATGCCAAAGAAAGTTCAGTGGACAGAAGGCTGTCAAAAGGCATTCAATGACCTAAAGCAGGCCATGTGCACAGCACCTATCCTAAAGAGTCCAGACTACTCCAAGCCATTCATTGTCCAAACAGATGCTTCTGAGTTGGGTGTGGGAGCTGTTCTATCTCAATTGAATTTTGATGGTAACGACCAGCCCATTGCTTTTATTAGCAGAAGGCTGACCCCCAGAGAGAAAAATTGGTCAGCTATTGAGAGGGAGGCCTTTGCTGTGGTTTGGGCCCTGAAGAAGCTGAGGTCCTACTTGTTTGGAACTCACTTCACAGTTCAGACCGACCACAAGCCCCTCTTATGGCTAAGTCAGATGAAGGGTGAAAACCCCAAACGAATTAGGTGGTCCATTTCCCTACAGGGGATGGATTTTACAGTGGAGCACAGACCTGGTACTGATCATGGCAATGCTGATGGGCTCTCCAGGTATTTCCACTTAGAGCAAGAAGACTCACCTGGTCAAGGTTAGTTTATTGTCCCAAAGTTTGGGGGGGGGGGTCATGTAGGAGAGTAGGGTCTGCAATCCTATGATCACCCAGATTTTTGCTTTTTGCTTCACTGGTTTACGACTTCCCTGGCTGTGGGCCTGCTAATCAGACCCACAGCCTAGCTGTTCTCTCTATTCCAAATTGTACCCAGGTACTGAATTGGCACTGGGCCCTCTCTAAGTCCCTGTACCCAGGGCTGAGGTGCACCCAGAAGTCTCCCAGGGGCTGCAGCATGTATTATGCCACCCCAGGGCTGACTAACTAAACAGACACAACTGGCTGCTTGACAGCTGGGGCAAGGTGGTGTAATCACCCTTTGCTTTAGATATAGTATACCTATATCTAAACCTAAATGGACACACAGATCTCCTATCAGTCACTCCTATGGCAGGCCTTGACAATCCTGAAGGCAGAGTGCTTGGAATCGTGTGAGATGGTGCTCTGGCATGAGCTGAGCCTGTCTGCTGCTTTCGGGATCCATCCCTTAGCCGTTTCCATGATATCGCATACCATATACTCTTAAGTGCATTATAATCCTCGCGGTTATATGCCAACTCTGGTATCGCTTTATCAAAACATGTCGAGTAAGGTGTCATACGAATTGGAATACTAACCCCTCGCCAATTCTGGCGACGGGGTTAGCATTCCACCCTTCTAGAGGGACACGACATGTATGTAACCTATAACCCCGGTTAAAGTCAGACAGAGCCGTAGCTCCACAAAATGGATGCTGCCACCGAGACACAAGTCTGCCCTCCTGCTGCTGGGAGTCCTCCCAGAGCAGGAGGCAAGGACAAAGGGTTTCCTGCCAGGGGCAGTGCCAGCACCGTCCCAGACAGGGTTTTGTGTATTCTAGGTAGGCAGGGCTTTAGAGGAAGGTGACTGCAAGTGGCACCCCGGTGCTCACTGTGCATAGGCCGGCTTGAACCAGTTCCAGGGGCACACCAGACCCTGAGCTGGGGAAAGCCCGCCAAAGGAGAGGGGTGTAACCACCCCCCTCCTGGTCCCACCCATAGGGCAGGACTTAGTCGCGTGCCAGCCCCCTTTTTCAGGATAAAGGTAGGAGCAGGTCCCCTTCCAAATGAGATCAATCTTTGAATCCTGAACCGACCTTCTTCAAGAAGAACTCAAGACTCTTCCCAAGATTTCTCCCTTGTGACTAAGGAGTAGTCACCCTGCAGCAGCAGGCACCAACCAAGCTTCGCGGTTTGTTGCCAGTCCCTCCTTCGGATCAAGACTGCTCCAGCACGACGAGAACCGGCTTCCCTGGCACCTCTGACCTCAACCTACATCATCAGCCCAGCTGTGATCCGTGGGTGCGACGAGACCTCGAGGGACCGGCCATCTTCAGAACTGCACGACGCTTGTCCAGCACGACCACCGAGTGACCCTCGACCGAGTGCTTTGGGGTGAGAGAAGCCCCGACCCTGAGCAGCTCCAGCACCGAAGTTCAGCCCCCCTGCATCCACGGGATCTGCGTGGGGCCCTTCTGCTTTTTGCTGCTCACCGCGTTGTCCCGGTCACTTGCCCGTTGGCTAGTGGCCCTTTTACGACGCTCCACGACGACAAAGACTGCTGGTCTGGTTGCTCCAGACTGGCCCTTGCTTCCCTTCTTCAGAGAAGCACCTTGGACCCTCCTGGTCCACTCAAGACGCCATTTTAGGTCCACCGCGTGGGCCTTGCATTTGCCAAGACTTGTTGCCCCAATCCTGGGTCCAGTGACGTCGACAGCAAGTACCTTCGTGGGACAGCTCGCACCTCCATCCTGGTTGCCGACAACGCCTCCTGGTCCGAGAGACTGCAGAGCCCAGCAGCGCCCACTCACCTGGCTGAGGTGACTTCGTCCGGTGCCATCCTGGTGCCCACCTAAATCACTGGCTAGTGATTCAGAACTTGGTCCCCTCTGCTTACAGGTTTCTTCTTCCCTGATCCAGGCTTGGATCTCCACGAACTTTCTTCACTGGCCGCCTGCCAGCAACTTCTTTCTTCAGGCTCCTGGTTCTTCAACATGGGTTTCCGACGCAACTTCAACCCTATGCAGCCGCAGCCCCTGGGCTAGGTAAACTGAGTACTCCGGTGCTCCAGCATAGTCCAACACCCTAAGTGTTCGGATCCACTCCCGTTTTCGACCCACCTAGTCGGGTTCGCCCGAGAACAGTAACTTTGCAATTGCTAGCATCCATAGACTTTTTCCCGCCTTACGCGTGAGAGTTCCCACTCTGCACACGACCTCCACAGGCCTCCTGCTCCTAACCTAAGTGTTTAGTATTGTAGGCCTAGCGATTCTAAAGTCTAGAAAAGTATTACTTACCTGCTAGTAATTTCGCATTCCACTTTCATAGTATATGGTTTTTCGTGCCCCTCGGGCATCTGTGTAAATTGTGCGACTTTCAGTGTTTCTTTAAGAGTTTTGTTGTGTGCTTAGCTCCCTGTCTCATAAAGAGCCAGGGTAGTCTTGTTATAAATAAATACACTTTATTTTTCATAACAACTTGTGTGGTGTCCTTTCACTTGGTGTTCAAGGGGTAATGTGATGGTAAAACAGCTGGCTTAACACGCCTCTAGAGTCTTAGCCTTAGACTACTCGTATCCATGCTACTAGGATAGCTGGTCTATAAGGTTGACTTACAACCAATCATCAATAAGGGTTGTTTGGACTGATACATAGTGATCACTAGAATAGTGAGCACTACATATCAGGCCAACTTCTCACATACAACGTCCCTAAAACCTACATAATATCCTTTTAGTATCCTTGCTTCAAGAACTTTTTTGATATCAATAATAGCATCATCGCAGGGTGCGCACACACCGAGTGCTTCAGGAGCCACTAACTCAGTGCAGCACACCTCATAGACCCTTTATGATACAATATTTTGTTATTTTCAACAAAATAGATTACTGCATGCAATTCATACCCGTGGTCGTTCTTATGAAGTGAAAAATGTCTCTCCAATTGCATAATAAAAGATAGTTCCTAGAAATGTTAAACAAGTAATAGCGAAAGAACTTCAAGGGAGACGTACCCAGGCTCCAGTGTTTACATGGGATTGTAGTAATATTTGTAGTATACGTCAACAATCTAGTGATATTTTACTAAATTTTTTAAGGCAATATAGAAAAAAAACTATGAAACAGAAGATTAAGATATTGCAAGAACTAGATCTTTCCAAAGTGAGAAGAAATACAGGTCATTCTCTGGCATGTCTTTCTAGGAAAGACTGTCAAAGTCGTTTTCATCATTTAACAATGTTAGCAGTACATCATTCTGAAATGCAAAACTTAGTTGGAAGATTATACTACGTGAAAACTCCTGCATTATGTCTAAATGAAATTAGTACAGCTCTTTTGCATGATTCAGTGTTGGATGTAAAACAAGTTTGTGATGATATAGAGTTAAGTTTCTTTGCTAGTCAAGAGGAGTGTACAGAAAATAAGAGTTTGATAAGTGTACGTGTTGAAGAAGCCATAGAAGATAGTACTGATGTGAAGTTTGAAAAAGAAATAACAAAGTTTAAAGAAATTTCTGGTGAAAATCCCAACTATATTTGTATTTGTTCTCGACGTACTCATTTTAAAATTCAAACTAGGAAGTAAGATGTATTTTTAAAAAGTGAAAAGGAAAACAATGATAAATAGAAACAAGCATTTACAATGCAATGGTCTCGGCCTTGTTAAAGTTAGAGCTATTGGCATTGCTCATGACATTATTTTTATTTATGTTTTTGTTTTTAAAACATGAATAAATGGCAGTGTCATTTACAATGCCAATAGCTTAATCGCTCGCAAATGCGAGACCTATTGCATTTGCACCCAGAGTCATTCACATAGAGCCACACACACACACACACACACACACACACACACACACACACAGCCACCCACACGCACCCCCAGAGAGCCCCACACACACACACCTCTCTGCCCAGTAACGCCCTAGGGAACAGAGGCACAAACAAGCACTGGATGCAGGCTGTCATTGCGCATGATGTATATAGTTCACGCACCTGCAACGGAGGAGCATAACACAAGTATGCTCTGTTTAATGACAGCTAGGACTCAAATGTCGCGGGCTAGAAAAGTTATGTAAAGAGTTTGGCGAGCCACCGCGCCAAATGAATGGACATTCTACCCCTGTTTGTGCTCAAGATGAATACCTAGACATTTTTTAAATATGACATTGTTTACATTAAATTGAATAGAGCACAATTTACATTTGCTCCTGTTTTGCCCAGAAGTTACCATCAGGTTTCAACTGGTGGTAATTTCCTGCACACAAGAATATAACCAGCGGGGCGGCACTCGCTGCTAAACACATATTTTTAGCTGTTAAATTATATCGACAACGCCTCTTTGAGAAACCCTTACACCCCTCCTTCCCCCCCCCGCGTTTTCTCATCCCACTTAAAGCCCTGTCTAAACCCTCGGTGCATTCACCAGCCAGATATCGCTGTTGGGCAGCCTTTTTTGTTATCATTCGATTGCAATGGTTTTTATTAACTGTGCAAATAAAGTATATTATTATGGACTGTTGGGCAGTTAGGAGTTGTGCGATGTTTATCACACCAGCTAATTAGCAGGTGGCATAACGTTTGCACCCCCTGGTAACTTTTGGCATGTCAAACCTGCTTAAATTGAATGGATAAAATAGTTTTAGTAGTTAGGGTGACGTGGATTTTGGTGGATAAGGGGTGTCGATAAATACCAATAATCCTCCGTGGCATTGGTTGCCTGTCCTTTGTGTAAGCCATAAGAAGCATCAGGGGCACTGTATACATTTTTGAAAGTTTCTGTAAAGCTTTTGTTTACGCCACCCAGATCGACCCCCCACTTCAAGCGTGTGGCAGGGGTATGGCTATCAAGGGTGCAGCAGGTGCAGCCGCACCAAGTCAGGGGTGGGTGGGGGGGGGGGGAGAGGAGCCCTGTGTCCTCCAGATATGGCTGTCCTTTACTATTCAGTGAGTTCCCTTAAGACGCCTATTTGCCATCCTTGCATTAGGGCTCAGTGCGCCCTTGCTACACACACAGTCTTGAAACTAATGTCCTCATATACATTAGTTTAATTACTTTGGCGTCAATTAGGTCAAGGATGACCTGAACTCCTCTAACAAGATATTTTGGGGCAGCTAAGCAGAAATTGGATCTTAATAAAAAAATGTTGATTTGGGTTGCCATCTGGTCGCTCTCCACACAGCTGTTGGCATGAGCGGATTGTTTTAACTATTACTCAAATCTTATCGCAGTTTTACTTTGTATTTTCATTAAAACAAAATGTTATAAGCCACACAAAACAATAAAGTCAAGGATGACCCGGACGCCCATAGTGGATGATTACTTACCAGAGATCACCTCGCTCACTTCATCTTGATTTGGAGGTTATGGCATGCATTCATGGAATAATTATCCAGCCCTGTGTTTTTAGATGTTTTCTTTTTCAACCACAGAAGCACATGCTGGTGAAAACACAGCCCGAATTTCTCCATTGACCACAACCACACTATGAACTTTTAATTATGTGTGTAGAATTTGTGATAAATATGCATGTAACCTGCTCTGACTGAGATTCCCTTAAAAAAATATTAAAAGATATTGCCCTAAAATGTGCAAGTGTGCGATTTAAATGGATTTAGTGATTTCAATAGAATCCAGAATTATGTGCTCAGCCACCTGGACTCGGCCCATCTTTTCTTTAAAAAAAACAAAACCTTTAGAATATGCCATTTAAGGGTGTTTGATTTTCGATTTCAAGTTTGGAGTCCTTACGCTGCCAATGTTAACTCCATTAAGTTGACACACAAACTTGCAGTTCTTGTAGGCTTTGTATCTGTTTTTTGTAGTTGTATGCACTTAATAAATAAGCACATTGTTGAATGAATGACGTAAGGTACAATCCATTTTGACTTTGCTTCAAACTCGGGAAGCCCATACCTTTATTGTTGAATAAAATAGCATAAAATGAAATTGTAGGCGATGATCTGGCAGGTTTCGGATCCTGGGCTCCAACAGCTGCTCTCAGCTGTCCAGCAATGGGAAATCGCCGTATGGAAAGTGGACTTTGCATTCCAGACCTTCTTCTGAACTGTGACATAATTGCTGACCCCACAGTGCCGCTCATTATTAGCGGGGGTTGAGGTATTGACTACATCTGAACTAAGAAGTGGGTTTCCGCTGAACGCCACTGTCACCTCAGCAACCAAGTGTTATGCGCTCGTCATCTTTTTACACATTAATCACAGCTGAGGGCGAGAGTGACATTCTTATTTTAGGGGTAAGTTCACCTCTTCTTGCCACCTGCACGGGAATGCATGAGGTACCGCCACTTATGCAAAGCGGATACTGTGGCAGGTAGGTCTAGGTTTCACTCTCTGGAGTTAGCTGTTGGCATTGGGGTTCGGTGGGGCCAACTCCCTCTGTGTCACTCTTCATGGTATCGAAACAAGCTCATTTAGCACACAGTTTCAGTGCCTAGACGCATAAAAAGCGGGCTTCGAAGTGCTTCAGTTTGTTGCACGCCTCCATTCCTTCTTCAATGCCTTATCCAATAGGCTGGACCGCGCTCCGCCCCACAACATTAATTTTCATTTGTAGGGAACTGTGCCAACAGAATCTTTGCGCCGTGCTCTATTAACCCCCTAATGTAAGACACTATACCGGCGCGTTCCATAGTGCAGTGCAGCGCTGCGCAAAGGTAGCACTGCACTGCTCGAGGCCCCATTAATCGATGCACGAGAGCTAAGACGTGAAGTTTCCCTAGAATTGCCTTCCTATAAATGGATGGAACGAATTAAAAAAACACGCAAGCACATTTAATGCCAAGCTGATAGTGTTGTAATAAAAAACGGGAGTGGACTCCAGCCATCCTTGGCTCAGCTGGCGGTGCATGCAGCTGGCAGACAGGGCGCGAGGAGTGGAGGCCCTGGTGCAGGTGGTGGCAAGGGGGTGTGGCTCTCCAACACTCGGTCGGGTGATAATGGGTCTCCTGGCCGCCAGGTACGTCTGGATATTAGCTCCAAGCTCACATAAATTTGTGCCACAAATTGTGAACTGTTCATTGCAAAAGAACATATGGGGAGCACGCGGAGGCAATGATTCCTGCAAACCTTGCTGTGACCGCGAAAGATCAATGAGAAAGAATAGTGATAATAAAATAATCAGGGCGGTTTAAAAAGTCTACTGCACTTACTGGGAAAAGCTTCATGATTGACCTCGCTCTTTCTTAGCTTCCGCGAAAATGCTAATTGGCAATCTACCGTCAATACGTTCTGACATCACTGTTTCAACGTGTGTCTTAAAGGTGCCCGTGCTTATTAGTAGTCTCGAGTATCTATTATGTTAAGAAGATACCAGACGAAGTTCCATTTAGATCTGCCCCAAAACAGCTTTAGCTGTGTGTCAGCATTTTTCAAGAAGGAGAATTAAAACACACAAGTGTTGTAATAAGGAGGCAGGAGTCTTCTTCGGCAGAGAGCAGTATTATATTTATTAAGTAAAGAGCGGAAAACCCGACCAGCAGTGCCAGGCTGTCAACTCACATTCCAACGGCTTTAGATATGCGAAGTGGTTTGCTTGCAGTCTACGTCAAATGAAATGTCTTCGTGAGACTTTCCCACTTTCACAATACGATTGGGCAGCCAGCAGCGCTAAGGTAAGATGCTTCTTATTAAAATTATAGCCATGAACGAATCTTAGTCTCGCAAGATAGAGTTAGATATCTTACGAGTTGCACGCTGTCGGGTTTTCTTTAACGTCTTTGCCCTTCGATTCCTCTTGCTCTTAGTCAGTAACAGGAAGACGCTTTTGTTCACTGCTTCCTTTGCTTTCTTTGTTGATCTGCGTGGCCCCAGACGCCAAAAATGTTGTAATAAGGAGGCAGGAGTCTTCTTCGGCAGAGAGCAGTATTATTAAGTAAAGAGCGGAAAACCCGACCAGCCGTGCCAGGCTGTCAACTCACATTCCAACGGCTTTTCCCCGAACCCTGGGCTCGTCAGCACAAGCGCACGCAAGCACACACTCAGCACGAGCCAGAGCGAGTGTCACACAAGACACAGCGCAAGTATTAAACATAACAACAAGCAGTGGCGGCAGCGAAATAAACGAGCAGCATAGAAAGCGATCGCAGTCTCGACGGCCGCCATTGTCCCTGCTGTGAAAGTGAAAGCGGGCATGGTGTGCTGAGCGTGAATTAAACAAGGACGAAAAAAGGGGCGGGACTTAAAAAAAGAGACAGAAACGCCCAAGGATCGCATCAAGGCGGGGAAAATAGTAATTGACACACATCTCTTCCAATGGCTAGCCTCTATTTACGAAGCTAGCCAATGGAAGAGAGAGGTAGGATTAAGTCATTAAATCTTAAATTGAATCTTCGGCTCCGCCCCCACAGCGTAGCCTCGATCTAAAAAATTGTTGCTTATCTGTTTGCGGAAGGTCGTTTTGAGTTACGTACTGTACAATGTATTTGTAAATATTGTTACAATAAATTAGAAGAAAACAAAATGCCAGCGATAGCTGTCCATAATGACTTAGAATTAGTTGCTATACCTCCTGAACTTACAGATTCAAACACATATGAGGCTATCCTTCTACAATCTGTGCACCCTTTTCAGGCCATGAATTCATATGTAGCCTAAAACAGGTAAGCTGCCTCCAACACATCTACAAAGAGGAGTTGTGTATTCACATTCAGATTTGAATGAAAAATGTTGAAACTGTTGGTGTACAAAGAGAGGATACTGAACCGGTAGTCATTCTTGTTAATGGTGTACCCACAAAGAGTCGGAAAATATTGCAAGAGTTCGTGCATGCCACGAAAAAAGGCTACATTATATCTGGTGCAAAACAATATTTACTATAAAATTGTAAATGTAGAAGAAAAAAATTACTTTAGAAGATGAAACACATATTTCAATTGGACAAATAGAAAAAGTGGACAATTCAAGAAAAGAAGAAATGTATTAACATTATACTATACACCCTCTACATTCAAAAGAACTGATAGGAGATACTATTGAATTGTTCCAGATGAAAAAAGCAAAAGGAACTCCCATGTGTGTGTGGGAAACGTTTGGAAGTTCATTGTTTTCCACAGCTGTTCCCTACTGGAAAAGGGGGACGATATGATGAAAGACCAGTTCAGATTTCAGCTTCAGAATACCGTACTTAACAACTATACTCAGAAGAAACAAGATTTCAACAGTGTATTCCATAAATGTTTAATCTTTTGTTCCATACACCTACACTGCGGTCAGCAGAGCTCACAATTTAAATTGAGACATGATTTATTTATTACAGAGAGAATTGTGCTCTATGTCCCCGAACTTTGTCAAGAGGAAGTGACTACAAACATTCCTCGATGTCTGTACGGACTACTGCCTTCAATGTACACTACCGATAGCAAGGATCACAATTCACATCGAGTTGTGATTGCAGATGACGCAGTCCAGTAGTCAACAGGCATTGTTCTCAGTGTAGCTCGCCCGCATTACGCATCATCACTGGCTGCGCAGACGCTAAATGCTTCTGATGCCCCTATCTCAGTGCAGCACAACTCATGGACCCTTTATGATACAATATTGTGTGTGTAATTTCACATCTGCTGTCCTTCCTCAGTGTACCACAAGTCGTGAACCTCAGTGTACCACAAGTCGTGAACCCGTTACAATAGAATCTTTTCTGTATTATTTTACATCTGGTGCCCGTACTTTAGTGCAGCACAAACCACTGACCCTTTATGATTGAATCTCTGTGTCTGATTCAATGATTACTGTTGTACTTATTGCCAGCACCATCCATTCCCGGAGGGTTGGCTTACAATCACCCCACACGCATCCAGCACAGACGTCACTGGACATGTGACCCTGGTAATAAAAAGGAGTCGCGCACACGTGCCCGTACCCAGTTCCACTATCTATCTGTGTCTGTGTGTTCATTATGTATACAACATGCTGCCCCTGGGCCCTACTACATTACATAGTGCTCTGGACAGCGTATGCAACCATCTTACCTTTGACAGTGGGGGAAAACTTTAGTAATGTAACTTTGTCTCGGTCATTGTACAAGTACATACGTAGAGACTGCATCATTAGAGTACTGCAAGGAGAGTGTATAGTGAATTTTTAAGTGTGTGGGGATTGGCGGAGTGATTGTGGAGCACATATGTTGGCGCAGCCTAACTCCGACAACGAGCTTGTCTCTAATTGGCTGTCCTCCATGTACCAAAAACTGAAACTTCAACTTTCCATATCTCTGTATTGCTAAAGCGGCAACACTCCACTGAATGTGCAATAAACATTCATAACCACACAGATGTGTCATGTCCACCGTCTTTCTTGTTTGGAACTATGGATGAATGTAGGGTCAGTGATCCTGTACCTTCCATGTTGTGGTACTTGGCTCAGAGTGGCACTTTGGCTTTTGCAACCTGGGTGACGATAGCACGCCAACACGGACCCCCGCATCCAGTGCTGTCAAATTTTTAAAGCATTTTAACATACTACTTTGCTGGAGTGCTGTATATATATTTATAATCTGGCAACTAGCACAAACCAAAATTTTACAGCACAACCGGGAAAAATATAGCCCAATTGTGCGCGATCTATCCCAATCTGGCAACATTGATCCCACAACCACTCCCTCACGGCTGGTATACACCAACACCACCTGCTCTATGCCATTTTAGACTTGCTCGCACCGCATGCACTGCGGCCGGCAGTTACACCGCCACGGTGATGGCTCGTCTCGGTGGTCCGGACACCTCATGATTTGTGTGCTCTGCTGCACCGCGTGGCCTCACATATCACGGAGTTAGTAGCACTGCAAGCACTGAGCGGGTGTACAACCTGGGATGATGATAGGTGCACTAGTATGTCCTCTGTCATGGTGTTCAGCAAAGGAGAAAGAAAGAGAGGGAGAAAGAGAGCAAGCGAGACAGAGAAAGTGTGAGCTACAAGGAAGAGAGGGTGAGAGAGAGAAAGAGAGTGGGAGAGGAAGACCTAGAACGAGTGAGAGTGCCGCTTGAAGCCGTTGTCTTAATAGTGCTGTGACTCTTTCTCCGTTTGTACCTGCCACCAACGTGGTTGAACTGCTTTTCCCATCCCACGGACGTGCTGTGGCACGGGCTGCAGAGACTTTGGAACACCTGGAGGCAGCGGGACTGCGAGGACCAGCAGGGAGTGCGTGACATTGGGCGCAGCTGGTCCTATTCCCTCCCACCTACTTCCTGCAGTATTTCTACGGCTCGCGGCCCCCGCTCCACGGGAGCCGCTTGAAGCCGTTGTCTTAACATTGCTGTGACTTTCTCCGTTTGTACCTCACACCAACGTGGTTGAACTGCTTTTCCCATCCCAGGGACGTGCTGTGACGCACAAGTTACTACTTGTGTAACAATATATCTGTAAGAGACATTAGTTAGTATTTGATTCCTTACAATATCCCCAGGCGCCAGACTGGATCCGGAAATATTTGCGTAGCAGTACCCTTGCGCGTCTGTAGGCGTCGTCTGCGGCTCCGCGTCCGTCGTCGGCGCCGTGATGATGCCGTCGGAGTACTTAGACGCCGCCTCCGCATGCTGACGTCAGTTCTTAGACACACCTTTTCCGCGCCAGAAATGCAGAGCCATGATCAAAACCAACACTGGTGCCATTGAAACTAGGGCCCTGAAAGGGGATAACCCTAACCCTAGATATCGGTTCGCAGAACGGAGAGGATGGGTGAGTCGGTAAGGAATCTAATACTAACTAATGTCTCTTACAGATATATCGTTACACAAGTAGTAACTTGTGCATCTGAAAGAGACACGTTAGTATTAGATTCCTTACCTTAGAATAGATACCCCAGCAATACCAACCCCGGTGGTGGGTCTGCGAACCAATAATCACACCAGAAAGTCCTGGAGGACGGAACGGCCAAAGAAGCCATCCCTCCGGACTTGGCTGTCCTGGCAGTAGTGTCTTGCAAACGTGTGCAGCGATGACCACGTAGCTGCCTGACAGATGTCTTGTAAGGGCTTGCTGAGGTGACAGTGGCTCAGGTAGAATGAGCCCGCAATCCAGCAAAAGGCTCCTTTCTAGCCAAGGAGTAGCATGCCTGGATACACAAGATGATCCACCGGGAAATGGTCCTCTTGTGCACCGCTTTCCCCTTCTTAGCGCCCACGTAACCAACAAAGAGTTGGTCATCCACCCGGAACTGGCGTGTGCGGTCCAAGAAAAATGAGAGTGCACGTTTTGGGTACAGACGGTGGAGCCGCTCTTCCTCTTTAGAGGGATGCGGTGGCGGAAAGAAGGTAGGCAAGGTGATAGACTGCCCGATGTGGAAGGCCGTGACAACCTTGGGCAGGAAAGAAGGTTTGGTACGCAGCACCACTTTGTCCGGATGGACAGAAAGGAAAGGTGGAGTACAAGAAAGAGCCTGGAGTTCACTCACTCTCCTGGCAGAGGTGATGGCAACCAGGAAAGCAGTCTTCAAAGTCAGAAGGCGAAGAGGATAGTTGTGAAGTGGCTCAAAGGGAGCGCACATAACAAACGTAAGAACCAGGTTCAAGTCCCACTGAGGCATCACAAACGGAACCGGAGGAAACGTGTGTGTGATGCACTTAAGAAATCTATTTACAATAGGGGACTTGAACAAAGAAGGTTGATCAGGTAGCCTGAGAAAGGCTGAAAGGGCAGAAAGGTAGCCCTTGATAGTGCCCAGAGCAGAGCCCTGCTGGGCAAGAGAAAGAAGGAAGAGAAGAACCTCAGAAAGAGGGGCAGCAAGAGGATCCACAGCCTTTGCTGTGGACCATGCCACAAATCTGTTCCACCTGCAGGCGTATACCGACTTTGTGGAGGGACGCCTGGCTGCCAGAATGACGTTACAGACTTGAGGAGGCAAGTCAAATGGCCTCAACTGTCGCCGCTCACAGGTTCGGGTGGAGGACCGTCCCCTGCTGCTGCGACAGAAGGTCCTCCTGAAGAGGCAGACGAACCGGGGGATCGACTGACATACTGAGTAGCTCTGGATACCAGTACCTTCGTGCCCAGTCCGGAGCCACAAGGATGACTTGGGCCCGGTCGCGCTTGTTCTTCTTCAGCACTCTAGGCAGAAGTGGTATAGGCGGAAAGGCGTACAACAGACCGCAAGTCCACTCGCGACGAAAAGCGTCTCCGAGCGAGTGCCGCCTTGGAAATTCCAACACGCAGAACAGATGACATTGCGCGTTCTCTTCGGTGGCGAATAGATCTAACCAAGGCTCTCCCCATCGCTGAAAGAGGCCATGCGCCACGTCCGAGTTCAGACGCCATTCGTGATCCATCATGCACCGACGGCTGAGCTCGTCCGCCCTGGCGTTCAGAGAACCTGCCAGGTGTTGAGCCACCAGGGTCACGCCCTGGCGTTCCAGCCATTGCCAAAGCGCAGAGCCTCCTGGCAAAGGGTCCACGACCCCACCCCGCCGTGTTTGTTGCAGTACCACATGGCGGTGGTGTTGTCCGTGAACACCTGCGCTACACTCCCCCGGACAGAGGGGACGAATGCCTTCAGTGCTAGACGAATCGCCCGTAACTCCAACAGGTTGATGTGGAGCCGGGCCTCCGCCGGAGACCAAAGGCCTCTGATCTCCGCCTCTCCCATGTGGCCTCCCCAGCCCTGGAGGGACGCGTCCGTCACAACTACGTGCTCCGGTTGGGGAAGGGAGAGGGATCTGCCGCTGACCCAATCGCGGTCCACGAGCCACCACCGCAGCTGTCTCGCAGTGCCCTCCGAGATCAGGACGTGGTCGGATAGGTTGCCCTGATGCTGGGCCCACTGAAACTTCAGGTCCCACTTCAGAGCCCGCATCCGCCACCTGGCGTGATGCACCAGAATGTAAATGTAAATGTGGGATACTTGTAAAGCGCACTGTTACTCTACCCGAGTGTCCTGGCGCTGTAGACCGCTGGGGAACCCGTCCTGGTTTTCCCTGTGAGATGGTCCCTTTCTGGGTATCTCCAGGGTGAAACCAGGCATCCCCGGCGTCTGTGGGGGGCCGTTGTAGAGATGAGGCAAGCTTACTGCCCAGAGTTACCGAGTGTGTTCCCTGGTTAGAGTAGGCACTGAGGCGAGAATTATCGAGTCCGTTGACCCTGGTCCAAGACCCTGCCGCGTCGGGAATTGAACCCTGGTCCCGGGCCGTTCTCTGCTTACAGGTCTGCCGCCTCTAACCAGTGAGCCACATCTCTCCACTCCAGAGGATGCAGGAGGCCATCAGCCCCAGAAGCCGCAGCGTCAACCTGACCGAGACCCGGGATAACGGCTGAAAGATGGGAATCAGAGTCTGAATATCCCGGACCCGCTGTTCGGGCGGATAAACCCGAAACTGCGCCGAGTCCAGGACCGCTCCGATGAAAAGGAGCTTCTGAGAGGGGCACAGGTGTGACTTTGGCACATTGATGGAGAACCCCAGCTGGTGCAGGAGATCTGTCGTAGTCTGGAGGTGGCTGACGACTGTCTGGGGCGAGCCCGCCTTCAACAACCAGTCGTCGAGGTAGGGGAAGACTGAAACCCCTAACCTGCGCAGATGAGCTGCGACCACCGCCATCACCTTTGTGAACACCCGTGGGGCGCTGGTAAGGCCGAAGGGGAGCACGGTAAACTGAAAGTGCTCGTGGCCAACCGTGAACCGCAGGTAGCGCCGGTGGGCCGGCAGGACGGGGATGTGGAAATAAGCATCCTGCAAGTCCAACGCTACTGTAGTGTAGTTCCTATTATCCCAATAGGCTCTGCGCATTGGAATAATACCTTCAATAGTATAGGCCTAGACCAGACGTTAACTAGGTCTTCTATTGTCGATATTAGACTTAAAGTTTTGGGTTTGCCAGCTAGCTCAGAGTTCACTAGAAACTTTCTCGAATAGGCAAGGAGGAGTTGAACCTCCCTGGATAGACAAGAAGGGATTTCGTTTCTGACAACCATAGAACATGACAACTTTGCTCTCCCCTAATCAAGAGTGTATCTCTAGAGTCGTGTGAAAACAAAAGACAACTTATTTTACTCAGTCAGTACGTGCATTCTTAGTCTCACCAGATTGTAGAGAAAAGGAAGAGACGGGCGTGTTCAATAAAAGATGTTATTTATTGATCAGTCTCTTTTCTCGTACAAGAGAAATGGATCGATATTATCGCAATACTTATGGTTAAGTAAAGTGCATACAATAAAAGCAGAAGTATAAAATAATACTGTAAAAACATTTATATGGTTTCTAAGCCATATGGTGGTTTAAAAATGGACAGAATATATAGATACACATATACATTTGACTAATCGTACTCAACTGGTGTTTCTAACTACGCCTACCCCAGTGTACCTGACCTAAGCCTAATACGTGGGCGGGAATAGAAAGTAGCAGTTTAAGTTAAGTTTGTTTTGCCAAGTGACTGACTCAAGAATTCTCTGCAAGGGGTTATTCAGTTCTGTACCTGGAATCTAGGATGGTATCTCTCGTCTTTGGTCTCGATATTCCAAGCTGCCTGCGAGGGCTGCTCGGAAGCGCCGGAGCTGGATTTCTCGGCAGGAGAAAGCAGCGTCTCGTTCTCAGCGCGTCAGGAAGGCGGGGCTGCGCCAGCGGGGTCTGCTCTGCTCTGGGCTTCGGCAAGTCTGGCTGCTCCGATCTCGTCACCACCGCGTGTGTTTGCTTAAGGCAATATCGGTAATATTTATACCTGTAAGGTGCCGAGATTGACGTAAGGATGGACATAGATACGTCAATAAGGATGTCATACGAACTGGTCGTTAGCACATTCTTTTGCTGAAGTTCTCGGTGAAATCAAAACAATGGCCGCAGGGTTTTTCCCAGGTTGTCATAGGTTTGATTTGTTTTGAGAACTCCGTATGCCTTATCAGGGGCTGGAGGAATATTGCTTGTCTAATTAGATGGCAAGCGTTATGACCTAATCAGATAACACGTTCCTGTGCCGTGGTGTGGCTTAATCAGATAACGGTTTCTGCATCATGGGATGGCTGCTAGTTAACTTGTTAACCAGAACAGTGTCAGGAAGAGGGGGATCTATACAGAACCTATAGGAATACATCACACCCACTCCACGCTAACTATGGCCATGTTTACGAATCTAGGCATAGTAAAACATACTGTAGAGTATCGTGCATACCTTACCACCCCAAAATACATATAATGCAATTCGAAATTATGTAATGTACGGGAAAATAAAATAGCCATATGTACTATATGCACTTAAGCAGTAGACTAATGCTAAATTAATCACGCATGTATACATTATTAGTAATCGAATATGAGAATTACACATGAAATGGCTCTTTAATACAGAAGAAAAAGTGTCGAGACCATTCCATCACAGAATAAAATAATTATGAACATACCAGCGGGCAGCTAATGTCTATAAAGTTTCTAAAAAATAGAAATTTAGTTCTCCAAGAATAGTTCTTACTTTAAGCAGAAGATAAGTGTCCCGAAAAATCGTAAAAATATTTTGGGGCTGCTGAAAAAATTGCTGTCCGTGAACTGGAGGGAAAATTGTTCATGCTACTTTATTATTAAAGTTGAAGGCCAAATTCAGGGTGTTGGGAACGCCGTGTGCTAGCTTGCTCAAAAGTCGTTATTTCTGCTCTGGTGAGAACAACATATCATTGAGACTGTCGAAAAAGCTGTCAACAGCTTCCTGTGAAAGTTCCACTAACTCGGAAAAAGGTGTAACCATGCATTCATGTGCATGATTGTCTCCATTGACGTTTTGATTAGTATTGCTGACAGAAGGTCGTACCTGATCGATGCTGCTTTCATCTTGAACTTCACTACCCCTTAATCCTAGTGGTGAAGTTTCCACGAATGCCGTCATCAGGATTGGCAGCCGTTGAGGGCAGCACAATGCATGGGCCGTTACCGGACCCAACAATGTTTCTGCATCCATAGGCGCATCCGATTGTAGCGTCAGACAGGTGTCCAACACGCATTCTTCTCCGCACAGCAAGCACCTTAATACAGGTAAAACACATCGATGCCACATTGGTCGAAATGAAAGAAACCAAGTCATGTTCAGGTCTCTAAGCCGGGATAGTCCCAGGATTTTTTATATCCGGTCCCGGTATCCAATGGCTCGGATTGTTTCTTCCCTTGTCGCAGGTGTTTTGTCTGTGACATGGTTTGCCATAACGAAATATAAGGACTAAGAATAGGATTCCTGCAATTAGTCCCAAAATGAGGGGAAGTCCGCCAAAAATCGAATGGACGAAGTCTGGAAAAATACCCAGTATGGCTTTGAATGGTGTTAATGCCATCGAAAATACTGTCTTAAATACTTTTGAGACTCCACTGGTATCAGAAATATTTAAGATTTCATTCAGGATTTCTGCGAAATGTATGGGGGAATTAGTTGATAGTAATGAGTGAATCTCTGCAGTCGTCCTTGCGACTAGGAGATCATACGTTTCTTTTGATGACGTGAGCCTGGTCGGCGTCTGAAGAAGCACTGTTTTCATTCTGCTTAAAGTATCTATTCGAATAGAAGTAATTTTCAAGTTAGGCCATGCCCTTGCCTCCCTGTCTGGAAAGGAGCTGGGGAACAATAGGCATCCACAGCACATGACCTTCGCAGTCGTAGTTATGAGATAAGGAATCCCGGGCAGTAAACTACAACATCTGCGATCCACAATTAGAATGTAACTCCCGTTATAGAGTCTTTTAAAGAATGGTTCTATCTCTGTTGCAGGTGTGCCTAGCTGATGACATGAAAGGTTATTTGAGTTCCCTTCACAGGCTCCATGCAAACTAATTCCATTACACAGAAGTGTACCGCTTAGTGACATTGCACAATTATTGCCACTAAGAAACACTTTCTGTCCTTTATTACTGACACATGCATGTGAATAGGGCAAGTTCCATGTTGTCTTAATGTACCCTTTTCCCAATTTTTCGTACATGCCAGCCTGTATATATTTTTGGCAGTATTGAAACCTGAAGGTTGATATTGGAATATTAATTATCCCATGTATTATCCATTCACTGACAGGTCGTTCTGACATTGTCACTGGTAATCTCTCGAGTTTCTCAATGCTCAGGATTGTATAATCAGCACCCTTCTGTGCCATACTGATTTGTTTATCAGTAAGGTTAAAAATATTGAATAGTGACGTTGTGTTGATTAAACGCCAAGGCACATAGCCTGAACGCAGATTTTGTAACGTCCAGCCAAGCTGTACAATAGAACGCAATTGAGACTGACCGTGTTGTAACAACAGTAAGTCTTGCGATATTATGTCGATTGCTGATGACACAATGCTGTCCAATGAAAAGATTCTGGAGGACAGAGTCATTAACCCATTGTCCACTACAGAAAGTGATTTTTCCAAATTAATACGGTCAATTTCCCGTATACTTTCTGCTGTCTCAATTTGAGTTACCTTCCAGGCCTCGTTGTAAGCTGCATATATAGAGGCTGCTATGAAGCGTTTTTGACCCCATAATGAAATCACGCAAGTCAGCACCATCAGTAAGTAAAGTTAGGTGTTGCTTAATTTCTGCCAGTGTGGAAGTTTGTAGCCATTGAAGGCAGAGTTTGCCCACACTGTAGGTGGTGATTATCCCTGGGTGTTGTCTTTGGGAATATCTAGGGTCTGGCCTGGTCAATGTGAACCCCTGTGTTTTGTTCAGGAATCTGTCTTGACAGTTATTAGTATCTGTGGGCCAGATTAACCATTGTTTCCAATCAGGATTTGTTCTGTTTTGGTTTAATACATAGTTTACGTCTATCTCCTCATCTGTAGAGCTATTACTGTTCATTGTTGGTTTTGGAATAGACGGTTTATTTAAGTCTTTGATTTTGGCTAGGCCAAGACAGGTAGTTTGTTGAACAGTGTCATTCAAAAATATAATTTGTTCTGGGATCATGCAGGCTCTAAACAAGGATTCTATACCTTGTACTTGCCATTCTTTTGTACCCCAAACACTTTTTACTTCAACATTTTTGTCCCAATAATCAAAACCAAATGTATTCATTTGTGCAAAAAATGAGTCCGAATATATCAATTTCGTGTTTGTAAGCATGGTTTTTGTTCCTGTCTTATTTGACAATTTGAAATAAAATGTTTCAGCTTTACTTGTATTGAACCCTGAAAAATAAGAATATTTGTCATAAACGGTTCTTGAGCTTCCTTTTGGAGGGGTTGCACAATGTTCCCATTGATTATATTTTAAAACATTTCTAGGTTGTGCAGATTTATGTAGAAAATGGTTACCATAGTGGTTGTAGCAGTACATACTATCATAATTAGACGAACCCTGCAAATAATCATGTTTGGTCAATTTAGCAGACATCACTAGGTCAGACATCATATTATTTATACTTTCAAAGTCCCAATCATCAGCAAATGAGCTTGGTTTTACAAAGTCACTCAACGAGCTCTTGATTTGGTGTGGATATTTCAGGATTTCAACCGGACCATAAATTTCATAGTCAGTGTTGTCCCATGCTACCCCACCCGGTATAGGATTGGCTGTGAAGTTGACTGAAGAAAGTTCTCTTTTCTCGACGTGTGAAGATGTGTGTGGTTTGAGGATCAAGTTGATTTTCTGGCTTGCTGTGTCCATTTTAGCATATTTTCCCTCAATGAAGCGTCCCAAGCATAGTACCATGATGAGCCAGAGTATGAGGATAAATGCACCAAAGGCCACCCAAAATTCAATCCATGGAGAAATCAGATAGGTTTCTTTCAGTTGTTTCAAAAGTTCTTTAGCTTTATCTTTAAAGGTTTTTGTTGATGGCTGTGTCTTTGATTCACTGAGGTTTTCAGAGGAATCATCGAAGTTTATGAAGTAGCCGGATGCCGTTCTGTCAATTGTTCCAATTGCTTCAGGATTACTGTTTATTGCATATTCGTTTGTTACTTCATTGTAGGTTGGTGTGTCTCTACTAAATGTTTTTATTTGGGTTTTTAGAGGTCTGAGTTCCAATGCATTGTTGCATAGTCCTTGTTGTTGTTCTGTAGGCGTTTCGAATGTGATTAGCCTCTTAGTTTGGACCTCTGTATTTGTAGCAAACCTTGGTGTTCTACTAGTTATCGGGAGACCACTTGGCCTACTGTTTGTTATTGGCCACATGATTGTGGTTTTACCAGGTCGATGGATACAACTCGGTTCTCCTTTTTACCAGCAAGCGGCGGTAGTACTACTGATCTTGTCCCGTTGATAGACAAGACAGGAACTGCTTTTCTGTAAGAAGGCCCAAATTCCTTCTTTACCGCGATCTTTTCTCTGACTAGATCCCCGACTTTTGGAATCCAGACAGGTCTTGCTGGGACAGGTGGTGGTTCTTCAGTGGTTGTTGGCTGCTGTTTCAACTTTATGTTGCTCAGGTCTTTTCTTGTTTCGTTTAAGTCCTGCAAAATAGCCAAATGATCTTTGATATCAAAGCTTTTTTCCTTCACCACTGAAGTCTGACTGTCAAGATCTAAGACCAACATCCTAGTTCCAAACAATAATTCGTACGGACTGAATCCCTTCAGAGAATTTCTTGGCAGGTTGTTTAGACTACGTTGGACACTTATTAGATGTTTGACCCACCCAGCTCCCGAACCTAATATCCTTTCCGTTATAGATAGCTTTATGCCTTGGTTTTTTCTTTACACCATCCCGTATCCCTCAGGAAGGAAGTGAGAAGAATCCCGCTATGCTATGCTCATTTGGCCATGCTTCCCCACAGGCTTGAGGGCTAGAGTGAAAACATTGGTCAAACGTAGCATGCTCCTAGCGTATATGCCATTTAGACTCGCAAATCCTTGTATAACAGTCCCGACGTCAGCCGAGTGCTGGGGTCTACATTATAAGTGGAAACTAGTCTTTATTTGTTAATCGGACGCATTATTAACACTGGAATTACTGATTATTGTTTAGCCCTTATTGAGTGAAACGCCATGGTATTACCCCGTTCCTCTCGCCGCTGCGATCACTGTTGCAGTCCGGGCATTTTTTTTACAAAAATGTGATGATGCAGGCTCATGCCTGGCCACCAGTACACTGATTGCAGTTCTTCCAGAGAATCTTTTAGTTTGAGATGACTAAGACCCTCACCTATGTGTGCGTCTACAATTAACAAAGTTCTCCTGTCCATGTTTGGAATTACTCTATCCCCCACTCCAGGGATTCGAGCAAAAGGGACGGAGTTTGCATCGATTATGTATGTATAATTGAGTGGATAGTTGATCGGTAGCGCTGAGCAGTCGCCTTTTGATGACGTTCTCACCGCCACCACTGTTTCACCGTCAATGTACTTCACTGTATGCTTTTTTCTAGCTACGGAAGCCGATTTAGTTGCTACCGCTGTGGCTGTCTCAGCCAATGAATTCCCTGCAACGTGAACGCCATCACGCTGATGACTCAGTGTATGAATCACGTGAGTCTTTGGTAGTTCCATTCCGGATTCAATGCTGTTGTTGGTAAATTACACGGTGTTGTTAATGCCTCAAAGGCTGATTCTGCTGTTCTGACTGTAATACGTCTACCGTCAGCTTTATCTTTTTCTCTAGCTATTGCGGTTTGAACTGCATGAACAATGTTTTCTTTAATGCTGAATTTCTTTTCAGCTTCTGTGTACAAGTGTGATTTGAATGCAATTGGTACCTTTTCTCCCTCATTAGAGGTCAGGTATGTGAATCCGCATCTTCCTGGGACGACTCGAATCACAAGGTTGCGTGTGTTATCACGTGTTTTTAATTTTGTTTTAATTAACATATCTGTTTGTAAGGATCTCAGAATTTCTGTGTGTTTTTGAGTCCAATTGGTTCTTTTAAAATCTGGTTTTATTAGATCATAAAGGGGTTTGACCCTTTCTGCGTAATTTGTAATGTATGGTCTTCCGAAATTTAGGAAGCCTAGAATTGACTGTAGGTTTTTTAGTGTTCTAGGTGCTTGGAGTACGGCACATTTCTCTAGGAAATTGTCAGCCAGGCTTTTGCCTTCACTTGATAATTCATATCCTAAGAACAGGACTGTTAGATGGGCAATTCTAGATTTTTTAAAGTTGAATTTGTAACCCTCTGCTGCGAACCCAAGTATTATGGTGTTCACTCTCTTCAAGTGAGTATCCAAGTCATCGTCTGTTAGGTATATGTCTTTGACATACGATAATGCTTCGTCATCATATGTTTGTAGTAACTCTGTTACTCTCGCTGAGAATAATCCTGGGCTGTTCTTGTACCCCTGGGGGTAACCGACAGAATTGTTTTTGAGCGCCATTTATTGAGAACGCGGACAAATATCTGCTCTCTGGTGCTATATTTTGACAAAAGAATCCATTAGAGATGTCTAATGTTGTTTTGTATTTTTTGCGCACTATGTTATTCATTAGTGCAGCACTATGCGAGTTTTGCACTGCAAAAGTTTTGCAACATGAGTTAAGGTGTCTGTAATCCAAAACTAGACGATATGAATTGTCTGGTTTGGAGACCGGAAACAAAGGGTTGTTCATTTGTGAGGTGCAAGTTTCAATCACCCCCTGGTATTCTAATTGGTCTAGGATTTCTTTTACCTGTTTTTTAGCTTCTTGCTTGATTGGATACTGTCTTTGTGCAGTAGGTTGTGATTTTAACTGGATTTTGTGAGGAGGAGAGTCCTCATTCCATCCTACATGATTTTTATATAAAGCAGGAGCTTGAGCTACTGCCCACTTTCTAGCAAGTGTGTATTTTTTATGAATTGGGATATGATTTGAGAAGGCAGGCATAATTATTTCTTCGCCATGAGGGCAGTCCCTGACAAACTCTGGTGGCCAGTCTTTTTCAGCTAGAAGGATGTCATAGCCCTTGGAGAGATTATCCCAAAATAGGCCCCTTATTTTTCTAGTCTTATCCCCTTCTATACGTAAAGTTATTTCATATATTTTGTGAGGTTTGCTAACTCTGGTGTCTGCAGTTTCCACTTGAAGGTATTCATTCGTGTCCACTGTCTCCAGATGATTCATAAGGACTTTGCGAGCTATGCTCACTTCTGCTGCGCTGTCTAGCATTGTCTGAGCCCATTCTCCATTTTTCAGTTGTGTCCTCAGTATTCTCGGCATTGTTAATTACTTTAATACTGGCTACCTTCTTTTTTGGAAATTGTAATTTCTTTTTTAGATGAGCAGGTTCCTTGTCTTTGGACTTGACGTGCTCTTCTCTTTGTTCTGATCGTCCTCTTCTTTCCGATTTCTGCGAGGAAGTCTGAAAAGATTGAGAGGGGCGTGTATCAAAATCTTGATATCTATCAGGTTTCTTTATATTATCCCTATTTCTAAGGTTGTATTTTTTCACAGAGGGCTCCCTTTGGGGAGACTTGCGTCCTTGGTCCGGAGATCTTTCCGCCGAGGAGACCTTCCTCTGGACTGGAATTTCTTTTCTTTAGGATTGGATTGTTTGTTTCCATCCCAGTTCTTTTTTTGTGATGTTAAATTATTATTAAAAAATACTTTTTCAGGACTTTCAATCAGTCGGGGTTTTACTGGTATTCCACCTAAACTATCTCTACCTAGTTCCTCATAGGATTTTTCTAAAATTCTGGCAATTTCAGCTGGTTGGTCTGCTAAATCTGTCTCTTTTAACCGCCACGTTTGCTGCTTCTCCCTTTATATTGGCTAGTAATATAGCCGAGACCTGCTTGAAGTCTTTCAGTAATTTCATACCAAGAGTTAAAGCGGGTTCTGGACCGTATTCATCTTGAATTTGTTTTAGCACATCTGGTATTACCGAGATGGATGGAACACCATGCGTTTTTGTGTAGATGGAAGCAAAGACTGTGCCCCAAGTGTCACAGTCCTCCACGTGTGGTGCGATTCCCATTGGAAGACATAGTCAGAATCCTGTGTTTTTCTAACGGGGTGGTGTCTGGAAACACCGCCTCTATTTGGGTGATTTTTTGTGCGAACCAGAATGGTATTTGTTCCCGTTTAGCTGGTACTTTACCTAGGCAGGACTGTATGTTCTGTGGTGTAATTTTATTTGTGTTCCCCTGATGAGGGGTCAGCTGTGGAATTTTAACTACAGGTTGGATTGTTGAAGTCCGCATTACATATTGGACTAATTGTCTATGTACTTTTATTAATTGTTTTAGTTGTACTAAAAGATCTGCTGCAGACATTCTTTCGATGTCTGGATGTGGTGTGTATCCGGCTAGGACCGGCCACGTTGCTCCTGGTCTACCTAATGGACCGAGCCTGGTGATGTGATTGTTATGTTTTAGGGCGCCATTAAACAAGAGCAGGTGCTCTTGGAATTTGAGTGGTACTTCCACCTCCTCGAAAGGAGTGTACTCATCAGGAGGTTCCTCTGTTTTGTAATAGTGGAAGACCTTTGTTACAGCATTAGCTGCTGGAAAGTTTATCCATGAATAGAATACCTCTGTCTGCCGATATTCGTGTGCCTCTATTACGAATATGACTGTGCCACCTCTAGGTGTCAGTCCATTTTCTATAAGTTTTAAAGTTATAGATTTCCTTTTGTTGACCGGGATGAGTATTATATCCGGGTCTGCTTCTTGCATAGTATTATCAGCTGCTACGAGTTCAGCTGCTAATCTAGCTGTCTCTCTTTCTTCATCACTGTCTACCATTTTACCGACAGGAAGGTTTTACCGTTTGTTTGCAGATCAGGTTTCTTATGGAAACAAAGATTAGATGCACAATATTTTGGAACAGTGTATCCTTCAACGTTGACTAAACCAAGAACCATACATAGGAGTTTCCTCCTGCGAGGTTTGGCGGATATGACCTTTCACCCACTCCAGACGTCTTTGGAGTATTATGGGAAAAAAGGGGTCTGAGTGAAAAAGCACGACTGAGTTACTCTAATGTCTTGCGTTAGTTTTATCGCCTTTCCAAACGTTGGGCGCCATGTAGTGTAGTTCCTATTATCCCAATAGGCTCTGCGCATTGGAATAATACCTTCAATAGTATAGGCCTAGACCAGACGTTAACTAGGTCTTCTATTGTCGATATTAGACTTAAAGTTTTGGGTTTGCCAGCTAGCTCAGAGTTCACTAGAAACTTTCTCGAATAGGCAAGGAGGAGTTGAACCTCCCTGGATAGACAAGAAGGGATTTAGTTTCTGACAACCATAGAACATGACAACTTTGCTCTCCCCTAATCAAGAGTGTATCTCTAGAGTCGTGTGAAAACAAAAGGCAACTTATTTTACTCAGTCAGTACGTGCATTCTTAGTCTCACCAGATTGTAGAGAAAAGGAAGAGACGGGCGTGTTCAATAAAATATGTTATTTATTGATCAGTCTCTTTTCGCGTACAAGAGAAATGGATCGATATTATCGCAATACTTATGGTTAAGTAAAGTGCATACAATAAAAGCAGAAGTATAAAATAATACTGTAAACACATTTATATGGTTTCTAAGCCATATGGTGGTTTAAAAATGGACAGAATATATACATACACATATACATTTGACTAATCATACTCAACTGGTGTTTCTAACTACGCCTACCCCAGTGTACCTGACCTAAGCCTAATACGTGGGCGGGAATAGAAAGTAGCAGTTTAAGTTAAGTTTGTTTTGCCAAGTGACTGACTCAAGAATTCTCTGCAAGGGGTTATTCAGTTCTGTACCTGGAATCTAGGATGGTATCTCTCGTCTTTGGTCTCGATATTCCAAGCTGCCTGCGAGGGCTGCTCGGAAGCGCCGGAGCTGGATTTCTCGGCAGGAGAAAGCAGCGTCTCGTTCTCAGTGCGTCAGGAAGGCGGGGCTGCGCCAGCGGGGTCTGCTCTGCTCTGGGCTTCGGCAAGTCTGGCTGCTCCGATCTCGTCACCACCGCGTGTGTTTGCTTAAGGCAATATTGGTAATATTTATACCTGTAAGGTGCCGAGATTGACGTAAGGATGGACATAGATACGTCAATAAGGATGTCATACGAACTGGTCGTTAGCACATTCTTATGCTGAAGTTCTCGGTGAAATCAAAACAATGGCCGCAGGGTTTTTCCCAGGTTGTCATAGGTTTGATTTGTTTTGAGAACTCCGTATGCCTTATCAGGGGCTGGAGGAATATTGCTTGTCTAATTAGATGGCAAGCGTTATGACCTAATCAGATAACACGTTCCTGTGCCGTGGTGTGGCTTAATCAGATAACGGTTTCTGCATCATGGGATGGCTGCTAGTTAACTTGTTAACCAGAACAGGGTCAGGAATAGGGGGATCTATACAGAACCTATAGGAATACATCACACTACCATCCAGTCTCCTGGGTCCAGGGCAGCTAAGACCTGAGCCAGTGTCAGCATCTTGAACTTCTCCTTTCGGAGGAAGCCGTTGATGTTCCGTAGATCCAAGATAGGGCGGAGGCCCCCCTTGCCCTTCTTGGGTACCAGAAAGTAGTGGGAGTAGCATCCACACCCTACTTCTGGCCCAGGAACGCGCTCGATGGCCCCCTTGGCCAAGAGGGCCGTTACTTCCTCCTGCAGAAGTCGCAAGTGATCCCCCGATACACGGTGGTTCTTCGGTGGCATGGCTGGAGGAGTCGCCTCGAAGGTGAGGTAGTAGCCCCTTCGGACGATCTGCAGCACCCACCTGTCCGAAGTGACAGTGCGCCAGTGGAGGGGGTGATGGCGAACCCTGCCCCCTACTGGCGTCACATGGGCCTGAAAGCACGGACTAGGAGGGTTTTGAGGCGGATGCTGCGGGGGAAGGTGTGGACTGACCTCGCCGTTGACCCCTACCGCCCGGGCGGCAGTTCCCACGGCCGCCACCGCGATGGGTATTGCCCTGTGGAGCGTGGCTAGCGGCACGTGTGGGTGCACCCCTTCCGTGGCCACGAAAGGAGTGAAAAGCAGCCGATTGCTGGCGCCGGGCCGAGAGGCCCAAGGACTTGGCCGTAGCCCTGGAGTCCTTAAAGCGCTCGAGCGCAAGGTCTGCTTTGTCGCCAAAGAGGCGACGGCCATCGAACGGCATGTCCATGAGTGTGTTCTGGACATCTGCCGAAAAGTTGGCGGACCTCAGCCAGGCGTGGCGTCTGACCGCCACCGTCGTTGCCATCGCTCTACCTAGCGAGTCGGTGGTATCCAGCCCACAACGGATGGAATACTTGGCTGCATCCTGGCCCTCCACAAGGGCTTGGCAGAGTTGACCCGTACCTCCAACGGACACTCTGGCAGCACTTCCACGACCGTATCCCACAGAGAGTGGGTATAACGGCCCAAGAGGCACGCGGTGTTAGAAGACCGCAGGCCCAGACTAAGGGATGAGAAGATCTTCTTTCCATACAGCTCATACCTCTTGGATTCCCTGTCCGGCGGAGCCGACGGGAACGCGGTCTGGGAATTAGAGGCCTGGATGACCAGGCTCTCGGGGGTGGGGTGGGTGGACAGAAAACATGGGCGCCCGGGGCTGGGCGGTGGCGTCTGGCCACGTTCCTATCTACGGGCGAACCCGTAGCGGGCTTGGACCAAGTGCCCAGAAGAACGTCGGTCAAGGCCTCATTAAAGGGCAGCAGAGGCTCGGCCGAGCTTGACTGCGGTTTAATGACCTCAGTGAGGAGGTTAGTCCTCACAGCCGCGACGGGGAGCTCAAGGCCCAAGGCCTTGGCAGCCCTCATCAGCACCACACTATATGTTGCCCCCTCCTCCGAAGCCACGGTAGGAGGGGAGACAAAACCAGTGTCTGGAGAGGTGTCCAGACCACTGGCATCCCCAAGGTCTCCTGCCCAGTCCTCATGAGACTGACACTCCCTGGTCAGAGGGTCCTCAGACCCCTCCCAGTCCTCATCACCCATCTCTTGAAACTCAGGGTTCTCAACTAATGGGGCCTGTTCATAAAAGTGAAACTCACCAAACGACGTCTGGAGCGGCGCCCATCGGGGCCGTCCCGACGTCTGAACAGGAACGAAGGTGGAACCGGGGACGGCGCCGGAGGCGACACCTGAGGGTCCGACGCCGGGGAGGTCGTAAGGTCCACCGGCGACGAACCAGATCCCGAAGGGGGGGCCAGCGGCGTCCCGCGGCGCCGGGCCCGAAGGCGCCGGCGGCGTCGGGAGAGTGGGGCCTAGCAGCGCCGGGCCCGAATGCGTCGGCGGCGTCGAAGCACCTGACGGCGTCGGGGCCGAAGCCCCCAACCCGCTAGAGGCCCCAGACGGGTCCGCTGGGCCCGAAGGCGCCGCGGAGCCAGTCGGAGGAGAGGTTCCTCATGGCCATGAGGAAGCGCTGGATCTCCTCCAGCGCCGCGTTAAGCCCAGGGACCGTAGGGTATGGGGCTGGACGCGGTGCCCGCGACTCCGACGGAGCCGCGTGGGTGGTGTCACGCGAACCCCCGGCCACATCGCGCGAGCGTCGGGGGGAGTCCGAAGAGCGATGACGCCGCTTGGACTTCTTGTGCCTCTTACCTGACGACGACTTCGACCCGGAGGAGTGCGGCCTACTCTCGGAACTGTGGTGGCTCCGAGCCCGCGACCAATCCCTCGAACTCCCATGGGATCGGGACCTCTCGCGGCGCGGGACCGACTGCCGGAGTTCGAGTCGCCTGCGGGACCGCTCCCGCCTGGCTTTCGAAGAGAGGGCCCGGCAGTCGGAGCAGGCCTTGTCGTCGTGGTCGACGCTGAGACAAGATAAACACACGCGGTGAGGATCCGTGACCGACATCAGGCGGTCGCAATCATCGCAGTGCTTAAAGCCGGGCATCCCTACGGCACCGTTCGGAGTCGAAAGACTTCGAGAAACAATCAAAAGCGATCAAAAAAGTTAGTCAAAAAATGACTAGGGTTACTGCTTTTTCCAGATCTGCGCTTGCTGGCGCAGAAAAAAGAAGAACTGACGTCAGCACGCAGAGGCGGCGTCTAAGTACTCCGACGACGTCATCACGGCGCCCACGACGCCGACGACGGATGCGGAGCCACAGACGATGCCTACCGACGCGCAAGGGTACTGCTACGCAAAAATTTCCGGATCCAGTCTGACGCCTGGGGATATTCTAAGGTAAGGAATCTAATACTAACGTATCTCTTTCAGATACAGGCTGCAGAGACTTTGGAACACCTGGAGGCAGCAGGACCGCGAGGACCAGCAGGGAGTGCACGACATTGGGCGCAGCTGGTCCTCTTACGCCCACCTCCTTCCTGCAGTATTTCTACGGCTCGCGGCCCCCGCTCCATTGGTGCCGCTTGAAGCCGTTGTCTTAACAGTGCTGTGACTCCTTCTCAGTTTGTACCGGTCACCAACGTGGTTGAACTGCTTTTCCCATCCCACGGACGTTCTGTGACACGGGCTGCAGAGACTTTGGAACACCTGGAGGCAGCGGGACTGCGAGGGCCAGCAGGGAGTGCGCGACATTGGGCGCAGCTGGTCCTCTTCCCGCCCACCTCCTTCCTCTTTCCTCTACTTAGCCTCGCCCCAACTCCGCCCCAACTCACGCACCGCAGGACCTCATCGGGCAAAGCCCGGGCAAAGGGCGGGGCGTCTGTGGCCGTCCTTGGCTGAACTAGGCTGGGCTGGGCCAGGAGTCTAACATTTGACTCAGGACACTGGAAGTAAGGAACACTTTCATTTTGTAATAAGTCGGCGTCTGCCGTTATTCCTATTAAGCTTTACTTTCTAAAAGCTCTTACGGTGCGTAAACTGACTTATAGTATTAATTGGTTGAGTTCCTCGAATTTTAATATTTTTTACTTTGGTTCCCCCTGGTTCTGTGTTTTACAAGCACTTTAGAGAGCATCCTAGGGAGCATGAGTTCCCGTAGGTGTTCGGGCAGGCCCTCCCAGGTGGGGGGGGGTCAGTTAGGGGGACTCTAGATGCTTTTATCACCAGGGCTGCTTCCGTTCTGGAGAAGCAAATAGTCTTGACGGAAAAACGTCTTTCCTTCGAAATTATGAACAAAAAAACGATCATCTCTGGGCACTATTAACCTGGCAGTTACTACCCCCAGACATGGAGCAGTTGCAGATCAACCCACATCTCAATGCACCCAAGGTACTGGTGATCTTTCACCCCTGATACAAACCCAATTACCTCCTCTTGAACTAAACTGTAATGATTCATTCCTAGAAACATCACGAGACATCTCCTCCGACCTAGAATTGACTCCAACCATAATTAGGTCCCCTTCTAAAGTGAGTACATGCACCATCACAGACACATCCTGTGCCACAAAAAAAGAGGAAGCGCGGGCGGGACAGCAAGGGCAGTAAACGTGCTCAAATCAATAGCACCTAAGATTACATCAAAACCGCTTCTCCCACCCTCCCTCTCTGTTAAGGACCTAATGGAGAATCTGGAGCAGCTCCTTAAATCGTTAATGCTGCCCCTGATAGAGAGAGTTAAAAGAACGGGCACGCAACTGGGGTCTATAGAAAAGGAGATGGCAAAGCATACAGAGCTGATAGGTGATTTGGCCCCATTGAAATGTATCGATTCTAGGAATAATTTCCAATCAGGGCAGAGACCAGTTTTTAACACCATCCAAAAAGGATTTTATGCCTCCGACAGCCCAGAACACTACTGTCCCTCAGGCCATACCCAAATCCCTAATCACGAAAAAGGGAGATAGTACGGAAGGGACGGTTAATAAAAAAGGAACCTTGGAAACAAGTCATAGGATCTCCCCCTCTTAATAAACGGCAAAGGGCTAATCAGGTAAAAATAGACCTTCCTCCCGAGGCCGCACCATATGTCTTGGTCTTGGCAGGGGTCCCGAAACTTGGGGTGGAAACAACAGAGGATCACCGACAATTGAAAAATAAAGAGATTTTTTGGTTGAGCAACAATAGACCATTACCCGCACACATAAATGGAGAAATCCTTAATGTAAGGCGATTGGGCTGGGTGGGGAATCGTACAAAGGATAGAAATGGGGATATTGTTATTATTAATTTTAAAGATCGTAGAGCTGTGAGATATATTGTTGACTGGTATTATACGGATAGCAGGGAAGCTATCTCCACATATGATTTAAGTTACTTCTATCCTCAGTCTCTGCTATTACCCCCTTCAAGAGGTTGGGCCCCCCCTGTACTGAGTACAGAAACCTTCGGTTTCGACATTCCTACTTTTAATCACTTTTCGGTGCTGTCTGGGTTGGAAAGAGTCGATTGACTTCGAAATCAGACCACTGGGGACATTACTAATTGCGTACACTCTAAAATACAGGAACTCCATACAACGACCACCGCAGAAACCAAACCTATTCCAGAGGGAGGTGAGATTTTCTCGCCTAAATTAAACCATCTACATTTAGGCAGAGGGAATATGGTAACCAGTAACATAGCTTTAACACCCCTGGCTCCCGTTTCCTACACTACCTCCCGAGATTATACAACTGAACCTGGTACGACAAATATTGCACATATAGTCTCCCCTATCCCGGTTCTGGATAATACCTTAGATACACCGTCTCCTGTTAAAGTTTCTCTTTTGGAACATTGCCGGACTTCGCACCAAGGTACAAGATGGGATTGTCCTGTACTTTCTTCAAAAATATAATATATTCTGCCTTCAGGAAACCTGGTCTACGAAGGAAATTCACTTGGTAGGCTACAAGACCTATTTCTCTCCTGCACTACCCGTAGCATCTGGCAGAGCTAAAGGTGGACTAAGCATCTTTATAGCAAACACAATAGCGGGGGTAAAAATAACAGCAGTAGAACTAGAAGTAAATGTTCAGTTACTCACCCTTTGCTTTAATAGCAAGGATACTGTCCTTCTACTAAATTTTTATAATAACTTACAAAAGGAAGAGTTGCGGAAGATTTTGAGATGAGTGCATGATAAACTATCCTACGTGACGAGGGGCTCTGGAGAGAGGGTAGGGGCAACTATTATCGGGGGGGGGGCGATTTTAATCAACACCCATGTCAATTCAATAATAGTAATGTCTGTGGGCTAGTGGATGAAAACGAGGAACCCATGGCCCACTTTAATCACACGAATACTGGAAGGTATCTAAACGAAATCCTTTCTGACCTGGATCTAGTAATGGCCAATAAAATGAATGATACTCGCCAGCAGCTGGATCCAACTTTCTTGGGGAGGGGTAGTGAGACCACAATAGATTACATTCTAATTTCAAATGTTTTAGTTAATCGTGTAATTGGTTTTGCCATATTAACTAATACTTATATGATCATTGTGCCCTTAGTCTTGAACTCAGTCCATTTCACCACCATATCGCGCAATGTATAGCCAGTACATTAACCCAGAATGCTCTGCATTTAGATAGAGTTAATGGATTTTCCATAAAATGGGCTATGGTAGACCCCTTAGAGACAACGGAAAAAGTAATAAAAATAGCTACCCCTCAATTGCTAAATGCTTAGACCCGCTAGGTACCAACGAGGAAATATTGCGCAACTTTGGGGCAATTTTAAAAACCATCAAACAATCCCTTTTGGTTGAGTCAAAAAATAGTCACCCAAGGAAAGTAGGGTGGTTCAATCATAGATGTACGGTAGCGCACTCTAAATTAAAAGCAGCATTACAAAATCCGAACCGAGTGCCACAGGAAATCTTTGTCCTTAGGAGGGAATATAACAACGCACTAAAAGAGAGGAAAGCGGAATTAAAACAGGCACTCTGGGTTCAGCTCTAGAACAGCTGCACGGATAAAAATAGTGCGGTTTTCTGGACAGTGATCAAATCCCCCTATCTAGCGGACAGTAATAATCTCCCGATGATAGACGTGGCGATTGATGAACTAGCGTGGGAGGCACATTTTACAAAGATATTCCAGAAAGGCCCAGAGAACATGGAAGAAGATCTAGGTTCCCGCGGGACCCTACCCGAAGTGTGTTACCCAATTTCATTAGAATTTACCTTAAAGGAGTTTGTCAACGCCCTAACAGCAAGTAAAAACGGAAAGGCTCCTGGCCCTGATGGGGGTTCCGATAGATCTATTTAAACATAACCTGGATCTGTGGGCCCCACTGTTGACTAGGGTATTTAAGGTTGTGACGGAGGTGGGGCTATTGGAATCCTGGACTAAATCAACTATGGTCCCAATCTTTAAGAAGGGGGACCGTCAGGAGGTATCCTGTTACCGGCCGATCTCACTGTTGGATTCCCTGGGGAAAGTGGCAGGTAGAATTGTCCTTGAGCGTCTCCAGCAGTGGGCGGGCGACGGCAGGGTCCTCTCGGACCTCCAATTTGGGTTTCGCTAGGGCCTCGGAACAACTGAACAAGCCCTGAATTTGACTATGCTATTGGGTAAATACGTACGAGCTAAGTCGGGTAGTTTGTACATGGTTTATGACTATCTGTCCACAGCATTTGTCTGCGTCTCCCATGCAAAACTTTGGTCGGTATTAATCGCAATGGGGGTTGACTCGCTGCTAGTGGACTTCCTCCGAGAACTATATTCCAATGCCTCCGCGAGAGTGAGGTTTCGGGTAAAAGGTGAGCTGTCCGCGCCGTTTAGGGTAGAGCGAGGAGTTCGGCAAGGTTGTGTCCTGGCCCCCTTTCTTTTTACACTCTACACTAATGGCCTGGAGAAGGCCATGTTGAGGGGGGGCCAGGATTTCCCACAAATAAAAAATCGTCTGATTCCCGCTCTGCTCTACGCGGATGACGCGTTGATACTGGCTCGCAACCCCCGCGAACTCCAGAAGGCTCTGAATAGATATTCAGATTACATGGGAAACCTAGATCTACATATAAATATCAAAACAACTTTTGTAATGACAGCTAGAACGGGGAAAAAAGTGGTAAAGATATCTATCTCAACAAAGAGAAACTCGCAACCACAGATCAATACCCATATTTGGGAATTATTATTGATCAAAAACTGAACTGGAAACCCGCGATTGAGGTCAGGAAACTTCATTTTATGAGAGCCATTGCCGACCTCAAACTTTTCTCAAAAGCTGGGTAAGAGGCCACCGGAGGTACTGCTGAAGATATATAGAGCCAAATGCCAAGCAATAGCCCTTTATGGGGCTGGAGTCGGGGGTTACGCGAACACCAGCGCTTTACAAGTGGCTGAAAACGCTTTTCTAAGATACTTATTAGCGGTACCAAAGAGCGTATCCACTCTCTCCTGTCATATGGAACTGGGGATCCCCTTTTTGGCCAAAATCCAACCTCTTCTTCTTTGGCACCGACTCTGGTCGACGGAAAAAAACGTGCTCTCTCAACAAATAATTGTAGATTGCATGTCCCTGGACTATTCATACAGAATTGGATGGCTGTCCTATATAAAAAAACTTTTTTAATGTGTTAGGAGTAGGACAATATTATTCTGACCCCTGTTCAATAGGGGATTTATCAAAGAAAACCCTAAAAGCGATGTCTCTTGCGTATCTAGAAGAAATGCGTATGGCCGATGAAGCCATAAAAACTTCTGTTCAACACTCTATGGCGGTCCAAACCACTCTGACAATACAGCCGTATCTGACGCAAGATTTTACTACTTTCGAAAGATTTCTCCTGACTAGGTTCAGGCTAAATCTCCTACATCGCTTGGTGGCCTTTCCGACGAGAAATAACTGGGACTTAATTTTACCACCTTGTCCGTGCGATGAAATTTCCGCGCAGGCTACTATTCACACTTTTTTGTTCTGTAAATTCTATGATGAGCACAGAAAGTTATGGCTAATTCCCTTGTTAAAATTGTTAGGTATTAGAAGATGCCGCCCAGCGCTGTTACACCTGCAGCTTTTAGAGACGGAATGGACCTCAAAATACGTAGTGAAATTTCTGAAATGTATTTTTAGACATAGATTGAATTTGTAAATTATGATTAATTGTCTGGACAAACTAGAATTTCTACGTATCATGTAAATCGATTAGGGTCCCCCCATGAGTGTCCAGTCGAGGAACCAATGTAACTCAAGGATACAAAGAAACATTTTCCCCTTCTTTATCTTTTCGGTTACTTACCCACCCAACTCCCAGAACCCTCCCTGGAACCCACCCTAACCCCATGCATGTGTGTACGTACTGTGCCGATGCAAAGTCCTGACGTGGCAATTGTGTGTGTGGGAAACGGGGTCACCGGGCCACATGGGGCTAAAGGTCTTCCTCTTGTTCCGCTGGGGGGTCCAGTGTCAAGCCCCTGTAGTCCGCCCACCTCCTCCATACCTTAAAGTGCTTACGGGGGCATCCCCGTGCTTCAAAGATCGGTCTCTCCAGACCCATGCAGAAGTCCATGCCAGCCTTCCATGCACTCAGGGGGGGGGGCCTCACATCTTTCCATGCTCGGGCTAGGTCCCTTTTGGCTACCACTAGCCCCAGAAGGAGCAGGTGTCTCTTGTAGACATTGCCACCAACCCCCTCCAGGATGTGCAGTAGGCCCAGACGGTGAGTACGGGGGAGGGTCCAGCCCAGCACCTCCGACAAGCAGCCCCATACACCCCCCCAGAAGCCAACCAGTCTGGGGCACGACCATACTGTGTGGAGCAACGTACCCATCTCCACCCCACATCGCAGACACTCCGGGGACTCAATCAGTCCTGCCTTCCACAGGCGCCACGTGTATAGTAGGCTCTATGAAGAATTTTAAATTGTATGAGTCGAAACTGTATTGCAATAGCCGCTCCCCTCGGGGATTCCAAGGCCTCTCGCCAATCATCTTCATCTAGCTGACCGATATCAGCCTCCCAGGCCGTCTTCAGTGGAAGAAGGGTGGAGGAGCAATGGGTGACCATTGTCTGGTAGATGCGTGAAACTTTTTTATCCCCAAGGTCACCCATAAAGACCTTCGCTTCAATTGGGCTAAATTCCGGGAGTGAGCCAAGGTTGGCAAGACTGGGCATCAGTGCATGCCGGAATTGTAGATATCGAAAAAATTGAGATTGGGGCATATCGAATTCGGTACTAAGGGCCTGGAAAGACTTGAGCGTCGTTCCGGACATCACATGGCCCAGCTGCGAGATACCGATTGCGTCCCAGCCATCGAAGCCTGATAGCTTAGACAGTTCGGGCAGCATGCCGTTACGCCACAAGGGCGTTTCCGCGGTCAGTCTGCCCCACCAGCCCATGCGACGCAAGGCCTGTCGCCACACTGCAAAGACAAGTCGAGTAACCCTCTGCAGCGAGCGACGCAGTCGGGGTGAGTAGAGGATGGTGTGGAGCGAGTTATCGCCCATCAAAGCACGTTCCAGGGCATAGGCTGGATCCCCACCGTCACCATACCACCATTCATTCAGAATGAGAAGATGCGCGGCTTGATAATACGACTGTAAATCTGATGTGGCCAAGCCCCCACAGTAGGTGGACAAAAAACACGTACGCAGCGCCACTCTGGCGGCAACCCCAGCCCAAAGACCCCATGTTGTCTTTTGATAATGTTCTTTGTATTGAGTTGTCGATTTTGAAATGTGTATTAACTGTTTTTATCTGTAAAATTGCTTTTATGGTTTTTTTTACCTGCTAAAAAACCGAATAAAGAAATAATGAATGAATGAGTGAGAGAGAAAGACAAAGAGAGAAGGAGTAAGATGCAAGGAAGAGAAAGAATCTGAGGAAGAGCGAGAAAGAGAGAGGAAGATTTCGCCTTCGGACATGTGGCATGGCCTCGCTGGTCACAGAGTTAGTGTCGCACAAGTTACTACTTGTGTAACGATATATCTGTAAGAGACATTAGTTAGTATTAGATTCCTTACCTTAGAATATCCCCAGGCGTCAGACTGGATCCGAAAATGTTTGCGTAGCAGTACTCTTGCGCGTCGGTAGGCGTCGTCTGCGGCTCCGCGTCCGTCGTCGGCGTCGTGGGCGCCGTGATGACGTCGTCGGAGTACTTAGACGCCGCCTCCGCGTGCTGACGTCAGTGGGAATTGGAGGCCTGGATGACCAGGCTCTCGGGGGTAGGGTGGGAGGACAGAAAACATGGGTCGCCCGGGGCTGGGCGGTGGCGCCTGGCCACGTTCCTATCTACGGGCGAACCCGTAGTGGGCTTGGACCAAGTGCCCAGAAGAACGTCAGTCAAGGCCTCATTAAAGGGCAGCACAGGCTCGGCCGAGCTTGACTGCAGTTTAAGGACCTCAGTGAGGAGGTTAGTCCTCACGGCCGCGACGGGGAGCTCAAGGCCCAAGGCCTTGGCAGCCCTCATCAGCACCACACCATATGTTGCCCCCTCCTCCGAAGCCACGGTAGGAGGGGAGACAAACCCAGTTTCTGGAGAGGTGTCCAGGCCACTGGCCTCCCCAAGGTCTTCTGTCCAGTCCTCACGAGACTGACACTCTCTGGTCAGAGGGTCCTCAGACCCCTCCCATTCCTCTCCTTCACCCATCTCCTGAAATTCAGGGTCCTCAACCAATGGGGCCTGTTCATAAAAGTGAAAGTCACCCAACGGCGTCTGGAGCGGCGCCCAACGGGGCCGTCCCGACGGCCGAACAGGAACGGAAGGAGGACCGGGGTCGGCGCCGTCCGAGGACGGCACCGGAGGAGACACCCGAGGGTCCGACGCCGGGGAGGTCGTCAGATCCACCGGCGACAAACCAGATCCCAAAGGAGGACCAGCGGCGTCCTGCGGCGCCGGGCCCGAAGGCGCCGGCGGCGTCGGAATAACAGGGACCTGCGGCGCCGGGCCCGAAGGCATCAGCGGCGTCGGGGCCGAAGCACCAGACGGCGTCGGGGCCGGAGCCGCCGACCCGCTAGGGCTCCCAGACGGGTCCGCTGGGCCCGGAGGCGCCGCGGAGCCCGTCGGAGGAGAGAGATTCCTCATGGCCATGAGGAAGCGCTCGACCTCCTCCGGCGTCGCGTTGAGCCCAGGGACCGTAGGGTATGGGGCTGGACGCGGCGCCTGCGACTCCGACGGAGCCGCGTGGGCGGTGTCACTTGAACCCCCGGCCGCATCGCGCGAGCGTCGGGGGGGAGTCCGAGGAGCGATGACGCCGCTTGGACTTCTTGTGCCTCTTACCTGACGACGACTTCGACCCGGAGGAGTGCGGCCTACTCTCGGAGCTGTGGTGGCTCCGGGCCCGCGACCTGTCCCTCGACCTCCCATGGGATCGAGACCTCTCACGGCGCGGGGCCGACTGCCGGAGTTCGAAGCACCTACGGGACCGCTCCCGCCTGGCTTTCGAAGAGAGGGCCCGGCAGTCGGAGCAGGCCTTGTCGTCGTGGTCGACGCCCAAACACGACAAACAGACGCGGTGAGGATCCGTGACCGACATCAGCCGGTCGCAATCGTCACAATGCTTGAAGCCGGGCATCCCTATCGGCACCGTTCCGGAGCCGAGAGACTTCGAAATAGTAATCAAAAGGATCAAAAAGTTAGTCAAAATTGACTAGGGTTACTGCTTTTTCCAGATCTGCGCTTGCTGGCGCGGAAAAAAGAACTGACGTCAGCACGCGGAGGCAGCGTCTAAGTACTCCGACGACGTCATCACGGCGCCCACGACGCCGACGACGGACGCGGAGCCGCAGACGACGCCTACCGACGCGCAAGGGTACTGCTACGCAAAAATTTCCGGATCCAGTCTGATGCCTGGGGATATTCTAAGGTAAGGAATCTAATACTAACGTGTCTCTTTCAGATACCGCAAGTGCTGAGTGGGTGTGCAGCCTACGATGATGCAGGGTGCACTGGTATGTCCTCTGCTACGGCAAAATCAAGACCCAGCACCAAATGTGAGACCTGGTGGCCTGCGGAGCGGGGCTGCATGATGTGGAGGGTGCCCTGTCCGTGGGCTCCTGACTTGGGGCTTGCTGTGGCTCATGGTGGGCCCTCTTTGCTCCACGCAGGTAGTGGAAGGTGAGCAGTGAGGCCTAGTTGTGAAGGGGTGGGCAGACACCTCTGGGCGGTGGGAGTGGATGGTGTGTAGCAGCCTGGGTGCGCGGGGGCAGACAGACACCTCTAGCCGGCGGGAGTGGATGGTTTTCAGCAGCAGGCAGACACCACTGGGTGGCCAGCAGCCAGGGTGCGCAGGGGCAAACACCTCAGGCCGGCTGGAGTGGATGGGGTGGCAGAAGCCTGTGCGCGCAGGGGCGGGACAGCGATGAAGGAGTCTCCATTTGTATGCACTCTGCCATTACTGATTCTATACTATGTTTCAGATGAGTGAGCTTAAGGGCTGCAGTATGTCCCGGCACGTGGTTGGAGACACACCGGTGGTCGAAAGGTGAGCTGTGAGGGTTTTGTCTGCAGTGTCGGCACTCACTCTCAATCTCTTCCTTTCTCTCTCTCCCACTCTGTCTTCCTCTCTCTCACTCTCCCTTCCTCTCTCTCACTCACCCCTTCTCTTTCTCCTTTGATGGGCGCATGACGCACAATCTTATCTTGCTTTTTGTCTTGCAGGCTGTGATTCAGATTGTTGACCCCCCTCCCCTCCCCCCCCCCCCCGACACTGACTTCCCACCACATGGCGATGACTTGAGTTCCACTGACTTAGTGCCACAAGAGCTGAGCGGGTGTGCAGTCTGCGTCGATGGGCGTGGGCGCCATACAACATCCTGGCAATCAAGACCTGATTTGAATTGTGAGCTCAGCTGGACCGCTTGTTCACCAAAGGCCGCTGGCTGTACAGGCAAGACTCTTGGCGCGGTGCAGCAGGATGCGCTTGGGGCCTGGGCCGCGGAATCCAGCGACGGCTGAGGAGGTTGCTTCGGCACATGGTGGGCCCTCTTGAGCACATGCCGGTGGCGGAAGGTGAGCAGAGATGCTTGTTTGTGCAGCAGCGGGCATTCACCTCTGGGCGGTGGGAGCGGATGGTGTGCAGCAGCCTGGGAGCGCAGGGGTGGGCAGACATCTCTGGGCAGTGGGAGTGGATAGGGTGCAGCAGCCGGGGTGCAGCAGCCTGGGGGCACAGGGGCGGGGAGATACCTCTGGGCAGCGTGGGTGAATGGGGTGCAGCAGCCTGGGTGCACAGGGGCGGGACAGCGATGAAGGCGTGTGCAGTTGTATGTACTCTGCCATTACTGATTCTATACTATGTTTCAGATGAGTGAGCTTGAGGGCTTCAGTATGTACAGTCACATGGTTGAAGACACACCGGTGGCGGAAAGGTGAGCTGTGAGGGTTTTGTCCGCAGTGTCGGCACTCACTCTCCCTCTCTCACACTCTTTCTCTCTCTCGCTCTCTTTGTCGCCCTTGATGGGTGCATGACGCACAAACTTATCTTGCTTTTTGTCTTGCAGGCTGTGATTCACAGATTGAAGGAGGACACGCCCTGGCTGTAACTACTTTTATTTTGTTGTTTTGTGTAAATAAAATCTTTAATATGTAAATCCATAGAAGACTGATTCTCATTTGTCCAACCTCACAGGGTTCTTCATTATTATAATTGTGCGACTTCAGCCGATTTGTTATGTTCCAGATTTTGGAAGGTTACGGTCACATGTTTGCAGGGGTGGGGGTCAGGGGGGGGATGGCGGACAAGAGGGTGGTGGTGGGGCACTCTTGGGTGTCTGAGCTGCATGATTAAAGTCTACATGGCATCTGCTCTGCGGTCGTTCAGGTGTGGCTGTGGGCTGGGCTCCCTTTCATATTGCAAGTTGTAGTTTTTATTTTATTTATTTTTATTTTTGGAGTTTTCTATAGCGCTGGCCAGACCCAAGGGTATCGGAGCGCTTCACATTTTGATTGGGAGAGACGAGTGCGAAATAGTACAGTAAAAAATAGACAGACATCATACAAGTTCAGCGAATTAACAGCCGCCTGAGGGGCGGAATTGAGGTAGTGATTTTGAGGTAGTCAAGGTTCCAGTTGTGTTGTTGAGGTAGTGTTTATGAGGTAGTTAAGGTTCTCGGTTGCGCTATTGAGGTAGAGTTCGGGAATGCACGGTTGAGGTAGAGTATTTTGAGGCGGTTCTTGAATTCAGGAAAGGACGGGATAGTTCTGATGTCCACTGGGATGCAGTTCCAAATTTTCGGGGCGTTGCCGGCAAAAGAGTGGCTGGTGGTTCTTTGTTTCCGGGTTTTCAGGGGGATGAGTAGTAGGGAGTTTGAACTTCTGAGATTTCTGGATTGACCAGCTTTCTTGAGTTTGGAGGCTAGATATTCCGGTTTCCCTGTGTGTAGGGCTTTGTGTGTAAGGCAGGCTGTTCTGAAGTTTGCGCGCATTTCCACTGGGAGCCATTTCAAGTCGTTGAGTGCGGGGGATATGTGGTCGAATTTCCTTACACCTGAGACCATTCTGGCTGCTGCATTGAGGGTGGTTTTAGTGGCGCTAGGTGGGATATGGCTGTGCCGGTTAGGGTTGCGATTCCATAGTCCAGTCTGGACAGGACCAGTGCTTGGGTGGCTTGTTGGAGGTCTTTTTGTGGGATGTGAGGTTTGATTTTATTGAGGAGCTTCAGGTTAAGGAAGGCGCTTTTCGCAGAGTTCTTGATGTGATTTGACATAGTAAGTTTGTGATCCAGGGTGATTCCCAGGGATTTTACTGAGTTGGTCAAGGTGAGATTTCCACTGAGGGCGTCAATGTCTTTCAACCATTCAGTTATTTGTGGGTTGTTGTCTTTGTAAGAGATGAGGAGGATCTCGGTTTTTCCTTGATTGAGTTTGAGGTGATTCATCCCTAGCCAGTCTTGGATTTCTTTTAGAGTGTTATTGAGTCTTCGGATGTCATTGTGGGACGTGATTTCTAAGTAGATCTGTGTGTCGTCCGCGTAGAGGTGGAAAGGGATGTTGGCTTTCTTCAGTATGGTGGTGAGGGGGACCATGTATATATTGAAAAGTTGAGGGGAGAGAACGGATCCTTGTGGGACCCCTCTGGACACAGGGAGAGGATCAGATGAGAACGATTTTATTTTTACTCTTTGGGAGCGGTTCTGGAAGAAGGCGTCAAACCATTTCACGACCATGTCAACCGCACCTACTCGTTCTTTGAGGGCCTTGATGAGGAGCTTGTGGTCAACCGCGTCGAACGCCGCTGACAGGTCTAAGAGGATGAGTAGGCAGCACTGATCCGAGTCAAGAGAGTTACGTATGTCGTCAACTATGTTCAGGATTGCGGTTTCGGTGCTGTAGCCTTTTCTGAAGCCTGATTGGTTTTGGTCAAGAAGGTTGATGTTGTCGAGCTGGTTGTTGAGTTGGCGAAGTACGCATTTTTCTAGGATTTTGGCTAGGAAGGGTAGACTTGAGACTGGTCTGAAGTTGTTCAGGTCGTTGGAGTCGAGACCTGGTTTCTTCCGGAGGGGGGTGACCTGGCCCACTTTGAGGCAGTCCGGGATGATGCCTGTTTTTAGGGAGCTGTTGATGATTTTACACCAGATTGGAGCAAGGGTGAGTTTGAGGTCTTTGGCCATTTGGGCGGGGATGGGATCAAGGTTGTGGGAGGAAGGTTTGGAGGATGATATTAGATTGAGGTTCTCGGCTTCGTGGACGTGGTCGAAAGAGGGCCAGGCGATAGAGGTTGAAGCTTCAGAGGCGGTGAGTGTTGTAGTTAGGTTGATGATCGGGGTCGGGTTGATGTCTAGGGATAGTTCGATCTTGGTTATTTTTTCGTTGAAGAAGACGAAGTTGTCACATAGGGTCTTGGAGGGTTGAGCAAGGACCGTGGATGGCTTGGAGGTTTGTTTTTTGATGATATCAAAGAGTTCTCTTGGCCTGTTCTTTGCCTTTTCTAGCGCATTGCAGAAGAAGTTTGTTTTTTCATTGTTGATGTGGTTCTTGTACCTTTTTCTCATTGCTCTGAGTTCCTCACGACTGTTAAAGGAGAGGTTCTTTCTCCAATGTCGTTCTGTGGCTCTGAGGAGTCTCCTTTCCTCGTTGATGTCCTTGTTGAACCAGGTTCTCGATGGGATGTTCCTGGGTTTTTTTTGTTTTAGGGGAGCCAGTTGGTCTAGTATGGCGGATGTGGTGGTGTTGTAGTGTGAGATGAGTTCGGTAGTTGAGAGACCTTCTGTGGGGATTGACAAGGAGGAGGCTATTCTTTCTTCTAGTTCCATTGAGTTAATTTGTGATAGATTCCTGGACCATGAGCAGGGAGCTGCTATTGGGGTATGGGACTGGATCTGTTGCGTGAGGTGGAATAGGATTAGATGGTGGTCGGACCAGTCTACCGGGAGGATGTGTTCAATGGAGATTGCATCGTTCCTGGCGATGATGGCGTCTAGAGTTGCCCCTTTGTTGTGGGTCTCTTTTGAGCAGTGTTGGTAGAGGTTGTTCGCTTGGAGAAGTTCGTTTAGGGATTTTATTGTGGTATTGTTCTCGTTGTTCCAGTGCAGATTGAGATCCCCTAGAATGATAGTGTTGGACTCTTTGAGGGAGCAATTGGCAATTAGGTTTGAAAGTTGTTCTGTGAACATAGTATTGTTGCCTGGGGGGTGGTATATTAGGTGGCATTGCAGTAAGTTGTTGTCCTTGGTTTTGATGCTGGTAGTGAGGCATTCGAAGGAGTTGTAGTCGAAGGTGTCACATTCGAACACTGCAAGGTTGTTGTTGTGGATAACTGCCACACCTCCGCCTTTTTTATGGCCCTTCCTATCTTTATTGACGATGGTGTAACCTGGAGGGACAAGCATGTCTAAGATAGGTGGGGAGGAGTCATCTAGCCAGGTCTCAGTGATGAATGCTACGTCTATGTTGTGGTTGAGGATGGTCTCCGCTAGCTCCGTCGACTTTTTGCTGGCGGATCTGCAGTTTATGAGCATGCAGTTGGTCTGGGGAGCTTCTTTTTTCTTAGGTTCGGTGGGGATGGTGATGAGGGCGACCGGGGGTCTCGGGGGTTTGCGAGGGGGGTGCTCGTTTCTGAGACCAGTGACTACCTGTATGGAGGACTGGCTGGGGAGGGAGGTGTGTGTAGTGTAAGAGGCGGTTAGTTCGAGCGCCTCTTCCGTGGTCATGGCTTTCGCCGCTCTGCTAGGTCTCCTGGCCTGGGAAGGTGGGAGGGGGTGTGAGTCGGTATGGGGTGTTGAGGTGGTTGATCTTGGGGGGGCGTGCGTGTCGGGGGTGCGGGTTGGGATTTTGGGTGGGTGTTATGGGGAGTTGCGAGGGTGGTAAGGATGAGATTCAGGCCTAGAATTATAGTGTTGATTTGGTTTTCGATGCAGGTGAGGCGGTCGTGTGGGACCTCCTGTGGGGGGGGGGGGTAGTTGGTTTACGGAGAGGTTGTGGCTATGTTGGGTTTTGGGGTCAATTAGGATGTCCGATTGGGTTGCGATGGCAGCTTGAGCCATGATCTGGGTTGGATGGGTGAAGTGGTTGGCAGGGCTGTTATTCCTGAGGGGGGAAAGTGCAGGTTGGGTGTGGTGTGACTTGGGGCTGGCCTTATAGTGCGCTAGGGTTGCTGGGGGGGTATTCTGCATCGAGGGTATATCTGGGGGATGGGCCGTGATGTGTGGCGGGGTTGTGTCTTTGTTTTCAAGGGTCTTTAAGGGAGGTGAGGGGTGGATGGAGGTGATTGTGTACCTGGGGGGTGGTGTGTATTGGTTGAGATTCCTGGTGGGCTGGTGTACTTGGTCTGGGTCAGGTGTGATAGGGTTAGCAAGTAGAGAGGGGAATAGGTGGTCAAAGGTCTCCAGATTGGTATTGTTGGCTTGGATCAGGACTGTGCCATTGGAGTATATGGTCACTGAGGTGATCCCGCGGTTGGGTGGGTGGTTCAGGGTGAGGAAGGAGAGCTTGCAGCTATGTAATGTCTTCGTTGTCTTTGTGATTAGGCGTTTTTCCCTAAGGATCGAGATCCAGTAGCCTGGTCTGGCAGTGTTAAAGATGAGGTCCATTTTTATTTGACCTTTTGAGGGGCAGTGGTAGACATCTGCGAAGAGGAATTCGGGGAATTGCCTAATTAGTTTGTGCTTAAGGGATTTTTTTGCATTGGGTGAGATGTTGTGGGGGGAGATAGCGAAGGAGTTTGGTCTGTGGCGTTTAATGAGAGGGGAGGAAAAAGGGTAGTGGTCGATAGTCATGGTGGAAGACGGTGGGGCCTCGCGAAATGGGTGGGGCGTATTCGAGAGGGTCTGGGTCCGTCGAGGGGGGGGGGGTGGGTGGGCGTTGATTGCTATGTGTTCTGGGTGAAGGGGGTGACTATCTGAGTTTGTTTCATTGAGCGGAGAAGTGCAGTTGTGGGGAGTTAGGTGGTTCGGGGTCAGTCTTCTTGTGGTTTTAGTATGACCTTTGCGGAATCCTTGAGTTAGGTTGTGCGCAGTGGGAGCTTCATGGTCTGTGTTCCATTGTAGATGCCATGTTGGGATCAGGCAGGATGGGAGTTCGTTTCGGGTTCGGGATCCCTTATTCTCCGTTGTGTGGCCAGTCTTTCTTGTTGCGGGGTCTGGCGTGAGGAGGGGGGTCCCCGTCTCGGACCTTGGCTATTTACTGACCTTGGATCTTTGTATTGGGGTTGGTTTACAGGTTGTGAGTAAGGCTGTGCCTGGGGTGTGATGGAAATGATTGAGGCTGCTGGCACCGGTCACAAAGTTGACAGGCTTGTTCCCTTAGGGTGACTCAATTTCATCCCCATCTTGGGGTCAGGCACGGTGAAGTCGAGCTCGGGCCAAGATTCCTTCAGTAAGGTAAGTTGCCTGAGCCGGTGTGGGTGGTCTGGATGGTGGGTGGCACTAGCGTGTTGTTTTTCTAGTGTTTCTAGTCGACGGTTGCCGCGGTAGGGTTCTTAGCTCCGGGTGCGATTACAATGGAGCCGGGACTGTTACTACAGGGTGTCCCGTTATCAGCGCCATTTTAAGGTCAGGCGGGGTGAGTCGGGCACTGTCCAAGAGTTCCCCGTTACGGAGCTTCGGCATGCATTACGTTAGAGAGAGCTGATCAGGGGAGGTTAATCAGGAGCGCTTTACCTCTCTGTTTGCTGGTGAATGGTCGCCTTACTGCATGGGGTCCGAGTGATGCCCTGGAAGTGGCGCCATTCTGACGACAGGCTGGGGGGAGACCGATGTGATCCGTTCTTCCTCCGTCCTTAGTTCTTTGTCGGAGGTGCTGTCATTAGCGTTAGGCTGTGAATGCCCGCTTGAAACTTTGGTGTGGGTATCTGGAGGGAGCCGTTCGCCTGCTCTTCTTCCCTGTATTTCTTGGAGCTGTATCTGGTTTCTTAGACTTAGTCCGACTTTACACCAGGTCAGAGTAGGTGTAAACTTCCTGGTGCTAACGCACCTCATTGACTGTTTAGTGTTCTCTTCCCCTATCTTGCGGGTCGTTGAGAATGTTGCGAAGTGGTGTGTTAGCTGCTTTTTGCACGGGAACGCCCACTTTGCATCTCATTAGTAATATTTGACGGAGTCATCTGTGATGATGTTTGTTGAGGCTATCGTTGGTAAACTGGTAATATGGGCTGTTTGCACCAGCTTGTGAATGGTGCGTTACATTTATCACCATCTTTGCTGCGATAAAGTGCAGTTAACTCACCCATGTGTCCTTGAGAATATGCCCCTCTGTTTTAAACACCACAGAAGTACTCGAGTGTCGCACTGAGAGCCGCGCAACTATTCGTATTCAAACTAGGGGGCTGCGCTGACAGTCGCACACCCTTCGTGTTCACGCTAGAGAGCCGCGCACACATCGCTTTCACACTAGGGGGCCGCACTGAGAGACACACCCTTCGTGTTCACACTAGGGGGCGGCGCTGAAAGCCGAGCTAGGGAAGCCACTCCAAATTTTTGGGAGCAAAAAAAATGTTCACTTTCATTAATTTACATTCGCCTCGGGGATCCATCTCCCGAGGCATGCCCACATCTACATATATATATTTTTTTTAAAGGGGAGGGGGGGCCGTGTGACCCCCCTCCCAGACCACTTCTGGCCCCAAGGACCCCATACCCAGGGGTCTGGCCTCTCCGTTGAGGATCGAGGTGGGAAGCCCCAATGCCCCCACTGTCCTGACGGCTCCCTGCCTCCTGCAGGAGCCAGCATTGCTTTTGGGCAACGGGAGCTGCTAACATGCAGCTTCCCTTGCCCAAAAGCAATTCTCCTTTCCTTTGTTGAAGAGAGAGGAGGTTTTCCTTATGTTGAAGAAGCCATGTCGCACTTGAATGATAGAGCATGTTATCGAATAAGCAATGGACTGGCACTAAGAGCTATATACAATGATTTTTATGGAACGCTAGTGGCGTGGAAAAGTGTGGGACTCTTAACCATGATGAATACAAATTCATCAGAAAGGAAAATTTTTAAGTTCTGAATATTTACTTTATTCCAGACGACCGAGAAGCTTCTGCAATAGCCGGGGTTCAAGACCTAAGTGCCAAAGTCACATCTCAGACGCTCCCTTTCACCTGGAGCTGTTCAGGAAACAGTACAGTTTCAGCCTATCCTCCAGAGCAGCGAGTCCAGGATATTCAAGTAATGATACAGATGATTCAACCTCTATTGTGAATTTCGGTGAGAATGACTAAGGTTGTTGGGACTCAAGGCCTTCTGCATCCTGCTTGTAACTCATGCCCATTGGCATATGTGTGCCCTGCAGTAGGACCTGAAGATCCAGTGGGCGAAGCATTGTGCATTCTCCGCACTGGTGAACACATTGATCCAAGGATTTTCCCACTGCTGAAAGAGGCCTTGCCGCACCTACGGGTGGAGATTCTATTCTTGATCTAATAGGCATCTACTGACTGTCTGCCCTGACGTTCAGAGAACCCCCCAGGTGTTGAATCACCAGAGAAATGCCCTGGCACTCCAGCCATGTTCAGAGATGCAGTGCCTCTTTACAAAGTTTCCACAACCCCGCCCTGTTTGTTGCAGTACTAAATGAAGGTGGTGTTGTCCTTGAACACCTGCAGCAGTCGTCCCTTGATCGAAGGAATAAAGGCTCTCAGTGCCAACCGAATTGCCTGAAGTTCCAACAGGTTGATGTGGAGCTTGGACTCCGCCAGAGACCGTAGTGCTCAAATCTCCAAATCTTCCGGATAGCCACCCCATCCCAGGACTGACACATCTGTCACCATAGTCAGCTGTGGTTGGTTGAGGAAAGCAAAGGAGTCTGCCACTAAACCATTAGCCATCCTTCAGCGACCACTGCAGATCTTTCGGAGATGCCTCCGAGATCTAGACTATGTTGGAGGGATGCCCCTGATGTTCACAGTTTCGAGAGCTGGAGTTTTCAAGGAGACTTGCTCAGAAACGCTTTTCATCTAGAGTGGAGCTTCTGTCTCCTGCCCAGAAGTCTCATGAAGATCAGGAGGGAGCAGGCCCAAGTTATTCTTGTGGTTCTGGATTACACACAAAGAGTCTGGAATGCAGAGCTGTTCAACATGACCACCAGTCCTCCAATTAGGCTCACTTTTTGAAAGGATATTCTGTTGCAGCAATAGAGGAGGGTTCTTCAACTGAACCTGTGCGACCTTCATGTGTGGAGATTAAGCGGTATCAATTGACCGCTTTTGACCTTCCTCCCAAAGTCTGATGTTATTCTAGCAACCAGGTGTCCTCCACCAAGACGGTATACACCTGGTATTCCGAAAAGTTTGTGACATGGTAGGATTCCCACATCAATCCTCTTTCTGCACCTCTTTCTGCGGTTCTTCTGTTTGCTCTATCGTTGGCCCAGCAGGGTTCTGCTCTGGGCACAGGTAAAGGTCATCTAGTAGCCATTTCGGCCTTTTTATGGTTGCCAGACCAACCTTTTTTATTCAAGTCACCTGTTGCAACCAGGTTTCTTAAAGGCGTACAGCATGTTTCCCCACGGACGGTTCATCATGCCTCAGTGGGATCTAAATGTATTTCTTACCTTCTTGGTGTACACCATTTGAGCCTCTGCATAATTTCCCTCTTAGGCTATTGACCTTCAAAATTGCATATCTAGGGGCTATGACATTGGCCTGGAGGGTCAATGAATTGCAGGCACGGTTTGTGCACCATCCCTACATCAACCGACCCGGATAAGCAAGTCCTCCAGACACGTGCCTCCTTCCTTCCGAAGGTTGTGACTCCCTTCCATGTAGGCCAGAACATCACCCCGCCTACCTTCTTTATACTGCCCCACAACTCCAAGGAGAAGGAGAGACTTACTGTCTGGACCCAAAAAGTGCATTATCGTTTCACCTTGATTGCACAAAACAGTTCTGTGTGGACGATCAATCCTTCCTGTGGTAGGTAGGAGCGAAGAAAGGGAACACTGTGCAGAAATAGACCATTTCAAGAGGGATCGTGCTCTGCATCAAGATCTGCTGCGCACTGGCCAAACTACCACAAGGGTTTGCATGCTCATTCCACCAGAGCTAAGACTGCAACCACTGAATTAGCCCACTGAATCCCTGTCCTCTGAATATCTCAAGCAGCAACGTGGGCATCTTTGCACACATTTAAGAAACACTGTCTGGCCAGTCAGGTCCGTCGTGATGGGCACTTCACCTGTTCGGTCCTACAGAACTTTCTGGTTTAAACTGGCTTCAGTGACCCAACCCAGGGAGGCTTTGCTTGGGTAACTATTCTAAAGTGAGGAATCTGTGGTTAGAAGTCTATCAGATGAACAAATTACTTATCCTCTGTCACGTCTCATCTGGTAGAGACTCTACCAAGCTGCCTTACTGGCCCTCCTCGCTCGGTGAGTCAATGCAGTGTAAGGAACAGCCTTCTCAGGGTCTCGGATTTTCAGACCAGTAATCAGTTCTCATTGTTGCTCTTCTCTCGTGGCATGGAAAGTCATGAGAGACTGACGTCAGTGCGACGGTTCATCTGTAAGGGCACTGCATATGTCACTTCCAGGACGGCCAACAAGGAGACAAACAACCCGACCTACTGCGTGCAAGGATACTGCTCAAAAACATCTGGACCCCAGTATGACACCTGAGGATTATTCTATAGTGTATGTACTAACAACAAGAGAGTAAGGATAATCACAGGTCACTCCTATATCCCTAGTAATATATGCAAAAAACAACTAAAGAGTGACTGATCGGTGCTGTAGTAGAAAAGATTTTTTGAAAACGAGGCCACCAAAAGAAAATCACACCGTCAGTGACGAAGTGTTAACCACGAGGAAAAATAAAGAATGACTGGACAACATACAAAGAGAGAAAAACTTATTTTTAAGAAGAACCCTCACTCACCCTAGTGGTGACATGCTTCATCATAGGGTTCCCACTGGAGGAACCGAATGTCCCTCCAGTGTGCTTCAACGCCTGAATTACAGCGGAGCTGGTTGTTGTAGGATTTTTTTTTTTTTTTTTTTTTTAAGTTTGGTGATATGTGAAAGTGATTAGTGAAGTTAAAAAATATTAGCTGTACCAGAACCAATTTTATTCAGTGGTCAGCTAATATTGTTAAAAACAATGTGTTGGATACTGGTCAGGGTAATATTATTAACCACTTGTATCCTTATAGAATCTCGGTCGACATGTTTCAGCTGTCCAAAAGTATTCACGCAGCTTTCTTCAGGACCAAAAAAGTGAATATCCCCGGTGGTCCACGCTCGCTAAGGCGCGTCCATCCCCGGTGGATATGAAGTGTGAAAAAAAGATATATATAAAATACCGGAATTTTCTGTCTGGTATCCTAATTTTTCAGGGGCCAAAATAGCACGATCCTAAGCGACTCGCCGTCATTAACCTACTCGGGTCACTGCCGCCGCCCGGAAGGAGTTTACCTTCCGGGCGGCGGCAGTGATCCGAGTAGGTTAATGGCGGCGAGTCGCTACGAGTAAAAAACCGTAGCGTGAAGAGTACCCCTACCGTCAAGCCCACGATGACAGCACCTTAGGATCGTGCTATTTTGGCCCCTGAAAAATTAGGATACCAGACGGAAAATTCCGGTATTTTATATAAATCTTTTTTTCACACTTCATATCCACCGGGGATGGACGCGCCTTAGCGAGCGTGGACCACCGGGGATATTCACTTTTTTGGTCCTGAAGAAAGCTGCGTGAATACTTTTGGACAGCTGAAACATGTCGACCGAGATTCTATAAGGATACACGTGGTTAATAATATTACCCTGACCAGTATCCAACACATTGTTTTTAACAATATTAGGTGACCACTGAATAAAATTGGTTCTGGTACAGCTAATATTTTTTAACTTCACTAATCACTTTCACATAACACCAAACTTTAAAAAAAAAAAAAAAAATCCTACAACAACCAGCTCCGCTGTAATTCAGGCGTTGAAGCACACTGGAGGGACATTCGGTTCCTCCAGTGGGAACCCTATGATGAAGCATGTCACCACTAGGGTGAGTGAGGGTTCTTCTTAAAAATAAGTTTTTCTCTCTTTGTATGTTGTCCAGTCATTCTTTATTTTTCTTGTGATTATTCTATAGTAAATAATCTGTTGCTAGATAGACTTTACCAGACAAGGCATTACAAAGGTAAGTAACTTATTTGTCTCTTCCATCTGAAGCATTCAATCAACTGGCCTCCTGTAGGTCAAAATAAATCTAGACATCATATTCTGGGGGAAATTCATCTCCATCTTCACCAAAAGCTGGGTGACTTTAGCCAGTGTCCTATCCCAAAGTTGTTGGAGCGTTGAGGGCTGCTCCTAAGTACAGGTGCCATTTTGTCAGTCAGAAGGAACTGGGGTTGGTCACCCCGGGACTGTTCCTGGGTGGGACCTCGCCAGAGACGGAATCTGTTTAGAGTCAGACAGGAAAATAGGATTGGCGGCATCAGGGCCGGTGTCAACATGGCAGGTACTAGAATGGATAGTGGTGCCTGATGCAAAGTCTGTCCTGGAGTCAGAGCTGAACATGAAATGAGTTCAGAAGTTCAGACAGTGTTAAGGATGGATTTAGCAGCGGTAACCAGACTAGAGGCTTTTGTCGATCCATGGGGCCTGAAGGCACACCAGAGGGGGCCGACAGACTGCGAAAGATTCACAAATGGACTTCCTTGAACCTATCAATAGGTCGCAACATCAACCGCCACAGAAATTCGGGGTGCATTGACATCAGCTGCAGAATCTGCTCCTCTGTGGTTAAATAGGAGCGAGACTAAGGAGCTGCTTGACTGTCCATATAACTTCTCAGAAGAAGACTGGTGAGGCTGGGACAAGCCCCACTTTGACTTCTTGTTTCTTCTTAAACGTTGACTTACCCGAGGACTTGGACCATGAGGAAGACCTGTTGCTGGAGCAGTGCCAAGAGAGGGAACAAGTCACCACTTTCGACTTCAAGCAGGACGTATGCTACTTTCTGCAGTGTTCTGCACTGTACAGCTTGGCTTTGCGATCTACAGTTCACCTTCAGATGCATAAAGGTACATATCTCACATGACTTGGAGTCTTGGCTTGAATCAAAACACCACAGGTACAACTTGTGGGGATCTGGCATTGTCATCTGATTGAGACCATGCTCACAAGATTTGAACCCCGTAGTTTTAGGGTGAGTCATGTTCCCTTGTGCAATGGAAAAAAATTGGAAAAAAAACCTTGCCAACTGGGCAGGAGGTTGCTTGTTCTCCTACATCGCGCTCAAAACGCGGAACAGCCTCCCACAACACATTAGAGCCACCTTCTCACTTCTGGAGTTCTGCAAAAAAGCTGAAGGAGTGGCCCTGCGAATAACTCAACGGGGACCACCAGCCCACCCACATGCTTAGGTGCCTGGATACCCTCATGGGTATTAAATGTGCTACACAATTGGACATAACAAACGAGAAAAAAGTTAGGACCTAGCTCTGGAGCTATGTACGAAGGTGTGGAAAGAAAGGAACTGATGACCGTACGCTTGGGCAGCAATTATATGCGGCGTAAGTTAAGCAGTAATTTCTTAAGTGCAAATTGATTAACACTGAGCCACACACTGCCACCTACCAGTTGACAGGAGGCTATGCTGAAAAATCTTCCGGAACCAATCTAGTGCTTGGGAATATTCTAAAGATAAGGAATCTGCTATTAGAAGCAATCCATCAGAATCACAGAGCTTGTAGAGTAGTGATTTTGAAGCACATCACAAGCTACTCCAGTGCAGATCACTACCCATCACACATTTGCATCAGTGCATCAAGAGCACGCAACAAAAGGTTGTCTCTTGCTATTGCCTTAATCCTCTGTACATTATTCATGTTAGGACAGGAGGTGAGGCCGAAGATGCAGATGGCTAGGCACATGGGAATTAAATAGAGCAACAGCAAAGAAGATATGTGAATACATGGATGTCTGTGCATGTACCTCACCAATTTCTGCCACTCAAAGATGTTATGGGAGACAGTGCACAGTCCTCCTCTGTGTGAGGAACTGTGCTGCTCTCTCCAACATCACCAATCACGACAAATACAACAGTTCCCTGAACAGAAGGTGTGCTGTTTGTTGTTTTGGTGCCAGGACTCCTTATTGACGTGTGGTGCATACCCCTTGTGAATAGGGTGACCAACCGTCCGTAAATTTCACAGACAGTCCGTAATTTCGGCCGTCTGTCCGTTGTCCGTGAAGGATTCTTTAACGGACGCCATTTGTCCGTCATTTTAACAGGGCACCGGTTGCCTCACCCTAAAGCCGGCACAGCTTGCACCCACCTCCCTTCTTCACTCCAATGCTGCACCAAAGCTCCTCAGATACTCAGCAGCATTGGAGAGGCACAGCGGGATGGCCACCCTCACACCTCCAGCCCTTGATGACCTGTTAAGAGGTGCTTCGGAGGTGAATGAGAAGGAGGGGCTGCAGCTTCAGGAGCAGCAACATCTATTCACATGCAAACAGCCCTGAATGCATCATGTCTCTGCTATTTAGAGGGGGGCTCACACATTCCATTTCTACCCAGGGCCCCAAACATCCTAGACTCGGCCAGATTACACCCCTGATTACACCGAGGCAGCATGTGCTTCTCTTCACCGAGCTTAATTACGGTCACTAAATTGTAAGCAAACTTCGGTTCTTCAAACATGCAGTCTATAATGTAATACAATAAGGAAATGGCACAATCGCACCCACACTGATTAACAAAGTATGGAGGACAATCAGTTCAATCAGTTCTCTTAGAGTATCTCCTGTAAGTACTGTACATCACAGTGGGGGATGGCATTTTGGACAGAGAGCCGGTCTTCTCGTTGTCTTGTGCAGGAGGGGGCGAGGAGCCCAAGATGATACTAGAATACTGCATGCCCACCCCTGTGCCCACCCTGGTGGGTCCTGTTCCCTCTCCTGTGATGGCTCCTGCCCTCAGTGATGGCTCCTGTCCACCCCCCGCCTGTGATGGCTCCAGTCCACCCCCGCCTGTGATGGCTCTTGTCCCCCCCTGTGGTGGATCCTGTCTCCGCCCTGGGCGGCTTCTGTCCCAGTCCTGGAACGGCCCCTGCAGCGAGGGTAAAGTTCTTGATGGGCCTCTTCTCAAAAGGGCTCAGCTCAAAATTAATATGGAAAGGTGGGCGAGTAAGTAAGTGAAGGGATGGGTGAATGGCTGGATGAATTAGTGAAAGGGTGAATGGATGAATGAAAGATTGAATACATGGATAATGAGAGAGGATGGATGGATTGATGAGTGAGGGGAAGGATGGAGAGAAAATGTAAATAGCTGGATGTATGGGTGGAAGGGTAGCTGGATGATGGATGAGGGGGATGATGGATGAGGGGAAAGATGGATGAGGGGAAAGATGGATGAGGGGAAAGATGATGGATGAGGAGAAGGATGGATGGATGGAGGGGAAGGATGGATGGATGGAGGGGAAGGATGGATGGGTGAGGGGAAGGATGGATGGGTGAGGGGAAGGATGGATGGGTGAGGGGAAGGATGGATGGGTGAGGGGAAGGATGGATGAGGGGAAGGATGGATGGATGAAGGGAAGGATGGATGAGGGGAAAGAAGGATGGATGAGGGGAAAGAAAGAAGGATGGATGAGGGGAAAGAAAGAAGGATGGATGAGGGGAAAGAAAGAAGGATGGATGAGGGGAAAGAAAGAAGGATGGATGAGGGGAAGGATGGATGGATGAGGGGAAGGATGGATGGATGAGGGGAAGGATGGATGGATGAGGGGAAGGATGGATGGATGAGGGGAAGGATGGATGGATGAGGGGAAGGATGGATGAGGGGAAGGATGGATGGATGAGGGGAAGGATGGATGGATGAGGGGGTGGATGAGGGGAAAGATGGATGTAGGCGGGGAAGGATGGATGGGGGATGGATGGATGGAGAGGATGGATGGAGAGGATGGATGGATGGATGGATGGATGGATGGATGGATGGATGAGGGGAAGGATGGATGGATGATGAGGGGAAGGATGGATGGATGGATGATGAGGGGAAGGATGGATGGATGGATGATGAGGGGAAGGATGGATGGATGATGAGGGGAAGGATGGATGATGAGGGGAAGGATGGATTGATGATGAGGGGAAGGATGGATGGATGATGAGGGGAAGGGTGGATGGATGAGGGGAAGGGTGGATGGATGAGGGGAAGGGTGGATGGATGAGGGGATGGATGGCTGGATGAGGGGAAGGATGGAGGGGAAGGATGGATGGATGGGTGGGTGGGTGAAAGGATGGATGGATGAGGGGAAGGATGGATGATGAGGGGAAGGATAGATGGATGGATGATGAGGGGGAAGGATGGATGATGAGGGGGTGGGTGAAAGGATGGATGATGAGGGGAAGGGTAGATGGATGGATGATGAGGGGTGGGTGAAAGGATGGATGGATGATGAGGGAATGGATGGATGATGAGGGAATGGATGGATGATGAGGGGAAGGATGGATGATGAGGGGAAGGATGGATAATGAGGGGAAGGATGGATGATGAGGGGAAGGATGGATGATGAGGGGAAGGATGGATGGATGAGGGGAAGGATGGATGATGAGGGGAAGGATGGATAATGAGGGGAAGGATGGATGATGAGGGGAAGGATGGATGATGAGGGGAAGGATGGATGATGAGGGGAAGGATGGATGATGAGGGGAAGGATGGATGGATGAGGGGAAGGATGGATGATGAGGGGAAGGATGGATGGATGATGGGTGGGTAGAAGGATGGATGGATGATGAGGGAAAAGGATGGATGATGAGGGGAAGGATGGATGATGAGGGGAAGGATGGATGATGAGGGGAAGGACGGATGGATGATGAGGGGAAGGAAGGATGGATGATGAGGGGAAGGATGGATGGATGATGAGGGGAAGGATGGATGGATGATGAGGGGAAGGATGGATGGATGATGAGGGGATGGATGATGGGTGGGTGAAAGGATGGATGAGAGTGGGTGGGTGAAAGGATGGATGATTGATGAGTGGGTGGGTGAAAGGATGGATGGATAATGAGTGGGTGGGTGAAAGGATGGATGGATACTGAGTGGGTGGGTGAAAGGATGGATAGATGAGTGGATGGTGGGTGGGTGAAAGGATGGATCAGTGAATTGGATGGTGGGTGGGTGAAAGGATGGATCAGTGTATTGGATGGTGGGTGGGTGAAAGGATGGATGGGTGGATGGTGGGTGGATGGTTGGGTGTATGATGGGTGGGTAGGTGGATGAGTGAAATGATGGATGGATTGATAAGTGCAAGGGTGAATGACTGGACATATGAGTGAAAGGGTGGATGTAAGGATGGATGAGTGAGTGAAAGGGAGGGTAGATGGACAAAAGGATGAATAGATGTGTGAAGGAGTGAAATGATAGATGGATGAATGATAGGGTCAAATGATGGATTCATGAGTGGATGAGTAGATGGATGGGTGGGTGGGTGGATGGATGGATTGATGGAAGGAAGGCTAAGTGAAAGGGTCAATGGAGAGAGAAAGTGAGGATGGATGGATGACTAAAAGAGAGGATGGGTGGAAGGATTAGTAAGTGAAAGGATGGCTGGATTGGTGAAAGGGTAAATTGCTGAATGGATGAGTGAATGGATGGGATGAAGAGTGGATGGATAAGTGTACAGATGGATAGGGTGAAAGGGTGGATGGATAATGGAGGATGAGTGAAAGGATGGATGAGGGGATGGATGAAGCGATGGATGAGTGAAATGATAGATGGAAGGATACATGATGGATAGGTTTGCAAATGGTTGAATATGTTTGGAAATGGCTGGGCTTACTTATATACTATTGCGCGACCTCTGATGTGTCTGTAAAACGTACCTATTGTCCTGAATTTTGACCTCCTGTCCTGAATTTGTGTCCTGAATTTTGACCCTTTGTCCTGAATTTTTACACTCAGCGTCCTGAATTTGCACCAATGCCAGTTGGTCACCCTACTTGTGGAAGGAGACTCAGACGTAATGAGACAAACCTCAACTCATGATCGAAGACACGACACCACAGAAAAAAAGGACTGTCCTGCTGGCTGGTCCAAAATGTGAATCACTTTCAATAAAGCAGTGGTTTAAAGGGGGCCAACCGAAGTTCCCTACCCATTGATTGTTTTGGTAGATTTTTTTTTTTGACCTGGGATCTGGCATTCAACTGAAACAGTCTTTACGAGATATAAAACACACATGTATTCTTAGGAATAAGGACATTCACCATCACATTTCAGATGCGTTGTTTTCATTACATATGGTTTACAAATTGCTACGTTTCAAATAAGTAGTTTACAAAAAATTATGAAGACCATATTCTATTCCGAGGTTAAAGTATTGCATAATTTACGAAAAAATAAATAACAGCATTCCAAGTAAAGAATTTATCAGATTATAAAAAAAGAGCACATTTCAAACGAATTAAAGAATGCTGTATACATCTTCATTTAGACCCACTGAAACCCCATTGCAGGCAATATTTTTTCACCAAACACAAATATTAAACCTTTCCAACTATGTCTTCCTGAGTGAAAGTAAAACTTGATGTTGCATTTATCTGCAATTTAAAAGACGGTTAACTAGGAACACCCTTTCTGTAACATTTTACCAATAACTCAATTTCCTTCGAATGCCTGTGTTTTTTTATATTATTGTGCATACACACATTAACACAGTAGTACATTCTATGAAAGTATTTGGGTATGCATACACAATATATCTACACAGTATAAAACAGCGGCTTGTCTAATTTAACTTCGCACATTATTGATCTGGATAATGAGGTCACCGGTGAGCATTTTACATATTATACAGTATATATAATCACACCGCAACACTGACCATGTAGAAAGGAATACACTGTTATCTTTGCTTATTTCGGTACACAAAACACTAGATATGAAACCTATTGCATCCCTTGGTATAACAATGGTTGTAAAAATAAATAAACTTTTTTTGCTCAAAGAAACTGTCCTCTAAAATGGACCACATATGATGCAGCATTGTGTAACGAGGAAACCTGAAACCGTAAATGTCATTGCAATGAACGGATTGTACAAGTCAATGACATTAAAAGCGTAGCATCAACATTCAGCTGTGTCAAGAAAAAGCAGCTTATGTTTATGAGTACTTTTCCTTAAAAATAATTCTAACAATGCACTGACTAGAGGGATAACCTAACCCATAAACAAAACGCTTTACTCTAGATATTTTTCAGGTTCCTAAAATGCGTCTACAGTTTTCAAAATACTACAAAATGTGTTTACTCAAGGTACGTGAAATCAAAAACTTTAAATATTCTTTTGAGGAATATAAGTGCATTAATGCCCTAATTTCCTCCAAATTCTTTAGGAAGGAATATGTAACAGAAGCGCCAGAACGAGGCAGTGTGTTTATCAGCAATGCTGTGGATTCTATTTAAACTTCCCTGTGCGCACGCAGCACCTTATGAGGGGAACAACTGGAGAAATAGGTTGTCCCAAACGAGGCGGCACACTTCCACGATCATGATGAGAATTTAAAAAAACACAGGTGCAGCTCAGGCGTCGTTCAGGAGAAAAATAGGTGTTCTGTCTGAGCGAACAATATAGAAAAATCGGCACTTGTAAGAAAACGTACACATTAATAAATAAGCCTCGGATAAACAAAGATATACATGTTACGACTACAGAAATGGCAAATAACATCTGTTCTTCTCTTCGAACGGCATTGTTGGCTGCGGTAAAGCAGATTTCACTGAAGATCACACAGTGAGGGCACCAACAGTATGCAAGGTGTAGCTATTATACATGGATATATAAATAAAGCAGCCTTGAGAAAACGCAACATTGCACTGGGGTGATCCGTTCCGCCTCGACTTCTTAAGTGCCTTCTTTTGGTTTGAAAAACAGAAATACACAAATTACTGTTCACGACATCTTTAAAGGCTGCCATGGCTTTCTTCTCGTTCAGAAAAAAACTAAATGTACATGTCAACTGTCAATGAGTCAAACTAAGCCAGAATCTTTGGCCATACTGTAGAAAATTCCCTTAGACTGTATTAGGTTGGCTGGAGAATCAAACTCCACAATTTGACCTTTGTCCAAGACGATAACCCTAGGAAGAAAAGAAAATAATGACAGCATTAACATCATTTTACTTTCACACATCTTGATGAATGACGACTCTAAATGCTTGAGATGTGTGCCACATCAAGTTTCCACATTTATAATACCTGCAGCATCAAGGGCGAGGGACTACGAAGGCTTGCTTCCTCGTAAACTCAGTTTAACCGGGTAAGTGAACGCTGCAAAAACTACTTTGGTACTCAAGGCGAGGAGAGTTTAGGCACATTTGTCAATAACAATATAGTACAATAAGTTATTATTTTACATGTATGTAAAAAAAGGTCTTTAAGCCTATTCTTCCTGTGACAGGTATTTGGGGTGTTTTCGGTACACTAACTAGTCGGAGAGAAAAATATTAAGAAATGCATATGAATTTTCAGTATAAACAATGTGTCAAGAAATGCAATAATGGCGGTAGACCCTCATTTTATGGCGACACTGTTATAACCGCATAAACAGACTACCGCAGTTTCAGCTTCTACATTGCCTCAGTGTTTTTCAGGACTACATTTAAATAGTAACCCTACTGAGAACGGTCAATGGAGTTCAGTGGTAGGCAAACACAAAAAGGAAAATTAAAAAATTCAAGATCAAGTTACTTTGGTAACACCTTTCCTTGTGGATACTCACTCTAACCGCAGGTTCCTCACCTTTAGAATATCCCCTGGTGCCAGACTGAACCCAGAAGACAAACAGCATTGCTTCCATGCAACCAGCAGGTGACAGCATGCAGCTCCACGCTGACTTTATAACGCCACAAAAGTGACAATGGAGCCACATATAAGGCCCACGCATGCACACAGACATTAGTTTCTTTCTTGACACTGGTCCGCACCCTCTGAACCCAAAAAACTATTACCTGTATCAGTGTGCAGTTCCCTAATTTTTGACATTTTTTGGAAGAGTGATAGTGGTGAGTTTGTGGTAAGATAGAGTATCCACCATAACAATTATGTTACTTACCCCGTAAGCATCTGTTCTTGGCATGTAGTGCTGTAGATTCACATGCTGTGTGTAGAAAGCTGACTCTGTATATACTATACCAAAGCAAGGTATCCCCATTAGATCCCCAGAAGTATAGCAGAGGCTAAATTAGATAATCAACAACAGCTCTATTTGTGGTAGTGTGGTCGAGCAGTTAGGCTTATCAGAGAGAGTGTTAAGCATGTATTGTACTGTATTTACTTAGGCAAGAATTGATGGCACACACTCAGACTGAATTCAGACCAATTAGGTAAGTATAATAAAGGTATACTTATGTTTGATTTCTAAAAACAAGCTGAATTTGGCACAGATAGGTAAACTATACTTTTAAATGCAAGGCTGTACAGAGAAATGCAATTGTAGATGTAAATGGAATCCTTACAGGTTAGTATGTGTTTCTAAACAGTTCAGAATACATTGAAATTACGTTGGATTCATTTTAGCGTTACTTTTCAGTTACATCCACTATTCGGGGTGATATACCTAGATATTACACCGTGGGTACTACAATTCAAAGGTAAGTAAGCAATTTACTTTTCAAAGCACAGTTACTTTTGTTCCATACAAATAGCAGGTCATCTCAGAAAATGTCAGAGGAAAAACCACAACATGGGCTCCAATGGAGAAAAAGAATGTTATCGGTTTTCAGGTAAGTCAACAATTTGCAATGCTGGGTGTCTTGGGTTAGAACCAAGGTTCCCCAAGGTTCAAGGACGCACTCAAGTTGCACCACCAGCAGCACTCAGGTTGAGGCTGCTGGCGTCAGGTAGAAGGTCAAGGCAGTTCGGGGGTCACCAGATCCCAGGTCAGGATGGCGGGGGAGACCTTCTTGTGGTGTTAGGCCACTCTAACTCCGGGCGTGGGCGTCAGGTCAAGAGTGGTGCAGAGCCACAGAGCCAGCTGGACCTGGGGTCTCTGTTGAAGTCTTCGGTTGAGATAATCCAGTGCTCACGGGAGACATTTTTGTTTAGTGAAGGCAGGGCAAGTCCTCCGGGTTCTGGACCACTGCTGGCTGCTGGACACGCCGGGGTCTCGCTGTCAAAATCGGGGCAGGGGCCTAAGCAATGGTTGTCCTCTTCTTCCTCATTTAGCACAGCACTCTGGTCCTTCTTGAATCTGTGGAAGCAAGGTTCAGTGTCGCCCCTAAATACTCAATTTATGGGTGTTACAGGGGTGTGCAGCTTGGGAGCAATAGGTCCCCTCCTTGGGGTGAGTACACCCCCTATTATACGGCCTTCTAATTGGCTGGTTCCTATCATCTTCAAAATCGAGGAGACTAAGATGTGTGCTTCACCTCACCTACCTCACCTGAGGGGTGGGGTTGGCAAAGGTGGGTACACCTCTCTCCCTAACATGGCATTACCACTGATTCTCCCATCCAAAGTGGGGGTCAAAACCGGTGGGAGCCAGTTGTTGGGAGTGTCAAAAGGCAGAGACAGCTAAAAAAGGTGGCTTCCTCTTCGAGGACCCAGCCCATCCTGAGGAAGGAGGCATGACACCTCTGCCCAGGATGGGTGTTTGTTTCTGAACCCAGAGAGTGGAGGCCCTCTACCCAGGGGTCCATAAACCTGTCTGGTGGTGGCAAATGGCAGGCAGCCATTCAAGAACCACACCAGGCCTGGTTGTTTTTAAGAGGGCACCTCTATCTAAGATACCCTCGGAGTGCATTTTACATTATATTCCACGCTGGCATAAGTGTGGGTTTAATGTGCTGAGAAGTTTACTGCCAAACTTCCCAATTGTCAGTAAAGCCATTATAGAGCTGTGGAGTTCATAATGACCAACTCCCAGACCATATACTCTTTATGGCTATACTGCACTTAAAAGGCCTAAGAATAGACTTGGACATTGTAGGGGTACAGTGCTCATGCAACTGAACCCCCACCTGTGGTCTAGTGCAGCCTGCTGGAAGGGTGACTTACCTAGGCCACAGGCAGTGGGTTGCAGGCATGGCACACAGTGATGTGTGCCATGTCGACTCTTCACTTTTCTCTACACCAAAACACGCAGCCTGCATTGGCACTGTGGGGTATTACGTTGCAGGGTCTCTATGGGTGGCACAATAGGTGCTGCAGCATTCCTTGGTCACAGTGCCTTAGGTACCCATGGTACTTTTTTTATAAGGGTCTTACCTTTGGCCAGAGATGTGCCAATTGTGGCTACAAATGAACAGTTTTGGAAAGAACACAGGTGCTGGGCCTGCTTAGTAGGATCCCAGCACACATTCAGGCAAGTTGGCATTAGGTATCTGGCAAAAAGTTAGAGGTCAACCATCCAAAAAGGGACACTTTCCTACACTGTGCATAAGTCCGCCATCTAGTGTTGGGCTCGATGATTACAAGTTTTTTTTGTATGAAGTTTGGGATGACGTCGCGGGACCTACATAGATTCCGCCCATGCTCGCTGACGTCAGTTCTTAACACGACTTTCCACGCCAGAAGCACAGAGCCATGAAAGACCCTGACCACTGGTGCGTCAAAACTAGGGACCTTTAAGGAAGTCCCCATCGCTAGAAATCTGTTCGCAGTGAGGTGGAGGATGGGTAGGGCGGTAAGGAATCTACAACTAACATGTCTCTTCCAGACACATTGTTAGTGAAGGCAAGTAGTTTGTTCATCTGATAGAGAAAGTGGTTGTAAATTCCTTACTTTAGAATAGATACCCCATGTAGGAGGCTGGCTTAGTATATGGTGACACTTATTTAAGTGAAGCACCCTGCACTAATCCAGACATCCCTTATGGTGATTTCAGTGATCGTAGACAACCTTGGAAAGCTCTCTAAGAGGTAGCTGTGGAGAGCAGCCTTCAGGCTTAGTCCAGAATGAGTGAATAGCACTTTTACCAGTATTAAACATATAGTGTAGGTTAAACGAAAAAGAACCACACAGTGTAGTTATAAAAATAGCTATTTATTATAAACACTCACTAACACATTGGTAGATCTCCTACCCGGAGATATAAACACAATCCACACTATATTTCACAAGGTGAACAGGTAAGTAGCACAAATACACAGTGGTATCCAGGGGGAGACCAAACCATATACCAATAAAGTGGAATGCGAACTGCGACCAAAGTCAAGACTGGACCCAGAATACTTAGAAGAGCCGGGGACCCAAGGAACCACCCAAGGCAAGCACCCAGGAAGCCCACGGAGACTGTGTGCAGAGTGGAAACACAGTTGTGTACTCAATACAAGTCAATGGGGAGTCTTGTTGCAGTTTTAAAGAAGGACCCTTCAGAGGACCCTGAAGAAACCCCTTGGAAGATGGAAGGTTTGAATGTCACCCCACTCATGAATACCCCAGGAAACAGGATACTTACACCAGTGAAGCCAGGTGCATAGGTGCGAAATGACGTCAGAAACCGACAGACCACAATGGAGGACTTCAGTGAAGATGCCACTAGCGAAGAAGGTGAAGGAGTCCGGTGGAATAAAAGGGTGAATTCTGGGAGAGGAGTACCTGCAAGCAAATGGGACAGTCTATGCCACTCAGGAGAGGTCAGTAGGCATGGAAGACCAATGACCACAGAAGATGCAGGAGAGTTGACGGTGACCTTGTCACTGCACCTGTGAGGACCAGGCGATGCTGTGGAAGACCATGAGCCGATAACGAGTAGTCCCACAGGAGTCGAGAGCCAGGGGGGTCGGTGTCCGGTGGGACCACCAACAAGCCTTGACAGCAGCAACAGACGTGGAAAAAGAAGAAGGTGCAGTGTCAGGACCAGCAAGGTCAAAGGGACATACCAAGTGCAGTAGAGTCAGAGCAGACCCCGAGCAAGGAGGGGAGCCATCTGTAGCCAAGGAAAACCCTCAAAAGAACCCACAGGCTGAAGGCATAGGAGTCACAAGAGGACCTCGAGCAGCTCAACAATGATGTAGGCCCACGGTGCAGAGGACGCGGTGAGGACGAAGAACTTGGTAGAAAGAGATGCTGGAGCCCGAGGATCTTTGGAGAAGAGTGTCAATAAGCCTTGGCAACGGCAGGTAGACACGGTGCACAGGGGTGCTGTTCCAGCGAGTACGACAAGTGATACCGGCCTCAAACTCTGTGAGAAGACAGTGCAGTCCCCGAGGGAGTTACAGAACCACCACCTGTTTTGCTGGGCCATGCGATGTCCGGAGGACGTCGGAAGAAGCAGATCGGTCAACTTAATTGTGGTGCCTGCAGATGCTGGTGAGTGACTCCACTCCAAGGGAGATTCCTTTGGGTGCCTTTGATGCCCACAGCCCTAGAGAAGAACCTGGAGGGAGCACAGGCACAGATGGCGCAGAAGATCGGCAGGACAACGAGACCAGGAGCAGCAGGAGTTTTCCAGATGCAATCTCAGTTCCCAAAGGGAAGTCCAACAAAGATCAAAGTTCCTGACAGTTGAAGATTAAGTGGTTTTGGATCTAATCTTGTACCAGAATTGACTCCTGGCTTTGTAGGGGGTCTCCTGCTCATGCAGGGCACCCTCATAGCCAAGCACCCTGCCTTCAAATGAAAGGCCTACCTGAGGGTGACTTATAGGTTTAAGTATAGTGACCTCAGATATGAGGAAACTTATATCTGGAGGGAGTGGTGCTAGCACCAGCTCACAGAGGCCGCAATGGAAGGCCTGTAGTCACAGTTTGAGTGGTCTTTCATGGGTGGCATAATACATGATGCAGCCCATGGAGTCCCCTGGTGTACCTATGCACTGGGTACCTCAGTAACATATACTAGGGTTTAGAAGAGTACACCAGCAGCCAATTAGGAAGGCACTAAAGTACTTACCATAGCGGAATTTAGAGAGACAGCACAGTGACTTGGGTCCTGATTAGGAGAATCCCAGTGAGACTCGTCAGAAAACAGAATGACCCCAGCAAAAAGTGGGTGTGACCATGAAAGCAGATTCTACTTTCCTACACCTCAGCAATACCATTCCAGGAGGAGGGTCTGAAAACCAAAATCACACCAGAAAATCCTGGATGACCGAACGGGAAAAGTATCGATCTCTCCAGACTTGGCTGTCTAGGCAGTAGTGTCTGGTTAACGTGTGCAAGGATGTCCACGTTGCTGCCTGATAGCTGTGCGATCAAGACAAAAAAATGCAAGTTTTGGGTCCAGACGGTGGAGTCTCTCCTACCCCTTGGAAGGATGCAGGGTGGATAAAAGGTGGGCAGAGTGTTAGATTGTCCCACATGAAAAGGGGCGATGACCTTAGGAAGGAATAACATCTTGGCCCGAAGCACCACTTTATCCGGATAGACAAATAGAAAAGGAGGCTTAGGAGACAAAGCATACAGCTCGCTCACCCTTCAAGATATCTTAAGCGTGCCCAAGGCGGAACCCTGGTTGGCCAAAGAACGTATATACAAGTGAATCTCTGAAGGAGGAGCCGAAAGGGGATCAACAATCTTTGTTGTGCATCATGGCACAAATTAGTTCCATCTACAGGGAAATACAGTTTTCATGAAGGGAGACCTGGCTGCCAAGGTATCACGGACTTTGGGTGGAAGGTTGAAAGCTGTCAAACACCGCTGCTCAATTCCCACGCAAGGAGGTGGAGACTGGATATGTTCGGGTGAAGAACCCTCTCATGCTGCTGTGATAGAAGATCCTCACGAAGGGGCAGTCTGATCGGAGGATCAATGGCCATGCTCAGAAGGTCAGGGTACCAGATTCTTCATGCCCAGTCTGGAGCTACAAGAATGACTTGAGCCCGGTCGCGCTTGATCTTCTTGAGCACTCCAGGCATAAGTGGTACAGGCAAAAAGGCGTACAGGAGGCTGAAGCTCCACTCGCGATGAAGAGTTGCGGAGCGAGTGCCACCTTGCGAACTCCAACGTGCAAAACTGCTGACATTGTGAGTTCTCTTAGGAGGCGAACAGATCTAACTAAGGCTCCCCCCACCGCTGAAATAGACCTTGCACCACCTCCGGATGGAGACGCAATTCATGATCAACTAGGCACTGATGGCTGAGATTGTCTGCCCCGGCCAGATGTTCGACCACCAGGAACGTACTAAAGTACTTACCATAGCCCAATTTTGAGAGGGAGCACAGTGACTGGGGTCCTGATTAGGAGGATCCCAATCAATCTAGTCAGAAAACAGAACAACGCTAGCAAAAAGTGGGTGTGATCATGAAAGCAGATCCTACTTTCCTACACCCCAGCGATACCATCCCCGGAGGAGGGTCTGCAAACCAAAATCATACCAGAAAATCCTTGATGACCGAACGGGCAAAGTACCGATACCTCCAGACTTGGCTGTCCAGGCAGTAGTGTCTGGTTAACGTGTGCAAGGATGTCCACGCTGCTGCCGGTCAGCTGTCAAGGACTGGGACTCCATGTGTTAATGCCGTGGTTGCTGCCGTTACCCTGGTGGAATGAGCATCCAGCCCCACAGGTGGGTCCTTCGCTGAAGCATAGCATATTTTGATGCAAAGTGCAACCCATCGGGAGATGGTCTGTTTTTGAACCGCTTGTTCTTGGCACCCAAATAGCCAACAAAGGGATCTCTCTTTCTCCTTGGAGGGATGCGGGATGGATAAAAGTGGAGCAGAGCGATACTGTCCCACATGAAACGGCGTGACCACCTTAGGAAGGAATGAAGTCTTGGTCCGAAGCACCACTTTATCCACATAGAAAAGGAGGATTAGAAGACAAAGCCTACAGCTCGCTCACCCAGCAAGATAGAGACGCCATTTGTGATCAACTAGGCACTGATGGCTGAGATTGTCTGCCCTGGGATTCAGGGAGCCCGCCAGGTGTTGAACCACCAGGATCATGTCCTGATGTTACAGCCATGTCAAGAGGCGTAGAGCCTCGTGACAAAGGGTCCAAAAATCCACCGCCTTGTTTGCTGCAGTACCACATGGCGGTTGTGTTGTTGGTGAAAACCTGCACCACTTTTCACCTGTGAGGGGGAAGGAATGCTTTCAGTGCCAGTCTGATTGCCCAGAGTTCCAAAAGGCTGATATGGAGATGGGACTATGTCAGAAACAAGATGCCTCTGATGTCCACCTCTCCCAGGTGGCACGCCCCATCCCAGAAGTGACACCGTTAGTTCGGGTTGGGAAAGGGAGAGGGATCTACCTCTGAATCAATCTTGGTTCGTTAACCACCACTGCAGTTGATGCACACTTCCCTTCAAGATCTGGACGTAGTTTGAAAGACTCCCCTAATGCTGCGCCCACTGGAACTTCAGGTCCCACTGCAGAGCCAGAATATGCCATCCGGCATGTTCCATCAGCAAGATGCAGGAGGCTATGAGGCCCAGCATACTCAAAGTCATTCTCACCGAAAGTTGGGCTGGAGGCTGAAACATCGGTATCATAGCCCGAATATCCTGGACTCCTGGCTCGGGAGGATAGGCCCAAAACTGCACTGTGTCCAGAACCAACCTGATGTAAGGTTGGCCACCGAAGTCATCAGATCAGAGGCCAACAAAGTCATCTGCGGCGTACCACAAGGATCATCACTCAGTCCCACCCTCTTCAACGTATACATGAGTCCCCTCGCATCCATCGCGCGCCAACACAACCTCAACATCATCTCCTACGCAGACGACACCCAGCTGATCCTCTCCCTCACCAAAGACCCAAACACCGCCAAAACCAACTTACACGAAGGAATGAAAGAAGTAGCCGAGTGGATGAAGAACAGCCGTTTAAAACTGAACTCGGACAAAACGGAAGTCCTCATCTTAGGTTCATCCCCCCCTGCCTGGGACGACTCATGGTGGCCACCGGCCCTGGGAACCGCACCCATACCTACAGACCACGCACGTAACCTGGGCTTCATCCTGGACTCCTCCCTCTCGATGACCAGACAAGTCAACGCCGTCTCATCAACATGCTTCAACATCCTACGCATACTCAAAAAAATCTTCCGCTGAATCCCCACCGAAACAAGAAAGACGGTCACCCACGCACTGGTCACAAGCCGTCTGGACTACGGTAACACCCTTTACGCCGGAACCACAGCCAAACTACAGAAAAAACTCCAACGCATCCAAAACGCCTCAGCCAGACTCATACTAGACATCCCCCGCCAAGCTCACATTTCCGGTCACCTTAAAGACCTCCACTGGCTCCCCGTCAGCAAGAGAAGAACGTTCCGTCTCCTCACCCACGCACACAAAGCTCTCTACGACCCGAATGCCTCAACATGCGCCTGTCCTTCTACACCCCCACCCGCCAACTACGATCGTCCAATCTAGCCCTCGCCACAATTCCGCGCATCCATAGATCCACCATGGGGGGAAGATCCTTCTCCTACTTAGCGGCCAAGACCTGGAATTCTCTCCCCACCCACCTCCGCCTTACACAGAACCACCTCTCCTTCAGAAAACAACTAAAAACTTGGATATTCGATAAGTAAGTACCCCCCTCCCTCAAGCGCCTTGAGACCCTCTGGGTGAGTAGTGCGCTATACAAATGTTGAACTTGAACTTGAACTAAGGGAGAGTCTTGAGAGGGAGTTAGGTGTGACTGGCACGTTGATAGTGAAACCCCAGCGAATGCAGGAGGTACGCTGTAGTTTGGAAGTGGGAGACGACAGCCTGGGGCGAGCCCGCCTTCAACAGCCAGTCATCGAGTTAGGGGAAGACGGGAACCCCTGATCCGCACAGATAAGCTCCGACAACTGCCATCACTCGTGGCTCACCGTGAACGAAAGGTAATGTCTGTGGGCTTGCAGGACAGCGATATGAAAAGAAGTGTCCTGCAAGTCCAACGCCACCAGCCAGTCTCCTGGGTCGAGTGCAGACAGAACTAGGGCTTTCGTGAGCATTTTGAACTTCTCCTTTTAGAGAAGGAAGTTGAGGGCCCAGAGGTCTAGGATACAGGCCTTTGTCCTCCTTTGATTCCAGAAAGTAGCAGTAATAACAATCATGACCTACCTCTGGCACAGGGGCCCTCTCTATAGCTCCCTTGGTCAAGAGAGAAAACATTTCCTGGCAAAGAAGCACCAAATGATCATCCGTCATGAGATCACAAGAAGATGGCATGAAGGGAGGTGTAGTCTTGAATGGGTGTGGCTAGCCCCTTCTGATTATCTGCAGAACCCAACTGTCCGATGTGATGGATTGCCAGTGGAGGAGGTGATTACGGATCCTGCCTCCAACTGGCCGTTGATGGACCTGAAGCATCAGACTTGGAAGGTTTAGAGGCCACAGCAGGGGTAAAAGGGTTGACTGGCCTGCCCGCTGGCTCCCTGACCCACGAGGACGCGGAGTTCCACGTTCGCAGCGACGCAGTGGCTGGACAGTTTGCGTGACTCTGTGCCAAGGCTGGACAGGACACGGCTGGGCGCCCCTTACGTAACCACAAAAGGGACGAAGGAACTAAGATGGACGTGAGGTAGCCACAAGGCCCAAGGATCTGGCCGTAGCTCAGAAATCCTTGCAGAGCTCAAGCGCTGAGTCTGCTTTTTCGGCGAAAAGGAGAGTGCCATTAAAAGGCACTGGACATCCCCTGAGAAGCCAGAAGTCCTCAACCAGGCATATCGTCTAACAGCTACCGACGCAGCACTCATTCTGCCCAGTGAGTCAGTGGTATCCAGTCCACATCGTATGGTGAATTTGGCTGCGTCTCTCTGGTCTACCAGTGCTTGAGAGAGGACGGCCCGGGCCTAATCCAGGCACTGAGGCAGTACCTGTGCAACTGTATCCCAGATAGTATGGGAGTAGCAGGCCAAGAGGCATGCAACATCCACCAACCGCAATGCCAAGCTGAAGGAAGGGAACATTTTCTTCCCAAGATGGTCCACCTTCTTGGATTCCCTATCTGGGGGAGCAGAAGGGAATGCGCCTTTTGATGAAGAGGCTTAGACTACTGAGCTCTCAGGGGAGGGGTGGTCAGGAACACTGGGTCGTCCCGGAGTGCTTGGCGGGTAATCGTCCTATCCACAGGTGCCCCTGTGCTGGGCATGGGACAAGTGCCCAGAAGGATGTCCGTAAGGGCTTCATGGAACGGCAATAGGGGCTCTGAAAAAGCAGCCTCCGGCTGAAGCACCTCTGTCAGGAGGTTAGTCCTGATTACCACCGTAGGGAGCTTGAGGCTGGGGACCTCGGCTGCCTTCCTCACTGCCACAGCATAGAAAGCTTCCTCCTCCATAGCCATGGTAGAGGGAGAAAGCAGGCCAGTGTCAGGGGAGGTGTCAAGACCACTGGCATCACCCAGGACCATTCTCCAGTCGGGTTCGCCAAGCTGGTCAGTTAAAGGGTCCACAGGCCCCTCCCAATCCTCTTCCTGACCTTCTGCCCCAAAAGGAACGCCAGGAATAAACAAAGGAATTAAAGTCCCTTCCGGCGTCGTTTTCCACATCTGTTGCTGCTGCCAAGGCTTGTTGGTGCTCCCACCGGACACCGACCCCCCTGGCTCTCGCCTCCCAACGCGGGATAACTCGTGATCGGCTCATGGTCTTCCACAGCATCGCCTGGACCTCTCAGCTGCAGCGACAAGGTCATCGTCAACTCTCCTGCATCTTCTGTCAATGGTCCGGCTCCGTGTCCACTTTGGGGAGGAGGATGGGGTCGGCGCCGACCGGATGCATGGTCGACACCGGGAGCAGTGTTGTCATCGGGATCAACGTTGGGGAAGGATCTGGATCCAGGCATGGATCCATGGGACCCTCCGGGGCTGGAGCAGACGGCGTCAAAGTCCCAGGGCCCCTGACTGACTCCACACGGCAGAAAGGCACGCTAGTGGAACCGGGCTTCCCAAGTATGAAGTACAAGGCCGGCTTCCGTAAAGGGAGAGAGCCACAGAGCTGTCTCAGTAGTAGGTTCCGTAGATTCAGCTTCGATCGACGACGCTGGAGATACTGCGTCACATTGACCGACCGACGGGGAGAAGCTACAGAACACCTGTGCTTTTTCAAGTGTTTCCCTGACTTGCCCGAAGATCTCCCAGACTAACTGGAGTGTGTGGAATGTGGGCTCTGTGACTGTTCGAGACATGCCCCTCGAATGTGAGCAATGAAGAGCTGAGCGCCAGGCCTCCCCTAGCTTTCGGGAACGCTCACACAAGGCGGTCAGGTTCATGGCCTGGCACTCTGAGCTAGACTTCAGGTCATGGTTGCGCTCCAGACACCAAAGGCACATGAAGTGTGGATCCATCACGGACATAATCCGGTGCCAGGAACCGCAGGGCTTGAAGTCGGTCCTTCGCTGAGACATCCTCGACGCACCAGGAGTCTCGGACTCAAAAAAGACATCGACAAAAATTTGAAAAAAGTTGCCCAAAAGGTGGCTAGGGGTAGCTCTCTCTGAATCTGCACAAGGCTGGCGTGGAAAAGGAAAGGACCGACAGCGCGCATTAGCGCTGTCTATGTAGGTTCCACGACGTCATCCCAGCGCCCACGACTCAGATGATGGACACGGAGTCGACAGATGACACCTAACGACACGCAGGGGACTGCTGAAGAAAAAATCTCTGGATCCAGACCGACGCCTGGGGGAAAATTCTAAGTTAAGGAATCTACAACTAACTGTCTATCAGATGTATAGGCTAAACCGGTGTTTTGAAAATGCAACAAATAGGAGCTAATTGTTTGTACTTGTGCATTTTGAAGGTTGACTTTTTGCTGTTGGCAGTATAAAACTAAGCTTCCATTTGGCAGCATAACATTGTCTTATGGTAGATCTACAAGCTTGTTTAAGAATCTTTAGTAAAGTAGGATCTGTTTTCATGGTTACCCCCACTTTTTGCTGGTGTTAGTCTGTTTTCTGACTAGTCTGACTAGGATCTTGCTAGTCAGGACACCAGTTACTGAGCTCTTTCCCTATATCTGACTATGGTAAGTACTTTGATACCTTCCCAATTGGCTAATGGTGTACCCTTCGAAGTCCCTGGTATATGATCCTAAGGTACCCAGGGCATGGGTACACCAAGTCTCTCCCATGGGCTGCAGCATGTATTATGCCACCCATGGGAGACCACTCAAACTGCGACTACAGGCAAGCCATTTCAGCCTGCGTGAGCTGGTGCTAACACCACTCAGAACAGATATACATAAGTGTGAGGGTACCCTGCACGAGCAAGACACCCCCTACAAACCCCGGAGTTGATTCTCCAGGCTTTGAAAGTGTGGTAAGCCATTTAATACATATAGTGGACATCAAGTCAATTACGAGATGTCTAACTATATATTGGCTGCACTGAAACCGGTCATGTTTGGTATACAACATGTTGGAATCTTACTCCAACACCGATTCCATTGTTGGATGTATGATCAATGTACTGGGGGGCTCCCCTTGTATTCCCGGTACCAGCCTTCCAGAGTCTAACAGCAAACGAGTGCTGCTGCATACCCAAGACATGATTCTGCCCTCCTGCTGCTGAGCTTAGCTCGAGCAGGGGCAGATAGAACAATAGGTGTCCTGTCACAGGGAGGTGTGACCACCTTCCAGACAGGACTTAGTGTATTGGGCTAGGGTAGGGTCACTTGCCAGCACAACCAGACTGCTTTGAAGGGTACATTTGGTGCACTCCTTGCATACTCCAGTTGGACCCATCATGGAGCTGTTGACTCTCACTTTGGCGTTTAACTGGACAAAGGACATGGGAGTATCCTCCCCTCTGTCCAGCCCCTACTCTGGGAGGGATCCCTGAATCCTCCCAACTCTTTTCCTTGTGTACTTAAGGGCTTACCTTTGGGTGGCTCTTCAGATTCGCCGTGGGACAAGATTCATATCTGAAACCACATCAACTTCAACCGTCTGGGCACCTTGGCTTTCGTTGAACATGAGAATGCATCAAGGACGACTCAAGCTGCTCCTGGTCTTGTTGTCCTGTCAGTCTTCTGTGTGGTCTGTGCCTGTGCTTCATCCAGGTTAATCTACAGGCTGGTGGGCATCAAAGACAGCTAGAGGTATCTTCCTTGGAGAGAAGGAGTCATTTCCCTGCATCTGCAGGCACCGAAACGAAGCTGACCGGTCTTCTGCTCCTGAGGTCCCATGGACTCTGAAAGGCACAGCAACATGGGTGGTAGGTCTGGAACTCTCTCAAGGCCTGCACTGTCTTTTCAGCAAGTTGAGGCAAGTGTCCCTCATCGGAACGCTGGAACAGAACCCTTGTGCACTGCATCGACTTGCAATTGCCAAGGCTTGTTGACACTGTTCTCCAGCGATCTTCTGGCTACAACAAGCCTTAGCCTCCAGCATTTCTTACTGCCAAGATCTTTACCCCATCCTCTGCACTGTGGGCCTGCGTCTGTAGTGAGCTGCTTGAGGTCCACTTCAGAGTCCTGTGCCTTCGGCCTGTGGGTCCTCTTGAAGATCTTCTTTGGCTTCAGGCTCTCCCCTGCTTGCTCGGGCCTGCTCGGACTCACCTGGCTGGTCGCAACGCTGCACCCTTTTAGTTTTTCATGTCAGTTGCTGCTGCCAAGACTTATTGGGGCTCCCGCAGGACACCGATCCACATGGGGGGTGGGGGTCGGGTGGGACAGCTCGTGAACAGCTGCTGATCTTCCACAGCATCGTCTGGTCCTCACAGCTGCAGTGACAAGGTCTCTTTCATCACTCCTGCATTATCTGTCATCGGTGGTCATTTGTCTTCCGTGCCTCCTGGTCACTCCTGAGTGGCAAAAACTGTCCCCTCTCCTTACAGGTTCTTCACTTCAAGAGTCCACCCCTGGATTCCTGCACCTTCTTCACCAGCCACATCTTTACTAAAGTCCTCCATTGTGGTCTCCGGCAGTTTCCGACATACCTTTGCACCTATCTTCCCCTGGTGTAGGTATCCTGATTCCTGGGGTATCCACGGGTGGGGTGACCCTCCAACCTTCCATCTTCCACAGAGATTCTTCAGGGCCAATGGGAAGAGTCCTTAAAAAATGCAACCGTGAAGTTCCAGTTGACTTGCATTCATTGTGAGGCTGTGTTTCCACTCTGCACACAGCTTCCTTGCGGTTCCTGGGTACTTATCTTTGGTGGGTCCTTGGGTCCCGGGCTTTTCTGATCCAAGTCTCAACATAAGTTGCAGTTCACATTCTACTTAATTAGTATATGGTTTGGGCTGCTTCTGGAGACCAATGTGTATTTGTGCTCACTTACCGGTTTGCTTTTGAAATATTGTGTGTATTGTGTTGATATCTTCGGGTAGGAGCTATACCAATGTGTTAGTGTGTATAATACATATAACTATTTTTATAACTACACTGTATAGTTCATTTTCGTTTAACTTACACCATATGATTAAAACAAGCTGCTTAACACTCCTACTGGAGCAGAGGAGTGTTTCTTATCTGGGAGGCTTGCAAATGTCTTCTCTGTACCCCGGTTTTGCAAGGTATTGTGAGCAGAAACTGCAATAGGGTTCTGTTTCTGTACAAATGTAAATTTGTTCTCGATGGAATAAGATGCATCAAGTAAAGTTGATGTGGGAGAGGGGAGGGAAGCTTGGAAAGAATGTCTGCCCACCCTAGTGAAATTACCAGCAAACTCTTGCGCCCTTGCGTTCGGCTGGTTATTTCAATCAAATCAATTTTGAAAAGGGCCTGTGGCTCTCCAGACCTGTGCCCTTCCTGCCTCTCACATACGTGCCTGCCATGGACTTTTCTTTTACGAATCAGCAATGTGTTGTCTTCAGTTGGACCAACTAATCCGGACCCGGTCTACACTATAGCTCCCAGAATACATCATGTAGTTAATTAATGTGAGCTGATAGCGCTGGTCACACCGGGTCACCTGGCAAGAAATATTGAAATGTTTCTTGTTAAGGCCTGAATATAGTATTTCGAGTTATTCAGCCTCAGCGTATTGTGAGGTGCACTTGCCATCAGAGTGTGTGTGTTAATTAGCAAATTCCTTTTTGGCAGTGCACGATCAGGTATCTGCCTACAGCCAGTGGGTGCCAGTTGTACAGTGTCACATTACAACACATTTTTAATAACTGTGCTAAGGTGACACAAGTCAGACCTCCATTGCCCCGGTGCAGGAAGAGAGTGCAAGTCATGATCTACTGTTACACTGACTTGCTATGCCATGAAAATGTGCTTTTGCTGGCGCAGTCACACTGCTCAAATGGGTGCAATTTCAGATATTTAGGTTTCCCTCATCTTCACTGTTTAATTTTGCTCGTGAGAAAGTATCAATCAGTCATTGAATGCCACTCACAATTACAGTGAAATTATGAAAATGTCACATAGCAATCTGTAACCTTGGCACCTATGCAGAGCAAGGTAATTTCAAGAAAATTTAAATGGGGCACGACGTGCCCATACTTCTGTAGTGTAAAAAAGATCTCGGGGGGTTTCAGCAAGGCCCGTAGGAACAGAGCCAGGGAGAAAAACCCTGTGTGCCCAATTATACACAAAAAAACCTGGAGCACGGCACCTTCTGCTGTTCAAATAGATTTTCATTTTTACATTACACAAACTCTTCTATCCACATGGGAATCACCAATTCAAGAGAGCAAAGACGTTTTATTTTAAGGAATTAAAGCAAGAGTGCCTCATCCTCACGGAATCTGTACACAGCACAGACAAAAACACACTTGCAACCAGAGAGTCTCGAACCACAAACACATGAAGTGAGTGAACAGATTAAATATTTCGGGAAAGGCCGATAAAGCTTTTGACGAACTGGACTATAGTTTTGCAGGTGTTGTCCACGCAGGGAGTTGCTTTCTTCAGCAAACTGCTGCCTTCCTGCCTTGATTCTAGTTGCACCACTATACTGGTATCTAATGTGGGTTATTTCCATTGGTTTCTAGAGCTTTCACATTTTAATATACCCACCCACGCCTCACCACTTTATTTACAGCAGCCGCCACTGGATCCCGGGCAACAAAGTGGACTGGCGATCAAGACCTGCCACCACTACCAATTGACACATATCTCAAGCTACTTGTGCACTATTTGAGGAGGTCGTCACATTTTGCAGTCTCGATTTCACAATGTTTATCCAATGTGAAAAGCCATTTAAATCTTATTTTGCGGACTATTTTATTTGCTGTTTTATATATATATATATATATATATTCACTGAAAAAACCATAGGTTATAGACCATATATAGTTAGGAATTAGCATTTAGAAAACCTTATTTTACTCACACAAAACCATTGAAATTCCATATATAGTTAGTTGCACTAACTATATATCGCGCACCCGCAATCCACTGCTGATGATGTCACATATTACATCATTCATGACATGGTCAGTGACATCACTGATGACATCACTGATGACATCTCAAATGACATCACTGATGACATCTCAAATGACATCACTGATGACATCATCTAGTGTCTGTGTGTTTTTGTAAAGTTTAAATATGTTTTACATATTGAAGAATGAGTGGATGTATGGAAGACTGAGTGTGTGTGTGGCTGGCTGGGAGGTGTGTGACTGTGCATATCAATGTGTACTTGTATCAGTGATTGTATAAGAGAGTAATTATGTGTTAGTATATGTGTGAAAAGTATGGTGTTCTGTGTTTAACTATAGATGATGAAATCGAAGTGTGATTGATTCTTCACAGGACTGACTAGGTGTATGAGTGCATATGATAGTGTTCTAATAATAAGTGACTGTATGTATGAGTAATTGTATGGGTGAATGAATGAATGTGTGTGTAGACGTACGAATCAGTGAGTGCGTATGTAGTAACTGGTATTGGTGTGTCATGATGTCATCAGTGATGTCATTTGAGATGTCATCAGTGATGTCATTTCAGATGTCATTAGTGATGTCATCAGTGATGTCACTGAAGTATGGTGTTCTGTGTTTAACTGTATAGATGATGAAATCGAAGTGTGATTGATTCTTTACAGGACTGACTTGGTGTGTGAGTAACTCCATGGATGAGTGGCAGTGTGTGACTGTCTGCATAGGTGTATGAGTGCATATGATAGTGTTGTAATAATAAGTGACTGTATGTATGAGTGATTGTATGGGTGAATGAGTGAATGTGTGTGTAGACGTAGGAATCAGTGAGTGCGTATGTAGTAACTGGTATTGGTGTGTCATGATGTCATCAGTGATGTCATTTGAGATGTCATCAGTGATGTCATCAGTGATGTCATTTGAGATGTCATCAGTGATGTCACTGACCATGTCATGAATGATGTAATATGTGACATCAGCAGCAGTGGATTGCGGGTGCGCGATATATAGTTAGTGCAACTAACTATATATGGAATTTCAATGGTTTTGTGTGAGTAAAATAAGGTTTTCTAAATGCTAATTCCTAACTATATATGGTCTATAACCTATGGTTTTTTCAGTGAATTTTCAAGGTTTTGTAAATGCTAATTCCTAACTATATATGGTCTATAACCTATGGTTTTTTCAGTGAATTTCATAGGTTTTTTAACAGCTAATATCTGTAGCTGTAAAATGTATTCTTCTTTAAATCCAAAAATATATTTTATATGTTTATTAATAATTTTTTTTTTAAATATTTTTTTTTCTTCGTTCCCGCTTCGCGAATCGGGAAGCTTCCCGTTAGCTGACCTTGATGCCGCGAAATAGACCGCGAGCCGGTAAACGTTTCTTTACCGCAACTGCCGCGTTAGAAAACAACATCGTGACGCCTCCCGTCCGCATGACGTTTCGCGTTGTCGCGTGATACGTCATATGACGTGCTACGTTAGCGAACTGGTACGCTTACCGAGTCGCAAAGCACAGGTTTCTGGAAGCAAACCGAGAGGCCCTGCAAAGCGCTTAACGTAAACACAGCAGGTCATGTGACTTGGTAATAACACTTTTCATTGGTTCATTTCACTTTTGGTTTCCTAATGATGTAAGACTAGGTCATATAATCTAAAATGAACACTTTTCATTGGTTGAGAACTATTGTTTTTCCCAAATGATGAAAATCCCTCCTTCTTTCCTCACTCTGACTTTCATCATTGTGAGAGAAAGACCCTTTGTTACCAGTGAGCAATGGCTTCTTTAGTAGCTTCAGCTGGTGCTTCCCCACCACCTCCACCACATCCAAGGAAGAGTGGACCACCTGCTCAAGTTATAATTCAGCAAGAAGAGGAAGAAGAGGAACAGGACGACTAGCACGAAGAGAGGCACTTTTTGCCTGAGGAGCCCAGGACGTCTCACCGTAAAGAAAACTTCATTTGGCAATTTTTTTAAATTCCCAAAGGTCAGAAAAAAGTAAATGCAAGATACGTAACTTGCCTTATATGTCAAGATAGACTGTCCAGAGGGACCGACAAAAAATACAGTTTCGGAAACTACACAATGCATCGCCATATGACTAGGTGGCATCCTAACAACTACAGTGCTGCACAGTTTCGTAACGACCTAGATAATCTCCCTATTATGGCCAGAAGATCTGTTGTACCGGAAGTAACGGGACCAGAGGGCAGGGAGATGGTGCCAAATATTCAAACGAGATTTCATGAAGTAAAACACGTCTGCGTATATTGCAATGGATTCATTTGCTACGGAGAAAGAAGCATCACTCTGATCAACAGAGCTATTGACTATCATATGCAAGTTTGTACGAAACGCCCCAAATAATAAATACTTTTTTTTTGTTTTGTTGCTCCTGTTGAGCCCTTTACAATGAATCATTTTCATTGCCCCCTGCAAGAAAAACCCCAAAAAATATAAAACTGTTCAGAAAAATTCAAAAAAAGTAAAAAAATGTTCAGAAAAAAAAAAATATATAAAACAACAAAAACAATAAAAAAAAAAGTTCTTTTCAGAACTACCTCCCCGTTATTAAAAAATTGGAACAATATTTGGAACTGTGCCAACCTCTATTTCTCGTAGTTCGCTTCCCAGTTCGCTCGCCGGTACGCGAACCGGAAGTGAACCAAAAAAAAATTTTAAAAAAAAGAACAGTAAGTAATAAGGGAAGGAAACAGACACTTATGTTAAAAGAAAGACAGCTATAGGGGAGTAAACTAGAGATACTATTACCCGTAATCCACTGCTGATGATGTCACATATTACATCATTCATGACATGCTCAGTGACATCATCAGCAGAGGATTGCGGGTTTTTTGGCAACGTGCCTTATCCACGGCTTAATAACGCTGCCTTTTGCTTTATATAAGTTTTCAAATTGTATGAAATATATACCAATAGGTCGTTATGAACCTTTAGGTAGTGCTTTTCTTCATGAGGTCTGGTCGCTTCCATACACATACAGATGTTTCAAAGATGATCAAGAAGTTTATCTGAATGGAGAGGAATGCACTGAGACGCCAGATCATTCACTAATGTGTAGGCACATACAGTTACACGGTTCATGCAACAAACACCGACCAAATATGGCTTGCGTGTTGCAAGGCACGCCAGTTCCTGCTATCATCCCCACGTTCAAGTTGTTGGAAAATGGTAGTTATTTGATGCTCAATAATGAAGATTGTTCTGGGTTAATTAAAAGTATTCCTTTTATCGTAACAGTAAGTGAACGGGTTATTTGCTGCAGAAATGTTCTATTTCCTCCCACACATGAACATAGGGAGTTTTCAATCTGGCCACAAATACCAACCTTGGGAGCAGATTTCAACGGCATGGCAAGAATAAGAGCTCTTTTGTCTCAGAGAGAGGTGGCCTTGAGTTCGGCCCGTGAAACTTTCGTGCTTCACATAGCGAACACCCGTACAGAGGTGCAGACCCTTTTCAATACAGATTCGCCTTTCCATTTCAGCAAGATGGTTCGGACAATCTTTAACGCGTCCTCCACAAAGGGCCTGGCGCACTTTTTTAAAGTTGTTACCAGTGGTCTCGTGACTTCATTTGAGAAAATCTTTGGAGTCATCCCTGCTTTCTTTCATTCTATTTTTTTCCACTGTGCTTCGTGGATTCCCATTTTTACTTGCATTACCAGCGGACGCTCTTGTGCTTTTTTACATTTTTAAATATGGATGTCCCTCCTGTGCAAGCTCCCGCCCTGCAGCTGCTGACACTGTTCCGCAATCGCATGCTAGAATATTATGGCACAATGCCGTTGGCGATATTAAGCACGGCATATGGATTATCTTTTCGATTCTCCTACTTCACCTGTGTCCAGCCTGTATTTCACTGCCTGACCTGTGATTTCGATTGGGCCATTGATTTGTGTCTCTGCGGACCGGTTTCTCCTGACGTCGACTTTAATCAGCTGATGACTCCTATCATTACTCATGAGTTGGTTTGTCCTGGCGAAAGGATTATGGCTGTGGCATTGATGCATGGACTAATTGGTCCCTGAAATTTACTGGCGGCAACACAGTCTTTCTTGGAACAGAGCTTTCTTGAAAACCCACCGAGCTGTCCTCTGATGGTGATAGAGGATCCGGTGCTGGGAGAGCACGTATGTTCTTTTCCGCTTTTAAATTGGATGGCTGAACTCTTTTCGGATGAAGACGGTGACTTCCTATTGGAGGCTGTTGCAGCTTATTTTGCATACACAGTTATGTCATAGACCTTTTTCATGTTTGATATGCTGAATACTAGCATTTCATTGACAATTCATTGACTTATTTGTCAAGTTTTTATTATTTAGCTTGCCTATTGGCTTAAGACTCGATAAAGTACTTGGCTGTTTTATTTTTCTTTAGCATTAAATTTTCCTAGTTTTAATGTTTTACCTTGCGGACCGTCCACATATAAAGTTGCAATCTGCTCTCATGAGATGGCACTTCTATTATCTTATTCAGTTCGTTTCCGGATCATGGGGAGGTGTCATCTAGGCCCTGGATATCTTTACACCGTGTTAAGTTAGCATGGGCTCATTACCGGTTTAAACGCCATTTTTCCTTTTTTGCAACTTCTGCACACGACACTTAGTTGTTGCTTTAGCTTTCAACCTAGTAGTTCATCGTGGTTTACATGAGAATAATATGTTATTGCTCTACTATCTGCTTTGCTTGTTAAGCTATATCTGTACAGCGAGTGCTGAAGTTTCAAGAACAACACGATACAGAATTGTTATGAGGTCTGATCTCCACGACTTCATACTCATAACATAAGTGCAGCTTCTGCCAATTCTGGGCATGAGGCGGGTTTTATATTGCTTTGCCGAACACACATACACAACAGTTGATGCGGTTCACATGAAGAGAGAGCTGGTGTATGCTGATGTGATTCCTTCAAATCTAAGACACTAAAGTATGGGCACGCCCTAAACCAACACAAACAGACCTTCTTAGCAAATAATATAATATGTGTATTAGGGAGGGTGAGATATAAGCAGCCGCGGGCCGTGGAGGGAGTTACGGTGGGGCAGGGAGGCGGGGAGGGGGAGGGGCAGGGTGGAGCCCTCTCCACCCTGCCCCTCCCCCTCCCCGCCTCCCTGCCCCACCGTAACTCCCTCCACGGCCCGTGGCTGCTTATAAGTGTTGCTAACTCTTATTCATTTACAGCATGTTAACATACTGTCACCATTCGCTTTTTATGTACTAGTAACTATGCTGGTAATTTTGCTACTGATAATATGTGTACTTGTATTATCTAAGATACTACGCCTGAGAAGACGGCATTAGTAAATAAACATTTCAAATACACATGTGTTCTTCTTAACTCCATGTTCTGGTTTCTAAGAAATATATAACGACCGACTGTTCATGAGTTCCACGTATCCTGAGGTACTATAAGTTCATATTCTGGATTGTCTAAACATTGAGAGTTTGTTATATCCAATGTGACACTGTACCTAGCTTGCTAAGGGGTTTTTGATTACTAAGGTGAGTTTTGGGGCACCCTAATTCGCCGAGGTTCCAATCCTCTGTCCACAGTTCTGTGTGAGAACAGAAACCCTGCGACAGGGGCACCCCCGACCCTTGCTGGAGCTTCATCACACTTGCGATACAACTCCAGCAATGCGCCACCTTTACGGCACAGATACATCACGCATCTGTGCTGTTTTTGCCCCATGATGAGCCGCATTGTAAATGCAGCACACCATAGGTGACGGAACAGCGGCACAGAATGACTAACACATCCCTGGTGATGCGCCAGTCATCATAAATCTATCCCTATGCTTCTTATCTTGTTAGAGATGAACCGCCATATGTATCATCAAAGTTTTTTGCATTTCCTAAATAGCGAACTTTAAGGAATAAATAGCGATTCTTTACCATTCCTAGTTTGCGATGAGCTATTTGCTAATTACAAATTACCCATTAATTTCCTTCATTTCCATAGGGCGGTTGGACTCACTTTTAGCTCGAACGGCTGAATGGATTTCCACAAAACTTGGCAAAATTGTAGGGACTGGTAGCCCGATGTGCCTTTGCTATGTCTCAAGATATATGCTCCAGTGGTTTTTACGAAAATTAACTTTGAAAAATATATATTGGGCTACATTGGCCTATATATATGTTGGAGCCCAAATGTAGCCCAATGTAGCCCAATGAAGCCCAATGAAGCCCAATGTAGCCCAATGTAGCCCAAAGATGGCCGCCAGAGACAAAAAAAAAACAAATGTAGCCCAAATATCAGCCAGATGTAGCCCAACTATAGCCCAGTGACAGAATGACCAATCAGCTTCGCAAACCTCCGTTACGCGAAGCGGAGCGCTGTTACAGATATATATCTTTTTTTGAACGTTAATTTCTCAAAATCCACTGGAGCACATATATTGAGACCTAGCAAAGGCACATCGGGCTACCAGTCCCTAATATTTTACCAAGTTTCGTGCAAATCCATTCAGCCGTTCGATTATTATTATTATTTTTTTTTTTGCCCCGCGGGGCCCTTTTAAAACCTCCACATCAAACCTAGGGGGTCAGCGAGGATCTACTATGCCCCCTTATGGTCATTTGCCCCTTCGCTTTGGCCTCCTCTTGTCTCTCGATCCTACCGAGAGACAAGATGGCGGCCGCTACGGACTGTTTGGAATGTTTACAGACGCCGGAGAACCAATCAGCTTCGCTTCACAAAGCTCCGTTGCGCGAAAAGTACGCGTACTGGAGCGCTGCCCGGTCCGCTGTTACAGATATATATCTTTTTTTAAACGTTAATTTCTCAAAATCCACTGTAGCACATATATTGAGACCTACAAAAGGCACATCGGGCTACCAGTCCCTACAATTTTGCCAAGTTTCGTGCAAATCCATTCAGCCGTTCGGGCTAAAAGTGAGGCCAACCGCCCTATGGAAAACTCAATGTTAAAAACACGTTTTGGGACCCCCCTTTTTTCTCGACCCCCCCTGGACGAACCCCCCCCCAATTTTCAGGGGCTGCTCAGAAACAAAATGTGCCATTTTCCTGAAAATTTCAGCCAATTCCGTCCACAAACGCCAAAGTTATTTGACATAGAATTTTCAAAATTCCCATAAATCCCATAGAGAAAAAATCCTAACTATATATACCTACTGGCGACCGCCAGTAGGTAAAATATATATATATATATATATATATATTCACTGAAAAAACCATAGGTTATAGACCATATATAGTTAGGAATTAGCATTTACAAAACCTTGAAAATTCACTGAAAAAACCATAGGTTATAGACCATATATAGTTAGGAATTAGCATTTAAAAAACCTTATTTTACTCACACAAAACCATTGAAATTCCATATATAGTTAGTTGCACTAACTATATATTGCGCACCCGCAATCCACTGCTGATGATGTCACATATTACATCATTCATGACATGGTCAGTGACATCACTGATGACAACATCCAGTGACTATGTTTCTGTAAAGTTAAAATATGTCTTACATATTGAAGAATGAGTGGATGTATAAGTGTCTGGACGAAGGATTTAGTAGGTGCATGACTGAATGTATGAGTGAGTGATTAAATGTGTCTCACTGAGTGCATGGGTTAGTGACTAAACTGTCTTAATTTGTGCATCATTATGTCTGTTGTTCTGTAAACTGCTGCATGTGTTGATCAGTAGCTATATGAGTAACTATATGGGTTATTGATTGATTGCCCAAGTATTTGCATGGGAGACTGAGTGTGTGTGTGGCTGGCTGGGAGGTGTGTGACTCTGTACAGATCAATGTGTACTTGTATCAATGATTGTATAAGAGAGTAAGTATGTGTTAGTATATGGTTGAAAACGTAAGGTGCTCTATGTTTAACTGTATAGAGTAGAAAATGGAAGTGTGATTGATTCTTTACAGGACTGACTAGGTGTGTGAGTAACTCCATGGATGAGTGGCAGAGTGTGAGTGTCTGTATAGGTGTATGAGTGCATATGATTGTGTTGTAAACATGAGTGATTGTATGTATGAATGATTGTATGGGTGAATGAGTGAATGTGTGTGTAGACGTAGGAATCAGTGAGTACGTATGTAGTAACTAGTATTGGTGTGTCAATGGTTTCAAAAATTATACTCTGTTTTTAACACTGGGTGAAACAGAGGTTATATTAAAATGTGAGGAGATGCATTGTATTGTCACATGAATGATATCATCAGTGATGTGGTCATTGATGTCAAATGAGATGTCATCAGTGATGTCATTTGAGATGTCATCAGTGATGTCATCAGTGATGTCACTGACCATGTCATGAATGATGTAATATGTGACATCATCAGCAGTGGATTGCGGGTGCGCAATATATAGTTAGTGCAACTAACTATATATGGAATTTCAATGGTTTTGTGTGAGTAAAATAAGGTTTTTTAAATGCTAATTCCTAACTATATATGGTCTATAACCTATGGTTTTTTCAGTGAATTTTCAAGGTTTTGTAAATGCTAATTCCTAACTATATATGGTCTATAACCTATGGTTTTTTCAGTGAATTTCAATGGTTTTTTAATAGCAAATATCATAAGCTGTCGAATGTCAAGTACGTGGTAAGAATTTTTTTTTTCGTGTTTATGCACACTGATCTGCTTTGATTGCTGCCCCCCACCCCTCATTTCTATTAGGAGTACTCTCTCTTTGCAGATAGTGAAGGGTAGTTAACGCAGCCCTTTCCCCCTTTGTAATCCGTCGTGCCTGCTTCTCTCTCCATTTGATTGATTGTTCTCTTTGGTTCATTCTCTATTTACAAACAAGCACAGAGTCGCAATACTCTGTTTAGTCTTTGCAGATAGCGAAAAATCGTGTAAAAAAACAAAAGGAATCGAGCAAAATCAGTAGGCCACTAATGGGATCTCTTTTTGACCTCGCTAAAATAGAAACATTAGGAACAACCTGTTGAAAATAGCAATGCGTATGTACATAAGCGGCGTTCATTTGTGTTCACAGTACCCCTTGTTGATTGTTTCAATCGAGCATTGAATTGTTCGATGTTAATTCTCTTAAGGATCTTCTCTACCTGCAAACGAGGAAGAATAGGAATATTCTCTCTCCCTTTGCAGATAGTGAAGGGTAGGTAACGCAAGCCTTTAACACGTCGTACCTATTTCATTCCTCATTGATTGATTGATTGTCCGAACATTGACTGTTTGGGAATTAGTTCTTTTTGGAGGTATTCCCTGTTTGCAAATAAACGTAGGAAAATCTTTGCAAGTAGTGAAAGGGTACGTAATGCGGACCTTTCTCCCCCGTTGTAATCTGTCATGCCTATCTACTCCCCACTGATTGATGCACCTGTTTCACCCGGACCATTTACTAGACATACGTCATCTGGCCCGACCAGAGAGCACCCCTAGTGAAAAGGACATATGCAATAATAACGAAGTGATCACTGTATCCTGTTAACAGAAACTTTAGCATGAAACAACCTGGAAAGAAAAGAATAGGAAAACGAAAATCAGTAGGCCACTGATGAACATGAACTTTTATTAAACAACGAACAAAGAAACGATAACATAACGTAATGATAAAACCTATTAATGTCCTAGAAACAAGAAAACGTTAAAATATGCCAGTGGTGAGAGACCAGAAAAACAGTAAGAGAAACCAAATCACCCCTCGCTGTCCCACCGCCTGCCACGCCAAAAAAATCGATAGACTAGGGAAAATGCAAGTCAGTAGAACATCCGCCCCCACTCTGGAAACTTCCAAGGTGGGGCAGGGTTCCGGCTACGCCCAGCCGGGAGCAGCCCATATAAGGCAGGTCCTGCTGCCACGCCTCGGCCAGGAGATCCTAACGTAGGGTGTAGCCGGAGGAGAGGCCGAGACCAACGGGACCCGGCCAGGGGATTGCCTTTACAACGCTGAACAGTTGCAGGGGGGGGGAATGTCTCCTCGACCCTCCCCTCTCTCTCCCAGTCCGGCCGCGGTGGCCCTTGAGAGTTGCAGGTAGTCCCGCCACATGCTCTTCCGGTCCGGCCACCAACGGTCGGGGGGCCGAGGCCGACGGAATCCGGCTGCAGCCGATAAACCAAGAAACCCGTTCATGGGGCCAGAGCCAGGGGCGTCCGGCCGACATCCACCGGAAGCCCGGCCCGAAGACGGACGGGACACTTCTTTCTTTTATAATGGCTGCGACAACACTGGGGGGGGATGTCTTGCACATGCCTCCGACCCCCCCCTCGTCCTCATCGCCTGGTCCGGCCATAACAAATCTCAAGCGAGACGCCGTGGGGTGCACTGGGAGGGAGAGACGGTGCGAACAGGCCTCTCCCGCCTCCCCAGTGGAGGCTTCCCAGCTGCACCCTCAGCGGTCCAGGCGCCCGGAAAAGAGTTCTTCCACTGTGGCCATGCTGCAACGTCTCGCCCGGCAGGGTGGAGCCCGTCCGCTCATTTGACCCCGCGATCGCCAGTAGCTACCGAACTCTCAAAATGGCGGTCGACCTGGCAAGAGCGGGCCCAGCATAAAGAAATGGCCCGGTCACTGGTTGACTCCACCACCGTAGTCCTCCACGACCTTGAAGATTCTAGAGGAGCCGCGGGAGTCTCCCACCCCCGATGGGGAATGACTGCCATGATCACCCGTGGAGTGACGAAACTGTATCCGCGGGACGTCGGCGCCAGCCTCACTTTGAATTACTAGAATCCTGCAGACCTCACTTCCGGTGAAAGCACAGTGTGACCCGGTAGGAAAAATTGTTGCACCCCCTCCCCTTTTTGACTGATAGTTCAAACCACCGATCCTTTCCTTTGCCCTTTTAACGGAACTTTGGACTGCCTCCCCCTCTTTTACATTTTCTAGAGAAAACAAAACATTAACCACTACATTAGCATAGCAGTTGACACCAGAACTGTTTTCAAATTGAAAACCAACAACATCTTCAACAGAATCCTTTTTGTTTCTGCTGTGACCCTGCTCCAGCACAGGCATTGTCCCCAGCAGTAATTCTGCAATGCCGGTAAGAATAGCTGTGGTGCCTACTGGACTCACTCACCCCCGCGGCGCCCCACGCCGTTATTTGCTGGGCGGCAACTTGCTAGACATCACCTTCGTGACATCCAGATTTCAGCGCGTTCTGCTGCCTTGGAACTATTCGCACAACAGACCGCTACTGACAAGAATATTTCATTATTGGTGCTGTCAATTTCAATAAATCTATTGGATAATTCAAAAGAAATTGCCACGGTCTCTTCGTTGTTTAAATGTTTTTACTGTTTTTGTTTTGTTGTATATATTTATATGTTATTAAAGTTTTATATTCCTACTACTTTGTTGGAGTGCTATATATTTTTTATGTGACACATAATTGTAAAAACTTTGATGTACAAAGAGTCATTCCTGGAATCTTCCGCTTCAGGCTCGGTCCCCTCCCCAATCACAATACAGGATAGTTTTCAGATAGTAGGAACACGTGTGGTGTGACGGATCTCATCGGGTGTGGGCCTTGATCTACTATAACTCCTTTGAAGAGGGGTGATTCTTTACAGCTGGGGCCATAAACTACATCTGCAGGGCTAGCTGATAGCCTGGACAATCGGACACAGAGGAAGAGGAGTGTCACAGGGTGCGGTAGTGAATAGGGCGAAAGGGAGGTGTCGGGCGGGCACAGTGTGATTCTCAGGGAAGAGCAGCGCAGATGGGGGGAGGTTTATTGCCCATGCATAAGACAGAGAGCGGGGGTGACCAGTGCCTGGGGAAGATGCTTGCGAGGGTGAGGAGCCATGCTACGAATCGACAGCGTGCAGAGAGTGGGTCTGGTCAAGACATCTAAAATGGCTGCCGTGCACGACAAAAGTGTGGCATTTCAAAAAAGGCAAGATGGCGCAGACAATGTTTTTCAACACTTCCTCATTTCCTTCGAATCGAACGTTAACAGACGTTGGGGCATATTACCAAAGTTAAGCGATATTTATCGCTAACGATGCTTACCAACCAATTTTTTACCACTAAGCATCGTCAGAAATTATCGAAGATAAACCTTACTATTATCAAGGTTTATCGCAAATGCGATAATAAACGGCCGCAATGCATGAATATCGCTAAAAACTCAGCGATATTCATGCATTACCGAGCTAATACTCTTAGCCATGTTATCCACCTCCCATTGGATAACATGGCTAAGAACTGCTCAGGGCAGGTGTTACTTTTTGGAGATATTCGCGCTTAGCGCGAATATCTCCAAAAGTTGGTAATAGGAGATAGATATCTTGCATGTTGTAATGCAAGTTATTGTGGTATATGGAACTCATACCATAATCTCTCAGGAAAGCAGAAACTGATCCTTTTGGGACCGCCTAAAAAGGCCTAGGGGGTGAGGAGTACTCTACTTTGCCCCCTTTTCACGTTCCGAACTATTTTATTTTACTCTCTTCTGTAATTACACAAAATACCAGCGATAAGATGCATCGGAGACACACAGTGAGAGAAAGGAGGCCGGAGATGAAGAAGACATGTCAAATACACATTGGAGATAATATAGTGGCAGAAGGGAAGTAAATATGAGTAAACTTACCATGTAACATAAAAATGTTGCACTCTATACTATAAGTCTCATTTTATACTACAATCACTTCGCTACAACCTCATAAATTAAAAATAAAAATAAATAATGTCTCAAACAATTTTTGATTTCTAAATATAAATTTATTCTTCAGAATTTTCTAAATTTGAAACAACTAGTAACATGTCCTCATCAGTAATTTCCTCTTCAATCATCTCATCTGGAATCTCCTCATTAAAAGTCTGCAATGATGATTCTTGTAACTCTATGGTCTCCAAACACTCGATAAATTCGCCATCAAGAGATTGATCAAAAAAATCATTCAAGTCATCTCCTCCTTCTGACAATATTTCATTATTGGTGCTGTCCATTTCAATCAATGTAGTGGAATCATTCAAGTCATCTCCTCGTGACAATATTTCATTATTGGTGCTCTCAATTTCAATCAATGTAGTGGAATCATTCAAGTCATCTCCTCCTTGTGACAATATTTCATTATTGGTCCTGTCCATTTCAATCAATCTAATGGAATCATACAAGCCATCTCCTCCTTGTGACAATATTTCATTACTGGTGCTCTCAATTTCAATCAATGTAGTGGAATCATTCAAGTCATCTCCTTGTGACAATATTTCATTCTTGGTGCTGTCCATTTCAATCAATCTAATGGAATCATACAAGTCATGTCCTCCTTGTGACAATATTTCATTATTGGTGCTCTCAATTTCAATCAATGTAGTGGACAATTCAAAAGAAATTGCCACGGTCTCTTCATTGTGAGCCATTTTATTTTGAAATTGCTTGCTGTAAATTGCAGAAAAAAATAATCACTTTCATTTATCGTTTTTAGTAATACATAATATAAAACTAACTTCATCAAGTATTTAGTATAACAGAAGGACTGCAAATAAATAACAGAAAACATTTTTCAAATTATCTTCAAGTGTACAACATAGTTCCCCTTACAAATTAACAACTCACCTTTTTAAAAGTAGCAGAAGTGTTAGTACTGTGTAAATCAAACACCAGAAATTCACCACCAAAAATTCCTCACAAATGTACCTCAGACAGTAGTATCACAAAATGGCTGTGGTTTCCTCTCATTTGACATATATACATAACCAATTAACTTTCATCACACACAAATACAAAACCAAAGTAACATTTTAATTGGTTCTAAATTTCAACACTTTCAAATGTGTTTTCCCCATGCAATTTTCCATAGGACATTTACATACGTCTACAGCCTGAATGGCTGAACGGAATTACACCAAACTTGGCAAAATGGTACATCAAACCTAAGAGGTCAGGAAGGATCTACTATGCCCCCTTATGGTCATTTCCCCCTTCGCTTTGGCCTCCTCTTGTCTCTCAATCCTACCGAGAGACAAGATGGCGGCCGCTACGGACTGTTTGGAATGTTGACAGACGCCGGAGAACCAATCAGCTTCGCAAAGCTCCGTAACGCGAAAAGTACGCGAAGCGGAGCGCTGTTACAGATATATATCTTTTTTTGAACGTTAATTTCTCAAAATCCACTGGAGCACATATATTGAGACCTAGCAAAGGCACATCGGGCTACCAGTCCCTAATATTTTACCAAGTTTCGTGCAAATCCATTCAGCCGTTCGATTATTATTATTATTATTTTTTTTTGCCCCGCGGGGCCCTTTTAAAACCTCCACATCAAACCTAGGGGGTCAGCGAGGATCTACTATTCCCCCTTATGGTCATTTGCCCCTTCGCTTTCGCCTCCTCTTGTCTCTCGATCCTACCGAGAGACAAGATGGCGGCCGCTACGGACTGTTTGGAATGTTGACAGACGCCGGAGAACCAATCAGCTTCGCTTCACAAAGCTCCGTTGCGCGAAAAGTACGCGTCCTGGGACGCTGCCCGGTCCGCTGTTACAGATATATATCTTTTTTTAAACGTTAATTTCTCAAAATCCACTGGAGCACATATATTGAGACCTACAAAAGGCACATCGGGCTACCAGTCCCTACAATTTTGCCAAGTTTCGTGCAAATCCATTCAGCCGTTCGGGCTAAAAGTGAGGCCAACCGCCCTATGGAAAACTCAATGTTAAAAACACGTTTTGGGACCCCCCTTTTTTCTCGGCCCCCCCTTGACGAACCCCCCCCAAATTTTCAAGGGCTGCTCAGAAACAAAATGTGCCATTTTCCTGAAAATTTCAGCCAATTCCGTCCACAAACGCCAAAGTTATTAGACATAGAATTTTCAAAAAACCCATAGAGAAAAAATCCTAACTATATATACCTACTGGCGACCGCCAGTAGGTAATATATATATATATATATATATATATATATATATATATATATATATATATATATTGTTAAAATTGTTATAGCACTTTTTTCTCACAAACATAATTGTCTTGTAAATAGTTCTGCAACAATATTTTGAATAATATGAATGCATCATTGTATATATATATATATTTTAAATATAATGACAGAGGACTAAAACTCGAGAATGTGTTTTTACACTTAGGTGCCACCTTTCGGATGACACCTACACATATAGGTACTTTAAAAATCGGTTCTTTCACAGATAAGCAGTGCCTGTACAATTAGCAATTAAGTTTGATATGACTATGATTTGCATCTGTTCAATATTTTTCATGCTTGTTTTTGGATTTATGGTTCAGATTGGGTGTTACGGCAATGGGAGATATGCTATGCATTTATGCATATGATGAATATTGTTATTTTGTTTTGTACAATAACAATAATGCATTTAAGCAGTTATTTTACTATTCACAATGAATGTTTGTCATTTATTTGCAAACAGTAACCAATCTGAAGTACCAGCAATAATTATTCAAGCATGCAGCATAAAGCAATGTGTTCTCTTTGGATGCAACCATTGTATATAGTCACTGTAAATAGATGCACTATGCCTTTAAATTTCTTGCTATCTGGTATCAGGCACAACCATATGATTCACGTGTGGGAGGTGTGGCCCAATGGGCGGGCTTTCACCAAGCAGATAAAAGAACTTTCCAAGTTTTGAAATGTGGTGTGTGAACAAGAGTACGCCAGTACTCGAAACGTACATTTTGGAAGGCACTTAAAATAAACAACATCTTGCCTGGACTACGTGGGGTCTGTCTCTTCTCTCGCCGCTGCTGTTACTGCTGCATGTGGAGGTTTGAAGGATTCTTAAAATATATATATATATATATATATATATATATATATATATATATATATATATATATATATATATATATATATATATATATATATATATATATATATATCTATATATATATATCTATATCTATATCTATTCTATGTTTCCACAAAAAAACTGCGGGCCTGAGAGACTGTTTGCTTTCTCCAAGCCACTGGCACAGCAGCTCAACTATTCTATGTGCTCTCTGAATGAGGCTTTACGGGTAAAAAACACACTGGGGGGTTGCAGGACCAGCTTTAGAGTTAAGGGCGCCTGGTGCGAAAATCTTTTTTTGCCCCCCCCCCCCCCCCCCCACCCCCAATAACCTGCATCTCCACAGGCTCCCTCACTACTGCCTTCTAATAGTGCCACTCAACTCTCCACGGTCGCTTTCTCACATGCATTTCTTTTGTTTTATAGTGCTACTCATACCAACCATAGGTTTTCAGAGCAAAAATTAAAATAAATAAGTGCTGGTGCCCAGAGCTCTGCTGAAGTGCCCAAAGACACCAATAATAAATGCTAGTTTTCCAAATGCGTTGTTTTGTAATCTGTCATGCCTTTGATCCACTACCAGCCACAGCCTGCACCTTTATCTCACTTTTGCAGTTTCCTCCTTTCTCCGCCTGTGACTTATTTTCGTTTTTCTTTTCCTTCCTTCTTCCCCTATGTGTGTTTGTTTATTCCTCTCCATCTCTAGGTAAATACGCCAAGGCTGGGATTCAACCCCGGCTCCCCAGTTCCAAAATCAACAGTTCTGGCAATAAAACCCCATCCTTCCCCCTTCAATTTGATTGGGTGGAATGTATCAATCCAAGTACAGCATGCGAACGAGCACAATGGATGAGTGAAAACTAAAAGAGGGTGGTGTTTGCTTACTGAGATTGCTTTATGAAAAAAATGAGTTCAAATGATGCAGTGTACAGCATAAAGTTCTAGAAACTGGGGATTTTATGGGCAAAATACTCCTCCGGTATAATCCCCACTTTGTCTTTTCCCCAAAAAGCATGCAACCCCCAAAGTCAAGCTGTAGTAATAAATCACTACTGTTGAGGGTTCCAATATTAAGTTTATTTGATATAAGTCCAACAGGTGCTCCCAGCTTGGCGGCAGTCTCTCACAACGAACATTCTAACACGCACTCCCGGAGGCAGAGTGGGCTGTACCAAGGGGGAAGAGGGGAGAGGGGTGGTAGAGGGGAAGAGGGAAGTTACAACACACCTTCCCCCCTAAGGAGAACAGAAGGAAAGGAAATGCGGCGCCCCAGGCGGGGGGAAAAACGAGAGTGAGAAGGGGGGGGGGGGGAGGAAGGAGGAGAAGGGAGGGATGAGAGGAGAGGAAGCGTGGAGACAAGAAAAGAAGGGAGAGGGGAAAAGAGAACTGGGGCTACATCAAGGAAACAATTAAACAGCAAGCTATACAAACCATCACGTTAACTTCAGTGTAGAACTGACAAAAAGTAGTCCTGAGCATTAGGTTCCTTTGGTCCTCTAGGACCCGTAAAGAGTCCTGACCTTTCTCCCAAAGGATGAACACCCTGGGTGCTACAATAAGTGTAGCCGGTTATGCCGATCCTTAGAAGTCCACTTCTGCCACTCTGCCATTGCGTTTCTATTAACTGCGGGATAAGTCTCAAGGCATGGGTAAAAGGCAGGAAAGAGTGCAACCTAACTTTTTCCCCTAGGATCCTCTAAGTGTGAACAAGCTATACAGTTTATTCCCACTTGGAGTTGAGCACTCCTCTACTAGTCTTTCCATATCCCTCGGGGAGGGTGTATAGGCGGTAACGCTGTTTTCTTCCTTGGGCAGTAACTGGGGCCCGGACACACCCCGCCTGCTCCCTCTGACAAGATAAGACTCTCTCTCAATGTCGTCCTCGATGACTGGTCTGGTCCCTCTTCTACCCTCCTTACCTTGGCCGTAAGCAGAGTCCAGACCTTTTCCGAACTCCATTTCACACAGCTCCGGATCACTAGCATCAGTCTCTGCTGACCTCAGTCTGTCATTCTGCTCCCTTCCTTGATTCCCCTGGAAGAACTCCGTAGTGTATCCTGGGCCATGACACTCCTGCTTGCTCCAATAATTATCGAGTGGACCCTTCTTCCCTGACAGGCCTCTTGGTGGGAGACCTTTTAATATTTTCTGCATTTCCCCACTCTCACCACTGTAAGGCCTTTGAAAGTATTTAGCTTTCTTCTCACCCTTATCCTCCGACAAACTTAAGTCCCTTTCTCTTTTCTGCCCACCATAGTCCACATATTCTTCCCTTGTTTCAGTCCTGAACTCAACCGGTGTGGTACTTTGCCTCGTCTCACTGCGATTAAAGAGGTTACTCCTACATTTCATTTTTTCTCACTCATTTCTTGCATTTACTATGCGCTCCTCCTTTCTCTCAAATTCTCCGTTTTTCACAACTTCACTTCCTCTGCCTTTTCTCTCGCATTTCTTACGTAATTCTCTTTCGTCCACCCAACTTTGGTACATTTCAAGTTTTTCCCTTAGTTTGTCCTTTGCTACTTCTTTTCCACGTCCTTTATTGCTTGCAGCTCCTTGAAAAACTACCGAACCTTTTGACGGTGACGTGCGAGCGATCCATGTTTCACCCTTATTTGCATCCGTGCCGGCCGCTCTCCCTTTAACTGCTTCCTCTCGCCCCGGTCTGTGGAGATCTGTATCTCTTTCCTGTTCATGTTTGTCTTCATACTCCTCCATCATTTTGGTCTTGGACTCAGACGATGTGGTTCTTTGCCACGTCCCTTTGTGATTGAATTGGTTACTCTTACATTTTATCCTTTGCCGCTCATTTGCTGTAGTAATTATGCATTCTCCCTTTCTTTCAAATTCTTTTTTTTTTTCCACTTTTTCCTTCACTGTTTTTTCTCTCATGTTTCTTAACTTCTTTTCCATACTCTTTATTACTTGCAGCTCCTTCAATACCACCCGAATCCTTTGATGTCAACGCATGAGTCTTCCGTGCTTCACTGTTTGTTCCCTGCATGCCTTGGATCTGTGCCAGCTCACCCACGTGTTCTTTTCTTTTTCCATTACCTGATATTTCCAATTTCTTTTGATCCTTCCACCCTGGCCTGGTGGATCCTCTTTCCATTATACATATGGTACTCCAAGTATTATTTCCCTTGTGCATTAAATCCATTACTTTGTAACCTATTACGTTGATGTCCTCCCTTGTGTACATTTTTAGGGATATGTTGGCCTCTTTGAATTCATCTCCATTCTTTTTTTTTGTTAATTCTCTATTCCATTCGCTCTTGTTTACCAAACTATAACGTGATCCTGAAACTGAGATCATATCTGTCCCTACTCCACCTATGAAGATGGTACACTCCGGGTTTATTTTTCTAGTATTATCTTTCTCTTGGCTAACCATTCTTTCCTTGATCACTTCTTCCCTTTGTACCTTTACCAACGAGGCTTGTTTTTTATATTCATCCCACGCACTCACGATGCCTTCATTCACATTTCTGACTGACCCTTTCGTGAATACTTTTTCCATTTCATGGTACTTTTTCCGTCCTTCAGTTCCTAAGCTGTGAAGTAATACTTCAGCCTTTTCCTCCGGTATAAGAGATACTTCCTCTTCCTCGACGACTGATATGTACTCCTCAAAATATTCTTTCCACTCACTCCATTCTGCAGTGTTTATTTCATCCCCCTCCATAAACAGCACTGGTGGCGGAAAATTATACCTTAGGCCCCACTCCATGTTGAATGCACCGCTATATCTAGGAATTCACGTGAAGATGTGGTATCCACCTCACCCAGAAAGATGGCGGTACGAGTGCACTTTGTAGAGTGCTCTGTCGCCCCGAGCAGATTAAAAGTAATGCGCTGGCTGTGGGCACTGGGGTTCTAAATTTGAAGGAAACTTTCCTACTCCACCTACTGTTATCCTTCTTGGCTCCCTGAAATCACTAAATATGCCTTGCTCGCGCCGTTTGTAGGTTTATGGCCCTTGTAAATCCACTGTCACAGATACAAAGAGGTTACGTGTCCCTCCCAAGGCGTACTGCCTCGAATCTGTAATGACTCCGCCACAGGGGTTCCTTGCACTCCCTGCCCCTTTGCAATCTTCTCACGCCGCTTCCAAGCGCTGCCTCCGTTCCGTTTCACGCGTGGCCACAGGGATTAACCCCCTTCCTTGATCACCTCAGTTAATTTATACAGCTAAACGTGCTGCCACAGTTAATCTTCAATGACTGGAACGAAAGCTCGCTACACTCTCTGTTCCTCTGATTTTTCCTCACACAGCTCAGTTCACTGCTGCCGTACAGTTTCATAGGATTACAACACAGTTCCGTTTCACGCGTGGCCACAGGGGTTAACTCCCTTTCTTGATCACCTCAGATAATTTATACAGCTAAACGTGCTGCCACATTTAATCTTCAATAACTGGAACGAAAGCTCGCTACACTCTCTGTTCCTCTGATATTTCCTCACACAGCTCAGTTCACTGCTGCCGTACAGTTTCATAAGATTACAGCACACTGTGTTACACTCCACGCTCCTCACAATGTTACTAAAGCTCGACGATCCCGGATGGAAACAAGCGTGCGTTGATAAGTATGGCCCACAAGGTGGCAGTGCGATATGGCGCCAGCTCAGCTTAAAAGCTGTGGTAGACGACACTCGCGCCTGTCAAACTTTAAAATTAGCCTCACTCCACTTCTCCTCCAGATCAATTTCATAGGTGCACACCACTTGAATTCAGCAAAAAGTCACTGTACTACCGACAGGGTAATTCTTTCATCCAATGTTTCACACACTAGTCCTTTCTACGTTATGCAGTAAATTACTTGAATTATTATGTAACCTCTCAGTTCAAGGAGATTCGTAAATTACTCGCTAAATTTCACCTTAAGACTATTGTTGTCTTAACTCATATGTTCCTCTTGTGAAAGACAACTACCTCATGTCGTACCTCAACTTCCTCCGGGGTGAGTTATCCAGCCGACAGCTTCCCTAGTTGGGACGGCTTCTCAGCTCAGCCTTGACTCCCAATCAGTAACCCTTCTGGTTGAAGACTGCCTCACACTTGTCACCAGCCCAACTGACGTCGAAAGAAGACTGTGCCTGAACCACGCTGCCCTGACCGTCCGGCTATATTCTTCCACAGCACCAACAGCAGGTATACCTCCTCACCCGCTTCCCCTCAGCGTCTTCTTTCACAGTGGTGACAGATCCGTGTCCCGCTACCGGACAACTTCTTCACTGTCGCGACACAACCAACTGTCCCGGCTCTACCTCCCACTGCTTCCTGAAACGCTACTTCCACCACCGCGGGATACCGCCAGGGGACACTGGTTACCAGATCACCGTCGCCAGTCAGACCTCATACGAGGAGGGAACGTTCCTCTTTTCCACACGGCACCAGCTCACCTTCTCCGAGGCCTCACACCCGACTCCCTTTTACGTTCCGGAATCGAGAATCTCACGTCCCCCCAAGGGAACACCTCGATGATTACCGCCTGGATTGCCGATATGTCTGCTGTCCAGTGATCTTCAAACATCAACTGGTGAGTCTCTCTTTTCAATTCAAAGCTCCGCACAAGCATCACATATCCAGGGGGGAAAGCACCTAACTGACCCTGGCTCAGCTCCTCGTCCTCGTCGCCAGAAATGTAGTAATAAATCACTACTGTTGAGGGTTCCAATATTAAGTTTATTTGATATAAGTCCAACAGGTGCTCCCAGCTTGGCGGCAGTCTCTCACAACGAACATTCTAACACGCACTCCCGGAGGCAGAGTGGGCTGTACCAAGGGGGAAGAGGGGAGAGGGGTGGTAGAGGGGAAGAGAGAAGTTACAACACAAGCCCATACTGGCCCAAACAAATTTCCCAGAGCCGGCTTGAGGGCGGTGCGACTGGTGCAGCCGATGTGTTCAATAATAACTTTTGGTTTTAAAAGTACTTGCTGTCTAGTAGTTTTCAGCCAACAGAAAAAATGTCAAGATAATGCAGGTGATTAATGTTTCTGCTGAAGAGACCTGAAGTTTTGTTTAGTGGCATTTTTGACTCATAATTTAGCACAGAGGGTTACTGTACCTGCTGCAAAGAACGTATACCATGCAGATCACACAACAGTATTCCTCACCTTTTTGTGTAATATTTCTTATAGAATGCTTTATACACATAGGATTAATTAACCCCTTCTACGCTCATGACGAGCGCTACGCGGATGACGAGCTGACCTTGTCACGTAACGCGGGATTTTCAAAATCGCAGCGCGAAAACCGCTAGCGCGCATGCGGTTAAAGAGATAATGAAAAGGAGCATATAATCAAATATAGTGCATTTATAAATTTGAAACCATATCAAATTCATGCGAATTGAAACAAAAGTAAAGTAGGGTGTAGTGTAGTTCCTATATTCCCAATAGGCTCTGCGCATTGGAATAATATTTTCAGTAGTATAGACGTAGGACAGAGGTTAACTAGGTCTTTTACTGACTATATTAGACTTAAGTTTTGTGTGCCAGCTAGCTCAGAGTTCACTAGAAACTTTCTCGAATAGGCGAGGAGGAGTTTAACCTCCCTGGATAGACAAGAAGGGATTTAGTTTCTGACAAACATAAAACATGACAACTTTGCTCTCCCTGATTAAGAGTGTATCTCTAGAGTCGTGTGAAAACAAAAGACAGCTATTTCACTCAGTCAATAAGTGCGTACTTAGTTTCACCAGATTGCAGAGAAAAAGAGAGACGGGCGTTTTCAATAAAAGGTGTTATTTATTGAGCAGTCTCTTTTCTCATACAAGAGAAATGAATTGCTACAATTGAAATACTTATAGTTAAGTACAGTGCATACAGTAAAAGCAGGATTATGAAATAATACTGTAAAAGCATGGATATGGTTTCTTAGCCATATGATACTTTAAAATGGATAAAATAGATACATACATATATACATTGACTAATCGTACTCAACTGGTGCTTCTAACTACGCCTACCCCGGTGTACCTGACCTAAGCCTAATACATGGGAGGGAGTAAGTAAGTAGCAGTTTAAGTTAAGTTTGGTTTGCCAAGAATCTGACTCAAGAATTCTCTGTAAGGGTTTAGACAGTTCAGTACCTGGGATTTAGAAGGCAGGAGGGCTGGTATCTCTCTCTCAGGGCTCGATATCCCAGCAACCCGCGAGGGTAGACTGGAAACGCTGGAAGCTGGATTTCTCGGCAGGAGAAAAGACAGCGTCTTCCTCAGTGCGTCAAAAAGGGAGGGGCAGCGTCCGTGGGCTCTCGCATCAGCTGGGCTCTCGGGTAAGTAGTAGCTGCTCCAGATTCATCACCACCGTGTGTTTGCTTAAGGCAACGTTGGTATATTTATACCTGATAGGTGCCGGGTTTGACGTAAGAATGGACATAAGACGTCAATAAAGATGTCACTAAGAACTGGTCGTTCTTACAGTGTTCTACAGGAGTTCTCGAATGGAATCAAAACAATCGCAGGCGGGGATTTCCCAGGTTACTCAAGGTTTGGATTTGTTTAAGAACTCGGTGTGCTTTCTAGGGGGCTGGAGGAATAGTGCTTGCTTAATGTGACAGCATGCGCTATGACTAATATATGAAACGGGTTTCTGTGCCGTTGCAGGGATATTATTGATTTATAACCGGGCAAGGGCCAAGAATAGGAATATCGATACCGGTACCTAGATAAACACACTACAAGGGAAGTCTTGAAATGTATTTTCTTCATATATTCTTTATTTTCATTTCCAATCAGAAGCATAAAGTCCAGCCAACGCTTTTCGTCCAATAGATGGACTTCATCAGGGTTTCTAATCAGATCAAGAAGATCAGCAAACCAATCTAAGAATGTGAAATCTTGAAAGCCAAGAATCTCATGACGTCTTGTTAAAATATATCGAAGTTGGAAAAAGCTAATGAAAATCACCAAACAAGTTTAGTGATCTATATATATATGCATCAATTTCCAATAGCACCACTGTCTTCTGTATTTTCTAAGGATTAATGCCTTTTATCCATGCCGGTATGATATGAAGTCATTCCTAAAGTATCTGTTATATACTAAGCCTCCTTCACAGGCCTAGTATATAGTGCTCACTTATTTAAGTGTGGCAACCTGCACTAATCTAGACAACCCTTATGGTGATTTTAGTGGTCTTAGACAAACTTTAGAACGCTTTCTAAGTGGTAGCTGATGAGAGCAGCCTTCAAGCATAGTCCAGAACAAGTGTGAAGCAGCTTGTTTTACCAGTACTTAATCTTATTGTATAGGTTAAGTGAAAAAGAATTACACGGTGTTGTAATAAAATACATATTTTTGTAACTCACTAACACATTGCAATATCTCCTACCCGGAGATATAAACACAATACTTTGAAAATAGAGTACGTAAGTAGCACAAATACACAGTGGTCTCCAGAGGGAGACCAAACCATACACTAAAACAGTGGAATGCGAACCACAACGCCAGTCAAGAATGGACCTGGAAGACGTAGAAGAGCCGGGGACACAAGGAACCACCCAAGGTAAGTATCTAGGAACACCTGTGAGGTTGTGTGCAGTGTGAGAACACAACAGCGTGCTCAATGTTAGTCAATAGGTAGGTCGCGGTTGCAAATCAAGGACCCCTCTCAGCGGACCATGAAGAAACCTAGTGGAAGATGGAAGGTTGGAGAGTCACTCTATCTGTAGATACCCCAGGAACCAGGATAACAACACCAGGGAAGCTGGGTGCATAAGTGTCAAGTAATAAACACAATGGAGGACTTCAGGAAAGATGGAGCTGGAGTAGAAGACTAAGAGATCTGGTGCAACCCAAAGGTGCATTCAAGATGAGGTACCTGCAAGCAGAGGGGACAGAGTCTGCGCCAATCTGGAGTGACCAGGAGGGCACGGGATACTAATATCCACCGATGTCAGAGATGCAGGTGAGGTTGAATGAAGGTGCCTGTGGTACTGAAAATTCTGACCCGTGTCATAAACATCGTCGTATCATTAGGATTTATGTATCAATAGACCGAGAATGGCGAGTATACTATGCACAAGTATTTTCGTCGTATTCGAGTCACGAGATCACCCAGAAAACAGAGATTCCGTCCTGAACCCTAGGGTTCCATTTTGTATACGGCAGCCATTTTGTGATTGCCCTCACATAGGCCGGTGACTGAAGCCGAAAACGAGCCTGAAGGACACGTACACCTTTGCTGACTTCTGTGACCTGGGCAAGCTGACTCCACTGCCTGAAGCCAAACCTGTTCGGTCAGCTCCTCTCCCAGTGGCCGAATGAGATTAGTATCAAGGCACAACATATCATAAACCTTTCATCGCACACGAACCATGCCTAATCTTACACACACCTGTCCCTGTTTCTTTCTTTATGACTTGCTTTACGAGGAGGAGGTGCCCATTTTTATTGGGGGTCCACCGATATCTGATGGAAGTTCTGGGCCTTGCCGGGTAATTAATTGTGGGCTGGACAAACTGAAATATGGGCTTGTCATCATGACTCTGCTTTTTCTTTGTAGTGAAAATATGTGAATGGTCAACTGTAAAATAAGGAATGTTTGCCTAAAGCATAATATTTTGTATAAGAGAGAAGGCTGACTTTGTAGGTTTGAGCAGTCTCCTGAGAATATACACCGTGTTGTACTTCTAGGATACACTGTTACTGGCTGCAGCCAATAAATTCGATCTTTGACTTCACCTAGAAGACTCTGTGTTTCTGTAGTCTGAAACAGTAAGAACTCGAAGTCTTTGGGTGTTCTCCCTGGCACCGCTGGGTTCCGAAGAACCCAGTACTTCATGCCCTTTAAGTTGCAGTTGTGTGGGCCAGGGGACGCTTTAGAAGACCAGGAGCCGTTCACGAGCTTTCCCACGTCGGATGTCGAAGGCCATGTGGTCAGTGTCCGGCAGGGGCACCAACAAGCCTTGGCAGTGGCAAACAATGTAGTCGACAAAAAAGGAGCAGTGTCGGGAGCAGCAAGGTCCAACGGACTCACCACGAGCAGGTAAGTCAGAGCAGGTCTCGAGCAAGCAGGGGAGCCCGCTCAAGCCAAAGAAGACCCTCAAGAGGACCCATGGGCTGAAGGAACAGGAGTCGCAAGAGGACCTCGAGCAGCTCACTAATGAAGAAGGCCCACGGTGCAGAGGAAGCGATGAGGGCAAAGATCTTGGCTGCAGAAGTTGCTTGAGTTTGGCGCTTCTTGGAGCCCAAAGATTTCTAGAGACAGTCAACAAGCCTTAGCAAGTTGACGTGGTGCACAGGCGTTCTGTTCCAGCGGTTCGGATGAGGGATTCTGGCCTCAAACTTGGCATGAAGACAGTGTAGGCCTCGAAGGAGTTGCAGAACCATCATCTGTATTGCTGAGCCTTTCAGAGTCCGTGGAAGCCTAGGATCAGCAGACCAATCAGCAGCATTGTAGTGCCTGCAGAGGCTCGGGAGTGACTCAGTCACTCCATGGGAGATTACTTTGGGTGTCGTAAATATCCACAGGCCTGGTCAAGAACCTGTATGGAGCAAGGGCACAAACGTTGCAGAAGACCAGCAGGACGATGAGACCAGGAGCAGCAGGAATCTTCCCCGGTGCAGTCTCGGTTCCCTAAGCGAAGTCCAGAGTGTCCAGATGGGCGAAGTTGAAGTGGTATGAATCTTGTCCCACAATGAATCTAGGGACCCACTCACAGGTAAGCCCTTAAGTACCCTTAGAAATGGGGTGGGACAATTCAGAGGTCCCTCCCAGAGGAAGGACTGGACAGTGGAGAGGATACTCCCATGTCCTTTGTCCAATTTCGCGCCAGAGCGGGAGCCAACGGCTCCCTGAGCTTGTTTGAACTAGAGTATGCAAGGAGGGCACCTCATGTGCCATTCAAGCAGTCTCAGTGGCGCTGGCAAGTGCCCCCACCCTGTCCTAATACACTAAATCCGGTCTGGGAGGTGGTCACACCTCCCTGTGACAGAATACTTTTTGTTCTGCCTTTCCCTGCTCGAGCTTGGGTCAGCAGAAGGAGGGCAGATACCTGGCTCTGGTCAGCAGCAGCCCTATCTTGCTGTCAGGTTCTGGAAGACTGGGACCAGGAGCACGGAGCGTCTCCCGGAGGAGATTTACAGTGCATGGAATCATACCTCCTACAATGTTTACAGTGTGGGGGTATGATTCCAACATGTTTGATATCAAACATGACCGGGCTCGTTACAGTCAGTTTAGAGATAGTCATCACATAGTGATGTATGGCCACTCTATATTTAATAATGGCTGATGCACTTGCAGCCCGAGAGATTGGACTCCGAAGGTGGTAGGAGTGCTCTGCTCATGTAGGGGCACCCTCACACTTGGAACTGCGCACCCTGCCTTCAGGATTGAAACACCTGCCTTTGGTGTCACTAATAGGTTTTAAGTGTAGTGACCTCAGATATAAGAACATTTATATTTGTCATAAGTGGTGCTAGCACCAGCCTACACAGGCTGCAATGGCAGGCCTGTAGTCACAATTTGAGTGGTCTCTCACAGGTGGCATAATACATGCTGCAGCCCATGAAAGACCCCTGGTGTATCTATGCACTGGGTACCTTAGTACAATATATTAGGAACTTTTCAGGGTACATCAATAGCCAATCTGGAGTGTACCCAAGTACTCACCACAACAAATTTAGGGAAGAAGCACAGAGACTGGGGTCCTGATTAGCAGGATCCCTGTCAGACTAGTCTGGAAAACATAATGACAAGCAAAAAAAGTGGGGGTGACCATGAAAGCAGATCCTACTTTCCTACACAGTCTGATCACCCAGAGCTCCAAAAGATTGATATGGAGACTGAACTCCGACGGAGCCCAGATGCCTCTGATCTCCACCTCTCCCAGGTGTCCGCCCCATGCCAGGAGTGACACATCCGTCACCACGTCAGATCTGGTTGGGGAAGGGAGAGGCATCCACCTCTGACCCAATCTTGGTTTGTTAGCCACCACTGCAGTTGGTGCGCAGTTCCCTCTGAGATTTAGAAGTAGTAAACTGAAAGTGCTCGTGGCCTACCGTGAACCGCAGGTAACGCCAGAGGAAATGTGCGTCCTGCAAGTCCAGCGCTACCATCCAGTCTCCAGGGTCGAGGGCAGACAAGACCTGAGCTAGTGTCAACATCTTGAACTTGTCCTTTCGGAGGAAGCAGTTGACGCTCCCGAGGTACAAGATAGGACACAGGCCCTTGTCCTTTTTGGGGGCCCGAAAGTAGTGGGAACAACCACCACAACCTACTTCTGGCCCAGGAACGCGCTCGATGGCCCCCTTAATCAGGAGGGCCATGACTTCCTGCTAAAGAAACGCAAGATGGTCCCCCGACATGCAGTGGTACTGAGGTGGCATGGCTGGAGGGGTAGTCACGAAGAGGAGGGAGTAGCCCCTTCAGACAATTTGCAGCACCCATTTGTCCGATGTGATGTTGCGCCACTGGGGGAGATGATGCGAATTCTGCCGCCCACTGGCGTTTGATGGGCCTGAAAGTCCAGACTAGGAAGGCTTTGCAGTGGATGCTGCGGGGGTGGAAGTGGACTAACCTGCCCGCTGGCCTCCATAACCGCCTTGACGGTTCCCACGTCCGCTCTGAAGTTACTGCACAGGCCTGTAGCTCCGGAACGAACGTGTTGGGGCACCCCTTCCATGGCCACGAAAGGAGCGAAAAGCAGAAGGTGGAGGAGGCCGAGTGGCCAACAGGCCCAAGGACTTGGCCGTAGCCGGGGAGTCCTTAAAGCGCTCCAACACACTATCTGCCTTATTGCCAAAGAGGCGAATGTCATCAAAGGGCATGTCCATTTGTGTGTTCTGGACATCCCTTGAGAAGTAAGTTGTCCTCAGCGGGGCGTGGCGCCGAAGCGCCACCGTCGTGGAAATCCCCATGCCCAGCGAGTCGGCTGTACGAAAGCCCAAAACAAATGGTTAACTTAGCTGCGTCTCTTCCAGCTGCAATATTTTGGAGAGTACCGTCTGGGCCTCCTCTGGACAGTTAAGCAGCACTTGTGCAACCGTGTCCCACACAGAAAGGGAATAACGGCCCAAGAGGCATGCAAGTATTCACCGACCGCAGCCCTAAGCTGGCAGATGAAAACAGCTTCTTGCCAAGCTGCTCCAGCTTCTTGGATTCCCTAGGGGCAGAAGGGCACGGGCTCTGGGAGGCAGAGGCTTGGACAACCAAGCTCTGTGGGGTGTTGGGAGAGAAAGAGGGGGTAGCCCGGAGCCGGGCAATGGCGTCAGGCCATGTTTCTGTCCACAGGAGCCCCTGTGCTGGGCCTGGACCAGGTGCCCAAAAGAACGTCAGAAAGTGCCTCATTGAAAGGCAGCAGTGGCTCCGCAGAGGTAGCCACCGGCTGAAGCACTTCTGTCAGTTTAGTCCTGACGGCTACTGTAGGGAGTTCGAGGTGGAGGGCCTCGGACGTCGTACGCAACACCACTGCGTAACTTGCTCCCTCCACCATAGCCACCGAATGAGGAGACAGCATGCCAAAGTCAGGTGAGGTGTCAAGACCACTGGCATCCCCCAAATCCTCTGCCCAGTCCAGATCATAACCACACTGTTGTGTGATAGGGTCCTCAGACCCATCCCAGTCCTCCCCTTCCTCCGAAGTCTGTGTAACAGGCTGAAAATAAGGAGGACGGACATAGGGGTAAAAAGGCCCCATCTGCGTCGGAATCTGAGTCGAGTGACACCATTCTGGGGCCGTGTCCGGCTGGGGCTGAAATCTGCGTCGACGTCAGCGGTAGCACCGGACGATGTCGGGTTGGTGCCGGAGGAGGGGTCAACACCGGTGGAGGTGTTATGAGGTCAACTGATGTTGCCAGGGATCCAAGCCAGGATCCAAGGGGTTCCTGCGACGCCGAAGCCGGTGGCGGCGCCGAAGCCGGCGGCGATGGAAGAACAGGACCCCCAGTCGGGCCCAAAGGCACACCAGCGGGGCAAGACGGCCCAAAGAGTTGGGCCATGGCAGCAAGACATTCTTGCATCTGAGCAGTCGTGGCCAACGGACCTGGGAAGGGTGGGTAGGCAAGCGGCGACATTGCAGGCTCCGCCGGAGCCACGGGTGTGGCACCACCCGTACCCTCAGCCGTGACGGGTGAGGCGGGACGACGCTTCTTCGACTTCTTTTTGGAATGCTTCGACTTACCTGACCGAGAGTGCGAAGACTTAGATCCAGACGAACGATGGCAACGGCTCCGCGACCAGTACCTCAACCTCCCTTGGGATCGGGAACTAGAGCAGCGCGGAGCAGGCTGTCGGACTTCTGGCAACTTTCGGGACCACTACCCTAAAGTCTTTGGTGCCATAGTGCGGCAGTCGGGGCACGACTTGGAGTCGTGGTCACACCCAGGGCAGTAGAGACACACGTGGTGCAGGTCCTTCACCAACATCATGCGGTGACAGTCCCAGCAGTTCTTGAAACTGAGCATCCCTACAACAGGAGTCTATCGACTCGAAAGAATTGAGACAAAAAGGCCTCGAAAAAACTCAGTCAAAAAGTGACTGGGAGTACTTTCTCTTCCCGGATCTGCGCTTGCTGGAGTGGAAAAATAAAGTACTGACGTCAGTGCGCATGGGCGCGTGTAAGTAGCTCCAGCGACGGCATCTCTGTGCCAACGACGCCTACCGATGCGCAGGGGTACTGCTGACGAAAACTTTCCGGATCTACTCTGACGCCTGGGGGTAATTCGAAGGTAAGGAATCTATCACTACGTGTTTCTTTCAGATCTGTATCTACAATTCCCCACCTGAGGGAGCCTTTGACTGCTCGTCAACAGCTGCCACTGATAGTCAAGTGCAGTAGTGGTACTTGGCCCAGTTGCTCAGAAGCCATGGTAGGTCGGACCCAAGGACAACAGGAGTAAAATGCTTCTTTTTTTCCCCCCCAATTTTTATTCACGTTTTTACAACACAGTTTTTTACCTCCTGACCCCCCTTCCCACCATGAGGACAGGTACACTTATTGTTACATACATAGGTATTTAAGTACACGAAAACGGATATCTTGAAGAGGGAATAAAGGGAAAAAAACACAAAAACATCAAAGCCCTATGCACTCTAAATCATACATTTCTTCCTGTAATGTCTCAATGATACCACATTATTGTACTGTCAAAAAACTGGATTGCGTTATTTAATAATTAAAAAAAAAAAAAAAAAAAGGAGTAAAATGCTTCAACCACAACGGTTGGCCCCAGTAGCCCCTGCATTTCGGTGGCCCTCTGAAAGGGTTTCTGACCGCAACCTTCTTCTGATGGATACTTCTAACCACAGACCTCTCACCTTAAGAATATATATACAATTAATACTTACCAATAGGTGGACGGTCAGAAGAGAAAATATATAACCAAAAGGCCAGCAGTATCAAATGGGTAAAATGTCCCTCTCTGCAGTCCTGGCTGTCAAGGCAGTAGTGTTGGTGAATGTGTGCACTTACACCCATGTTGGACTGAGCCCACAAGTCATCAGGGGGCTCTTTGAACATGTAACCCTTCTTGGGCAGGGCATAACACAATTTTATACACACACACAACAATGCATCTTGATAGAGTCCTCTTCTGTATCGCCTTTCCCCTTTTAGTATCAGCAAAGTCATGAAGAGCTATTCACCAACCCAAAAGGTCCTTGTGCATTCAACTGAAAAGCTTAAGGCTCACTTGGTGTCAAGTTGAAGAAGTTCCTCTTCTTTCCAAGCATGAGTTGGCGAGAAAAAGCTGGTTCTGTGGTTAACGGTCTTATGTGAAAGAACAATGTCACATCAAGTAGAAAGGAGGCACAGGTCCTCAGCACCAGTTTGTCTGGAAAGGTGTTGGTGTACGGAGGCTGAAATCGCAGCACCTGCAGCTCACTTATCCAACACGCAGAGGTTAACGCAATGAGGAACACCGCCTTGATAGTTAAAAGCAGCAAGGAACAAGTGCATTGGCTCAAAAGGAGTGCAGAGGAATACCAGAATCAAGTTAGGGCTCCAATGAGGAGTTATGAAAAGTTCCAGTAGGGTGTGGGGAATGGGTTAACGTGCGTCATGTTTTTAGGGTGTGCACAGATGGAAATATGTTTGCTCCTCAAAGAGTTGATGTCCTCTAAACTAACGAACAGGAGTGTTGGTTGCAGTGTTCAATGGGAGGACATTGAATGTAGCGGAATTTGTGGGCACAGTGATCTCTGTTATCACAATCCTGATACGGGAGCTTTCAGAAAGGGAAACACTTCTCTTTATAAGTGAAGGAGGATGGCATCGTGGAGGTGCCACCTGCCCTGGAATGATAAACAGATCAGAGCTCAGCTGTCAATCTGCACAGTAACATGCAGTGAACTGAATGTAAGTGAGGTGAACCATGGTCCATGTGGGTATTATCCCCAGGAACATCCATCACAGAAAAGTGCTTAGAGGTAGGGACTGCACTTGCACTGTTTAACATCAGGGAGCGCCAAAGCAATACATGTGCAGTAAAATCACGTTTTCCAGATTCTACTGGACTTTTATTTTTTTCCTTCAGTGATGTTTGCATCGCTTAGAAACATTTTTAACTGTAACCTGAATCCCTACAAATAACACATCTGAAGGTTTTGCCTACAGAGGATTGAGATTATAGTCCCTACACCAGGCCACAAACGTTCCCCAACCTCTGGAATAGATAGAATGGCTGAAAGATGTCTGACTGCAAGCATTAAGTTGGTTTCTTCCAATGGCAAATCAAATTTGCGCAGATGTCGCCATTCAATGTCAATGAACAGATATGTAGGTTGTGAACATCTGGGTGCAGCAACCACTCCTGTTGCTGAGGCAGACATTTCTCTGGAAGGGGTATCCAAATTGCATTGCGAGTGCTCCAGAGATCTGGGAGCAACACTCTTGGCCCAATCAAAATGACTTGTACTCAGTCATTCCTAACTTTTTTCTAAAGTTGAGGCAGGGAAGTTATAGGTAGGAATCCATATGGGAGACAAGTACACCACTGGAGGCTCAGAGGCTGCAGGTGAATTAGGTGCTGAGGGACCAGAGCAGGAGGAAGATAGTTAATAGAGCTGATTGTGATGATGATGGTGGTGTCCTCTTGATCCACCACTGCCTAAAAAGGTCCAGTACATTTGTTGGAGGTGATTAAATTGGCTGAGGAGGATGGCACTGCAAATACCTCTTTGCCCTAGAGTAGCCTCAAAACGTTATATACCCCAATTGTAAGTATTTTACAGAAGAGGCTAGGACCAGCAAACACATCAGGTTCCTGCTGTTTCTTAAGTGTTGCAGAGAGGAGTATGTCTTCTCTCTGAATAGGTGCTGGCCATCGAGGAACTAGCTTATAAGGATTGCCAGGATAGCTCCAGAGAACCCTGTATAACCCACAAAGTGGGCCAATATAATGAGACACCGATGTCCATGGATTGAACATAGGTGTCTTTGGACTTCAGGATGCACTTCTGGATCTTTTTGGAAGGGTACACATCATACTCAACCGGATTGGAGAAAGTTTTTTTTGTGTGGTGAGATAAACAGATGATGGTCAGTTTTGCCAGCTTCCACAGGGTGTGAAAATAGTGACCCACAAGAGACAACGTTTTCACACTGCAAAGGGCAAGGCTGTCGGAAGTAAAGACTTATCACAACACAGAGCCAGTCTCTTAAACTCGGACAGAAGGAGCTATAGAAAATGCATTTTGGGTCAATTCTGCAGAGGAAAGTTTGACCATCAGGGGTCAGATTCAGAGTTTAGCAGGTGGATAATCTATCACGAACATGGTGGATATTCCGTCTGCCATATTACAAGTGCTAATGGCGATAATGAACTTGTAATAATGCTGTCATGTTTGTGACGCAAGGTCCTATCCACCAGACTCTAAATCAGGCACTAGGTTTTCTACAGAGGGATGATACAGTGAACATTTCGGGTCACAAGATGAAAATATTCATCAACTAGCTATGTGTCAAGGAGTGCACTGCCAGGTCCAGGAACAGCTTCTCCCAAGCAGCCAAGTACAGGAACAATAGTGCCTTGTTGAAGGATAACAGAAATTGTGATGGTACAGAAGGGATATAGGATCCCAGTTAAACTTTTAGATTTTGCGTATGTTGTGGCCAAGGTTAATTCCAGTGATTTTGCTGCTTTTCCTACCACCTACATGAAAGAAGAAACTTCCTGTGAAGGAGACCCAGATGGGCAAGTAATGTCCCCTTCTGGGAATGTGTTGAGGCTGCATGCATTTTCTAAGTCCAAGCAGAGGTCATACTATGAGTTTTAAGATGGAAGCTTATCCAGCTCTGAATCATCATCCTCTATGTGACCATAGTCTAAGGAATGGTAAAAGCATCTGAACCAAAAAATGCCTCCACCTGGGTGAATCTTTGGGCCCTTGAGGGTGCTCTAAAAGAGACTCATCAGCAAAACTAGCACATACCTTTTCTTTTGCCTCTTGGATAGTATATATTGTTTCTGAAGGTGGCAGCAGAGATGAAATCTCCAAGGGTAGTACCAGTGATCACATCACAGGCAGCCCAAACACATGGGGGTTGGTGCCATAGAGGTGAATGATCTCACCGGAGGGGAGGCTCAGGCCAGAGTTTGCAGATGTTCGGAGTCTAGTGCTTTGGGGTTTAGGTTTTTGGAATTGGCAAACCTGCACAGTGGATCAAACCTTGTGAAGTGGCCAAGAGGTTAACAGGGCTGTTTGGAAAATATTACGCATGGCCTGCTGGCAGGCTTAAAAGTGTGCAGGGTCAGTTGATGGCATTGTAAATTCCAGCTTCACTTTGTTCAAATTCAGAATAGGCTCAGATGACAAGAAAGAGACTAGCATTGAGGAAACTAATCCAGGATCTTAACAGTCTCAGGAGTGAAAGAGCTTCCTTGAGGAAGAAAAGGCTGTTCTCCTTTTCTGCCGTTTTAGGGGGGGAAAACCTCCTGGGAGATTGTTTGGTGTCAGGAGAATTATCTGAAGAAGGGGAACCCCCTTGGTTTGCTTGTGCATGCCTTGGACAAAAATGGATAGGCCTTCTGCTCTTTGCCTGTGGACTTAAGCTCTTCAGAAGCTTCATCATCAGAGGTTATATATTAGACCAAATCCGTGTCCAAAGCTGACAAATGTAATTGGTGAAACACCCTGGAAGTCCCGCACCCATGCTGATGGAACACGGAAAAACAAACGGATACCAGCACGCCAGTTGGTGCATTGTGTCGCTTATTGTTGTCACATCCTGATAAGATTAACATAGGATTGGATATGAGAAACGGGGTTTAAGTTGTATGGTAGTCCTAGTGAGGGTGAAATGTTTTTGTTGGGAAACAAGCTACATGATCCAGTCTGGCACCTGGAGATATTCATAAAGTGATCACTCTTCTGGAAGAATTATTCATCAGGCGATGACAATGTGTTTGGCTGGTGGAGGTAGGTTGCCGGAGGCACACAAAAGTTTTCAAAACCCCTTTCAAAGGCCAAACAGAAGACAACAATCCCAAGTTAAATAATGGCTTCATTGACCAGATGAACATCTGAGAATGGGACATTTTCCTAAAGATAGAATAGGGCCTCTCTTTAATCTTCGATATTTTTTGTGTTGGGAAGATCTTTCCTGAAATTGTTCTCTTTTGTGTGACTTACATGCAGAAGAGGTAAAATAGGAGTTTGTGGGATATCTTACATGGATAGAACCATTACATCTGAAGAGATTACGTACCAAAGATAAATTGGTGGAGGAATTGCGAAAATAAGAGAAGCTCTGGATTTGTGATGTCAGGTAGCAGAAAAAGACGAATTGATTACAGTTCAGAGTGGAACCTCAATGTACCATGTCTTTATGTCAAGAGGCGATATAGATATTAGTGGCTAAGACAGCATGGTGCTAACTGGTGGCACTGGAATACATTGCTGCAATACATTTCAGCTTCAGTTTAAGTCCTGATAATATTCATAAGGTGAGGAATTTCTGAAAGGATCAATAACAATATATTTACCAAGGTACTGTTCAGATATAATTTTAATACATTTTTTTATCTCCTGTTGAGTGTTCCAGGATCCCACCAGGGGGGGGTGCAATATGGATTATTTATATATTTAGTGAAAATTCCCATTATGGAGAAGTTGTGTTACAGAAACATAACCCCTTTTTTGTTACCTTTGAAAAAAAACAAAAAAAACGTGTGTTATTGATGGCTTAGCATGGCACCCAAGCAAAATAAAATTATAGCAGGATGTTTTTATCCTCAGAATTCCTACTGAAAGGTAACTTGATACACACACTTTTATTTAGCCCTTGGTAAAAAAAAAAAGAAATCCTGATGTTGACATTTACCGAGATACAACTTGGAATATTTGCTGAAGATTAGGATGCTTAGTGGTGTGGGGTTTTAAGATCTTTAGAGTGATAGCTGATCAAGAGTATTTACTGTTTAAACCCCGACTATCTATACGACTAGATAACTAAATGAATAGATAAGCATGCACTTGAATTCCTACATCTTCCAGATAAAAAAATTCAATACTTAAATACCGTTTTATTTCTACATTACCTCGTATAATCCATGATGGTATTAAGACGATGTGCTATCGTGATTACTGTGCATTCTTCAAATTGAACTCGGATGGTTGACTGGATTAGGTCATCGGTTTCCAGATCTACAGCTGCTGTTGCTTCATCTAGAACCAGGATTTTGGTCTTACGAAGAAGAGCACGTGATAGACACACCAACTGACGCTGTCCAATACTTAAAACAAGAAAAAGGTAACCGTTACAACAGACTACTATTGACTCTGTTCGCCTTTTCCTCCCAGTCAACAACATTTTTATAAATCAAGTACAATGGCAGCTACCCATAAGGTCTAATCCAGGCAAAGCATATTTTTATACTGAAGTAGAGATGTCATATTCTGTGAACATTCAGATTGCTTATCAGTAATGACATTTCTACGATTCTCCCTTCCACATCCCTCTTTACTTTAATTATTCCATGAGGTGGGTTCACCTTACAAGTCACACTAAGTTGCCCTTTTGTCACTCTGCTTTACAAATTACAAAGAACTCTAACCGTGTAAGTTCTTCACCCAAAACTAATAAGTTACTTACCTTTGGTAACACCTTATCTGGTAGACACAGGACCTACGCACAGATTCCTTACCTCAGAATTATCCCTAGGCACCAGAGTGGATCCAAAAGATTTTCTACAGCAGTACCATTACGCGTTGGTAGAAGGCGTCAAGCGCCTCCATAGCGACATCGTCCACCAGATGTGAAGATGACAGTCCATATAAGTCCCCCCTTGACATGCTGATGTCTGTTTCTTCTGCGACTTCTTTTCCACATTAAAAAAAAACACGGAACCACTTATAGAAACTACTATGGAAACATTGTGCCCAAAAAGAACATTTTTGTAAATCATTTCTTTTTTTTTTACCCAATGAAAGGCAACAGTGCTCAGAAAGGCATCTGGTACACAAAAGGTTAAAGCAGTTTGCGGAGTGGGGAGGATGGGTGGGTGGATCTGCAGCTAGATCCTGTCTCTTATTCATCTGATAGGGACATCTAGCCGCAGATTCCTTACCTTTGAACTAGATACCCAAGCAATTGATTGAAAATGTATAAAGAGCTTGGTTACTCCAAAGGGTATTCCAGAGATTGGGGGCCATGAGGCTAAAGGAGCGACCGCCAATCGGAGCTGTCGTCACCTTCCTCGGAGGAGGGTCAGCGAACTGATCCTACTAATAAACCCCATCTAGGGAGGGGGAGGGGGGCTGGGGGAGAGGAGAGAGGGAGAGAGGGAGAGAGGGAGAGAGGGAGAGAGGGAGAGAGGGAGAGAGGGAGAGAGGGAGAGAGGGTGAGAGGGTGAGAGGAGAGAGGAGAGAGGAGAGAGGAGAGAGGAGAGAGGAGAGAGGAGAGAGGAGAGAGGAGAGAGGAGAGAGGAGAGAGGAGAGAGGAGAGAGGAGAGAGGAGAGAGGAGAGGAGAGAGGAGAGAGGAGAGAGGAGGAGAGGAGGAAAGGAGGAGAGGAGAGACTGTGAGGAAAGTGGGTGAGGAAGAAGTCCCACCACAAATACTGTGGAAAACCGGTATGGAACTGAAGTCCGTGAACAAATATGGGAAGACAGCCATGGCAGAAGGATGAAACAGGTGCTGGAAAAGACATTTCAATAACCATATTACAACATAGCTTCTTCAATAGTAGCCGGACCATTAACTGAAGGCCAAGGCCAATAGCCAATACCTCCGAGTCAAAGCTCCTTGCCATAGAAACAAGCCATGTAGAGAGCACCAATCAATGCTTTAGAAAAGCAGTGGAAACAACAACAACATGGGCATAGACCACTCTTGGTCAAGTGAAACACTTTAAAAAATAAGTGATTCCTCTGGGACTATTAAACGTAGAACCCACAAAGCAGGAAGGGTTAACCATTGCAAAGTAACAAACAAGTAAAGGTCCCTCAAGAACATGAAGAAAAACGCAGCAACGTAAGCAAAAACACACTCTCTCATAAGAGGTAGCATAATATGACTTTATAGAGAACCTATATAAAAAGAGGTGGCAGGCGGGTCTCCTGGAGCAGGACGGTGCCTATGAGCTATGGACAAGTCTACTAGGGCTCTTAAAACGGGTCTAGCTCGACAGCCCATCAAAATATCAAATAGCGCTTCACTGAAGGTGAGCACAGGCTCAATCCTCGTTTGGCCCAGATGAAGCACCTCAATTAAGGGGTCAATGTCCACCTCCACAAAAGGGAACTGCAAATCCAGAACCACAGCTACCCTCCTCTTAAGTTCAGCGAAAGCAAAGCTAGCCTCAGTAGCGAGGCTGGGAGGAGAAAACAAGCCTGAGGAAGGGGAAGTCTCAAGGCCACTAAACTCCCCAGATCAGATATCCAATTAGCCTCCAGAGGAGGGTGAGCTGTGTCAATCATGGTTGGAAGAAACCCCATTCCATCTCTACCAAAACACTGGTCTCATGAAGGAGGAACAGTAGGGAGCTCCTCCGAAGGAGGAGGAAGGTATTAACTGCACCGTCAACTATGCTGACTCGCATCAATGTGGCAATGCCTTGGCATCGGAGAGGAGAGATATTGTGGCATCGACTGGCGAAGTAGACGTCAGAGCGGCTGATCAGACACTGGTGTTGCAGGTGGGAACCCAGAAGGGCTGTGCACCAGAGCCAACATGGATCAGCCTATGGATCCAGAGGGCGTCACTGACGCTGAGGGGGATTCAGCTGGCATGGATCCAGTCAAGGATCCTCTGGCCTCCTTGAGGCTGAGAAGTGTACCAGAGGGAGACAGAGAACCAAAGATAGCATGCAGGGAGTGATAATATTACCTCATCTGGTCCAGAGTCGCCCCCATCTCCAGTAGGGTCATTTGTTAACTTTGGTTCTCAGCGAGTGCTGACTTACCAACTTGGGCATAGTCAATTATAGTCATCATCTATAAAAAAAAAGGGGACCATAAGAATCCTGTGTGCTACTGCCCGATATTTCTACTTCACTTATTAGTGAGGATAGGGGGCTGGACTGTCTTAAACAGGCTCCACGATTGGCAGATTCGAACAAAATTATTTCAGATCTACAGTATGGTTCTTGCCCAGGAGTGGGGACTATAGAACAGGGATTGAATATAAATTGCTTAATCTTGCCTTTGCAGATCTTTCATCTGCAGTTGATTGTGTTAGCCACAGCAAGTTGAGGCAAATTTTAGTGGTGGCGAAATCTGTAATTCACTTCCTAAGGAAAATATATTCAGGTATCAAGGCTACGGTTTCAGGGGGAATGCACTAGGTGGTTCCGCATATAGCGAGGGGTGCGGCAGGGCTGCATGCTTGCCCTTTTTTTATTCTCTCTATATATAAACAGTCTTGAATGAATTGGCTAGTAAATCCAAGGATCTCACACAAATTGGTCATCGGCCCATTCTGGCCCTCCTCTATGTGGACAACGCTGTTCTTATGGCACAAACTCCATTGGGCCTACAAAAAATCCTCTCAAACTTTGTTGATTATATGCAAGACTTGGGTCTTCTAATCAAAGTAAAACCTGTATTATGAATTGTGGAAGTAGAATATTAAAATACCGCACTATCAAAATATTTGATGCAAAGATTAGTGCTATGATGACCTTCTCTTATCTGGGTATACTGTTTTATAAGAGCAGCACATGGATTCAATGTATCAAGGCCAGGAATCTTTTGTATAAGAATTAAGTTATGGCCCTATCTAACTTCGCAAGGAAGCAAGGCAATTACCCACCCATGAAATGCTAAAGATTTAGAAGGTTAAATGCCTATCTATTGCTACTTATGTGGCAGGTGTATGGGGACATGTTAATTTTAGTAGAAAACTCGTTTGAGGAGTCTTCTTGCTGCACCTAAAAGTGTGTCTTATGTTTGCCATGCAGAACAGGGTCTATAATTTCTTTTTGATATAATTAAGATGCAGTCAATCTTCTTATGGCACAAGATAATTTACTGGCCTTAATTGGGCAGTTATTACAGATTGCCTCAAGCTTAGCGCTGCAATGCATTTTTCAAGGCTGGTTTATATTAAACAATTCTAGGGTCAGCCATTGTATTTTGAACAGCCCGATACTTTGTTAGACATAAATAGGAAAAATAGGAAAATTAAATGCGGGGGGCTCCTTGAAGAACTCAGGGTAAATGCTGAGCTGTTAAAACCCACAGTCCTAAAAAATCAGTCTAATCAGGTTAAATACAATATGCAACCTTACCTTAAATTTATCCCGGACCCCAGGCATAGGTTTGTACCAATGAGTTTCAAGATTGATATCTTTCACCGTTTAACCAGCTTTCCCCTAATGAATGAGTTGTCTCAAAAATTAGATAACCGTCCCTGCAACCAAGTGTCGAAACAGAGCACTATGCACATAGTGCTTTTTTGCAAACGTATATAGAACAGAGGAAACACTATATTATTTCAGTTCAGTTCTAAAGTCTTTTCATTTCAAACAATGCCGCCCAGCATATTTGTTTTTGCAAACCTTAACATTACTGGATATATGCTGCTACCTATCAAATTTTTATGGGCAGTGATGTTTGCAAGAAAGAAGTTTTAACTTATGCACAATTTGGTATATAGTAATTTTTTAGATGGCATGTTTTTAATTGATCCCAGTATGTATATTTTCATTATTACAGTCTAAATGTGTTTTTATTGTATAAATGATGTTTTATATAGTCCTATTTGATGATGTATGTATTTGTTTTTTATCATATATATTTCTATGCAGTAATGCTTTTAAAGCTTTAATGACTTCAATTGAAATCTAATACATTTTACTAATAGAATGGATACTGGAAGCCGCGGGGTAGACTCTCGTTCCGAATACTCAACCAGAGAACAGGAAGGGGAGTCAGATGCCACAAGTTTATTTGTTTGTTAAATGTTGAAAGATAGCTGCCTGGACATGGAGGACTATTTTAATTTATTGATACTAAAGTTATTGTTTTTTAATTTTAGAGAACAGTCTGGCTGTTGCCCCCTCCTCTCTGTTGTAGCTTTTATTCTGCGTTGAAACATCTTTCAGTGCCCTGAAGGTGTGTGGTCGGCTGACCAGTCCACACCGAAATGCGAGTCCGCACCTGTGTTTCAGCCACTCAGACACCAAAGCAAAACATGTGTTTTCAGACCTCTACTACTGTATTTTGCTGTACATAAGATAAATGAATGAAATATTTTGAACAGATGTTTGAATAGACCTGCAAATGCAATTTTCGGTCTGTCGATGTATGTGGATGTTAAGGCATTATCCAATTGTGTCCAATGTTGTGAGGGGACATATATAGTCTTTCTGCTTGGTCTTGGTGTTTCATAAGGCTGACCTTGAGAGTTTTAATAGGGTCTATTGATTAAAATGATGTATAGGGTATGAGAGAGGTCAGTGTGAGAGTATTTAGATTGCACGGGTATGACAGTTCTTTTTTCTTTATGCATCAAGTCTTTAAGCATACGTTACTTACTTGTGTATCAATATATCTGTAAGAGACATTATCTAGTGATAGATTCCTTACCTCAGAATATCCCTAGGCATCAAACTGGATGCAGAAAGTTTTTTCGTCTGCAGTACCCCTGCACGTCGGTAGGCGTCGTCGTATGGCTCCGCGTACGTCGCTGGAGTAGTCGCCGAGATGACGTCGCTGGAGCTACCTGGATGCGCCCATGCGCGCTGACCTTAGTTCTGTACATGACTTTCCGCGCAAGGAACGCAGGGCCATGCAAGATACTGACCACTGGTTCATTGAAACTAGGGCCCTGAGAGGGATGACCGTAACCCTAGAAATCAGTTTGCAGAATGGGGAGAATGGGTGGGGCGGTAAGGGATCTATCACTAACTAATGTCTCTTACAGATATATCTTTACACAAGTAACTTGTGCAGCTGAAAGAGACACGTTAGTGATAGATTCCTTACCTTAGAATAGATACTCCAGCAATACCAACCCCGGTGGTGGGTCTGCGAACAAGGATCACACCAGAAAGTCACAAAGAACAGAACGGCAGAAGAAGCAGCCTCTCCGGACTGGACTGCCAAGGAAATAATGCTTGGTGAAATGGTGCACCGAGCCCCATGTTATGTTATGTTATGTTAACGGTATTTATTGTGCGCACAGCTGCTCCAGCAAAGGAGCGTCCTGGCGCATGACAAGGTGAAACACAACACCGCTAACAACAGGGCAGGGGAGCACAAAATAACCAGAATTAAAACAGAAAAGTCTTAATCGCCCTACGAAACTGTAGAAGGTCCTCTAGGAGTCGAATCTCAGCCGGAAGGGAGTTCCAAATATCCGCCGCTCTCACTCGAAAGGAGCGGCCACCGGCACGGCACAGCTTGAACCGGGGAACAATGGCAAGAGCCTGGCCCAGAGAGCAGAGGGAGCGAGACGGAACATACAAAGAAAGAAGATTAGACAAGATCTGGGGGGCAGTGCCTTTTAAAATTTTAAAAGCCAGACACAAAACCTTGAACTGGATTCTCGACCGCACCGGCAACCAGTGCAGGGAGCGGAGGGTGTTAGAGACGGAGCAGAATCTAGGCAAACCAACTATAGCTCTGGCAGCCGCATTTTGGACGCGCTGCAGGTGCGAAAGTTCGGCCTGATTAGACCCCACCAGGAGGGAGCCGGGAAATCACCGTCGCCTGAACCACCAGCTGCCTGGTAGGGGCAACACATTTTTTTAGAACAGGTCTAAGGCCCCGCAGCACACCAAAGTAGCAGGACGCAGTTTTCTTTGTGTGGCCGACAAAGTTAAGGCTGGAATCTAACCAAACTCCCAGATTTTTCAGTTCAGAGACCGGAGTCGGAGATGGTCCTAATTCCGGCGGCCACCAGCTGTCTCCCCAGAGCTCCGCACACTTACCGACAACCATAACCTCCGTCTTACTGGCATTAAGCTGGAGACAGTTCGCAGTCATCCAGTTAGCCAGTGCCTTCAGTCCACTCTGAAACCTAGGGGCATCCAGATCGGCATCCCCGCTGAGAGTAACCGCCAGCTGAGTGTCGTCAGCATATGACACCATAGTCCGGCCCCACTGCTTGACAACCTCAGCCAGCGGTCTCACGTAAAGATTAAATAACGTGGGACTCAGCGAGGAGCCCTGGGGAACCCCCATGGCCAGAGGATGGATTTTGGACAGGTAAGGTGGAATGGCTACGCAGAAGGAACGGCTGTCAAGAAAGGAGCGGAACCACTGCAGAGCAGACCCCCCTATGCCAATCTCCTCCAACCGGTGTAGCAAGATGCGATGAGAGACGGTATCAAAGGCGGCGCTAAGGTCTAATAATACAAGCGCCGCCGTCTGACCCGCATCCAACACCGCACGCAAATGCTCCACTATCGCAAGAAGGGCCGTCTCCGTGCTGTGCCCAGCACGGAAGCCGTTCTGCGTGGAGTCCAGCACATTGGTCCGAGTGAGGTGGTCAGCAATGACCAGATTAACATGGGCCTCCGTGATTTTCGTTGGCCAGGTGAGTAAAGAAATAGGGCGGTAGTTCTCGGGTTTTAAAGGATCCAAAGAAGACTTCTTCAGTATCGGAGAAACCACCGCCTGCTTCCATTTAGTTGGTACCACACCAGAGGCCAACGAGAGATTGACTAAGGAACAGACCATCGAGCGACCCAAGAAAGACTGGTCTCTGAAGAAAGCTGGTTTCAATGGGTCCGAAGGGGAGCCAGATTTGATTTGCTGGGCCAGTTTATTAAAGCCCTCAGGAGATAGTGGAGGGAAGGAATGCAAGATGGTATGTCCTAGGGCACCATCAGTGCCTCCCAGAGCTGGCCTAGTATTGGGGAAGGCCTGGTAAATAACCTGGATCTTTTCCAGGAAAAAGGATGCCAACGCCTCACAATGAGCAATGGAACCAGTAGGCAAGGAGGACGTCCTTTTTGCCAAAAGATCTTTCACCACTTTAAAGATGGTTTTAGACGGGTTTGGGCTATTGCGGAATTCCAGGGCGTAAAACGCCGCACGGGCTCTGCAAATGGCTCGATGATAGAGCTTAACGGAGGCCACATAGGCGGCTTTCATGTCGGCCGCATAGGCCTTCCGCCACGCCCTTTCCGCCCGTCTACAGATACCCTTCAAAGCGCGCAAGGCACTGTTATACCAAGGGCTCGACTCTCTAGAGCTCAATTTGCTCAAGGTGATGGGAATCAAGGAGTCCAGAGCTCTAGTAACCCAGCTGGAGAACTGATCATAGCCCTTTTCCACACTGTCCAGAGGGCCTAACGCCTCTTCCACCAGGAACCGATGCAAATCCTCCAGCCTGAGCTTACTCCAGTGCCGCCTGGGGACCCGTCTAACAGATGGAATGGACGGAGTCTCCGGCAGAGGGCACCTAATGGACACCAGGAAATGATCCGTCCACCCTAAAGGAGAAATGGACAGGACACTGGCTCCATCTACATTAGTAAAAAAGGGGTCTAAGATGTGGCCCCCAACATGAGTAGGCTGAGATACCTGTTGGGATAGCTGAAGTGCCTCCAGATCAGCTAAGATATTACTAACCACCGGGATAGTCTGATTATCAAAGTGCAAGTTCAGATAGCCCAAGATGGAGAAATTGGCACAGCCCATAACTAGCGCACTAACGGCGTCAGGGAAGGCTTCTCTGAACATTGCGTCATTACCCTGAGGTCGGTAAACCACCATCCCAGAAAACGTAAACTGGGGGCTGATCAAGATCTTAAACGATGCACTTTCGCAGCCCGCAATATTAAGTCCCTTCCAGACACAAGTGAAACCGGACCTGACTATGAGGGCAATGCCACCACCTCTGGTAGGCCGATTCAAGGTGTAAATAGAGTACTCAGGGGGGCAGACCAAGTTGACAATGGCCACATCCGCCTCCTGAAGCCAAGTTTCCGTGATGGTAAGAATATCGGGGGATTCATCCTTAATAAGGTCATAAATAGCTTGGTGATGCTTCACCATAGACCTAACATTCAGGTTGAACACCCGCAGGCCACGCACGGGGCAATTGCTCCGCGGGACAGATATACTATCCCTCTGGCGAATAGGCACGGGGGAGTTGAGCATCCATCCCTTGCAGGCACAATGGTAAGGGCCGCGCAGAGGATGGATCGGTGCTAAGTCACACCTTGGGACGGTCTGCCCAATAGACCAAAGACTCTCTCTAGAGTAGGTGAGCATCACGGTACACAAAAGGAACTAACCTCAAATGGTCAACTAGCCCGCTGCGCCCCGCGTGTCCCTAGCGCGGACGGGCGCAGACGGGCAGGACTCTGGCACGACTCCGGCCACGCGACGGCGCCCCAGCTGCGCGACCCGCTGCGCGGGGGGAGCGACTTTAAGTAGGCGTCCCGCGAAGCTGCCAGAGCGCTGCCCCGCTCAAAATGGCGCTTCCGATGGTCCGTGCCCTCCCCAAGATGGCGCCCACACCAGAAGTGCCCCGGGAACCGGACCCGCCCAAATGGCGGTGGAAACACAGAATTATGTGCAGTGAGGGGCTCCAGTTAAAACCAAGAGGTAAGAAAACCAAATTATGACCTTAAATGAAAAAACGAGGGAAAGTTAAAATCGAGTGCAAGCGCTGCCACAATCAACGCAGCCGCGTTAAAAACCTTGTCAGTGTAGCTTCTTGACAGATGTCTCGCAGGGGGACATCACCTCCCAATGCAGTGGTAGCTGCTGTAGCCCTGGTAGAATGGGCAGGCAACCCCACCAGAGGTTCCTTTTTAGCCAGCGAATAACAGGCTTTGATACACAAGATCACCCAGGGGGAGATAGTCCTCTTGTGTACAGCCCGGCCTTACTTGGTGCACAGGTAGCCAACAAAGAGCTGGTCATCCACCCAGAACTGTTATTTGCGGTTCAGATACAAAAAGAATGCACGTTTTGGGTCCAGACGGTGGAGCCTCTCTTCTTCTCTGGAAGGGTGTGGAGGCAGAAAGAAAGTGGGCAAGGTGATAGTTTGCCCAATATGGAAGGCAGTGACAACCTCTGGCAAGAATGAAGTACAAGTGCGAAGCACAACCTTGTCTGGATGAACCGACAGAAAAGGAGGCTTACAGGAAAGAGCCTGGAGCTAACTCATGCGCCAATTGGAGGTGATGGCAACCAGGAAAGCAGTCTTCAAAGTTAACAAACAAAGAGGACAGTTGTTAAGCGGCTCAAAGGGAGCACACATCAGAAAAGTAAGAAGCAGATTCAAGTCCCACTGCGGCATCACAAACTGAATAAGAGGGAAAAGGTGAGTAATGCCTTTGAAAAATCTATTAACAGATGCTTGAAGAGAGAGGGCTGATCAGGGAGCCTGAGAAAGGCAAAGATTGCAGGCAGCCCTTGATAGTGCCCAGAGCAGAGCCCTGCCGGGCCAAAGAAAGAAGGAACAACAGTACCTCTGAAAGAGGGACAGAAAAGGGATCCACAGCCTTTGCTGTGCACCATGCCACCAATTTGTTCCACCTGCAGGCGTATACCGATTTAGTGGAAGGACGCCTGGCTGCCAGAATAACATCACAGACTTCAGGAGGTAAGTCAAACGGAATCAACTGCCACTGCTCAATCTCCACTCATGTAGGTGGAGGCTGGACAGGTTTGGGTGGAGGACCGTCCCCTGCTGCTGTGACACAAGATCCTCATAAAGAGGCAGTCGGATCAGGGGATCCACGCTTATACTGAGTAGCTCGGGATACCAAACTCTTCGAGGACAGTCCAGAGCCACAAGAATGACTTGGGCCCAGTCACGCCTGATCATCTTCAGCACTCTGGGTAGAAGTGGTATAGGCGGAAAGGCGTACAATATACCGCAGCTCCACTTGCAACGAAAAGCGTTGACAAGCAAGTGCCGCCTTGGAAATCTCAACGCGCAGAACAGCTGAAATTGCGCGTTCTCTTCGGTGGCGAATAGATCTAACCAAGGCTCTCCCCACTGTCGAAAGAGACCTTGCACCACCTCCGAGTGAAGACGCCATTCGTGATCCATCATACACCAGCGGCTGAGCTCGTCCGCCCTGGCGTTCAAAGAACCTGCCAGGTGTTGAACCGTCAAAGAAATGCCTTGACATTCCAGCCATGTCCAGAGGCACAGAACCTCCTGACATAGGGTCCATGACCCCACCCCGCCCTGTTTGTTGCAATACCACATGGTGGTGGTGTTGTCTGTGAACACCTGCACCACCTTCCCCTTGACAGAGGGAAGGAATGCCTTCAGTGCAAGAAGGATTGCCCAAAGCTCCAGAAAGGATATGGAGCCGGGACTCCGTTAGAGACCAGAGGCCTCTGACCTCCGCCGCTCCCATGTAGCCACACCATCCCAGGAGGGACGCATCCGTCACCACTGTGTGCTCCGGTTGGGGAAGGGAGAGGGATCTGCCGCTGACTCAATGATGATTTGTGAGCCACCACTGCAATTGTTGAGCAGTGCCCTCCAAGATCTGGACGTAGTCGGACAGGTTCCCCATATGCTGCGCCCACTGGTACTTCAGGTCCCACTGCAGGGCCCGCATATGCCATCTTGCATGATTGGTGAGCAGGATGCAGGAGGCCATGAGGCCCAGCAGCCTCAGGATCGACCTGACCGAAACCCGGGACAAGGCCTGAAAGATCGGAATCATAGCCCGAATGTCCCAGACTCACTGTTCGGGAGGATAGATCCGAAACTGCGCCGTGTCCAGAACCACTCCGATAAAGAGGAGCTTCTGAGAGGGAATCAGATGAGACTTCGGCCTGTTATGGAGAACCCCAGCAAATGCAGGAGGTCAGCCTTAGTCTGGAGTTGGGAGACGACTGTTTGGGGCGAGCCCACCTTCAACAACCAGTCGTCGAGATAGGGGAAGACTGAAACCCCTGATCTGCGCAGATGAGCTGCGACCACCACCATCACTTTCGTGAACACCCGAGGGGCGCTTGTAAGGCCATAGGGGAGCACAGTGCACTGAAAATGCTCCTGCCCTACCATGCATCGCAGGTAACGCTGGTGGGCCGGCAGGATGGGAATATGAAAATAGGCATCCTGCAGGTCCAACGCTACCAACCAGTCTGGCGGGTTGAGGGCAGGGAAGACCTGAGCAAGTGTGAGCATCTTGAACTTCCCCTTCCGGAGGAAGCCATTGACATTCCGGGGGTCCAAGATAGGACGCTGGCCTTTGTCCTTCTTTGGAACCAAGAAGTAGTGGGAGTAACAACCACGACCTACTTCTGGCGTCGGAACGCGCTCGATGGCCCACTTGGTCTAGAGGGCCATGACTTCCTGCTGGAGAAGTGTCAAGTGCCCCCCTGACATGTGGTGGTACTGTGGTGGCATTGCCTGGAGGGGTAGACTCAAAGGAGAGGGAGTAGCCCCTTCGTACCAGTTGCAGAACCCACCGGTCCGATGTGATGGTGCGCCAGTGGTGGAGGTGATGGTGAATCCTGCCACCCACTGGCGTCTGGTGGGCCTGAAACACCGGACTAGGAAGGTTTGGAGGCAGCGGCTGCAGGAGGGGTGGTAGACTGACCTGCACGCTGGCCCCGTGACCTGCCTCTGCAGGTCCCACGGCTGCGCTAAGAGTGTTGCTGTGCAGGCCTGTGGTTTGAAATGAACGTGCTTGAGCGCCCTTTCCTTGGCCACGAAAGGAGTGAAAAGCAGAAGCGGAAGGAGTGCGTGTGACCGAAAGGCCCAAGGACTTGGCCGTAGCCCGCGAGTCCTTAAAACGTTCCAACGCGCAGTCTGCTTTATCGCCGAACAGGCGAGTGCCATCAAAGGTTATGTCCATCAACGTGTTCTGGACATCCTCAGAAAAGCCAGTGGTCCTCAGACAGGCGTGACGGCGTAGCACCACTGTCGTTGAAATCGCCCTGCCCAGCTTGTCAGAAGTGTCAAGACCACAACGGATGGTGAACTTGGCTGCGTCTCTCCCCTCATCAATAGCTTGGGAAAGAATTGTCCGAGCCTGCACCGGACGCGGAGCAGCACTTGCGCAACTGTATACCACACAGAATGGGAGTAACGTCCCAAGCGACATGCGGTGTTCACAGACCGCAGGACTGACCTGGCGGAAGAGAAAATCTTCTTCCTAAATTGCTCCAGTTTCTTGGATTCCCTGTCAGGAGGTGCGGAAGAGAACGCGCTTGGGGACGCAAAGGCTTGGACAACCAAGCTCTTGGGGCGAGGTGTTGGGAGAGGAAAACTGGGTTGCCTGGAGCCGGACGATGGCGTCAGGTGACGTTCTTGTCCACAGGAGCCCCTGTGTTGGGCTTGGACAAGGTACCCAAAAGAATGTCTGCGAGGTCTTCGTTAAAGGGCAGCAGCGGCTCCGTAGTAGCAGAAGCTGGCCCGAAGCACCTTGGTCAGGAGATTACTCCCGATGGCCACATTAGGGAGTTCAAATTGGAGAGCCTTGGCTGCCCTGCACAACACCATAGAATATTATCTACCCTCCTCCGCAGCCACGGTAGAAGGAGATAGTACGCCAGGTTCAGGAGCATAATCCTGGTCACCTGCATCCTCCGGATCCTCATCCCAGTCCTGGTCTAAATCGCATTGGGCTGCGAGAGGGTCCTCCGACCCCCCAGTCCTCCCCCTTCCTCTGTAGCCTGTGGAACAGGTGGAACATACGGAGGTGGGATGGACAAAGGGAACGAAATTCCCAAACGGCGTCTGAATTGGCGCCGGTCGACACCCTTCCTGCACCTGTCCCACGCCGGGGAGGGAGCCGGGGACGGCGTCGGCCAGGGTCGCGGCAGTGTCGGCGACGTCAATGCCGGTGGCGGTCGTACAGGGATAACCGGCATGGACGGTGATCCAGGCCTGGATCCATGGAGGTTTCTCGGCATCGACGACGTCGGGCTGAAGCCGGCGACGTCGAGGAACGAGGACTCCCAGCCGGGTTCGAAGACGCACCGGCAGGGCCGGACGGTCCAAAGACAAGTGCCATGGCCGACAGAAAATCCTGCAGCTGGGCCGGAGTCGTCGATGGACCCGGAAAGGACGGGTAGGCCATCGGCAACTGCAGAGCGCCACCTGCCCCCTTAGCCGTGTCGCGCGACCAGCTAGGGGAAGGCAAAGAGCGAAGATGACTTTTTATGCTTTGCCTTACCTGGACTCAGAGTGCAAAGGCTTCGAGTGATGGTGATGGCTCCGCGCCCGGTCCCCCGACCTCCCTCTGGACCGGGAATGGCACGGAACAGACGCCTGGGCCTTCAACCACCACTTTTGGGGACGCTCCTGCAAAGTTTTCGGAGCCATGGTCAGGCATTGGGGGCGCGACTGAGTCGTGGTCACGCCCCAGGCAGTAGAGACACTCACGGTGCGGGTCCGTCACAGACATTGTGCAGGGACAGGCCACGCAAGACTTACAAACGGGCATCCCTATGCACTTTGAGTATAAGTACTCAAAAAGAGAGACAAAAGTCCCAAAAAACTCAGTCAAAAAGTGACTGGGGGTACCGCTCTATCCGCATCTGCGCTTGCTGGCGCGGAGAAAGAAAGAACTGACGTCAGCGCGCGTTTAAGTAGCTCCAGCAGTGTCATCCTGGCGACTACGAGGCCAGCGACATACGGAGAGCCGTACGACGACGCCTACCGACGCGCAAGGGGAACTGCTGACAAAAAACACTTTCCGGATTCAGTATTCTGCCTGGGGATATTCTAAGGTAAGGAATCTATCACTAAAGTGTCTCTTTCAGATTCATTGTTTTCAAAATATGTTTATGAACTTTCAATAAATGAAATTAACAGAGATAATTCTAATATAATATACTGTTGTTGTGTTAGATTTGACTTATGACTATTTAAAGAGCGTCTTTTAGAGGTGGGTTGTTCTCTTGAGCGTTTCATTTTCCCTGCATCACTCCAATATCCGTTTGTTCTGGGGGAACGGTTTATATTCTAAATGGGACATTGATTTTGCTTCTCTAAACCTAGAGTGGCTATCTAAGTCCATGATCCCCAATCTGTAGGCAAACGCTCAAAAACAGCTTTTGTTCTCAGAGGAACTAGAAGAGGTGATTAGGAGGTTACTGACATTATAACAAGGAGAGCAGAAAATGGCTGAGGTTACACAGACATTAGGGGAACTGATCTTAATCAAAAACACAACAGGTGAAGTAAGGGACAGCACAACAGCTACTTCTTATGGAACCAAAGTAATGCATGTAGAACTTTTGTTCTTTCAAACCAGTCTAGGCACTTAAGAAAGCAGTCTAACAGAAGTGGAACAATAATTACAGGGCATACAGAATGCCTTACATTGGGGGCATCTTTATAAAGGTGTGGATTTGGAAGATGGGAGTTAACACAATGGCATGCACATTATGGGGTCCCGTAGGGTAGGGCTTGAAAATTAAAAACATTCACTTTCCTGCCCAGATTCCTCAGTGAACCTTTGCAATGTGAATTGAAACCCCAGTTCGAATTTTACAGAGTGCAGAGGATACAGTCTTGCACACATGGAATCAGAATATGCCTAGACAGATCACAGCTTGCTTCACTTCCCTTCAACACGTCGGACAGGTGATTGGGTAGGCTAAGCAAAATAATGGCCCTTCAAGTTTCAAATGTCAGAATATGTATGTGGTAGCAGATGTTTCAGCAGAAAATGCAGCAAATTGGAAAATTTTCGAGGCATGCATCCGAGACTTTGGAATACAGACATTAAATATGAACTGGTGGACGTTTTCACCATGTCGATTTGTCAGAACAAAGAATATGAGGAGACTGGTGAATTGGGAAAGTTCTTGGACTTTTTTCAAGACTCAAAAACAGAGGCTACCTCAGGAGAACAGTGGGACCAGAGCAGATCCGTCTTTAAGACCTCAAAGAAGAAACAAAATGGAACGGGTAAATTAATAGTGTTGAGGACGGTTTAAGACATTGGTCAGAAAAGCACAGCTCCGATGAACATAAACAGAATAAAAGTCAAGATCCACCTAAAGGTTTAATCTTGGTAACATTAGAGATGAATGGAGACAAAGTTGCATTGTTATAGGAATAAAAGTAGGGATGTGCGAATACCAATAGGGTAGAACATATCCTGTTGACTCAGAATTGCTGTAGGTCTCTCTCCCAGCTGGTTTTACTTTTTGTCATACAGAATGTACCTGCTAGAAGCGGAGACTCAACACACTGTGTTGAAATGCAGACAGAACTAGTAGTCCTGTCTATTAATGCTAATGGTATGACATTAAATGGAAAGAAAAAAGGTCTTATCCTGCATGGCCACAAATAATCGAGCACTAGAACTGATACAAGTAAGTCACCAATCTCCCTCCAAGGTAAGGTCTAGAGTCTTGGTGGGTAAATGTATCAATGCCTGAAATGGGGAAGGTTGGTTGGCAGTGAGGGTGCAGGGACTGGTTCTTCCCTACAGGAAAAGAGGAGTGGTGGTGCTGCTCCATAAATCCCTGGCCTTTATTATTCTGAAAATATGAAGATACAGATCCTCCATATTTTCAGGATATGAAAAGGCAGGGGTTTCAGACCCAGTAAGAGATACAGGTAGCCAAATCGGCGAATGCCCCGAATGGTACCAAACCCTCTCCCTCCAAAAACCTATGTTACTGGTTGAGATTGTCAGGTCTAAACTGATGAGTGGGTACTGGAAGTTAACAATAAACCCAGTCTTGAATAGATCAGATAGACCAGACTTTGGTGCCAGTTATGACAGAGGTATTCTCCCAGATATAATGGAGGACCACATGGAGACTGTTTCACCTTTAGGACAGACTACACATTTCTATCCTGTGTCTCTGAGACCAGTACATGCATTGATTACCTTCTGCTATCACATAAAATACCTAGAGTACACACGTGAGATATTGGCTGAAATAATGACTGGCCAGGCACTTATTAGTTTACGAAAGGATCTGAGACTGATACAGTTAGGATTATGGAGAAAGACCACAGACAGGTAAACCTACCGCAAAACCTTATAATTGTGGGGACTATTAACTTAATACATTGAGACAAATAGAGATACAGTGGAATCAGAACAGACACTGTGGGCAGGGCAAGACAGTAATTAGAGGGGACTTGAGGATGCTGAAATCCATTGCAAGCAAAGGACTTAACATTAAACACTTGAGGCAACATTAAAATGTTTACAGAGCACTACAAACAACAAACACCAGACTCCATGAGAGATCTGATGGCTGCTCAATAACAGCCGAACACTCTTTTTAGTTCACAAGTGGAAAAAGATTTATCAAGAATACGATTTAAGGAATTCAAAGCAGGGAAAGGCTGAGCACATGTAGGCTTTGCAGTTAAGGCATTGGGCATCTACCTTTATCCCAGTGATTAGGAACGAACAGGGTGACTTGCTTACACATTCTATGAAAAAACTGGTGGAAGATACTATTCACTTTAATAACACTCAAATCATGCAGGTCCTAGTCAGACAGGAAAAACGTTTTATGAGTAGGAGTTAACAGCTGCCCAAAACATGGAATTAGAAGAGGAAATTGTACCAGAGGAGATGAACGAGGCCATTAAAGACATAGCGTCCAGGATGGACCCCATGGAAGACGGCCTGCCTACTGAGTTCTACAAAATATATAGTGATAGAAACGCTTTAGTACTGGCCAATGTATTTTGTGAGGCTGACCAGGCAGGAAGACTTCAGGCAGAATTCGCTAGCTTTAATTAGACTTATCCCAGTACCAGGGAAATATGCTACAATCGGGTTTAAGTGCAGGATAATTTAATTAGTCAAAGCAGATGTTAAGATAATAAAGTATTTGCCTATAAATTAAAGAAAGTGATAAACCACCTCATTCACCCGGAATAAGTAAACTTCGTTCCTGGATGGTCCTCCAGTGTTAACATTACCACGGTCCCACATGTCCTCTGGCAAGCTCGTCACGATATAGACTAGAAAATTGCCATCATGTCAACCTCTGGGGTAAGCCAAGTATTTATCTATAAAGTACAACGGTTGTATAAAAACGCAAAAGACATGACTAATTGTGGTGGTTATATTACATAAGAATTTCTGATTTTACAAGGTACCTGACAGTGCTGCCCCCGTCACCATTATTATTTTTGCTGGCCATCAAACACAAGGGTTAAGTGAGTGCAAACAAATGTGGGAATAGAAAAACGTTTCGTTTATGCATTCGAAAAGTTGCTTGCAATGGCAAATCCATGTACCTAATTTCTGGCCTTGCTGTCTACCATTGGCCCATTTTCAACAATTTCAGGCTACAAAGTAAAGTGATCTAAAAGTGATGCTTTGCCACTCATTTCTGCTATCAATAAAAACTCCATAGGAAATTATTCCTTTTGCTGGGTTCCTCACAATTTTAAATACCTTGGTATCTGCGAAAATAGAGACTTTATTGACATGGTAAAAGACAACTTAACACCTCTTCTTCACAAAGTACATACAGATCTGGAAAGATGGTCTGCACTGGGTCTATCCTTATAGGGCACAATCCAAGTTATACTGAACCCACATTACAACAAGCATTTGCAATGCAATAGGTCTCGCATTTACGAGACTGAGCTACGGGGACAGTAAATGTGAATAGCTTAAATTCTCGCAAGGGTGAGACCCATTGAATTGCAAATATTGTTTGTTTCCAAGTGCCCCATGCAGTGTTTGTACTTAATAGAAGATACTACCATTGGCCCATTTTCAACAATTTCAGGCTACAAAGTAAAGTGATCTTCCACGTCTAAAGATTGGGCCGTGACCTCTATTAAGTGCAAGCGCAGCATGGGGCGCTAAGAAACAACCCACAAAAAAAATATTTGTAAATAAATAGGTGCCGCATTTACGAGAGTTTAAGCTATTGTAATTTAAAATGCCAATAGCTCTAACTCTCCTAAATGCGAGACCTTTGGCATTCAAAAGAAGCTGCCGCCATTGTCCCGACTGCTTGGAAAGTGAAAGCACGCATGGCGCACTGAATGTTGCTGCAAAGCACGTAGTGCCTGCAGCAAAACAAATCTCACTAAAGAAATAGTGCTTACAGGCTAAATAACACAGACAGTGCAACAACAAAAGTAAAAAGGCCAGTTCACATGGGAGGTTACAAATGACAAGGTGGTACTAAGGAGGGACTAACAGCCGATTACTGAATCAGAAGCCAGCATTTACAAAGGAAAAAAACACAAGGCAATACAAAATATGGGTGGGGAGTGGGCGAAGCTTTAAGTGCATAGTCTAATACAGCATGCCTTGTAGAGCACCGCATGTGCTGCCCAGGCTCGGCCTGAAAAGCAAACGGGTAAGCTTCTGACCTTATTAGCACAGTAAACCAGAGAAACTGCTTCCTTCTTTTCAAAAGGTATATGGCTCTTATTCTGGCAACGACAAGAAAGCGGAATATCATATTATGTCAAGAATTACTCTTCCCAACAGCAAGCAGATGATTAGACAAAACTAATTGGCGATATTTATAAAGACAAAATCGGTTGGGCATCAAGGCTATTTATTGTATTGACACAGGCATTTCAGCAAAAGATGATGGCCTATTGTGAGAATTTTTCAAAATTCCACCACCCACGTAAAATTCCTTCTTTGAAAGTGGTTCATGGCAGCAGAAGCCAAGATATCAAAACCCACCTTTTCACAATCTTCTGGCCTTCATAGACAGCATCCCTATATCCCCTACCCTGTCCTCCCCATAGGCTAAGGGTTTTTTTCTGCATTTTTGCTGGAATTTATTGACTTCCAATTGTTAAAACATCTCCAAGTCTTTCACATGCGGGTCCTATTTACCATGTAGTTCAAGTTCAGGCATTTGTATAGTGCACTGCTCACCCAGAGGGTCTCAAGGCGCTTGGGGAAGGGTTCATTGTTTGTCGAATAGCCAGGTATTGAGTTCTTTTCTGAAGGAGATGTGGTTTTGAGTAAGGCGGAGGTGAATGGGGAGTGAGTTCCAGGTCTTGGCAGCAAGGAAGGAGAAGGATCTGCCACCCATGGTGGATTTTCGGATGCGCGGGACAGCGGCGAGGGCTTGATTGGACGATCTTAGTTGGCGGGTGGGTTTGTAGAAAGACAGTCGAGTGTTGAGGCATTCGGGTCCTAGATTGTAGAGGGCCTTGTGTGCGTGGGTGAGAAGGCGGAATGTAATTCTTTTGTTGACGGGAAGCCAGTGGAGGTCTTTTAGGTGTCCGGTGATGTGATCTTGGCGAGGGATGTCTAATATGAGTCTCGCTGATGCGTTTTGGATGCGTTGGGAGTTTTTTCTGTAATTTTGCTGTGATTCCGGCGTATAGTGTGTTACCATAATCCAGTCGACTCGAGACCAGTGCGTGGGTCTTTTTGAGAATGCGAAGTACGTTGAAGCACGAGGATGAGACTGCGTTGACGTGCATGGTCTGTGGGTGTGGGTGCTGTACCCAGAGCGGAAGGCCACCAAGAGTCGTCCCAGGCAGAGGGGGAAGAACCTAGGATGAGCACCTCCGTTTTGTCTGAGATGAGTTTTAGGCGGCTATGTTTCATCCATTCGGCTACTTCTTTCATGCCTTCGTGAAGATTGGTTTTGGCGGTGTTAGGGTCTTTGGTGAGGGAAAGGATTAGCTGTGTGTCGTCGGCGTAAGAGATGATGTTAAGGTTGTGTTGACGCGCGATGGAGGCGAGTGGACTCATGTAAACGTTGAAGAGGGTGGGACTGAGTGAAGATCCTTGTGGTACGCCACAGATGACTTCAGTGGCCTCAGAGTTGAATGGGGGAATTCGGACTCTGAGTTCTCCCAGCGAGGAATGAGGTGATCCAGTCCAAGGATTTTCCTTGTATGCCGATGTTGCTGAGTCGTTGTATAAGGGTACTGTGGCAGACTGTGTCGAAAGCGGCAGAGAGGTCGAGTAGAATGAGGGCCACTGTTTCACCGTTGTCCAGTAGTGTTCGGATGTTGTCTGTTGCTGCGATGAGGGCGGTCTCGGTGCTGTGTTTGGCTCGAAACCCGGATTGAGATGGGTCGAGGGAGTAGTTGGATTCAAGGAAGGCGGCAAGCTGGCTGTTGACGGCTTTCTCGATGACTTTGGCCGGGAATGGGAGGAGGGATATGGGTCGGTAGTTTTTAAGTTCAGAGGGGTCTGCTGTGGGTTTCTTCAGAAGGGCGCTGAGTTCGGCGTGTTTCCAGCTTTCTGGAAAGGTGGCAGAGTTGAACGAGCAGTTGATGACATCCCGGAGATGGGGTGCGATGATGGAGTCCGCTTTGTTGAAGATGTGGTGGGGGCAGGGGTCGGTTGGCGAGCCAGAGTGGATTGAGTTCATTAGGCGGATGGTGTCTTCAGTGGTGATTGGGTTCCATGCGCTGAGGTAGTTAGTTGGTGGAGTAGGATCTGAGGGGGGTGGGGAGGGTTGATCGCTGGGAGCATTGTCAAAGCTGTTGTGGATGTCGGCAATTTTGTTGTAGAAGAAGGAGGATAACGCATCGCAGAGTTCTTGGGAGGGAGTGATGTCGTTAGATGCTGCGGTGGGGTTGGTGAATTCTTTGACGATGTTGAAAAGTTCCTTGCTGTTGTGAGTGTTGTTGTCGAGACCGTCCTTGAATGCTGATTTCTTGGCGGATCGAATCAGTTGGTGGTGTTTGCGGGTGGCTGCCTTGAGGGTGGACATGTTGTCGGTGGTTGGGTTTTTTCTCCATGTTTTCTCCAGGGTGCGGCATAGCTTCTTGGATTTTTTAAGGTCAACATTGAACCAGGGAGCCTTTTTGCTGGCTGATTTGATCTGGTACTTTTTCAGGGGTGCTAATTCGTCAGCACTGTGGGTGATCCATTGCTTGAGATTGGTGGCCGCTTGGTTTGGGTCTAAAGAGAGGGTTGGAGGGTTTTGGTTGAGTGATGTGAGTAGTTGGTCGGAGGTGATTTTGTTCCACTTTCCCCGAGGAATAGGTTGTAGGCGGTTGTGGGTCCGGGTGGTTTTGTAGCTGAAGTGAACACAGTTGTGGTCCGTCCAGTGGAGATCTGTGGTACGATCAAAGGAGATGTGCTTGCTGGAGGTGAAGATAGGGGCGAGCGTGTGTCCGGCTACATGGGTGGGGGTGTTCACGAGTTGTTTGAGTCCGAGGTTGGCCAGGTTGTCCAGAAGGGTGGAGGTGTTGCTGTAGTGTCTGTTTTCAAGGTGGTAGTTGAAGTCTCCTAAAAGAATGTAGTTCTCGGAGGCGAGGGCATGTGGGCTGACGAAGTCCGTGATGTCATCGCTGAATTGAGTGCGGGTACCTGGAGGCCTGTAGATGAGGGTGCCTCTGAGTGTGGTCCTAGGGTTGGTGTGGATCTGAAAGTGGAGATGTTCGGCGGTTGCAAGATTATCGTCGGAGCTGGTTGTGATTTTGATGGTGTTCTTATGGATGATGGCGATGCCTCCTCCTGTTTGATTGATGCGGTCTTTACGGGTAATCTTGTAAGCGTCCGGTATGGCTATGGCTATGTCGGGTGCTGATGATGTGTTCATCCATGTTTCTGTAAGGAAGGCGATGTTCGGTGACGCCGTGTCGAGTAGGTCCCAGAGTTCAGTGGCGTGTCTGCAAACCGAGCGGGTGTTCAGCAGGATGCATTTCAGGTGAATAGAGCCGGAGCTGTGTATGGAGGAAGTGGATTTGGTGAGGGTTGTGAAGCAGGAGAACTTACAGGTGTAACAGGCGAATGGGCCGTGGGTACGTCCTGGGGAGGCTTTGCAGCAATGTGGTGTGCGTCCGGGGTTGAGGGCAAGGAGGGTTGTGGCAGAGTATGTGAGTCTAATGGGCTGGGTACGGCGGGGGCCAGGGGGTCTGGCGCTGGGCGCGGTCCAGGCGCGGACGGGCGTAGACGGGCTTACCTTTGGCGCACCTTCGGCGCGCGATCGCTGCGCGTGAACGCTGCGCGCTAAGGTGTCTGTCATATATGGATGATGGAGAAGGGGGAGGGGCGAGGTGGGGTCAGCTGGGAGGCGGGAGCGAGGTGGGAAGAGGGGTTGGGAGGCAGGACAGCAAAATGGTGGCAGCAAATAATCGAGCACGAGAACAACACAAGCAGGGCTATGCAGCAGTAAACAATGAAAGCTTTACAGTCAGCGCTACGATCAAATGCAGTTACTAATCCAATTAAGCAAAGTGGGCAGCTAGGAGCAGTGAAGCGCTATGATGATAATCAGGCTACAATCACAATTTTAAATGCACGAGCAGAGAAGCGCTACAATTACTGATAGCCTAAAAATTCAAATCAGGAGCAGGGAAGCGCTACGAGGTCTGTGGAGCACACGCAGTGAAGCGCTACGATACCAGTGCAGGGAGCGACCGCTTCTGAGCCAGTCAGGACGGTCACCATTTGACTGCACTCTGGGATTAGGCCTGTGATCTATATACAACCTCAGTGTGGTTTCGACAAAGTGAGGTTCGATCGCAAGGGGGGAGACTAGAATTCTTGAGATCTTCAATAGGATTGGGATTAAAGGGGATAGTTACATGCAATGAGAATTATTATACATACTTATAGGCATTATACATTATTTATTCAAATATTTAATTTGTTTGGGACATACCAAGTTCTCTTTAATCTTTTAATGTCTGTAAAAAGACAATGAAAACCAGTTTGCTGATAGGACCATTTGTGTGGGTTTTTTTTTAAGTGACACCACACCAGTGTGAAACTCTTGTGTACTCACCTTCACTGATCAAATCAATAGGTGCACATTTCCCTTGAGTCTAAAATTGGTAATATAAACAACGAATACTAATTATGGTAAGATTCAATCATATTCGTAGTAAAGTGGAGAGCAGTTGATCCAGTTCCAAGAATTGTGTTTCTACCTGGGCTGAGGAGACAGCTCTTCAATTCTTCGACAATCAACTGGCTCAAGCTTCTGTGTTTCTGTTTCCTTTTATTAGCTGCAACGAAGTATACTCACTTTCCCCATGGAGTGTGTGGCATCACTGGTGTCAAGCATAACTGCCTTGCAGCTTTTACCAGGTAGACCAAGGGCCTACATGGTTATTTTATTTTTCATTTCAATTGGATAGTGATTTAAAAGTGTTGATTTACCTTTTGTGGGATCATTGCAGTGACACCAATGATGTATTTGACTGAGATGAATAAAATGACATTGCTCAACAAGGAAAATGTTGGTATTGGGCCCCCAAAATTCTATATTGAACTTTTATTTTATACATGCGTTGCAAATGTTTTGTATAAGAAACATTTGAGATAGACAGGTGTACCAAGAAGTGTTGCTCCTGATCATAATGTCTCTTTATAGTAACGTGTATGTCCAAGCAAAGGTCGTCCATTAGAGGCACGGATTAAAGGCTGCAGCAGGAAGATCAAAAGATATGGACGAGTGGAATTCTCAGTTTCAGTTTTGCCATTCTGGTGGACTTATCAGGCAAATGACAATGACTTTACATAGGGCATGAACGCATTATCTACTTTGGCCTCAAATAGAACAGATGCGAAGTGCCCGCCAACTACTACCCAGTGCTTACAAAAACCTCAGCATTTGTATAATATGACAAGCTACAAATCAGGTTTGGGATGACATGTCAGACATCTCAATACTGATGGCACATAGATTTACTTATTTGTTAAGAATGCTATTGCTTCTGCTTCTTGTACATGCCTTAAAGTTATAGATACCAAAGTGAAGAAATGCATTTTGGGAGGGAATGCACCAACCTTGAAATTGTAGAAGCTGTTATCTTGGGTCTTGATCACCAAGAAACTACATTGAACAATGTGCTTTACAAATATGCTTAGCATGTTTAACAGAGCTATGGAATGGCCTTCCCACCTGTGACAAAACTGCCCAAACACTGCAGATCCTCAAGGCCTGGGAGGAAAAAAATAATTTTAAACCATCTCTCTCCCTGAGTGCCTAATGGTCTCTTGAACCTTTTATTTTTTCAGTAATTGTTTGTGCTTGCTCGTGGTTTAGCTTCACCACTGCCCTCCGCACACTCCTTGAGGCTAGAATAGTTTTCCGGTATATAATACTCTATTAAATAATCAAATACATAATTAAATAAATAATTTAACATAACAACCTGCTTTATACTGCTACATCAGCGTGGGGATGGTGATCGTCATACTTGGAATTATTTAACAAGGTGCATCAATTATATCAATTGAAAATATATTTTGCTTTGGAAGAGTTTGCTGCTAACGACAAAATAAACTTATCAATGACACACAACTGTAATTCTGCACAGAAGTTAAATGTGGACATTCCTTTCTGTAAACCTACCATGGAAGTTAAGAAGATTTTTAAGGAGTTAAAATATTCAATGTTTCACAATGAAAGTCCAATATAGAACTATGTGGTTTACTAATGGGCAGCAAACTTGTGAGCAGGCGTGCTTGGAAAGTAAAGTAAATAGTTATTGTAAACCATGTGCTGAAACCAGCCATGGCAAACCTTTCAGAAGATGCAAGGGCAATAACAATTGAACAAATGACACTATTGTCACTATACACAAGAGAAGTCATGGCTATGAATACAAGGCACATTGTTCACATCTCAATGGCAAAATGGAGAAGCTGCAAAGCATTAGCATCCGGGATATGGAAACAATTATTAAAGCATTATTAATCAAAAATACACTCCAATGAAATGGAATATTCCTTCTGTGAGAGAATCTAACAGGAAACCTGAAAATCTTGAAATTAATCCATTTTAACCATCACATAACTCATTAAACACCACAGCTGCTAATCATAAAGGTACTCCAGAGTTACTCAAAATGCCTAAGGTGGAACACTTGAAACTGTGAACCTGCGGACATAAGGAATGGTGACGATGAAAACCAATTGCTGGGCCGGAATCTGGTACAAGATGGGCAGTGATGGAGGACGAAGATTCAAGAGAAGGCCCATGCCATAACTTTTGCAAGACTTCTCAGGGAACAGAGAACTCAACAACCATTAGGTGTGCTGACTAGTATGGTGATTAACAGCCAAATAATGAATCATGAAAAAAAGAAAATCTTATAGATGGCCCAAAGTATAGGAACTGGCTGAAAAAAGTAATGTAACTGTCCTCCTCTGAAAGAAGCAAATACAAAAAACAAAACCACACATTGTATATGGAACCCTAGTAGACACTATGGATGGATCCGAATGAACAATAGAAGAATGCTCTGTGGAAGTGGAGACCTGAAATGAATGAAAATGTGTGGCAGGTAGGCTCCTACAACAACTGAAAATAATCTTTCAATGTCATTAGATAAGGCTTTAAGTGTGCCGGGTCTCTCAGCACCAGCATTTTTTTAAAGGGGGCCTCAAAACGGGTCTCTATCTGGCTCAGTTTTGTGCACTGGCACAGGCGGCCCGTTTGTTTCCAGACTGCAGTGACAGCAGGCACATCTATGTGCACGTGCTCACACTGCTGACTTCTCACTAGTGGAGTAGTTACGGCATGCCGTCATGCCAGGTGAGCCTTGTAGGGGAAGAGAAATCTTTTAAAGAGAGTCATTTTCTCTCTGGGTTTCCCTTCTCTTTGTGAGACTCAGAAGCAGCAACATTATGGTGGTGTCACCAGGGCTGTAAGTGGAAGCTTTTTCAATGTTATGTACAAGCCATAGTTGCTGCTTATTTATCTTATGCAACTAACAACCTTTGACAAAGCCAATAGTCCTGACTTGTTGTAGGTATGATGTTACCTGTTGTATTATATACCTGGATTTAATGACAGAAACAGCAAATTGCAAGTCAGGTGGCACACTATGCTAAGCACAGATTTTTAGCTTATGTGTTTTGAAGCCATGCGCTTAATTACACTGGCCACACCCCTTTGAGCGACCACCCCCGTTTTTTCAACCCACTTAAAGCCCTGTCATTAGAGCTGGTAATATTTCTCAAATTGGCAGTGATATCTGTTACTCTATACTGTGGTAAGTGCCAGATCCCTCTCTGCACCTTGTTGTATGGCATTTCTAAGGTCCTCAAACAACCTCTTCTCTATGTAATGGGGGTATGGCCCCTGGTCACAGCAGTATTGAAAGGGGGAACGTACAGTTATGGATCTCAGCAGTGATAGATCTCTAACGCTACCAAGGCTTTGCTGGGTGCTTTCAAGCTCTCTGCGCCGGTTCAACTTTCTCCATTGAGTATTGTGGGGGGCGGAGGGGGGTGGTGTTGCCGGTCCTTTTGCCTTAGGTAATCCTCAAGTGCCTCTGTCTCAACAAAATGCACCTTTTCACTGCCCCTCTAAATAGGATATTTCCAAGCTCCTCTAGGGTCAAGCATTAGGAGACATTCAAGCACAGCCTCTCTCCCCGCCAACACTATTAAGGCTCTACATGACCTACGGGGAATGCGTGCTGCAGATGAAGATCTCAGTTAATACTGCATATTCTGACTCAGACTCATTTCCTCCCGGCCGACAGGCCTCTGCATATCGGGCCTGTAGGTGGCTCATAGCTCGGGTTGCGGACAGAGTCGCGCCTCGGCAGTGCAGCTGCAGAGGGCTCTCGGGCAATCGAGGAGGAGATGCTGGTGGATTGCAGCAGCCACTTCTGGCTGTAACAGCACCCTGCAGCAGCCATGCTTGGTCTGGTCATGTGACCATGTGATGTGAGGTGAAATGTCGCAGGATTAAGAGGACATAAAACCAACCTGGTTTCCATAGCAACAGGAGCGTCGCAGCAGATCGTTGGCCTCGCATAGAACTGGAAGAAGTCTGCAATACACAAAGCACTAACTAAACCACAACAAACATTTTTAATGTAATAGGACTCGCATTTACATGAGACCTATTGCATTGCAAACAAGAGTGCGGGCGGGGGCGAGAAGGCACGGACTGCGGGAGGGGGGTTTGGGGGGGGAGAAGGCACAGAAAGTAAAGAGTCCTCACAATCTAAATAACACATACCGTCCGTGCAACACTCGAAGGGGCCAATAGCGTTGGAAGGATACAAATGACGACATGGCCGTCATAAGGAGGGACTAACAAGCCTATAAACCAATTGGAAGGCAGCATTTAGGAACGACAGACACAATGAAAAAGATGGGCAGGCAGTGGGCATGGCTTCTCCCCCATACTCTACTACACAGATGAACCCCAGAGCAGCGCTTGCGTGCTGGCTCAGGCCTCAACTTAAAAATGAATATTGCACCAAGGATCAACTATACTAGATCCGGAAAAATTTTCTTCAAACCATACCCCTGCGCACTGGTCGGCCCAGCATGGTGTTGTCCGCGCCAGAAAGGACATCTGTGTCACCTATAAAAGCACCACCTCAGTGCACGAACGTCAGTTACTTTTCACGACTTTCTATGCCAGAAACATGGAGCCATGAAGAGTATTGATATTGGTGTGTTTTTAAGAAGCTAGGGCCCTGAAAGTGAACAGTCCTGACCCTAGAAACTTGTCTGCATGGCGGGAGGATGGCTCAGTCGGTAAGCAATCTGCAGCTACATCATATCTCTACCAGATGAAGTATTACTGAAGTAAGTAAATTGTCCATCTGATAGACATCTAGCCGCAGATTCCTCATCTTTGAACAGACACACAAGTAATAACATCCCGGAGGAACTGCGGACTAATTCACACTAAAAAATCCTGCAGGACTGATCGGCCAAAATGTCCATCCCTGCGGATTGGACTATCCAGTCAGTAATGTTTGGTAAACGTGTGCAGGGATGCCAACGTTGCTTGCCGGACAGATGTCCTAGACTGGGACTCTACATTGCAAAGCAGTGGTAGCAGCCGTAGCTATATTGGGATGAGCCCTTAAACCTTCAGGAGGCTGCTTCTTGGCCAGAGCATAGCAAATTTTGATGCAGATGACGACCCAACAGGAGATGGTCCTCTTATGCACCACATGAACTTTCTTTGTTCGAAAGTACCCCACTAAGAGTTGGCTGTCCACCAGAAATGCTTTATTGTGGTCAAAGTAGAATGACAACACTTTTTTGGGGCCCTGTGATTGCGCTCCTCTTCTTTAGAGGGATGCAGGGGCACATAGAACGTAAGCAAGGTGACAGATTGTCTCACATGAAGTACAAGTTACTTACCTTCGGTAACGATGTATCTGATAGAGACTATTCTAGCCGCCAATTCCTTAAAGTAGAATTATCCCCATGCGTGAGACTGGATCCGAAAAATTTTCTTTGCCACAGCATCTCTGAGTGCCGGGGACGGTACCACGTGACTCCGCCTGTACGTCGTCCGCAGGCATGACGTCAGCAAGGTCACAAAAGCCCTACCCGGCGCGCGGATGTCAGTTTGTCAGAGAATTTTTCCGCGCCACAATGCGGAGCCATCACAAACAAAACTGTGGAGCGTATGGGAACAGTGTGCGAAAAGCAGATAAAAAAAAGAAAAGGGAGGAACGAAAGGGGAGGAACAGTACAAGTTGGAAAAGTGGCAGGCACTAAGGCACAGAAAGTCATAGCAGTGAAAGAGCAGAGCACCGCTCGGAGGAGCAACTTCGTAAGCTAAGGCGACATCCTCCCTGGAGGCAGAAAAAAACATGTGAAAACCATCATAGAGAGTCTGCAATCACCATCCAGAACAGAGAAGGGCAACACATCCGGAACAGATAAGTAACGGCAAATTACCCCAAGACAACACCATCAAGGAGAGTCGTATCCCCTGGAAGGAACTAAAGGCTGAGGTACAGCCAATAGACCCAAACTCAGAGGACTGCAGAGGAATCAGAAATCTAAAGCAATTTAAAGGGAGGAAGAGTAAAAGTAGGCCCCAACACTGTAAAAAACCAGGGTGTAGGGATGTAAAAGTACACATGAACCAACTGACCTTGCACCAGCAAGGAAGGGGTGGGACAATTAAACAGAACGGAGCATCCAGTCAGGGAGGAAGTGAAAAGGACACTTGTAGAACACAAGCCACCCGGAGAGAGGCGAGTGCAGAAAACCAACCAGAAGGTCGTCGCAGAACGGGGAGGAAGGGCGGGTTGTGAAGGAATCTGCAGCTAGAATCGTCTCTACCAGATACATTGTTACCAAAGGTAAGTAACTTGTACATCTGATAGAGACTACTACCCGCAGATTCCTGAACGTATAATAGATACCCTAGCCATACCCAGAAGGGAGGAGGGCCTGCGAGAGAACCTGCCCAGTAGGAAGAAACACAGGGCCCCAGCGGGAGATAAGTAATGGGGACAAGAAGGACGGCCCAGCCCCCACCAAGCAGAAGGAAGCAAGAACAAGGCGAAGGGAGGCCAGGATACCATAAGCCCATCCAAGGTACAAGGGACATCCGCCAGAAAGCCCCGGAGGGACAAACACCACCAGAGGAGTACCGAGAAAGAAAAGAATCACCCCAAACTCCAAGGAGAAGTGGTAGAAATGGAGGCAGAGCCCACCACAGGAGCACACACACAGTGAAGGGAACAGCTGAACCGGCATCAGCGGACAAGGCAGGAACGGCTCCACAGCCAAGAAGGGAAGGCGTGAGAAGAAAGACAGTGTCTCGCAAAGCTCCAGCAGAACAAGAGGTAGGAGCACAAAGGTACATGCCAAGTCCCATGGCGGTGGACCAGAAAGAGCAGGCTGCGCAGCCGGCAGCTGGCAAATACCATGAAGCAGAGCGGCCAGAACAAGCCGAGCGCAAGACGAAGGCAAATGCCAGGGAAATCCAGAAGAACCCCCAAAGGAAGGCCTATCCAGACATAACCCAACCCACGAAAAGAAGTGGGACCAGCCAGAAGAGAAGAGGAGAAATACATAGGACGGACCTACGCCGTCAACCAGAACACAGGAAAATACTAGGAAATCCTAGCCCCCCTGGAAGACAAGACAGAGGACCAGGCCGATACCCCGGACAAAAAAAGACGGAAACACCACAATACAACGTTGTAGCCAGTCCATGGATGAAGCAGATACTGAGAATGACAGAACCTGGAGCAGCGCCAAGACAAAGACAAAAGAGACTGCCCTAGCGGAATACAGGGATGCCAGGAAAGGCGAGGAATTAAAAAAAGGGGTCCACACCCTCCCAGATTAGGACAGAGCTATCCAATAGCTATACGTACCCCACTCAGGGTATGACACGTCCCAAAGAAACATGGGAACACCTCTTGGGGAAAAATCCCGCAGCAGAGGACTAGAACATAAAGGACCTGCGGGTAGTACCACAGACGGCTTATCAATCAGCCAAAAAATACACAAATGCCAAAGGGGCTGTACCAGCAGCTAACAGTACAGAGGGACAACCTAAGGACCCCGAAGGCATGTCAAACGACACAGAATACAAAGACGGGCCAACCAAAACACTTGACTCCAGAACAAGCATTTGCAATGCAACTGGTCTCGCAGTTACGCAAGTTTAAGCTTTGTAAATGACAATGCCTTTTATTTATGTTTTAAAAACAAAAACTAAAATAAAAGGTATTATTATTTGCAATGTCAATAGTTCAAGCTCACGTAACTGCGAGACCTATTGCATTGCAGATGCTTTTTTTTATAGGTGCAATATATCCAAAGTGCAATACATACATAGAGACACCTTTCAACACAGATGTTTAACTAATTTAGAAAGAAAACCTTGTGAGTCGAATTTAGGGAGGAGCTTGTTTTAAGGCATCAATATGTAGGAATATTTACGGTCTCACAGCAAAAATACAATAAAATTTCATGGAGGTACATGAAATTGTATAAAGGCCAGGTTCATGGCACAATTTGTCTATGCAGACACACGTGGGAAAGAGGAAGTGACATGAGTACAAACAAAAAATTACCAGTATTCAACTATTAAATCAATGGTAAGACATAGCACACCAACAGTCAGCTGATAAGTAAGCAGCAGAAACAATGAAAAACTAATAAGAATGTAATCGATAATTTACGAAACAGGATTTCATTAAAAAAATGCTATGCCTTATTTGCACTGAACGAGCAGGGAGATTTCATAAAAACATTTACTGTGGATATGCAATTCCCTATTCCCACTAAATTGCTCTGTATTTAATGATTTCTTAATCAATAATAACACGGTGATCACAGCAAACACACAGAAAGGGGTTAAACTATTAAAAAGAGTAAAATCTATATAGTGGGTATCAATGGCTTGAGATTTTTTTTAAACACCCATGACCGATATTGTATTGACTCGAGTGCTGAAACAATTATAGCTACAGCACAAACAACCCATGCCTCTAGTACTATACCTCAACTATTTTTAATATAAAACTCAGGTTTTACCTACCATAGGGGTGCTCCATCTTGAATTTCGTTTGATGGCATCATCTATAATGCTGATTTCTCCCTGAACAACATATATTTGTATCCACCAACCACAGCGCCAGCTGGGATTCTGGCTGAGAGCGTGAAACTGAAAGCGCATGAGACGCCGTGAGCGTGCACATCGGCTGTCCCGGCGTAAGCTGAGGATCGCCAGAGAAGATACGCCGTCTATCCCGCTGAGTTTCAATGGGAGGCTGAACTGTCCTGGAGCCTGGCACACACCAAAACACGCTCCTATGGCAGCACGGCCAGCGTGACGGCAGCTGCCTGAGCCGAGAGGTACATGGAGCAACCCATAAGCTCTGGGAAGGGGTAACGGTAAGGAATGCGGTGGGTAGCTATAATACAACAGCGCGTGGTTGAAGCTACCCAGCGCTATCCACAGACTATGAGCACCTCATGAGCGCCCCTGCCCTCTGCGAGGATTACCAGCCCCGGCTCTCCACCTCCAGCACAGTAAGCCGGAGGGTAAGTAACTGTCCCGCCACATGATGACACAAAGAGCAGCACTTACTGTGATGCCCTGAGCCGCTCCCAAAGCAGGTCAGCCTCCTCCTTCACGGGGCTCGGCAGCAGGTCGCGCCGGGATGGTTCACAGCGACCCGAGGCTGGGAGTCCCTTGCCCAGCGATGAAGTTCAGTGCAGCGTGGGCTTAGGCTCCCCGGACGGAGTGAGGAGGCGAGGAGCACGTGCTGCGTCTCAGTGGCTTTGTAGAGGCAGGCACAGGAGCAGGCTGTGCTGAGGAGGCAGCAGGCACGCTGAAAGCTGGCAGGGGTGACACGCCTTAACAGCAGAGAGGCGAACCTCGCTCGCAAAAGTGAAAGCGTGGGGGAGCGAGGAGGCAAGGAGCGCGTGTTGAGTCTCAGCGTCTTTGTAGAGGCAGGAACAGGCTGTGCTGAGGAGGCAGCAGGCACCTTGAGAACTGACACATGTGACACGCCTCGCGCAAGTGAAAGCGTGGGGGAGCTCGCAAAAGTACTGAGATCGCCAGAGAAGAAATGCTGCGGGTGCACATAGGCTGTCTGAAAGACGCCGTGAGCGTGCACAGCTGATGTCTTTCAAGCGCGTGCACCTATCCTGTCCTGCATCGCAAAGCAAGTCAGCAACAATAGATCTCGCTTAGGCGAGCAGCACATGGTGCTGCATCACTAGGCAAGACTTTAAAAAAGGTGGGATAACGCCTCCCATCAAGCACCGGAGGATTAAAAAGCCAAAATTAATCGGAGGAGGACGACGATGGAGCCCCGCAAGGAGCCGTTGAATGGCGGAGTCCACGTGGGGGTTAAATAAAAGAACCCCATCAAAAGGCAGGTCAACAAGATGCTCCCTACTAATCTCAGGAAAAACGCCATCACGCAACCAAGCATGGCGACGGTGACCACAGAGCTGGCCATAGCACGTCCGAGAGCATCAGCAACAGCCAATGCCGCACGGAGAATAAATGCAGCCAACTCCCGACCATCCAGCACATGGTGCCGTAAATCAGCGCGGGCACCTTCGTGGGAGACGCAAGACCGAAGGGACTCCGCAGAATCCCACAGGCTGGAGGTAGCCCGGGCTAACACACAAAGTGTGTTGAAAGCTCACAAAGCAGCAATGGAGGAAGCGAAGAGGTTAGGCCCCCATGAAACCAACCACTGGGCCCCGCGACATATGAAACACTGAAGGCAAGGCAGGAAAAGCAGTCTGCAGAAGAGGGCCCTGGGTAGAAGGGTGGAAAGAAAGGCAGACTAGATCGTGCGGAGCAGGACAGTGGCGGTATAGGAGCGGCTGAGGCACCGGGTCACCCGTGGCAGGACGCCCCCAGGCCCCTAGAAGAGAATTGTGGAGCATGCTTCGAATGGAAGAAGCAGCTCACGTCTACCAGAGCCCTGGTGGAGAACTTCTAACAGATATCCGTAGGTAATGTGGTGACGGGGTCACCCATTCGCAAAATGCCAGTGGCCGTGGAAATGGCCCAAACAAAGGCTACACTTGCCTCCGTAGGGCGTCGCAGGGAAGAAAGCAATTGCTCCGTGGGTGACAGCTGTAAACTAAGCTGTCCGTCCCCAACTCCAGCTAGAGGAATAAATGGCTGGCCCCTGAATAGTGGAGGATCTGTGGACAAGTGGGGGGCCTGAGGGGCCTCCGGGGAAGGCGGAGAAGCCAGCAGAGCAACCAACAGCGAGCTGCGGAAGAGAGGAATGAGGCCGCGGGGACGGTGAGGAGCCCTACCTGGAAGACAACGGTGAAAAAGCACCAATGCGGCAACCCGTCTCCGGAGAAGAAGAGACCAGGAGATGACAAACCTCCGGAGAGGAAGGAACCTCAGGAGACGAGTCGAGGACTCCATGCCGGCACGGCACCGTGGAGGCCGGCACGGGCGCCAGTGTGACGTTGATCGACGCCAGAGTGGCCATCAGGGGTGCAGAGTCGACCTCTACCACCACGTGCTCCCTAGGAGAATGGGGTGGTGTCAGAGCCAGGTCGGCTAAGAAACTGCGCCAAAAAGGCGTCGGCTCGACCTCACATGAGGCATCCGCCTGCGTAGAGGACCGAGAGGGTGCCCCAGACCCCGGCTTCAACCCACAGTACTCCCAGGGCCGGGGAGGAAATCCTTCGGCGCCAGAAATGTGTCGGCCCTGCCTCTGGCAAGGCACCCGCCTGCCCAGAGGACCGAGGGAGACTCTGGGACGAGCCCCGAGTCCCGGCGACCTCCTGCGACACCACAGGGAACCCCGTAGTGATTTGCGTTGAGGCAGGGACGCCGTGGGTCGAAGAGGAGAACCCCGCAGGGCCGCACCTCGAAGACACCATACCCCCACAACCTGAAGCCGAACTCGTCGGCACCGGGGTCAAAGCCGCCGGCTACTCAGCGTAAAGCCCCGCGCAAGGCAAGGGATCCGCGGACGTGTCAGGGAGAGGAGGAGGGGTGCCAAAGAAGCGTACAGAGCCGTAGCGTAGGCTTTCATTTGGGCCCTAGTTGCCCCGACGCCAGGAAACAGCAGGTAGGGTGGCGAGGGCGCATGTCCCCAGGGGAATCCGTGCCCTCTGCCGAACAAGGACAAGGCCTCAGAGACAAGCTGCAGGACCTACCTGCGGGTGAGCAACACCCTTGGGGTCGTAAGCGAAGGGCGATGCCGCAGTCGGAATCGGCTTCGGGATTAGGGGACGGACGCTGGGACGAGACCGACCTGGACAAGCGGGTCGACAGCAATTTCATCCGGCGCTCCCACTAGGACTTTGGTTTGAGGTGCTGACAAGCGTCGCAGTCCGTAGAGTCATGGCGCTCGCCCAAACACCATACACAGATAGGGTGAGGGTCTGTCGCCGACATCTGATGTGCACAAGAAGTACACGTCTTGAAGCCCTAAGGCATTCGCACACTGTTCCTCAACGCAAAAACGAGAAAAGAAGGCCTGAAACAGGACTGGACACGATCGGATCCACGTTGCACGCGCAAGAGAGAAAAAAAGTGACGTCAGCGCCGGGGTGGGGCTTATGTGACCTCGCTGATGTCACACCCGCGGACGTCAGGGCAGAGTCACGTGGTACCGGTCCTGGCACGCAGAGATGCTGTGGCAAAGAAAATTGTCCGGATCCAGTCTCACGCCTGGGGATAAATCTACGTTAAGGAATCTGCGGCTAGTAGTCTCTATCAGATATGGAGTTACCACTTTCGGAAGGAAAGAGGCCCTAGTGCGAAGCACCATGTTGTAAGGGAAAATTGTCAGAAAGGGGGCCTTCGATGATCAAACCTGCAGCTTGCTCACCCTTCTGGCAGATGAAACTGCCACTAAGGCGGTTTTGATGGTGAGCAACCGGAGGGGGCAATTTTGCAGGGGCTCGAGAGTAGCACACATTAGGAACCCACTGAGGTATAATGAAAGGGGCAGGAGGGAACATATGTACAAGGCCTTTGAGAAATCTATGTACAATTGGTGATTTAATTAAGGAGGGTTGGTCTGGCAGCCTCAGAAAGGCAGACAAAGTCGAAAGATACTCTTTCAAGGGGCTCAGGGCAGAGCACTGTTGGGCAAAGGACATAATAAAAAGCAAAATATCCAATAGGGAAGCAGAAGGGTCAGTAGACTTTTCTGTCAGATATATATTACAAACGTATTCCACCGACAGGCGTATACTGTCTTAGTGGAGGGACACCTGGTGGCCAGAATAACATTGCAGACTTCGAGGAAGGTCAAAAGCTGTCAACTGCCACCACTCAATCTCCACGCAAGAAGGCATACAGATGACATGTTCGGGTGGAGGACCCTCCGCTGCTGCTGTGACAGACTATTCTCCCGAAGGGGCAGCCTGATTGGAGGATCTTTGTTCATTTGCAGATGCTCGGGATACTAGACTCTGCGTGCCCAGTTCGGAGCCACAAGGATAACTTGGGCTCAGTCGTTCCTGATCTTCTTGAGATCTATGGGCGGGAGTGGTATGGGCGGAAAGGCGTACAGGAGGCCTGAGCTCCACTCAGAAAATCTCTCAGCGAGAGCGCCCTTGGAAGCTCCTGCATGAATAAACTGCTGACATTGTGTGTCCTCTACAGAGGCCAACAGATTTAACCAAAGCTCTACCCACTGCTGAAAGAGTCCTTGTGCCTCCTCCGAATGGATAGGTCACTTGTGATCTGCTAGGCATTGACAATTGAGTTTGTCCGCCTTGGCGTTCATTGAACCTGTCAGGTGTTGAACCACCATGGAAATGCCTGTTGTTCCAGTCATGTCCAAAGACGCAAGGACTCTTGACAAAGAGTCCAGGACACCACCCAGCTCTGTTTGCTACAACACATGGTAGTGGTGTTGTCTGTGAACACTTGAACTAGCCTTCCTTTGATGGTTGGTTGAAAGGCTTTCAATGCCATTCGGATCGCTCAGCACTCCACCTTGTTTATGTGGACTCTGGATTCTGCCAGAGACAGAGTCCTCTGATCTCCATCTCTCCTAGATGGCCGCCCCACCCCAGAAGTGACACATCTGTCACTACTGTGACATTTGGTTGGGGAAGGGTGAGGGTTTTCCTGTGTCCCAATCACGGTTCGTTAGACACTACTGCAGGTCTCGGGCAGTTTCTCCGAGATCTGGACCATGTAAGAGAGATTCCCCCGATGACGCGGCCATTGGCACTTCTGGTCCCACTGCAGAGTTCGCATATGCTATCTAGCATGTGTCACTAGGCCTAGCAGTCTCAGGGTAATTTTTGCCGAAATCCAGGATAGAGGCTGAAACATCGGTATTATAGCCTGAATATCGTAAAGTCGCTGTTTTGGAGGATAAGTCAAAACTACACTGTATCAAGAACAGCTCTGATGAAAGGGAGCGTCACAGAGGGAGTAAAGTGTGACTTCGACATGTTGATAGGGAACCCCAGCGAATGCAGGAGGTTCGCCATAGACTGGAGGTGGAAGACGACAGGCTGGGAGCAAGCCTGCCTTCAGCAGCCAGTCGGCGAGATAGGAGAAGACTGGCACACCTGATCTATGCAGATGAACTGTGACCACAGCCATCACCTTGGTGAACACCTGAGGGGTAGCACTGATGGGACGAGAATGTGCAAATAGGTGCCCTGCATGCCCAACGCTACCATCCAGTTTCCCGGATCCAGGGCAGACAGGACCTGAGCTAGTCTGAGCATCTTGAATTTTTCCTTTTTGAGGAAGTAGTGGCGAGCTCGTTGGTCCAGAATAGGACGAAGGCCTGTGTCCTTTTTCGGGACCTGAAAGTAGCGGGAATAGCAAGCACAGCCTCTTTTGGTTTTGGCTCCGGAACCTTATCTATGACTTCCTTGGCCAAGAGTTCTGACTTCCTCCTGGAATAAAATGAAATGATCCTCAGTCAGCTGGTCGTAGAATGGCGGCATGGAGGGAAGGGTGGTCTCGATTGGGAGGGAGTAGCCCCTTCAGACTACCTGGAGGACCCATCTGTCTATTGTGATGGTCTGCCAGTGGTGGAGGGGACGGCTGATCCTGCCAACAACTGGACGCCCATGGTCTGGACGGATGGGACTAGGAGGGTTTGGAGGCTGAAGCTGCTGGGAGTGGTGGTCTGGCCGCCCGACCCCAAAGGGCTGAAAGGCAGACTAGGAACGTGCTGCCACTGAGAAGCCCAAGAACATTGCCGTAGTTCGTGAGTCCTTAAAGCGATCCACCACTGTGTCGGCCTGGTCTCCAAGGAGACAGGCGCCCTCATAGGGCATGTTAATATGCAAGGCCTGTATATCTCCCAAAAACCTATATGTTCTCAGCCAGATGTGCCACCCGACAGCCACCGTCGATGAAACTGCACTGGCCAGTGAGTGGGTCGTATCTAGAGCACATCGGATGGTGAACTTTGCTGCATCCCTCCCATTGGACACAGCTTGGGAAAGAACAACCCGGGTCTCCACCCAAACCTGTGGCAACACTTGTGCAACTGTTTCCCACTGATTGTGGGGATAACAGCCCAATCAGCATATGGTGTTCAGCGACCGCAAAGCAGGGCTGGCGGAAGAAATTAATTACTTGCCCCAACTATTAAGCCTCTTGGATTCCCTATGTGGGTTGAGCAGAATGGAACGCACCCTGGGGCGTAGTTGCTTGGACTACCCAGCTCTCTGGGGTAGGGCGAGTGGTGAGGAAATTTGGGTCCCCGGGAGCAGGGCGGTGCCGGGCTTCGACAAGGTTCCCAGTAGGACATATATGAGGACTTCATTAAAGGAGAGTAAGGGTTCAGAGGGGGAAACTCTCAGCTGCAACTCCGCTGCCAAGATCTTAATCTTGACCATCATTGAAGGCATCTGAAGGCCAGAGACCTCAGCAGCCCTTCAAACCACCATAGCGCAAGATTCCTCCTCCGTAGCCACAGTAGAGGGAAAAAGTATGAAGTATCTGGAGAAGTGTCGAGTCCACTGGCTTCACCCAATTCCTTATACTAGTCCATCTGCTCATCAGGCTGGTCTTCTAAAAGGTCCAGCGACCCCTCCCTATCTTCTCCAACTCCTAGCCCTTCAGAATAAGGCTCAGGAAACTACCTAGAACCTGTAGGGTCTGTCAGAATCGGGATAGAGCAACGCGGTACCGGCTTTGGGTCGTTGGGGATCAGAATGGGGCGGACGTCACCGGTGGGCGCTGGCAGCGTTGGGGAAGGTTGCAGTGTCCCAGCCGGCACTGGTCTGGAACTATTGGGGGAGAAGACGCGTTGGAGCAGTCAGTGCAGAACCTGATGAAGCCCTATCTGACCACACGGGATCCGAAGGGGCAAAGGAGGCAGTAGACCACCTAAAAATGAGGTGCATGGCCTCATAAAATTCTCTTAGTTGGACGGGGGTTGCTCCAGCTCCTGGAAAATCGGGGAGGCGTGGAGCCAACCCAGGTGCAGATTCTGTAGTAAGAGACCTTGAATGTCGAGGCTCGTCCCTCACGTCGGCCAATGGACAGAGAGAAGTCAATGTATACTTCAACTCCTTGTTCTTTTTGTGCCTCTTACCTGAATGTTCCCATGTTTGAGTGGGACGAAGAGAACTTGGAACTCCTGGAGTGGTGCCAGTAATTTCCTCTCGATCGGGACGGTGACCTCAGAGAAGTCGAGTGATGCAGTGTGGCCACAGATTTAGAGACCACTCCCTCAAATCCTTCAGAGCCATGGTCCGGCAGTCAGAGCATAACTTCAAGTTGTGGTTGTGCTCCAGACACCAGAGACTAATCAAATGCGGGTCCCTCACTGATATGGCCTGGTGACAGATGCTGCACGGTTTGCACCCTGAAGTCTTTCTAGACATGGTATCCTACACAACAAAAAGGGGGTAGATAAAATATCAAAATATCCTGGCAAAAAGAGACCAAGGGTAGCTCTCTTCACGGATCAGCGCTTGACTGGCACGGAAAGAAAAGAACTGATGTCAGCGCGCGGAGGTGGCACCTACATAGGAGACACGGACGTCAATCCGGCGCCAACGATGTAACAAGGGGATGACTGACACCACCTACTGATGCACATGGGAATTGCTTGAAGAAAAATCTTCCGGATCTAGTCTGATGCCTGGGAAATTCAAATGTAAGTCATCTGTAGCTAGATGTCTCTATCAGATGATATGCTACATATCCTCCTTGAAGGCAATCTGGTGCGGGGGCAACAATGGCACAAGAGCTTGGGGCAGAGCAGGACCAGATGAGTAATCAGTTTGGAAACCAGGGACTTTAAAAGAATGATATGTTTATCTTGCCACCTTCGCTTTCGATCGAGAGTGGTGGGATAGGGTAGAGTCCCACTTCGTCTTTTAGCGTTTTTGCTTGGACTCCGACTTACTTAGACAAGGAGATTATTTGCTAGAGCAATACTGAGATATGCGCTTTGAGTGTGACCTCTTCTAATGTTTGGTGATGTAGAGTTTTGCCTCATGGTCTGGGATCATCTTTGAGTGCATGAGGCGCACAAGAGAGTTGTGATAGAAGCGCAGTCACCAAAGACACCTCAAGTAGATCTGACGGACATCTGCTTTCTGCAGCCTTAGCACGGTTTGAAGCTTGTAGTTTACCAAGAGGATCAAATGCCCTAGCACACGGTCTATAAACTCTGGAATCATTTAAAGAATAACAAACAAAGGGTGCGGAACTCCAGATCAGCATCAGATGGAGCAGAAAGGAACCAACATCAGAGTGCAGGTGTGGGTCTTATGATTGGCTCTACTCTATCACTTCCAGGATGGTACAGAAGCAATAGGGATCTGCATGCCACCACCTGCACTGCTATCTATTTTGATGCCTTGGGGTACTCTAAAAGTGAGTAATTTTCATTTAAAAGTATCCCTCAGAAAAGAAAATTTGACCACATTTCCCAATCCGGAGGTATCCCCACTGGCTTCTCCTTAGAGAATTGGATAATATTTAACATTTGCTGCCTCAGGTTCAATTTTATTCACACAGGCAGACCACGTTACTAATCAGACCTACTGACAATTTAATGAGGGTTAAGAGAAACCTGAAGCAAGAACTTTCACTACCCACCCAAATTGTAAAACAACCCTAGCTCAAAGGCAAATCTGTTCTGAATCTGCCTTGGCCATTAGGAACACATTGCTGACCAAACTAAGGACGCTCTCGGACAAGCTGCCATTCCAAAAAGTAACTAAAGACACCTGTTTAAAATATACTTAGGTGGTGGGTACCATAGAACAGATAGCTCTCCCAATATTGAAATTACACTCCAAGCAGCTTGCAAGTCCATCTGCCGAACTACCAACCAAGTATTGCCTGCCATTAGCCAATGCCAACAATACTGCTCACTGATAACTGAATCCAGAACATTTCTAGCAAAGCCTAAATTAGTCCCACCAGATGAGTAGTGTCAGCACTGAAAGACCATGCAACAGTAAGGGCATGTGGCTGGAACAGAGCTGGGTCCTTGCTCAACTGGACAGGAGCAGTAAGAAGTTGATGCCAAGGTCAGGGAGTGGGCAGGATAGGAGGAATGCCCCTCAATCTAATGGAGGTAATCTAATAGAGTTAAACAGATTACTAGAGGTAGGTCCTGATTAATGGACAATCAATTCAGAATTAGTCTTCAAGCAGGGGCACTATCGGGACCTGGAGGGGCAACGGTACCCTTTAACTGAGCGGTCCTTCAAAGACATTAAAACGCTCACCTGAGGAAGATGAAGGGGAGACTAGGTCATCACGGCATGTGGACCCGTATACATGCTCTGTGATGTCAGCAGTCGGAATGAGAGAGCTGAAATAGAGCCAAGACACCCCCTACTGGGTTTGGGGAGCTTTTTGTAGTTTACGGATCCGGTTTACTGCCTCGGAGGGTTCATTAGATGAGGAAACTGCAGGTAGAAGTATTTATCAGAAAAACTTTTTACCTCCTGATTTTTAAGTCTTGTCTACAGATCACCTTAACTGCCTGCTGATGAACACCTATTGTCCCTAATACATTAAACAACATACATATAATGCAGGTTCAACTTTTTGTTCTCGATAGGCTGGCTCTAGGGTCTATGATTTTCCCTGCTTCTTATTCAATCGCTTTAACTGCCTATTCTTTCTTTGTCCTGCCGCTGAAACATTTCTTCCTTACAATGTACTGACTGGATGACCCAAGTCCTTCCACTGCTTGCATTCAGGGAACAGTTTTTTTAGGTTGAGACTTTAAGACTGCTTAAGCTGTCTCACAAAACTTTTTTTTTTTTAAGATATGATATGCATACATATAGGGGTTTTTGGTCTAAAGTTTTCATCAATTGTATTGGTAAACTGCCATCACAATTTGGTTTGCTCAGCCCACCGTACAATATAGCATGGGTCAAGCAGACTTCAGCCATTGGCTCTCCTTACTCGGAGTGATGGCATTTTTTACTTGTATATGTGCACATCTTCATTTTCAATAATGTATATCATTGCCCGGCTGATTGACAAGTTTTGATTGCATTACTTAATTTATTGGGCATTTTGCTCCCAATACTCCTGCAACAATGAAGCAGCCTGCGTCAGTGATCCTGCATCATAAAAAATCAAAATAATAAAATAAAATAATATACCCTGCACCTTGTTCCATTTCACTACCTTTAGCATGTGCTCCAACCACCTGTACCAAGGGCTTGTGTTGGTCAGGAAGGCACTCAGCAGTGATGGAGCAGCATTTATATTACACTTCATTGGTAGAATGGCCACTTGTCCTTTACTTTGGCCTAAAGTTTGTTGCCCGATAATTGCGGTTTTACCCCTGCATGCCTGTTAACTGATGACAGTCAGATCGTGGAAAATATCTACCAATTACCAGCATGTGTCTAGTACTCTGTGGAACACTGTGTAAGGAGATCTAGGATGGGCTCATCTTGCAGTGACCAGCCAATTGTGGCACTTACCTTACAGTATGCCCTGTCATTGGTTGTACCAGTCAAAGAGAAAGTGATTTCTGCAGCCAAACCTGCCACTCAAGCGTCAAGTGCTGCTGCAGTTTATTTTATGTTTAAATCTCTTATTAAGCAATGCAAAAAAATAAACAGGTGTGCAGCAATACGGACCACACAGAGCCCCGTTGCTTGTACTAGCAATTGCAGTGATATGACAAAAAATTAACAAGTGCATTCCCATCCGCCTCCCAAGCAAGGAAAGAAAAGAAAAATATCGCAAAGAGAACCATCCCTCTGCCCCCCAACCCACTACCTACTATGTGTCGCTACGCTGTACTAGGCGTCTTTCCTGAAGCCAGGCTGCCTTATGTAGAGGGATCTGAGGTAGTTAAACGCAGGAGGTGCAAGTACCTGTGGCAGGTCAGCTCCGTGAAGTCTTGAGTGAGCGGAGTTAAAAATGGCTGCCAAAGGTCGCAAAAAGTGGAACCCTTCCCAGTCAGAGTAAGGGAATTCTTTTCTATGCCCAGGACATACCATAATCGCTGAAGCCACCCTGTATGCGTTGGAATTCAGGGGGAACCCCAGTGTATCAGTATTTTCCGGATGGCCGTACCTAGTGCTATTGCAATCTGCTTCACTCTCCTAGATTTCAGAGGGTAGGTGAGCGGATTTGGCACCCATAGCAGGACATATGCAGGTGTCAAGGTGCTGGTCAACATCGTCGAGAATTTGTGTCCCGTAAGTCTGTAAATGTTCGCATTCCCAGAGGAGGTGTACCAGAGTGACCCCCTTCCCACATCCCCTCCAACAGTCAGGACTCTGTGTGGTGTCAAAGAGGTGGAGCCTCTCTGGAGTATAGTACCAATAATATACAAGCTTGGTAAATGTTTCAATGAGGCCTACGTGAGTTGCTTTGCGACGCTCCCTATAACATGCACCGTCCCACTTTTTGGGGCTAAGACTATGGCCAAGATCTCTCTCCCAGCACGTGCTTCCCACATGGTGTGTGTGGGTGTAGCGAGGAGCATCCTGTACAAATCAGAAAATCAGCTTCTTGTCCGAGGACTATGTAATAAGCAATTGTTCATAGCGGGTGAGGAGCCTAGTCACCTGCGCTCGGTTATCCAGATGCATAGCCTAATGTCGCACCTGTAGGTAGTGCAGCCGTTCGGATTCTGGAAGGCCGCAGTCGGCTCGGAGTTGCAAGAAGGGAATGATATCCCCTATATCAAAAGGGAGGCCCAAGGCTCGGCATCCGGCCTCTCTCCACAACGGGAAGGATAGCGAGCCCATCCTGGGACTAAAATCTGTGTTATCGAAAAGAGGTGTGAGTGGGGAGGGGAAAGTCCATAGATCGTGGCAGCTGCTGTTCTGATCCCAGACCTTAAGGGTGGTGCGTGTCACATGTGGAGCGTATAAATTGGGTGGACGTTGGGATTTCCAGAAAAAGGGAATCTTCATAAGACACACGCCGGCAACTGCGCAATACTGAATGAGTCAGTGTTTCTCAGACTCAGCCTGACTCCATTCGACCAAGTGTTGGAGTTGTGCAGCATTAAAAATAGAGCGTGAGGTCCTGAATCCCAAGGCCCCCTTTGTTTGGTGGAAGAAAATGGACTATCTTTTTCATTCTCAGTATACAACTGCACCTTAATCAGCCAGCCTGTAGAGGGAGTATCTTAAAGAGGTACAGGATTTTAGGAAGGATCGTCATCTTGATAGCCGCGAAGCACCCTAGCCACGAGATCGGATAGTGTTTCCATCTCCGCAGCTCTGTGCAGATTTACTTATGAAGGTGGGAGTAATTTACAGTCCTCATAGTCTTCAAGATCAGTGCCAGATGTATGCCTAAGTAGGGGACAATACCATCAGACCACTGCAGGGGATGCCGGGCCTGAAGTTCCGCCCGCACCTGAGGTGGCAAGGAGAGATTCAATGGCGTGGACTTTGTAAGATTGACACTAAACTCTGAAGCGCCAGTGAAGGAATCCAGTTCCTCCACAAAGGCCCCCAGTGCAGTCTCTCGGTTCGCCAATGTGACCAAAACTTTGTCAGAGTATAAACTAATAGAGTGCATATCCCCCACAAAGTGGATGCCCGTGATATAGGGGTTATCCTCAACGCTTTGTGCCTTCGGTTCCATATACAGGGTAAAGAGTACAGGCAACCAGAGCATCCTTGTCTCGTGCCTCTGCTGATAGGGAATGAGGTGGACGTGTGGCCGTTAACCCACACCGTAGCCGTCAGAAAGCAGTAGCAATTAAGAATATGTGTCCGTATCTTATCCCCTATGCCAATGTGGACCATTGCTCGTTTAAGTGGACCCGATCGAAGGCCTCCGCATCTACGGTAGGATTATATAGCCTCCTGGAATGCGAGAGGCCTTTTCTATGAGATGCGTCACTGTCTTTGTATTGTCACTCGTCTGCCTCTGCGGAATAAATCCGGCCTGATCTGGGTCTATAAGCCCTGGCACATAAGGTGCAAGCCGGGTTGCTAATATTCCAGTGTACAGCTTCAGATCCACGTTCAGGAGCGAGATAGGCCGGTAAGATCCACAGTGCGTCCTGTCCTTCCCTGGTTTGGGGATGACGGCTATCGCCTCCTCCAACATGGAGGAGGAAATTGCCACAGATGTTGCGAAAGAATTAAAGAGCCCAGTAAGCAGGGGGGTGAGTGCGGAGCAGAACTGCTTGTAGAAAGCGGCCGTGTAGCTGTCGGGGCCAGGTGATTTGCCTAACTTCAAACGAGCTATGGCCACTATAACTTCCTCCGGTCTGATTTCCCTCTCCATGTGAGCCGCCTGCTCTGGCGTCAGGGCAGAAAGGCGAGCCAGAGCCCGAGTAACATAGGCATCTATGACCGCCCTCTCTAGAGGTTGCTCATCAGAGTTGAGCGTAAAAGTTGCGGAAGGTCTCGGCGATGGCCGCGTCATCCGAGCATAATGTTCCTGTGTGATCCCTAATCTCCTGCACCCCCTTGCGCTGTCAGGCCTCCCATGTGTGCGAATAGTTGCCCACATTTGTCACCTCCAACGTAGAAGGAATGTCGCCAGCGCAATGCCGTGTGTTCCGCTTTGCCACAGTCCATGGCAGCCAACTGAGCCGGGGCGGCGGTCAGCTGTCGCCAAATGTGTGGCTCCAAAGTACGGTGGTGCATATGCTCCAACTCCCATACTGTGTTTCAGATCCTCTAGTTTCTTCTTACAGTCGGCATTATCTGCGGAGGTAATAGCGATGATTCTGCCTCGAACAACTGCTTTTAGAGCCTCCCATCTGCTGGAAAGCGCTGGGTCTGGGTTATCATTGTGTGATAGATAATCATACATTGTGCGCTGAATCTGAGAGACTGACCGGACGTGTAGGAGAGTTTCACGGAAATGCCAATGCCTGTTTGGTTGTTGTGTCTGAGGAAAGGCCAGTGTAACCACCACGGGAGCGTGATTGGACAGGGCAGCTACTAGTATGTAAGTTGAGAGTGCAATATTGCGGAGGGTTTTCGAGCCCAAGAAATCATCTAGCTTGGCATATGTTTTGTGAGGGTTAGTCACGAGAATTCTCATTCTACTCTGAGGGTGATGCGGTCTCCACAAATCCGCTAATCCGAGATCGTGGAGCCTGGAGAGCCCAGAGTGTGAAAAGGGCACCAACCTGACCTGTGCGCTGTGCAGATCTGTCTAGGTCATTGTCGAACACCAGGTTAAGGTCCCCCTTATCAGAATGTGGCGCTCCTGAGTTGCTGTCGCCTCTATGAGTGCCTCATGTAAAAATCGTTCTTGGCCCTCATTCGGTGCATAGATAGACCCTACAATCATAGTGTACCCCCCTATGGTGAAATGGTAAGTGAGCAGTCTGCCCTTTATCTCCGCCTCCTTCTGCACCACCTTCCCTCAAAAGGTCCTTTAGAACAAAATCGCCATCCCTGTGGTCTTAGAGGGTCGAGAATAGAAAAATTGAATAGGGAAGGTGCAGAACTTAAGCCGGTGACCGTCTTTGGGGAGCCAGTGTGTCTCTTGGAGAAGGCAGATGTCTGCCTCTGTGCTCTCTAGGTAGGAAAGGAGTGACCTGCGTTTGATGGGGTTATTGATACCTCTCACATTAAGTGTGAGAATTATAAGTAAAGACGGTGGCATCTAGATTTCAGAGGTGAATGTGTCCAGGGTCGTAAACATCTGAGGGGCATGAACCCAGGCAAGGCCAGCGAGGATAGACCCTAGCTCGAGCACGAAAATATGGAAGCAGCTAAATTCCATAGACCAAGGGTCCCACTCGAAAAAGAAGAGAAAAGAAGAAGGTAAGCATTAAGAAAGGAGGAATGACAGACCCACAAAGAAGGCACAAGAAGAAGTCTTTAATTAGGACATCAGTCCCACCCCCAACCCCTCATGTATCAAAGGAAGAGTAAGCCATGGAAACCAGGCTCAGTTACATGGTCGAAGTTTTGGCCAGGGCTTATGGCAGAGCCTCAAGGGCGGCTTGCTGCTCCCTTTTGACCGCCATGGGTTTAGGTCGGTTGGTGCACAGTCGTCACTGCTGCTGCCTCCATCTCGGTCTACCATCACCCGACCCTTAAACAGAGCGCTCACCATCAGTATAATCCGGGATAGTGACCCCCAGGATCGTGCTGGCTTCGGACAGGGAACAGAGTTGGTACAATTTGACATCATGCCAGAAGATGAGGTGGAACGGGTGCCCCAAGGAGTAAGAGATATTGCATTAGCACTATCCTCTGTGATGATCGCAACTGTCCTCCGGAAATGCCACTCTCTCCCCTATGTCATCAACATCTTTGTGGATATCCTTGATCTCTGCCGTGAGGTCGCGTTTGACAGTTTGGAGGTCCTCTCGTAAAGCTGAGAACAGGGACTCCAAAAAGGCCTGCGTCATTGGCACTTCCGTGGAAACTGCCATCTGTGCCGCTACATCCGGCCGTCCAAGGACCGCTGACTCCCCGCCCGGGGCCTGGACGAAGAGTTCTTTGAGGGATTCTTCTTTAGTGGCTGGTTTGTATTTTCTGTCCCAGGTGGAGGTCATGCTCAGCGCCCACCAACATCACTGACCCATGCCACAAAGAACCTAGGTCCACAATAGTTTGCTACGGTGCAACTTCACCTCGCTCAAAAGTCCCACGTTATTGCACCGAGGGCCTACTGTGCTAGGGTGAACTCCAGCCTCCCCTGGAGTGGGGAAATGCATTGCGCCGGCCTGCTCTCAGTAGTGCCCCCGACCGTCTGTAGAGAGCGCCCTCGATATCCGGGCCCCCTGTGCACCCAGGCCACGTCGCAGCACACACTAGGAGAAGGTGCATCAATTGGACCAGCAGCCCGTCGCCAGGGCAAGCCTGGATCTCACGGGACCAGAGCGATGCGCTGAGATGGGGGTCAGGGTCCAACGCCCCCTTAGCAGGTGAGGGTACCCAACAGGAGTCCGCCCTGCAGTCGTAGGCCTCAGGGCACCTCTAAAACAGCACCAGTCGCCATCGTTTGGCGCAGAAAAATGGCAGGATGGCACCTCCACCGCCAACCCACCATCAGTGCTTCAAAGTCTAGCAGCGGGGAAGATACGGTCCAGCGGGACCCACTAAAGCTAGTGAAGGTTGAGTTCCTATAACCCGGGGCACAGGCCGAAACATGCAGCTGGGGTCTAGAAATCAGGGCTAGTCCGCAGCGGGGGTAGGATCGGCCTATGTAGCTCAGCAGGGGCTCCGGGCGAGTCTGGGTTGCAACAGGGAATGAAGGAGCCGATGGGACTCACCACACTGGCCCCCTCATGCCGTCCCCTTGATCTGAGGCTGGAAATGTCTCCGGCGGGACCGCTCCACTCTTTGCCGGTTCTCAGGACACGTGTGAGCGGCTGCTGTCCGATCGGATCTTGAGCCAGTAAGCTCGCCGCACGATGTAAGGTGGCGCCCACCACTCCGGTCCGTCGCCGCCACCAGCACTCCGCATATAGATCTGTTGCGGCAGAAAAGGCACCAGGCTCCGGCCAGGGCCCCTCGGCAGGCCGGCACTAAGCAATTGCCGAAAGTACAGGATTCCAGCTACCGCCACCACGGTAGCTCCACTGGCCTCCTCGCATCACAGCTCTGCCACCCAGATCCCACAGGGGATCAGGGCTATGGAGCACATCTATCAGGTTCCAGAGCCGCTCCGGGGATGTTGCAGACTGTGCCTGGGTGATAATAGAGATCGTTTGGCCACCTTCCGTGCTGTACAGGGCCAGAGGCCGGTGCTAGAAATCAGCAGCCGGAGGAGAGGCGGCGAGACAAGTCTTACCTCTCTGCCATCTAGGCCATCCCCCCTGCAGTTTATTTTAACAGGAGAACTGTATTATTTCCAGATCCCAAGGATGTGATAGAAATTTCTTAATTATGAAAGCATATGCGGAGAGATGGAAGAAAATAAAATATGTACTTTGTAAAGAGTGTCTCAATTAATTTGCTAGCTGAAGGCAAAGTGCTTACAACAGTGCTGGCAGAAACGGTCTGTAGGAATTTGGGTTACTGGTTGAGGGATTTGGAACCCTACTCAAGCAGCAACCACAATTTGTGGCAGGGTGAAACACAAGCAAACCCCAAATTAACCTGTGCTAAATCCTCTGGTAGCTTGGCACAAAGAGGTCAGGTTTTAACTTCGAGGCAATGTGTAAAGTATTTATGCAGAACTTCAAATAGTAATAAAGTGAATACACAAGTCAAAAAAAATCCCACACCAATTTAGAAAAATAGGGTAAAATGTAATATGTTATTTGAGACAAAAATGAAAAAAATCCTATTAGTAGTACCGGAGGTATGACATTTTAAAGATTTAAGTAAAATAATGTCTAAAGCACCATCAGCCAACTGTGATCATCTGATCGTGCTGGACTGGAACGAACTCACAAGTTCAGGCTGACTGCAAAGGAGCATAGGCCGGATACATGGACTAAGTTAAGCTTGCAGAACAAAGTACCTTAAATACTGGTAGTAGAGCACTGCGAGATGCCCACATAGTGGATGCGTTGCACAGTGGCGGTTCTGATAGGCTGCACACTGCGATGCACGGTCCCATGTCTACGAGGTGCCACGCAGCAGTGGTTCTGAAGAGCTGTGAGGTCCTAAGTCAGGGATGCATCATGCAGAAGTAGTTCCGATTCGGACCTACGAGGAGATGCGTCGCCCTGCATTGTTTCTGCCCAAGAGACAACAACTGGGCTGTAAGACCACCTTCAGGCCCACTTCCAAGGGTCCAGGACAGAGTTGAAACAACTTTGGGGCAAGACTCACAGCAGACAGAGTACAGATGCTGGGTTCAAGGTGGTTGGAGCCTTTTCCGTTCCTGAGGCCTGATCCTGTCCCTGAGGCTATGATCCGGAGGCCAGCCCTTTGAGTCACATTAGTGGTTATGGGTTCAAGATGAAGGTCCAGTCTTTTTCACTCAGGCAGCAGGGCAGCAGAGTAGCAGTCTTTCTTACAACAGAGCAGCACAGCAGTCCTCTTGAGACATTCTCAGGCAATTCAGCACAGCAGTCCTCTTGAAGACATTCTCAGGCAATTCAGCACAGCAGTCCTCCTGAGACATTCTCAGGAAATTAAGTATCAAGAGGTATTCTTAAGAGTAGGGCCTGCGGGTCCATTAGTTATACTTGGTGCAAGCTTTGAAGTAGGAGAAGGTTCTGGAGGTTTCCACCGCCAGAGGTATTTGGAATTTCCTTCCTCCCAGCTGGTCCGAGGGCACAAAAGACTAGTGTCAAACCCTTTGTGAGTGTCCCGAGATTAGAGGCTTTGTGATGTGCAAGTGTGAAGGTGACAGCTCTGCCCCATCCAGTTTGAGATGACCACCCTGCCAACACCTATTCTCCTTTTTCTCACTTTCTGGGGGCATTACACAGACCCAACTGCCAGCTACATCTAGTCATGTGACCCAGGATAGAGGCACCAAATGGGTGGGACAAGAAAGCGCCAACTTTCTAAAAGTAAACCAAACAAAAATGAATCATTGCTTAAAAAAAATGTAATCATTTAAAAAAAACTGACATTGGAGCTACGAATTGCGCGACAGCGGTCCCAGCTGTGGCGGCCTGGTGGCTCCCCCGAGGCAGAGCACCGGAGTGGAGCGGGGGAGCTGGGCTGGGGCCGCCATTTTGTCGCGGGCCTGGAGGCGAGTGAGAAGGGGCCTGCCGGGTGGCACGCTGACAGCGCTGCACGAAGGAACACGGAGGAAGGCATCGGAGCTGCCTGTACCACAGCAGGCAGAACGGTGGAGATCTGGTGGCCCCTCAGCGGTGGTGACTCAAAATAGAGCTGGAGAGGAGTGCCCGGATCGGCATTTCATCTTTCATCTCACCTGGGCCGCAGTGATCATGAGTGCGGGTTCCCCTGTGATGCCAGCGGGGGTGAAGCCCGATAGAGAAACAGCGGTTGGAAGGCCTGGCCAGTGAGCTAAGGGGCATCTTGAGACATCGGGTTGCTGGCCTGCTGCTGAGTATGCTTAGGGGTGGCTGAGACCTGCGGAGAGGCCTGTTGTATACCCAGCCCGCCACTATCGTCCCTGCATCGCCTCACAACCCACTTACGGGAGTTGGACGCATTGCTGGTGAGTGAGGCAGCAGTGGATTTTGCAGCATTGGAAGAGCGGCGGAGGTGGGGGTGCTAGGCGGCGGGGACAGGCGGCTGCACAGCGGAATTGAGCTGGCTGCTATCTTGTGCAGGGCCCGAGGCGCTGAAATAGGCCGCAGACAGGAAAGGCTTATGCCGCAACTTGCTACCGCCGGTGGGCCATGGTGTGCGGTGATTGGCAACGGAGCCCGGCGCCCTTTGGGACTGACAGCGGTGTGCGGGCGATGCCGAGCAAGCAGCCGGGAGTAAGCCCCTCCCCCCGGGGTTGAGCGGAGAGGCCGGGCATTCTTTGGCGGGAGGAAACCCGCCAAGCAGCGAACCGACGGTCCCGAGACAGGGCCCGGAGAAGGAAGGGCCAGCAGAGGTCCGGCGACACTCCAGAGGTGGTGGCGGTCGACTGCAGCTTGTGGCCGTGCATGTGAGGAGCTGGGGCCGAAGTGAAGGAGGGCCAGACCGCCATCTTAGGGGGCTCCGATGCAGGCTACGGCACCGCACGCACGGTCGAGGGCCCGGTAGTGGTGTCTGGGCCCTCCCATGTCCGTGTGGGGAGAGAGTTGGAGCAGGCCCACCGCGACTTGACTGCGGGGGGTGTTGGCGGCTCCCGGGCGCGGAGACGTCAGAGCCTCGCAGCAGCAGACGGAGGAGTCTGGTCGCAGCCTGGGACACTTGTGGCGCCAGAGGGTCATCCGCTAATGCCAGAAGCGGCTCACCGGTGGTGAGTGCTACCACGGTCCCGGGGGAGAACTGGGAAAACCCACGGAGAGGCCAAGGGATGTTGGACGTGGTTGGCCACTAGGAGGGGTGATCAGAGGCCCGGCAAAGCACAGGCAGAGAGCGGGAACTTAGACCGAAGTGAAGCCGGAGGGGGGCCCTGGACTTTGGGAGGAGCGCGCTATGTCCACCTCGAGGGTCCACAAAGACAAAACTGTGAAGGACCTGTTTGCCAAGGCCCAGGCGTGTCAACACCACAAAGACATGGCTACGAGCGCTGCCCGCCCTGCCTCGGATGAAGCACACGGTTCAGAGCCCATTACTAAGGCCTTTTTAGAATCACTGTTTACCACTTTGTGAGACGATATCCACACCTTAAAAAAGGAATTCTCGGAGGAGATCAAGGAGGTTCGCAGAGATGTGATCGGCATAGGGGACCATGTGGCAGAGCTGGAAACCAAGAATGACGGGCCAGATAACGAAATTGAGGCACTACAGTAGGAGATTTTGCGGATTCACGACCAACAAGTTGACCTACAAACGCACTTGGAGAACCGTTCTCGTCGCCATAATGTACGGATCCGGGGAGTGGCGCTGACCGAGGACACTAAAGATCGGTTCGGGTTTACGAGAGAACTTTTCAATCACATTTTGGGGTGCCCTTTGGAGTCAGAACTCCGACTGGACAGAGTACATAGAGTGGGACCCCCACGTCGACTCCCCCACAGGACATCCTAGCATGTGTGTAGGATTACCGCACAAAAGAAGACATCCTCCAGAAAGCTCAGCAGTTGCACCCCCTGTCCTTCAGAAACCAATCCCCATTTCTATTCCAGGACTTATCTGCCCTTACCTTGCAGAAGCGCAGAACCTTCAAGCCTGTCACAGCATACCTCCAACAACGCAACATCTCCTACAGTTGGGGCCACCCATTTCGCCTGGTGTTCAAACTGGACAATAAGCTCTACCCGCTCCGATCTTTGGCCGAAGCATGCCGCCTGCTGGGTATAGACCCACCGGCTGAGGTGAATGAGTCGGCGGGCCAGGCTATGGAATCGGATAACTATAAACCCCGGTGGCACCAGCAAGGTAGAAGGCACCGCTTCAAGAAGCCCCCTGCAGCTGAGATTAAAGACGGACAGCACGCCGCAGTGGAAGCAGTCTCATCTGAGCTGACCTCGCCCCCATCCCAGCTGACTTTTATGTTAATTTTTCTTACGGCTGTTTGTTTGCTTGTTTCTTTGGCCAGGCCGTCGGCGGGAGGAGGGGCTGTTGTGAATTGATCGTTGTACTACATTCCTAATCACCTACGGATGATGGACAATGTGTTGTTGAGTATTGGGTTTCATGTTGGGGGGGTTTCTTTTCGGGAGAAGGGAGGGTCTAGTGTTCCTTCTTCGACTTCTTCTTGGAATGCTTCGACTTACCTGACCCAGAGTGCGAAGACTTCGATCCAGAAGAGTGGTGATGACGCCTCCGCGACCGGTCCCTCGACTTCCCACGGCACATTGAGCAGCGCGGAGCCGACTGCAGGACTTCAAGCAACTTTTGGGTCCGCTCCCGCAAAGTCTTCTGCGCCATGGCCTGGCAGTCGGGGAACAACTTGGGGTCGTGGTCGCGCCCCAGGCAGGAGAGAGACACGCGGTGGGGATCCGTCACGGACATCATGCGATGACAGTCCCCACAGATCTTGAAACTGGGCATCCCTACGACACCAGGAGACGATCGACTCGAAAAAATGAGGTAAAAGTCCTCGAAAAAGTCAGTCAAAAAGTGACTGGGGGTACTTGCTCTTCCCGGATCTGCGCTTGCTGGAGCTGAAAAATAAAGAACTGACATCAGCGAGCGTGGGCGCGTCTAAGTAGCTCCGACGACATCATCACGGCGCCAAAGATGCACCCTGAGCCGCACGACGACGCGTACCAGCGTGCAGGGGTACTGCTGACAAAAAACTTTCCGGATCCAGTCTGACGCCTGGGGGTAAATTCTAGGGTAAGAAATCTATCACTATGTGTTTCTTTCAGATTGGCAGTTTAAAACTGCACGGACAGGCTGTAATGGCAGGTCTGAGACATGTTTAAAGGGCACAAGGAGTGCTGCAGTCCTGCTAGTAGTATTTAGTTTACAGGTCCTGGGCACATGTAGTATCGCTTTACTAGGGACTTACATGTAACTTAAATATGCCAACTGGGTGTAAGCCAATGTTATCACGTTTAAGGGAGGGATAAAAACACACTTTAGCACTGGTTTGTGAAGTTCAAAAACTAATGCTTTTTTGTGAATGCGCCCCATGCCGCACTTTCACTTTAATGGCGGCCGCACCCCTTCTTTAGATGTGGCTTGTCGTATCCACTTTGTTGGCGCCACTTGCACAGCTGAGGACCGCCCTTTAAATACACAGGCATTTACTTCTGCATGGCGCCGCTTCACATTTGAAGCACTCCCCCACCCCCCTAGAACCAACGCAGCATTCCTCTCCTCCACTGCAGCATCTTTGTGTGCTTGGAGTGAGGCAACACAGGAGGGCAGAAAAGCCAGGAAAGAAAAATACTTAATAGGCATTTGCAATAGAATAGGTCTTGCATTTGTGAGCGTATGAGCTATTGGCATTGTAAATGACAATGCCTTTTATCTATGTGTGGGTTTTCACAACATATAAAAGGCATTGTCATTTACAATGTCAATAGCTTAAACTCTCGCAAATGCTAGACCTATTGTATTGCAAATGTTTGTTATGTAAGGGTGTGGTGAAGGCGGTAAAATGGGACCGCAAAGACATTACACTATTTCACTGGACAGACAGTCTTAAGTCAAGCATTACCTTGCAGCAGGAGTCAGATATGAGGAAGGTGTGTGAATATCATTCCTTTCCAAGACATTTTTAGTCAGAAATTCTCCTTTAATACATTTCCTTATGCATCCATAATGCAAAGATCCTAACAGGTCTGTGCAACATTGTATGCTCCCATTTGCAACATGGAATAAAGAACAGCAGTGAGCCAAACGAATGTGCTGCAGGCCAAGAATGAACTAAAGAAATTGATAATACGTGCCAATGCTAGAGATTCGGTCTACAAGAAAACTGCTCCAATGACTCAGCTAGCCAGGTTCGGCCATTGGGTTTTCTGTATGAACAGCTAGCGGGTGGCATAGAATGAGCACAGGTAGTGTAATGTATTACCATTTGCTCTTCAGGAAAAACCTAGACAGCTACCAGAAGAAAATTATTATAAACCTAACCTGAAGTAACGTTAATTTCAGATGCGAAACAAACTACAAATGTCTACCTTGAGCCACACAGAGTCAAACTCATGGGTTAACCGGGAACATATAAGTGAACCTTGTAACAGTGGCTCTTGTTTGCCTTTCGGGCTACCTACAGTTTGGAAGAGGAGGTAGCAAACCAATTATTTTAAAGGTGCAGGGGGTTGCAAACTGGAGTTCCCAGCTGGCTTACAGACAATGAGCAACTATCTTTTGAAATCAAGACTAAATCACAGGTATAAATTGAATACTTATTCACTTCTGGGCAGCTTCTGAACAGCGTATGCGGCAGATGACTGGCCAGCCTTATTTCGCAGCCGACTCAGACCCCACAATTTAATGAGGTGCACAGGGTAAAAATAACAAATTAGTGAAATATTTCTGCCACAGAATGGCACGCATTATACCACACCCCTTCTTTGTTCTTGCTTCATAGTTAAGCCTGCAGCATAATTTGGTCCTCCCTTACAAAATAATTCCAGTTACCCTGGTCTTAGTTTACGGAGTACTGATGATACCTGAAGTACATGCTGAGGCCCAAAACAAATTTCACTACGCACGTGTTCAAAATACAATTATCAAAGGACATCCTCCATGTAGGTTTACCTGGAGTGCCAATAGTTGCACTGTTAACTTACAATGCACATTTTTTTTTATTAGACATGGAATAGTTCCTTTTCATCACAATGATTATTTTTATTTGTTTCACACAATGATGAGTCCCAGCAACGTTTCCTAGGCTGCCAGTAGATAGTAAAATGATGAATAATGGCTATCATTTGCTGCGTAGTTACTTACAGCCCTCACCTTATTAACAGATCCCCTCCTATAATCTTGAATCTGACCTCATTTTTTTGACCCTCTGACAAAGTGCATATGTCACATTGGAATGCTTGTAGTTACTCTATTTAAAAACTAGGCCCTGGGCGAAATTTTGTAGTCTGGGAAATCACAATTTTGCAACATTTTAATAAAATATTTTCAAGCTTGGGGGCGTGGCTAGCAGCCGAGCGTGATGGCTGCCTAGTTGAGGAGCTCCGGTGAAACCGCAGCCCTCCAAGTAATCCGAACATAAATCCGTTGACATAGCAACTTCCAGGGGCTGGGACCGAGGTCCGCGACCGGGCGGCAGCTTGTGGAGCAACTCCGGTGCTGATCGGAAACAGGGCAGTGAAGATCCGATCGAGTGAGCAGGAGCGGCCTACAAGGGAGACGGCAGCCGGGGTCTAAAGTACAGCAGGAGAGCCGGCGTAAGACGCGAGGGAGCGGAGGACAGAGGGGCGACGTGCCGGTGAGGAGGGGTGCCCGAGGCCGAACCAGAGGAGACCTATACAGCGCTAAGTAAGGACAACAACCTAGCCCCTCCCCCCCCCCCTCCCACGCCTACGGCAACAGAAGAACAGTACTCGCCTAGTAAGGAATAAAACACAGCGATTTATAAAAACGCGATTCGCGCTACAGAAACAGACCGCGCCAAACAGAGCCAGTGGTTTGAGGCGCTGAAGGCGGCGATGATTAACGCCACAACACCCTGAAGGGCGACCCCAGAGCTCCGCAAACGATAAAGCAGGCCCCGGACAGTAAAAACACTGCAATAGCGACGATTAGCTAATCCCAGCAGCGGTGGGAACTGTGAGAGTAGCTCTGACCTTGACGCAGCTGCAGTTCCCCTCACTGGCTAAAACACGGCCTCACTGCTAACCTCTCATCCACACTGAAAAAACTGCACACACGTGGGGGCCCCGAAAAAACACGACGCGCTAACAGCCACAGAGTCACGACTACCACCAGATCCGCACATCAACCCGCCCGGTTATATCCCACAGGCGCAGCACGCGTGGCTTTAATAACCCTGAAGGGCGCAACTAAACCCAGACATCTAGACCCGCGGAGACAGTGTGCCCACCAACCCTCTCCTACTGGCAGGGTGGTGCAAGAGACAGCACAGCAGTGAGGGGCAAAGGAAAAGGAGCTGCGACGCAGTTCAAGGGACAACGACAGGAAGGGGCCGGGGACAGGGACGGATCACACTAACGCTCACCGGGGATAAAAAGGGCGATTAGGAGGCAAGACCCCTGGAGCATACAAACAAGCGAGGGACGGCGTGGCAAGACCTACCACGACCCGTCACAAACGGCCAAACGGGGCAGAGCTCGAGAGGAACATGGCGGCAGGCTGAGTGCCGGTCGCAGCAACCCCAGGAGACACCCGATGGCTGAAACTACCGAATAAAGCAGCGGGCTTGCAAGAAGCTGAATGCGGAGCATAGTGGCGGTAAGATAGATGAATCGTGGCGTGTAGAAGCGCTCTGTAAAAACTAAATCGCTTCCCCTTTTTTTCTATCCGAGGCAACCGACCGTGCCGGTCTAGTGTTGGCGGCGGCGGCGCTAGGACCCACGCATCGAGAGGCACGTATGACACGCAAAGAGGCATCAGCACAGGGGAGCCCGGGAGAGCGCCGGCGGAGCCTTTGGGCCAGGATACGCTCCGTTCTCGCACACCAGCGGTTCAGAGGGCCAGTCTGCGAGGGAGCCTGCAGTATTTTATCTAATGAGCAAGATGAGCAAGTACAGGCGGTAAGGTGCGGTGCGGAGGGGCTAAACCGAAGCGTGAGTTTATGGAGCTAGCACTAGTAGACGCCCCGGTTAAATTCATAAGTGAGGGGGAGACTTTAAAAGACAAGGAGCACCCTATAGAGCGTACCACGAGGCAAAGGCAGACAGCGCTCTCTCATCTATCAGTAGAACTTGTCCCAGGTGGTTCAAGCCTAAAATCAGGGTCGCCTAAAGCCAGATCCTCTCCCCCACCAGGGAGACGGAAGAACAGGTATCAGCTGAGATCTCGGCAGGAGTTGAGAGCAGGAGGAGCACTAGACTTTGAGGGAAGGGAGCGACCAATGCCATTAACCCCTTGTAAGGGGAAGAAAAAGGCGACCAGTATACAAAAAGTCTAAGGGGCTTAAAAATATTCAGCTACCAGTAAAGAATACTCCCTCTCTTAAAACTTATTTCAAAATTATGGAGCAGCCAGCAAGCCCAGCTACACAGTTAGAACTTATCAGCACTGTGCTCCCCTTAATGAATCGATTTGGTCCCATGGAAGGTCTGTCTAATGCTGGGGGGGTGTAAACAGTCAGAGCAGACAGAAGTGGAGGCAGAAGGCGAAGAGGAGGGGGGAATCATGGCCCTGAATCCGGGACAGGATTTGGAGCCACGGCAGGTTCAGCCAAAGCATATAAGCCCCAGCACACCCTCCTCCTCTCCCCTCCCTTCCCACAGTACTCTGGCCCATGAAAGAGTACTAGGCCCACAAGACACCGGACCCCAGACGCCCCTCGCGCTGGTAGAGCCTCACTCTAATAGTTTGATGGTTACCCAGGAAGAGAATGTAATCCAGGGTCAGCGGCAGGGCAAAGGCCAGAGTCTTAGTTTGGTTCCAAGACCGGGAGAGCCAGGCGAATCAGGGGAGTTGGATGGAGACAGGCTGGGTTATCTTTTTCAGTCCTTAAGGGGAGACTTGATGACTAAATTTGAGATATCAGAGACAATCAAAAGGCGATACATGATAGGTTCGATCTATTGGAGTCTAAGTTAGACGATGTTATTTGCCGCACAGGGAAGCTGGAAACGGAAGTTGTAGCTTTAAATAAATCAACTCAAGGGAACTCAAAAGACATTGAAACTCTGAGAGCACAGAATAGATCCCTGGCTACAGACGTGGAGAGACTGGAAACCCAAGCTCGAAGAAACAATCTGAGAATTCTAAAGATACCGGAGGGTGAGGAATTGGAAGCTATAAAAGGATTTGTCTGCAGGCTTCTAAGGAACGGAGTCCTAAAAGACCGTCCCGATATAGACTTGGAGGCGGAGATGCATAGGGTACACAGAGACCCTTTCAAGTTGCATGTAGATAGGAAAGCACCAAGAAAGATATTGGTAAATGTTCAGACCTTCAGAGATAAAGAGCTAATTCTGGGGAGATGTCTTTCTAAGTCAGACCTCCACTATTGGGCAAACCCTTATCATATTAGATCGGACCTAGGGGCAAGAACAGCACAGCGACAGTGGGAGCTAGGCACTAGAATGCCAGAATTGAGATCGTTTGGAGCCCAAGTACAGATGAAATTCCCCGCCCTGCTAAAGATCATGTGGAGAAACAAAATGTACAATTGCACTCAACCCGAGGATGTGGATAACCTTTTAGCCTTGATGAGAGAGAAATAAGATAAGTCAGAGCTGTTGAAGCTGGGCTAAAAGGTGACCTGGACGGGGTGAATAAGGAATAAGGATGGTAAACAATATAGACGTTGTTTGAGACACAGAGTGATATACAGGGTTATTTAGAGGCACAAAGGGTGTAAGCAGAATAGAAAAGAAAAATGGAGGGAAAAAAATAAAAATAAAAGAGAATAATCAGAATTTGAGTTATATGTAGTAAAAAGTAACCCTCAAATGTGTTGGGATAAACAACCCGTTGATAAGGTTAGTTGAAGTTTGCATTCAGCCAGAGGTATTTCTCCTGGGGTTCTAAAGGCGGTTTCATCGTCAGGTATGTTGGGGCGGTTCGGGTGGGGTACTGGGTGGAGGGTGAAGGGGAAAAAAAGATAAGAAATCCTCATATATGGAAAAAGGTATTTTGTACAGGGTTCTAGATGGGTGGGAAATAACAGCCTGGTTATGAGTAGGTCAACTAATATTAAAACCCTTTCTTGGAATGTGAACGGAATGGGGGAAAGAAGGAAGCAGTCCCGGGTTTGTGAGTTCTTAAGAAATTCAGAAGCACATCTCATGTTACTTCAGGAAACGCATCTTGAGGCAAATGCTTGTAGTGCACATTTTGAAAAACTGAGGTGGGTGCAGGAAATTGTATGTTCTAGACAGATGGGAGCAACCAGGGGGGTCACAATAATCATCAGGGCAAAAAGGGGGATAAGCTTGAAAAAATGTGAAACCGATCAGACAGGAAGATGGTTGGTGGCAGCCTTATCAATTTATAACTTCCTCTATACTTATGCAGTGTACTACGGCCCCAATGATGATAATCCTGGTCGCCTCTAAGTTAGCGGCAGGTTTACTTGAGACCACGGGTCCAGTGATTTTGGGGGGTGATTTTAACCTGGTTTTCGATCATATATTAGATAGGACCTCGAGGGCCCAATATCATGCCCCCACTAAATCACTTTCTGCTCTAGGATGTATGATGAAAGATTTTAATTTGTTAGATGTATGGAGGACCAAATATGGCTCTACTAGGGGATTTACATTCTACAGTAAAAAGTACAAACATTATTCGAGGATAGATCATTTTTTAGTGGACCAACACTTGCTTTCAGACATTAGCTCCATCTCGTACACACCTGTTGGGATATCAGATCACGCTGTTGTTGAGCTGGTCTTCCTATTATGCTCGAGTCCCTTAAACACTAGATGGACACTGGAGAGGACATTGTTACTCGATGACCAGGTTAAAAGAGAAGTGAGAGAAAAGACCAATGAATTTTTTACAATTAATATCGGTTCCTCTACCCTTCAGAATGTCTGGGAAACCTACAAGGCGTTTTTAAGAGGTGTGCTGAGCTCTTTAATGGCCCATAAAAGGAAGACTATAAAAAACAAAAGGCGGGAAGAAATGGAGGCAATAACTAGAAAAGACTCAGAGTTACAAAGAGCTATTGTTTCAAACAGAGAGAGGATCCTGGTGTTAGAGAAGGAGCTATTCGGCTTACAGCTCCAACTTAAAATCAGCGATGAAAAAATTATTATAGAAAAATGGGAGACCAGCAAATTAAAGAATTTTGAATACGGAGAAAAATGCGGGGCTCTTCTAGCTTGGAAATCCAGAGAAGAAAGAAATAGGAACATCATTAAAGTCTTAATTCAGAGGGAAACAGGGGTCTTAATTGTGGAAGATGGAGGGATAAGAGAGGAAGCCAGGGGGTTTATGCAAGGCCTATACACGGAGGATAAGATTCCAGAGTTAGAGGAGGTCCAGACTTGGTTGACCCAGAGAAATCTGCCCCAAATTTCTGACATAGATAGGAGGTATTTGGAAAGCGAGATTATGGAGGGGGAAGTAATAAACCAATTGAAGAAAATGAAGCTGGGTAAAGCTGCTGGTTCAGACGGGCTACCAATTGAGGTTTATTTAGATTACTCAGAGCAATTGGTACCGGTCCTTACTACACTTTTTAACTGTCTACTGATTCATGGTTACAGTATCCCCCTACATGGGCTGAAGCCACAATCACTCATTGCAAAGCCCAATAAAGACCCTAAGAAAATTGAATCATATAGGCCAATTTCCCTCCTGAATTCAGATATGAAGCTATACTCTGGGATTTTAGCCACCAGAGTCGCTAAAATAATAAAATCTATAATTCACTCAGATCAAAGGGGGTTTATCCCAGGAAGGCAACTGAATGAGTTAACTTTTCAGGCGATTGGAGCCATAGACCACGCTGAGGATAAAGGCCTTCCGTTAGCCTTGGTCGCAATAGATGCGGCCAAGGCTTTCGATTAGGTAAATTGGAAATATTTATGGGCCACCATGGTTGGGGTTGGGTTCCCTCCAGTTTTTATAGAGGGCATTAAATCATATCAAAACCCACGAGCAAAAGTCTTGGTTAACGGGGCCTTATCTGATTGGTTCAATATATCCAGCGGAACACGGCAGGGCTGCCCCGTCTCCCCTTTTGTTTGACATTTATATGGAACCTTTTGTTTGTGGCATCAGGGAGGACAATGTAATTCAGCCCTTTAGAATAGCAAATCTGGAGTTTAAAACCGCTTTATATGCAGACGACCTTCTCCTATATACTTCCAATCATGTAGAGGCTATACCTAGGCTATCCTTTTTAGCTGAGGAATTTGGAAGGTTATCTGGTAATCAAATCAATAGGGAGAAGACAGAGATAATGGGGTGGAACAATAGTATTCCTATTCAGGGTGCAAAACAAAAAATGAGATACTTGGGAATCTATTTAACTAAAGAATTAAAGAATATCCCAAAAATCAGTTGGCAGACTGTAGGGAAAGATATCATTAAAACACTAACAAGATGGGGTAGTCTGGCATTAAACATGTACGGACGAGTTAACCTCATTAAAGCACAAGTTACTACTTGTGTAACGATATATCTGTAAGAGACATTAGTTAGTATTAGATTCCTTACCTTAGAATATCCCCAGGCGTCAGACTGGATCCGGAATTTTTTTGCGTATCAGTACCCTTGCGCGTCGGTAGGCGTCGTCTGCGGCTCCGCGTCCGTCGTCGGCGTCGTGATGACGTCGTCGGAGTACTTAGACGCCGCCTCCGCGTGCTGACGTCAGTTCTTAGACACAGCTTTTCCGCGCCAGAAGCGCTGAGCCATGTTAAAAACCAACACTGGTGCCATTGAAACTAGGGCCCTGAAGGGGAAAAACCATAACCCTAGATATCGGTTCGCAGAACGGGGTTGGATGGGTGGGTCGGTAAGGAATCTAATACTAACTAATGTCTCTTACAGATATATCGTTACACAAGTAGTAACTTGTGCATCTGAAAGAGACAAGTTAGTATTAGATTCCTTACCTTAAAATAGATACCCCAGCAATACCAACCCCGGTGGTGAGTCTGCGAACCAATAATCACACCAGAAAGTCCTGGAGGACAGAACGGCCAAAGAAGCCATCCCGCCGGACTTGGCTGTCCAGGCAGTAGTGCCTTGCAAACGTGTGCAGCGATGCCCAAGTAGCTGCCTGACGGATGCCTTGTAAGGGCACTCCCCGGCCCAGGGCAGTTGTAGTCGCCGTGGCTCGGGTGGAATGAGCCCGCAATCCGCTCCTTTCTAGCCAAGGAGTAACATGCCTGGATACACAAGATGATCCACCGGGAGATGGTCCTCTTGTGCACCGCTTTCCCCTTCTTAGCGCCCACGTAACCAACAAAGAGTTGGTCATCCACCCGGAACTGGCGTGTGGGGTCCAAATAGAATGAGAGCGCACGTTTTGGGTCCAGACGGTGGAGCCGCTCTTCCTCTTTAGAGGGATGCGGTGGCGGAAAGAAGGTTGGCAAGGTGATAGACTGCCCGATGTGGAAGGCCGTGACAACCTTGGGCAGGAAAGATGGCTTAGTACGCAACACCACTTTGTCTGGATGGACAGAAAGGAAAGGTGGAGTACAAGAAAGAGCCTGGAGCTCACTCACTGTCCTGGCAGAGGTGATGGCAACCAGGAAAGCAGTCTTCAGAGTAAGAAGACGGAGAGGACAGTTGTGAAGTGGCTCAAAGGGAGCGCACATCAGAAAAGTTAGAACACGGTTCAAGTCCCACTGAGGCATCACAAATGGAACAAGAGGGAACGTGTGTGTGATGCCCTTAAGAAATCTATTTACAATGGGGAACTTGAACAAAGAAGGTTGATCAGGCAGCCTCAGAAAGGCTGAAAGGGCAGAAAGGTAGCCCTTGATAGTGCCCAGAGCAGAGCCCTGCTGGGCAAGAGAAAGAAGAAAGAGGAGAACCTCAGAAAGAGGGGCAGAGAGAGGATCCACAGCCTTTGCTGTGCACCATGCCACAAATCTATTCCTCCTGCAGGCATATACCGTATTTGTGGAGGGACGCCTGGCTGCCAGAATGACATTACAGACTTCAGGAGGCAAGTCAAATGGCCTCAACTGTCGCCGCTCAATCTCCAAGCATGGAGGTGGAGACTGGACAGGTTCGGGTGGAGGACCGTCCCCTGCTGCTGTGACAGAAGGTCCTCCCGAAGAGGCAGACGAACCGGGGGATCGACTGACATACTGAGTAGCTCTGGATACCAGTACCTTCGTGCCCAGTCCGGGGCCACAAGGATGACTTGGGCCCGGTCGCGCTTGATCTTCTTCAGCACTCTGGGCAGAAGTGGTATAGGCGGAAAGGCGTACAATAGACCGCAGCTCCACTCGCGACGAAAAGCGTCGCCGAGCGAGTGCCGCCTTGGAAATTCCAACGCGCAGAACTGATGACATTGCGCGTTCTCTTCGGTGGCGAATAGATCTAACCAAGGCTCTCCCCATCGCTGAAAGAGGCCTTGCGCCACGTCCGAGTTCAGACGCCATTCGTGATCCATCATGCACCGACGGCTGAGCTCGTCCGCCCTGGCGTTCAGAGAACCTGCCAGGTGTTGAGCCACCAGAGTCACGCCCTGGCGTTCCAGCCACTGCCAGAGGCGCAGAGCCTCCTGGCAAAGGGTCCACGACCCCACCCCGCCTTGTTTGTTGCAGTACCACATGGCGGTGGTGTTGTCCGTGAACACCTGCACTACACTCCCCCGGACAGAGGGGAGGAATGCTTTCAGTGCTAGACGAATCGCCCGCAACTCAAAAAGGTTGATGTGGAGCCGGGCCTCCGCCGGAGACCAGAGGCCTCTGATCTCCGCCTCTCCCATGTGGCCTCCCCAGCCCTGGAGGGACGCGTCCGTCACAACTACGTGCTCCGGTTGGGGGAGGGAGAGGCATCTGCCGCTGACCCAATCGCGGTCCGTGAGCCACCACTGCAGCTGTCTCGCAGTGCCCTCCGAGATCAGGACGTGGTCAGACAGGTTGCCCTGATGCTGGGCTCACTGAAACTTCAGGTCCCACTGCAGAGCCCGCATCCGCCACCTGGCGTGATGCACCAGTAGGATGCAGGAGGCCATCAGCCCCAGAAGCCGCAGCGTCAACCTGACCGAGACCCGGGATAACGGCTGAAAGATGGGAATCAGAGCCTGAATATCCCAGACTCGCTGTTCGGGTGGATAAACCCGAAACCGCGCCGAGTCGAGAACCGCTCCGATGAAGAGGAGCTTCTGAGAGGGACACAGGTGTGACTTCGGCACATTGATGGAAAACCCCAGCTGGTGCAAGAGGTCTGCCGTCGTCTGGAGGTGGCTGACGACTGTCTGGGGCGAGCCTGCCTTCAACAACCAGTCGTCGAGGTAGGGGAAGACTGAAACCCCTAACCTGCGCAGATGAGCTGCGACCACCGCCATCACCTTTGTGAACACCCGTGGGGCGCTGGTAAGGCCGAAGGGGAGCACGGTATACTGAAAGTGCTCGTGGCCAACCGTGAACCGCAGGTAGCGCCGGTGGGCCGGCAGGACGGGGATGTGGAAATAAGCGTCCTGCAAGTCCAACGCTACCATCCAGTCTCCTGGGTCCAGGGCAGCTAGAACCTGAGCCAGTGTCAGCATTTTGAACTTCTCCTTCCGGAGGAAGCCGTTGACATTCCTGAGGTCCAAGATATGGCATAAGCCCCCCTTGCCCTTCTTGGGTACCAGAAAGTAGTGGGAGTAGCAACCACACCCTACTTCTGGCCCAGGAACGCGCTCGATGGCCCCCTTGGCCAAGAGGGCCGTAACTTCCTCCTGCAGAAGTCGCAAATGATCCCCCGATACACGGTGGTTTTGCGGTGGCATGACTGGAGGGGTCACCTCGAAGGGGAGGGAGTAGCCCCTTCGGACGATCTGCAGCACCCACCTGTCCGACGTGACAGTGCGCCAGGGGAGGAGGTGATGGCGGACCCTGCCCCCCACTGGCGTCACATGGGCCTGAAAGCATGGACTAGGAGGATTTGGAGGCGGATGCTGCGGGGGAAGGTGTGGACTGACATCGCCGTTTTCCCCGACCACCGGGACGGCGGTTCCCACGGCCGCCACCGCGTTGGGTATTACCCTGCGGAGCGTGGCTGGCAGCACGTGTGGGAACACCCCTTCCGTGGCCACGAAAGGAGTGAAAAGCAGCCGATTGCTGGCGCGGGGCCGAGAGGCCCAAGGACTTGGCCTTAGCCCTGGAGTCCTTAAAGCGCTCAAGGGCATGGTCTGCCTTGTCGCCAAAGAGGCGACGGCCATCAAACGGCATGTCCATGAGTGTGTTTTGAAATCGGCCGAAAAGTTGGCGGACCTCAACCAGGCGTGGCGTCTGACCGCCACCGTCGTTGCCATCGCTCTACCCAGTGAGTCGGTGGTATCCTGCCCACACCGAATAGAATATTTGGCTGCATCCCGGCCCTCCACAAGGGCTTGGCCGAGTTTGGCCCGTACCTCCAACGGACACTCTGGCAGCACTTCCGCAACCGTATCCCACAGAGAGTGGGTGTAGCGGCCCAAGAGGCATGCGGTGTTGGAAGACCGCAGTCCCAGACTAATGGACGAGAAGAGCTTTTTACCGTACTGCTCGTACCTCCTGGATTCCCTGTCCGGCAGAGCCGACGGGAATGCGGTCTGGGAATTGGAAGCCTGGATGACCAGGCTCTCGGAGGTGGGGTGGGTGGACAGGAAACGTGGGTCACCCGGGGCCGGGCGGTGGCGTCTGGCCACGTTCCTCTCTACGGGCGAACCGGTAGCGGGCTTGGACCAGGTGCCCAAAAGAACGTCGGTTAAGGCCTCGTTAAACGGCAGCAGAGGCTTGGCTGAGCATGACTGCGGCTTAAGGACCTCGGTGAGGAGAATAGTCCTCACGGCCGCGACGGGGAGCTCAAGGCCCAAGGCCTTGGCAGCCCTCATCAACACCACACTATAGGTTGCCCCCTCCTCCGAAGCCACGGTAGGAGGTGAGACAAAGCCAGTGTCAGGCGAAGTGTCTATACCACTGGCCTCCCCAAGTTCACCTGCCCAGTCCTCATGAGACTGGCATTCACGTGCCAGAGGGTCTTCAGACCCCTCCCAATCCTCCTCATCACACATCTCCTGGTACTCAGGGTCAGCAAAGGATGGGTCCGGTTCATGGAAAGTAAACTCTCCGAACGGCGTCATAATCGGCGCAGTGCGGTGCCGGAACGGGGTCGAGGGAGGCGTCGGGGACGGCGCTGCCCGAGGACGGCGCCAGTGGTGACACCTGAGGGGCCGACGCCAGGGAGGTCGTTAAATCCACCGGCGATGACCTGGGATCCAGCGGGGCCCTGCGGCGCCGGCTGCGTCGGAGCCGAAGCACCCAACAGCATCGGGGTCGGAGCCCCCGACCCGCTAGGACCCCCAGACGGGTCCGCGGGGCCCGAAGGCGCCGCGGAGCCCGCCGGAGGAGAGAGGGACCCCATGGCCATGAGGAACCGCTCGATCTCCTCCGGCGTCGAGTGAGGCCCAGGGACCAGAGGGTATGAAGGCGGACGCGGCGCCTGCGACTCCGACGGAGCCGCGTGGGCGGTGCCACCTGAACCCCCCCAGCCGCGTCGGGGGAGTCGGAAGAGCGACGACATCTCTTCGACTTCTTGTGCTTACCTGACGACTTCGACCCAGAGGAGTGATGTCGACTCCCGGAGCTATGATGGCTCCGTTCCCGCGACCGGTCCCTCGACCTCCGTCCGGACAGGGACCTCTCTTGGCGCGGGGCCGACTGCCGGAGTTCGAGTCGCTTACGGGACCGCTCCCGTCTAGCCTTCGAAGTCAGGACCCAGCATTCGGAACAGGCCTTGTCGTCGTGGTCGACACCAAGACAGTGGAGACACCGACGGTGAGGGTTCGTCACCGACATCAGTCGGTCACAATCCTCACAGGGCTTGAAACCAGGCATCCCTACCGGCACCGATTAGGAGTCTAAGACTCGAAAAAGGAGATCAAAAAGAGTTAGTCAAAAGTGACTACGGTACCACTTTTTCCGGATCTCCGCTGCTGGCGCGGAAAAAAGAAGAACTGACATCAGCACGCGGAGGCGGCGTCTAAGTACTCCGACGACGTCATCACGGCGCCCACGACGCGGAGCCGCAGACGACGCCTACCGACGCGCAAGGGTACTGCTACGCAAAAAATGTCCGGATCCAGTCTGACGCCTGGGGATATTCCAAGGTAAGGAATCTAATACTAACGTGTCTCTTTCAGATATGTCCATACTCCCCAAGTTGACTTTTTTATATAACTCCATCCCTTTATCTTTTCCTTTGAAAGAAATCGCGTACCTTCAGGGCAAGATTGGTTCAAAAATCGGGGGTCTGGCTCTACCAGACCTACTCTTATATTGCCATGCCTTTCATTTTAAAAAACTTCAGGCTATTAGCTAATGTATTAGACTCATCTTCACAGGGACGTTTATTTCAGGCTTTATTATATGACTTACCACATGGCCAAGAGTTTTTTTTATTTAAATTTGGCGACCAGAAATTTTATAAGAAAGTCCATTTAAGATTTTGCAGACTGCACTTAGGAACTGGGGGTATATTCGGAAGGCTATGGGAATTCCATATTACCATACCTACACTCCAGTCTGGGATTCTCCGGGCACACCAGTGTGTCTTCAAGACCAGTTTGCCTCTAAAAAAAGCAGGAGTGCATAAATGGGGAGATCTATGGGTTGATTCCGGTCTTATGGATTGGAATTCTCTAGTGTCACTCACAAACGGGTCATTGACGAGATTTAAATTCTACCAACTATCTGCATGGGGAAAAAGATACTGGCATTCTTGACTCAATCTGCAGGGGGGGGGGGGAGGTTGGAACCGAGAAGTATCACACTGGTTTAAGCTACTCACAGAGGCAAAAGGAATGTTGAATCATGAGTTGGTAAGCCTCTGGGGTAACACTATAGCTGATTATCCCGAAGAAATCAGTAAGATCTGGCCAGACTTTCTCCTTGTCTCAGAGATTAATAAAACTGGCCAACTTAAGGAGAAATCATCTGTTTACGGCCTATCGGGTGTATTGGACCCCGGCCAAACTGTATAAGGTAACACAGGAGAACAACTGTTGCCCCCGCTGCAAACTCCTAGCAGCAAACGATATGCACATATTCCTAGAGTGCCCTGAGATCCAGGAGTATTGGAAGGCGATTGTTGACTTTCTGGGAGAGGTTTTATCAATTACTATCCCCTGCTCTCCTAGGTTAGTGTTTTTTGGTTTAGCACGCAGGTATAACATTAACAATTTCTCCTCACAATTCATATTTTATGTGGTAGTTATAGCCAGGAGGGAGATCTGTAAAGAATGGAAGTCAGCGGCTCCTCCCAGATTTGCAGACTGTTTAAAAAAAATCATGGAAGTTTGTAAGATGGACATGGCTGGTCAAGTAGAAAGCTCAGAGAATGTATGGTCGGAATTAGTGGCCTGGTCAAAGAAGTAACGGTCCGATGATTATGCCAGAGGTTTGTGTCGGTCCTGTCCTCCCCTAGTCTGAGGTATTCTATCAAGAGACAGAGGAGTTGGATAAGGAAACCACCCACCTCTGGGAGATCTCTGGCTGCTGTATATTGACCCCGAGGCGGCACCAAGAATGTCATTATAAAGGCATCAGAGGGACCCATCTAGAGCATATAACATCTGGTGGCATATATGAGGACTATAAAAAAAAAGAATTAAAAAAAAAAAAAAACGGCCAAACAGAGGAATAGCACACAGCAGGGAATTAACAACCCCACGTGGAGGACACCATGGCAGGAAGGGGCCCCAAAAATAGCGCCACACAAGCCAAACTGGACAAATTTGCTTTTGAAAGAAACGCAACAACCCACTCAGAAGGACGCACGCCGAAAGGAAAAAGCCCTGACGGAGAAGGGGCAGGGGGGAAAAGAAGACATCATGAAGGCACTGTCTGGCGTACAAACCACAGTGGGCACTATCTCTACCGACGTCTCATTACTCCGAGCTGATTTACACAAAATGACGGACAGGGTGAAGGAAGTAGAGATAGTAACGAAATCTCTGGTCACGGACACATCGGAATTGCAATCAACCGTCTCTCAACTACAAAAAGCAAACTAACTGCTAGCGGAGAAGCTTGATGATCAGGAAGGGCGCGCAAGAAGAAACAACGTACGTATAATTGGCATTCCGGAGACAGAAGGCAAACAAGCGATGGATCTCTACGTCGAGGAACTGGCGAAAACCAGGCTCCAACCCAAGGGACTTTCAAACGTCTTTTCGAGCGAGCACACCGGGTGCCAGGCGGTAGGCCGAAACCAGGGGCCCCCCCCCCAAGACCGGTACTCGCAAAACTGTTTAATTTCAGAGACAGAGATGCCATTCTCCAGGCAGCAAGGGTCTCTCCGCCTATACGTGTGCACAACTCTACCATAACCTTTTTCCCAGACTACACTGCAGCAGTATCTAAACACAGAAGGAGCTTCCAGGAGGTGAAACAAATACTGAGAGCCCAAGAGCTGCCGTACTCTATGATCTTCTCTGCAAAGCTTCGAGTAGTTGCAGATGGAAAAACATGTTTTTTTGAAACGCTGGAAGCAGCGCAGGACTGGATCGAGGGATGGCGAACGGTGGGAAACCCGAATCGTGGTAACAGACATCGCCGCCGACGAGAAGAAGAGGATGACCCCGGATCACAACAAACAAGACACTCAGAATCGGAACAGACACTGAGCCAGGAGAAAGAATAAATGGATGGGCACGGCAAGTGCCATTGACGATCTGCCGATGGACCGGTCAGCAGGGACAAATCACAAGTAACATAACCAGGGCTGGGCCGGCCGAAATGGCGGACTGAGGTGGGCCCCGGTGTGGTTCTGAAATTCTGGACCCTACTGTTATCACGATATCGAGATCCAATACCCGTGCCACAAAATATCAATATCCCATGACGAATTTGGTATCAACAGACCGATAATGATTAGGACATCATCCCTATGCATTTGCGTCATGATTGGGGGATGCCAACACCCTTAAATCATAGTTTCCGTTCCGAACCCTTAGACTCCATTTTGTGAACGGCATCCATCTTGTGTCTTGCCCTCTTGATAAGTCAATTAAGTAAGGCCGAGTCTGATCTAAAAGGACACGTCCACCTTTCCTTGACTTCCCCCTGACCTGTCCCAACTGACTCCATTGCCTCCAGCCAAACCGGTTTGGGCAGCTCCTCGCCCAGTGGCCGAATACGATAGCATCGATGCACGACATACCACAAACCATTCACTACATCCAGATCATGTTTTTACACACACACCTGTCCACGCACCCTGTTTATGGCCAGTTTTATGACTAGGAGGTGCCTTTCTTTATTGGGGTTTCGTCGATATCTGATGGGAGTTCCGGGCCTGGCCGGGTAATCTATCACGAACTGGACGTCTAAAATAGGGGCTTGCCTACATGACTTCGCTCTTTTGTATTATTGTAGAAATATGTGTATAGCCATATCATAAACTCAGGAATTCTTGCTTGCAGCTATTATTTTTGTATATAAGGAGACGGCTGGTTCTGTAAAAACGAACAGTCTCCTGAGAACACACAACCCGTGCTGTCGTGTTTTTAGGACACCTGTTACTTGGTAGCTGCCAATAAAACTTGATCTCTGACGGTAACTAGAAGACTCCGTGTTTCTGTGGTCCGGAACAAGGGAGAACTCAGAGGTCTTCGGGTGTTATCCCCTGGCACCAGCGGGTTCCTAAAAACCCGTTACCTCAGTTGGCGCCCAACTCGGGGCGGTATCAAGCGGCGACGGTCCAAGCCAGATGTTCGCGAGGAGCTTCGTGTGAAAATTCCAGAGGACGGCCAGCCACTTCAGCGACCCCTGTATGTCGACGTGGTTCCAAAGGTCTTTGCTGCGAGGTTCCCCGCGTCCCGACGGCTACGAAGGACTGCTGCCCTGACTATCGCCTTGTTTTGGACCCAGTGATCCTTGGTAGTGCGAAACGATAGACGAGTCTTCTAGCGATGTCACAGATCTTCAAATACTTCAGTTAAGTATAAGTGGAGCGTCTCCCAGTCCTTAGTTTGTCCTTAGTTTTTGGTATCCTTGAGATACACTTTGATTTGGTACTTGCAAGCCCCAAAGCCGAAGGACTCGTGTTTTCACGAGAAATATCGTAACAGATAATCCTTTGAAGTTTGAAGCTAGACTAGTGAGCGAAGATGCCTGGTTGTAGCAGACTTGGAAACTTGTTTTGTCTTGGTTGTAGTAAGGACTCCCGATTAGAGGATTCTTGTCCGGTTCCTCCAATTGGAACTCCAACATATGAGCTCTATGTAAAGCACGGCGTAGGTCCTATCACATATAATGAAGTATGGATAAAATACACCCGCAAGGATGGTGTTTTAAAATGGCCCCAATATGGTAGTTTTGATTCAGAAATATTAGATAACCTAGAGGTCAAATTGTTCAAGAAAAAAGCCCGGCCGGCGATGTTTGACTCTTTTCGTTTATGGCGCAAAGAAGCCAAACAGAAAGAAATAAAATTAGCAAAAAGGAATAAAAGATGACTGTCAATGGTGCAAGCTGCCGTTGCATACAGGGATAACGAGGAAGAGCAGGAAAGCGAACAAATACTTAGGAGCAAGAAACTAGCAGTAGATAAATGTTACCCGATGTTACCAAATAAGGGACAAGGTCAAGAGGAAAGATCCGAGAAAGATCCATTAATGTCCCACTTATTAAGCTCACCTCCACCGTATGCGTTAGACGCTACGGCACCCCCAAAGCATTTTACTATACCGCGCCCCGGCGCACGTAACACAGCTCTTGCACAAACGCCAGCTACTGTTCAGCTGGTTCCTACTTCGTCGGCGCAGCCTTCTCAAGGGCCGCCATCTTTGCTACATACTCCATCTACTTCTACCACTTTGCCTACAGCTCCAACTGTTCCCTATGATACTACGTCTGCCACTGTTTCAACTTCCTCTGCTATTGCCTCTATTTCTTCTTTGCCTCAGCATGTCTTTTCCGATGCACTTGCCCTTCCGCAAGGTTCTCCTTCTACTAGACAAAGAGTGACAGGTACCGTCACTAGTCTACTTTCACCTTTCTTCGGGTCGCCTAAAACGACCCCTAAAACAGAAGATAGACAGTTACGTAGTCAACTGCCTGATTACGAGGAAAGAAAAGTGCTGAATGAACTAGCCCGCCAATGGATTACGGATACTGTTAGATATGATGTTCAGCATGTTATGGACGTTTTTCGTCTATGGAATGCACCCACTCAGAGACACGTATTCGAAGAAATGTGTGTATATCTGTGCGAAGATGTGAAGACAAATGATCCCAAATACACAATGGACGAACTATGGCGTACACGTTTTAAGTTCCATGAAGGTATGATTGTAGGTGCAGATATTGAGAAAGCGATAGAGTTGTTGCTCTCTTATAGGAGTAAGGGAAACGTCTCTAGATCATTGCACGAAGACGACGTATCAGGTAGGAAAAGAGCGAGACAGTACCCCATGAGAGAGGTTCCTCCGGTTTGGAGGGAAGGCGATGCGAATGTAGTACCGCCAATTCTGCCACATTTCCAGCGTGTATGGGTACATGTCCCCTGGAAAAGATCCGAAGTTTTAGCACTCAAGCAGACACTACCTGATCCTCGTAAAAACCCGACTGGGTATTATAAGGAGATATCGCAAACTGCAAGCTCATGTATAATGAATTTAGCGGATGTAGACATGTTGTTTGGGAATGTTGTTCCACATCCTTTATGGAGTAAAATCCGTCACACGAATCATGACCAGGAACTAGGTGACTCATGGGCAAACATTACCGCTACAGATGCTAGACAAATTGGTGGTTCTAAACCTGAGCCGTTAATAGCCGAACTTCCCGGTAGGATTATCGCGTACATGAAAACAATAATGCCTGAAGTACGCGTAAACTGGGACAAGCTCTCTGCGTGCAAGCAGAAGAAAGATGAGAATGTGTCTGACTTTTTCACGAGATTTGAGGAGACTTTCACCGATCATAGTGGTCAGGATATGGCTAACGAGGGTGGTCAAAGATTGTTTGTAGACAAATTCATACATAATTTACTTCCTGAACTGTGTAATAAACTAAAAGATTCAGAGAGTGCTTGGGCTGTCTCTACGTCAGCGCAGATTTTAGCTACAGCCCAGTACTATGAAAATAGGCGCAAAGACGAGCTAGATAAGGCAGACAAAAAGACGAAAGATTTAAAAACTAAAGTTCTTCTCCAGCAGGCCTATCCGCCTCGTATGGCTAGTCAGCCCAATTATCAACCACAACAGCAGTATTCGAGAAACGCGCAAGGAAACGAGTTTTCCCATCAGCGTCTTCCGTATGGCCCGAATCAATGTGCGTATTGCAAGGAAGAGGGTCACTTTAAAGGTAATTGTCCGGCTCTTGCGCGACGTTTAAACGGTGTTTCAGGTGTAAGGGGAAGAGGTGTTCAACATGCCCCTAGAGGTAGGGGCCGTGGAAATTTCTCCCAGAACACAGCTTCTTTTCCGCCTCAGAATTCCATGAACAGCTTTGACCAACAGAATAATGCATCGTCTAGGTCAGCTCAGTACTATGCTGACGACTATTACACTGAACACGAAAATGAGGGTAATGATTGCTAGGACAGCCATGGACAAAGAGAGGGAGTCGTTTCAGTTCCAGTAGATCAGAATGGACCTTATGTCGAGGTAATTACCTCAGGAGTGTCAGAGCCATTTCTGCTGGATACTGGTGCTACAAAAAGTTCTATTATGCACTCGAAACTTCCTGGCGCACCTTTGTCTGGCGAAATGATTGTCTCCGTAGGTTTCTGTGGCGCCCCTGTTAGAAACCCCATCTCTAGTCCCATGTCCCTTTCTGTTGGCCCATGCGAATTAGAAGCACCCCTCATTCTTACAACAGGTTGCGGTGAAAATTTGTTAGGTTTGGATTTGCTAAAGAGGTTATATGCGACTTTATACTGTTCCCCCTTGGGAGTACAACTTACTTTAGGTAAGAAAGTCATTTCTCCAAAGTATTTGTCAAAGGAAAATATTCCAACTGAATTGTCATCACTTCCTGATATACTTTGGGCTAATGGTTCTAATGATGTCGGTCGTTTGGAGATAGCACCGTATGTCATAACTTTGAGAGCCAACGTTAGGTTGCCACGTATTCCCCAATACAAAATATCTAGCGAATGCGAAAAGGCGTTGTTGACGATTGTTTATGATCTGATTGACAAAGATGTCATCGAAGAAACAACAGGTAATGTTTGTAACAGTCCAGTTTTGCCCGTACTGATCCTTCACAACCGCCTGTGTACAGGTTCGTGATTGACCTCAGAGAAGTGAACAAGGTAGTTATGCCACAGTTTCCAGTTGTCCCCGACATTACTGCTTTATTGACAATGGTTCCAGCTTCAGCAGCTTGGTTCTCGGTGATTGACCTGAAGAACGCTTTCTTCAGCATCCCGATTGCTGAGGAGAGTAGAGATATTTTTGGATTCAATTTAGGAGGACAAAGCTTCCGCTTCAAGTGCGCTCCTCAAGGCTACTGCGAAAGCCCATCAATATTCAGTCAGGCCCTGAAAACACAACTGGACACTATTGTTCTGCCAGATGGGTCAACTCTGATTCAGTATGTAGACGATCTGCTGATCGCTGCAGACACTGAAGAAATTTGCAAACAAGCCACGTTATCATTATTGCGTCACTTATGTGACATGAAGCACAAAGTCTCTCTTTCCAAACTACAATTTTGTCGACAAGAAGTAACCTACTTAGGTCACATCTTATCGAAGGAGGGAAGGAGACTGACACCAGAAAGAATACAGGCAATTGCAGAGCTGAGTGCCCCTAGGACACAGAGAGAGGTTCGAGCCTTCTTGGGCATTACATCGTACTGTAGACAATGGATACCGAATTTCTCACTACTAGCCAAACCCTTGCTGGCACTACTCTGTAAAGACACGCCCAATCCTATGCCCTGGTCTGAAGATTGTCAGACGAGTTTCCACGAGTTGAGTGATGCATTATGTTCGGCTCCTGTGTTGGGAAACCCCAACTACAGTAAGCCGTTTACATTATATGTCCATGAGAAGGAAGGTTGTGCATTATCAGTCTTAACACAACACTTTGGGAACAAACAGCGCCCATGCGCGTATTGTTCGGCAACTTTAGACCCTGTGGCTAAAGCCCTACCAAGTTGTCTGAGGGCTACCGCCGCAGCAGCTGTCTGCATTCGACAGTCTGCTGGATTAGTCATGAATAATACTCTGATCGTTATGGTTCCGCATGCAGTAGACATCTTGCTAAACAGGACGAAGACACAACATCTTACTAGCGCTCGACTATCCAGTTACGAACTTACACTGTTAGCAAGTCACATCCACATAAAGAGGTGTGATACACTCAATCCCGCTACGCTACTACCCATCCCGACAGAAACAGACGAGATTGATAAACATGACTGCTGCTTTAGGACAGAAGAAGAGACAAAAGGGAGAGTAGACTTACAGGACACTCCCCTTCCTGAATGCAATGATACTTTATGGGTTGATGGTTCATGTTTCAAATTGCCGAATGGTGATACGACTGCAGCATATGCCGTAACGACATTACACACCATTATAGAGACCGCGCGCATTTCTCACAATTCTGCACAAGCTGCAGAGCTAATTGCACTTACAAGAGCATGTGTGTGGGCGAAAGGAAAGCGAGTGAATGTGTACACTGACAGCCAATACGCCTTTGGTGTGGCTCACAGTTTTGGGAGATTGTGGCGTGAACGTGGGTTCCTTACGTCACATGGTGCAAAGATACAACATGGTCAGCTAGTTAATGAACTCCTTGAGTCACTGACCTTGCCACTACAAGTTGCAATTATGAAATGCAGTGCACACAAAAAGATTCAGGATGATGTTGGCCGCGGGAATGCATTTGCAGACGAGGTTGCGAAAGAGACTGCAAGGAACACGATGAGTCGGATGTATGTTGTAGGTCCTGCTAGATGGATTACTGATGTGGGAATGTGTGAGGACACCATTGAAAGCGTGAAATCTATACAAGCCGAGGCGACTGAGAAAGAGGTGAATGAATGGAGAGAAAGTACAGGTAGATTAGATGCGAATGGTTGTTGGGTCGAATTGTCAGAACACCAGCGATGGCTATTACCTAACGCATATGTACTTGCAGTAGTAACAATGGCTCATGGAATTGCACACATCAGTTCGAGAGGAATATGTAAACTATTGGCCCCAGTATGGCAGAATAGTAATATCCCAAAATATGCAGAGAATGTGGTCAGAAACTGTATGGTGTGTTTGAAGTACAATCCCGGTAGGGGAACCTCAACTCCAGCTGGTCATTTTGCGCCTCCAACGTATCCGTTCGAGGTTTTGCAGCTCGATTTCATCCACATGGAGAGGTGCAACAATCTGAAATATGTGCTCGTTGTTGTTTGCGCCTTCTCCAGGTGGGTGGAAGCATACCCCCTTAAGGACAATACCGCCTTGTCAACTGCCAAAGCCCTTGTCAAAGAGTTCTTCCCTAGATTTGGTATGCCTAGAATTGTCTGGAGTGATAATGGAAGCGAATTCGTAGGACGCGTGATGAAGAGAGTGTGTGAGTGTCTAGGCATACACCAAAAGTTCCACTCTGCAAACCACCCCCAATCAGCTGGATTAGTAGAGTGCTACAATGGCACGTTAAAGCTCAAATTAGCCAAGATCCAAGCCTGTACAGGTCTTAAATGGCCTGACGCCTTGCCTCTAGCACTCTTGTCAACCAGAACGACCGTCCATTCCAGATTAGGACTTAGCCCCCATGAGATAGTGTTTGGCCGCCCAGCCAACGTCTGGGGCGTGCCAAGGCCAAAGAAACTCAGCGAAATAGAACACCCCGTACTGCTTGACTATTTGTGCGAATTGACAACTAAATTGCGTGTTTTACACCAACAGGTTCACAGTTCCTCTCCACTAGCCTCTGACGATCCAGGTCACTCCATCGAACCCGGCACGTGGGTCTTGGTGCGGAATTTCCAGCGCACAAACAACGGACAACCGAGGTGGACCGGACCGCACCTGGTACTTCTTTCCACGAGATCAGCTGTTCGGGTGGAAGGCAAAAAGAACTGGGTGCACGGGACCCATTGTAAACGGGTCCCTCTACCCCTCCCATACGACCGGTGGGTCAATGAAGGACTTGCCGACTCTGAGACCGAATCCGTACCTCGCTTCATCCCTTTCAGCGATGCACGTTTGAAAGAGACTGGTTCCGAAAAGGAGAGTGATCATATTTTACAAGGACTTGTGCCACCGTCTATGCAGTTGGACACTATCGAACCTGAGACATTGTTTGAAGACCACACCGTACCTGGGAAACGACGATACAATCTAAGGTCTAGACAAAGAGACTAATAAAAGGCAAACTAATGTGAATTTCCTTTCCCCTAAGAACTATTTTTGATTTTTAAGCTCTCTCACTCTCAGGAAACTTGCTCATTTTTGATTTTCGAACCACCATCCGGTTCTGCTGCTAGGGTCGCGGTTGAAGTCTGGGGAGTGCAACTGGGGACGTTTAGGTCAACGGTTCTGGTCGGTCCACGGGAGTTACCCCGGACTGAACAGAGCGCACTCCCTGGCAGAATCAATCTACCACCGCGGGCAGCAACTAGAGGATGGAGTTTCCTAGGGTAAAGAGACCTATCAGATTCACGAACTTTGAAAAACAATTATGCACGATACTGTCCAAAAGAAGATTTCTGATAATATGTGTTTTAATGCTGTGTAGCATAGCGATGTTCTTGACTGGTTATGCTCTATTCGTATTTCAAGTTTCCTTGTTTTCAAATGACACTCGGCCAACGCCTCCTCCCACTCTCTCTCCGCACTCCTTTCACCCTCTACCTGAACACGAGTCTGCCAGAAGACTCGAATTTGTAAACAACTCATTCATCCAACTCCTACACCAACACCAGTCCATAATGAACACATCGAACTGTTGGATATGCGGACTCATGCCACACACAACTGATAAGGGTATCCCATACTTTATCCTGCCATTCAGTTATTATGGTTCTCTGTGGGCTTTCCAGACCATGTTCCTATTCGCCCTAGAACCATACCCGACCCGTTCCACTGAGAGCGATTCCAGTAACAAGGCACTAGTGGCAGGGATAAGAAATATGAGTAGGGAGTTCGACACTTATCTCGCGATCCCAAAAGATGAACTCAGTCCCTACACTCGTTGGAACGTAACTAAATATGGGGTTTACCTGAGTAAGAGCCAGGCAGCAAAGAAATCCCGCCCAGTTTGGATAGTGCCCCACCGAGGTCACTTATGTTTACAAGGTATCGGTAGAGATCCCAAAGCACAATTAGGAAAGAGCATATGCACGGAAACATATGTGCTCGCTTCCCGAACTTCCCCTATACTCTTAGCAGCCAAAGGCACGTATTTCGTCTGCCACGACCAAGCCTACACATGGTTGCCCCCTGACTTCTCAGGTACATGTTTTATCTCATTTCTGCTGCCTCCCACCTACACGGCCAGAGCAGATTACCATCGGACAAGGACAGCTAGGGGTGTCGTGAGTAAAGACGACACCGCGGGTCAGGAATTCGCTGACTTTGCAAAGGGTTTTCTGCCATTTTGGGGGCCTATGGTGAACAGCAGGAATATTCGTCAATTAGCAAGGATAGTTGAATCCGCCGTGATTGAAACGGCCGGAGCCCTTGGCAATTTAACAACCGAGCTTCAGTCGGATCGACTTATGACCCTTCAGAACCAAGTTGCCCTAGATATCATACTCGCCGATCGTGGTGGTGTGTGTAGAGTGATCCAATCCAGTTGTTGCATTTTCATCCCTGATAATGCACCGACAGTGTACCAGGCCATCTCCAAACTACACGAAATATCTGGTTCCCTTCACGTGGAAAAAGGAGATTGGTCCCTTCTAGGGTGGTTCTGGGGCCTGGTCACTGCCTGGGGATGGAAAACACTGATCTTCGTTGGGATGATCTTAGCGCTTCTGTTTATGTTCTGCCTGTGTGTACAGTGCGCTCCTGCACTATGTGGCCTCTGTGCTACCTCATGTGTAAGGAAGCCTGTGTCAAGGGACGAACTGAGCAACAGAATGATGCTACAGCAGCATCTCCACGAATTCATTAATACAGATTTAGACTCAGATTAACATGAGTTATTGCCTTACATAAGGGCAAAAGGAGGGTCTGTGGTTCTGAAATTCTGGAGCCTACTGTTATCACGATATCGAGATCCAATACCCGTGCCACAAAATATTAATATCCCATGACGAATTTGGTATCAACAGACCGATAATGATTAGGACATCATCCCTATGCATTTGCGTCATGATTGGGGGATGCCAACACCCTTAAATCATAGTTTCCGTTCCGAACCCTTAGACTCCATTTTGTGAACGGCATCCATCTTGTGTCTTGCCCTCATGATAAGTCAATTAAGTAAGGCCGAGTCTGATCTAAAAGGACACGTCCACCTTTCCTTGACTTCCCCCTGACCTGTCCCAACTGACTCCATTGCCTCCAGCCAAACCTGTTTGGGCAGCTCCTCGCCCAGTGGCCGAATAAGATAGCCTCGATGCACGACATACCACAAACCATTCACTACATCCAGATCATGTTTTTACACACACACACACCTGTCCACGCACCCTGTTTATGGCCAGTTTTATGACTAGGAGGTGCCTTTCTTTATTGGGGTTTCGTCGATATCTGATGGGAGTTCCGGGCCTGGCCGGGTAATCTATCACGAACTGGACGTCTAAAATAGGGGCTTGCCTACATGACTTCGCTCTTTTGTATTATTGTAGAAATATGTGTATAGCCATATCATAAACTCAGGAATTCTTGCTTGCAGCTATTATTTTTGTATATAAGGAGACGGCTGGTTCTGTAAAAACGAACAGTCTCCTGACAACACACAACCCGTGCTGTCGTGTTTTTAGGACACCTGTTACTTGGTAGCTGCCAATAAAACTTGATCTCTGACGGTAACTAGAAGACTCCGTGTTTCTGTGGTCCGGAACAAGGGAGAACTCAGAGGTCTTCGGGTGTTATCCCCTGGCACCAGCGGGTTCCTAAAAACCCGTTACCTCACCGGAGGATACGGAGGGCTTAGGCCTCCACTGGACCTCTTACCCCGGACAAGCAAGTACTATGCTTTTGGGAGGGAAGGAGCACTCTGCTGAGTTGGGGTGGCGGGTAGTTACAATACCGCTAAGCAGGGAGGCAGGAGAAGGGAGGGGGGGGGGGGGGGGGACAGTTGTGATTTTTTGTAATTGGTTAGCAAAGGTTAGTGGCAAGGACCATAGGGAAGAGCAGCGACTGCAAAACAGATTTCTAGTTAGGGAGACGCGGCACACACTGCGGACCTGGCTTTGATACACACAAGGGGAGCGTAATTTACACCTGTCCGCAGACTACATATTCACCGGCTCAGCAGCACCTCTAGCCGTACACCACTGACTGGGACACCCAGTGCTGTCACACACCACATATGGCGTCAAACTTAATACCTAATGGCTCGAGTGACATGACACAGAAAACAACGGTACACCCCCTTAAAGTTTTGAAGTGGAACGTGAGGGAGCTGGGGGACAAAATAAAGAGGGGATTGATACTACACACGTTGGAACGTCATGGCCCGACGCTGGCTCTCCTCCAGGAGACACACCTCGTAGGAACAGCGTGCAAAGCACTAGATAGATGGGGGTACAAAATGGTTGCCCACTCCAAGTTTTCCTCGGGGTCCAGGGGAACCGGCATATTGATTAGAAAGACGTCACCCTTCCTGGTCCTGCAGACTAAGGTTGACGATCAAGGTCGGTTCGCAGCAGTTCAGGGCCAATGGGAGGGCAGACTCCTGAACATAGTGTCAGTGTATATACCACCAGCACTTCACTCTGTGGCTCTACCAGCACTCAGCGAATTCCTACTGACACTTCCGGAAGGGGACCTCATCCTGGGAGGAGATTTCACCACCACACTAGATGTAACCTTAGACCGATATCCCGCTCGACCGCAAACGCAAATGCCGTCACGATTCCAAGGATTCATAAACGCGATGGGTCTCATCGATATCTGGAGACACACACATCCCGCTACTTGTCAATACACATACCACTCTACGGTACATAACACTCTTTCCCGGATAGATTATTTTCTACTCTTAGGCGCCAGCCTCCAAAACGTCGAGGTGGTGGACATATGACCAAGAGGCATCTCAGATCACTCCCCAATCATGCTGACACTCATGTCCAGAAAAAAGCACACCGGCGCATATACCCCATTTATCCAGGTTACCTTAAGGTACCAACCATTAAAAAAGAACTCCGTACAGCGACCAAACACTATTTTGAGGAAAACACAACGTCAGTAGAATCCGCTGTAACGGTGTGGGAAGCTTACAAAACAGTATTTAGGGGACAGGCCATTGCATCCATCACAGGACATAAGCGATTACAGCAGAGGGAACTTACAGAGTTAGAAATGGCCCTCTCTGAGTCGGATAAAGCTCACACACTAGACCCAACACATGACGCAGCTCATGTCCTGAAGCTCCGCCAACGACAGTTTAAGGACTATATGGAAAAGCGGACCATGGCCAACATGACGAAGACTAAGCATAAAATGTATGATATAGGAGATAAGGCCGGCAAACTGCTGGCATGGCTAGACAAGATAGGAGACGGCACTAAAGGCATACAACAATTACGATCACGGGAGGGTTCAGTTCACTCACACCCAGAAGAAATAGTACATTTACTAGCGGAACACTTCAAAAAGGTTTACACTCCAACTACAATACTGACGGAAACAGAAATACAGGACTCACTAGAGCAGATCGAAATGCAGACGCGGACATCGGAGACGGCATTAGAACTAGATGGGGAACTCACTTTAACAGAATTGCACACGGCAATTAATGCGGTGAAATCAGGAAAAGCGCTGGGACCTAACGGGATACCAATAGAATGGTTTAAGCAAATGCCAGAAACACTAGGCCCACCCTTATTAGTGATGTACAATGAAAGTCTGGAGAGAGCGGAACTCCCGTTGGACCAGCGTATCGCGACAATAGTGGCGATCCCGAAGCCTGGGAAACCGCTGGCTGAATGTACGTCATACCGCCCGATATCTCTCCTAAACGCAGAAGCCAAAATCTTAGCCAAACTATTGGCGAACAGATTGATGCCCCATCGGCCACAATTAATTCACCCAGACCAATCTGGTTTCCTGCCCCACAGGAACACAGCTCTTAATTTGAGGCGTGTGCAGGGGGCGCTGGCGAGGGCCCCATTCCTAACGGGACCAACGGTGATATTATCACTGGATGCGAGAATGGCATTCGACATGGTAGAATGGAAATATTTGTTCGGAGTGCTACGTAGGGTGGGATTTGGCCCTAAATTGTGTGCCTGGATAGGACTCCTATACACCAATCCCGTGGCCCGGGTAACTGCTAATGGCCATTTATCGGAAGAGATACCGCTGGCACGAGGAACGCGCCAGGGATGCCCACTATCCCAACTATTATTTGCACTAGTACTTGAACCCCTAGCAACTCTGATTAGGGCGACCCCGCTGTTGAAGGGAATCAGTTGGAGGGAGGGCTGGGAAGACCGCCTCTCACTCTGCGCAAATGATATGCTAGTGTATTTGACAGAGCCGGAGGCCGGCATACCTGAACTTCTTAATATTTGTAATACCCATGGGAGACTCTCGGGATACACTATCAACTGGACGAAATCAGTAATTTTCGTTCTAAAAGGACCCCCGCCAGCGCTTACCTGAGACTGTGCTGGACTGATTGCAGAAGACTCCTTTAACTATTTAGGGATACACGTCACGAGAACCGCAACTGACTTCTTTGCTAAATATTTGGCACCGCCACTGGACAGGTTAAGACGTGACGTGACACGACGCACTGGGCATCACTACCCCTTACGCTGCTCGGGAGGGCGGCATTATATAAAATGAAGGCACTCCCTAGATTCCTCTACATCCTAGAAAACACGCCCAATCTCATATCACCCCACTACTTCCGTCAAGTAGCAGCACAAGTGTCGATCCTGCACTGGGGCAACCGCCCAGCTCGTATAGCTCAAGCGAAGCTATACAAAAGCTGGTACGATGGGGGGATTGCACTACCAGACCTCCAACTATATTATTGGGCGGCACAACTTAAAATAATAAACCAATGGATTCACATACCCCAAGCCGACCCAGCATACAGGGTGGACAGAGCACAGCTGGGAACAAATAATATGCTGGCAGTGCTGTATAACAAAGGATCAGTCTCGAAACTGATAGGCCCAACTAAACACACTGCCCAACTGGCTTGCGGCACAGACTCGGCTGGGATGGAAGGGGGTGATAACCAAGCTGACCCCACTGTGGGACACCAAGGCGCTAGGGCACCGACGACGAAGTAAAGGATTCACACAATGGGACAGCATAGGCATATCCACTGTGGGAGACCTGTGGGATAAAGGAACGGTGCTACCCTTTGAGCAGCTACAACAACAATATCAGCTGGGCTCGCAGGAGAAATTCAGATACATACAAATACAACACGCCTTATTGAAGGCACTGCCACCTGACTCGGACATCCCAGAGGCTTCGCCGCTGAAAGACCGGCTGCTCACAGACTATATGGAAACAGGGGCCACCTCATTCACATACCGGAAACTGCTCAATCATATCACAGGCGACCAAAGTATCACTCCTACCACATCCGAAAAGGTGTTTACTAAATATATGGGAACTCAACGACCTCTCACGGTACATGCAGACCTGGGTTACTCTGGGCTTCATAATTGCTAAACGAGACATTGCACAGAAATGGGGAGCAGCGGAGATTCCAACATTGTCGGCATGGTGCAGAAATATGGACTGGACGATGATCATCGAGCGCACAGTATATTCAAATAGGGGATCCCCACGAAAGTGGAATAAAATATGGATGATGTGGAATACTTACCGAGGGGACATATGTGACCCAGAGTCAGAGGTAGATAGCTCAGATGAGGAGGGTGAAGGATAGGGAACATCCATAAGACCGAACAGGACAGGGAATTAGAGAGGGAATAGTACCGAAATGTGTGTAACGGAGAATTGTTTTGAAGTCTGTGACGTGATATAACTAAGTTTTGAGAATGCATCTGATATATGTGCTGCTCAATGTCTTGCCACTTTTCTTATTGTTTCAATAAAAACAGTTTAAAAAAAAATATATATTTTTAAGCTTTAAGTGCAAAGCTGGCAATGTTTTAACACAATAGTGCCAGCTTATTAGCACTTTCGCTGAATCAGGAAGATTTTTCCGCTGCAGGAAAGGGCCAGAAGCTAGGGCAGCTTCAGGTCTTCTTCCATAAGTCTCATTCACTGGCAATTTCATCTGTTCCGCCGTCTCCCTTCCGCACAGGTCTTTGCCTCCCCTGTAGAGACAAGGCTGTTCCACAATATCCCGCTGCTTTATTTCCTGCCCATTGACACTGTGATTTCAGTCTTAATTTTCTACCTAACAGTACATTGCATTTTGGTACTCGTAGACCCATTCTTAAATGGGGAGACTGAGTCCCATATTTCATAATCATATTCATAGTTTAAGGTCAGAACTGTCTCAATGTCCTGGGTTATAGGACAAGTTCAATGTATGTATTCCAGGGGCATTATTTTAATGCCTACTCTATGCAGTCAGACTCCAAATTCCCCCAAATCCCCCCAAAGAAAAATCCATAACAAAATCACATAAAATATCTACATCAGGGGCTTTCCATCAACTCTCTCAATTAACTGATCTGTTAATGTCTTATTCACATTTTGATTCTGCTTACCACATTATACAGAAGAGGGCAGTGAATCATCTCACTTCAGCTACTGTTTCATTTGCATAGTGAATGTTGGGTGTATGTCAAGTTGTATTAAGCCACTTGGGCTGCTAGAAGCTTCCTTTATTTGTATGCTTGTCAGCTGCCAAACATTTTGGCTTTGCCACTGCTTTTTTCTTTCAGCAATGTTGAAGAGTTCATGAGTTTTGCTCTCCCTCCTATGAAATGCGTTACTTACCTGTAACAGCAGTTATCCAGTATTGGTGTCTTTCATGGATTCACATGCCTGAATCATTCCCCGTCGTCGAGACGGGAGCCTCCGGTACATAAAAAAGTAATGTCCTATAGACATGCATAGAGAAAATAGGCCTAAGGGCCTCCCCTTAGTAGCCTTTCTTAGTCCTTATATAAAAAGGACCAAACTCTCCTAGTCAGCCAATCAGCTCCGACCTCCCTCTAGAACCTTCCTGGGAGGAGCCTCAGTCCCTCAGATTTTCGTACGCACCCAGCTAGGTAGGCGTAATGTTGTCAGAGAGGGATGTGAGTCCTTCCCGGGGAGGCGGGAGGGTTGCATGTGAATCCATGAAAGACACCCATACTGGATAACTGCTGTTACAGGTAAGTAACGCATTTCTTATCCAGTATTAGGGGTGTCTTTCATGGATTCACATGCCTGAATCAGAATAGTTAGCAATCAGATATGCACATTTGTGATGTAAATCAGTTCTGCAGTCATGTTAGACAATGCATATATCATCACATATAGTATCACAAGAGCAAGGAATGTGCATACCTGGACGGCGGGATGTAGGAAGGCTCACCTCACTGAAAGAGATGGCGAAGCACCGCTTGACCCACTGCCATATCCTTCTGAAGTTCGATATCCAGGCAGTAGTGGCTGGAGAAAGTGTGCGGTGACTTCCAGGTCGCCGCTCTGCCAATGTCCAAGATTGGCACCCCCGCGAAGAGTGCTGCTGACGTGGACATCGCCCTGGTGGAATGTGCAGTGACCTGATCAGTCAAAGGCCGTCCGGCCTGGTCATGGCAGAATGCAATCGTTGATGAGATCCATCTTGAGATGCTTTGTTTCGTGAGGGACAGGCCCATTCTTGGTCTGCTGTATGCCACGAACAGTTGTGAAGAGTTTCTGAAAGTCTTAGACTTATCTAGGTAGAACCTGAGACATCTTTGAGATCTAAAGAATGTAGAGCCCTTCCTGCTGCGGTTGAAGGGTTCGCAAAGAAAGTTTGAAGGAGTATTGGCTCATTGAGATGAAAGTCTGAAGGCACCTTTGGAATGAATTTTGGGTTCGGTCTCAGCACCATGCTAGCATTCCTGAACTGCATGTATGGTTCCTGAATGGACAGAGCTTGGAGCTCGCTCACTCTTCTGGATAGAAAACCGCCTGTAGCCCACTGACTCTTAGTGGGGATTTTTCACGAGACATACTTTGGGTCAGCTCCGTGTACTGGTTGAACGGATGTTTCATGAGCTTGGTAAGAACCACATTGAGATGCCAGGAGGTGGCAACATCCTTACTGGCGGGAAAGATCTATATAAACGTTTCAGAACTTGCTTAATCAACCCGCTTGACCAGAGCGATGGGCTCGTTTGAATTCTTTTATAACGAGATAGCACTGTTAAGTGTACTGTAATGGATAGATAAGGCAATATATGCACCAGTGATGTGGAGAAAAGCATATTTCTGCGGTCGACACCGCAGACACAAAGCGCTTCCCTTTCCGGGAATATGTTCACGTGCTATCCGCACTTGCTCTGGCAAGAATGTCTACAGTCGTGTGGATTATTCCGAGTGTGGAACTCTGAACTCAGGGGTCAGGCGACCAACCAGAGAGACTTCAGACCCTGATGTCGAACTGCATTATCGATCATAGTAAGCAGAGATAGATACTGCCGCCGGTGGATCGGGGCTACAGGGATAGGTGGTGGAGTTCTGTGAACCAATGTCGCCTCGGCCCAATTGGGGCTATTAAAATCAGAATACAAGGCTCCACCAACCTTGTCTTGAGGACAATGGGAGCATCGGGAATGGTGGAAAGGCCTACGCAAAGACATTGCGCCATGCGGTTGGAGATGCATTCCCTATCCAATTACCGAAGTGTGGGCTTTCGGCTTTCATTCACGTCGCAATTAGATCCATTTGCGGCGTGTTTTATCTGGAGAAGATGTGGCCAATGATTTGTTGGTCCAGCTCCCTGTTACAATGGTTTCTGCCTGCTGAACGCATCGGTGAGCCCATTGTTCGTCTTATTCTTGGTAGGCAAGCTTGAAGGCCCAGGAAGACCGTCAGCAGTTCAGGCAGATTGATATGTAGTGCCTTCTCCATAGGAGACTACCTTCCGCATTTTGTGACGACGTGAGGAACCGCCGGAAGTAGGAGTGACAAGCCTTGAGACAGTTTTTGAGAGGATATTCCTCATTGTAGGACTCCGGCCATGTGAGGATTCCCTTTTACGTGGCAAGATGACCCTGTAGATTGTAACCACTGCTTCGATAGCGCCTCTTGTAGAGGTCTCGTTCGTAGTTGAGAGCGAGGAATCAGGAGGATACACTATCACTCTCTGATGGGAAAACCTTTGCTGACCGTGTGGCCAGGGTTATACCTAGGAAACTGATGTAGTGAGAAGGTTTCAGGACCGATTTTTCCTGATTGAGGATGAGATCCAAGCATCGAAAACTGAAAGCAGGCGTTGGGAGACCTGGACACGTCTTTTAAGGATGAAGCCTTGAGCAGGCAGTCCTTCAGAAACCGAAAGACTTGGTGTCCTAGTTATGTCGCTCCCAGGGAACTGTATTTCGTGAATATGTGTGGTGCAGACTTGAGCTCGAAAGGCAGAACGCGAAACCGTAAATGTCTGCCCACTACTGCAAATCGTAAGTACTTTTAGCGATTCCTGTGAAGTGGGATATGGAAGTAAACGTCCTGTTTGCTGGACCTCATGGATTACCATGCGAAACAACTGCCTCTTTTAGGAGGGTGTTGAAGTCTCTGAAGCCCAAGGTTGGTCTCCTCCTCTTATCTTTTTTCTGGATTTAAAAAGGAAGCGGGAACAAAAAAACCCTTTTCCCTTATGAGGAGGAGGTACTCTCGCTATAGCTCCTTTGAGGAGGAGGAACTCTCGCTATAGCTCCTTTCTACAGCATAATCCAGACGTAGATGCAGCTGTATATCTTGATATCTCCGCTGCCCGTTCCATGAGAAGACAATTTCTCAGAAGATGGGTGCTTGTTTTGCTATTGTCGGCGACTGAAGGCATTGTGGTCTACTCTGGCCTGAAGAGCAGGAAGATTGGAATTGATAATTTCCTTTGAGGGAAGACCTTCTTCTTCCTCCATTTGTACTAAAGGACTGGTTCATATACTGAGGATTGTCCAAAGCTCTCGCATTGTCTGTTTCGTTAACTTTTCGTGCCAATAGTGACCGGCCCTCATCTGGCCTGTCCACAAACGTTGTTTGCACCTCAGGACGGAAAGGGCCCTCCTTGGATCCGCAAGACTGCTGGTCCAGCCACTTGCGGAACCCTGTCATAGCGATATTCCTCGCGCAGTCTATGGTTTAACGCCAATGCACCGCCTCTAGCGGAATCCACCTAACTTCCTCTTCGGATGAGTCTGGTAATTCCGGCTGGTATGGGGCCAGTGTGCCCTGGATAACCCGTATAGACCTTACTGCCTTCTTGTAGGGTTCTTTGAAGACGTACAAGAAGCAGGCCTGTTCTTGAGAGGTCATGGAGATCTTAAAATGTGAGCAGCTCTCCATACCACCTTAGAAGAGATTCCAGAAGTGGTGGAGTTCCTTCTTCGTCGATGAATCCGTCGACGAGGTTGCCGTCATAGACTATGCCATCGTAGACGCGCAGTCATAGATGACCCTACCCCCTTAAAAGAGATTACAGACTTGGTGGATTTCCTCCTTCGTTGACGAGTTCGTCGATAAGATCTCCGTCAGAGAGTATGCCGTCGTAGACGAGCAGTCATAGATGAGGCCGTCGTAGACTACTCGTAGACAAGGCCGTCGACGCCGTCGTAGACTAGCCTTCGTAGCTGAGTCCGTCGTAGATGAGGTCATCATAGACTAGACCATCCTAGACGAGGCTATCGTAGACGAGTCCCTCGTAGACTAGGCCATCGTAGACGAGGCCCGCGTAGATGAGGCCATCTTAGGCTAGGCCATCTTAGAGAAGGCCCTGGTCGACCAGACAGGCTGTCATAGACGATGTCGTCAATGACTATGCCGCCGTAGACGAGTCCTCGAAGATGAGCCTACGTAGATGAGGCTATCGTCGATACCGTAGACAGGGCGTCGTAGGCGAGCAGTCGACTCCTTAGACTAGCCCTTGTAGACGAGGCCTCCATAGAGTAGGCCAGTAGACTAGGCCATCGTAGACTATAGATTAGGCCATTGTAGACTAGGTCCTCGTAGACTATAGATTAGGCCATTGTAGACTAGGTCCTCGTAGACTAGGCCCTGTAGACTAGGCCCTGTAGACGCTGTAGACAGGCCGCCGTAGACAGGCTGCCGTAGACAGGCTGTCATAGACGCGCCCACGAAAATGCGCCTTCGTAGATGAGGCCATCATCGTAGATGAGGCCATCATCGAAACCGTAGACAGGCCGTAGACATGCCGAGTAGTCTTCGTAGATGAAGCCATCATTGACACCGTAGACAGGCCGACGGTCTCGTCGTCGAGGCCGACGGTCTCGTCGTCGACGTCGACGGCCCTCGCCGTCGACGGCCCTCGCCGTCGACGGCCCTCGCCCTCGCCGGCCCTCGCCCTCGCCGGCCCTCGCCGTCGACGGCCCTCGCCGGCCCTCGCCCTCGCCGGCCCTCGCCCTCGCCGTCGACGGCCCTCGCCGGCCCTCGCCGGCCCTCGCCCTCGCCGTCGACGGCCCTCGCCGTCGACGGCCCTCGACGGCCCTCGCCGTCGACGGCCCTCGCCGCCGTCGACGGCCCTCGCCGCCGTCGACGGCCCTCGCCGCCGTCGACGGCCCTCGCCGTCGTCGACGGCCCTCGCCGCCGTCGACGGCCCTCGCCGCCGTCGACGGCCCTCGCCGTCGTCGACGGCCCTCGCCGTCGTCGACGGCCCTCGCCGTCGTCGACGGCCCTCGCCGTCGACGGCCCTCGCCGTCGTCGACGGCCCTCGCCGTCGTCGACGGCCCTCGCCGTCGTCGACGGTCCTCGCCGTCGTCGGTCCTCGCCGTCGTCGACGGTCCTCGCCGTCGTCGACGGTCCTCGCCGTCGTCGACGGTCCTCGCCGTCGTCGACGGTCCTCGCCTTCGTCGACGGTCCTCGCCTTCGTCGACGGTGTCGAAGTCGACGTCCATGGTGTCGTCGACGGTCTCGTCGTCGACGTCGATGTCCTCTCGACGCTCTCATTGTAATGATGATGGTTTTGACATCGATGGCTTCTTAGGCTGTACCTCAGGAGGTATAGACGACGCCTTTCTGAACGATCCTATGACCAGAGGAGGGGATATAGACGGCTCATACGTCGTCTATTTTGTCCGATATTTCTCCAAAGCAAGTCCTTTACTCTCCTTTCCCACAGAGTGGGGAGATCCTTGAAGGACTGCGCCCGGAAGACCCCTGAGCGGTCTTTTTTGGGGCCTTCTCAGGATGGTACCCTGAGGAATGAGTCTGAGGAGATTCTCTATTGAGGTCTCCTGGACTTTGAGGGCAACACCTCATCGCAGTAACTGGAGAAAATAAATAACCTCCTTTCTGGCCTTAACCATATTAACAGCCTCTGTTCACGACCCTTCAAAAGTCACTTGAAAAAGCAACATACCTTGTAGCCTTTGGTCTGTGAGTGTGAGGAACCGAGCAGAGCCACCTCTTGGAACAAGAAGTGCAGGCTCCAAACAGAATTCTTCCGTTCTTTCCCTTGTTAAACCTTCTTTAAAGAAAGTATTTGAAGAGAAAGAATGTATTTGCAGATAATCCATAGTAGAAAAGCCAAATTAAGTGAAAAAAACACAGAATCTGAGCAGAGCTCAGAGGAGACTCCCTTAGCACAACGTGCGGTAGAAAATCTGAGGGACTGAGGCTCCTCCCAGGAAGGTTCTAGAGGGAGGTCGGAGCTGATTGGCTGACTAGGAGAGTTTGGTCCTTTTTACATAAGGACTAAGAAAGGCTACTAAGGGGAGGCCCTTAGGCCTATTTTCTCTATGTATGTCTATAGGACATTACTTTTTTATGTACCGGAGGCTCCCGTCTCGACGACGGGGAATGATTCAGGCATGTGAATCCATGAAAGACACCCCTAATACTGGATAACCCTATCAACACACACACTCTGTGTGCTATATCAGACTAACCCCACAACTATTCCATTGCTTCTCCAGCCTCTCTTTAGCTAGCTTTTATTTGTATAATTTTCAAAACCCTTGGACCTCCACTTTCCCAGCTGCTCTTACTGTTGACTACATCTCGCTCCTCTATCCAGACCCCCAAAAATATATATATATATATATATAAATTTTTGCCTAGCAGATGCAATTTGCCACCCAGTGGCTACTTTAGTTTTCGTGCCATTTTGTGCAGTTCTTAGGTCGAGCCTAGGCAGCGCACATGCATGATCTGCAGTAATCACTATACAGAGTGTAATCCCACCTGCTGCTTGCAATTGGTTCACTCCTGCATGACTCTTATTTCCTGGGTCCTTATTGGTTGGTGTTCCCAATACATCACTTCCATTTTTAGTTAAGGTGCCCCCGCCAACTACAGTTTCCTTACACTGTAGGTGTTATGTCAGTTTGGGGACTACTTAGTTATTACCATATCGCCCGCTTCAGGGGCCGCCATGCACATAGGTTTTATGTACACTGGAGCCCGCTTTCAGGTTGGAAAAACAAACATCACATGCTTCTGAGCCGGGCATCCGATGCCTGCTAAGCCGAACAGATGGTAGATTAATTTTTTTTATTTGCTCAGCACTGGTTTTGGTTGTGGTTTCCGGAATAGGGAAATGCCTTCCTGCTCACATTTAACTTTAAATAAAGGCAGCGATGATCCTGCAAGCACAAACGTTCCTGCGGCGCAAGAGAGAAAGGACAAGGAGGCTACAGAGCAAGGCACTGAATACTTCAGCTCACACCGATCAGAGCTGCTCCTTCAGGCACATAAATGCTCCCGCTGCACGCGTGAGAAAGGGCAAGGAGGCTACAGGGTCAGAAACTGCATACTTCACTCACACCATTGAAGCCATGCACCACAGGGCTTCTGGTTTTTGTTCTCTCTTTGCATCCCCTTTGAGGTAATCTCTTGATGCATGAATCGCTTTAAAAAAAAAATCAGCAAGGTGTGTTTATTATTGTTGCGTTGTTCTGTATGCTAACTAAAGCACGCATTACTACTTGTGTAACAATATATCTGTAAGAGACGTTAGTTAGCGATAGATTCCTTACCTTAGAATGTCCCCAGGCGTCAGACTGGATCCGGAAAGTTTTTAGTCAGCAGTACCCCTGCGCGTCTGTAGGTGAAGGTGTCGCTGTGCAGCTCCGCGTCCGTCGCTGGCATCGTAGGCGCCGAGATGATGTCATGGAGACTACTTAGGGCCACCCATGCGCGCTGACGTCAGTTCTGAACATGACTTTCCGCGCCAGAAACACTGACCACTGGTGCCATGAAACAAGGACCCTGAAAGGGAAGACCTTAACCCTAGAAATCAGTTCGCAGAACAGGGAGGATGGGTGGGGCAGTAAGGAATCTATCACTAACTAATGTCTCCTACAGATATATCGTTACACAAGTAGTAACTTGTGCATCTGAAAGAGACACGCTAGTGATAGATTCCTTACCTTAGAATAGAACCCTAGCAATACCAACCCCGGTGGTGGGTCTGCGAACAAGGTTACACCAGAAAGTCACAGAGAACAGAACGGCCACAGAAGGCTACCCTCTGGACTTGACTGTCTAGGCAATAATGTTTGGTAAACGTGTGCAGTGAGGCCCACATAGCTGCCTGACAAATGTCTGGCAAGGGAATGCCGCGTCCCAACACAGTAGTGGCTGCCGTTGCCCTGGTGGAATGGGCACGCAGCCCCACAGGAGGCTTCTTCTTAGCCAATGAGTATCATGCTTTGAGGCGCAGATCGACCCACTGAGAGACTGTTCGCTTGTGCACGACCCAACCTTTTTTGGCGCCCAAGTAGCCAACAAAGAGTTGGTCAACCACCCGGAACTGTTGTGTGCGCTTTAGACAGAACGAGAGTGCACGTTTTGGGTCCAGACGGTGGAGCCTCTCTTCCGCTTTTGAAGGATGCAGAAAGAAGGTGGGCAAAGTGATGGTCTGCCCGATGTGGAAGGGCGTGACATCCTTTGGCAGGAAAGAAGGACGGGTCCTTAAAACCACCTTGTCCGGATGAACAGAAAGGAAAGGAGGTTTAGAAGAAAGAGCCTGGAGCTCACTCACTCTTCTGGCAGAGGTAATAGCTACCATGAAAGCCGTCTTTAGAGTGAAAAGACATAATGGACAGTTATGAAGGGGCTCAAAGGGAGCGCACATCAGATAGGTCAAGAAAAAATTGAAGTCCCATTGATGCATTATGAAAAGCACGGGAGGAAACCTGTGTGTAATGCCTTTGAGGAAGTGATTAACAACTGGAGACTTAAAAAGAGAAGGCTGATCTGGAACCCGTAGAAAGGTGGAGATGGCCGAAAGATAACCTTTGATAGTGCCCAGAGCAGAGCCCTGCTGGGCTAAAGAGAGAAGGAACAGAAGAACCTCAGAAATAGGGGCAGAAAGGGGATCCACAGCCTTTGCTGTGCACCATGCCACAAATTTGTTCCACCTGCAGGCGTATACTGTCTTACTGGAGCGACACCTTGCATCCAGAATGATATCACAGACTTCAGGAGGAAGGTCGAAAGCAGTCAATTGTCGCTGCTCAATCTCCACGCATGGAGGTGCAGGTTGGACAGGTTTGGGTGGAGGACCGTCCCCGGTTGCTGCGACACAAGATCCTCCCGAAGAGGCAGTCGGATCGGGGGATTGATCGCCATGCTAAGTAGCTCGGGATACCAGTATCTCTGTGCCCAATCTGGAGCCACAAGGATGACTTGGGCCCGGTCGCACTGAATATTCTTCAGCACTCTGGGGAGAAGTGGTATAGGCGGAGAGGCGAACAGACCGCAGCTTCACTCGCGACGAAAAGCGTCTGCGAGCGAGTGCCGCCTTGGAAATTCCAACGCGCAGAACCGATGACATTGCGCGCTCTCTTCGGTGGCAAATATATCTAACCAAGGCTCTCCCCACTGCAGAAAGAGACCTTGCGCCACGTCCGAGTTCAGACACCATTCGTGATCCATCATGCACTGGCTGCTGAATTCGTCCACCCTGGCGTTCAGAGAACCTCCCAGGTGTTGAACCACCAAGGTAATGCCTTGATTTTCCAGCCATGTCTAAAGGTGCAGAGCCTCCTGACATAGGGTCCATGACCCCACCCCGCCCTGTTTGTTGCATACCACATGGCGGTTGTGTAGTCCGTGAACACCGGCACTACACTTCCCTAGACAGAGGGAAGCAATGCTTTCAGTGCAAGTCAGATCGCTCGAAGCTCTAAACGGTTGATATGGAGCCGGGACTCCGCCAGAGACCAGAGGCCTCTGATCTCTGCCTCTCCCAAGTGGCCGCCTCATCCTAGGAGGGACGCATCAGTCACTACTGTGCGCTCCGGTCGGGGAAGAAATAGGGATCTGCCATTGACCCAATCGTGATTCGTGAGCCACTACTGCAATTGTCGTGCAGTGCCCTCTGAGATCTGGAATGATCGGACAGTTTGCCCTGATGCTGTGCCCACTGGAACTTCAGGTCCCACTGCAGAGCCCGCATATGCCATCTGGCATGATGCACAAGCAGGATCCAGTAGGCCATTCAGGCCCAGGAGCCGGAGGGTCATCCTGATTGAAACCCGGGATAGAGGCTCAAAGATCGGAATCATAGCCTGAATATCCCAGACTCGCAGCTCAGGAGGATAAACCCGAAACTGCGTCAAATCCAGAACCACTCCGAAGAAGGCGAGCTTCTGAGAAGGACTCCAGTGTGACTTGATGGAGAACCCCAGCAAATGCAGGAGGTCGGCCGTAGTTTGGAGTTGGGAGACGACTGTCTGGGGCAAGCCCGCCTTCAACAACCAGTCGTCGAGATAGGGGAAGACTGGAACCCCTAATCTGCGCAGATGAGCGGCGACCACCACCATCACTTTCGTGAACACCCGAGGGGCACTGGTAAGGCCGATGGGCTGGCAGGACGGGGATATGAAAATATGCGTCCTGCAAGTCCAACGCTACCATCCAGTCTCCAGGGTCGAGAGCAGTCGAGAGCAGCCAAGACCTGAGCCAGAGTCAACATCTTGAACTTCTCCTTCTGGAGGAAGCGATTGACGTTCCTGAGGTCCAAGTTGGGGCGCAGGCCCCCTTTCTCCTTCTTGGGGACCAGAAAGTAGTGGAAATAACAACCACATCTTACTTCTGGCCCAGGAATGCGCTAGTTGGCCCCCTTGGCCAAGAGGGCCGTGACTTCCTGTTAGAGAAGCGCAAAGTGATCCCCCGACATGCAGCGGAACTGAGGTGGCATGGCTGGGGGGGTGTCAGACTCGAAGGGGAGGGAGTACCCCTTTGGACGAATTGTAGCACTCACCTGTCCGAAGTGACAGAACGCCAGTGAGGGAGGTGATGACGTATCCTGCCGCCCACCGGCGTGGCGGGCACCCCAAAGCTCGGACTAGGAAGGCTTCGAGGCGGACGCTGCAGGAGCGGAGCTTGACTGATCCACATGCTGGCCCCCTGTCCCACCGCGGCAGGAACCACATCCGCAGCGAGGTTGGTTCTACGCAGGCTGTTGGCTGAACAAATGTGTCGGGGCTCCCCTTCCGTGGCCACGAAAGGAACGAAAAGCAGACGTGGCCGGGTGCCTGGAAGGAAAGACCCAAGGACTTGGCCATAGCCCGGGAGTCCTGAAAAACGCTCTAGCGCACTATCCGCCTTGTCACCAAACAGACTGGTACCATCAAAAGGCATGTCCATAAGGGATCTCTAAACATCCACTGAGAACCCTGTGGACGGTAACCAAGCATGGTGACAGAGGGCCACTGTGGTGGAAATTGTCCTACCCAGTATGTCTGCGGTGTCCAGTCCACACCAGATGGAGAACTTTGCGGCATCCTTCCCCTCAGCTACAGCTTGGGAAAGCACTGCCCGAACTTCCTCTGGACACTGAGGCAGCGTCTGCGCAACTGTGTCCCACACAGCAGGAGAGTAACGGCCCAAGAAGCATTCGGTGTTTACCGACCGCAGCCCAGGCAGGGAGAGGAAAACAGTTTCTTGCCAAACTGTTCCAGCTTCTTAGATTCCTTATCCGGCGGGCGGTAGGGAATGCACTTTGGGAGGTGGAGGCTTGGATGACCAGGCTCTCCGGAGTTGGGTGGACCATCAAAAAGGCAGGGTCACACGGGGCCAGGCAATGGCACCTGGCCACGTTCTTACGCGCGGGGACCCATGTGGAGGGCCTCGACCAGATGCCCATCAACACATCTGTTAACGCCTCACTTAACTGTAGCAGAGGCTCCATTGAGCCTGCTGTCGGCTGGAGGACTTCAGTGAGGAGGTTAGTTTTCAGAGTTACCGTAGGCAGGTCAAGGGCCTCAGCTGCTCTACAGAGCAACACATTGTATGTAGCGCTCTCCTCCATGGCCACAGCAGGAGGAGAACGGAAACCCTTCTCAGAGGAGAGGTCAAGGCCACCTGCATCCTCCGACTCCTCTGCCCACTCCTGACTCGCACTGCTGTGCAAGAGGATCCTCAGACCCCTCCCAGTCGTCCCCCTCTTCCACTGCCCAAGGAACAGGCTGCGGGGGAGTGACAAGGGAATAGAAATGGTCCAACGCCGGTTCGGCTAGGTATCCCAGTTAGGATCCCAAACCGGATCAAAATTTTACGGAACAAGGTTTGGGTAGCCCACAGGACTCACTGGCTCTAACGGAGCCACGGGGGAGGTACACCTGGCCGCGTCCGGAGACCAACGGAGGGAACGTCGGAGAGCGTAAGCGCTTCTTCGACTTCTTCTTATGACGTCTCTTACCCGACTCAGAGTGTGAAGACTTGGACCCCGAGAAGCAGTGACAATGGCTCCATGGTCGGTCCCTCGAGCAACCACTGGGCCTCGAACAGCGCAGAGACGACTGCCAGGCCTCCAGCAGCTCATGGGACCGCTTCCGGCAAGGCATTCAGAGCCATGGCCAGACAGTCGGAATATGACCGTGAGTCATGGTCGCGCTCCAGACGAACAAGTTACTTACCTTCGGTAACGATATATCTGTAAGAGACAGTAGTTAGTATTAGATTCCTTACCTTAGGATATCCCCAGGCGTCAGTCTGGATCCGGAAACTTTTGCGTAGCAGTACCCCTGCGCGTCGGTAGGCGTCGTCTGCAGGCGTCCCCTGCGGCTCCGCGTCGTCGGCGTCGTGATGACGTCGCTGGAGTATATAGACGCCGCCTCCGCGCGCTGACGTCAGTTCTTTGCACACAGCTTTTCCGCGCCAGAACACGCAGAGCCATGTGAGAACCAACACTGGTGCCATGTGAAACTAGGGCCCTGAAAGGGATGTCCTTAACCCTAGGTATCAGTTCGCAGAACGGGGAGGATGGGTGGGGCGGTAAGGAATCTAATACTAACTACTGTCTCTTACAGATATATCGTTACCGAAGGTAAGTAACTTGTTCATCTGAAAGAAACAGGTTAGTATTAGATTCCTTACCTTAGAATAGATACCCCAGCAATACCAACCCCGGTGGTGGGTCTGCGAACCAATACAATCCTACACCAGAAAATCCTGGAGGACCGAACGGCCAAAGAAGCCGTCCCTCCGGACTGGACTGTCCAGGCAGTAATGCCTCACAAAGGTGTGCAGCGAGGCCCACGTAGCCGCCTGGCAAATGTCCTGCAAAGGGACTCCCCGGCCCAGGGCAGTAGTAGCCGCCGTGGCCCGAGTGGAATGGGCCCTCAGCCCAACAGGAGGCTCCTTCCGAGCCAAAGAGTAGCATGCTTTGATGCACAGGACGACCCACCGAGAAATGGTTAGTTTCTGTACCGCCCGTCCCTTCTTCTCACCCACGTAGCCAACAAACAGTTGGTCATCCACCCGGAACTGGCGTGTGCGATCCATATAAAATGAAAGCGCACGTTTTGGGTCCAGACGATGGAGCCGCTCTTCATCTTTTGAAGGATGCGGAGGCGGGAAGAAGGAGGGTAAGGTGATGGACTGCCCGATGTGAAAAGCAGAAACTACTTTGGGCAGGAAAGAAGGTCTAGTTCTAAGAACCACCTAGTCTGGATGAATGGACAAGAAAGGAGGTTTCACAGAAAGAGCCTGGAGCTCACTCACTCTCCTGGCAGAGGTGATGGCAACCAGGAAGGCCGTCTTTAAAGTCAGAAGACGGAGAGGACAGGAATGAAGCGGCTCAAAGGGAGCGCACATCAAGAAAGTCAGAACCAGGTTCAAGTCCCACTGAGGCATCACGAACGGAACAGGTGGATACATGTGCGTGATGCCCTTTAAGAATCTTGTTACAATAGGGGACTTGAACAAAGATGGCTGATCAGGTAGCCTTAAGAAGGCGGAAAGGGCCGAAAGGTAGCCCTTGATAGTGCCCAGAGCAGAGCCCTGCTGGGCAAGAGAGAGAAGAAAGAGGAGAACCTCGGAGAGAGGGGCAGAAAGGGGATCCACAGCCTTTGCTGTGCACCATGCCACAAATCTGTTCCACCGGCAGGCGTATACCGACTTTGTGGAGGGACGCCTGGCTGCCAGAATCACATCACAGACTTCAGGAGGCAAGTCAAATGGCCTCAACTGTCGCCGCTCAATCTCCAAGCATGGAGGTGGAGACTGGACAGGTTCGGGTGGAGGACCGTCCCCTGCTGCTGCGACAGAAGGTCCTCCTGAAGGGGCAGGCGGATCGAGGGACCGACTGACATGCTGAGTAGCTCGGGATACCAGTACCTTCGAGCCCAGTCTGGAGCTACAAGGATAACTTGGGCCCGGTCGCGCCTGATCTTCTTCAGCACTTTGGGCAGAAGTGGTATAGGCGGAAAGGCGTACAACAGACCGCAACTCCACTCGTGCCGAAAGGCGTCGCCGAGCGAGTGCCGTCTTGGAAACTCCAACGCGCAGAACTGATGACATTGCTCGTTCTCTTCTGTGGCGAATAGATCTAACCAAGGCTCTCCCCATTGCAGAAAGAGGCCTTTCGCCACGTCCGAGTTCAGACGCCATTCGTGATCCACCGAGCACCGACGGCTGAGTTCGTCCGCCCTGGCGTTCAGAGAACCTGCCAGGTGTTGAACCGTCAGAGTCACGCCCTGACATTCCAGCCATTGCCAGAGGCGCAGAGCCTCCTGGCAAAGGGTCCACGACCCCACTCCGCCCTGCTTGTTGCAGTACCACATGGCGGTGGTGTTGTCCGTGAACACCTGCACCACACTCCCGTTGACAAAGGGGAGGAATGCCTTCAGTGCTAGGCGAATCGCCCGCAGCTCCAACATGTTGATATGGAGCCGGGACTCTGCCGGAGACCAGATGCCTCTGATCTCCGCCTCTCCCAAGTGGCCTCCCCAGCCCTGGAGGGACGCGTCCGTCACAACTACGTGCTCCGGTTGGGGAAGGGAGAGGGATCTGCCTCTGACCCAATCGCGGTCCGTAAGCCACCACTGCAACTGTCTCGCAGTGCCCTCCGAGATCAGGACGTGGTCGGATAGGTTGCCCTGATGCTGGGCCCACTGAAACTTCAGGTCCCACTGCAGAGCCCGCATCCGCCACCTGGCGTGATGCGCCAGAAGGATGCAGGAGGCCATCAGTCCCAGAAGCCGCAGCGTCAACCTGACCGAGACCCGGGATGACGGCTGAAAGATGGGAATCAGAGCCTGAATATCCCGGACCCGCCGTTCCGGAGGATAAACCCGAAACTGCGCCGAGTCGAGAACCGCCCCGATGAAAAGGAGCTTTTGAGAGGGACACAGGTGTGATTTCGGCACGTTGATGGAAAACCCCAGCTCGTGCAGGAGGTCTGCCGTCATCTGAAGGTGGTGGACGACTGTCTGGGGCGATCCCGCCTTCAACAACCAGTCGTCGAGGTAGGGGAAGACTGAAACCCCTAACCGGCGCAGATGAGCTGCGACCACCGCCATCACTTTCGTGAACACCCGTGGGGCGCTGGTAAGGCCGAATGGGAGCACGATAAACTGAAAGTGCTCGTGGCCTACCGTGAACCGTAGGTAACGCCGGTGGGCCGGCAGGACGGGGATGTGAAAATACGCATCCTGCAAGTCCAACGCTACCATCCAGTCTAGCGAGTCTAGAGCAGCCAAGACCTGAGCCAAAGTCAACATCTTGAACTTCTCCTTCCGGAGGAAGCCGTTGACGTTCCGTAGATCCAAGATAGGACGCAGGCCCCCCTTGTCCTTCTTGGGCACCAGAAAGTAGTGGGAATAGCAACCACACCCTACTTCTGGCCCAGGAACGCGCTCGATGGCCCCCTTGGCCAAGAGGGCCGTAACTTCCTCCTGCAGAAGTGTCAAGTGGTCCCCCGACACACGGTGGTTCTGCGGTGGCATGGCTGGAGGAGTGGTCTCGAAGGGGAGGGAGTAGCCCCTTCGGACGAGCTGCAGCACCCACCTGTCCGATGTGATAGCGCGCCAGCGGGAGTGGTGATGGCAAACCCTGCCACCCACTGGCGTCACATGGGCCTGAAAGCTCGGACTAGGAGGATTTGGAGGCTGCTGCGGGGGGAGGTGTGGCCTGACCTCGCCGCTGTCCCCGACCGCCACCACGGCGGAATCCACGGCCGCCACCGCGTTGAGAAGTGTTCTGCGGTGCGTGGCTGGCAGCACGTGTGGGACCGCCCCTTCCGTGGCCACGAAAGGAGCGAAACGAACCCGTTTGCTGGCGCTGGGTCGAGAGACCCAAGGACTTGGCCGTGACCCTGGAGTCCTTGAAGCGCTCAAGCGCGTTGTCCGCTTTGTCGCCAAACAGGCGACTGCCATCGAACGGCATGTCCATCAAGGCATTTTGGACATCCGTCGAGAAATTGGCGGATCTCAGCCAGGCGTGGCGACGAATCGCCACCGTCGTGGACATCGCTCTGCCCAGCGAGTCGGTGGTATCAAGACCACACCTGATGGAATACCTCGCCGCGTCTCGGCCTTCAACCATAGCCTGGCCGAGCTTGTCCCGTACCTCCTGCGGGCATTGCGGCAGACACTCCGCGACCGTATCCCACAGAGAGTGGGTGTAGCGGCCCAAGAGGCATGCGGTGTTGCAAGACCGCAGTCCCAGACTCAGGGACGAGAAGACCTTTTTGCCATACTGGTCGTACCTCTTAGATTCCCGGTCGGGCGGGGCCGACGGGAACGCGGATTGGGAAGTTGAGGCCTGGATCACCAGACTCTCAGGGGTGGGATGGGTGGACAGGAACTTAGGGTCGTCCGAACACGGACGGTGGCGCCTGGCAACGTTCCTATCAACAGGCGAACCTGAAGCGGGCCTGGACCACGTGCCCAACAGAACGTCCGTCAAGGCTTCATTAAACGGCAGCAGAGGCTCCTGTGGGCATGACTGCGGTTTGAAGACCTCGGTGAGGATGTTAGGCTTCACTTTTGCGACGGGGAGCTCAAGGCTCAAGGCCTTGGCAGCCCTCAACAGCACCACAGAATAAGCAGCCCCAGCCTCCGACGCCACAGTGGGAGGCGAGACAAAACCAGGGTTAGGAGATTCGTCCAGACCACTGGCATCACCCAAGTCACCTGTCCAGTCCACGTCGTACTGACACTCGCGTGACAGAGGGTCCTCAGACCCCTCCCAACCCTCTCCATAATCTTCATCATCACCATATTCGGATTCAACGATGTAGACCGGCTCCTCGGGGTCAATGGGCCCCATCGGTGCCGGACTCGGCGTCGGACGACGCCGGTCCGACTCCGCGTCCGGAATTGGAGAGGGAATGGGGGTGGCGCCGCCCGGAGCCGGCGCCGGAGCCCCGACGCCAGCCGGAGCCGGCGTCGGAGTCACGGCACCGCGCGGAGGCGGCACCACGGGTTGCCCCGATGGAATCGGTGCCGGAGAGGCCGGTTGACCAGCCGGCGACGACCCTGAAGGGCCCAGCGGTGCCGGGGCCGGAGCAGACGTCGGGGCCGGAGCACCCGACGGCGCCGGGGCAGGAGCACCCGAACCGCTCGGGCCCCCGGACGGGACCACCGGGCCCGCAGGCGCCGTAGGCCCCGTCGGAGGAGACAGCGTCCTCATGGCCATGAGGAACTCCTCTACCTCCTCACGCGACGCGCCTTGCCCAGGGACCGGCGGGTATGGAGCAGGCAGCGTCGGCGACCCACGCGGAGCCGCGGGGGTGGGGGTGGGGCCACCCGAACCCCCGGCCGCGTCGGGGGGAGTCGGGGGTGCGATGACGACGCCCCGACTTCTTGTGTCGCTTACCTGAGGAACCGGAGGAATGGTGACGACTTCCGGAGCGCTCGTGGCGGCTCCGCGACCGTTCTCTCGACCGCTCCCTCGACCTCCGGCCGGACCGGGACCGCTCTCGACGCGGGGCCGACATCCGGAGCTCGAGTAGCTTGCGGGACCGCTCCCGCCTAGCCTTACTCGTTAAGGCCCGGCAGTCGACGCAGGACTCGACGTCGTGGTCCGCGCCCAGGCACCGGAGGCAGAGTCGATGGTGGTCGGTGACCGACATCAGGCGGTCGCACCCGTCACAATTTTTAAAACCGGGCATCCTACCGGCACCTAAAGAGTTAGAGTAATCAAAAAACCTTGGTCAAAAGACCGGAGTACTGCTCTTCGGATCTGCGCTAACTGGCGCGGAAAAAAGAACTGACGTCAGCGCGCGGAGGTGGCGTCTATATACTCCAGCGACATCACGGCGCACGACGCCGACGACGCGGAGCCGCAGGGGACGCCTGCAGACGACGCCTACCGACGCGCAGGGGTACTGCTACGCAAAAGTTTCCGGATCCAGACTGACGCCTGGGGATATTCTAAGGTAAGGAATCTAATACTAACCTGTTTCTTTCAGATAGTAGAGACAGACGCCATGGGGGTCGGCCACCGACATCGTACGGCAACAGGCCCCGCAGGATTTAAACCCAGGCATCCCAATGTGGCACCAGGAGTCAAAGATTAAAAAAAGTGGAGACAAAAGTCTCAAAAAAGTTAGTCAAAAAGTGACTAGGGTACGTACTCTAACCGGATCTGCACTTGCTGCCGCAGAAAAAGAAAAGACGGACATCAGCGCGCATGTGTGGCGCATAAGTAGTCTCAGTGAGGTCATCTCGGCGCCTACGACGGACGCAGAGTCGCACGACGCCACCTATCCACGCATCTATCACTAACGTGTCTCTTCCAGATAAAGGTTAAACTGGCACGGTCACACTGTTGCTGCAGGTAACACTGCACCTTTCACCCATTTTTTTTGTCTAATGCTGGTGGTTATGTTCATGTCGCTATATTTCTGTGCAAAATACTCCGGCCGTACTTTAGTTGTAACACTGTTCTCGGCTGGTATGAATATACTGCCTGTGTTTTGTTGTTTGCATTCGCCTGGTGCAACCCTACAGTGGTGTAACATTTGTACATTATAAAATTAGATGATGTGCAATAAATGCAACATGATAGCTATTTGAAATTTGGAGTCAGAGTGCTAAAACTCTGTTCAGCTATATCTATGTTTTTCAAGAAACAGTGGTGCCAGTAAAAATACAAATCCTACACCTTTCCTTTTTTTAAATGCATTATAAAACCCTTACTCTTAGATAACTAAATGAAACTGTCCTTCATCCCCTCACACCCCTCCCATGTTATGTTGCTTTCCCCGTTCCCACTTCTTTACTGCATTGTATGCCAGGTCATGATCTCCTTGTTTTCTATTGTAGTGTTTAAGAGGAGCCAATGCACAGCACTACCAGTATCCTCATTCCTCAAGAAATGCTGAGCTGTCTTCTAAGGCACAGCACAATACTTGCTGCCTTTTTAGTTCGAGCCTATACAGCACCTGCGCGGTTCGCCTAGCTGTTGTCTGTACTTTGTGGGGTCTGCCTCCTCACACACTTTGGATTGGCTTTTGTGTGCGTCTTTAAAAATCGTAGTCTGCAAATAACTAATAGTAGGTGCATGTTCCACCTGTACCTCACATTTGCCAACACTCGTCCTCTATTTCAATTCATATCCCCTATATTTATTCTCAATATAACGCACACTATTTATTCCCTCTTTCATTTTTACTAATTCTTGCTGGTGCTTTCTTCAGTGACGTCAACTTCCATCTTGCTAACAACAAACACAAAATTCCTAACTCTCCCTCTCTTGCTTCAAAACAGACTGACATAGTTGCCAGCAGCCACACTGCTCTACAACACAGCTTAAACACGTTGGCTAAGTCAAGAACTCTATCTAAACACTTATAAGGACCCAAAGGCAAGACCTATTGGCTATGCCAATGCTTGCTTGTATTTGTATTACACCATTCACACCCCTTTACGATAACATAGCCATAGCTTTACTATACAGTTGCTAGACAAACTTATTACATGGTACCATGTGCAAATTTTTTCTTTAAATATTCACTCCACTGCAAACAAAAAAAAAAGTGAAAAACATTGCCATTTACAATGCCAATAGCTACAACTCCCAAAAATGCGAGACCTATTGCTTGTTTTATTTAACGCTCCAAGACTGGTATCTGTGTAAATAAAAATAAAAATCTTGGGTGTTAAGTGGTGACGCATGCACACAAGTAGTCATACTGCTGCCTGGCATATCTTCACCACATATCCACATGTATACATCACTGAACCCTTTTTTTGCCAATGCAGTTCAATAAGAATTAGCAAAGTCAAAAGTGCTAAAGTTAGTTTTTTTGGGGTTTAGGGGTTGGAGACAAGTGTCCTCTAAACTCCATGTTCCTTTTGAGGCATTATCTGGTTTTGTCTGCAAACTGATCTACTAATGAAGACGTGAATTAGGCAAAAGCACCTAATTTCTAACACTTTTTCCTGAAGCCCTACAGTGTGTCTATCAGGAAAGGCATCATGATACAAAAATTCAAATGTGTAGCTTTTTCTACTGCAGTGCGAGCTGCAAGCTTGTGGCTCTAGATGAAGTAGGAGTATGAGGGAATGGTAGTAAATATTGGCTTCTAAATATCATTTTAACAGCCTTAACAGAGGATCATGTTCTTCATTGCCTAAAGTCTATATTCTCCAACATGGAATTCATGCTTAAACAACGTATGATGCACTGCCATGCAGTGAATTAATTCTTGAATTAAATCACAAAAGGGTATGATATTAGCAAACTGCTCGTCTGATTAAAAAAAACACAAAACAATGTACATTTATCTTGAAAAAATTGTAATCTATCAGCAGCGTACTGATAGACAGGTATGCCTGCAGCTCAGTCAGTCAGTGGCATGTCAGAAAGATCCGTGCATGTGACTGTCCACTTCTACATGCATTACAGAGGAACTAGCCTCTTATGAAAGCTTTGTACTACTCAATCGCCAGCCCGGGTTATACAAGATCGTAATTATAGTCCCAAAAATGTTTGCATGCGATTTGTATTAAGGAAATGCATACTTCTTGTTTAACTTCAAATCACTCTACTGGGCATCCTTAAGCACCTTTATAAACTTAACATGAACAAACGTGCAAGTGACCAGTGAAGAGAAAGGATGCTCTCACAATAAGGGATTTATTAAGATGAAACGCTTACTTTCAAGGAAAATCCATCCCCATGAGTTCATACTAAAACGTATTCCTATTATTCACTGAGATTGATGAGAGGGTAGAGGAAATGACAGAGTGGGAGTGGATATCAACAGTGGATGCCGCGTGCATGGCCATGTCAGATGTGACAATGGATGGGGTTGAGAATGGTCCTGTCGAGTGAGGCTTTTCTCTTATACTTGCGCAGGACCAATCTTAATACCAAAGACAAGCTTGCGGATTTCCTGGACTAACCAGGACGGAGAGCACCTTGTTTAGGGCCTAAAGCTGCCCTCCCAAGTCTCTCCAACTCTCTGGGCAGCTCGGTCTAGCAGTCACCACCACCAGCTCAAAAGGTAAAGTAAAAGTTGAGTCGCTACAACAAATGAGTTACTTACCTTTGGTAACGATGTATCTGGTAGAGACAGTCTAGCCACAGATTCCTTAACAAAGAAAATCCCCAGGCGTCAGACTGGATCCGGAAACCTTTTTCCCAGCAGTACCTCTACACGCCGGGGGCGCTGTCGCCTGGCTCCGTCCTGACGTCGTCCACGAAAGTGACTTCAATGGAGCCATATAAGCCCCTCGTCGCGCGGTTGTTTTCTGCAGTGAAACTTTTCCGAGCCACTATACAAGCTGTGAGAGGATAGGAACTGTGTGCCAAAAAAGAAACAAAAACCTTTGTATCAACAATTGTAAGAAACCATCCCATGTTGAAAAGTACTCAACACTTGGAGGGACCGAAGGAAGCGAACAAGCAGCCATCCCAATAAAATTTCACTAAGTAAAGAACCGTGCCCTCCCCACAGAGGCAATGGCAGAGGAAATGAATACGCAAAAACAGGATGGAACTGTACGACAGACAGTCTGTGAGCAAGTATGCAACTGAAAGGGGGGACAGGACTGAAAGCCGTGACTTACGGTCTGTGACCAGAATAGAACCACCACATACAAGTGGTACCACACCCCCACAATGACCTATGCACAGAGCATAGTCCAATTAAAACACAACCCAAGCGCCTGTAGCAGAGACAAGGAGAGCCCAAAGACATGGGGAGAGAGACCAGGGTGGAAGGAGGGGAGAAAATATGATAAACTCCATGCCGGATGGAGTAATAGCGAAAAGCACATAACCTAGGCACCCAAAACAAGAATGGGCGGAAAGTTAACATGCCTAAAGCAGAATGACACACCCTGCTCCTGAGGTGGGTGAACTAGAGCACCCCTTAGGAAGACCATGGCCACCGGAAAGGAGGCAAGGTGGTAGAAACCCACCTGGAAAGGTCGTCGCAGAACGGGGAGGATGGGCGGGTGTTAAGTAATCTGCTGCTAGACTGTCTCTACCAGATACATTGTTACCGAAGGTAAGTAACTCGTTCATCTGATAGAGACATCTAGCCACAGATTCCTTAACTTAGAATAGCTACCATAGCTATACACCACGGGAGGAGGGTCTGCGACCAAACCCCACTTTGTCCCCGAAGGGAGCAGACCGTCAAGAATGTGGACTGAAACAAGGTGGGGTCCGCAATGCCAGCACAGCTGACACCAGACCCATAAGGCTCAGTATTGTCAGCTTAACTGACACCAAACCCTGAAGGTCAGGGCAGAGCAACTGACAAACCCTGAAGGTCAGCCTGAGCAAGGGAAGCAAGGTACCACAAGTCAGAGGACAACACGAATCCACTGTCACCAGACAGGGACAAAACGAAGGCACAGGACCAGAAGTCAGTGCACAACGACAGAATACAACAAAATTCCACGAAAAGAGGGAAACTGAGGAGAGGACTCCAGGGTCCTAAAGAGACAAAGGTCCAGCGAAGGGATACCACCCAGTGGCATGGCGGGCAGAGGCATCATGCCGAAACATACAACCCTGACAACTAGGAGGCTCATAGATGTGAAGGACAAGAATACACGGAACCAAGTAGTGTGTACTTTGAGAACTAAACCACACAAGGGAAAACTCACGGAAAAAACTCAAGGAAGATATGCAGCAACAACATGTGCGGAACGACAGAAGACGGCACAGCACCAGGTAGCCAACCAGGCAATCGTACCCCTGAGAACAAGGACCAAGGGCGACCGACAAGCAGAGCATGCCCAAACTAGATCCCCTGAGGGAGAGAGTGGAGAAAAGAGAAAGAAACAAATGGAATAATCCCTAGGATCCAGGGCAGGGAGCCCGCATGCCTATCCATACGTGTACGAATCTAGCACACAGAAATGCCGGAAAAGTCAGGAAATGACAGCCAAAGGTAAACCAGAAGAACGCCATTAAAGAATAGACAGGCGTCCGAAAGGTAGAAACGGAATTGCTGGCTGTGAACCGAGCGTAACAGAAGTCCAGCCACAAAGAGGGCTCCCGATCAGGAAGGAAAACTAACCCCCGCCACACAGGCGGTAATACTGACTATCACAATCACACTTCAAGAAGTAGTCAGTAACATGCAGACATAAAAAGACTGAAAAGGTGACATATGTATACAGGATGAATCCAGAGATCAGCCAGAGAATGTTGTGAAACTCGTCGCAAAGCCAGTATAAGAACACCAGAGCCGAATGAGACCAGGACCACAGAAATCTGAACCCAGGCCGGGGCCCCTCCGAGGAAGGCCAGGGACAAAGCAAAATGGAACAGAGGACCGATCTAGTAAAAAGTGCACCATTCATAGGCCCCAAGCCCGTCTCAAGACCAGGAAAGAAGATCACAGCAAAAGTGTGCATACAAGACACTGGCTCAAGGAACTCAACGGGTCCCCTACGATAAAACAAACACAATATGAAGCACAATTGGCGACCGAAAGAACCGATCCAGAGCGGACCGGGTGTCCCCAGGACCCGTGCCCACGTCCAAGACCGCCAACGACGCTTCGGGTAGAAGGATGGCAGAAAGAGGAGCCAAAGCAAGGAGGGGAGGGGGACGTAAAAACCCCTCCGGGCGAGTCAGGAACGGCAGAGCCCCAACTATAAACCAAAATCAACTGCATCCACAGACGCCTGGGAATGCCACGGAACAACCGTAGGCAGCGCTACAGAAGCAGCAGGAGAGGGCCACGTCAGTCTGTGGAACCCAACCGAGAGTATGTAACACCACAGCAGGAAGTAACTGAAGCCACACAATAGCAAACGAATACCCCACATAGGGTACAGCACATCCCTATAAAAGCACGGGACACCTCTTGAGACAAGCTCATAGGCAGAGGTCAAAAGAAATAAACAGCTGGCCCAGCTGCAGTAAAGTAAGGGATAAAACCTCTGGCTGAACAGTCATACAATCTTTCTGGGACAAACATCTTGGGCTCAGAGGCCTAAACAGAAAAACAGTGACAACACCATCACACGAAAACACAGATCCACCATAGGAGACTAAAACCCCCAAAGTCAATGAAAACCTGAAGAGACGCTGGACTGCAGATTCGGCATGGTCGTCAAACAAATGAGCCCCATCAAAGGGAAAATCTCTGAGTCGCTCTGAATATTTTCAGGGAAACTGCCATTGCGTAGCCAAGCATGGCGACGCAGGGCAACTGAGCTGGCCATAGTCTGACCCAGGGAGTCAGTGGTGTCCACGACTGACCGGATGGTAAACTGCGCCATGTCGCAGCCATCTGAACAAGCAGGAGCAGGTCAGCACGAGGGCCCTTTGGCAAAGAGGGAAGGAGTAGCTCAACGGAGTCCCAAATGGCAGCAGTAGCCTGAGCAAACACGCAGAATGTGTTTAGGGATCGAAGGCCAGAACTGATGGACGCAAAAACATTGCGGCCACACAACTCCAACCACCTAGACTCCCGAGTGGGAGGAAGCAACAGTGGAGGAGGGAGACAAACAGGCAAGGTCATCTGGAGCTGGTCGGTGGCGGTGCGCCACAGTATGAGCTACAGGGTCACCAGACGAGAGTCTGGCCCAAGTCCCCAGAAGGACATCATATAATGACCTGCCTAAGTGCAGAAGAGGCTCCACATCCATCGAGCCAAGGTGAAAAAGATCCAACACAGGATCCGAAGGCAGGGAGACAGAGGGCAGCTGCATTTGTAAGACATGTACAACGCTACTAACTACCCTCGCCAAGTCAACGCTGGCCTCCGTGGCCATCAGAGGGGGAGACAAGTCATCTGTTGCGGAAGGTTGCAGGCTAATCCGTCCTCCCAGCGACAGAGGCCCCGCAGCGGAAGGAGCCGGCCAGTGGATTTTGCTCTGTGGCGCATGGGAACACCTTTGTGGGCAGGGAGACCACTGGGGTCATGTCCTTCAACAGAGGGAGAACCGGCATCGACAGACGCCGAGATGGCCACGTCCTCCAACAGAGGGACAACCGGGGACTGAACCGGTGTCTACCGACGTCGAGACTGCGTCGGATCGTCGCCGATAGCCTCCGCAGAGAGCTCACCCACCCGGTGCCAGGCCGGCATTAATTCAACCTTCACCAAGGCCGGAGCCTGCGGGGAGGAAATAAGTCGACTCGGAGTGGAACTCCGCTCTGCAGCCACATCCAGCGATGACGCAGGGAGCCCCGCAGGACTGTGCGAAGATGCTTCAGGAGGGCTAGACGTCACAGTGGGATGCCCTTCCGGGCCGTGTCCCGACGTCGCAGTGACTCCAGAACCGGAGTGGAGGCGCTCTGTCAGCGCTGAAGGCGAACCCCCAACCTGACTGGTTACCCCCTCACCCCCCGTGTGGGGCCCAAAGGCGCGCCATGGAGAGCGCCCGACCCACAGAAAAGGCTTCCATCTGGGTCTGAGTCGCCACAACACCAGGAAACAGGTAGGCGGGGTAGACTCCTGAGGGCTCGCGTCCGGTGAAGACCGGGAGCGGCGGCTCACAGCGTCACGCTTCTGCGAGGCAGACTACCTCCATGACTTCTTCCGGTGCTTACCCAAGGCAGGCGAACGACGTCCATGGGAACGACTTCGGGACCTGTCCAGAGCGAAGACCTCTGCGTGGGAGGAAGAACTGCATCTCTTGGAGCCCAAGCACCGCATACAGATCTCGTGTGGATCCGTAGCGGACATCTGCTACGAACAGGACGCACACGATATGGAGCCCGCAGGCATCAGCACAATGATCCAGATGCAAAAGGCATTGCAAGGGCCTGAAAACAGACCAGAGGAACAGCTTAACTCTGGATACGCATTGGGACATGGAGAAGAAGAAAACAGACGTCAACACGCCGAGGGAGTCTTATATGGCTCCACTGACATCACTTCCGTGAACGACGTCAGGACAGAGCCAGACGACGCCGCCCCAGGTGTGCAGACGTACTGCTTGGGAAAAAGTTTTCCGGATCCAGTCTGACGGCTGGGGATATTCTAAGTTAAGGACTCTGCGGCTAGATGTCTATCAGATACAATTGTTACAGTTACAATAAAGCAATGTAGAGTCAGAGTTGCTGCTAAAAAAATAACAATTTAATAATACAAGGCTGAGTGCAAGACAATTTGGCGAGGAGTGTTTTAACTTCTATTCTCTAGGTGCAATAAGTGCCGGATAGACTACAGGAAAATGGATGTGTGGATTTGTATAACAAATCAGAAAGTATGCCTTCTTGCTCCAACTATAAAACATCTTCTGTTTTATAACTGTAAGCAGGAGCGAGAAGCAATCAAATTAATCACGTGGCTTGGATCCACAGCTCGACTGAAAGACATTTTGGTCTGATTTAGGTTTGACTAATGGAAGAGCTACTGTCATTCCTCAACAGCAGAACAACAGAGGCGTTGCCTGTTCCGTGTTGTTGCGAATCAAATTCTTTAAAACCTACAGAGGATCTAGTGCTTAAGGTTTCAAGTTATCACTACTGCAGACCAGCATTTATTAATAAAAAATATGCAGAACTCTTTAATTTCTAAGTCACAAGATTCATTCAGGGTGCGCGCAGGGTCAGGGAGCACTTTAATGAATGATTGATTTATGATTCCTGTCTTACACGTAGTCAGAAGATATAGTTAATTAATGTACTATATTTGTTCTATAATCAGGTATCAATGTTAATGTAACATATTGCCGTTTGTGATTAAATGAAATTAAAGTAATGTAGAAGCTGTAAATAATGTAATACATATGTAGTTTGATTAAGTGCTACTTTAATGTTATAGCACAAGTTACTTACCTTCGGTAATGATAGATCTGCAAGAAACAGTAGTTCGTGTTAGATTCCTTATCTTAGAATATCCCCAGGCGTCAGACTGTATCCGGAAAGTTTTCGTCAGCAGTACCCCTGCGTGTCGCTAGGTGTCGTCTGCGGCTCCGCGTCCGTCGTCGGCGTCGTGATCGCCGGGATGATGTTGGAGTAATTCAATGCCGCCAAAAGCGCGCTGACGTCAGTTCTGTACATAGCTTTCCGCGCCAGGATTGCAGAGCCACAATAGAAACCGACACTGGTGCCATGAAACTAGGGCCCTGAAAGGGATGAGCTTAACCCTAGATATCGGATCGCAGAACAGGGAGGATGGGTGGGGTGGTAAGGAATCTAACACTAACTACTGTTTCTTACAGATATATCGTTACCGAAGGTAAGTAACTTGTGCATCTGAAAGAAACAGGTTAATGTTAGATTCCTTACCTTAGAATAGATACCCCAGCAATACCAACCCCGGTGTTGGGTCTGCAAACCAAGATCACACCAGAAAGTCCTGGAGAACGGAACGGCCAAAAAAGACATCACCTCTGGACTTGGCTGTCCAAGCAGTAGTGTCTAGCAAACGTGTGAAGCGAGGTCCAAGTAGCTGCATAGCAGATGTCCTGCAAGGGGACTCCCCGACCTAGGGCAGTAGTAGCTGCCGTGGCCCAAGTGGAATGGGCGCGCAGCCCAACAGGAGGCTCCTTTTTCGCCAAGGAATAGCAAACCTTGATGCACAAGAATACCCACCGAGAGATGGTCCGTTTGTGCACCGCCTGTCCCTTCTTAGCGCCCACGTAACCAAAGAGCTGGTCGTCACCCGGAACTGGCATGTGCGCTCTAGATAGAAGGAGAGCGCATGTTTTGGGTCCAGGCGGTGGAGCTTCTCTTCCTCTTTCGAGGGATGCGGAGGCGGAAAGAAGGTGGGCAAGGTGATGGACTGCCCGATGTGAAAGGCTGTGACTACCATGGGCAGGAAAGAAGGACGAGTCCTCAGAACAACTTTGTCCGGATGGTCAGAGAGGAAAGGAGGTTTTGAAGATAGAGCCTGGAGCTCTGTCACTCTCCTGGCAGAGGTGATGGCAGCCAGGAATGCAGTTTTAAGAGTCAGAAGACAGAGGACAGTTATGAAGTGGCTCAAAGGGAGCGCACATCAGATATGTTAGAACAAGATTCAAGTACCACTGAGGCATCACGAAGGGAACATGAGGAAACATGTGTGTGATGCCTTTCAAGAATCTGTTTACAACAGGGGGACTTGAGAAGAGAAGGCTGATCAGGAAGCTTTAAGATGGCTGAAATGGCCGAGAGGTAGCCCTTGAGAGTGTCCAGAGCAGAGCCCTGCTGGGCAAGAGACAGAAGGAAGAGTTGAACCTCTGAAAGGGGGGCAGAGAGTGGATCCACAGCCTTTGCTGTGCACCATGCCACAAATTTGTTCCACCGGCAGGCGTATACCATTTTTGTGGAGGGACGCCTGGCTGCCAGAATCACATCGCAAACTTCAGGAGGCAAGTCAAATGGCCTCAACTGTCGCCGCTCAATCTCCACGCATGTAGGTGGAGACTGGACAGGTTCGGGTGGAGGTCCATCCCCTGCTGCTGCGACAGAAGGTCCTCCTGAAGAGCCAGACGAATCGGGGGATCGACTGACATGCTCAGTAGCTCGGGATACCAGTATCTCCGTGCCCAGTCCGGAGCCACAATGATGACTTGGGCCCAGTCTCGCCTGATCTTCTTTAGCACTCTGGGCAGAAGTGGTATAGGCGGAAAGGCGTACAACAAACCGCAGCTCCACTCGCGACGAAAAGCGTCGCCGAGCGAGTGCCACCTTGGAAATTCCAACATGCAGAACTGATGACATTGTGCGTTCTCTTCGGTGGCGAATATATCTAACCAAGGCTATCCCCACTGCTGTAAGAGACCTTGCGCCACGTCCGAGTTCAGACGCCATTTGTGATCAATCATGCACCAGCGGCTGAGTTCGTCCACCCTGGCGTTCAGGGAACCTGCCAGGTGTTAAACCACCAGGGTGACGCCCTGGTGTTCCAGCCATTGCCAGAGGCACAGAGCCTTCTGGCAAAGGGTCCACGATCCCACCCCGCCCTGTTCGTTGCAGTACCACATGGCAGTGGTGTTGTCCGTGAACACCTGCACTACACTTCCCCGGACAGAGGGAAGGAATGCCTTCAGTGCAAGTCGGATCGCCTGCAGCTCCAGAAGGCTGATATGGAGCCGGGACTCCGCCGGAGACCAGACACCTCTGATCTCCCTCTCTCCCATGTGGCCCCCCATCCCAGGAGGGAAGCATTCGTCACCACTAAAAGCTCCGGTTGGGGTAGGGAGAGAGATCTGTCGCTGACCCAATCGCGGTTCGTGGGCCACCACTGCAACTGACTAGCAGTGCCCTCCGAGATCAGTATGTGGTCGGACAGGTAGCCCTAATGCTGTGCCCACTGAAACTTCAGGTCCCACTGCTGAGCCTGCATCCGCCACATGGCGTGATGCACCAGAAGGATGCAGGAGGCCATCTGCCCCAGGAGCCGCAGTGTCAACCTGACCCAAACTCGGGATAAAGGCTGAAAGATCGGAATTATAGCCTGAATATCCCGAACCCACTGTTCGGGGGGAAAACCCCGAAACTGCGTCGAGTCCAGAACCGCTCCGATGAAAAGGAGCTTCTGAGAGGGGCACAGGTGTGACTTTGGCATGTTGATGGAGAACCCAAGCGAGTGCAGGAGGTCGGCCGTAGTCTGGAGGTGGGAGACTACTGTCTGGGGCGAGCCCGCCTTCAACAACCAGTCGTCGCGATAGGGGAAGACTGAAACCCCTTATCTGTGCAGATGAGCTGCAACCATCGCCATCGCTTTCATGAACACCCGAGGGGCGCTGGTAAGGCCGAAGGGGAGCACGGTAAACTGAAAGTGCTCGTGGCCTACCGTGAACCGCAGGAAGCGCCAGTAGGACGGGGATGTGGAAATACACATCCAGTAAGTCCAACGCTGGATTCAGGGCAGCCAGGACCTGAGCCAAGGTCAGCATCTTTAACTTCTCCTTCCGGAGGAAGCCGTTGACGCTCCGTAGGTCCAAGACAGGGCTTAGGCCTCCTTTGCCCTTCTTGGGTACCACAAAGTAGTGGTTATAGCAACCACGTCCTACTTCTGGCCCAGGAACGCGCTCGATGGCCCCCTTGGCCAAGAGGGCCATAACTTCCTCCTGCAGAAGTTTAAAGTGATCCCCCGACATGCGATGGTACTGCGGTGGCATGGCTGGACGGGTCGCCTCGAAGGGGAGGGAGTAGCCCCTTCAGACGATTTGCAGCACTCACCTGTCCGAAGTGATGGTGCGCCAGTGGAGGAGGTGATGGCGAACCCTGCCCCCCACTGGCGTTGAATGGGCCTGAAATGCCGGACTAGGAAGGCTTAGAGGCAGATGCTGCGGGAGCGGATGTGGACTGACCCTGCCGTTGTCCCGCGTTGAAACTGGTTCTGCGGCCTGTGGCTGGCTGGACGTGTGGGGCGCCCCTTTCTTGGCCACGAAAGGGGCAAAAAGCGGAAGGTTACTGGCGCTGGCCTAGGCCCAAGGACTTGGCCGTAGCCCTGGAGTCCTTGAAACGTTCCAGCGCCCTGTCCGCTTTGTCGCCAAAAAGGCGACGGCCATGTCCATGAGCGAGGCCTGGACATGCCTTCAACTTCAAAAGTTGGCGGACCTCAGCCAGGCGTGGCGGCGAACTGCCACTTTCGTTGCAATCGCCCTATCCAGCGAGTCTGTGGTGTCGAGTCCACACCGTATGGAGTAGCGTGCTGCATCCTGCCCCCCGCCAGGGCTTTGCCCGGGCCTCCTCCGGGCACTGAGGCAGCACCTCCACAACCGTATCCCACAAGGAGTGGGTGTAACGGCCCAAAAGGCAGGCAGTGTAGACAGACCGCAGCCCCAAACTCAAGGAGGAGAACAGGCTCTCGGTGGGGTGAACGGACAGGAAGCTAGGGTCGACCGGAGCCGGGCGGTGGCGTCGGGCCATGTTCCGATCCACAGGAAGGCCTGTGGAGGGCTTGGAACCAGGTGCCCAGCAGAACGTCAGTGAGGGCTTCGTTAAACGGCATTAGAGGCTCTGAGGAGCTTGCCTGCGGTTTGAGCACCTCAGTGAGGAGGTTAGTCCTCACGGCTGCGACAGGGAGCTCAAGAGCCAAGGCATTTGCCGCCCTAGTCACCACCACGCTGTAAGCAGACCCCTCCTCTATAGCCACGGAGGGAGGAGAGGTGAATCCAGTGTCGGGCGACGTATCCAGACCACTGGCCTTCCCTAGCTCGTCTGCCCGGTCCTGGCTCAACTGGCACTGCAGTGCCAGAGGGTCCTCGGACCCCTCCCAGTCCTCCTCGTCATCCATCTCCTGATAGTCAGGGAAAAATGATGGAGCCGGGTCGTAGGTGAGTTGCTCCGGCGCCGGTCCGATGCCTGACCCGGACAGGAGACGACGACGTCCGGGGACGGCATCGTGGGCGACACCCTCTGGGTCGGCACCAGCGGAGGAGTCGTAAAGTCGACTGGCAACGACCCAGATCCAGGCCTGGATCCTGTGGGGCCCTGCGGCGTTGGGACCAAAGTCGATGACGGCGCTGGAGCCGCCGGCCTGCTAGGGCTCCCAGACGGACTCGTGGGACCTGAAGGCACCTCACAAGGGTCCGACGGAGGGAAGTGAGTCCTCATGGCAATGAGGAAGTGACGTATCTCCTCCGGCGTCGTGTGCAGCCCAGGGACCGGCAGGTGTGGGGCTGGACGCAGTGCTTTGGGCTATTACTTGAGGACTTGGAGCCAGACGAGTGGTGGTGACTCGTCGAGCAGCGATGACTGCGGCTCCGCGACCGGTCCCTCAACTTCCTCCTAGACCTCAAGCAGGGCGGAGCCGACTGCTGGAGCTCGAGCCGCTTACGGGACCGCTCCCGTCTAGCCTACGAGGTCAAGGCCCGGCAGTCAGGGCACGACTTGTCATCGTGGTCGGCCTCGAGACAGTAAAGGCACCGACGGTGTGGGTCAGTCATCGACATCAAGCGGTGAAAGTCCTCGCAAGGTTTAAACCCAGGCATCCCTATCGGCACTGTGAGTCAAAGGTAGACTCGAGAAGTGATCAGAATAGATCAAAATAATTAGTCAAAAAATGACTATGAACTGCTCTTTCCGGATCTGCGCTTGCTGGCGCGGAAAAAAGAACTGACGTCAGCGCGCGAGGGCGTCGTCTAAGTACTTCGACATCATCCCGGCGATCACGACGCCGACACCGGACGCGGAGCCACAGATGACACATAGCGACGCGCAGGGGTACTGCTGACGAAAACTTTCCGGATCCAGTCTGACGCCTGGGGATATTCTAAGATAAAGAATCTAACACCAACCTGTTTCTTTCAGATTTTTTGTTTTGATTATTGTATGTTCTAATTATTTTATTCACCGAAATAAAACTTTTCCGACGGAGAGAAAAATCTCACAAATATATAAATGAAATACAGTAAAGATAGACAAGATTTTAACTGAAGCAACAAAGACAGAACACGTTTTAACATTGGGCATCCAAGTGACAGTCAGTCTACAATGCACGTGAACAGAAAGCGATCACAGACACTGCGCTAGTCGTGACAGAAACTGAACATGGAGTACCGTGGTCCACTCTTCAAAACAGCAACTTTTTAAAACACTGCCTGGGGTCGCATCGGGACTGCTAGCCCCAGAGATCTGAAGAAAACACAGATATAAATAATATAACTTGCACGTCAAAAAACAATATTCAGAAACAAGAGCACTAGCTCAAGTCATGACCAATTGGGCCTGAAAATAGTAGTGACGACAATGTGTTCAAGGACAAAAATGCACCCACTGGCTGCTGTTTCAATTAAATAAAGCAATAATCAGGGTTCAGTGGACCCCTCAAGCCTCTGGGCCCCAGTGTCACTGAACCTGCTGATCAAAGAAAGCTACACCCTACCTGAAAATAGGTTATCTGCCTGTTTAGGCTGAGGTCTGCAAGTTCTTGACACCAGGTTAACAGCCCCACAAACAGGGCATAGATCTAGCTCACTGATGTGGGTCGACAGATTCCCAGTCTCATTCACAGCGGCCATCGAGGTGGGATACCACAGACACAGAAGGACACGACCCGAGCCATTCAGTCCCTCTTTAAGCTATCTGGATGGCACACAAGCAAACCAGATGCTGTACTAGACACTGCAAACAAGGATAGGGTGCAGCCAAGTGTTGCTTGGAAGCATTTCTTGCATTTGCCATACTTAGACTGGTGTGGGGCATGTGACTTCACCATCCGCGGTGGAGCCTGATAGGTGCTGGACAAGTTCAAGGGATGGAGTGGTTACCATAAAGAGGAACCACACAAACCATGAGGGTCAGGAACAGTGCTCGCCAGGCTGAGCCACCACTCTCCTCTATAACAGTTGAAGAAATCGGACAGAAGCACTCAGCCTACATCAACAGATGAATTAGACATTTGCCGTTTAATAATCAAGACCGTCCTCCTTGCTGATTTCTCTGCGGACATTCTTAACTATTGGAAGGTGAGGTCAACCTCAAGAGTAATTAGGGGATCCTTGGATCACACAACTCATTTTGCAACTTACACTGCCTGCACTTTGGAAAAGAATCAGTTTTTTCCCCTTTTTGCTAGCAAAGATTCCTCGTCAGGGGGCTGGATTTGAATCAGATCCATGTTTCCACAGTGCCAGAGGAAACAGCAGGACCTAGCTAAATCCAAAGAAGACAGGACTTCTGCTGCAAGACTAGCTACAGCCAGGTCTTCAGTGCTGGTCTTCAGGTCGGAGTTGAGGCCCTTGAAAGCAGCTATAGCAGTCTATACTTACGTTGTCAGATAAAAGTGCAGGATTGAGTCCAGCTCCCAAAGACTTAAAACTGGGTAGAAGATTGGAACCAGGGACTATGTTCATGCTCATACAATTACAAACAGCCTAATTCCGGAATATCAGATACAGTTTTAACAAACCACTTCCTAACAATTGTGAGTGTTGAGTAACTCTGGTAGGCTGAATTAATACAGACTTCATACTACTACGGTTGCTTAAGGGTTACTGTTTATGAGGCACATAATGCTCAGGTATTCTGCAGTGTTTAAGTGGAATGGAAACGACGTATCAATTCACAGCACCAGAGACGTAACGCAAAATGAGGAGGACCCTGCAAAATGTTTCGAGGGACCAGAGTCTCCTAAGTGTCCCAGATATTCATTGGTCTTGGGCCGAAAGGAGGGCCCCCATGAAAGGTTGGGGACCTCTGAAGGCTTTGGGGCTCCCCGGTCTCGCAGAGGCTGCTGGAGCCTGAATTACACCCCTGGCGTGAGTTGTGAGAGTGTCAAGATTCAGTCTAATAGGCATGGGCTCTGTGGTCTCTCCTGCAGCAGCTGCACTACTCAAGGCGCCAGGAGTGCTCATGAAGTCATTTTGTCTCATGTGGTGTTGAAAATAAGTTCAGCCTTGACCCACCTCAGATTAGTCAGTAGATTGAGCACCTGGTCGGAGATCTACATGTAACCCGAAGGCCATAGGTTTGCATTCTGGCAGGACTGGGTCAACCGATCATCCTTCCATGGTCGATAATACCAATGCCCCATAACATCAGCCACTTTGAATGTGGTGCAATATACCGAAATAATACAGAGATAGCCCTGCATTAAAACATTACACATCTACATGTGCATTAAACATGGTAAAATAAACACATGCACATTACAGCATCTTTAAGCACAGGTTATATTACATCACTGCCCACAGTGAAGAAGACCGACACAGATTAACCGCTTAACAGGCTGAGACTGTCCTCAATTACAGACTACCTGACCAAATATTTATTCACAGTTTGATGCTAGCATTTACCATCATCCGCGGCGGTCAAGAGAAATAGAGAAAGAAAATATATACGGCTTACACCATGTGCATTAATCCCCGGGGAATGTTCTGCTGTCCTGGGCTGTCAAAGAGGGAACTCAAAATGCTGGAATAACATAACACAACCCATTGTTTAAATTATAGGCTCAGAGTTAACTCCCAAGCCTGAAACCACTAGTACATATTTTGTGACAACTGTTAATTTTTTGGCCCGTGATCAAACCAAGCTTAAAACGCACAAGTTACTTACCTTCGGTAACAATAGATCTGTAAGAAACAGTAGTTAGTGTTAGATTCCTTACCTTAGAATATCCCCAGGCGACAGACTGGATCCAGAAAGCTTTCATCAGCAGTACCCTTGAGCGTCAGTAGGCGTCGTCTGCGGCTCCGCGTCAGTCGTCGGGATGATGTCGTCAGAGTACTTAGATGCCGCTCTCGCGCTCTGACGTCAGTTCTGTACATAGCTTTCTGCGCCAGGAATGCAGAGCCATGCAAGAAACCGACACTGGTGCCATGAAACTAGGGCCCTCAAAGGGATGACCTTAACCCTAGATATCAGTTCGCAGAACGAGGAGGATGGGTGAGGCGGTAAGGAATCTAACACTAACTACTGTTTCTTACAGATATATTGTTAACAAAGTTAAGTAACTTGTGCATCTGAAAGAAACAGGTTAGTGTTAGATTCCTTACCTTAGAATAGATACCCCAGCATCTGCGAACTAAGATCACACCAGAAAGTCCTGGAGAACGGAACAGCTGAAAAAGACATCTCTCCGCACTTGGCTGTCCAGGCAGTAGTGCTTAGCAAACGTGTGCAGCGAGGCCCACGTAGCTGCCTGACAGATGTCCTGCAAGGGGACTCTCCGACCCAGGGCAGTAGTAGCTGCCATGGCTCGAGTGGAATGGGCACGCAGCCCCACAGGAGGCTCCTTTTTCGCCAAGGAATAACAGACCTTGATGCACAAAACGACCCACCAAGAGATGGTCCGCTTGTGCACCGCCCGTCCCTTCTTAGCGCCCACGTAACCAACAAAGCTGGTCGTCCACCCCAAACTGGCGTGTGCGGTCTAGATAGAAGGAGAGCGCACGTTTTGGGTCCAGACGGTGGAGCCTCTCTTCCTCTTTTGAGGGATGCAGAGGCGGAAAGAAGGTGGGCAAGGTGATGACTGCCCGATATGAAAGGCTGTAACCACCTTGGGCAGGAAAGAAGGACGAGTCATCAGAACAACCTTGTCCGGATGGACAAAGAGGAAAGGAGGCTTAGAAGACAGAGCCTGGAGCTCACTCACTCTCCTGGCAGAGGTGATGGCAACCAGGAATGCAGTTTTAAGAGTCAGAAGACGAAGAGGACAGTTATGAAGTGGCTCAAAGGGAGTACACATTAGATAAGTCAGTACAAGGTTCAAGTCCCACTGAGGCATCACAAAGTGAACAGGATACCTTTCAAGAATCTATTTACAACAGGCGACTTGAAAAGAGAAGGCTGATCAGGAAGCCTTAGGAAGGCTGAAATGGCCGAGAGATAGCCTTTGATAGTGCCCAGAGCAGAGCCCTGCTGGGCAAGAGAAAAAAGGAAGAGGAGAACCTCTAAAAGGGTGACAGAAAGTGGATCCACAGCCTTTGCTGTGCACCATGCCACACATTTGTTCCACCTGCAGGCGTATACCGTTTTTGTGGCAGGACGCCTGGCTGCCAGAATCAAGTCACAGACTTCAGGAGGGAAGTCAAAGGGCCTCAACTGCCGCCTCTCAATCTCAACGCATGTAGGTGGAGACTGGACAGGTTCGGGTGGAGGACCGTCTCCTACTGCTGCGACAGAAGGTCCTCCTGAAGAGGCAGACGAATCCGGGGATTGACTGACATACTGAGTAGCTCGGGATACCAGTATCTTCGTGCCCAGTCCGGAGTCACAAGAATGATTCGGGCCTGGTCTCGCCTGATCTTCAGCACTATGGGCAGAAGTGGTATAGGCGGAAAGGTGTACAACAGACCGCAACTCCACTCGCGACGAAAAGCGTCTCCGAGCGAGTGCCGCCTTGGAAATTTCAACGCGCAGAACTGATGTCAGTGCGCGTTCTCCTCGGTGGCGAATAGATCTAACCAAGGCTCTCCCCACTGCTGAATGAGACCTTGGGCCATATCCAAGTTCAGACGCCTTTCGTGATCCATCATGCACCGGCGGCTGAGTTCATCCGCCCCGGCGTTCAGGGAACCTGCCAGGTGTTGAACCACCAGGGTGACGCCCTGGTGTTCCAGCCATGTCCAGAGGCGCAGAGCTGTTTGTTGCAGTACCACATGGCGGCAGTGTTGTCCGTGAACACCTGCACTACACTTCCCCGGACAGAGGGAAGGAATGCCTTCAGCGCAAGTCGGATCGCCCGCAGCTCCAGAAGGTTGATATGGAGCTTGGGACTCTGCCGGAGACCAGAGGCCTCTGATCTCCGCCTCTCCCATATGGCCCACCCCCCCATCCCAGGAGGGACGCATCCATCACTACTACGTGCTCCGGTTGGGGAAGGGAGAGGGATCTGCCGCTGACCCAATCCCGGTTCGTGAGCCACCTCTGCAACTGACTCGCAGAGCCCTCCGAGATCAGGGCGTGGTCAGACCGGTTGCCCTGATGCTGTGCCCACTGAATCTTCAGGTCCCACTGCAGAGCCCGCATACGCCACCTGGCGTTATGCACCAATAGGATGCAGGAGGCCATCAGCCCCAGGAGCCGCAGCGTAAACCTGACCGAAACTTGGGATGAAGGCTGAAAGATCAGAATCAGAGCCTGAATATCCCGAACCCGCTGCTCGGGAGGATAAACCCCAAACTGCGCAGAGTCCAGAACCGCTCTGAAGAAAAGGAGCTTCTGAGAGGAGCATAGGTGTGACTTCGGCACGTTGATGGAGAACCCCTGCGAGTGCAGGAGGTCGGCCGTAGTCTGAAGACGACTGTCTGGGGCGAGCCCGCCTTCAACAACCAGTCAACGAGATAGGGGGAAGACGGAAACCCCTGATCTGCACAGATGAGCTACGACCACCGCCATCACTTTCGTGAGCACCCGAGCGGCACAGGTGAGGCCGAAGGGGAGCATGATAAAATTAAAGTGCTCGTGGCCTACCGTGAACCGCAGGTAGTGCCGGTGGGCCGGCAGGACGGGGATGTGGAAATACGCGTCCTTCAATTCCAACGCTACCATCCAGTCTTTAGGGTCTAGGGCAGCCAGGACCTGAGCCAAAGTCAGCATCTTGAACTTCTCCTTCCGGAGGAAGCCGTGGACGCTGACTCTCCGGAGGCCCAAGATAGGGCGTAGGCCCTCCTTTGCCTTTCTTGGGTACCAGAAAGTAGTGGGAGTAGCAACCACGTCCTACTTCTGGCCCAGGAATGCGCTCGATGGCCCCCTTGGCCAAGAGGGCCATAACTTCCTCTTGCAGAAGTTGCAAGTGATCCCCCGGCATGCGGTAGTACTGCGGTAGTACTGCGGTGGCATGGCTGGAGGGGACGCCTCTATGGGGAGGGAGAAGCCCCTTCGGACGATTTGCAACACCTACCTGTCCGACGTGATGGAACGCCAGTGGAGGAGGTGATGGCGTACCCTGCCGCCCACTGGTGTCGAATAGGCCTGAAAGCACGGACTAGGAAGGCTTTGAGGCAGATGCTGTGTGAGTGGATGTGATCTTACCTTGTCGTTGTCCCTCGGTATCGCCACAGAGGTTACCACATCTGTGACCGCGTTGAGGCTCGTTCTACGGCCTGTGGCTGTACGAATTTGTGGGGGCGCCCCTTACTTGGCCACGAAAGGGGTGAAAAGCAAAAATCTGCTGGTTCTGGCCCGACAGGCCCAAGGACTTGGCCGTAGCCCTCGAGTCCTAGAAACGCTCAAGCGCAATGTCTGCCTTGTTCGCCAAAAAGGTGACGGCCATCAAAGGGCATGTCCAGGAGCGTGGTCTGGACATCCCCCGAGAAATTGGCGGACCTCAGCCAGGCGTGGCGACGTATCGCCACCGTCGTGGAAATCGCTCTGGCCAGGAAGTCCGTGATATTCAGTCCATATCTGATTGAGTAGCGTGCTGCATCCCGCCCCTCGGCAAGTGCCTGGGCGAGCCGTGCCAGGGCCTCCTCTGGACACTGGGGCAGCACATCCGCAACCGTATCCCACATCACCCTAAGGCCCTGCAAACTGCAGGACTAACTATCAAGGCATCCAAATGCCAGATAGGGCAGGGAACTGTGGTGTACTTGGGCCACCTTGTTGGTGGAGGCCAGGTACAGTCCTATCAGCCCAAGATCCAGGCCATCCTGGACTGGGCAGCTCCAACCACCCAGACCCAAGTCAGGGCATTCCTTGGCTTAACTGGATACTAAAGGAGGTTTGTGAAAGGATATGGGTCCATTGTAACTCCCCTCACAGAACTCACCTCCAAGAAAATACACAAAAAGGTTAACTGGACAGTTAGTTGCCAAAAGGCTTTTGACACCCTGAAAGAAGCAATGTGCTTAGCACCAATTCTGAAGGCTCCAGATTATGCCAAGCAGTTCATAGTGCAGACTGATGCCTCTGAGCTAGGGACAGGAGCGGTCCTATCCCAGACCAATGATATAGGCCAAGACCAACCTGTTGCTTTTATATGCAGAAGGCTTTTCCCCAGGGAGCAGCATTGGAGTGCCATTGAGAGGGAGGCTGAAGAAGACGAAGAAGTTGAGACCATACTTGTTTGGCATTCACTTCTTAGTTCAAACTGATCACAGACCTCTCTGATGGCTAATGCAAATGAAAGGAGAAAATCCTTAACTGTTGAGGTGGTCCATTTCCCTACAGGGAATAGACTTTGAAGTGGAACCCAGACTAGGGACTGCCCATATCAATGTATATGAACTTTCCAGGTTCTTCCACATAGACAATGAAGACCCTGTAGGGAAAGGTTAGTCTCATCATCTTTCGTTTGTGGGGTGGTGAGAAAGTGCCCTCTTTCTTGCATGGTATGCCCCCACTTTTTGCTGAATTGCTGCTGTTCTTTGATGGAGTGTGCCCTGGGCTCCTGCTAATCAGGCACCCAGGGCCTATACCCCTTCCCTAAAATTGCACTGAAGCTTAAACCCAATTGGCATCTCTGGCCACATGTCAGCCCCTGGTAAATGGTACCACAGGTACCCAGGGTACTGTGACCAGAGAAGGCCTCTAAGGGCTGCAGCACTTATTGTGCCACCCTTAGAGGCCCTGTACCCGGACATTCACACACTGCCTTTGCAGGCTGTGTGTCTGGGTGCAGAACAAAGTTAAGAGACGACATAGCACACATCTGTGTGTGCCATGATCACAAACCACTGCCCTGGCATAAATCAGTCACCCCTATAGCTGGATGCCTTATGCCAATGTTGAGCCCAAGTCCATTCCTGGGCACTGTAAGTGCAGTGCTGCCATTAAGCGTATATGGTGCTGGGAGTTTGTCATTACAAACTCCACAACACCAAAATGGCTACACTGAAAACTGGTTAGGTTGGTATCTAACTTCTCAACACATTAAACCCACACTGACGCTACTGTGGGCTTTAATGAAAAATGCACACCGAGGGCATCTTAGAGATGCCCCCTGAAAACGAAGCCACCACTAGTGTCCTGGATGAGTGGCTGCTTTCAGCTGCCACCACCAGACATGTTTCTGGATCCCTGGGTCAAGAGCCTGCTGACCTCTGGGGCCTGAAACAATGGACATCCTGAGGTGCCAAGTCTCCTCCCCCAAGATGGGCAGGGTTCACGAAGGGGAAGCGTCAAAGGCATGCCGTCTTTAGGAGCCTCCGCAGACCATTTGCTGCTTTTAGAAACATGTCCCCACTGGTTCTACCCCCACTTTGGGCAGGAGAGCCAGCGTGAAAAACAAGTGAGGGAAAGAGGTGTGCCCACCTCTGCCAACTCCACCCCTCAGGTGGGGGAGGTGAGGAGAAGCACAACTTTGAGTCAACGCCATCTTGAGTATGGGGGACCCAACCAACCAGGGACAGGCTCCTGCCTCTCTCCCACTGAAGGGTGGCACCATAGGGGGCGTAACCACCCCAAAGAAGGGGTCCTTTATCTACCTGTAACACTCTTAAATCTTGTATTAAGGGGACACCCTGTACCATGCTTCCTCAGATCCAGCCTGACAACAAGAAAAGAAGAACAAGGACCAAACAGCCGTGCAGCCCTACCGGCCTGTCTCCCCTCGAATCTGCTCCTGTGAAATCCCGGTGTGTCCTGCAGCCAGCAACCTCGAAAACCCCGGAGGACCTGCCTGCCTTCATTTCAAAGACTGCTACTCCCGTGAACACTGGATTTGTTCAACTGCAACCTCTGACAACAGCCAGAGACCGCGAATCCAGCCCACCTTGCACCCGCCAAACCTGGCTCGAGCAAGAGTGGAAAAACACCACAAGTAGGTCACCCCGGCAATCCTGACCCAAGATCCAGCGACCCCATACCTGCCTCACGCCTCCAGCCAATGCCGGCAGTCTAAATCCAGAAGGCCCCCCAAACCGCGACCAGGAGTTGGTAAGAACATCCCAGCCCAAAAGGCACCCTTGCACCCGACGCCGCAGGGCCTTGCGTGCCCAAACAGACAGTGCCTAAACCAACCCTTAACTTCTCAACTTATCTCTCCAAGTGGTGGTCGCACCCAGAAGTCCTTCATCTCCCTGCCTGCAGTGCTTTTGCAAACCAGATGTTCTCCATCGAAAACAGGGCGCCCAATGTCGAAACAGCACTCTGCAGCCGACCGCCCCAGTGCCGCTGAGGGTGCACCTTTTGTGCTACTTTGTTTCCCCATTTGCCCTGGCCTTAAGCCTAGGAGCTTTGCTCCCACAACCCAGAGGCCTGTTTGCCAGCAGCCACCAACGGGAGGCCCGCTATCCCCCATTGGATAACACTGGGCCTCAAAACTCTGCACCCGGCCACCCTAGTGCAGCTGAGGGTGCAACAACAGTGCATCACTGACCATGAGGGACCCCAGAACCTTAACTCCCACAGTCGATTACTTACCTGTGAACCTGTTTTTCCTCCCTAGGATAACATTGACAATTTTCTTCCAAAAAGTTTCGAAGTGTGGAGTTTTGCAATTTAAAAATATTCTTGAAAAATCACACAAATAACCAAAACGTATTTACTTACCTGTTTACAGGAAAGGTCCCAGTGCTGAATCCAGGTATCCAGCACTGAGTAAGAAAAGTAACTTGGCTGTAATTTACTGAAAAAGCATATTCATTCCAATGTACTGTATTTGCAGCCTGCTGCCGTCCCCTGTAAATCAAGCTAAGTACACGTTCTATTGCATTTTCAAACTGTTCTATATTCAGCAACTTATTACTGAAAAGTATTTAATGCTTACCTGTGCCAGGGCTTGCTTGGTTCTAAAAATAAACAACCGTTTTTTAATACAAAAAACAATTGGCCTTGAGTTCATTTCTTGAGTGTGTGAATTCATTTGCTGACTGAGTGTGTACATGAAATGCTTAACACTGTCCTCTGATACTGCCTTACTGCTCGACCAGTCTACCACAAATAGAGAGTAAGGTTCTATCTAACTTTAACCTCTGCCTACCTCTGGGGTCACCTGGACTCTATACAGACTATACTTCATTTTCGTGTAGTATATGTAGAGCCAGTTTCCTATATTGGTGGATCAGCGGTGGGATACACAACTTGCATTTGTTGGACTACTTGGTTACCACCTGATCACACAATAGAATTCTTAAATTGCCTTTAGAATTATGATTTTTTTTAAATTGCCACTCTTACCAAACTACTAAAAGTCTTGTCAGAGCCTTGCGTAAGTCCCTTTAGAATTTTGGAAAATAAAAAGTCACTGTAGTCAAGGGCAGAGGGGTTAGAACTTATTTTGTTAGAATGTCTCAAAAACAGAAACCAGCTATTAGTGAAGGTAACCATAATAACATACAGGACATGGTTGATGAGCTTGACCTCACCCCTTACCTTCACTGGTCTTTCAAGGAAGGTCCTTATGTAAAATTAAAAATATACCAATGGGGCCTCATCCAACCAAACAAAAGCTCCAGGAGCTATTGGCTGAGTATTCAAAGGCCCACCCCTCTGAAAATGGTGATGACCAGTCAGAGGGAGTCTGAGGTGAGGAAGATGGAGAAAGGTGCCCACCTCCACCACTTCCTAGGGAAGAAACAAACCATGTTCCCTTACTTCCAAGAATCCACCCATGGGGACCTAGAGGCCACACCGGTGCACAAAACTAGGGCCCTGAAAGGGTTCTGGTGAGGACATTGAGGACAGCCTCAATGAAGGACAGCCTTTTAGCAAGGCTGACCAAAAGACTGGATCTAGAGTCCAGACTACTGGCTCTAGAGAGAGAAAGAAAGGTGATGGGTTTAGCACCCATCAATGGTGGCAGCAATCAAAATAAGGATAAAGATCAATGTTATGATCCTAAAATCCCCTAGGGATTGTCCCTAAATTTGAGGAGGGTGATTACATCACTAAATGGTTCACAGCCTTTGAGAGGGATTGTGACATGGGAAAGGTGAAGAAACCTCTCTGGGGGGCAGTCCTGTGGGAACTGTTCTCTGGTAACTGCAGACATATTCTCCTGCCCTTTCTGGGCCAGATGCTGGGACGTATGAAGAGAACGGTGCTTAGTAGAACCTTTTCGGCTTAGATGGTTCCGACAAGCAGCTGTGGCATAGACACTGCAGTGCAGACATGGGCAGACAATCCTGCCCATGAACTGGAAGTGGTCATTCGGAAATTTATCTAACTTTCATTAATAGGGTTTGTATGAAAGATAACGGATTTCCTATACATTTACTTTCTTAGGACAAAATCTCCCTCGACTGAGGAAGATAACATTCTTTATATTTGGATCTCACTAGTTTGTCAATACTTATTAAATCTGATCTATATTAAATTCAGTATGTACACTAATTATTTGCTTAAATCTGTTTTTATTTTCTATGTAAGGAACAAAGGCAGGGTCTAGGTGTACACAGCGTCAGGCCCACAACCCTACACAGGGCCGTGTAATTCTAAGGAGCCTCCAGGAGTTTAGAGGAGGCTTAACCGAGCTTTCTGGACACAGCATGACGTCTACAACCCTTGTTGAGCCGGCCGCGTGATAATCAAGACATAGTAGTGTAATACAATCATGGGTATTTTCAAGACCCTTAATAAACAGATATAGTATCATAACAGAGAGTGAAACCGAGTGTGTAGGCAAGAGGCTCACAAAAAGAGAGTAGTGATGAGCAGTCAGATAAGTGTCTAGGAGAAGACACTAATTATTTGAAAGTAGATAATACAATTCAGGTAAAAATATTCAGCAGATTCTGTTTCGTTATTTGCTGTGGTTAAATTAGGCTGATCTATGATTAACTGGCCTAGAGGTAGAATTACTTGGGAAATTACATCCATAAAAATTGAATGATAATTATTCCAAGGCCCCATATGATAATTGTTCATCTCCTAAGTATTCCAATCCCTTTCAGCACAGAATAAGATCGATCGGAGGACCTATGAGAATTGGTATGGTAGCTGAGATTATTCCGATATAGGAGAAATTAGATTGGAATATAAAAAATATATTCTATGAGGCCCAACACGTTTGCGATACAACACAACTGTCATTCACCCTATTCAATACGGTCTATAAATGTTTTATATCTTGCTCTCTGAACTCTATGTACTGCATATTTTAAATGACAAATGTCTATAATGTAATGTAACCCGCATCAACTCATTGTATACAGTGCTCTGATACCGTGATGGTGATGTTCTTGCTTTATAAAACACTATAAAAAAATAAAATAGGCACAAATGAGAAGCCAAAGTACAGCAATTCAAACATTGCAAGCAAAGAGCAATGTTTGCATCAATAGAAATTGTAGCTTAGGAGAGCACAATCAAAGGGCACCAGAGACTCCACAAAAATGAACTGTGCGTATCATGCACATTTTCATGTCATCCACCTGCATCAAATAATAAAGGGTTTATGGTGCCAACGATGATAAAACATAGTAAAATATTAACTATTGTTTTAGGGGAAAAAGTTGAGGCAACGTTGCAAATAAGGGAAGAAGACCAAAAACCATCACTGCCACAAGGTATTTTTAATGCTATCCACAAAGAAGTAGACCTGTATTTTGCTGGAACCAGTTATTCTACAAACACAAGTCAATGTGTGAAAATACTATGTAAGTAGTAGAGTGGGAGGTCGCACAGCTATTGCTTGAAAAGTTCGAATGGAGAAAAAGTTTCTTTTTTATGAGGTATGCAGCCTGGGTGGCGTCCCTTGTCAAAGACGTCGGGAAGTACAGTACAAAGAAGTGCCTGCAATGGTCATTACAGGCATCCCCTGGCGCTCCACTTTATGGTCCAATTACACAATTTTCAATGAATGATTTATATAGAGTTTTATTCAAAATGAAGACTATTCTTGTAATTTCATCAGTTCCATTTCAAAACATGTCATGTTTAGTGACAAAGTTCATCAATTGATCAATAGAAGTAACACAATACATGTCCAATGCATTTCGGGCTGTCCGCCCTTCATTTCATTTAAAATAAACAGAAGTACATGGCTAAGCATTTAAAAATTCGTGACTCTCCCATTCGTGACTGTCCCATGACGTGTGATGTGCCCTGGTGTGAGTGCATGCAAAAACTCAAGAGAGAAAAAATACATGTAAATGTTCTCACGTGTTATTCTTCTGTGGTCAGTGCCCCTTTGAAACTGAAATATAAACGAACATGTAAATGAAAATAAAAGTGTGCGTTCTAGCCAGCGGATGCGATATCGTGACACGCGTTCAAAAGAATGTAGGAAACTTACTTAGTTAGCGCATAAAGCGCGGTTTCTAAATGTCCATGTGGTGTTGTTGTTCTCGTGCGACGCGGATCTGTTTATTTTGGCATACCATTATTCGACATTGAATGTATTTTTGTTTGGTCTTGCTTCTAGCTTTTGTCCCGGATGAAGGGCGGACAGCCCGAAATGCATTGGACATGTATTGTGTTACTTCTATTGATCAATTGATGAACTTTGTCACTAAACATGACATGTTTTGAAATGGAACTGATGAAAATACAAGAATAGTCTTCATTTTGAATAAAACTCTATATAAATCATTCATTGAAAATTGCGTAATTGGACCATAAAGTGGAGCGCCAGGGGATGCCTGTAATGACCATTGCAGGCACTTCTTTGTAAAATACTATGTAAGGCATGCGTATGGGGTAGAAAGGTGGTAATCTTGACAGGAGATCAAGACTGAGGCTTTGCTTCCTGGGATTATCGAGCAGGGATCATTTAGGTAAAGATAATTTGCCAACTAAACTTAATTAAAGAGGCTATGGGTATTCCAGAATAAGAATCTATGAGAGTAATAAAAAATACAGGATGGGTTTGCAGCTTATCACACCTCAGCACCCAAACACATAGATCTGGAAGATACAACAAATTGCCTGGATCCCATAGATCAGCAGTTCAATGCCAATTGACTAACCTACATTTAAGGCCACATTTTAGCACAAAGATAAAATATTGAAATAGAAGGGTCATTACCTGAGATTCTCCCCTCCTTCAGAACACTCATGATTAAGTTTGTCTGGAAGACCAGATACAAAATTTTTCAAGTGAGCCAGTTCCAAGGATGACCAAACTTCTTCGTCTGAGTATTTGTTAAAGGGATCCAGATTCATCCGCAAGGAGCCTGAAAACAACACAGGATCCTACAAAAACAAATCAAGCGGTATACATGTATCCTAGGGTAAAGGAAAAGTCTGCTGTGTGTACTTGTACCATAAAAGAGTGCTCATAAGAGTATACATACAACAATGACATGCCAATGTTCAAGAACAGAGCTAAATGTGTGTTTCTCCAACGAGTCCGAGACATGTAAAAAAAGGTTATGCACGATGACATGCTGATTTGGTACTTTATTGTTGCTAGAACCAACTCACTTTTAATATCGGTGTAATATTAAGAAAAACTGACATTTGATAGAACTGAGTGACACTGTACCTATGCGAGTACATTGCTTTTTGCTGCACTGCCTATGTGTTTGGCATCAACATTCAAAAGCCCTGCAGTTAGGAATGTAGATTTATCTGATAATTGCCAACATGTGAGCTTCAATCATCCCAACACCTACATTGTATTGTTGAATTAATCCTCAAACCGATCTCCTTGTTTAAGGGGGAAGATCACATTGACTGCTTTACATTAATTTTTGTTTTAGCTGTTTGATACTACAAATGTGGCTAGTCTTATTTCAATCAAAACAGTCAACTTATGTATCAATTTAACTATAGACCAATTTAGTGACACAGTTCATTAGATACTTACGTTCTGAGTTAATGAATAAGTTACTTACCTTCGGTAACGATATATCTGTAAGAAATATTAGTAGTGATAGATTCCTTACCGTACAATTACCCCAAGGCGTCAGACTGGATCCGGAAAGATTTTGCCAGCAGTACCCCTGCGCGTCAGAAGGTGGCGTTGTGCAGCTGCGCGTCCGTCGTTGGCGTCATGCTCGCCGAGATGACGTCGCAGCAGCTACTTAGACACTGCCCTCGTGCACTTACGTCAGTTCTGTACACAACTTTCCGCGCTAGAAACGCAGAGCCATGCAATACAGACCACTGGTGCCTTGAAACTAGGGCTCTGAAAGGGATGACCTTAACCCTAGAAATCAGTTTGCAGAACGGGGAGGATGAGTGGGGCCGTAAGGAATCGATCACTACTAGTGTTTCTTACAGATATATTGTTACCGAAGGTAAGTAACTTGTTCATCTGAAAGAAACACATGTTGATAGATTCCTTACATTAGAAAAGATACCCCAGCAATACCAACCCCGGTGGTGGGTCTGTGAACCAAGATCACACCAGGAAGTCCCGGAGAACAGAAAGACCAAAGAAGTCATCTTGCCGGACTTGGCTGTCCAGGCAATAGTGCTCAGTAAAAGTGTGCAGCGAGGCCCACGTAGCTGCCTCACAGATGTCTTTTAAGTGGACATCACGTCCCAACGCCATAGTGGCAGCCGTCGCCCTGGTGGAATGTGCGAGCAGCCCCAGCAGAGATCCCTTTTTAGCCAGAGAACAACAGGCTTTAACACACAAGACGACCCATCGGGAGATAGTCCGCTTAAGTATGGCCCGACATTTCTTTGCGCCAACCTAGCCAACAAAGAGCTGGTCATCCACCCGGAATTGTTATGTGCGGTTCAAGTAAAACAAGAGCACATGTTTTGGGTCCAGACGGTGGAGCCACTCTTCCTCTCTAGAAGGAGGCGGAGGCGGAAAGAAGGTGGGCAAATTGATGGTCTGCCCCATGTGAAAGGCAGCGACAACCTTTGGCAGAAAGGATGGACGTCTTCTGAGCACAACCTTGTCCGGATGGACAGAAAGAAAAGGAGGTTTACAAGAAAGAGCCTGGAGCTCACTCATTCTCCTGGCAGAGGTGAGGACAACCAGGAAAGCAGTCTTCAAAGTCAGCAGTCAGCAGTCGAAGAGGACAGTTGTGAAGAGGCTCAAAGGGAGCGCACATTAGATATGTAAGAACCAGATTGAAGTCCCACTGCGGCATTACGGAAGGAATAGGAGAGAAAAGATAAGTAATGCCTTTGAGAAATCTATTTGCAACAGGGGACATGAAAATCGAGGGCTGATCAGGGAGCCTGAGAAAGGCCGAAATAGCAGATAGATAGCCCTTGATAGTGCCCAGAGCAGAGCACTGCAGGGCCAACGAAACAAGGAACAGAAGAACCTCTGAAAGGGGGGCAGAGAGAGGATTCACAGCCTTTGCTGTGCACCATGCCACAAACTTGTTCCACCTGCAGGTGTATACCAACTTAATGAAGGGATGCCTGGCTGCCAGAATGACATCATAGACTTCAGGAGGCAAGTCAAATGGCCTCAACTGCCGCCGCTCAATCTCCACGCATGGAGGTGGAGGCTGGACAGGTTCGGGTGGAGGAGCGTCGTCCCCTGCTGCTGCGACAGAAGGTCCTCCTGAAGAGGCAGACAAATCGGGGGATCGACTGACATGCTGAGTAGCTCGGGATACCAGTATCTTCGTGCCCAGTCCGGAGCCACAAGGATGACTTGGGCCAGGTCTCGCCGGATCTTCTTCAGCACTCTTGGCAGACGTGGTATAGGCGGAAAGGTGTACAAGAGACCGCAGCTCCAATCGTGACGAAAAGCGTCGCCGAGCGAGTGCCGCCTTGGACATTCCAACGCGCAGAACTGATGACATAGCGCGTTTTCTTCGGTGGGGAACTGCCGAAAGAGGCCTTGCGCCACGTCCGAGTTCAGACGCCATTCGTAATCCATCATGCACTGACGAGTTTGTCAGCCCTGGCGTTCAGGGAACCTGCCAGGTGTTGAACCACCAGGGTGACGCCCTGGTGTTCCAGCCATGTCCAGAGGCGCAGAGCCTCCTGACAGAGCGTCCACGACCCCACCCCACCCTGTTTGTTGCAGTACTACATGGCGGTGGTTTTGTCTGTGAACACCTGCACTACTCTTCCCCTGACAGAGGGAAGGAATGCTTTCAGTGCAAGCCAGATCACCCGCAGCTCCAGAAGGTTGATGTGGAGCCGGGACTCCGCCGGAGACCAGAGGCCTCTGATCTCCCTCATGTGGCCTCACCATCCCAGGAGGGAAGCAACTGTCACTACTATGTGCTCGGGTTGGGGCAGGGAGAGAGATCTACCGCTGACCCAATCGCGGTTCGTGAGCCACCACTGCAACTGTTTCGCAGCGCCCTCTGACATCCGGACGCAGCCGGACAGGTTGCCCTGATGCTGTGCCCACTGAAACTTCAGGTCCCACTGCAGAGCCCGCATCTGCCACCGAGCGTGATGCACCAGAAGGATGCAAGAGGCCCTCAGCTCCAGCACCCGCAGCGTCAACCTGACCGAGACTCGGGATAAGGGCTGAAAGATCGGAATCCGAGCCTGAATATCCCAAACCCGCTGTTCGGGGGGATAAACCCGAAACTGGGCTGAGTCCAGAACCACTCCGATGAAAAGGAGCATCTGAGAGGAGCACATGTGTGACTTCGGCACGTTGATGGAGAACCCCAGCAAGTGCAGGAGTTCAGCCGTAGTCTGGAGGTGGGAGACGACTGTTTGGGACGAGCCCGCCTTCAACAACCAATCGTCGAGATAGGGGAAGACAAACCCCTAATCTGCGCAGATGAGCTGCGACCACCGCCATCACTTTCGTGAACACCTGTGGGGCGCTGGTAATGCCGAAGGGAAACACGGTAAACTGAAAGTGCTTGTGGCCTACCGTGAACCGCAGGCAATGCCGGTGGGCCGGCAGGACGGGGATGTGGAAATACGCGTCCCTCAAGACCAACGATACCATCCAGTCTTCTGGGTCCAGGCAGCTAGGACTTGAGCTAAAGTCAGCATCTTGAACTTCTCCTTCCGGAGGAAGCTGTTGACACTCCTTAGATCCAAGATAGGGCGTAGGCCCCCTTTGCCCTTCTTGGGTACCAAAAAGTAGTGGGAATAGCAACCACGTCCTACTTCTGGCCCAGGAACACGCTCAACGGCCCCCTTGGCCAAGAGGGCCATAACTTCCTCCTGCAGAAGTTGCAAGTGATCCACCGACAGGCTGTGGTACTGCGGTGGCATGGCTGGAGGGGTCGCCTCGAAATGGAGGGAGTAGCCCCTTCGGACGATTTGCGGCACCCACCTGTCCGATGTGATGGAGCGCCAGTGGAGGAGGTGATGGTGAACCCTGCCCCCCCTGGCGTCGAATGGGCCTGAAAACTCGGACTAGGAGGATTTTGAGGCAGATGCTGTGGAAGCGAGTGTGGACTGACCTTGCCGGTGTCCCCCGGCACCGCCACGGCGGTTATCACGTCTGCGTTGAGGGTGGTTCTGCGGCCTGTGGCTAGCTAAACGTGTGGGGGCGCCCCTTCTGTGGCCACGAAAGGCGGAAGTCTGCTGGCGTTGGCCGAGGCCCAAGGACTTGGCATTAGCCCTGGAGTCCTTGAAACGCTCCAGCGCGCTGTCCGCCTTGTCGCCAAAGAGGCGACGGCCATCAAAGGGCATTTCCATAAGAGGCTTGGAGATCGCCCGAAAAGTTGGCGTACCTCAGCCAGGCGTGGCGGCGAACCGCCACCGTCGTGCAATCGCCCTGCCTAGCGAGTCTGTGGTATCCAGTTCACACCGGATAGAATATCGTGCTGCATCCATTCCCTCCGCAAGGACTTGGGTAAGCTTTGCCTGGACCTCCGCGGGTCACTGCGGCAGCACTTCCGCGACCATATCCCAGAAAGAGTGGGAGTAACGGCCCAAAAGGCAGGCGGTGTTGACAGACCGCAACCCAAACTCAGTGAGAACAGCTTCTTACCAAACTGGTCGAACCTTTTGGATTCCCGATCCGGAGGGGCGGTCGGGAACACCGTCTGGGAAGTTGAGGCCTGGATCACCAGGCTCTCAGGGGTGGGGTGAACAGACAGGAAATTGGGGTCGCCTGGAGCCGGGCGGGGGCGTCGGGCCACGTTCCGATCTACAGGGAGGCCTGTAGAGGGCTTGGACCAGGTGCCCAACAGAACGTCAGTGAGGGCTTCGTTGAACCGCAGGAGAGGCTCCGAGGAGCTTGCCTGCGGGTTGAGCACTTCAGTGAGGAGGTTAGTCCTCACGACCACGACTGGGAGCTCAAGAGCCAAGGCCTTGGCTGCCCTACTCAACACCATGCTGTAAGCAGCCCCCTCCTCTGTAGCCACGGTAGGAGGGGAGACAAAACCAGTGTCGGGCGAAGTGTCCAGACCACTGGCCTCCCCCAGTTCGTCTGCCCAGTCCTGGCTCAACGGGCACTGCAGTGCCAGAGGGTCCTCAGACCCCTCTCAATCCCCCTAGTCATCCATCTCCTGAAGGTCAGGAAGAAATGATGGAGCCGGGTCGTCGGTGAAGGGCTCACCGATTGGCGTTGAAAACTGCGCCGGGTGGCGCCGGTCCAATGCCGGATCCGGACCAGGGACGATGCCGCCCGAGGACGGCGCCGGGAGCGACACCCTTGGTGACGACGTCGGCGGAGGGATCGTAAGGTCGACCGGCGTCATCACAGATCCAGGCCTGGATCCTGAGGAACCCTGCGTCGTCAGGACCAAAGTCGTCGACGGCGCCCAAGCACCCGACGGCGCCGCGGCTGAAGCCGCCGGCCCACTTGGGCTCCCAGACAGGTCCGCTGGGCCCGAAGGCACCTCGGCGGGACCAGACAGAGGGAAGCGCGACCTCATGGCCATGAGGAAGGCGCTGATCTCCCCTGGTGTCGCGTTCAGCCCAGGGACCGGCGGGTATGTAGCTGGACGTGGCACTTGCGGCTCCAGCGAAGCCACGTGGGCGGTGTGGCCTGGACCCACGGTTGCGCCGCGTGAGCGTTGGGGGGGGGGGGGAGTCTGAAGAGCGATGGCGTCTCTTCGACTTCTTGTGCCTCGACTTACCTGAGGACTTGGAGCCCGACGAGTGGTGTCGACTTGCCGAGCTGTGATGACTGTGGCCCCGCGACCGGTCCCTCGGCCTCCTCCTGGACCGGGACCTTGAGCGGCACGGACCGACTGCCGGATCTCGAGGCGATTACGGGACTGCTCCCGACTAGCCTTCAACGTCAAGGCCCGGAAGTCGGGGCACGACTTGTCATCGTGGTCAGCCCAGCGGCAATAAAGGCACTGACGGTGGGGGTCGGTAACCGACATCAGTCGATTCCAGTTGTCGCAGGTTTTGAACCCGGGCATCCCTATCGGCACTGGAGTCGAGAATCGACTCGAGAAGATCCAAAAAAAGATCTAAAAATGTAGTCGAAAAGTGACTAGGAGTACTGCTCTACCCGGATCTGCGCTTGCTGTCGCGGAAAAAAGAACTGACGTCAGCACGCAAGGGCCGCGTCTAAGTACTCCGGCGACCACGAAGCCGACGACAGACACGGAGCGGCAGACGACGCCTACCGACACACAGGGGTACTGCTACGCAAAACTTTCCGGATCCAGTCTGACGCTTGGGGATTTTCTAAGGTAAGGAATCTAACACTAACCTGTTTCTTTCAGATTGTCAAGGCAGTAGTGCTTGGTAAACATGTGCAGCGAGGCCCACGCAGCTGCCTAACAAAAGTCCTGCAAGGGAAAGCCGCGTCCCAAGGCAGTATGGCTGCTGTTGCCCTGGTGGAATGGACATGCAGCCCCACAGGAGTCTCCTTCTTAGCCAACGAGTAACAGGCCTTGATACAGAGAACGACCCAATGAGAGATGGTCAATTTGTGCACTGCCCGACCTCTTTTGGCGCCCACGTAGCCAACAAAGAGCTGGTCATCCTCCCGGAACAGTTGTGTACACTTCAGATAGAACAAAGCGCACGTTTTGGGTCCAGACGGTGGAGCCTCTCTTCCTCTTTTGAATGGTGCGGAGGTAGAAAGGAGGTAGAAAGAAGGTAGGCAAAGTGATGGTCTGCCCGATGTGGAAGGGCCTGACAACCTTTGGCAAGAAAGAAGGACGGGTCCTTATAATCACCTTGTCCGGATTAACAGAAATGAAAGGAGGTTGGAAGAAAGAGCATGGAGCTCACTCACTCTTCTGGCAGAGGTGATAGCTACCAAGTAAGCCATCTTGAGAATGAGAAGACACAAAGGACAGTTATGAAGGGGCTAAAAGGGAGCGCACTTCAGATACGTCAAGAAAAGGTTCAAGTCCTATTGAGGTATTTTGAACGGCACAGGAGGAAATGTGTGCGTAATGCCTTTCAGAAAACGGTTAACAACTGGGGACTTAAAAAGAGAAGGCTGATCTGGAAGCCGTAGAAAGGCAGAGATGGCCGAAAGATAACCTTTGATAGTGCCCAGAGCAGAGCTTTGGTGGGCCAAAGAAAGAAGGAACAGAAGAACCTCGGAAAGAGGGGCAGAAAGGGGATCCACAGTCTTCGCTGTGGACCATGCCACAAACTTGTTCCACCTGCAGGCGAATAGCGTTGTAGTGAAGGGATCAAGGATATGTAATACTGTAAAACTCAGTTGGACACTTATGCAGAAGATTTACCCCAATTCTCTAGACCACGAGAATTCTGGGACCCTCTAGTACAATACGTTCTTTCAACGCAGGGGACTAAATGCAAACACTGCCCGGCTCTCAGGCATGTTTCGACATTGAGGAGGTGAGACTAATCTGACCCCTTCGCGGGTGGAGAATGGCCTATATGCATGTATATATACCAGCTGCCAGACCTCTGGCCATAGAACCCTTGTTTCTGGTGAATATGGTGTACTATTCCTATGTTAAGTGTGTAAGAGATTAGAACTGTAAATTCAGTGTCACTCAAGGTGGTACGTTGTTGCATATTAATGTACAAACTACTGTATATGTTTTCATCATTATTGTGGGCGTATCAAATGTGTAAAGCTGCACTGTTTGACTGGCCATGAAAATAAAGTTTATAAAAAAAAAAACTTATGGTGAAGTCAGATTTTAAATTACAATTCTGAAAATACCAGTTTTAGAAAAGTACCATTTTCTTGCCTTAGCTATTTTTTGATGCCCACAGCCTGTTTCTGGTCACATGACTAGGTAAAATTAGAAATTGGGCTTTGTGTATTCCTCCACCACAGTCATACACAATGGGAGCTTAGGTGTGACTAAATGGGCCATCACTAGCAGGATGAGAGGGATGAGCTGGACCCAGACTCACTCACACCTGAATAGGCTGTGTCCTGTCCCCACACAAAGGGCTGCATACCCTAGTTAGTCTGGAGCCAAGGTAGGACAACTGTGCACTTCAAAGGCCTACCTATAGAAGCTTCTCCACACTTATAAGGTATGCCTCTAATAGCTTCTCTCCACTTTAGAGACAACTGGGTATAGAAGAGGGACCTCACACACCACCACTTCAGTGCACTTCTGGACCTGTGGATATTCTGCCAGGAAGGATGGCTGTGCTGTTGAAGGACTGCCACACTGCTGGACTGCTACTCTGCTGTGCTGACCTGCTGCTCTCATGCCTGGTTGAGATGGACTGGACCTGCATCTCTTGACCACAGAACCCATAGTAACTGCAAGGGCTAGTTTGCTGGCCTCCTGGGCTGAAGCCTCAGGGACATCACAGGCTTTCAACACCCTGCACCAAGACTCTGCCATCTGTGAGTCTACCCTGCCAAGTTGTACTACCCCAGTCCTGGACCCTTGGAAGTAGGCCTAAGGTACTTGCCAGCGGAACAGATGCATCTTCTCTGCTGAGCAACGCACCCACAAGCTGAAGATGTGTATACCCAAGCAGAACAAACGCACATACTAGGCTGAGCGGCGCATCCTTGATCAGAACTGCTGCGTGGATTGGACCCATCACAAAAGACTTGCATTGCAGCCGCATCCTGTATCTTAGGACAATGCAGCATCTTCTTAACTGCCAGAGTGCAAAGCTTTCCCCGGCGCAGCACCTTGCATCTCTTATCGATGGCTGTCTTGACAACAATGCCAAAACTCTGCATCCGTACTTCACTGCTCATCGGAATCGGTGCATCGCCTCAGCTGCCCATAGCATCCCTCCAACTGAACTTGGCATCACAAGCCCAGTCAAGTGGATCCTCGGTGTCAAAGCAACAGGACCTCACACTGCAGCCTTGCAATATCTCATAAATAACGCCTTGCCACAGCTGAGCGAACTATCTTCGACGCGGATCCATGCTATGTTCCACAACCAGGATTTAAGTTACTCTGTTCAGCGGGCCTAACTGGGTCCCCTGTATCCGTCGCATGCTCTATCGCGGTTGGCCTGTACTTGTGATTTTGTCCCAGTAAAGCACAACCAGATAACTCTCAACATCGCTTTGTGGTGCTATATGTTCACTATAAAAACTTCAAAATTCAATGTCTCCTGTAGGAAAGTAGGATCCCGTTTCATTCTCACCCCCACTTTTTGCTGGTGTCTCTGTGCTTCTCTCCTAAATTTGACATGGTGAGTACTTGGGTACACTCCAGATTGGCTACTGGTTTACCCTAGACCCTAGTATATGGTACTAATTTACCCATAGCATAGGTACACCAGGGGCACCCCTGGGCTGAAGCATGTATTATGCCACCCATGGAAGACCACTTAAATTGTGACTATAGGCCTGCCATAGCAGCCTGTGTAAGCTGGTGCTAGCACCACTTATGACAGATACAAGTTTCCTTATATCGGAGGTCACTGCGCTTAAAACCTATAAGTCACCCTTAAGGCAGGCCTTTCAATCCTGAAGGCAGGGTGCTCAGTTATAAGTGTGATGGTGCCCCTGCATGAGCAAGACACCCCTACAATCTTCAGAGTTCATTCTCCCAGGTTATAAGTGCATCAGTCATTACGGTATATAGAGTGGCCATGTGACATTACGCCATGGCCATCTCTAAACTGGCTGTAATGAACCCTGTCATGTTTGGCATCAAACATGTAGGAATCATACCCCCACACAGTAAACTGCTTGGGAGGTACGATTCCATGCACTGTAAAGCTCCTCTGGGAGGCCCTCAGTGCTCCCGGTACCAGCCTTCCAGAACCGGACAGCAAGCTAGAGCTGCTGCAGACAGAGACATATTTCTGCCCTCCTGCTGCTGAGCCAGGTTTGAGCCAGGGAAGGCAGAACAATAGATATCCTGTCACAGGGAGGTGTGACCACCTCCCAGACAGGGTTTAGTGTATTCGGGCAGGGTGGGGGCACTTGCCAGCGCCACAGAGATTACTTGAAGGTCCATTTGGTGCCCTCCTTGCATTCTCCAGTTCAAACCAGTTCAGGGAGCCATTGGCTTCCGCTCTGGCACAAAACTGGACCAAGCGCATGGGAGTATCCTCCTCACTGTCTGGCCCCTCCTCTAGGAGGGACCCCTGAATCGTCTCAACCCCTTCCTTAGGGTTCCTATGGGCTTACCGGTAGGTTGGATACTAGATTCGTCATGGGACAAGATTCAGATCCGAAACCACTTCTGGGCACGTTTAACTTCGCTTTAGGAAGCAAGACTGCAACTGGGAAGATTTCTGATGCTCCTGGTCTCGTCGTCCTGCCAGTCTTCTACATTGTCGGTGCCCGTGCTCCATACAGGTTCTTCACAAGGCCTCTGGACATCCAAGACACCAGAAGGAATCTCCCTTGGAGTGAAGGAACCACTCCCCTGCATCTGCAGGCACCGCAACGAAACTGACCGGTCTGCTGTTCCTGGGTTCCTATGTACTTTGAAAGGCTCAACAACACAGGTGGTAGTTCTGAAACTCCCTCGAGGCCTGACCTGTCTTCACAGCAAGTTTGAAGTCAGTATCCCTCGTCTGAACCGCTGGAGCAGGACCCCTGTGTACTGCATAGACTTGTTGTTGCCAAGGGTTGTGGACTCTCTCCTCCAGAGTTCTTAGGGCTGCAAGAAGCTCCAACCTCAAGCATCTCCTGCAGCCAAGATCTTCAACTGCATTGCATCCTCTGCACCATGGGCCTTCATCCTTCGGTGAGCTGCTAGAGGTCCTCTTGTGACTCTTGTGGCTCTGGCCTGTGGGTCTTCGAGGGTCGTCTTTGGCTCCAGTGGGGTCCCCTGCTTGCTCGGGCCAGCTCTGACTTACCTGCTCATGGCGAGTCACTTGGATCTTGCTGGTCCTGATACTGCACCTTTTTCGACTACTACTTTGGTTGCCGTTGTCAAGGCTTGGTGGTGCTCCTGCCGGACACTGACCGCTTGGCTCTTGACACCTGACTTGGGACAGCTCGTGAACAGCTCCTTGTCTTCGATAGCGTCACCTGGTTCACACAACTGCAACTTCAAGGCACTGTCAACTCACCTGCATCACCGACATTGGTAGCCATTAGTCTTCTGCGCATCTAGGTCACTCCTGAGTGACATAGACTCTGCCGCTCCGCTTGCAGGTACCTCTCAACTTGAATCCACCCTTGGGTTCTACCGGACTCTTTCACCTCCTTCACCAGCAGCACCTTTTCTAAAGTCCTCCATTGTGGTCTACGGCGGTTTCTGATGTCACTTCACAACTATGCACCTGGCTCCCTGGTGTAGGTATCCTGGTTCCTGGGGTACCCATGGGCGGGGTGATCCTCTAACATTCCATTTTCCACGGGGTTACTTCAGGGTCCGCTGGGAAGGGCCCTTCTTTAAAACTGCAACACAAATTACCCATTGACTTTAGGACGAGGTTGTGTTCCCACTCTGCACAGAATCTTTGTGGGGTTTGCTAGATACTCACTTTGGGTGGCTCCTTGTGTGCCCGACTCTTCTACATCTTCTGGGTCCATTCTCGACCTAGGTCGTGGTATGCTTTCCACTATTTTAGTATATAGTTTGGTATCCCCCTGGAGACTACTGTGTATTTGTGCCACTTACGTGTTCTATTTCCAAAGTATTTGTGTGTATTGTCTTTATATCTTCGGGTTAGGAGATAATGCAATGTGTTAGTAAGTCTTTATAATAAAATACATATTTTTATAATTACACTGTGTGGTTCCTTTTCATTTAACCTTCACCATAAGATTAAGAACTGGTAAAACAAGCTGCTTTACGCTCTTTCTGGACTACGCCTAAAGGCTGCTCTCCACAGCTACCACTCGGAGAACTTTCTATGGTTGTCTAAACACCATAAAGGTTGACTGGATTAGTGCAGGGTACTACACTTACATAAGTGTGCACTATATACTAAGCCATCCTCCTACATCTCCAGTTCTACTAATTGGAATATTTGTCGTTGGTATTTCTATTTAATAAAACTTACTTTATTTTTCTAAATCTACTGTGGGCTTCTTTTGTGGTGTGTTTTCACTGTTTGAAGTGTTGCACAAATACTTAACATATACCCCGAGTTAAGCCTGACTACTCTGTGCCAAGATACCAAGGGGGTGAGCACAGGTTAATTTAGGGTTGGTTTGTTTCTTTGCAGACACAATTTTGGTTGCTCCTTTATACAGGGCTTATACCCAAGTCAACCAATAACCCAATTTCTTATACTGGTAGCAGCAGTGGGATTTGGAATTGTGTTGTGAAGTGCCGTACAGTAATTCTGTGTTACACTTCCACCCCAATACAGATATTTGAGACCAATTTATTTTTCAATTCTCCCTGATTGGCATTTTGGGTTTTCCAAGTTACCTTTCCTACTGTTGTGTCTGAAACTACTACAAAGAGAAGGGACTTCCTGCCAAGTGCACCCTGGTTGAAGCCACAGGAGAGGATGATCATATGGAGGGACCTTCTGAGGAACCACCTGGAGTGGAAGGGGATAATGGAACACATGAAATGGAGCCTGGGCAGGGAGCAGTGTCTCTTCTCGCAACTTGTCCCCCAAGAAAGTAGCAGAGAGGAGGGAGGGAGGAAGGAAGGAAGGAAAATTCAATCTGCAAATGACCAAGTTAAAGATACAGGCAGAGGAGAAAAAGGCTGAAAGGGCCTTGGAAGAGAAAACGTTACTACCCACAGTGTTTGCAGGAAACAAGAATGTCCGCATTCCTAAAAATCTGGTGCAAGCGGTAGCTCTAAAAGGTACACAGGATTCTAGAGGAGTATTGCAAGGTGTGCAGCTCTTGGATGCACATGCCTCCAGTGGGGAGGGATACAGTGCTTATACTAGGAGTGGAGGACTGAACCAGATATGCCCCTATAAGCGCCATCCTTGTCACCAAGTTTTGAAACACCCCAGAAAATACTGCACCAGGTTTAGGGACAGCCAGAAGATGCAGAATCAGTCTTGGGTGGATTTCTTGGATGGATTTCTTGGATTATGCCAGCAAGGCACTGAATGGTTGGGTGCGGGCACCAATGTAAATGATTATGTTGGGCTGTACAACTTATTCTTGAGAGAGTATATACTCAGTATTTGTTTTCCTGAACTGCGCTAGCACCTAGCTGACAGTAAGCTGACGGACACCAGGAAGCTTGCTGAGGAGGCAGAACTCTGGGTCAGTACCAGAGTGTATAAGAATGTATCTGGCAGTGAGCCCAAGAAGGGTAGTTCATGCCCCCCTCACCAGAGTGAGGGGTAGGTTAAAGATGACCCAGACAAGTCCCAGAGTAAGGGAGGATGAAATGACAAGGCATTGGTTCTGGTGGGCGGTTCAGGGTTAAGTAGTCCTCAAGGTCTGGTCATAGACCATGCCATGATCTTGCTTAGTTGGGAGATAGACTCAGAGGGTGAGCTGGTGATCCCTGAGGGTGGAAGTCGTTAATTCCACCAGGTGAAAGTGAATTAGGTCCTATTCACTGCTCTAAGGGATACTGGTGTTAGCCAGAACATAGTAGTGTAAAGACTAGTTACCCTAGAGCAGTACACCAGACAGGTGTGTAGGGTAACTCGGGGCCCATAAGCAGGACTTCTTCCTCCCTACAGCCCTGGGGTTCTTGGAATGGGGTGGGGTGGTGACCCAGAGAAGCATCATAGTTAGTACCCAGATGCCCACTGACTGAATTCCAGGGGATGAGTTGCCCTAGTTGTCAGGAGAAATGAGTGGGGCAGCAGCTAGGGGCACCGTGACAGTTTAGTTTTCTGGAGGTACCACTCCCAAGTGTAGTGTACGGGAGCTCAGATGGAGGGTCTGAACGAGGGAGGACTGTTTATCCTCAGCGTACATATCCTGGGTTGTCTTGCCAGTATCAGGATGCCACCCTTGACCTGGTGGAAGGTAGAGTGAAGTAGGGTTCAAAGCACCTGGGGCTAGTGCTCCCCCACTTAAACCCCTCAGAGGTCAGAGATACCTCAGGAGCCCATAGGGAACTCCTTGCCAACCACAAGTCTGGAAGAGAGACCTACCCACTATCCCTGCTTAGAGCCTCCACCTAGCAGTGGATGGCCAGAGACCTGGCTCTTCACACTGACAGCCGTCAGTGGTCACTGTTGGTTCAATCCATCAAACAGGATTTATAGAGCTGTGCTGTTCCCCCCCCAAGCGCATCATGGCCCTGAGAGCTATGCTGCGTGGGTGGAATCAGTTGACCAGCCAAGTCTTGAGTCCCTTCTTGAATTCCTGAAGAGACAGTGAGGACCGGAGGAGGAGGCTGGTCCTGGACTTCGTGGCAAGGTATGGGAAGGAGTGTCCTCCAATGTTTTGGCAGATGCAGGAGGTGCGAGTGAGGTGGAGAGCAACGGTTCGCAGGTGTCTGGAGGGTTGGTGGAAAATCAGGAGGTGTTTGATGTATGCTAGTCGTTCATTGTGCAGGGCTTTGTAGGCATGAGTCTACATCTTGAATCTACAATCAATCAAGCATTTGTAAAGCACACTCCTCTTGTCTTCTCTTGTGGACTGGGAGCCAGTGGAGTTTGAGGAGTGGGGTGATGTGGGTCTATTTGGGGAGGTTGAAGAGGAGTCTGTTTGCTGCATTCTGTATTGTCTGTAGTCTCTTCAGGAGGCAAGTGGTGATTCCCCTGTACAATAGGTTGCTGTTATCAATGTGGCCAGTGACGAGGACTTGAGTGATTGTACGTCTGGTGCTGAGTGGAAGCCATTTGAAGATATTCTGGAGCATGCAAAGAGTGAGGAAGCAGGTGGAGGAGATTGCATTGATCTGGGTTTTCATGGTGAGTTTGCTGTTCAGGATCATACTGAGGTTCCAGGTGTGGTCTGTGGGAGTGGGTGAGGGTACTAGTTCAGCAGACCACCATGAGTCGTTCCACAGAGTTGTTGTTCCCGAAGATAAGTACTTCAGTTTTGTCTGCATTGAGTTTGAGGTAGTTGTTTTGCATCTAGTCGGCAATGTTGGCCATGCATAGGTGTAAGTTAGCCTCCGTGGTGGACGGATCCTCAGAGAGAGGATGTCTTCTGTGTAGGGTATGATCTGTTATCTTTGTCATCTGTTTGAAGTTCAGGTGTTCCATAATCGGGGTGATCTGCGACGGTGCAGTGGACGGTTCTTAGCGTATGATGGAGATTCCTCCTCCGTGTTTGTTGATGCAGTTCCGGCGTGGCCATGGCGATGTTGGGCGCGGATGCCTGGTTGAGCCAGGTTTCGGCAAGCAATATGTCAGGGTGAGGGAGGTGACGGTGTCCCAAATCTCTGTGACTTGTTTGCAGAGTGATAGGCCGTTGAGCAGAGGAGTTGTCCAGGCGCAGCTGTGGTTGATGTGGTGGATACATGCGCTCCTTCGTTGCAGGAAAAGACAGTTGAGGCAAGAGAAAGGTCCAACTGTGGAGAGGCGTGGCAGCAGTTGTTGTGGAACTTGGGGTCTAAGGCTATGAGCTTGGTGCCAGTGTAGCAGAGGAAGGTCTAGGGTTACTAGCGCAGGGCACAGTCTGGACGCTGATGGGCTTGCGCCAGCAGTGCGGCCACTGAGCAGCCGCTATGCGGCCTCCATAAAGTAGGTCCTGAGAGGGTGAAGGGCACCGAGCGGGGGTAGAAGAGACCGAAAGCAGGAAGGACAAAAATAGGCAGCAATTGCAGGAAAAAACAGACAGGCACTGGGCATAGACAACAGTAGAACGGTAATAGAAATTAGCAGCAGATAACAGAAGCGCACAAAACTAAGAACCAGAATAGTACAAACAACAAAACAGAGCACAGTAGAGAGCGGAAAATGGGAGAAGTACAATAGCAGAATTACAAAGGGAAATCAGAAGAAAGAGCAAAAACAGTGAGCCAAATATGAGAAATACAACAGCAGAATTACAAAGGCAGATCAGCAGAAAGAGCAAAAACAGTACAGCAAAGAGAAGAATTAAATACAATAAAGGGGCTCAGGAAAGAGTGGTGCCAGCACAAGCGAGGCAAAGGTAGTGGGGGAGCTGGCACAGATGGACCTGGTTATTGTCATTATGGACAGAATTTTCCTTGACTGTGGACAGAAGTCTGATCCCAGGGTTGGAATGGGCCACATCACTTTGTTGGTCATGGTGGCACTGTCTGCCTACTGGGATGCATCTGTGAGCAAGTTAAGGTTAGGTGCTGCACAGGGGGCCTTGGCCAATATGGCTGACAAGACTGCGACTTCACTGCTGGTGAGAGGGGGGTGTGGAGCAATACCAATGGGGAGAGATTTCCCCCGAGGCTACCTGCAGTCCCATAGGGCAGCTTGAATAACCCCCCCCCCCCAATCCGTTTGCTGGGCCTGCTAGGAGAGGTATCCAGAATCTCCATGTTGCAGTGCTCGTGACAAAGGAACTCTCACAATACACAAGAGGCTGACTAATGGGTAAGCCGAAGGCTAAACTGCTGGGGTCGTGTCTACTGCCAGATATGTCTGACCTTGAGGCACCCCGGATTCCCCACCCGACACTCTGAAAACCACCCCTGATACGATATTAGGGGCTATAGAGGACTCAAAGACTACACTCCAGAGAAAAATGGGGAAGGTATCAATTGAACTTGACCTGCTTCTCGCAGACCACCACAAACTAGCAAGCAGTGTGAAAGACACTAACTACCCAGGCTGACTTGCACCCCGTTCATCAAACCATGAAGACCCAAATTACCTCACTGATTGGATATAATGGCTGGAAGATCGTGCTGAAGATGCTGAGAAGTGCAGTCGGCACAACAATGTGCACATGCTAAGCCTGCCGGAAGAAACTGAGGGGCTCTGACATGTTGGTCTACTTGGAGCTTTGGCTGTGGACAATGGTGGCCCAGACTCATCTCACACCCATCTTTGTTCAGGAAAGAGCCCATCGACGCCCCACCCGACCGCCAGCCACGGGATACCCATCTAAACCTGTAGTCTAGATGTTATTGCATTACAAGGACAGAGACCTGCTGTTACAACAATCAAGAGAGACACACCCATTCTGGGTGGGAAATGGTCAAGTCACACTGTTACCGGACTTTATGGCTGCGGTGCAGGCCAAACGAGCCTGCTTCCAAGAGGTGAAACTAATGCTGGAAGAAGAAGGGAAGCAGTACTCACTTATATTTCCTGCCAAACTGTAGATAATGTTGGATTGTAACTCTCACTTCTGCCAGGACCCAGGCAACGCTTGGTCAAAGCTGGAAATATATTGGTCCGGGAAGGACAAATCCCAAACCAATGCAAGGGAAGCGCTACCACACCACCGGAAGCGATGATGGTGACAGGGAGGAACGCTAGCAATAACAGTGACAAAACCTAACCAGACACAATCGGAAATGGGTAGAACAGTGGCACTGCAGGCCATGGTGTTGTTAACTGAGGCTCTGGACTCTTACAAGAAAAGGTGCAGCTCAGACTACCAGGAAGATGCCAATGACTCGCTACACATTGAGGATGATGGGCTTCTGAAAGGCACTGCCTAAACTGCATAGGACATCGTCTGACACATGCTCCCTCCCGCTCCCTCCCCCTCCCCTTAGCATACCTGACCCCTCATATCGGAACTGTCTTTACTGCTTCGTTCAGCACAGCCATTTGGGGTTGAGTTGGTCACTTGCCTTTACCTCTCCCTCCAATCACTACTCTAGGAATCCCAGAATGGTGATGTTATGTGCTGCTACCTTACTAATCTGTATGGTTCGAGTAGCAAGCCATTGCTGGGATGCTCTGGGGAGTTGGCAGGTTTGATTTTGTATTTTTGTCCAATGCAGTCTTTGGAGTGAAATACTAGGTGTGTGTGTGTGGGGGAGGGGGGTCTGTTAAGTGTTTTACTGAGTGGGGGAGCTGGATGGGAAAATGTCTCTTACTTTGTAACTATGCTACAGGCCAAATGGCTAACAAACCTAACACTTACAAACTGTTGACATGGATCATACATGGCCTGGGTCTAGCAACTAAACGGCACAGAATTCTGGCATACCTACCTTAAAAGGCAGGTGGCGCATATTGCTATACTTCAAGAGTCACACCTCATTCTCACTGAAGCCGACCACCTCTGGCGAGGATGTCGGGGCTAGCTTCATGCCAACACCTATTTGGCCCTTGCGAGGGGGGCGATACTCTGGGTACTTGTGGAGTCCGCTTTGAGGCTGTTACAATTGACACTGACAAGTAGAGCCACAATGTTTTAGCGGAGGGGCACCTTTGTGGCAGTTTTTGGAAAACAGGGGACCCCTACTGAAGAATGTGTTCGCTACTCGTAGGGAAAAGTAATCATTTGTAAAGATGGAACAGTAGCAGAACAAATTATATCATAAACGCCATTTCCTAAAAGGTGAATGTCTATATCAACATAAAGTACACAACAACATGAAAAGGAAAACTAATTACTAACTGATTATTTAAAAAATATATTATGTTTATTTGTTTTTATCATTTTATTTGCATTTTGAATGTATTTGATATCATTTTCAACTCATTCATTCATTCATTGGATTCTTTATTCGATGATTAAAAATCACCATAAAAGTACAAACACTCAGTATACATTCAGTTCATTTCTTTTTTTTAAAAACAAACCACCAAATTAACATGAATCCTAATGTAAATGCAACAACAAAGGCTAAAACAAAAAAACAAAAAAAAACCAATCACAAAAATCTCACAATCCCCCCCCCCCTCTAGTTGCCCTTAGTCGAACAGCTACTTTAATAAAATTAATAATACAGCACAGTGTAAAAGGATCTGACGCCTGTTGTAAAAGAATCAAAGCCTCTCTAGCACATTTTATGTTAGATTTTTTCAGGACGTCTACCAGAAATCTACACCTGGGTTCAGCATAAAATGGACATAGCAATACAAAATGAAGGGAATCCTGCGGAGACCTATTGTCGCAGCCGTAGGTTCCCCTCTGTTCAATAGTAGGTGAATACCCTAATGGTGATCCCAATAAATATGGTAAATTTTTTTAGCCTAAAACGGTTAATTAAAAACCTTTCCTGTGCATTGTGTAAAAGATATAGGTAAGATTCCATTCCTTCTGAAGTCTTTACAAGGTTATATGCGCACACCATGGTTTTAGCCCTTTCTTGTTCAGTTCTCTGTGCGGTTTTGTGTGCAAGAAACGCTTTTTTAACAATTGCCTTATGCTGGGGGATGATCGCTGTCGGGTCGGTGAAGAGATTCCCTAGGCCCAGGGTAACCAGTACAGACTTTACATAACTGAGCCACAGGATTCGCGACCATTTATCTCTGCCCAAGCAGTCCTTCAATATTTCCCTGCTTAGGCTCGCCTCTGGGTTTATCCAGATTTTAAGCCAGGCTAAGATTGTCCTAACCTTTATCAAATCCTCAAGGTAGGGTATCCCTAGCTCCCTGTGTGCTATTGCAGCCGCTAAACTGTGTGGGGCTTTCAGGACGGAGCGTAGATGTTTGTTCTCCTCCCGCTACAGGTGGCAGGTATTTACAAAGCCCCACACCTCTGCCCCATAAATAACTTTAGAGCAGCACATTGAGTTGTACAGGATCATCACCTGTTCAGGGCACCACCTCCCCAGCCTTCGGCCATAACCAGCTATTGCCCCATTGGTGGCATTCATTTTACGGCAACGATCCTCTATCAAGGCGTTAAATTTTAATAACTCGTCAAATAGTAAGCCCAGATATGAGAAAGATTTAACCTTCTCCATCTTATGATCCCTATCGTGAAGGTACATTTATTAGAGGGTTTTTTACCAGCAGATAAAACATAGGATTTACCCAAATTAACAGAAAGGTCTAATGAGCCCATAAAAAACAAAACCATCAATTAAAATCTGTAAACTCTTTGGAGTGCGCCCGAGGAGGACCGCGTCATCTGCGTAAAGTAACACAGGAACATGATGCAATTCTACTCGGGGACAGTCAGAACCCAACTGTAAGAGATACTGCTCGAGGTTATTAATATAGAGGGAGAATAAAAAAGGCGCCAGGATGCATCCTTGGCATACCCAACTTTTACATTGGAAGGAGTCAGTGCATCCACCCTCAGTATTATACCTGACTTGCGCAGAGGTATTGCTGTGCAATTCCCTTAAAATGTTAATGAGGCCAACCTCTATACCCATGCTGGTCATCATGTTCCAGAGCTTGCCTCTGTTGACATGATCGAAAGCAGCTGCCAGATCCATGAACCCCATGAATAGGGATCCATCACTGGCCAAGGTGTATTTGGCTGCTATCATATAGAGGTTCAAGCATTGGTCACTCGTGGAACGACCCGTCCTAAAACCATACTGTATGTCTGAGATGATATTATTTGCTTCTGTCCAATCAGACAACCGGTTTAATATCCCCCTTCCCAGGATTTTGGCAGATGCATTGATCAGGGAAATGGGACGATAACATTGTGGGTCGTCCCTGATGCCCTTTTTAAAAATAGGAATAATGGTAGCAGTAGACCAGGAGGGCGGTAAGCCACAGCGGGTTACTGTATTGATAACTCTCGTCATTATAGGGGCCCATAATTCCACCGAGCTAAGGAACAAATCAGGCGGGATTTCATCCGGGCCAGGTGCTTTATTTTTAGATAGCCCCTCAATCCCGACCTTAATTTCCTTTAAGGAAAAAACTACAGGCTGACCTTGGTCTACATTCCCTTTTTCATGCTGTGTGTCTGTTTCATGATTATACAGCCCGCTATAATGAGTAACCAACATATCAGGCGTGATGTTTGTACCTAATTTGGGGGCCATGTCATCCTGGAAAAGCACAAGTTACTACTTGTGTAACGATATATCTGTAAGAGACATAGATAGTATTAGATTCCTTACCTTAGAATATCACCAGGCGTCAGACTGGATCCGGAAATGTTTGCGTAGCAGTACCCTTGCGCGTCGGTAGGCGTCGTCTGCGGCTCCGCATCCGTCGTCGGCGTCGTGGGCGCCGTGATGACGTCGTCGGAGTACTTAGACGCCGCCTCCGCGTGCTGACGTCAGTTCTTAGACACAGCTTTTCCGCGCCAGAAACGCAGAGCCTTGTTAAAAACCAACACTGGTGCCATTGAAACTAGGGCCCTGAAAGGGGATAACCCTAACCCTAGATATTGGTTCGCAGAACGGGGAGGATGGGTGGGTCGGTAAGGAATCTAATACTAACTAATGTCGCTTACAGATATATCGTTACACAAGTAGTAACTTGTGCATCTGGAGACACGTTAGTATTAGATTCCTTACCTTAGAATAGATACCCCAGCAATACCAACCCCGGTGGTGGGTCTGCGAACCAATAATCACACCAGAAAGTCCTGGAGGACGGAACGGCCAAAGAAGCCATCCCTCCGGACTTGGCTGTCCAGGCAGTAGTGTCTCGCAAACGTGTGCAGTGATGCCCACGTAGCTGCCTGACAGATGTCTTGTAAGGGCACACCCCTGCCTAGGGCAGTGGTAGTCGCCGTGGCTCGGGTAGAATGAGCCCGCAATCCAGCAGGGGGCTCCTTCCTAGCCAAAGAGTAGCATGCCTGGATGCACAAGATGATCCACCGGGAGATGGTCCTCTTGTGCACCGCTTTCCCCTTCTTAGCGCCCACGTAACCAACAAAGAGTTGGTCATCCACCCGGAACTGGCGTGTGCGATCCAAATAAAACGAGAGCGCACGTTTGGGTCCAGACGGTGGAGCCGCTCTTCCTCTTTAGAGGGATGCGGTGGCGGAAAGAAGGTAGGCAAGGTGATAGACTGCCCGATGTGGAAGGCCGTGACAACCTTGGGCAAGAAAGAAGGTTTGGTACGCAGCACCACTTTGTCCGGATGGACAGAAAGGAAAGGTGGAGTACAAGAAAGGGCCTGGAGCTCACTCACTCTCCTGGCAGAGGTGATGGCAACCAGGAAAGCAATCTTCAAAGTCAGAAGGCGAAGAGGACAGTTGTGAGGTGGCTCAAAGGGAGCGCACATCAGAAATGTAAGAACCAGGTTCAAGTCCCACTGAGGCATCACAAACGGAACAGGAGGAAACGTGTGTGTGATGGCCTTAAGAAATCTATTTACAATAGGGGACTTGAACAAAGAAGGTTGATCAGGTAGCCTGAGAAAGGCTGAAAGGGCAGAAAGGTAGCCCTTGATAGTGCCCAGAGCAGAGCCCTGCTGGGCAAGAGAAAGAAGGAAGAGAAGAACCTCAGAAAGAGGGGCAGCAAGAGGATCCACAGCCTTTGCTGTGCACCATGCCACAAATCTGTTCCGCCTGCAGGCGTATACCGACTTTGTGGAGGGACGCCTGGCTGCCAGAATGCCGTTACAGACTTCAGGAGGCAAGTCAAATGGCCTCAACTGTCGCCGCTCAATCTCCAAGCATGGAGGTGGAGACTGGACAGGCTCGGGTGGAGGACCGTCCCCTGCTGCTGCGACAGAAGGTCCTCCTGAAGAGGCAGACGAACCGGGGGATCGACTGACATACTGAGTAGCTCTGGATACCAGTACCTTCGTGCCCAGTCCGGAGCCACAAGGATGACTTGGGCCCGGTCGTGCTTGATCTTCTTCAGCACTCTGGGCAGAAGTGGTATAGGCGGAAAGGCGTACAACAGACCGCAACTCCACTCGCGACCAAAAGCGTCTCCGAGCGAGTGCCGCCTTGGAAATTCCAACGCGCAGAACAGATGACATTGGGCGTTCTCTTCGGTGGCGAATAGATCTAACCAAGGCTCTCCCCATTGCTGAAAGCGGCCTTGCGCCACGTCCGAGTTCAGACGCCATTAGTGATCCATCATGCACCGTCGGCTGAGCTCGTCCGCCCTGGCATTCAGAGAACCTGCCAGGTGTTGAGCCACCAAGGTGACGCCCTGGCGTTCCAGCCACTGCCAAAGGCGCAGAGCCTCCTGGCAAAGGGTCTACGACCCCACCCCGCCCTGTTTGTTGCAGTACCACATGGCGGTGGTGTTGTCTGTGAACACCTGCACTACACTCCCCCGGACAGAGGGGAGGAATGCCTTCAGTGCTAGACGAATCGCCCGTAACTCCAACAGGTTGATGTGGAGCCGGGCCTCCGCCGGAGACCAGAGGCCTCTGATCTCCGCCTCTCCCATGTGGCCTCCCCAGCCTTGGAGGGACGTGTCCGTCACAACTACGTGCTCCGGTTGGGGAAGGGAGAGGGATCTGCCACTGACCCAATCGCGGTCCGTGAGCCACCACTGCAGCTGTCTCGCAGTGCCCTCCGAGATCAGAACGTGGTCAGACAGATTGCCCTGATGCTGGGCCCACTGAAACTTCAGGTCCCACTGCAGAGCTCGCATCCGCCACCTGGCGTGATGCACCAGAAGGATGCAGGAGGCCATCAGCCCCAGAAGCCGCAGCGTCAACCGGACCGAGACCCGGGATAACGGCTGAAAGATGGGAATCAGAGCCTGAATATCCCGGACCCGCTGTTCGGGTGGATAAACCCGAAACTGCGCCGAGTCCAGAACCGCTCCGATGAAGAGGAGCTTCGGAGAGGGGCACAGGTGTGACTTTGGCACATTGATGGAGAACCCCAGCTGGTGCAGGAGATCTGCCGTAGTCTGGAGGTGGCTGACGACTGTCTGGGGTGAGCCCGCCCTCAACAACCAGTCGTCGAGGTAGGGGAAGACTGAAACCCCTAACCCGCGCAGATGAGCTGCGACCTCCGCCATCACCTTTGTGAACACCCGTGGGGCGCTGGTAAGGCCGAAGGGGAGCACGGTAAACTGAAAGTGCTCGTGGCCAACCGTGAACCGCAGATAGCGCCGGTGGGCCGGCAGGACGGGGATGTGGAAATAAGCGTCCTTCAAGTCCAACGCTACCATCCAGTCTCCTGGGTCCAAGGCAGCTAAGACCTGAGCCAGTGTCAGCATCTTGACCTTCTCCTGTCGGAGGAAGCCGTTGACGTTCCGTAGATCCAAGATAGGGCGGAGGCCCCCCTTGCCCTTCTTGGGTACCAGAAAGTAGTGGGAGTAGCAACCACACCCTACTTCTGGCCCAGGAACGCGCTCGATGGCCCCCTTGGCCAAGAGGGCCGTTACTTCCTCCTGCAGAAGTCGCAAGTGATCCCCCGATACACGGTGGTTCTGCGGTGGCATGGCTGGAGGAGTCGCCTCGAAGGGGAGGGAGTAGCCCCTTCAGACGATCTGCAGCACCCACCTGTCCGAAGTGACAGTGCGTCAATAAATTGAGAGAAGACCCCACACGTTCCAGGGAACAGGGTACTAAGGACAATGTAAAGTCAAAGGAAGATCCCTGGACAAGTTAATCCTATAACACTCGCTAGCAGTATATGATTATAATAAAAATACTATCGGGATCACTGATCACAGACTAGTTTGTAACGTTCACAATTTTTTTATTATTAAAAAACATATATTCAATAAAATTTCAGTATGAAGTAAATTATACTGAAAACATAAAATATACACAATAAATTGGATATACATCAACACACCACAATATACATTAAAATTAAAAACAGAGGGACATTATCATATTAAACTCTACAACACAATCATTGAAAAAATACACATTTTCTAAATAGACAGCACACTTCTCATTTTTGAAGGAAAAAGATAAGCAAAGAAAAGAAAATGGAGAGGACCCCACATGCAAAAAGGATACCTAATATTTCAACAGATAATTGAATTCAACCGCCTTCAAAAACATGTACAAAGATTTCTGGTATTACAATATGCAAAATATCCAGAATCCCAGAGGCTTGAATTTCATACAAGGGAAAAAGCGTCGACGCGTTTCGGTGTATCAAACCCTTTATGTGGTTACACCTTCATCAGGACAGTTTCATTTTAGAAATCTTTGTACATGTTTTTGAAGGCGGTTGAATTCAATTATCTGTTGAAATATTAGGTATCCTTTTTGCATGTGGGGTCCTCTTCCTTTTCTTTTCTTTGCTTATCTTTTTCCTTCAAAAATGAGAAGTGTGCTGTCTATTTAGAAAATGTGTATTTTTTCAATGATTGTGTTGTAGAGTTTAATATGATAATGTCCCTCTGTTTTTAATTTTAATGTATATTGTGGTGTGTTGATGTATATCAAATTTATTGTGTATATTTTATGTTTTCAGTATAATTTACTTCATACTGAAATTTTATTGAATATATATGTTTTTTAATAATAAAAAAATTGTGAACGTTACAAACTAGTCTGTGATCAGTGATCCCGATAGTATTTTTATTATAATCATATACTGCTAGCGAGTGTTTAGGATTAACTTGTCCAGGGATCTTCCTTTGACTTTACGAAGTGACAGTGCGCCAGTGGAGGTGGTGATGGCGAACCCTGCCCCCTACTGGCGTCACATGGGCCTGAAAGCACGGACTAGGAGGGTTTTGAGGCGGATGCTGCGGGGGAAGGTGTGGACTGACCTCCCCGTTGACCCCTACCGCCCGGACGGCGGTTCCCACGGCCGCCACCGCGATGGGTATTGCCCTGCGGAGCGTGGCTAGCAGCACGTGTGGGTGCACCCCTTCCGTGGCCACGAAAGGAGTGAAAAGCAGCTGATTGCTGGCGCGGGGCCGAGAGGCCCAAGGACTTGGCCGTAGCCCTGGAGTCCTTAAAGCGCTCGAGCGCATGGTCTGCTTTGTCGCCAAAGAGGCGACGGCCATCGAACGGCATGTCCATGAGTGTGTTCTGGACATTTGCCGAAAAATTGGCGGACCTCAGCCAGGCGTGGCGTCTGACCGCCACCGTCTTTGCCATCGCTCTACCTAGCGAGTCGGTGGTATCCAGCCCACACCGGATGGAATACTTGGCTGCATCCTGGCCCTTCACAAGGGCTTGGCCGAGTTTGGCCCGTACCTTCAACGGACACTCTGGCAGCACTTCCGCGAACGTATCCCACAGAGAGTGGGTGTAACGGCCCAAGAGGCACGCGGTGTTAGAAGACCGCGGGCCCAGACTAAGGGATGAGAAGATCTTTTTACCATACTGCTCATACCACTTGGATTCCCTGTCCGGCGGAGCCGACGGGAACGCGGTCTGGGAATTATTGGAGGCCTGGTTGACCAGGCTCTCGGGGGTGGGGTGGGTGGACTGAAAACATGGGTTGCCCGGGGCTGGGCGGTGGCGTCTGGCCACGTTCCTATCTACGGGTGAACCCGTAGCGGGCTTGGACCAAGTGCCCAGAAGAATGTCGGTCAAGGCCTCATTAAAAAGGCAGCAGAGGCTCGGCCGAGCTTGACTGCGGTTTAAGGACCTCAGTGAGGAGGTTAGTCCTCACGGCCGCGACGGGGAGCTCAAGGCCCAAGGCCTTGGCAGCCCTCATCAACACCACACTATATGTTCCCCCCTCCTCCGAAGCCACGGTAGGAGGGGAGACAAAACCAGTGTCTGGAGAGGTGTCCAGACCACTGGCCTCCCCAAGGTCTCCTGCCCAGTCCTCATGAGACTGACACTCTCTGGTCAGAGGGTCCTCAGACCCCTCCCAGTTCTCTTCATCACCCATCTCCTGAAACTCAGGGTTCTCAACTAATGGAGCCTGTTCATAGAAGTGAAACTCTCCAAACGACGTCTGGAGCGGCGCCCATCGGAGCCGTCCCGACGTCGGAACAGGAACGAAGGTGGAACCGGGGACAGCGCCGCCCGAGGACGGCGCCGGAGGGTCCGACGCCGGGGAGGTCGTAAGGTCCACCGGCGACAAACCAGATCCCGAAGGAGGTCCAGCGGCGTCTCGCGGCGCCGGGCCCAAGGCGCCGGGGCCGCTGAACCCTGCGGCGCCGGGAGAGCGGGGCCTAGCGCGCCGGGCCCGAAGGAGTCGGCGGCGTCGGGGCCGAAGCACCCGACTGCGTCGGGGCCGAAGCCCCGGACCCGCTAGAGGCCCCAGACGGGTCCGCTGGGCCCGAAGGCGCCGCGGAGCCAGTCGGAGGAGAGAGGTTCCTCATGGCCATGAGGAAGCGGTGGATCTCCTCCGGCGTCGCGTTAAGCCCAGGGACCGTAGGTATGGGGCTGGACGCCGCGCCTGCGACTCCGACGGAGCCGCGTGGTTGGTGTCACCCGAACCCCCGGCCGCATCGCGCGAGCGTCGAGGGGGGGGGGGGGGTAGTCCGAAGAGCGATGACGCCGCTTGGACTTCTTGTGCCTCTTACCTGACGACGACTTCGACCCGGAGGAGTGCGGCCTACTCTCGGAACTGTGGTGGCTCAGAGCCCGCGACCTGTCCCTCGACCTCCCAAGGGATCGGGACCTCTCGCGGCGCGGGACCGACTGCCGGAGTTCGATTTGCCTGCGGGACCGCTCCCGCCTGGCTTTCGAAGAGAGGGCCCGGCAGTCGGAGCAGGCCTTGTCTTCGTGGTCGAAGCCTAGACAAGATACACACGCGGTGAGGATCCGTGACCGACATCAGGCAGCCGCAATCATCGCAGTGCTTAAAGCCGGGCATCCCTACGGCACCGTTTGGAGTCGAAAGACTTCGAGAAACGATCAAAAAAGTTAGTCAAAAAATGACTAGGGTTACTGCTTTTTCCAGATCTGCGCTTGCTGGCGCGGAAAAAAGAAGAACTGACGTCAGCACGCGGAGGCAGCGTCTAAGTACTCCGACGACGTCATCACGGCGCCCACGACGCCAACGACGGACGCGGAGCCGCAGACGACGCCTACCGACGCGCAAGGGTACTGCTACGCAAAAATTTCCGGATCCAGTCTGACGCCTGGGGATATTCTAAGGTAAGGAATCTAATACTAACTTGTCTCTTTCAGATTGGGTCTGTTAATGATTCTCCAAAATTCTGTCATGTCCCTCTTTTCCCCCGCTTCTCTAAGGTCCGCCCAGCCTTCTGCTTGTAATGCCTTTTTCCTCCTGCTCAACTCACTTTTGTATTTTCTTCTGCAGGACGCAACCCGAGTGGCGTCCCTGGGCTTTATTTTGATATTGTCTTTGAGCTCCCTCAGGGCTTTAGAGCAGTTTCTGTCGAACCATCGCGACTGACTACCAGTCTCTTTGGCCGGGGCGCTAGTCTTTAACATCCCATCTACCAAATGTGCTATGTGTTCAAATGCTATAAGTAACTGCCGCCCTTCAATTGTCTCGTCTAAACACGCCCCAAAAGCTGTTTTCCCCTTCTCCATCAGTGATTTGTAAAACCTATCCCCGTCGATCTTAGACCACCTTAGGCGTCTGCCCTGATCAGTAACCCTCTCGGATACTGCTACAGGTTTTCCCCGAATTGGGGCGGACTGCTATAATATATCTAACACCAAAGGGTTATGATCGCTAAACGGGTTCCATTCAATACCAACCCTAGAGATTCTGTTTGTGAAAGCCCTTGAGACGATAATGTAGTCAATATACGTTGAGCATCCTCTACCCTTAAAGGTAGGTGTCAGGATCTCATCCTTTGGCATATTCACCATATCCATGGTGTGTACCAGATCCCGATTCATCAAAAATTTTGTTAAGGCATCACCTTCTACTGTGTGCTCAAAGTGGGCTCCATTCTCCTCTGGGCATCGAGACCATGTCACTTCTAATGGAAAAAGGTGACAGTTAAAATCCCCCATGGCTAGACGGTTTTGGGCGTGAGTTTTGGCTTCACATGTAATGTCTTGGCACAGTCTATGCTCCAGTTCCCTTATAAGTGTGTTACATCCCCCACCCGCCACATTATTATACACATTCAATATTGTCAAATTAAGTCCTTTACCCTTGAGCCGCACCTCTTGGATATCATGGGAATTACAATTTGAGGTTGACCATGTACCAGGGAAGTTCAGGTCCACATATACTGATAGCCCACCCATAGCCCTGCCTGATCTAGATTTCCTTGCTGGCACAAAGAAACATTTGTACCCTTGTAAGTGTAATGAGCAGTTGTCAACTGCCCAAGTTTCCTGTAGGCAGATTATGGAGAATTTAAGTACATACTGGCGCCATTCTTTGTTATTAATTTTGGCGGCTAAACCAGCAATGTTCCAAGACACAATTCTGACTACATCATTAACTCAATATTGTCAACAGGCACATAAAAAAAACTTTACAAAAGGGAAAACAGAGACAAATTCAAATGACTAGTTGGTTTAGAGGGCTATTGAAGTTGGCAATGCGGTGGGTTGTAACACTACGCGCGTTTCGGCCACTGCCTTCATCAGGAGACCGTCATTTGCAACAAAACAAAAAAAGGGGAGAGAAACATATTTTATTAGTCCCAATGTTATTGGGTCTGTACCCAATCAAAGGATGTATTAATCTGATGTAATGGGCTTCTACTTCAAAGAAGGTTTATTCGATTTCTATTTCGCATCGATGTGATTTTCCGCGGCAAACATCAGGACATCTAACTTCAAATTCGAAGAATGCGGTATTCAGACTGTTCCCTTGTCCATTTGATTTTTAGTTTGAAAAAAATCATATCCCGATAAAAATAGGGGCTGAATATCGATGTCTATCGTGATGTTATTCTCATGGCTAAAACGTATTAGAAGACTATGTCTATCCGGCTGCGATATTTCCTTAGAATGCACAGATAACTATGGATATCTTGTTTTAAGAAAATTCCATTCTTCAAGGTAATTCCAAAAAGCTTTTTTCCTCTTAAACACGGATGGCGGCTCGTCAAAAATAGAATCACGGCTACATTGAATTGCGATTTTCTGTCGTCGATTTTCGTGGTTTACATGATGGCGTTGGTACATTACGGCGTCTTTTAAACATTTTCCTGATGGAATTAACTTGACGGCAGTACGGCAGGTAACGGAAGTACGGCAGGTAACGCTGATGACGAGCTGAGCTCGTCATCAGCATGGAAGGGGTTAAGCAGGCATAAAGGCATTGCACATTACCCATAGATCATCATAAACACAGGCAAATTGTCCCCAGGCCAACTGGCCTCTCACAGGGCGCCAACGCCCTATGTCCAAAAGTCAGGGCTGGCTGCGCAAGCAGCCAAAAGCAACAACGCAAACGAAAAAAGCCTAAACGTAGCAGCTGCCCACTACTTGCTGGACAACTGGGAGTCTCAATGAAGGCATAAACGTTGCTGCTGCCCACTACTTGCTGGACAGCTGGGAGGTAGAAATGCAGCATGGGCTCCTATGTGCCCCAGGGATAAATGCGCCAATGGTTGGAGCCCTCTAGGCTCTAGGAAGCATGTCCCCTGGAGCACAAGGGCTCCCGAAATGATGAGCTAGCACGTTGGAGCCCTCAGGCTCTAAAAATAATGGGGCCAGACTGTGAAGCTATCTGGCTCTGCTAACAGACATATGCCCCCAAACAGTAGCGCTTTAAACAACTAAGGCCAGGGTAGAGCCACACATGCTCTTTAAACAAAAGGTGCCCCAACGTTGGAGCGGCCGGCAACGGCGGGCCCGCTCAGGAGGTAGGCAGGGTCACTCCGCCCTCCTCGGTGACAATCCTGCCCCCCCACGGAGCCACCCAGACCATTCCAACTCACGGGGCTGCTCTTCCGCTCGCTCAAGTCAGGTAGCAAACAGCGGGGCTCTCCCTGCACTTCTCCTCGGTCATGGCAATGCCGCAGACAACGGGGTTGGCTCCCGCCTGGCTCTGGCGGCAGGTGCGTTCCCCAGCGCGGGGTAGTCTCCACACCGCGGGGCTCTTCCCTAGCATGGGAGTCCAGCGGTCAACCTGCCTACTTCCGGTTGGCTTCTGCCTCGGCCTCTTCCGGATCACCTCAGGCAGTGCAGCGGCTCCCGCAGGCTTCTTCTGTTGCCGGGCAACTCCCGGTGCGAGCACCAATCACATTGGGGCTCCCCTCTGACATCAGCAGGGAGCCGGCGCAGTGCTCCAGGGACTCCCAGGCCGCCAGCGGGGCTTTTATCAAGGTTGGGGGCAATACAGGGTAGGCTCCTGTTTCAGTATAAAGACCCTGGCGGGGTGGGCACCCGCTAGGGACATTTAAAAGCACAAAGTCCCTGGCGGGGTGGGCACCCGCTAAGGGTATTTAGAAGCACAAAGTCCCTGGCATGGTGGGCACCCGCTAGGGATTTAAAAACAGCAAATATGCGGGGTGGGCACCCGCGCCGAACATCGGGCAGATTGCGGGGTAGGCACCCGCTCGATCAGGGCACAAAGGCAGGGGGATTCCCTCTGGAAGGTGATCGCAGCTCCGTGCTGCAGGTGAATTAGAAGCGCTGCTCCTCCTGGCAACACCACAAAGCGCTCCTTAGGAAAGTGAAAATAAAGCACTCCCAGGCGCTACAGTTCTTTAGGAATGCAGTGGGGCAAAGGCTGGGCCCAGGGGCCAGCTCACAGGGCCCTCCAGCAGGGAGGCAGTCCACAGTGACGGCCCTCCTGGCGCCCAGCAGCAGCAGCAGCAGGCCCCCCTCAAGTCAGGAACAAGAGTGAACATTTTACATGGAGTCACAGCCCCTTCTTATATACAAATTCCCTTTATCCAAAGCTGTAGGGCAGGGGGAGAACCAGTCAACTGGTTCTGGTGCACTTTGTTTTGCTCAGCCCCTCTCCCTATTCACAGGACAGGCTAGGGACATCAGACGCACCACAGGGGGCGGAGCCAGTATTGTGGAAGGAAGCACAGCCCTATTCAGTTCCCAGGAGCAACTCCTCCCTCCCATCTACATTCAGATCTCCCCATTCACCACCGGCAGACCCATCCTGACTCCTGGAGCCAGGCACACCAGCCAGCTCCTGTCAATCACAAGCCAGACAGTCAATTCACCTTCCCTGCACACAGACATGCCAACTTCTAGAAGAGGCACTTCTACACTAGCCATATTAAATCTGCGCACACCGTCGCGCAGAATTTAATCTCACGAGTTCGCACATACCAAACTCGCCCCTGCACTCCTCTCACATCAGGAACTACCATGGACACTCATCTCCCCCATGCATTCCTATGGGAGGGCAGGCCAATCTGACCACACGCACTCAGGTTGCACACGCACTTTACACTGGTACACAGTGTTAAAGTGCGCAGAAGCCTAAAACAACGAACACCGGGTCACATTTAAAAGTAAAAAGTTTAGGGGTGAGCCTGCCAAAAGGGCCAAGCCCAACAGAGGGCCTACCCTTCTGTCCCTACCTGCGAAGGCCATGAGTCATTAGGCACCCAGTGACTGAAATGGAAGTCCAGAGTGTCATCAAGTCCATGGTATCAGGTAAGATGAAGGGAGCAGATTGACTCCTCTGAGTTCTACACAGTGTTTGCGAGAGATGTGTGGCGTCGAAGCTGGTAGAAATGTATGTGGAGGCTTATGAGATGGAAATTCTTCCGGCCACAAGGGAGACCTTGGTAGTACCCCTTACCTAAATCATCTTTGTGCGACGTAACAGTCTCTGACTTCAAACCCCTCTCCATGCTAAATTCTGACTTCAAAATACTTAAAGTACTAGCCACTTGGCTACTGCCCCAAATGAAGTCCCTGATCCATGACTAACAAGACAGGTTTATACCAAACGATTATACCTACCTCAAACTCCGTAGACTTTATTCGATCCTTCACGCCCACGACTGACCACCTGACCCTTCCGCAGTGATCATGTTGGTGGACTTTGAAAAGGCTTTTGACACGGTGCAGTGGGACTCCTTGGGAGCCACTATGATTGGAATGGGGCTGGGCGCAGACTGGGTGAGATGGGTCTGACTACTTCATACCCACCCAATGTCAAGAGTTAGGAGAGAATGAACAATTACTGAGGCCTAAGAAATTTTCAGGGGTACCAGGCAGGGTTGCCCCATCACCCCTATTATTCCCCATAGCTATCAACCTGTTGACAAACAGATTAAGTCAGAGGTAATGGACTGGGGCATTGAGGTTCAGCTCACGTCATCGCTCTTTATGTGGACAATCTGCTTTATTTACCTCTGGGACGGTGAAGGAGATATTCCCCGGGCACTGCAGCTTCTTGAAGAATTCAGCCAGTGCTCGAGTCTCCGGGTAAACTGAAGCAAGATTTGTGTGTTGCCAATGATAGACAGATCATGCTGACCCAAATCTTGCCCATCTGATATACCCTGGGCTCCGCATACCTTTAAATACTTGGGAATCCAAATTCTTCAAGACTTGGAGGATCTCTGAGAGGGATACCTGGGGAAGGCATTTGGTCTGTGAAGTCCTGCATCTCTTTTTGGCCCTCCTTAAAGCTAACCCTTCCTGGAGTCTCTATTCCTTTGTAAATCTCCCAATGAGGGTCCCATGGCCTGGTGTCGGAAATTCTACGTAATTTTTGGGGACTAATCTGGGATGGCGGACAACATATGATTGCCTGGACTACCCTCCGGCGACCCGCTCTGAAAGGTGGGTTTGGGTTGCCGGATTTTGCATTGTACTTCCTGGAAGCCCAGCTACGGTGGACCACAAAGAGGCTAGATGGAGCCAGCCTATCAGAACTTGGCCGGTTGGGCACTGAACCCAGTGAGGGACTTTTGCTGGTGAAGCTACTGCACTGCGAATCCCCCATATGAGCATCTTGCTGTCCACTGCCTTGACTAGCTGGCAACGCAAGCTGTGACATACTACCACAGCGACTCCTTAAGCTTTGATCAGCCATTTGTGGGACTCCATGGCGCATTCCCTGACCTTCACAATGTTGGACCCCTGGTCAGAGGTGGGAATGGTGACTCTGGGTGACTGCTTTAAGGTAGGTGTCCTAATCCCCTTTAAGGACTTGAAAGAACAAACTGGCCTCCCATTGGGCAAATTTCCTATCTATGAAGAGCTTACACATGCCTAACAGTGGAAACTGAGCCACCCCAACATGCATTTCTTCAGCTTCTGCGGACGTTGGGTCGGGCAATCACCTGGTCACGGGTTTTATAGAGCACTGAATGGCCTGGCCAGGAAACCGCTGAAAGCCCTCAGGGTCTGCTGGATGGCTGACTTAAACGGGGACCTGCCAGATGCTGACGGGGGGGGGTTGTGCTCACCTACCCTCAGAAGGTCTCTTGCAATTTGTTCCTTAAATATATACAATACAGCTACATTCACAAGACTCATCTCCCCTCAGACCAGGACTATCTATGGGGGGGACCCCAGGGGATGCCCTTGCTGCACGACCCATGGACTCTGATTTTGGCCACATGACTTGGGATTGCCCCGGGCTAACTAGGTTTTGGAATGAGTTCATCGAGGCTTAACAAGACCCTGAGTAGAATGCTTGACAATTCACCTACAGTTTGCCTCCTGGGTCTCTTCCCCAGGCCGGCTCCCAAGAATGTAGGGAACAGATTTGTGGACCTGGCTCTGGCCAAGCGACGAGCGTTATGACCTGGAAGACAAATAGGGGGCCTAGCTTAAAGACCTGGGCGAACGATGTTACGCTTTGGGCGCAGGCCGTGGATAGAGCTCTAACAGACAGGGAATCCGACTTAGACCCATTACACCCCTGAGGACTTAAATGGTGGACAAGTGGGAGTCTCCTGGGACTGCGGATGAATCGATGGAGGATTGATTGAAAAGGCGTGACCCGAACTGCTGATAGGGGCCTTGCTCTGATGGGAACCTGGGAGTAGAGATACTGGGGACTCGGACGAGTGGTGCTGGGAAACAAGTAGTGGTCCTGGCGACTACTGTGCAACCACCTTCTGGGACCAGACGTGACTCCTCTCACCCCTGACACCTTATTGTCCACCACTATTACTGATTACACAATCCACAACAGGACTAAGGCATACATGGAGTCATAGTTGATAAGTTATATACAATGTTTTATTATTGTTCAACGGCACATAGTTCTTCTGTCAACGCAGTCACACCCTTATCTGCTGTGGGAGACTGGTTGCTTCGGACTACATTATAAGCACTAGTCAGAAAAGTGGATAATGCATGTATACAGAAGAGATACTTAATGACATGGCTCTTAATCTCCAATGTACCAAATTAGTGTCTAATTTATGCAGTGTTGCTGTGCTTACTGAAATGCCAATAAACAAAAGTTTTTTACAGTAAAAAAATAAAAAATAAATAAAAATAAGTTGGGTTCTGCACAGATGGGGTATACAATAAAGAAGAAGGGTTCCCCCATGGGTCACGTTAGTGGCTCCGGAGAGCCTAGGCAGAGGGGTCCAACTCAATTCAGAATGGTCTGGAATTGACTAATACCCAGCAGTGGAGGGCCATTGTCCACGTTCAATTGCCTAAGCAGGGAAGTCCATCCCCAAGCAGAACCGATGCATCTCCTTGGCTGAGCGGTGCATCCCCAAGGATATTTTGACGCAGAGTACAATCTATCTGCATAGGGTTATCCTTTGCACAGCTTGCCCTTTCTTTGCCCTTTCTTTGCTCCAGGAAATTCAAAAAATATTAAATTGGTTGTTCAGTATGTCTTTGGTCAATATAAAAACGTTCTTTTTGGATCTAGGTGGTGGAGTTTCTCCTGTTCCTTGGACAGGTGAGGTAGAGCAAAGAAGGTCGACAGCGTGATCTTCTGGCTGATGTGAAAGGGTGTCAAAACTTTGAGGAATGAGGCTCGGTCCGAAGGACGAGATTGTTCATAAAGAGTAGTATATTAAAGGTCGACAGAGAGCGCCTGCAGTTCACCAACTTTTCTGGCAGAACTAATGGCCACTACAAAAATATGTTTTGATAATGCGCATGTGAGAAGTTGTCCTGGTATATGATGTTCACTATTATAGTGAGCACCTTGCACCAGTCCAAAACAACCCTGAAAGCAGAGGGGACAGAGTCTGAGTCACTAGCCAGAGCCCAGGGAGGAACCAGGAAGAAACCAGGCGATGTCGCGAAGCAATCCGGTAATGTCGTGAAGCTCGACTCTGCAGCCACGTGGACCAGGAGGCGTCGACGACGACCAGGAGCTGGATACGGACTGTCCCACGAAGGATCTCGCTGTTGGCGGCGTCGGCTTCCGGATTGGAGTCAACAGGCCTTGGCAAATGCAACCCACGCAGGAATCAAATATTCGCTTCGGGTTAGACCCGCAGGGTCTATGGGGCTTCTCCTTTGCAGGGAAGCAGGGGCCCACCTGGAGCAACCAGGCATGCGGTTCAGATTCAAAGGTTCGTCGTCACAGAGGCCACTAGCCAACGGGCAAGTAACCAGACAGACGCGTTGAGCACAAAAACACTGGCAGGCCCCACGCGGCACTCGTGGAGTGTGGAGGGCTGTGCGTCGGTGCAGAAGGTGCTCGGGGCTGGGGCTTCTCAATCCCCAATGCACAACTTCGAGGGTGCCTCGGACGCTGCACAAGTAGCAAAGAGCAGGCTTTTCAAGATGGCCGGTCCCACGTCTCTCGTTGCCTCCACGGGTCTCAGCTTTGCTGTGGCTGTGGATCGAGGTCAAAGAATTCTGGAAGTCTGACACTTGTCGGACTCTGTGCTCGGGCGGGAGCGTCGACAAAGTAAACCGCTGGATGGTGCCTGTTTGCACAGGGTGGTCACACCTTGACCACAAGGGAGATTCATCAGTCTTCTCGTTGCAGTAGAATGTCGAAGGTCCAGAGTTTCGTTTCAAGTTTCAGTTCAGGATAAATCTAAAGTCTCTTGACTCAGATCCTACCTATATACTAATCTGAGGGGCTGGATTACCTGCTAGGTCCCTCCTATGGGTGGGACCAGGGAAGGGGATGGTTACACCCCTTTCCCTTTGTCCAGTTTCGCGCCAGAGCTGGGGCTGGAGTGCCCCAGCAACTGGTTTGAACCGGGCTATGCATGGGACACCTTGTGTGCCCCAGGCAGGGTCTCATTTCATTCAGCCCTCCCTGCCCCAATACACTATGGCCTGTCTGGGGTGGTGCTAGCACCTCCCAAGACAGGAAGCCTATTGTCCAAGCCTCCCTCGCTGGAAGGACTCCCAGCAGCAGGATGCCAGACTTGTGTCTGTGGCGGCAGCAGCATCCATTATGTGATGCTGAGGCTCTGGTTACCTTTAACCGGGATTAACAGGAACAACATGTCTTCTCCCTCTAGAAGGGTGGAATGCTACCCCCGTCACCAGAACTAGCGAGGGGATAGTATTCCAAAGCGTATGACACCTTACACGACATGTTTTGATAAAGCCAAACCAGAGTTATCATTTAACCGCGAGGATTATAATGAACTTAAGAGTATATGGTATAGCTATATCATAGAACAGCTATAAGGACATGGTTCCGAAAGCTGCAGACAGGCTCAGCTCATGCTAGAGCCTCATCTCACATAAAACCAAGCACTCTGCCTTCAGGATTGTTAAGGCCTGCCATAGGAGTAACTTATAGGTATATATGTATCTATATATAATGGTAGGTATAGGAATACTATACCTAAGCAAGGGGTGATTACACCACCTTGCCCCAGCTGAGTGATCAGCCAGTTGTGTCAATTTGGATAGCCAGCCAGGGGTGGCATAATTCATGCTGCAGCCCCTGGTAGGCCTTGGATGCACCTATGCCCTGGGTACCTATGGTACACTATACAGGGGCTCATAAGGTGACCCAACATCCAATTCGGTATGTACCCAAAGTACATGGAGTCCATTTTACAGTGAGAGCAGATAGCCTGGGGCCCTGATTAGCAGGATCCCAGGCCAACTAAGTCAAAAACCAGCTAAACACTAGGCAAAAAAATCTGGGGTAACCATAGTCGGGTATCCACCTTCCTACAGCGCAATCTAGGAATACAGCTGTGCATGGGCTCAAAAGATGTAATTGTGGAAAAATTAAAGGCGCAGAGGGGAATATGTGTTGTAAATGTTTCAGGAAACGTGTCACAATGGATGACTTAAAGAGATAGGGTTGATCTGGCAACAGCAAGAAAGCCAAGACGGCTGAATGGTACCCTTTAACTGTGCCCAAAGCAAGGCCTTGCCACACGAGGGACATTGAAAACAAAAACTTCAGTTAAGGGTGAAGGCAGAGGCTCAGTCAATTTGGTAGCACACCGAGTCACAAATTTGACCCATCGGCAGGCGTATACATTCTTTGTCGAGGGATAATTGACTGCTAAGATGACATCACATACTTTAGGAGGCAGATTGAAGACTCAGGTGTCGCTGCTGAATTTTCATGCATGCAGGTCAAGAGTGCACAGGTTCTAGTGCAGAACCCTGCCCTGCTGCTGTGACAGGAGATCCCCCCCCCCCCCCTATGAGGCAGTCTGGTCAGAGAACGGAGACTCCTGCTCAGGAGTTTGGGATGCACAAGTTACTTACTTGTGTAACGATATATCTGTAAGAGACATTAGTTAGTGATATATCCCTGACCTTAGAATATCCCCAGGTGTCAGACTGGACCATGGAAAGGATTTTCTTCAGCAGTACCCCTGCACGTCGTTAGGTGTAGTCATACGGCTCCGCGTAAGTCGCTTGCGTCGTAGTTGCCGAGATGACATTGCTGGAGCTACTCAGACGCGCTGAAGTCCGTTCTGTACACAACTTTCTGTGCCAGGAACGCAGAGCCATGCAAGATACTGACGACTGGTGCATTGAAACTAGGGCCCTGAAAGGGATGACCTTAACCCTAGAAATCAGTTCGCAGAACGGGGAGGATGGGTGGGGCGGTAAGGAATCTATCACTAACTAATGTCTCTTACAGATATATCGTTACACAAGTAAGTAACTTATGCATCTTAAAGAGAAACGTTAGTGATAGATTTCTTACCTTAGAATAGATACCCCAGAAATACCAAACCCGGTGGAGGGTCTGCGAACAAAGATCACACCAGAAAGTCCCGGAGAACAGAACGGCTAAAGGAGCTCTCTCTCCGGACTGGACTGTAAGGCAATAATGCTTAGTAAACGTGTGCAGCGAGACCCACGTGGCTGCCTGACAGATGTCTTGCAAGGGGACACCACGTCCCAATGCAGTAGTAGTTGCTGTCACCCTGGTACACCACCGGAGGTTCCTTTTTAGCCACAGAATAACAGGCTTTGATACACAAGATGACTCAGTGGGAGATAGTCCACTTGTGCACAGCCCGGCCTTTCTTGGCGCCCACGTAGCCAACAAATAGCTGGTCATCCACCCGGAACGGTCGGGTGCGGTTCAGATAAAAGGAGCGCGCACGTTTTGGGTCCAGACGGGGGAGCCTCTCTACCTCTCTGGAAGGGTGCAGAGACAGAGAGGAAGTGGGCAAGGTGAGAGTCTGCCTAATGTGAAAAGCAGTGACCACTTTTGGCAAGAAGGAAGGACGAGTGCGAAGCACAACCTTGTCCGGATGGACTGACAGAAAAGGAGGCTTACAAGAAAGAACCTGGTACTCACTCGCACGCCAAGCGGAGGTGATAGCAACTAGGAAAGCAGTCTTCAAAGTCAACAAACGAAGGGGACAGTTGTGGAGCGGCTAAAAGAAAGCACACATAAAAAAGTAAGTACCAGATTCAAGTCCCACTGTGGCATCACAAACGGAATAGGAGGGAAAAGGTGAGGAATGCCTTTGAGAAATCTATTAACAACAGGGGACTTGAAAAGAGAGGGCTGATTAGGAAGCCTGAGAAAGGCAGAGATTGCAGAACGGTAGCCCTTGATAGTGCCCAGAGCAGAGCCAAGCCAGGGCAAAGAAAGAAGGAACAAAAGGACCTCAGAGAGGGACAGAAAGGGGATCCACAGCCTTTTCTGTGCACCATGCCACCAATTTGTTCCACCTGCAGGCGTATACCAATTTAGTGGAAGGACGCCTGGCTGCCAGAATGGCATCACAGACTTCAGGAGGTAGGTCAACAGTATCAAATGTCGCAGTTCGATCTCCACATATGTAGGTGGAGGCTGGACAGGTTCGGGTGGAGGACCGTCCCCATCTGCTGCGACAGAAGATCCTCCCGAAGAGGCATTCGGATCGGGGGCTCCATGCTCAAACTGAGTAGCTCGGGATACCAAACTCTTCCAGCCCAGTCCATGCCACAAGAATGACTTGGGCCAGGTCACGCCCGATCTTATTCAGCACTTTGCGTAGAAGTGGTATAGGCGGAAAGGCGTAGAATAGACAGCAGCTCCATTCGTGACGAAAATCATCGCGGAGCGAGTGCCGCCTTGGAAATTCCAACGCGCAGAACAGCTGACATTGCCCGTTCTCTTCGGTGGCAAATAGATCTAACCAAGGCTCTCCCCACAGTTGAGAGACCTTGTACCAACTCAGAGTGAAGACGCCAGTTGTGATCCATCATGCAGCGGCGACGGAGTTCGTCCACCCTGGCGTTCAAAGAACCTGCCAGGTGTTGAACCGTCGAAGAAATGTCTTGACGTTCCAGCCAGGTCCAGAGGTGCAGAGCCTCCTGACATAGGGTCCACAACTCCACCCCACCCTGTTTGTTGCAAGACCGCATGGCGGTGGTGTTGACTGTGAACACCTGCACCACCTTCCCCTTGACAGAGGGAAGGAATGCAGTCAGTGCAAGAAGGATCGCCCGAAGCTCCATAAGGTGGATATGGCGCCGGGACTCCGCCCGAGACCTTGTGGCCGCCCCATCCCAGGAGGGACGCATCCGTCACCACTGTGTGCTCCGGTTGGGGAAGGGAGAGTGAGCTGCTGGTGACCCAAAGCTGATTAGTGAGCCACCACTGCAATTGTTGTGCCGTGCCCTCTGAGATCTGGACGTACACGGACAGTTTCCCCTGATGCTGCGCCCACTGAAACTTCAGGTCCCACTGCAGAGCCCGCATATGCCATCTGGCATGGTTGGTGAGCAGGATGCAGGAGGCCATGAGGCCCAGCAGCCTCCAGGTCGTCCTGACCGAAACCTGGGACAAGGGCTGAAAGATCGGAATCATAGCCCGATTGTCCCGGACTCGCAGTTTGGGAGGATAGACCCGAAACTGCACTGTGTACCGAACAGCTCCAATGAAGAGGAACTTCTGAGAGGGGATCAGGTGTGACTTCAGCACGTTGATCGAGAACCCCAGCAAATGCAGGTCGGCCGTAGCCTAGAGGTGGGAGACGACTGTTTGGGGCGAGCCCGCCTTCAACAACCTGTCGCCGAGATAGGGGGAAGACTGAAATCCCTGTTCTGCGCAGATGAGCTGCGACCACCGCCATCACTTTTGTGAACACCCAAGGCGCCCTTGTAAGGCCAAAGGGGAGCACAGTGAACTGAAAATGCTCCTACCCTACCATGAATCGCAGGTAAAGCCGGTGGGCCAGCAGGACAGGGATATAAAAACAGGGGGCCTGCATGCCCAAAGCTACCAACCAGTCTTGCGGGTCGAGGGCAGAGAAGACCTGAGGAAGAGTGAGCATCTTGAACCTCTCCTTCCCGAGGAAGCGATTGACATTCCGAAGGTCCAAGAAAGGACGCAGGCCTTTGTCCTTCTTGGGAACCAAGAAGTTTGGGAATAACAACCACTACCTACTTCTGGTGTCGGAACGCGCTCAATGGCCCCTTTGGCCAAGAGGACCGTAACTTCCTGCTGGAGAAGTGTCAAGCGATCCCCTGACATGCGGAGGTACTGTGGTGGCATGGCTGGAGGGGTAGACTCGAAGGGGAGGGAGAAGACCCTTCGGATCAGTTGCAGAACCCACCTGTCTGATGTGATGGTGTGCCAGTTGTGGAGGTGAGTGCGAATCCTGACACGCACTGGCATCTGGTGGGCCTGAAACACCGCACTAGGAAGGTTTGGAGGCAGCGGCTGCAGGGGGGGATGGACTGGCACACACTAACGGTCAAACTCTCGACCAACTCTGGACCACCAATCTGGTAGTCTCTGCTCAATCCATACTGCCCTGTGTCTGGTCAGACCACTATCTGGTAAAATCCGTCCTAAAACTCCCAAACTTTGGGAAAATACTAACTCTAAAGGGGGGCACAGCGAGAAAATGGAACACCATCAACAGCGTTGAATTTATCAACACACTTAGTTGCACCGCACCGTGCCCCAAACAAGATATCAACCACCATGAGGAATCCTTTTCGAACTGGCTCTTGGCAGCCAGTAATACCCATGTCCCACCCAAACAAATCAGGCTCACCCGCCGGCATGAGGCCCAGAGGTGGTTCTCACCCGAACTAAAGTCTCAAAAGCGCTCCCTTCGCCAATCAGAGAGAAAATGGAGACAGAACTATCCACCAGAAGGGAAAGATGAGTACGTCAGGGCCATGAAGGAATACAAAAAGGCCATCACCACAGCAAAGGTAACTTACTTCTCTTCACAAATCCTTAACTCCAATAATCAAGACAAAAAAATCTTCACTATTGTAGATGATCTGTCGAACCCAGAGAGAGTACTAAATAAACCCAAACCTTCTCAGGCCTTCTGCGACTCCTACTTTATTGACAAATTAAACACCATCAAAGCTAGCATTCCCCCCAAAACCTTGCGAAATACTGCCTCACTGATGCTCAGGAACCCCCACACAATTGATTCCTTCACCCCCATCGATACAGAGAATCTGAACGAATTATTAGCCAAAGTTAGATCTGGCTCCCCTCGGGACCATGCCCCCCTCATATACTGAAAACAGCCATCAAGGCTTTTCCAGACCCAGCCCTTGCCCTCCTTAACCTCTCCCTGGACCAAGGTTGTGTACCCAATGCTCAAGAAACCAGGCGCAGATCCTCAGATACCAGTCAACTACCGCCCCATCTCTTTACTCCCTTACATGGCCAAATTACTGGAAGCCCATGTGGCCAGATGCCCGTCTTACTTCTTGGAACAGACAGGCTTCCTCGACCCTAGCCAAGCCGGCTTTTGACCATCACATTCCACGGAAACTGATCTTAGCAGTACTTGACTCCCTACGTGAAAAAGCGGATACAGGCACGCCCCAGGCCCTGGTGCTGCTTGATCTCTCGCGGCCATCGACACGGTCAACCATGGCATTTTGGCCGACCGTGTCAAGGAGGCAGGCATCGATAGCCCAACACACTGCTGGATAAAATATTTCTTAAACAACCGCTCTCAAGTAGTTTGTACCAGCCTGTTCACCGCCCCAAGCTAATAACATGTGGGGTTCCACAGGGCTCGCCCCTCTCCACTCACCTGTTCACCCTCTACCTCCACCTCCACCCACTACAGCTCCCTCAAAGAACGAAAAGTCACCATTTTTAACTACGCCAACGACCTCAAACTCCTGTTCCAGATCGACAACTCCCGCCAGCCAATCTCGGACTTCCAAGACACCATGACATTCATTCGCCAATGGATGGATCACAATAATTTAAAACTGAACCCCAGTAAAACTGAACTGATACTGGTCGGCGCTGCACACAGACACTGGGGCCCATACTAGGGGCCTAACAACCTGGGACCTCCACTCACTTCCATCATCTCAGTAAATCGCCTTGGGCTCACCATCAGCAATGACCTGTCACTTAAAGCACACATAGGCAGCGTGATTTTCACCTGCTTCCTGCAGCTACGCAAAATAAGTAAAATAAAAAGGCTACTATCCCAAACTGCACTGGTCCAGGTCGTGATCGCTCTGGTTCTATCTCGGCTCGACTAGGCAAATGCCACCTTCCTGGGACTCCCACTTGGCCTCACCAGACGACTCCAACTGGTTCAAAATCAAGTGGCAAGACTAATCTTCCACAACCCAGATGGCAACACGCCTCCCCTCTACTCGGGAAACTTCACTGGTTACCTATTACCCAGCGCTGTGCCTTTAAAATTGGCTGCATGGTGTACAAATCCTTAAACGGTCGCAGCCCCAAATTTATCAACGGCCGCATTTCCCGCTATACCCCCTCACGCACACTCTGCTTAGCCCATCTCCACCTCCTCTTAGTACCTACCTTTAAGCTGAAGTGGCAAGGGGGATGCAGGTTCGCAACCCTTGCCCCTCGACTACGGAACTCCATCCCACTGGAAATTAGACGAAGCACAACCCTGATCAATTTCAGAAAATCTCTCAAAACATGGCTATTCACATGCACCTATAAATAATCTGCTTCGGACTGGTGATCCCTCGGTCTCATTAGCGCCAAGAAACCAACCGGTGAACGAGCGCTCTACAAAACTGTTCTAACATAACATAACTGACCCGCACGCTGGCCCCGTGACCCGCCTCTGCGGGTCCCACGTCCGCGGCTGCACTGAGACTGTTGCTGTGCAGGCCTGTGGCTTTGAAACGTAGGTGCTTGGGTGCCCATCTGTTGGCCACGAAAGGAGCGAAAAACAGAAGCGGAAGGAGTGTGTGTGACTGAAAGGCCTAAGGACTTGGCCGTAGCCCACTAATCCTTTAAACGTTCCAACACGCAGTCTGCTTTATCGCCGAACAGGTGAGTGCTATCAGAGAGCATGTCCATTAACGTGTTCTGGACATCCCAGAAAAGCCAGTCATCCTCAACCAGGCGTGACGGTGTAGCGCCACTGTCATTGAAATCGCCCTGCCCAGCGAGTCAGCAGTGTCAAGACCACAATGGATGGTGAACTTGCCTTTGTCTCTCCCCTCAGTAATAGCTTGGGAAAGAATTGTCCGAGCCTCCACCGGACACTGAGGCAGCACTTGCGCAATCGTATCCCACACAGAATGGGAAAAACAACCCAAGAGACCTGCAGTGTTCACAGACCGCAGGCCTGAACTGGCAGAAGAGAAAATCTCCTTCCCAAATTGCTCCAGTTTCTTGGATTCCCTGTCCGGAGGTGCGAAAGGAAATGCGCTTGGGGACGCAGAGGCTTGGACAACCAACCAAAAAAACTGGGTTCGCTCGGGCCGGGTGATGGTGTTGGGCGACGTGCTTGTCCATAGGAGACCCTGTGTTGGGCCTGGACCATGTGCCCAAAAGAACGTCTGAGAGTGCGTTGTTAAAGGGCAGCAGCGGCTCCGTAGTAGCAGAAGCTGGCCGAAGCACCTGTCAGGAGATTAGTCCTGACGGCCACAGTAGGGAGTCTGAGGTGGAGAGCGTCGGCTGCCCTACACAACACCATAGAATATGATCCACCCTCCTCCGTAGCCATGGTAGAAGGAGACAGTGCGCCAGGTTCCGGAGCATAATTCTGGTTACCTGCATCCCCGGATCCTCATCCTAGTCCGGGTCTAACTCGCATTGGGCTTCAAGAGTGTCCTCAGACCCCTCCCAGTACTCCCCGTCCTCCATAGCCGGGATTGGCGTCTGTCAACACTTTTCCAGTGCCAGCTCCATGTCGGCAAGGAATACAGGGACGGCGTTGGACGGTGTCTTGGCCGACACCGGTGGCGGCGCCATCGACGGCTGTCTGTGGAGGTCGCACAGGGTCAACTGGCATGGACGGGGATCCAGGCCTGGATCCAAGGGGGTCCCTCGGCGCCGACTATTCCGGCGGGGCCAGAGCCGGCGACATTAAAGGAAGAGGACCCCCAGCCAGGTCCGCAAGGCCCGAAGGCACGTGCCATGACTGACAGGGATTCCTGCAGCTGGGCCCGAGTCGCCGATGGACCCGGAAAGGGCGGGTAAGCCATCGGCAACTGCGTAGGCTCTGCCAGAGCGACAGGGGCATTGCCACCTGCACCCTTAGCCGCTTCACGCGACCAGCTAGGGGAAGACGAAGAGCGACGGGACTTCTTATGCTTCACCTTACGTGAATCCGGGTGCGAAGACAGATTGATGGTGATGGCTCTGCGGCCAGTCCCTCGACTTCCCTCTGGACCGGGACCGTGAACGGCACGGAACCAACTCCCGGGCCTTCAGCCACTTCCGGGACCGCTCCCGCAAGTTTTCGGAGCCAAGGCCCGGCAGTGGGGGCACGACTCGGAGTCGTGGGCGCGCCCCAGGCAGTAAAGACACTTACAGTGCGGATCAGTCACTGACATCGTGCGAGGACAGGCAGCGCAGCACTTAAAACCGGGCATCCCTATGCACCTGTACATTGATTTATATACTTGAAAACAGAGACAAAAAGTCCCAAAATACTCAGCCAAAAAATGACTGGGTGTACCGCTCTTCCCGGATCTGCGCTTACTTGCGTGGAAAAAGAAAGAACTGACATCAGCGTGTAAGTAGCTTCAGCAACGTCATCTCGCAGACTACATCGCCAGCGACATACGTGGAGCCGTACGACGACGCCTACCGACGCGCAGGGGTACGGCTAACGAAAAAACTTTCCGGATCCAGTCTAACACCTGGGGATATTCTAGGTTAAGGAATCTATCACTAACGTGTCTCTTTCAGATACCATACTCTCCGTCCCTAATCCAGGGTCACCAAGATGACGTGGGTCTGGTCAGTTCTGATCTTCTTGAGAACTCTGGGTAGTAGTGGTATCAGCAGGAAGTCCTGAGCCCCACTCTAAAGGAAAGACGTCGCCTAGTGAGAGCCGCCTTAGAAATGCCAACACGCTGATATTGCGTGTTCTTGTCATTTGCGAAAAGATCGAACCAAGGTTTTTTTCCAGTCACGTAAAAGACCTTGTACCACCACCAAGTGATGATTTATGAGCCACGAGACATCAACAGCTGAGTTTGTCCACCGTGGCGTTCCGACATGAAGCCAGCTGTATATTATATTTTTAACCTTTCAGCCATGTCTAGAGGTGCAGAGCTTTCTGGCACAGGGTTCATGACCCCACTCAGTTTGTTGCAGTACCACATAACAGTGGTGTTGTCTGTGAACTCCTGATCCAGCCTCCTCCTGATGGATGGAAGGCAGGCTTCCATGCCAAATGTATCACTCTCAACGCTTTTAGCTTGATGTAGACAGACTCCAAGAGAGACCAGAGTGCTCTGATCTCCACCTCTTTCAGATGGCTGCCCCAAAACTAGGAGTGACGCATCTCAGTGGGGAAGGGAGATGGGTCAGCTGCTGACCAAATTGCAGCTAGTCAGCCACAACAACAGGTCTTTTGCAGTTCACTCTGGTATCTGGACTAGGTCAGAGAGCTTCCCCTAATGCTGAATCCACTGGTACATCAAGTCCCACTGCAGAGCCAGCATATGCCATTGGTCATGATTTACCAGCAGGATTCAGGATGCCATGAGGTCAAGAAGCTTCAGAATTGGTCTAATCAAAATCGAGGATGGGAGATTAAACACCTGTGTTAGAGACTGAATATTTTGGACTGGCTGCTCTGGAGGATAGGTATGTAGCTGCACTATGTCCAGAATGGATGTGATGAAAAGAAACATGTGACAGGGAGTCAGATGTAACTTTGGTAGGTTGATAGAGAACCCCAGCGATTTCCGCTGTGGCCTGGAGGTGGGTAATGACAGTCTTAGGAGAGCTTGCTTTCAACAGCCAGTCGTCAAGGTAGGGGAAGGCTGGAATCAAACAGGTGGGTTGCGACCACCACCATCCCTTTCGTGAACATCCGAGGGGCATTGGAAATGCTGAAAGGGAGTACTGGGAATTGGACATGCTTGTTACCCACCACAAACCAATGTAACATCTCTGGGCTGCCAGGAAACGATTAAGGAAATGTGCTTCATGTAAATCCAACGCTACCATCCAGTCTAAGGTATTCAGGGCATAAAGGACCCAGTCAAAGGGAACATTTTGAACTTTCTTTTTCAGGAAATAGTTGAAGGGGTGAAGATCTACAAAAGGACAGTACTCCATCCTTTTTTGCCACCAGAAGCTAGGGGGAATAGCAACCATGATCTACTTCTGTCAGCATCCTCTTAATGGCTCTTTTGCCAAAAAGTGCCTGTACTTTTTTTGCAAGAGCTAAGGTGGCCCTAAGTCAGTCTATCGGAGGATGGTGGCATGGGCATCAGGGTTTCCATAAAGTGCAGGGCATAACCCAATTGAAAAATCGGAAGCATTATTTGTCCAAAGTGATTGTTTGCCATTAGGGCACGTGGTGCCGGATCCTGTCGCCAACCGGCTGTCCATTATGTTGTAAGGGCATATTAAAGGGGCTTTAAGGCTGCGGCTGCCAAGGAGAGGTGGGCTTAAAAGACCTCTGGCCTTGGTTCCCATGAGGTCTGTGGGTGCTGCGTCCAGGACAGGAAACGTCTGAAAAGCTTGGTGGCTAGGGGTGAAAGGATGCAACTGTTAGCCCCTACCCTAGACAAGACAGTATTAAAAGGAGGAATACGCATGCCGTGGGGTCATGATGAGCCCAACAACCAAACAGTGGCCCTACTTTCTTTAAAACGCTCAAGCGCTGAATCTGCCTTGTCCCCAAAAGGGCTAGTGCCATCAAAGGCCAGGTTCATAAGGGATGCCGGGACATCCCCCAAAAAGCCAATTGACCTCTGCCAGGCGTGGCGTCTGTGTACCACTGACGACACAAGCATTAGGCCTGATGAGTTGGTGGCATCCAATCCGCAGCGTATGGCGAACGTTGCTGGGTCTCTCACAATGGCAATTACTTGGCAATGTATGGTTCGTACTCTTCTGATATCAGCATTTGGGCAACCGAATCCCATACAGCATGGGAGTGTCGGCCCAAAAAGCATGAGGTGCTCTTCAACCGCAGTTTAAGGATGGTGGAAGATAACATCCTCTTCCCAATGGTATTCAAGTCATTTGGATTCCCTATCCGCTGGTGTGGTAGGGAACGTGGCAGACTGAACGTTGTAAGTAGAGGCCTGGACCACCAGGTTCTTAGAGGTGGGGTGCTGGGTGAAGGATGGGTTCACCAGGAACAGGACAGTGGCAGTGGGGGATGGTCATGTGCAAAGGAGTGCCTGTGCAGGGCTTGGCCCAGGCCCAGAGCAAGACATCAGTGAGGGCTTCATTAAAGGGGATACCTTAGGTTCAAGCAACTCTGTCAAGATGTCTGTCTTGACCTCCACTGTGGGCAGCGGACCTCAGCCGCCCTATGCACCGTCATTACAAAAGAGGCCTCTTCCTCCATAGCTACAGTAGAAGGGGAGATTAATGTCTGGTGAGGTATCCAGGCCACTGGCATTACCCAGTTCCTCATTTCAGACTGTCTGAATTCAGTCAGCACCGGCATCACGCAATGCTGCCTGGCTCAGTCAGGAATTATGATGGGAACTGTGCCAAAGGAACAAACCCCAGTGAAGGTTGTGGCTTCGCATTTGGGGTTTATCCAGATCCCGGAATGAATCTAGAGGGCCCGACAGAGGCCAAAGAACAGTTGGGCCTCTCCGAACATGTGGGGCCCAAAGGTGCTCCAAAGGGTTCTGGCCACCCAAAGATGAGGTGCATGGCTTCATAAAATTCTTGAGTGAGGGATACTCTGGGAGGTTCAGAGAGGTGCAGAGAGAAGCAGGCTCAGGTTCTACAGGAACGACGTGGGAGCAGGGCCTTGAGTTGTGGCATCTTTTCAACGTCTGGTCCGAAAACCTGGACTGGTACAAAGATGTCCAAGAACGCTTCTACTTCTTTTTATGAGTCATACCAGATGAAACCTGGGAGCGTGCCATGACTGGTGCTAATGACTCTGGAGTGATCCTGGTTCCTCCCTCATGACCTCTTTCTGGAGCAGAGCAAAGTCATGTGCCAAGCAGCCAGGGGCTTTAGGGCTCGTCTCGGATAGCCTTCGAATGCATGGTCTTGCAGGCCCTGGAGTTGTGATCTGGCTTCAGGCACAAAAGGCAAAGAAATTGAGGGTCTGTCACATACATTTGCCTGGGACAGGCACCACAAGGATGGAAACCTACAGATTTCTTTGGAGACTTATTTTTAAAAAATTGGAAAAAAATAAAGGACTGGCTGCAGAGTTGACAAAAGAATCCAGTCAAAAAGTTACCCAGGGGAGCTCAATCCGGATCCATGCTGATGTTGGGAAAAAAGATGGAACTGAGGGCAACCCACTGAGGTGGTGCCTACGTAGGCACAACATACATCACTCTTGGCACAGATGACGCCTATGCAGAGCCGTCGATGTCACCTAGCAAGGGGACTCTTCGAAAAATTTCCGGATCCAGTCTGATGCCTGGGGAATATTCTAAGGTAAGGAATCTGCAACTATAAGTCTCTCTCAGCTTAAACAACCATAACTCCCTTAACAAGGAATCAATTTGACCCTATTTTCCCCTCATCACCAAACCCATGGTCCCAGTCCCATCCATGTCCAACAGTTAGCATTCCACCTGCATGGAGCAGAGGAGATATCTTTGTCCATCTCTACCCCTTCTCCCTTATACCTAGGAAGTTATAATCCTCTGTCTTGAGGCTCTCCAATTCCAGGTAATTATTGCTAATTTGCTGCCTCCATTCCATGTTTAAATATCGAGGTAAAAAAATATAGTTTACAAAAATATTGATTTAAAAATATCGATTACAAAAATATCGGCTCCCTATACTTAAACAGGTAAGTACAATAATATTGGATAAAAATATCGAAGTTCGAAGTAAAAAATATTGACTTAAAAGTATATGTATCTTAAACACAATACATTAAATATTAGTATTTAAAAATACATTTCATTTAATATATAGTTTAACTAAATATAACAAAAAAGGTAATTAAAAAAGATACACAAAAATGTATACATGTACATATGTTTACTTAAATACATTTTATTAACTATTATCTTTAATTCATAAACTTTTTAAATTATATAAAAATAAAATATATACATTTATCAATAATTTAAAATAAAATAAAACATCCTATAATTAACACATTCAACGAATATAAAAAAAATAAAAAATAAATTTCACAACACAATAATTTCAATAGCAGGGAAAATATTGGATAGCGGTGGGGTAAAAATGACTATTCCCACCCCAGTAAGCACAACAGTAGGGAAAGTGTTGAATAGCGGTAGGGTAAAAATTACTATTCCAACTCCAGTGCAACAGTAGGGAAAGTGCTGGATACCACACCAATAAAAAAAATTATACATTTTTAATAATTCTTTAACACAACAAATATACAAAGAATTCTCATACAAAGTATAAAAATACATAATAAATCAACATTTTAACTATCTTTTTGTAAACGATATTTAACACTTCGATATTTTTGTAATCGATATTACTTACCTGACAATCTATATTCTTGTCCACAATATTTTTGTAATCGCTATTTATGACCCACAATATTTTTACCTCTATATTTATGTATATCAATATTTATACATCGATATTCTAGCTCTGTACCGCTGCCTCAATGGCATTATTTTCGTCTTCTAAAGGTATCATTGCAGCTTTATCACCTTTAAATATCCAGTAAATCCTCACTGGGATCGGATTGTCCTTCCACTTATTTTCAAACTTATTTTGTTTTAGTGTCCTTTCCTAAAAATCCTTATCACCTAAAGTGCGTCACCTGAGCCTGCCAGTTTTGGTCCATAGTCCTTACTTTTGTGAGTCCTGGTGTTTCTTCATCCAATTACTTTTCTGCTGGGGTCTCTAGCTTAGCAACTTGCGCCCTTCTAGTTTGGAGACTATGGTGTCCTGACCGTTCCAGCTGTCCTGCATGTCTCTGGATAGAGCCAGCTATACTTAATCTGTTTGGCCAATAATTCTCTATTGACATCTTGAAAGTACCGCTATCTTGTAAGGGTGGTCACAGACGGGTCTTGATAAAGCGAAACATTACTGACTCTGAACAGTATTGACTTACATTTCCTTGCAAATCCTATAATCCATTTTTTCTTTTTTAATCAGAAAACATGTTAGTTTTACCACTGTGTTTCATGATCCAGTACACTTCCGTCCAACTCTGTGCACTCTTGTGATGGAAAGAATTTTGCCATTCACCGCCTGCAGTACCCCCGAGGACAGTTCCTGGATGCATGTTACATTAGAAACCCCTCCAATACCTCCTTCAGGTTTCGGATACGTCTATTATTTCTGAGCGATCTGTTCTCGAGGTCTTAGCGCAATCCATTTGAGTTGGCATTCCATTTGGCCTATAGTGGAACTTGTGAGTTGATCTGTGTCTGAAAGTGATACAAGCTGTTTTTATGACGGCTACAATCGCTGATCAAATGCTCTATCAGCAGCTTTCATTTCTGTGATCTTCCTACACTGTTCCCTGCACAGATTTGAATTCTGTAACCATGCCGTCAATCAATGCTCACATTAAGTTTGGATTAAGATCCTCTTTCGACAGGATGCCAGAGGATTTTACTGGCAAAGTGTCAAATGGGGAGGGTGGCAAGTGTTTGCACCATAGTCGCAAAAATTAAGTCTGTAATATTGCGCTGTGTATGTCTCGGAAGCGTGGATGACAAAAGCGATCAACACTGAGCCGCTCTACACACTCCCATGAGAAACATTGGTTTGCCTAGACCTGGACCTCATCAATAGGGAGAAATCCTTTGTCAGTGCGGTGCCAGGTTCCATCACATTATCCACTGCTTGATCCAGCTGTTTTATGAAAATGTTAGGCTCATTAAGTTACTGGGTCCCTTACTATTTATGTAGAGTGTGCACTCCTTGTACAGTTCAGATTACTGATTACCCCATTGGGCTCGGGGTCTAGGTATGCAGTATTAATTACCTACATTTGCAGGTACAAATAAAACTTACTACTCTCTCACACACCTACCTGAGAGACATTGGCCCAATGCAGACATTCATAATATCATGCTCTCTTACTTGGCCTACATTACATTATTACTCCGGGGGTCCAGATAGCCGCCAGATACCGGGCATGGCCCAACTTGCAAAGCACAAAGCAAACACAAGCATCTGGTATCCAGCAGGTGGAAATATCCGAACTGTGGAATTGGAGACCTCGCTGCCTCAAAGGCAGCAGAGCTCTTCTTAGCTAAAAGAGAACATTGCCATTAATTTAGTGAATGGGTGAGCCACACGTTGGCAGTTAGACTTAGGCAAAGGAGCGTTGGATGTGAAATTATAGATGAGCATGGAAGCCTATTTACGGATCCACCAGGGATTCAAGAAGTGTTTCGGCAATTTAATTTCAATTTCCGTCTTTATTCGATCATAATCAATCATAAAAGACACATAGACAATACAATATGATAAGACATAAAATATTTTTTTTTTTAAAAGGCAAGTCATAATAAAATTCCATTAATAGTTAAAAACATACCAATGCTATTAAAAAAGATAGTTATATTTTTAAAAAGTTCATGGTAACGAGGCTTTTAAATCCATAATGGCACAAGGCTTAGTTACAGTCTTCATTATTTTAAGCAAATTAGCTTAAAAGAAAACTAGAGAACATCACACAATGTAAACAGGTTACATAATACCTTGCAAATTGTTCCTTCTAAGGGCCCAAGTCCAGCTCAAAACCTTAGCCATAGCAATAACTATGACTTCAGTAGTGTCTGTTTTTAAAATAAGCAGAGCAGTTTGGCAAGATCTTGTTCCGATCTTTTTGCAAACCGGCTTGAACCATTTCTGGCGAGGGCCCTCATATGCAGGGCACACAAACAGGACATGTGGTAGAGTCTCTTCCTGACATGGACAAGTATGATATTTGGTATCTCGATCATCCCCCACTTTTTTGTAAAGGATTTTAGGGGGGGGGGTGTGCCCACTCTAAATTGGTGAAAGAGTTTATCACCAGGACACGTAATAATGTCCCAAAAGGCCTCCAACTTATGTTTGCTCTTATGATCAAGAAAGAGGCCTGTAAGGGAAGCACTAATGCCCGAGGTTAGAAACTTTTGACAGACCATGCCCCTATATAAGGCTTTAAAGTATTTTTTGATGGGAAAGAATTCCCTTCTGGGTCCTACCACAAATGGTTGAGGCCCATTTCTGAAAATATAGCCTTAATCTTTAGTAACCATATGATTTTGTTGGATTTATCAGCTTCTCTAATATACTTAACAGCTTTTGCATAGGGTGCTAACTCTGGGGTAGTCCAAAGTCTTCGCCAATAAGCAAGTGGTCTAAAACCCGCAGCCTCCTCAAAAGAAATGCAACCTAGATCTAAAAGTAAGGGTCTAAGGGGTGATGATTGAGGAAGGCCTGTCAGTGCCCTCAGACAATTATTCTGGGCCAGGACTAATGGAGCTAAATTTTCGAAACCCCAGAGTTCCGCCCCATTAATTATTGAAGCTCTAACCTTCCCTTGGTGTATAGTTAGGGCCGGTCCAACTGGTTTGGTGTGGGATAACTGGTGTTCTTTAAAGAGGCCCCCTGTTAATTGGATGTGCCTTAAGACTAATAAATCTATCTGTGGCTTCCAATTCATCCGTTTACCCATAGTAACGCCCAGATATGTAAAGGAGTCAGTTTGTTCCAAAGACGCATTATTCATTTATACTCTGGCTTACACTATTTTATGTTTATGCAAGACCATGAACTTCGTCTTGTTAACATGGACTACTAGATCATGGTCATTGCAAAATAAACTAAATATATTGAGGACTCGTTGCAGACCAGATTGCGTCTTAGACAGAATTAAAGTGTCATCTGCAAACATTATTAGCAGAACCCTCGATCCAGCAAGAGTAGAGGTGTCCGTAGGATATTCGGTACAGTATGAGAACATTATTTATGAATAATGAGAAGAGGGTAGGGGCCAGAACACACCCCTGCTGTACTCCCTTGCTCACAGGAAAACTTTCTGTTAACTCACCCTGTTGGCCCCATCGCACTTGGGCATATGTATACTCATGTAACTTTATAATAAATGAAAAGATCTCAGCGGGCATCCCTGCATCCCTAAGTGTGTCTCTAAAAGTGTCCCACATCTTAGGGCGGGGCACTTAATCAAATGCAGATTTAAGATCTACAAATGCTGCATTGAGTGTCCCCACTGCTAAGACCCCTGTATTCAGTAGATCAACATGAATCTAAAAACTTGGTCGATAGTGCTAACGTGGGAACGAAATCCTGCTTGGTAGGTGGATAAGATTTCATTATCATCTATTAGCCTACTTAGCCACTATTTTTTGTAAAGTGTCTATAAGGCTTATGGGCCGATAATTAGTTGGGCTGGCACGATCCCCCTTTTCATAGATGGAGATGATTTCAGCCCCGCGCCAGGATTCTGGAATAGGGGCACCTCTAGCCAGACCATTAGCAAGAATAAGGATATATTTAAGCCAGTTCTTCCGGTCAGATTTAAATATATCCGCCGGGATACAATCCAGTCCAGGGGCCCTACCTGCTGCTACACCATCAAGAGCCCTCTCAATTTCCGCGAGAGTAAAGGTTAGGATTGAGTCAGACACTACACAAGGCTGGTACCTAGTGCTGTCTTCGAACAATGAAAATTGGGTCTGATAATGTGCGACCCAGACTTCTGGGGGGACATTATTAACTGGAACCGGGCTGGCACTACCCCTACCCCATTTGATCAAGTGCCAGAACCAACACCAGTTTTTCCCATTACTTGCATCTAGCAAGTCCCTCCATCTATTTTCATCATAGGCCTTCTTTGCCCTTTGTTGGGTTACCTTGTATTCAGACCTTAATTCCCTAACCCCCTGCGTGGATCCCACCCTATGGCTTGAGACAATTGTCTAAAGGCTATCCTACATGCCCCATCATACCATTTTGCTGATTTTTGGATAGGGTACATATTGGATCTTTTTATGTTTATTGTAAAATAGCTCTTCAACTTAGCAAACAGGGCCTCATGAGCCTCTGTAAGATTTGAAAGATTGGCCTCACTGGGATCAAGATGAGAGAGGGATAAAAGGGACTCTTCAAGGGATGACTATCTGGGCTATAAGGCCCTCATCCTCAGAAACCCGTGCCCATTTTAGTCTTCGGCAGTCGTGGGACATGACTACGTCTGCCGTTACAATATCCATACTGCCTCTCGACATTGAGCGACCCTTTAACTCTAATAGCAAAGTCAGGGGATCATGATCACTCTCTGGTCTTTTCAGAACCTCCATATCCTTTAGCCTTAACCAGAATTCTAAATTGATAAAAAAGTAGTCAATCCTACTACTTCTTAACCCATTATTAAAAGTGGGGTTGCCTTTACTATTAGATTTATATCTTCCAATAACAGCCCGGAGCCCTATCTCCAGTGATAAACTTTATAATTGTAGAACTGCCTCTGTCCATTTGTTAATGACGGAACACCCCAAATCGCATCCTCATCACTAGTAAGGTTTCCGTCTTCTAAGCCAAGTGGCTCAAACGTACCTTTGAAGTTCCCCGCAATAACCCGGTTACTTGTCCCTTTTAATGATTTAATAAAATAATCCAGACTAGATACGGTTAGTGAGGCTTTCTCACCCACCATCCCTCTTGCATAAACATTAATCAATATAAACTTGGGCTCGTGTTCAGAGTTTATTTTGATAGCCTGAATATCTGGGTTATCAATCCCTAGTTCTTCTACCTGATAGCCCACCTGCTGTCTAACCCAAACGGTTAGTCCTCCCGAAGGGTGCCCTTTGGAACTTGCAATAGCTGGTTTGCCAAAGACCAGATCTCCTGAAAGGCAATAATGTCACAGGACTCAATAAAATAATACCAATCAGAAGAGATAGTCTTCGATAATAAACCAGCAATGTTCCATAATAATATACTTAGAGTACTAGTAGCGATACATTCTCCCTGATCTATCGGTATCAGGACCTCCGTATACTCGGACCCACTAGTTATAACTAACTGAGGGCTTGAATCAATCACAGGGGAAGCAGCAGGTTGGGTAATAGAATCCTTTATCTAAAACTACAGGTGGCAGTCAATCGCAGGAATCTAGACCAGACAAGGGAACAAATCTATTAGCTAGGTTCAGGTCAAAGGGTCTACCTATAGGTCTATAAAGTGCGGATCGGCCCTCCCCCCCTGGCGGGGAAAAGTAACGGGGGCTGTAGAAAAACCCCAAGGGCAACAGGGAGATTTTCCCTGCGTGGTGCCTTTGATTTCTACTCCCTAGGTGCTCCAGTAGGAGTCTAACATACTTGTTGTTGAAGTTGGCAACTACACAATCACCCCACCAGTCCTTCGTGGAGTGTCCAACCCACGATGCACGTCTTGCCATAATTATTTGGTTACAAATATCCCAGCCCCATACCCAGACTACTTCCAATTGTACAGTGAGCCAGTGCACTGTTTTAGCCATTAACTGATCAGTGGATTCCATCTGCCCAGTAAGGTCGGTACATTCCTTAAGACCACCACCAGAGGAGCGGCGGCCGGTTGTTGAAGTTGGCAACTATACAATCACCCCACCCGTCCTTCGTGGAGTGTCCAACCCACGATGCACGTCTTGCCATAATCACTTGGTTACAAATATCCCAGCCCCATACCCAGACTACTTCCAATTGTACAGTGAGCCAGTGCACTGTTTTAGCCATTAACTGATCAGTGGATTCCATCTGCCCAGTAAGGTCGGTACATTCCTTACGACCACCACCAGAGGAGCGGCGGCCGGTGGGAGATGTAAAACTCTAGAACCAATTGCATCTATGCTGCGGCCCAAACCTTTTTGCATGGCTGAGGAGTACGGCCAGGAGGCCCGTGGACAGAGTTAGATTGATTACCTATCCCATGGTTAGATTAATTTTGTGTGAGATTACTTACTGTCCTACCCCGAGATCTACTACCCTCCCCCTTGGGGTGCTCGGAATGAGCTGAGCGAACTCACTAGACGTGTTCCCTATCTCACCCACATAGCCTCCCAAAGGTACTAAAACAACGTCAGGATCTGTGCCCACCCCATCACTCCTGCTGGATGGTTAAAGGCATTGGATCAGATAATGAAGGAATGGCGGGTGGGCATGTAAGGATTGCAGGGTTGCACAGGACATTTGTCAAAGTTTCAGAGGGCAGATTAATTTTTTTCCAGAGAGTCCTCAATAGAACAGAGATTAGACACAATATGCAATTCAAAGTTTGTTAGTCTTTCTTCGATCAGTGTCAGTCTATCGAGGATTGGTGATAGGGATGCCGAAATAAAAGCCCCCATTTTGACCAGTAAGGCCTCGTAAGCTTCGGGCAGGGGAACACCCAGTGAATCTGGATTTGAAGCAACAAAGGTAGAAGTAGCGGGCTGAGGCACTGTTGTCAATGGGGATGCGATCCCACCATTCCTATTAGTCTTTTGCATTTTTCTGCCTTTGGGGGTCCCCTCCCCTCTTCCTCTTTGTTGATGGCTCCAGAGTTAATTCCATAGTTTGAGTTTTGGGTTTGGGCACCAACCTTGTTGTAATGCGTGGAGGTATACCACAGGGTGCACCCTCTTGGGCCAGTTCCACGGGCGGAGGACTGGTTGGAACCTCCATTATTGTTGAAATGTCCAAAGGCACATGCGGAGACTGGCTAACACCTCGTGCCAGGTCATGGGATTCAATGTCTGCGGCCAAACAGCATTCAGGTGTACGTGCAGACGTCATACCACCCAGTGATGAATGTTTGGTTTGCAAGGGATCTAGAGAAAGGCGTAGCTCGGTCAATGCAATCTTGTGGGCTAGGACCGAGCTGGCTCTGATTAAAAATTGATCCAGAGTCCCTACCACGCTTCCGCCAGGTAGTGCAGATCTACCCTTTCCCTCACAAGTGCTCATTTTAAGCAGGGCACGATAGCAGCAAAAAAACACCAAAAATGAATGTCCTCTAGGAGACCGCAATAGGTAGATAGTAACTAACCTGGAGAACTGCAGTACTTAGAGGGGGGTCCCGGCCAGACCTCTTCCGGTCTATAACGGGCTCAAACGGGCCCAGACTTTGCCCAGGGCGCGCCCCGCGAAGTGGTTGCCGCGAGCTGTTAAGTAGCAGGCAAAGGCAGATGCGGCTCAGGTGCGGCAAAACCAGCGAGGCTCCTGCGACCTGGAATCCCGTGAAGGGTGCAGAGTGTCTGCTGTCCTCGATGCAGCAATTCTACCAATGCCTTTATCACGCAGAACCCCCGATACAGCAGACTTTATACAGGGCTATCTCAATAATAAACCACTGCAGAGCATTAAGAGTGAGGACAGCATGAAACTCGAGGCCATCCTAACACAAGATGAGATCTTTTGTGCCTTAAAGAATCTCCCTTCTGGGAAGGCTGCCGGACCTGACCAGAACCCCCTGGAGTTTTACAAAACTTTATGGGAGGATGTAGGACAAGATCTGGTCGAAATATTATGCTTGGCACAAATCTGGGGTTCAACCCCGGACTCTTGATCAGGGGCTGATATTATAATAATTTAAAAAAAGGGGAAATCACCCAAGGAACCCGGGTCATATCGGCCAATTACTTCAATAAACAGCGATGTAAAGATATTATCTAAAGCTCTCGCTACTAGGCTAAATCTTATTATTGGGAAGGTAATATATCCATGTCAACATGGGTTTATTCCAGGGAGAGGGACTACCCAACATATCCGACTGGTAATAACCTTATTCGACGCAGCAGAAGTCTCAGGGGACCATATGGCTATGTTGCTTTTAGACGCAGAGAAAGCTTTCAATAGGGTCTCCTGGGACTACTTATGGGATGCAATGAGATGGTTTGGTCTAGGACAGGGGTTTATCAAGGCCATATGCAATTTATATAAAGCACCAACAGCATGCCTCAGAATCAACAGGAAATATACTGCACCTTTTGGGATAAAAAGGGGCACTGGTGCCCCTACTCACCCCTTTTATTTTCAATTTATAGAGACCCCCTATTAGGGCAATTCGAATTCAGCCGGGAAATCAAGCCTATTATATACCATGAGATACCTACTAAAGTTCTCGCATATGCAGATGACGCTGCCCTGGTAACCCCTAATCCCTTAGAAGCAATAAAGGCAGTCGAGGATTTAGCCTTAGCTTTTGGAGAGATCTCCGCATATGCCCTAAACAAACATAAGACTCAAATTGTAGTTAATGGGGAAATTGTCCGTTCTGATCCACGAATGATAGAATCAGCAGTTTATCTTGGGATTACTAGAACTTCAGATCTGGATAAATTAGTGGCGGTAAAGATTGATCCGATAATACGGAAGGCCAACACAGATCTTGCTAAGTTTCACAACTTGCATCTGTCATTGGTTGGCCGATACAACGTGATCAAAATGATTTCTACCCCCAAAATTTTATATCTGTTTAGGGCAATCCCCCTGGAATTTGAGAAAAAATGGTTAACCACATTGGATAATATGATTAATCAATTTATAAGAGCGCATGGCAAAACAAGAAGGGTTCTTCGATACGACTTTACCCTTGGACAGAGGTGGTTGGGCAGTCCCAGATTTCAAGCTCTATTATTGGGCGGCGGCACTTCAATACATGTGCGGGATGATTGGCGGGGGACTTAAAGAACCCACCGATGTCGATAAGATACTGGATGTATATAGGTTACTGGTGGGGGGAAGATGCAGTAAACTGCTTTTTGAAATTCAGCGAGCTCAGCTATTTTAAGAGAACAAAATTCAAAACTTTGCAAGCAGCTTTTAAAATCTGGGTCACCCTACAGAAGAAGTTGGGCTTAGGGAGAATGAACTTTTACACTAAAATGTTTGGCAACATTACGCTCCCACACATTTTTTCGGACCAAATTATGGCGGTGCGGGCAGAGCACAGCCTAATGAAAGTTGGGGATTTAATGGGTTTAGATGGTTTTTATCAACTCAAGGACATTCAGGATAAGTTCGGAATTGATACAAGGAATTTTTTTAAATATCTCCAACTCAGAAGCTTCCTTAGTGAAAAGGCGGGTGGGTTTAATGGATTCGCTAAGGTTGAAACTATTGAGGCAATAAGAAGTAGTGAGGGTTGCACCATTAAAAGAAACTATAATGAATTAACTAACAAAATTGGATGATCTTGTAAAACACGGTAATAAATGGGAAGACAGGTTGGGCATCGATTCGGACAACTTTACTCAGTCCTTAGAGTTAGCACGGACAGTCCTAAGTTCTGCTGGGCTTCAGGCCCAGCACTATAAAACAGTATGTTCTTTACACTACACATCGGCTAAGATCTTACAATGGGGGGACAAGAGGGTATTACATGTCCACGGTGTAATTCGCTTAATGCGGATCTAGCTCATATGGCTTCCACTTGCCCACGCCTTGATAGGATTAAATCAGCTATTACGGTATTTTTTGAATCCACGCTAGGTTTTAAAGCGAAGTTAAGCTCAGTCTTAATGCTTCTTGGGGTGGATAATAGTCAGGGGCAATCATCGTTGGATTATTTTCTCTTTCTTGCTATGGCTGTCTTACGAATAACTGTTGCCTCAGTCTGGCTAGATCAAGCTGCACCAACATTTCAGTTATGGTTAGCTCGGCTTTTTTTCGATATTTAATCTGCAAAGGGGAATAAACAAAAGGAAGGTCAAAAGAGGGATACTCCTAGGTAGACGGTTATGAAGTCCTATGTATAGCTGGAAGGAATCGCTAGTTTATAATGGACCCTAGATGTTTTTTTTTTGTTTGCATTAAGAATTTGAGTCACGATATAACTGGCTCACATGCGAGTCCTTCGTTTACTTTTCAATTGCTTTTGTTTCACTTATTTTAGGTTTATATCCTTCCATTCTTGAAGGCTTCTCTCATTAGATTTCACTATTTGACAAAATATTTTCAATGTATTGTGTTTTGTAAAATGTATTGCGACTATCTATCTCTTTGCAATTATAAGTAATCGGTATATGCTGTGCTGTATAATGAAAAAGCAATAAAAAGTATTAAAAAAAAAAAAAAAAGCTGTGGCTCCTTATGCTAGAATATGGCACCAGACGACCCCAGATGAACTCACAATGGTTTTCACTGCTGGAGTCCAGAGTGTGTCTTCACCATGGGCCTTCCTGCCATTTTAAGCTGCCTCCGAGTCAGGAACACGGATCTACACGCACCCCCAGAGTCCATTGCAAGTCCCGCTGCACCCCTGTGCCTCTCGAATCAGACCCTCAGAGAGACTCCACACCTTCAGCGAGCCCTGCATGTCATCGCCTTGGTCAAAATCACCAGCAGTTTGCCTTAAGGCCGAGGGAGAGCTAGAGGAACCAAGAGTCAACCCACTCTTGCCACTATCCTGGGGCGGAGTCTCTGAGGTTTACTTTTGGCAATGGTGATTGGGAAAAAAGTACAAATACAAACGATCACATGGAGATGCACAAGACTCAAAGTGAAACTTAATTACTATGTGTTACTGTTAGACTTGGCATCCTTGCCATGGATTCCCCTGACTTTTTGCCACTGCCTCCTGCATTTTGGACTGTGTGATTGATTTCATTTTGAAGTGCTTTGGGTACTTTGCCAATGTTGATCAGTGTCAAAGTGCAAGTGCTCCCTGTGTAAATAGTAATTTTGATTGGTTACCCAGGATTGGCATATTTGATTTACTCGTAAGCCCCTAGTAAAATTCAGTGTGTGCCCGGGGCCTGTAAATCAAATACCACTGGTGGGCCTGCAGCATTGATTGTGCCACCCACACAAGTAGCCTTTCGAATGGGTCTCAGACCTTCCACTGCAGTGTCTGCGCATGCAGTTTTTAACTGCCGTGTCTTCCTGGCCAGTGCACCCACTTGCCAAGTACTAACCTTCACTTTTCTTACATGTAAGGCATCCCTCAGGTAGACCAAAGGTACCCTGATGGGCAGGGTGCAGTGTATATGAAAGGTAGGACATGTGCTGATCTGTTTTACATGTCTTACAAGTGTAACTTTCCAGTGGTACAAGATAGAGAACTTGATTTCAGGCTCTCTGAGCTCAGAATTTAAGAACACATCTTTTAGTGAAGGTGGATTTTAAATTGGTTGATTGATGATGCCACATGTAGAAAGTGGATATTTTCTTGTTTAACCATCCTGTGTGCCTCTGCCTGCATGTGTATTCACCGTCTGGCTTTGGAGTGACAGGAGCTGGGGATGTGCATTCACTCTAGACACCAACAATGGTGGTTGAGGTATGAACTGCCTTTCCTGGATGACTGATAGCCAGGTTGGATAGACCTTTCTGAATTTAGAGTGGTGGGAGGAGTTTTCACTAGCACCCGAATAGGCTATGCCTGCTCTGCACAATGCTGTCTCCACCTCCTGTAGTGAAGCTGGACATGGGAGAAGAGAACCTGCTTGTGAAGAATCTCAAAGGACTTGTGTGTGCATGCCTCTTGTTCTGAAGTTTCAGGAACACAAAGACTTCACTCCACTGCTGGGAGTTTTTGCCTGGCAGGAGGAGCCTGTTCCAAATCTGAGTCTATGGAGGTCGTTTCTGTTGCTGGGAGCTGAAAATGCTTGAAGAAATCAAGAAAACCTATGCATCGCCCTTCCAGGCCTGTTTGTCTGACACAGCACTACTGTGCTTGAAGAATGTCCTCGCACAGCTGTCATGCGGCCACAGGTTTGATGCAGCGCCGGTCCGCAGCTGCAAAATCCGCCTCACGCAGAGTCCAGTGCACCGATCTCTGAATTCAGATATCACCCCCCAGACGCAGGCCCTGTTGTGCGAGTTAAATAATGAACGGATCGTGGGACCACGGCTGAGCAGGGAATATCCAAAGTGTGTAACTCCCTTATCCTGACTAGAAGGAAGGAAGGGTCCCTACTTGGATAAGGTGCGTACCTATACCAACTAGAGACCCCCTTTCTAACAGTTACTAACTGATTAAGAAGTTATCTATCAATGACGAGAGCCCTCACCCACCAGCCAGGTGGCAATCTTAATCAGAGGGCTCCTACCCATCTCTGAAGCATCAGCTACAACCCTACAGTGAGTACTGTGATATAACCTGGGACCCCACTGAAAAGATTTCTCCCTCTTGAGAAGGCCCAGGTCTAGGCAAACCTACGTTTCTCATGGGATTGTGTAGAGCGGCTCAGTGCTCCTCGCTTCCGAGGCTTGTCAGCCCTAAGGGGAGAAACACGTGTTTGCTGTTCTCCAGCTTTACTGGACATTGAAATAACTGTTTTGCTAAGAATAACTGAAGACATACAAGAATGGAAGCAACCAAGAGTGATAATTAAAATGGCAAGAAAACACCTACACTGTCTTGAAAAGAAACAGTGGTGTACTAAGGGTCTACACCCTGTTGGTGTGAACTGCCCCCGAAGAGAACGGATTTGTAACGGCAGACAGAGGGTGCCGACCCTTCAGCAGTGTACTCACCATCTGTTCCAGCGCTTGAGGGTTGTGCAAAGACATGCACCTTTTTATCACTGGGACAGCATAGTCTAGGGATAACTTGCCTGGAAATGCTTTTCATGACCTGGCAGGAGGTAAAGGATGCTGGGAACTGTAATGTGAAAAAATAGGGACCCACATTTCTACATATATTTAATGACAGCGTAATTCCCTGTCAAACTAAAGAGATGTCATTATGTAACTAATTGTTTAGTGTTCACTGCGTAGATATTAATAGGCAAGATATAGAGCGACGAATTATCACATGAAAGGGGCACGTTACTATATCCTTTTGACAGTGAAGACTTGTTGAGGATGGCAAAAAAAAATAATCGAAAAAGTAGTCTATTATGGATCGCAAGAAAATAAAAGGGAGTCTTATTCTAAATGAGATAACAAGCTTACAGTGTGGTGTTCCTCAAATGAAATATGGACATACCTTCATATAGTGCTTGTCAAATCTTATATATAAGAAATGGGGCTCTCCCTTATTGGAAGCTTCTGATCACCATTTGTTTCATCTAATGACCTAATTTCAAGCTCGGGAATAATCCTTATTGTAGGCAAAAGACCTCCGGTCAGGGTCACAAACTAGTTTTCACAGTCAGGGACATCCAGGGGATCTGATCATTTAACCCTCCTCTCACAAATTCTTACCTTGAAAATTCATCTCTGTTCTTTCAAGAAAAGAGCATTATAGATTGGTGTTTTTAAATGTGTGGGGTTCTCTCTCTCTCTCTGTCCAGCGTATAGCTGCCTGCTGGTGCCCCACTGTGAGGCAATGTGTGGTCATTTTTGTTGTCATTCTCTTACATTGGATGTTCTACAGTGTTCTTGTATTCTGACCTTCATCTATTTCTAAGTCATTCTGATATAGTTTAAACCATACGGGCACGTATCCATATATGGCTCAAACTGCTGTAGTTGCTGACTTTGCACAGCTCCCGAGGGGTTTTGGATCCAAGGTCTGCTGCTTGAATTAGAAAGAATTACAAGTGCAACATAGGACATCTTAAGCAAAAACAACAATTGATGGACAGAATGCAGAACAATGTCGTACATTCACCCCAGTACAGAGATCTGGGCCTAAATCATCGTTTTTTGCTCACCATGCCATTCCAGTTTAGACCCAGCCATATGCAAATCAGTCTTGACCCTGCGCCCAATGGGAGCAGTCCATCCCAAACTGCGAGGCGAGGTCCTCCGTGGACTGGAAACCAGCATCCTAGGACCAGGGTCGGGCTTTCAACCCTCATCCGCCAGGATAGCTTGACTCCAGTGGCACGGAGAGCACAGGACCCACGTCTGGGCATACATGTCATACTCTGGGTGACAAATGCAAAAACAACAATTGATGGACAGAATGCAGAACAATGTCGTACATTCACCCCAGTACAGATATCTGGGCCTAAGCCCTTTTTTGCTCACCATGCCATTCCAGTTTGGACCCAGCCATATGCAAATCAGTCTTGATCCTGCGCCCAATGGGAGCAGTCCAGCCCGAACTGCGAGGCCAGGTCCTCCCTGGACTGGAAAAAAGCATCCTAGGACCAGTTTCGGGCTGTTCCCATGAGGCACAGGGTAAAGACTGATTTGCACATGGCCAGAACTAAGCTGGGGTGACATGGTGAGCAAAAGAATGATGGATTAAACCCAGATCTCTTGACTTGGGGTGAATGTTTTGATTTGTTCTGCATTCAGTCCATCAATTGTGTGTCTTTTGCTTTCTCGCCCTAAGTGCGCCAGGTATGCTCAGACGTGGGTCCTGGGTTCACTGTGCCACTGGAATCAAGCTATCGTGGCTGAAGAGGGATGAAACCCTAAAACCGGTCCTAGGATGCTTGCTTCCGGTCCACAGAGGACCTGGCTTGGCAGTTTGGGCTGGACTGTTCCCATGAGGCACAGGGTCAAGAATGATTTGCATATGGCCAGGTCTAAGCTTGGGTTGCATGGTGAGCAAAAGAATGATCGATTTAACACAGATCTCTAGACTGGGGGTGAATGTTTTGATTTGTTCTGCTTATTTGGAGGAATCAAAGGTAGAGAAAACACGAACCTGACAGAGTAGCAATGCTCTAAAAAAAGAAAACTATCACAATACATTGAAACATTAAAATACGTTGAGTGAAAGAAAATTCAAAGACTGGAGAGGTTTTTCAGAAGAAAAATGTCTGACAGTTTGGGATTAGTCTTTACTAAATCTGCCAGCAGGATAGAAAAAACAACCTGATGATGACGGGGTATGATACTGGTGGAAATTACTTCTTCAGAAGAGCAGGGTCACTTTTCTTTTTCTTTAACATTTAAATAACAAGTAGCATTTTTAAAGTATAATTGTTTGTTTTTTCAAAGAAAAAGAACAAATTTTGACCTATGTTGTCTTTCAGAGGGTACTAAAGATGTATTTTGTTTTCAAAAACTGGATTTTTACAGGACAAGTGCATTTTTACATAAACATTTTGGGATCCCGGGCATGTGCGGGACAATTCGGTTTCCTATGATTATAAGTGGCAATGCCCAGAAGAACGGCTCAGAGTTTGAACAGAATTTCTTACTCTTCTGCCTTTTCAGTGGATCAGGGTTCTGGGAAATCATCCCATTTCCTATACACAGAAGGGTGCAATGGTGCTTCCATTTCATGAGGATGAAGGTCAGTAAACAGCTTAGTTACAGTCTCACAATTCGCTTTGGTGTTCATACAGAACCATGAAGAGCAGCTTCTAGTTTTGTGAGCGCTGCCCAGGCACCAGAGGCCGCATATACGTTAAGTTGGAAAAATACTATATTTTTTACTATCTATACAAGACCTAAAGCTCAAAGTCTTCCAGATTAAAATCTCAACATTTATAAAGAAAATGTTGAAAATCCAATAGCCAAAAATGTCATGTTCAAGATATCGTTTAATGATGGAAAAAAGAAAGGACTAAAAAGGGGGCAGAGCAGGTACAATATACAGGGGGGGGTTCACTTCAGGTAAAGCCTGGGGCCGCTCTAATGGAGACAAAGTAACTGTGAATATACGCTGTAAGCTTGGATGTGTGCGTAAAGTTTTTCACCTATAGGCCGCCCAAGGGACTATTTCAAAACATGAGTAATATTTGAGAAAAAACATTTCACATTTGTTTTTTGCACTTTATCCCATTTGTAAAGGTGTACTTCGTTTATAATTAAGGTCGTTGCATAGATAGTTTGTTATCTTTTAGCCCATTACATCAGATCCTACACATGTGGGTGCTGCAATGTTATGGACTAATTGCACACAGACTTGCCCTACTTACATTTTTTTGTTGAAAGTATGGGGGTCCATCTTCTGCATAGCCGTTGCCAAAGCCAGAGCAACTGCAATGCCAAATAATGCTTACACACAGACCAAGTTAAGCAATGTGACACAACAAACCCCAAACCAGCTGCATGTAAATTAGATAAAAGCATCCTCAAAACCAACAAAATGGAAATAATGAAAAAAGACTTAATTTTTACCTGTGGGATAATGGTGATTTTAAACCTGAGATCATGAAGACCTATTTTTGCTATGTTAACGCCATCAATGATGATATTTCCTTCAGCTGCTTCGTTGATTCGAAACAGACCTAAAGTAAGTGATGATTTTCCAGCGCCAGTTCGTCCAACAATTCCAACCTACCAAACATTTTTTTTAAAGTTAAAGAATTGTATAAACAGTTCATTAACAGCACACATTAATATGTTTTCTACCCCGAAAATTACCAATGCATGAATTAAAAATTTGTGAAGCAACAAGTAAAGCATTACAATAAGCATTAGTCCAACACCAGGAATGGCGTAAATTACCATGTGGAGATAAAAATAATGAAAGTTTACTTTTGATGACACACTTCAAAATGTATTCTATATCAGATAACACAGAAAAAAGATAAACCAGATCTTAACTGTACAACTAAAGTCCCTGTTGAATGCCTTGATCAATAAAGTTTAGTGACAAATTCAGAGTTGACATTTTCAAATACTAGGATATTAATAAAGCGGACGTATTTAGCATGATTTATTTATGAAATAGGTTTAAATAACCCTTTGCCCTAATCCCTCACTTCTCTAGAACTATTATCCAGGCCAGGTCTCCGCAACCTTTCCTGGAATGAGAGTTACTTATTCATGTTCAATGAAAAAAATGACATTTTCGCCAGCTAATTTTAGTGGTGTAAGTGACCACGTTACGTAAGTGGCCACCCCCATGCGAAATTGACAGAGGTGATCATTTCACAGCATAAAGCAGGGTCCCCAACAGCAAAGTGAAACAAGCATAGCCAATAGATCGCCTTTGGGACCCTATACGTATTTAGTTATCCAGCACAATATCCTTGGTGCCACAACATCACCTGTTGCATGGCTAAACACTTATAAAGTCCCATATGCGAGACCTATTGGCTATGCCAATGCTTGTTTACGATGTTGCTGGGAGCGATGCTGCTGACTCTTTGCTTTGCGTTAAATCATGGAGAGCAGCAACAGGAATTAGCAGCAGCAACGCGGCTGGAAGGAGGAGGCGCGAGGCAGAGACAGCGCCTGGGCGCAGAGGCATGGGCAAAACTGCGACAGTCAGGCCAGCTCTGGAGTTTGTGCTTTGACAGTTTGAGCTATTAGCATTGTAAATAGCAATGTCTTTTATTCATATTTTAAAAAGCAAAACATAAATAAAAGGCAGTGTCATTTACAGTGCCAATAGCTCAAATTCATGTAAATGACAGACCTATTGCATTGTAAATGCTTGGTTTTTTTGGGGCACTGAGAGGTTAAGTGTTTGATCAGAAACACAGGATGTTGAGCTGCTGCCGAGAATCAAAACAGTTTTTTTACTTCCAAAGTCAGCAGCTTTGGCCACACGCCACATCCTCTCTAGGACTATGGTTTGATAGCTTGAGCATAGTTATTCATAGCGGGCTGTTTTATGTATCGCCTACGCAGCTCACACGCGCCACATAGGAGACCTTTAGCAGTCGTTCTGCTCTTTTTAGAAGCACATGCTCTTTCTTGTCGCGGCATCCACCTTGCGGGAGCATGCAGCGGCGCACCACTCACGGGCCAGCACTATCCTTGAAGTGCGTTTGTGAAAGCTCTCAAGGCTTGTTCATCCTGGTTCATCGCAAACTCATCTCTTTGCATGCCTGTCAGTCTCCCTTCAAACCTCCTCTCCGTTGCTCTGTTTTCCCATTCTTAAGCCCTGCCCTAGAGTGGTTCCTTTGATATTATTCGGTCTGGCATTAGCCAATACCGCTTTATAAAATTATAGTATTATATAAATAACGGGTTTTCAGCCAGATCTCGCCATTCACTGACAGCCAACCCCAGACAGACCTACTTTGCAAATGCTTGTTATAATTTACATCCACGATCGCCTTCATGTTCTTTACTTCCTAAAGCACACTTCTTTTGAACCCTATTTACGTGCTTCCGCACTTCACCTCTAACCGCCTCTTCTTACCTACATCTCTTCCTTTTGAACTCTCTCCGATTCTTGTCCTTCAGTATCCAGTTCTAAAATTATGCCCTCCTTTCAAGATCATGTGAAGTTCCCAGCATGCTTTATGATTGTGCAATAAAATTGTGTTGTGGGGTCTGAGTAATGAATGCCCAGTCTTGATTGCGGAGTGCACCATCTGGAGCATGGATGGGTGTGCGCATGTCTGAGATTTATGTAAAGGAGCGCCTGCAGCTCCTATATTTGGCTCCATTGGGACATCGCAGAACACAGAAGTAGAACACATATTGGCTCGAATAGGTAGTTTTATAGTGAATGTGAGCACTTGCCAGGCAACCTCAGAGTTGAGTTCACTAGATTACAGCAAAATACCCACGAAGTAAAGACCGTGTATCCTAAATTTATGGTTGCTGCAGCAATAAGACATACCTTGTTTGGTCTAGCAGTCTGCTACATTTTGTTACTCTGATTGCCACAATCACTGACCAGAGCTGGTCCTAGGACTTGTTCATTAAGCCCTCCAAGATATAACGTGTTTTGCTGCTGTTTCACTCATATACTTCTCTTCCACTGCAATCCCTGTAGCTCACTCGCCAGAGTGCACCCTTTATGCATCACTCTTTCACGTCAGCCTACAATTAGTACCACCCCATTATCTCGCACCTGTCTTCTTCCCCTTCCACACCACTTTGCAACATGTACATTGTTTTTCCTCGCCACCAATGCTCTGTTGCCCTCTCAACCACGGTCTATGCTGGTACACTCACCCACGCTTTAAAAAACACTCTGGCTGCTGATTTTTTTCTATTTATTTTGCCATTTCAACTCCGATCGGCGAATAAAAAGAAAAAATAGGCAGTCTAGTACTTTCATAGGCAATCACATACATTTTATTTTTGCAGTTTTATTGGAGCGTTTTGCATGAGCACCAGTTACATTACACAAGGTCAATTGTTAGTTTGGGCACAGAGAGATTACTCTATTTTATCAAGAATCACATGATATTGAGCCGATAGAGACTCAAACCTGGTTTCCCTAGTTCCATGGTCAGTAGCTCTGGCCCAACACCTCATCCTTTTCCGCATGAATAGTGCATGCGCCCACAAGACACAGCCAGTCAAAGCACAACCTTTTTCACTATTAAGAAATGCTGCAAATGGGGATATCAAAGGCAAGCCCTTGTGGCTTTGCCTATGCTTGTTCAAAATAGAGTAGGTTAAAACCACTAACAAGCTGAGAAGGCAAAAAAATGCGCTTCCCAGACAAAAGAGACAAAGATTTGACACCCAATTTGTTTACGTCCATACAGGAACTGCAAATTCCAACATCTTACATGTGATTAAATATACTCAATACAAAGTATAAAAATATCATTACAGATTAAAAGTAATTGTGGAAATCACACATAGCTATGGAAATATTGATAAAGGGTTCACCTTTTCATATTACAATCGTTTCATTGTACTGGGCAGTCCACTCTTTTTCCAAGACACAAAAGTGGATTATGAATTACATTGATGTTTTTTACTGATTTTTTTACAAAAACATACACAGAAAACAATGTTTCTTGTTGATTTATTTAAAAAAAGGCAAAATCCAGAACGAGTTATTCTCTTCTTTTGAATGTCATTCCATGTTTCCCCACATGTTTCCCCACATGTCTGCAAGTTCAACTATGTATGTTGGCAGCATGGCTAGTTAAGAACAAGCACAGGCAAATCTAACAAGGTCTGTCTTTTTGTTAGGGGACATGTTTGTTAATAGGTGGATGACTTTGTATATGTTGTTTACAACGGCCCTCGAAAGAAAGTCTCATATTCAAGCAACATCTGTACTCTCAAAAAGGAGTGTTAGAAGAGGAGTTAGATTGCGTTTGCATTTAATGCGGATAATTTAAAAGGCATATGGAGCAAAGAATTCATGTGAGATAATTTTGAAAAAAGGCCAGCCATTCTTACATAATTATAAAAAAACCCTAAGTGTAAATTCAGAAAATGTTAATTTTATAACAATATAAAAAACAATCATTGGCATAGCCAATAGGTCTCGCTTTTGGGACCTTATAAGTATTTTGTTATGCAGGACAATATCTTTGATGCAACAACATCAACTGTTGCATGGCTAAACACTTATAAGGTCCCAAAGGCGAGACCTATTGGCTATGCCAATGCTTGTTATAATGGTTTTTATACTGGAAAATAAAAGTTTGTACCCCATAAGAGATATCTGCTTCAGGCCACACCACTCGTATTGGTTCTACCCTGGTCGCACCACTCGTTATGTTTCAAGATCACGGCACAGAAGAAGTGGTCTCACGGCCTGAGGTACCGTCTGTGGAGCTGGGGAACCAGATTCGAATCTCAGAGTCGGCTCAGCATCTGTGCTTCTGACAAATCACCTAATCTCCTGTGCCTGCCAAAAATGAAAGTGTCCTTGTGTTATGTGTCTGGTGCTTATGTGTGCTCCGGTACATTCGGGTCGAGGTCGCGCTACATAAATCTACAGAGTAAAGGTCAGAGCTGGCGACGTTGGAATTGGAAAGCCAGGTTAGAGTCTGTGGCGGCTAACTATATTATTGTGATTGTAACTGGTGCTCATGGAAAGAGCTGCAAAACATTTGTTAGGGTAGATCTCGGGCTATATAAAACTGCAAAAAAATAACGAAAGAGGAAAACGCGCCAGCCAACCGCGCTCTGGACCTGCCGCTCATATAAATATAGAGTGCGCATGCGCATCCCGCAAACACGCGAGGCAGTCACTGTAGGAAGGTGGGCGTGCGCTCGCGGCCTGTCAGTCGTCGCACGACAGCTAAATGCAGCGGAGTGGTTGGCTAAGAACTAGCGTGAGTCTTGTCTGCCTGTAATACAATAGGCCTCAGTGCTGGCTGTTGCTCCGTGGTCACTTGATCTGCAGTACTTTTGTTTCCATTGTTGCCGAGGGAACGCACAGACTTGCAAAATACATACGCTTTGCAAGAAGCAGAAGTTAGAAAGAGCAGGTAAAATATTTCATTTAAACTTTTATGTAGAAGTTTCGGCGGAGGGAAGGAAGGCTTCTACTCTTGTGATGAATCAAAGCAGCTAGAGCTAGGGAATCAGTTGAAACCCAAGGTGGGGAAAAGAATAGAAATAACAAGTGGGAGGGGTGGGGGAGTGCAGCCGAGAGCAGGGACACTCAGCGTTTACCTTGCAGGAGCAAGCTCGATAATTGCTAACACTTGGCGCTGCTGCTCGCTCCCGCAAAGGAAACGCCAATCGTGCACTCGTTGCAATTGAACGCAATGCAAAACGTGCACGTTTTTGCCCAAAAAAGCTGATTGATTCCAAGAGGTCCTCTCCCAGGCAGGGCATGCGCGTTGCATAGGTAACACCTACAAAGTATTGTCAATTTGGATTGCCTCTACATAGGTAATACATGACAATCTGAAAGAGACACGTTAGTATTAGATTCCTTACCTTAGAATATCCTCAGGCGTCAGACTGGATCCGGAAATTTTTGCGTAGCAGTACCCTTGCGCGTCGGTAGGCGTCGTCTGCGGCTCCGCGTCCGTCGTCGGCGCCATGATGACGTCGGAGTACTTAGACGCCGCCTCCGCGTGCTGACGTCAGTTCTTCTTTTTTCCGCGCCAGCAAGCGCAGATCTGTAACCCTAGTCAATTTTTGACTAACTTTTTTGATCACTTTTTGATTATTTTCGAAGTCTCTCGACTCCAAACGGTGCCTTAGGGATGCCCGGCTTCAAGCACTGTGACGATTGCGACCGCCTGATGTCGGTCACGGATCCTCACCGCGTGTGTTTGTCTTGTCTCGGCGACGACAAGGCCTGCTCCGACTGCCGGGCCCTCTCTTCGAAAGCCAGGCGGGAGCGGTCCCGCAGGCGACTCGAACTCCGGCAGTCGGTCCCGCGCCGCGAGAGGTCCCGGTCCCACAGGAGGTCGAGGGCTCGGAGCCACCACAGCTCCGAGAGTAGGCCGCACTCCTCCAGGTCGAAGTCGTCGTCAGGTAAGAGGCACAAGAAGTCCAAGCGGCGTCATCGCTCTTCGGACTCCCCCGACGCTCGCGCGATGCGGCCGGGGGTTCGGGTGACACCACCCACGCGGCTCCGTCGGAGTCGCGGGCGCCGCATCCAGCCCCATACCCTACGGTCCCTGGGCTTAACGCGGCGCCGGAGGAGATCCAGCACTTCCTCATGGCCATGAGGAATCTCTCTCCGACGGGCTCCGCGGCGCCTTCGGGCCCAGCGGACCCGTCTGGGGCCCCTAGCGGGTCAGCGGCATCGGCCCCGACGTCGTTGGGTGCTTCGGCCCCGACGCCGCCTTCGGGCCCGGCGCCGCAGGACGTCGCTGGACCTCCTTCGGGATCTGGTTCGTCACCGGTGGATCTTACGACCTCCCCGGCGTCGGACCCTCAGGTGTCGCCTCCGGCGCCGTCCTCGGGCGGCGCCGTACCCGGTTCCACCTTCGTTCCTGTTCAGCCGTCAGGACGGCCGCGATGGGCGCCGCTCCAGACGCCGTTGGGTGAGTTTCACTTTTATTAACAGGCCCCATTAGTTGAGAACCCTGAATTTCAGGAGATGGGTGATGAAGAGAACTGGGAGGGGTCCGAGGACCCTCTGACCAGGGAGTGTAAGTCTCATGAGGACTGGACAGGAGACCTTGGGGATGCCAGTGGCCTGGACACTTCTCCAGACACTGGTTTTGTCTCTCCTCCTACCGTGGCTTCGGAGGAGGGGGCAACCTACAGTGTGGTGCTGATGAGGGCTGTCAAGGCCTTGGGCCTTGAGCTCCCCGTCGCGGCCGTGAGGACTAATCTCCTCACTGAGGTCCTTAAACTGCAGTCAAGCTCGGCCGAGCCTCTGCTGCCCTTTAATGAGGCCTTGACCAACGTTCTTCTGGGCACTTGGTCCAAGCCCACTACGGGTTCGCCCGTAGATAGGAACGTGGCCAGACGCCACCGCTCAGCCCCGGGCGACCCATGTTTCCTGTCCACCCACCCCACCCCCGAGAGTCTGGTCATCCAGGCCTCTAATTCCCAGACCGCATTCCCGTCCGCCCCGCCGGACAGGGAATCCAAGAGGTATGAGCAGTATGGAAAGAAGATATTCTCATCTCTTAGTCTGGGTCTGCGGTCTTCCAACACCGCATGCCTCTTGGGCCGCTACACCCACTCTTTGTGTGATACGGTCGCGGATGTGCTGCCAGAGTGCCCGTTGGAGGTACGGGCCAAACTCGGCCAAGCCCTTGTGGAGGGCCGGGACGCAGCCAAGTATTCCATTAGGTGTGGGCTGGATACCACCGACTCGCTAGGCAGAGCGATGGAAACGACGGTGGCGGTCAGACGCCACGCCTGGCTGAGGTCCGCCAATTTTTCGGCAGATGTCCAGAACACACTCATGGACATGCCGTTCGATGGCCGTCGCCTCTTTGGCGACAAACCAGACCATGCGCTGGAGCGCTTTAAGGACTCCAGGGCTTAGGCCAAGTCCTTGGGTCTCTCGGCCCCGCGCCAGCAATCGGCTGCTTATCACTCCTTTCGTGGCCACGGAAGGGGTGCACCCACACGTGCCGCTAGCCACGCTCCGCAGGGCAATACCCAACGCGGTGGCGGCCGTGGTAACTGCCGTCCGGGCGGTAGGGGTCAAAGGCGAGGTCAGTCCACACCTTCCCCCGCAGCATCCGCCTCAATACCCTCCTAGTCCGTGCATTCAGGCCCATGTGACACCAGTGGCGGGCAGAGTTCGCCATCACCACCTCCACTGGCGCACTGTCACTTCGGACAGGTGGGTGCTGCAGATCGTCCGAAGGGGCTACTCCCTCCCCTTCGAGGCGACTCCTCCAGCCATGCCACCGCAGAACCACCGTGTATCGGGGGATCACTTGCGACTTCTGCAGGAGGAAGTTACGGCCCTTTTGGCCAAGGGGGCCATCGAGCGCGTTCCTGGGCCAGAAGTAGGGTGTGGTTGCTACTCCCACTACTTTCTGGTACCCAAGAAGGGCACGGGGGGCCTACGCCCTATCTTGGATCTACGGAAAGTCAACGGCTTCCTCCGGAAGGAGAAGTTCAAAATGCTGACACTGGCTCAGGTCTTGGCTGCCCTGGACCCAGGAGACTGGATGGTAGCATTGGACTTGCAGGACGCTTATTTCCACATCCCCGTCCTGCCGGCCCACCGGCGCTACCTGCGGTTCATGGTTGGCCACGAGCACTTTCAGTGTACCGTGCTCCCCTTCGGACTTACCAGCGCCCCACGGGTGTTCACAAAGGTGATGGTGGTGGTCGCAGCTCATCTGCGCAGATTGGGGGTTTCAGTCTTCCCCTACCTCGACGACTGGCTGTTGAAGGCGGGCTCGCCCCAGACAGTCGTCAGCCACCTCCAGACTACGGCAGATCTCCTGCACCAGCTGGGGTTCTCCATCAATGTGCCAAAGTCACACCTGTGCCCCTCTCAGAAGCTCCTCTTCATCGGAGCGGTTCTGGCCTCGGCGCAGTTTCGGGTTTATCCACCCGAACAGCGGGTCCGGGATATTCAGGCTCTGATTCCCATCTTTCAGCCGTTATCCTGGGTCTCGGTCAGGTTGACGCTGCGGCTTCTGGGGCTGATGGCCTCCTGCATCCTTCTGGTGCATCACGCCAGGTGGCGGATCGGGCTCTGCAGTGGGACCTGAAGTTTCAGTGGGCCCAGCTTCAGGGCAACCTGTTCGACCACGTCCTGATCTCGGAGGGCACTGCGAGACAGCTGCAGTGGTGGCTCACGGACCGCGATTGGGTCAGCTGCAGATCCCTCTCCCTTCCCCAACCGGAGCACGTAGTTGTGACGGGCGCGTCCCTCCAGGGCTGGGGAGGCCACATGGGAGAGGCGGAGATCAGAGCCCTCTGGTCTCCGGCGGAGGCCCGGCTCCACATCAACCTGTTGGAGTTACGGGCGATTCGTCTAGCACTGAAGGCATTCCTACCCTCTGTCCGGGGGAGTGTAGTGCAGGTGTTCACGGACAACACCACCGCTATGTGGTACTGCAACAAACAGGGCGGGGTAGAGTCGTGGACCCTTTGCCAGGAGGCTCTGCGCCTCTGGCAATGGCTGGAACGCCAGGGCGTGACCCTGGTGGCTCAACACCTGGCAGGTTCTCTGAACGCCAGGGCGGACGAGCTCAGCCGTCGGTGCATGATGGATCACGAATGGCGTCTGAACTCGGGCATGGCGCAAGGCCTCTTTCAATGGGGAGAGCCTTGGTTAGATCTATTCGCCACCGAAGAGAACGAGCAATGTCATCTGTTCTGCGCGTTGGAATTTCCAAGGCGGCACTCGCTCGGAGACGCTTTTCGTCGCGAGTGGAGTTGCGGTCTGTTGTACGCCTTTCCGCCTATACCACTTCTGCCCAGAGTGCTGAAGAAGATCAAGCGCGACCGGGCCCAAGTCATCCTTGTGGCTCCGGACTGGGCGAGAAGGTACTGGTATCCAGAGCTACTCAGTATGTCAGTCGATCCCCCGGTTCGTCTGCCTCTTCAGGAGGACCTTCTGTCGCAGCAGCAGGGGACAGTCCTCCACCTGAACCTGTCCAGTCTCCACCTCCATGCTTGGAGATTGAGCGGCGACAGTTGAGGCCATTTGACTTGCCTCCTGACGTCTGTAACGTCATTCTGGCAGCCAGGCGTCCCTCCACAAAGTCGGTATATGCCTGCAGGTGGAACAGATTTGTGGCATGGTGCACAGCAAAGGCTGTGGATCCTCTTGCTGCCCCTCTTTCTGAGGTTCTTCTCTTCCTTCTTTTTCTTGCCCAGCAGGGCTCTGCTCTGGGCACTATCAAGGGCTACCTTTCTGCCCTTTCAGCCTTTCTCAGGCTACCTGATCAGCCTTCTTTGTTCAAGTCCCCTATTGTGAATAGATTTCTTAAGGGCATCACACACACGTTTCCTCCTGTTCCGTTTGTGATGCCTCAGTGGGACTTGAACCTGGTTCTTACATTTCTGATGTGCGCTCCCTTTGAGCCACTTCACAACTGTCCTCTGCGCCTTCTAACTTTGAAGACTGCTTTCCTGGTTGCCATCACCTCTGCCAGGAGAGTGACTGAGCTCCAGGCCCTTTCTTGTACTCCACCTTTCCTTTCTGTCCATCCGGACAAAGTGGTGCTACGTACCAAACCTTCTTTCCTGCCCAAGGTTGTCACGGCCTTCCACATCGGGCAGTCTATCACCTTGCCAATCTTCTTTCCGCCACCGCATCCCTCTAAAGAGGAAGAGCGGCTCCACCGTCTGGACCCAAAACGTGCGCTCTCATTTTATTTGGATCGCACACGCCAGTCTCGGGTGGATGACCAACTCTTTGTTGGTTACGTGGGCGCTAAGAAGGGGAAAGCGGTACACAAGAGGACCATCTCCCGGTGGATCATCTTGTGTATCCAGGCATGCTACTCCTTGGCTAGGAGGGAGCCCCCTGCTGGATTGCGGGCTCACTCTACCCGAGCCACGGCGACTACCACTGCTCTGGGCAGGGGTGTGCCCTTACAAGACATCTGTCAGGCAGCTACGTGGGCATCGCTGCAGACGTTTGCAAGACACTACTGCCTGGACAGCCAAGTCCGGAGGGATGGCTTCTTTGGCCGTTCCGTCTCCAAGACTTTCTGGTGTGATTATTGGTTCGCAGACCCACCACCGGGGTTGGTATTGCTGGGGTATCTATTCTAAGGTAAGGAATCTAATACTAACGTGTCTCTTTCAGATGCACAAGTTACTACTTGTGTAACGATATATCTGTAAGAGACATTAGTTAGTATTAGATTCCTTACCGACCCACCCATCCTCCCTGTTCTGCGAACCAATATCTTGGGTTAGGGTTATCCCCTTTCAGGGCCCTAGTTTCAATGGCACCAGTGTTGGTTTTTAACATGGCTCTGCGTTTCTGGCGCGGAAAAGCTGTGTCTAAGAACTGACGTCAGCACGCGGAGGCGGCGTCTAAGTACTCCGATGATGTCATCACGGCGCCCACTACGCCAACGACGGACGCTGAGCTGCAGACGACGCCTACCGTCGCGCAAGGGTACTGCTACGTAAACATTTCCGGATCCAGTCTGAAGCCTGGGGATATTCTAAGGTAAGGAATCTAATACTAACTAATGTCTCTTACAGATATATCGTTACACAAGTAGTAACTTGTGCGTCACAGCTGCATACCTCTGGCACAAAAGTAATATTAGTAAAAAGTCTTCCTCAAAAGCGTATAATTTATAACTAAAAAAACAGCTTTAAATATATTTTGAAAATTCAACTACTAAGAGCACACCAGAAAGTCCTGGAGGACCGAACATGCAAAGTACCGTCCCTCCAGACTTGGTTGTCCAGGCAGTAGAATCTGGTAAATGTGTGTAAAGATGCGCACGTTGCTGGCTTACAGATGTCAGGGACTGGGACTCCACATGCTAATCCGTGGTTCCGGCCTTTGCTCTGGTGGAATGATCAAGCAATCCCACAGGAGGGTCTTTCTTCGCCATAGCATATTTTAATGCAAAGGACAACACTTCAGGAGATGGTCCATTTTTGAACAGTCCGAACATTGTTGGCAGCCACATAGCCAACAAGTAGTTGATCATATACCTGGAAGTCGTTTTTGCTATCAAGATAAAAAGACAATGCACATTTTGGGTACAGACAGTGGAGTCTCTCCTGCTCCTTGGAGAGATGCAGGGGAGGGTAGAAGGTGGGCAGAGGGATAGATTGTCCCACATAAAAAGGCATGACTACCTTTAGAAGGACTGAAGGTTTGATCTGAAGCATCACTCCTGATAGACACATGGAAAAGGGAGGCTTCAAAGATAAAGCATGGAGCTCACTCACCCTGTGAGCAGAGGTGATGGCAACAAGAAAGGCAGTTTTGAGAGTCAACAACCTGAGGGCAGAGTTATGATGAGGCTCAAAGGGAGCACACATAAGAAAAGTGAGTACCAGATTTAAGTTCCATTGGGGCATTATGAAAGGAGATGGAAAGAACATAGGAGTAAAGCCCTTAAAGAATCTGTTAATAGGAGATTTGAATAAAGAAGGCTGGTCTGGTAGCCGAAAAAAAGCAGGAATGTATGTCATTACATTGCATACTAATACAACACATGCCATTACAACGCGGGTATTACTATGCGATGTCAATGACGACATGCCATTACATGGCAAACTATTACCACGAGTATGCCTTTACCACGCATGCCATTACAACGCAAAAGCATGCGTGGTAAAGCTATACCTGTGGTTAAAGTCTGCAAGGTGACAAACCTACCCCTACACAAGCCTCCCCGACCCCCAGTCCTCTCCCTACAATAACACTACACTACCCTGCAGGACCCCCCCGGCACTACCCTAAAACACTACACTACAACACTATCCTAAACCCTAAAACACTACACAAACACTACAATACTACCCTAAAACACTATACTACAACACTACAGTAAACCACTACACAAACACTACAACACTACCCTAAAACACTACACAAACACTACAACACTACCCTAAAACACTACACAAACACTACAACACTACCCTAAACCCTAAAACACTACACTACCCTAAAGCCTAATACACTACACAAACACTACCCTAAATCCTAACACTACACTACTACACTACAGCCTAAAACACTATACTACACAAACACTACAACACTACCCTAAACACTAAAACACTACAATACACAAACACTACCCTAAACCCTAAAACACACAAACACTAAAACACTACCCTAAAGCCTAAAACACTACACAAACACTATAACACTGCCCTAAATCCTAAAACAGTACACTACCCTAAACCCTAAAATACTACACAAACACAACACTACCCTAAACCCTAACACTACCCTAAACCCTAAAACACTACACTACACAAACACTACAACACTACCCTAAACCCTAAAACACTACAAAAACACTACCCTAAAGCACAAGTTACTTACCTTCGGTAACGATATATCCGTAAGATACAGTAGTTAGTATTAGATTCTTTACCTTAGAATACCCCCAGGCGTCAGACTGGATCCGGAAACTTTTGCGTAGCAGTACCCTTATGCGTCGGTAGGCTTCGTCTGCGGCTCCGCGTCCGGCGTCGGCGGGATGACGTCGGAGTACTTAGACCCCACCCTCGCGCACTGACGTCAGTTCTTATACGCAGCTTTTTCGTGCCAGAAAACGCAGAACCATGATAAAAACCAACACTGGTGCCATAAAAAATACTAGGGCCCTGAAAGGGGATAACCTTAACCCTAGCTATCGCTTCGCAGAACGGGGAGGATGGGTGGGCGGTAAGGAATCTAATACCAACTACTGTTTCTTACAGATATATCGTTACCGAAGGTAAGTAACTTGTGCATCTGAAAGAAACAGGTTAGTATTAGATTCCTTACCTTAGAATAGATACCCCAGCAATACCAACCACGGTGGTGGGTCTGCGAACCAATAAATAAAACACCAGAAAGTCCTGGAGAACGGAACGGCCGGAAAAGCCATCTCTCCGGACTTGGCTGTCCAGGCAGTAGTGTCTTGCGAACGTGTGCAGCGAGGCCCACGTAGCTGCCTGACCGATGTCCTGCAAGGGGACTCCCCGGCCCAGGGCAGTAGTAGCGACAGTGGCCCATGTGGAATGGGCACGAAGCCTCACAGGAGGCTCGTTTCGAGCCAAAGAGTTACAAGCCTTGATGCACAAGACGACCCATCGAGAAATGGTTCGTTTGTGCACCACCCGTCCCTTCTTAGCGCCCACGTAACCAACAAAGAGTTGGTCATCCACCCCGAACTGGCGTGTGCGATCCAGATAGAATGGGAGCGCACGTTTTGGGTCCAGACGGTGGAGCCTCTCTTCCTCTTTCGAGGGATGCGGAGGCAGAAAGAAGGTGGGCAAAGTAGTGGACTGCCCGATGTGGAATGCTGTGACTACCTTGGGCAGGAAAGAGGGTCGAGTCCGCAACACAACTTTGTCCGGATGGACTGAAAGGAAAGGAGGCTTAGATGAAAGGGCCTGGAGCTCACTCACTCGCCTGGCAGAGGTGATGGCAAACAGGAAAGCGGTATTCAGAGTAAGGAGGCGAAGAGGACAGTTATGAAGTGGCTCAAAGGGAGCACACATCAGAAAAGTAAGAACAAGGTTCAAGTCTCACTGAGGCATCACGAAAGGGACTGGAGGAAACACATGGGTGATGCCCTTTAAGAACCTATTTACAATAGGGGACTTGAACAGAGAGGGCTGATCAGGAAGCCTTAAGAAGGCGGAAATGGCCGAGAGGTAGCCCTTCAGAGTGCCCAGAGCAGAGCCCTGCTGGGCAAGAGAAAGAAGGAAGAGGAGAACCTCTGAAAGAGGGGCAGAAAGGGGATCCACAGTCTTTGCTGTGCACCATGCCACAAACTTGTTCCACCTGCAGGCGTATACCGATTTTGTGGAGGGACGCCTGGCTGCCAGAATGCCGTTACAGACTTCAGGAGGCAAGTCAAATGGCCTCAACTGCCGCCGCTCAATCTCCACGCATGGAGGTGGAGGCTGGACAGGTTCGGGTGGAGGACCATCCCCTGCTGCTGCGACAGAAGGTCCGACTGAATAGGCAGACTAATCGGGGGATCGACAGCCAGGCGGAGTAGCTCGGGATACCAGAACCTCCGTGCCCAGTTTGGAGCCACAAGGATGACTTGGGACCGGACGCGCCGGATCTTCTTCAGCATTCTGGGCAGAAGTGGTATAGGCGGAAAGGCGTACAATAGACCGCAACTCCACTCATGACGAAAAGCGTCTGCGAGCGAGTGCCGCCTTGGAAATTCCAACGCGCAGTACTGATGACATTGCGCGTTCTCTTCTGTGGCGAATAGATCTAACCAAGGCTCTCCCCACTGCTGAAAAAGGCCTTGCGCCACGTCAGAGTTCAGACGCCATTCGTGATCCATCATGCACCGACGGCTGAGTTCGTCCGCTCTGGTGTTCAGGGAACCTGCCAGGTGTTGAACCACCAGGGTCACGCCCTGATGTTCCAGCCACTGCCAGAGGCGCAGAGCCTCCTGGCATAGGGTCCACGACCCCACCCCGCCCTGTTTGTTGCAGTACCACATGGCGGTGGTGTTGTCCGTGAACACCTGCACTACACTCCCCCGGACAGAGGGGAGGAATGCCTTCAGTGCAAGTCGGATCGCCCGCAGCTCCACAAGGTTGATATGGAGCTGGGACTCCGCCGGAGACCAGAGGCCTCTGATCTCCGCCTTTCCCACGTGGCCTCCCCAACCCTGGAGGGACGCGTCCGTCACAACTACGTGCTCCGGTTGGGGTAGGGAGAGGGATCTGCCGCTGACCCAATCGCGGACCGCGAGCCACCACTGCAACTGTCTTGCAGTGTCCTCCGAGATCAGGACATGGTCGGATAGGTTGCCCTGATGCTGGGCCCACTGAAACTTCAGGTCCCACTGCAGAGCCCGCATCCGCCACCTGGCGTGATGCACCAGAAGGATGCAGGAGGCCATCAGCCCCAGAAGCCGCAGCGTCAACCTGGTCGAGACTCGGGATAAAGGCTGAAAGATCGGAATCAGACCTGAATATTCCGAACCCGCTGTTCGGGAGGATAAACCCGGAACTGCGCAGAGTCTAGAACCGCTCCGATGAAGAGGAGCTTCTGAGAGGGGCACAGGTGTGACTTTGGCACATTGATGGAGAACCCCAGCAGGTGCAGGAGGTCGGCCGTAGTCTGGAGGTGGCTGACGACTGTTTGGGGCGAGCCTGCCCTCAACAACCAGTCGTCGAGGTAGGGGAAGACTGAAACCCCTAACCTGCGCAGATGAGCTGCGACCACCGCCATCACTTTTGTGAACACCTGTGGGGCGCTGGTAAGGCAAAAGGGGAGCACAGTAAACTGAAAGTGCTCATGGCCTACCGTGAACCGCAGGTAGCGCCGGTGGGCCGGCAGGACGGGGATGTGGAAATAAGCGTCCTGCAAGTCCAACGCCACCATCCAGTCTCCTGGGTCAAGGGCAGCTAAGACCTGAGCCAGTGTCAGCATCTTGAATCTCTCCTTCCGGAGGAAGCCATTGACGTTCCGCAGGCCAAGATAGGGCATAGGCCCCCTTTGTCCTTCTTGGGAACCAGAAAGTAGTGGGAGTAACAACCACACCCTACTTCTGGCCCAGGAACGCACTCGATGGCACCCTTGGCCAAGAGGGCCGTAACTTCCTCTTGCGGAAGATTTAAGTGATCCCCGACACGCGGTGGTACTGCGGTGGCATGGCTGGAGGGGTCGCCTCGAAGGGGAGGGAGTAGCCCTTTCGGACGATTTGCAGCACCCACCTGTCCGATGTGATGTCGCGCCAGTGGAGGAGGTGATGGCGAACCCTGAAAGCTTGGACTAGGAAGGCTTTGAGGCGGATGCTGCGGGGGTGGATGTGGACTGGCCGCGTCGTTGTCCCCGGGCACCGCCACGGCGGTTACCACGTCCGCCATCGCGCTGCATGTTAGCCTGTGGCCCGTGGCTGGCAGGACGTGTAGGGGTGCCTCTTCCTTGGCCACGAAAGGGACGAAAGGCAGCAGATTGCTGGCGCGGGGCCGACAAGCCCAAGGACTTGACCGTAGCCCTGGAGTCCTTATAGCGCTCAAGTGCACTGTCCGCCTTGTCGCCAAAGATGCGACGGCCATCAAACGGCATGTCCGTAAGGGTGTTTTGGACATCAGCCGAAAAGTTGGCGTACCTCAGCCAGGCGTGGCGACGAATCGCCACCGTCATTGCCATCGCTCTACCTAGCGAGTCCGTGGTATCCAGTCCACATCTGATGGAGTACCGTGCCGCATCTCGACCCTCCGCAAGGGCTTGGGCGAGTTTAGTCCGGGCCTCCTTTGGACATTGTGGCAGCACGTCCGTGACCGTGTCCCACAGAGAGTGGGTATAACGGCCCAAGAGGCACGTGGTGTGAACTGACCGCATTCTCAAACTCAGGGAGGAGAATATCTTCTTGCCATATTGCTCGTACCTCTGGGATTCCCGATCGGGGGAGCCGTCGGGAATGCGGTCAGGGAGTGAGAGACCAGGTGCCCAGAATAACATCAGACAAGGCCTCATTAAACGGCAACAGAGGCTCCGGAGAGCTTGCCTGCGGTTTAAGGACCTCAGTGAGGTGGTTAGTCCTCACGGCCGCGATGGGGAGCTCAAGGGCCAAGACCTTGGCCGCCTGCTTCAACACCACACTATAGGGTGCCCCCTCCTCCATAGCCATGGTAGGAGGGGAAACAAAACCAGTGTCTGGCGAGGTGTCCAGACCACTGGCGTCCCCTAGCTCGCCTGTCCAGTCCTGATAAGACTGACACTCACGTGCCAGAGGGTCCTCAGACCCCTCCCAATCCGCGTCACCACCGATCTCCGGGTATTCAGGGTCAAAAGATGGGGCCGGAACATAGAAGTAAAAATCTCCCATCGGCGTCGAAATCGGCATCGATCAACGCTGCTCCGGCGCCGGAACCGGACCGAGGGAGGGACTGGGGACGGCGTCGGCTGTGGTCGGCACCGGGGATGACACCCTAGCAGCCGGCGCCGGAGAGGTCATAAGGTCGTCCAGCGACGACCCGGATCCGGTGGAGGCCTGCGGCGTCGGGACCGAACTCGCCGACGGCGCCGGGGCCGAAGCACCCGAGCCGAAGAACCCGGCCCGCCTGGACTCCCAGTTGGGGCCGCAGGGCCCGAAGGCGCCGCGGAACCTAACGGAGGAGTGAGCGACCTCATGGCCGAGAGGAAGGCGTCAATCTCCTCCGGCATCGCGTTCTGCCCAGGGACCGGCGGATATGGAGCAGGCCGCGACGCCTGCGGCTCCGACGGAGCCGCGTGGGCAGTGTCACCCGAACCCCAGGCCGCGTCGCGCGAGTGTCGGGGGGGTCGGAAGAGCGATGTCGCCTCTGCGACTTCTTGTGCCGCTTACCTGAGGACTTGGAGCTCGAGGAGTGGTGTCGATCCTCCGAGCCGTGATGACTCCGGCCCCGCGACCGGTCCCTCGACCTCCTTCCGGACCGGGACCTCGGGCGGGGCGGGGCGGACTGCCAGAGCTCGAGGCGCTTGCGGGACCTCTCCCGCCTAGCCTTCGACGTCATGACCCGGCAGTCGGGGCACGACTTGTCATCGTGGTCGGGCCCCAGGCAATGAAGACACCGGCGATGGGGGTCGGTAACCGACATTAGTCGCTTGCAGTTGACGCAGGGTTTAAACCCGGGCATCCCTACTGGCACCGTCGGAGTTGTTTAATTTCGAAAAATAAGATCAAAAAGATTAGTCAAAAAATGACTAAAGGGGGGCGTGGCTAGCAGCCATCGATGGCGGCTGCTGCTTGAGGAGGCTCCGGAGCAGGGAAGGCATCCCGTGACCATCCGTCATAGTTATCCGGCACATAACAGTGAAAAACGGGGCGGTGGAGAACCGGAGTCCGTGCGGCACCCGGCGGAGTGAATCTGAGGCTGATTCGGCGCGTCTGCGGCCCCGGAGCCACCACTGAAGCCCGTGACCGGTGAGGCCTGTCATCTCCCAGTGCGCACCGGAGCCACAGTAGTCCCTGGGGCCGACCGGAAGTTGCCTCCCGGCGGACACACCAAGCCGGAAGTGCCGGCCGGCCACGGCACCGAACCACTTCATCCTTCTTCTCCCCGGACACCTGGGGGCACGAGCGGAGCTCCGCGACCCCCGGCGGCGGGGGGCTGTGGCCACCACCTGCAGCCTCCACGGACGCCGAACACTACGTAGGAGGAACAGCCATCTTGGGCGCCGGACACACGTCGAGTCCCATCAGTGGCGGCCCCCTCCCCCGGCTGGGCGGTGGTCGGTCCCGAGCCCCGGTTATTTGGAGGGGGCTTCGCGGCCCCTTGACTTCGCCCTGGGAGAGGTGGGCACCGGGGGTGTGATTTTCCTTCCCCCCCCTGCTTGCCTGGCGGAGGGGGGGCGAGCGAACCCTGACTTGTACGCACCTGGAGGGAGGCCACGCATTGGGGACAGCGGGGCCGCACCTACGAGCCTGGCCCGACCCACATCTTATTGACAAGGAGCACCGAGTATCTTACGGATTGGCCGGGAGGGGGAAGCCACTACATCTGATGCCCTGCGAAGAAACGGCGCCCCGCATCCCCTGCTGTGACGGCTGAGGTCCGGACCTACCGTTGAGTGCACGCACAGAGTACCCATTGTCCCTCACGACGGACCCTACATTTCAGAGGGTGTCCGCCATGTCACAGAGAGGGCCCAGACAAACTGCCGCCCAGGTCAGGCTGGACAAATTTGCGTATGACAAGCACTCCCCGCCCCAAGACCAGCGCAAAACGGGGGGGAAAACGATGGAGCCGGAGGGCACCAAGAAGGCCACTATTGAGGACGTCCTGGCGGCATTGGCGCAAGTGCAGGCAACGGTGGGTGCTACAGCTACTGAGGTCACGCTAATCCGGGCGGACCTCCACAAGATGTCGGAAAAGGTCAAGCAGATGGAGGTAGTCACCAAATCCCTGGTTGATGATGTATCGGAACTACAGACGGCGATGGAACGTCTGCAGACGGATAACAGACTGCTTCGTGACAAGTTGGATGACCAGGAAGGGCGCTCCAGACGCAACAACGTCCGAATTTTGGGAGTGCCGGAATCGGAGAACACGGGTGCCATGGATCTCTACGTGGAGGAGTTGGTTAGGACCAAGCTCCAACCTAAGGGACTATCGAACTTCTTCTCGGTGGAACGGGCCCACAGGGTGCCGGGGGGGAGGCCTAAGACTGGAGGGCCACCTCGGCCAATACTAGCAAGATTGTTCAATTTTCGAGACCGCGACACCATCCTGCAGGCCGCACGAGTGGCGCTGGCCATCCAGATCCAGAACTCGAGGATAGCGTTCTTCCCGGATTACACGGCGGAGCTGGCCAGGAGGAGGAAAACATTCCTAGAGGTCAAGAAAACATTGCGGGAAAAAGAACTACAATACTCGATGCAGTTTCCGGCCCGGTTGCGGGTGGTGGCAGACAAGAAAGTGTGGTTCTTTGACACCCCGGACGCTGCCCGGGACTGGTTGGAGGGATGGCACACGGTGGACCGACAGCGCAAATCATCCAGGCACCGGACCGACCGCGGAGGACACAACGGGACTGGCTCGCAGTCATCCGACCGGAGTGGGGCAGAGGGCTCGCACTCGCATGGACTTGCAGGGAATGGCGAAGAGGAATGACTCCCACTCATACGATGGCCTCACTAACTACTGCTGATCGTCGTCACGTCGCCTGGTAGCTGTTTTTTGGACTCTGGCGACACTACCCCAGAAGCATGCAGGGATGCCGCCTGCTCAGGGAGACACTCTCCCCCCTTACACGCAAGTACTCTGGTTGTGGGTTGGGTAAAGCGCTCTGCTCAGTTGGGGAGGCGGGCAGTTGAAAGTCCGTTAGGCAGGGATGCAGGGAGGGGGCAGTTGGGAGGGGGGGGTTCTGTTAATGTTAGGAACATACATGCATGGTCAAGGAAAGTAACTAGGTTTCCATATGTGTTTAAACGAAACGAGAGTTATGGACAGGGAGATGCAACTCCCAGCAGCTCCTTTGAGGGTGGGTCAGCCCTGGGTGGGGGGGAGGGTGTCCCTCGTGGGGTCCTCCTGATTCCTGGTGGGCGGAGGCGCGCCCGGTACCCGGGTGACATTTCTCCTGCACTACACTACCGACCCCTGAATACCCAATGGCGGATACGTACAGTCCTGTGAGGGGAGGGGGGGATGCTGAAACGCAATGCCCGGCCTTGCGTGTCATGTCCTGGAACGTGAGAGGGCTGGGGGAAAAGGTTAAACGAGGTTTGGTCCTTACCGCGATCAGGAGACAGAAACCCATGATAATACTTCTGCAGGAGACACATTTAACAGGGGGGGCGGTCAAAGCCCTAGATAGACGAGGGTACAAGATGGTAGTCCACTCGGACTTTACGTCCGGATCCAGAGGCACCGGCATCCTGATGCAGAAGAACACACGGTTTATCCCCATGCTCACGAAAACTGACGATCAAGGGTGCTTCGCGGCCCTACAGGGTCAGTGGGAGGGAAAACTCATCACCCTGGTTTCAGTATACATTCCCCCAGCGTTGCACTCAGTACACCTCCCCAAACTGGGTGAGTTTATTCTGGCCCTCCCGGAGGGTGAGATTGTCCTTGGAGGGGATTTCAACGCAGTCCTTGACACACAACTCGATAGGTTCCCCACACAGGTCCCCGCGGGGGGGGGGGTTCCCCGCCTTCAACGATTCTTAACTGCCATGGGCCTGGTTGATGTCTGGAGACACCTCTACCCCAACACTAACCGGTACACCTTCCACTCCTCAGTACATGGGAGTCTGTCGAGAATCGACCTTTTCTTGACCCTGGGGGACGGTCTCCGACTCGCGGAGGACATGACAATTCTTCCTCGAGGGATCTCGGATCACTCCCCTCTTACACTCACACTCTCCTCACAGACGAGATCACGTAAGCGACTGTTCCCCATACAGGCCGCTTATCTCAAGGTTCCCCAGGTCCGCAAGGTGCTCAAAAAGGTGACATCGCAGTATTTCACTGAAAATATACACTCGGTGCACTCCTCCGAGGTACTGTGGGAGGCTTATAAGACAGTCCTGAGGGGGGAAGCCATAAACACCATCACAGGGTACAGGCGGGAGCGCTCCCGAGAATTAGACAGTATAGACCTGACCTTGCAGGACCTAGCAGAGAAGCACGAACAATCCCCCACACCCTCCACCTTACACGCACTGACACTACACCAACAGATCTATAACGACCATCTCCGTATGTATGTTAAGGGTCAGTTGCAAGACACCCAGAATAGGGTCTACGAGTTGGGTGATAAGGCTGGGAAACTGCTGGCATGGCTCGATAAGCGGGAAGGGAATTCTAGGGGGGTTCCGCGTCTGAGGGACACAGATGGCACACTGCACACCAATCCAGAGCGAATTGTGGACCTCCTAGCAGACTACTTTGAACAGGTGTACACCCCTGATCGGGTGGTCACCTCGGAAATGGCCAGAGACGCGCTAGCGCCGATCGCAGTCCAAACACTGTCCCCGGAAGCATCAGAAGAACTGGAGGCGAATATCTCCGCTGAGGAAATACACTCAGCTATTCAGGCCCTGAACCCGGGAAAGGCAGTGGGGCCCAACGGGATACCGGTAGAGTGGTATCAGGCGATGCCGGAGGCCCTTAGTTTACATCTGCTGGGCATGTTCAGGGAGTGTCAGGAGAAGGGTACGCTCCCGCCTGATCAACGGATAGCAACTATAGTGACCATCCCCAAACCGGGCAAGCCCCCTGAGGAATGTTCCTCTTATCGTCCTATCTCACTGCTCAACGTGGAAGTGAAGGTGCTGGCCAAACTCCTGGCGACGCGACTCCTGCCCCACCTCTCTTCTCTGATACACCCGGACCAATCCGGGTTTATGCCACACAGGAACACGGCGTTGAATCTGCGACGCCTACATGGCGTGCTGGCTAGGGCTGACTCGATAACGTCCCAGGCGGTGATTTTGGCGCTCGACGCCAGGATGGCCTTTGACCTGGTGGAATGGGAGTACCTGTTTGAGACGCTGTCGCGCCTAGGGTTTGGGCCCCGCTTCATTGCATGGGTCAGATTGCTTTATACAGACCCGGAGGCTAGAGTGATGGCTAATGGCCATGTCTCTCGGAAATTTACCCTGGGGAGGGGTACAAGACAAGGTTGTCCCCTCTCCCCCTTGTTGTTTGCGATCTCGCTGGAGCCCCTTGCCACGCTCATCAGAACCTCGCCCCTTCTTAAAGGCATCTGCTGGAGGGAGGGGTGGGAGGACCGGCTGTCCCTCTACGCGGACGACATGCTGGTCTACTTATCTAATCCCACTGACGGAATTCCGGCCTTGTTACAACTCTGTGATGCTCATGGCAGGATCTCGGGTTATACACTGAACTGGAATAAATCGGAACTGTTTGTTCTGAGGGGACAGCCTCCGACCCTTGACCCGAGCTGCCCTCTACGGGTGACAGGTACATCGTTCAAATACCTAGGCATCCATGTCACCAGGGACCCTACAGAATTTGTGGAAAAAAATTTGAAACCCCACGTGGATAGACTCAGACGAGATGTTAAGTTCTGGTCGGATCTTCCACTGACACTCTTGGGGCGGGCCGCACTTTACAAAATGATGGCTCTGCCCAGGTTTTTATATGTCCTCGAGAACACACCTTACCCGATAGCCCCCAAATTCTTCCAGACGGTGGCGGCACTGGTTTCCAACCTCCTGTGGGGGACCCACCCTGCCTGTATCGCCCAATCCAAACTACACAGAGGCTGGTTTGATGGAGGTATCGCCCTACCCAACTTAAAATTATACTATTGGGCGGCGCACCTTAAACCCATCAACCACTGGCTACATGCTGCGCAAGGAGAGCCGGCGTTCCGGATAGACAGGGGACAACTGGGCTTGGATAGCATGCTGGCTCCGTTATACGACCACCGCAAACTCCGCTCCTTAGTGGGTCCCACTAAATTAACGGTTGCAGTTTGGCACGCAGCGACAGCTGCGCTAGGATGGAAGGGGGTGATCACCAAGCTAACCCCACTGTGGGACTCCCGAGTCCTCGGTCACTTGAGAAAAAGTAAGGGTTTTTCACATTGGGACACGATAGGGATTTCCTCGGTGGGTGATCTTTGGGAGACGGGCGGGGTGCTGCCCTTCAGTAGACTGAGGGAATTGTATGACCTCAGTGAGAGGGAGCTTTACAGATACATCCAGATTAGACACGCACTACTGGCAGTACTGCCTACTGACACCGTCCTGCCGGAATCCACCCCACTGGAGGACCGTCTCCTTACAGAATTCATGGTAGAGCGTGCGACGTCCCTTGTCTACCGCAAACTCCTTAATAATTCACCAGACCCGACACTAAAATTGAAGGCGAAGTGGGAGGGTGACATTGGTGAGATGGACGAGCATGAATGGAATGAGGCACTGGCATCGCCTAAGGAGGTCGGAATCTCATCGAGATTACGACTGGTACAATTGAAGATAGTACATAGGGTGTATTACACTAGAACAATGCTACATCATATTCACAGGACAGACCACCCTTTCTGCCTTCGTGGGTGCGGGGAGGAGGGCTCATTCTTCCACACCATATGGGATTGCCCTCGAATTCAAGAATATTGGAGACAGATACTACGGACAATCTCGCAAACATTAGACTTGACACTACTGCCCGACCCGAGGAGGTGCCTCCTCAATATATGGGAACCTACAGACCTCACACGACACAGTCGACTCTGGGTCACGGTGGGATTGGCGGTGGCGAAGAGGGATGTCGCGCAACGCTGGGGGGTCCCAGAACCTCCGTCCAAGTCACAATGGTGTCTGAACATGGACAAGACAATGGTGATAGAAAGGGCAGTCTACTCTAGCCGCGCATGCCCGGGGAAATGGAATAAAATCTGGTCCAGGTGGAATACGTATAGGGGGGAGATCTGTGACCCTTTGCCAGAGGATGACCCTGAAGACTCGGATGAGGAGGGGGAGGAGGGTTAGGTAGCTAAGCGGTATGTGAGATTGAGAGGCACGGATTTGATGGGGAGACAGCTGCACTAACACCCCACAGAGAACTAAGGCCAGGAGGACATGGACTTCTGAATTGCTGGCCCGCAGGATAGGCAGAAGGCTTACCTACTGCAGGATAGATTGATACCTTAGAGGGATCTGTAATTGGAAACCACAGGGAGATACTTCCACATGCTCAATATTGTACTAAACCTGACCACGCTCTTGTTCCTACAGGTTAGTTTGTTTGTTTGTTTGATTTATAAAACTGGGAAATCAAAGCCCGTCACTTTCTGATTTACTGCTAGGAATGCCAAGACCTGTGAATGTAACGGCTGTCACGATACTGATTTTGTTGGCTGTTTCTCGGTAACAATGTATAAATTGACTCTATTACTTTGACTGAATGTTAGCGGCCGGCCCAACGGGTTGTAGGCAGTCTGCAGTGTATTTGTAAGATGCAATAAAAGTTTTTTATCCCAAAAAAAAAAAAAAAAAATGACCAAAGGGTACCACTGTTCCCGGATCGGCGCTTGCTGGCGCGGAAAAAACAGGAACTGACATCAGCGCGCGAGGGCGGCATCTAAGTACTCTGACGACGTCATCCCGGCACAGACGATGGACGCGGAGCCGCAGACGACGCCTACCGACGGGCAAGGGTACTGCTAGGCAAAAGTTTCCAGATCCAATCTGGGTAAGGAAATTATCACTAACGTGTCTCTTTCAGATAATACATTTAAAGCTTGTTTACTTGTCACATTATTTACAGAGGACAAGTGCATTACAGTTAGGTCGAGTAGATTTTTGCAGGTCTAGGGAAAATCTTGAGCCCTGATCTGAATATCAATATGGGACATTTTCCCAACTAATATACTTCTCTGAAAAAAAAAACCACCAAAAAAAACTGCAACATTAATGCATACTTTACAGGAAATCCTACAGGCTCTCCTGGCCAGCTAATTCGGGTGACTGAGTTATACTTACTTGATTGTACAAAAGTAGGGAACAGGTGAAATCAATCATCAAAGGTTAATTACACCAAAACCACAAAGACCAATAAGTGGAAATATTGCATACCTGTGCACACAAAACCCCCAAATAAACCACCATATTTGTGTTACTACTATGCTCACTCATCTATTTAAGGTGCTGTAGTTTGCTTTTGTTCTTCTTTTTGAGAAATGCAAAAAAATCAATCACCCAAGCGAATTGTTTTTCTCCATTACGGTTTCAGAGTTCAATTAGATATAAATGCAGGGTTTACATCAATAAGTAGCCATGAATGTGCTAAATAAATAGTTTGCATGGGTGCAGTTTCAATGACTTAACATCAAAGTTCTAAACAAGACTCTATATAACATGTCTGTACTAGCAACTAGGTAATGATGTGATTAATAAACCAAAATAATTAAAAAAAACTGTTAATGTTTTTATGTTGAATTGTTTCAAAACCATGCAACAAATGAACACAGTAAAATAACAGCAATCAAATTTGCAAAATTTGATTAAATGTTTTCATTGTAAATTGCAGCATCTACAAATTTACATTTAAAAAATCAATAGTATTTAGCTTGCTTACAGTGGGAGGGATCCATTTTTTACTAGCTTTATTTTTTTCAAACTATTAAAGTATACACAGGAGAATAATCAGTTACAAGGGTTTTATGGAACAAAGATCTTTTGCATATGATGCGATTCTGCTCAATTGCTGATTTTTGCTTACATAATCAACAGTTGTTATATATTCAGTAATACACAGCAAATGTAAATAAAAACTAATATGCTATTCCAAATATACTTTCCATACAGAATACATAATGTTATTTCTTTGATATCGTGTTAGAACATCTGTCTCTTACAGTTGGTTCACAGGACTTGCGAGATGTTCTCTGTAAATTCTCAATTGTATGCCAAGATAGATCATTAAACTGATTAAAACTAACATTGGTCTAGCACTGGCATTTGAAAACTTCTCCGCTCCCAAACCAATTAGCACAGTGCGCCTCTCACCACCCAGCATTATCATGAATCTAAAATTGCCTTGCTTTTCAAGGTTAATATCAGTTATTGAAATCTTGATCCATAACAGGATTGTCCAAATTCGTCAATAACTCACCACAGATGTTGGACATCAGGTACCTTCAAGCATAATTGTAGTTTTCCTTTTTAATAAACCTTTTTTTGGTTGATCTACAGACATGTTTTTGTACTCACGATGATCCATTTTATGAGATCTATTGTAGCATTTCATCATTTGCAGGGGAATATAATTGAATTATGCATGAACTGTATGTATGTTTTGAGTAAAGAGTTTTGAATAAACATTGAATTACTTGGAATTAGCAAGATATTTTAATGAGAAACTCTACCTATTAACCTGGGCTCATTATATGACGAATTTAGGGCAATTCCCACTATCAATTTACAATAGGACTGAGGAAGAAGAGATATTTTTTGGGAGGAAGCCCTGAAAATGGAAGATTCATTTTAATATTTTGAAATGGAAGCATGCAATCTAAACTAAAGTAGGCATTCGTTTGAAAACCACTTAAGTGAAAAGGTGCAGTAACAAAGAATTAATCAGGACGCCACATGGAGCACTGACAGAATGAGAATATCCTACCAAAGTATATTAACTATTTTGTAACCAACATACAATTTATGGTATGAAGTGGATGCGATTGGTGACCAAACAGAAATCATTGATTTTTGCTACTAATGACACATGAATGCCTCCATTTATTCCCCTTAATCTTGGGCTAACATTCAAGCGTGAATCTGTGCTTTGCTGATCAATCGGAATCTCCCCGCTTTACGTTCTGATGGGTTGCGTCTTGTACCACAGCGCCAGGGTACTCGTAGGGTGTTTGCTGCGCTTTATAAATGCTCAATACAATCTATTAGTCTTGCATAGATTTACATAGGATAAAGCTTAATCAAAAACATGAAAGTTGGGTACAAGCTTACTGAAATTACAAATTTCTACTCAGAATTTTACTGAACCATGTGCAAGTCTGTACGTCACCCTGGTCTGTGATTAATGGGCGTTTGGAAGCAGTGAAGAGGAACTGAAAACACTTGTCAAAAGTTTAAATTTAACTCCAATTTCCATGCTTCTGAATTTGAACGTCTTGCTATTCTGTCACAAAAATGTGTTTAATTTATGTTTACAGCGGCATTCAAATACAATCAAAGAACATTTTTCAGTAGATAGAGAATGTCTACCTTTTCTCCTCCGTTAACTGTAACACTTATATTGCGGAGCGCTAAATCCAAATCTGCTCGATAACGCAGTCCAAAGTTTCTAAACTCTATTTTTCCTTCATGAGGCCAATTCGCAGGTGGTGCCGCTTCCTCATTGGTCCACTCAGCCTGGAATAAAAAGCATTTGATCAGATATAACCATCACTCTCTAGTTGATGGCTTTTAACGTGGGTCCCCTTAAAGGACTTAGCCAGTTTCTGCAAATCTGGCATTCCACACAACATTAGTTACTTTTGTTCGAGAGTGATATAAAAGATAAACACTTTAAAAGAAAAACATTTATTTTTACCGATGTCCACACAAGATTACATGCAAACATTTTTAGAGGAAGCAGTAACGATTGAAATTAACACCAGGAGCATAGGAAACAACACATGACTGGGTGTGACACGGTGTGAGCCGCAGACTAACAAATGTATACAATTTCATAGCTTTGAAGAGAAATAGAAAGGAAGGCATGCATGTAGCCACAGTTTGCAAGTATGCTTTATTGTTATTCAGATTCTGCCAAGTAGTTACATTCATTAAATGTATTTAGAGATCAGAGGCGGGTAAAGGGACTTAAGGGTTTTTATGTTTCTGGGGTGGTTCGAAGTAAAGGTAGGTAAGGGGTTAAGATTCAGGAGAGGTGAATGAGGTAAATAAAGGGTCCAAAATGTGGACGAGGGAGGTACTGCCCTAAAACATAACAAGCATTTGCAAAGCAATAGCCTCGACTCTGGGACCTACTAAGTTTTTAGCTATGAAGCACATTATACTGGATAAAGCGATTCTGGTATATTACTGACCTCTGCTGGCAGTTTTCTATCAAAACAGTTAAATAGAGGCAGTTGCCACAAATAATATGCAGGCCCTAAGCAAAAGCGGAAGCAGACAAGTCTCGGGCTAATGCTCCAAAGCCCACACAAAATACACGCAACAGATCATCCAGACAGCGCAAGCGCTGTCTAGGCTCGACCATATAGGAAAACAATTGAAGCGTGAGGGGCTTTAAGTCTGTGTTTATGTCCTGAAAACAAGACTATTAAAAAAGTTTCACAATGGACAGTAGGAAAATCCCCTAAAGTTATTTACACCCAGCCACCTCACCCCAGCACATCCTTTAAATTGTGACTATATAAGAAAGCACTTCACAAGATGTCCTAGAGCGGACTAAATGAATCCTAACAACGAATTAAGGTAAAAAGATAGAAAGGTCATGGTAAAAATGATTACAAAAGTCTAGTTGAGTACAATGTCTTCACAGAATCATTAAAACGTGAACAAATGACCGGTATTCGACTAGTTGCCATCTGGCGGTTTATTGCCAGCATGAGGGAGTTCACCAACTGCGTTGCTAAGCCTTTTGGAGTCCGTAGGACGCCAGGAGCAGTAGACCGGTCAGCTTGGTTGCGGTGCCTTCAGATGCAGGGTAGTGACTGATGCCTACAGGTGGGAAGAAGAACCTGGAATAAGCACAGGGACAGATGACGCAGAACACTGGCAGGACAAAGAGACCCGGAGTAGCAGGAGTAGACCTTGGTGCATTTCAGTTCCTATGCGAAGTGCAACAAAACCCAAAGTACCCAGACGGTTAAAGTTGAAGTGACTTCAAGTTTGAATATTGTCCCACTACTAATCAGAAGAGCCACCTACAGGAAAGCCCTTAAGTACACTAGGGAGAGGGTTGGGACGCTTCAAGAATCCCTCCCAGAGGAGGGCTTGGACAAGGGAGGATACTCCCATGTACTCTGTTCAGTTTTGGGTCAGAGCAGGAGCCAACTGCTCCGGGTACTGGTTCCTAATGTGCCCTTCAAAGCAGTCTGGTGGCGCTGGCAAGCACCCCCACCCCAGCCCAATACACTAATTCCTGTCTGGGAGGTGTTTACACCTCCCTGTGACAGGAAACCTATTGTTCCACCTTCCCCTGCATGAACTCAGCTAAGCAGCAGGAGGAGGGCAGAACCGTGCCTGTAGTCGACTGCAGCATTAGCTTGCTGTTAGATCCTGAAAGGCTGGTACCGGGAGCCCCCAGTATATGGAATCCTACATCCTACACTAGGTTCAGTGTTGGGGTAGGATTCCAACATTTTTTATACCAAACATATATATTGAATGGCTGACCGCACTTACAAATACTGTAGAACCCACTCTGGGGGTTGTAGGGGGTGTCTGGCTCATGCAGGGCACCCTCTCAGTTATAACCTAGCAGCTTGTCTACACGACTAAAAGGCCTGCTATAGGGGTGACTTGTAGGTTTTAAATGCAGTGACTTCAGATACAGGGAAATGTATATCGGTTGTGAGTGGTGCTTGCACCACCAATAGACATACGTTTCCTTATATCGGAGGTCACTTCCTTTAAAACCTTTATCGGTTGTAAGTGGAGCTAGCACCAACTAACACAGGCTTCAATGGCAGGTATAGTCACATTTTGAGTTTTCTCTAACGGGTGGCACAATACATGCTGCAGCCCATGGGGGACCCTATGCACAGGGTACCTAAGTACCATATACTATGGACTTACATGGGTACACCAGTAGCCAATTGGGAAGGTACCAAAGTACTTAACATAGCCAAATTTATGGAGGGAGCAGAGTGACTGCGGTCCCGATTAGCAGGATCCCTGTAAGACTAGTCAGAAAATAGTATAACAGGAAAAAGTGGGGGTAACCATGAAAGCATGTCCTCCTCATACATGGGGCATTAAAATACCGATCCAGCCGGTAAAAAACTGGGCAGCTAGGTGACGGAACCTGGGTGGCTAAAGCCCCACTTTTTCAACCACCCATTATATATATAAAAAACACAAAAGAGCAGCTTCGGAAGTGGAGGGAGGCAGGAGACCATACAATCCTGCTCTGCCCCCTCCCGCAGCCTTGTTGTTCCTCTGTTTAGCCACCGCAACAACTCCTCCTCCCTAACACACTGCAGGACTCTGCATGAGTGAGACGGGGCAGGGATGGTTTAGTGCTGCTGCAGGCTGGGGTCTCTGTCTGCAGGGTGAAGGTGTGAGTGCAGGGTGAACGATGAACCCGTGTGAACGTGGAGTGAGTTGTGTGACAACACAAGTACACTGGATGAAGAATTATAGCTTCATGAGTGCGGGATGAGTGGTGTGAACGCCCTGAAGGAGCTTGTCAGTGGGTGAGTGGTATGTGTCTCTAAATGTAGAGCGATTGCAGTAGTGTGCGCATGTGAGTATAGGGTGAGTGACAAAGTGTCTGCGAGAGAAAGGGAGAGTTTTGAGTTTTTTTGTGAAAATGTTTACCTTATTTTCAAAAATATTGTAGTTTGCTTTCCTGAAATATATGCTGACAATGCAACATTTGAAACTATTTTTCCTTAAATATTCTTGCAAAGTGGAAAAACACTCCTATACCCCCCCCACCCACATGTTTGTTTCAAGGTCGATTGAAATTTATATTCAATGCTTTCTGCCCCATCACTTTTAAAATGCAAGAGCAGTCACTGCTTGTCCGCGCAAATCAAAACGCATTATTTCCAATGCCTGGACACCTATTGTAAGGAGAAAAAGCCCCTAGTGAGTGTCTGTATGAAATTGTAAATCCAAGATTATTAGACTAAAGAGGGAAATGTTACTTACCCTGCAAGCATTTGTTCGGGGCATGTAGTGCTGTAGATCCATGTGTAAATGTGTAAATGTAGGTGTACTTATATAGCGCAAACCTGTCACCCAAAGGGCATCCTGGCGCTTGCTTAGGGAACCCGTCCTGGTATTCCCCTGTGAGAAACCCCAGCAGGGTGTCCACAAGGTGAAAGCCAGGCATCCCGCCGCGAGGGGCCGTAGTGGAGATTAAGCAAGCTATTGCCCAGAGTTGCAGAGTGTGACCCCGTGATTCGAGTAGGCACCGGAGCGAGAATTGTCGAGTCCGTGGAATTTTGAGCCCGAGACCCGCCAAGGCAGGGAATCGAACCCTGGTCCACGGTCGATCTCAGCTTCTGGGTCTGCCACCTCTAACCACTGAGCCACGCTTCTCCACAATCCATCCACATCCATATGCTGTGGATACTCCTGCCACCCAGTGTTGAATCCGGATGCGTGCAAGGTGTATTCCTTCGAAATCACAAGGTACTGTGATTTCTGCTCTCGCTGACAATGCGCATGGTCGACAAATCCATTTTTAGCTTGTTTTCCAGCACAACGGATGAGGATAGTATGTGTAGTGAAGCAATATACAGAGAGATGTCCATGCATAAGAGGAAAAATATATAGTAAGAGATACTGCAACAACCACAGGCATCTGGGGAGGAGGGTGGCTGCATATGGGGAGAGAACGTGGCCTAATGGCTCCATCTAATCTGGAGAACCAGGTTAGAGTCTTGACAATGACTGTAATCATGTGAAAATGAATGTGTCCTTGTGTAAGGTAACCGGTGCTCATGTAAAGCGCTCCGATACCCGATACCTTAGCAGGTCAAGTTCGCGCTAACTAAAACTCGGTTGGGGGGGCGGGGGAGGGGAAGGATTATGTATATAAATCTTCAGCACTACATGCCATGAACAGATTCTTACAGAATAAGCAACATTTCCTTTGAGGCATGTGTGGCTGTGGATCCACATGCTGTGCATAGACTGTAAAGCGGTGGCTAGCCTCTGGGGTTGCAGCAGATTCAATGAGTGTACTGAGAACTGCCTAGACCAACATTAGTTCCTGGCAGGCTAGGACCTCCTCACAGTAATATTTGTGAAGGGCTGTGGTGTGGACTAAGTAGTTGCTTTACATATATAAGCTATGGGAATGTACCCAAGGAAGGCCAAAGAGCCTCTTTTCTTCCTAGTAGAGTGGGCTCCAGGAAGAGTGTGGAGAGTTCTTTTAACTTTAGTATTACATGTCAGGATGCATTTAACTATCCATCTGGCATGCCTGACTTGGATAAAGCCTTCCCTTTGTGGAGTTTGGAGAAAGCAACAAAAAGTAGTGTTTTCCTAAATCTTGACAGGAAGGTCAATGGAATGATTAAGGTGGAGAGTGAGAGACTACCTCACGATGGAATCCGGGGTTGGCGTGGAGGACAAACCTATACCTATGTACTTGGAAGAAAAAGTCTTCCAGTGTTAATACCTGAAGCTTAATGACATGCCTGAGTGAGGTGATTGCAACCAGAAAAGCCACCTTCCAAGAGAGGAACTGGAGGGTGTTGGAATGTATGGGATCAAGTGGAGGGCCAATGAGATGCAAGTACAATGTTGAGACTCCATGAGAGTGCCGGTGGTACCCAGGGAGGAATGACCCTCTTGAGACTCTCTATGAAAGCTTTAATGACCGTAATCCTGAAGAGAGATGTGCTGTCTATTCTGATGGTAGTCAGCCATGGCGGCCAGGTGTAAGCATATACAGATGAAGACCTGAAGCACAAGTTACTTACTTGTGTAACAATATATTTATAAGAGACATTAGTTAGGGATAGATTCCTTACCTTAGAATATTCCCAGGCATCAGACTGGATCCGGACAGTTTTCGTCTGCAGTACGCCTGCGCGTCGGTAGGTGTCATCATACGGCTCCACGTACGTAGTTGGCGCCGAGATGACGTCGCAGGAGCTACTTAGACTTGCCCACGCGCGCTGACGTCAGTTCTGTAAACTACTTTCTGTTCCAGGAGCGCAGAGCCATGCAAGATACTGACCACTGGTGCATTAAAACTAGGACCCTGAAAGGGATGACCTTAAACCTAGAAATCAGTTCGCAGAACGGGGAGGATGGGTGGGGCGGTAAGGAATCTATCACTAACTAATGTCACTTACATATATATCGTTACACATGTAAGTAACTTGTGCATCTGAAAGAGACAAGTTCGTGATAGATTCCACAGCAATACCAACCCCGGTTGTGGGTCTGCGAACCAAGATAACACCAGAAAGTCACAGAGAACAGAACGGCCAAAGAAGCAGTCTCTTCGGACTTGACTGTCAAGGCAATAATGCTTGGTAAAAGTGTGCAGCGAGGCTCACGTCGCTGCCTGACAGATGTCTTGCAGAGGGGCACCACGTCCCAATGCAGTAGTAGCTGCTGTCGCCCTGGTAGAATGGGTGCGCAACACCACCGGAGGTTCCTTTTTAGCCAGAGAATAACAGGCTTTGATACACAAGACGACCCCACGGGAGATAGTCCTCTTGTGTACAGCCCAGCCTTTCTTGGCGCCTACATAGCCACCAAAGAGCTGGTCTTCCACACGGAACTGGTGTGTGCGATTCAGGTAAAATGAGAGCACGCGTTTTGGGTCCAGACGGTGGAGCCTCTCTTCCTCTCTGGAAGGTTGCGGAGGCGGAAAGAAAGTGGGCAAGATGATAGTTTGTCCAATGTGGACGGCAGTGACAACCTTTGGCAAGAAGGAAGGACGAGTGCGAAGCACAAGCTTGTCCGGATGAACCGACAGAAAAGGAGGCTTACAGGAAAGAGCCTGGTGCCCACGCACGCGCCTAGTGGAGGTGATGGTAACCAGGAAAGCAGTCTTTAAAGTTAATAAACGAAGAGGAAAGTTGTGAAGCGGCTCAAAAGGAGTGCACATTAGAAAAGTAAGGACCAGATTAAAGTCCCACTGCGCATCACAAACGGAATAGGAGGGAAAAGGTGAGTAATGCCTTTGAGACATCTATTCACAACAGGGGACTTGAAAAGAGAGGTCTGAGAAAGGCCGAAATCGCAGAAAGACAGCCCTTGATAGTGCCCAGAGCAGAGCCCTGCTGGGCCAGAGGAAGAAGGAACAAAAGGACTTCTGAAAGAGGGGCAAAAAGGGGATCCACAGCCTTTGCTGTGCACCATGCCACAAATTCGTTCCACCTGCAGGCGTATACCGATTTAGTGGAGGGACGCCTGGCTGCCAGAATGACTTCACAGACTTTAGGAGCTAAGTCAAAAGGAATAAACTGTCGCCGCTCTATCTCCACACATGTAGGTGGAGGCTGGACAGATTCGGGTGGAGGACCTCTGCTGTTGCTACGACAGAAGATCCTCCCAAAGAGGCAGTTGGATCGGAGGATCCAAGCTCATACTGAGTAGCTCGGGATACCAAACTCTTCGAGCCCAGTCCGGGGCAAGAAGAATGACTTGGACCCGGTCGCGCCTGATCTTCAGCACACTGGGCAGAAGTGGTGTAGGCGGAAAAGCGTACAATAGACTGCAGTTCCACTCGTGACGAAAAGCATAGCCAAGCGAGTGCTGCCTTGGAAATTCCAACAAGCAGAAGTGATGACATTGTGCGTTCTCTTCGGAGGCGAATAGCTCTAACCAAGGCTCTCCCCACTGTTGAAAGAGACCTTGCGCCACCTCCAAGTGAAGACACCATACATGATCCATCAGGCACCTGCGGCTGAGTTTGTCCGCTGTGGAGCTCTAGGCTCAAGCGGCCATTTTAGTTGTATGTCGAGCTCCTCCTCCCACTCTGTATTACGATTCACCTTATAAAAAAAGGGGACCCAACCAATGAGTTATTGAGAGGACTTGGATTTGTCCTGGGGGAGGAAGGGCAGGGCAAAAGTGAGGGTCTGTGTTGATATCTTAACAGATGGAAATGGGAGGCTCTCAAATTGAGCCATCCAAAAACGGGACTAACTAAAAGAAGGATATGCCTAGAATACAGCACCACTCCTTCCACAACAAAGCTCTCCCTATATGCCCTTCCTTCTTAGAAGGTTGTGCATCAAAGATTTCCAAGCGATTCGGAATAAGGTTCTATCTGGAAGGGGGGCGTGGCCACGGAGGCGACCGAAATGGCTGCCTCCGCGTGAAGCTCTGCCATGCGGGCTCCCGACATCATCATTTAATATGTGACCTGCCACCATCCAACCCACATCTTTATCGGATCAGACAGAAGAAGCAATCCTGACCATCTGGGTGATTCCGGAGGCTTTGGGGACGGCGTTTGCGGACTAGGAGGCGGAGGGGACGGAGGACGGCCTCCCTAGCCTCGGTGATATCCTCTGAAGCTGCGCCCGATCGCTGGGTGAGTGTTGTTCGGGGTGCCCCTGCCGGGCTTGCTGCCCCTGTACGCGCTGGCCGCAGTCTTCCCTCCCTGTCGCCTGAGTGCCGGCGGGCTGCTTTGTGGGGGCGCCGGACTCCTGGGACGGGGTCGCGGCTTTCGGGCCTGGGCGCGTCCAGGAGCCGGGGCCTCGATTGGCGGGCTCGCCGGCGCTCCTCGGGCTTCGGGTGGGGCAGGGCGGCTTGTGGCGGCTGGGGTCTCTGGCGGCGGCGGTGCGTGCCTCGGGGGGGGGGGACCCCGGTTGATCAGTGGCGGCCCCGCCCGAAAATCACGCGGGGGACACCCTCCCCCACCCCCAATTGTGTGGACCGGTCGCACGACTAGAGAGACGCATTCAGCTTGAGCCCACTGGCGGGTGACAATACCGCGCCGAGAGCGGATCGTCATTGTGGCTGAGGGATACCTAATGGGTGTGGCCCGGTGTCTGGAGTACCGCTTCCTTTGACGTTCGGTGCCTGGCTGGGGGAGCTTTAGAACACAGGGAGGCCATTGTTAAGTCGTCTGAGTGTTGAACACCCCACACTGGCAGCGCTGAGGCTTGATTTGGTGTTTCTGCATTTGCACCCGCGTCTGCCTGGGAATCCTAGGGACTGAAGGCTCATATTGGTCTGCCTCCATTCCATCCTGCCTCACTGCTTTGGGCTGCACAATTTTACCTCCTCACATCGTATCTGCCCTAGATTTGGCCATGGGAAAAAGAGATCCTAATCAACGAAAGCTGTGCTTTGACAAGACTCCCCTCCTCACGTCTGACGATCCTCCTGGCTCATCTACTGGGGCTACCGGTTCTGCGGACAGTGGAGATGCTACCTCTTGGCACGGTTCGCGGCGATGCCGCAGCCGGCCATCCCCGCATTCACACACAGAACGCCGGAATACTCACTTCCGGCCGGAAGTTGAGTCCCCGGTCTAGTCCCGGGCAGCAACCTGGGAGCACAGAAGCACTTCCGGGGGAATCGCTTAAACATCGCGTTTCCCGCCGGCTCTGTGCTTCGGATTCCTTGCTGGAGGTTCCTATGAGGCGGACTTCTTTCGCCTTTGCTGAGACCTGCCAGTCTCTTACGGAGTCAAGCCACGCTGGAGCGCTGCTCTGCTGTCACGTCAGCCACACGCGCTGGAGCGCTTGCTGAGGCTCGTCTGTCACCATAGAGTCACGCCGCACTGGAGCGCTGTTCTGCCTTCACGTCTGCGCTACTCAGGAGCCCTTGCTTGTTCTTCCTCCTGGGTGATCCAGGGATGTGCCTGTTTTTGTTTCTTTAAACCCTTGACGCGCAGGAGCGCCTTGAGGGTGTTTGTAGACCTTGCACAGGTGTGTTTTGTTTTGGTTTTGTACATTTCGGTTTCCCACCGCGCAGGAGCGCTACTAGGGAAACAGCTCAGCCAACAGGCTTGTGTGGCTTATTGGGGATGCCACAGGTTGAGTGACTACGCACGGTTTCCTGCTACACGCGCCGGAGCGCTTGCGTACCTGTTTTGACTAAGTTCGTTTTGCCCCTGCGCAGGAGCGCTTCTTTTGGTTTGAACTTGGGTGAAACGCGCAGGAGCGCCTTACCTTAGCTATTCGTATCCCGAGCTGAACCTGTCTGGGGACCTTATCTCCCGGAAGCATTGGTGAGTCCTCAGAGGGTTACTAGGTCTGTGTGTGCATGTGTGGGGTGGTTATTTTTCTGGTATGACTCATTTTCTGATCTAGCTCTTTATTGGTTTCTAGTTGACACCGGAATGCCCCGCCAGCTCCACGCTATCATTTAGCCCTACACCCTGGCTCCCATCCCTGCGTCCATCTCATCCCTGCTGGGTATTGCCTTCCACGAGGGTCAGGTGGGTACAGGGACGGGTGCTCTTGTCTCTGCAGAATTGCGTCACAAGCAAAGGTAAGACTTGTGGGGCACCTGACACTCTTTGGTCACCACCATGTTGGGCGGAATGCGGGCTGGCTTCAAATCTCTTGACAGCCGCTTTGATAGTCTCGAGCAGAAAATCGCTGATATGGGGTCCAAAGTCCAGGCCCATGACCGGCGCTGGACATGGCGGAACTCAAAATATCGGATGTAGAAGACAACGCCGCAAAGTCGCTCAAGAGGCTGGAACGCGTCGAAAAGATACTAAAAGAGGTGGCCATAAAGAATGAGGATTTGGAGGCGCATAGCCGACGTAACAATATCCGCATAATTGGCGTGGCAGAGACAACAGCGACGGGGCGTTTTGACACTTTTGTAGAACATCTACTCACTGAATTGTTCGGCAGAGACACCTTCACGAATGGTTTTGTGGTGGAACGCGCTCATAGATTGCTAGGGCCTCGCCCTCGCCCTGGGCAGCCCCCACGACCGATCATTGCCAGACTCATGAATTTCCACGCCCGGGACGCCGCACTACTTGCTGCATGCGAGAAAGGAGAGGTGCAGTGGCAGGGCAGCACTCTGTCCTTCTTCCCTGACTTCACAATGATGGTTCAGGAGGCGCGACGTAAGTACTCTGGAGTCAAGGCGATCCTACGCAACCTGGGCCTTTAAATACGGCATGATGTATCCAGCTAGGTTGAGGGTTGATGTAGCCGGCAGATATCGAATCTTCGATTCCCCTACTGGAGGAACAGGAATTCTGTCAGAACTATAGAAAGCAGGGGTCACAGGTGGCCACCGGCTCTGCACCGCGTTCCCCGTCCCGCGAAGACTCACAGAACAGCGTCGACCTCTTTGCTGACCTGGGCCCGGGATGATACCTCCTCATGACTTTTTTTTTGCACTGTTCCTTATATTGAACGATTTGATGTGGACTTTTCTTGCGTACTATTAGCTTTACATTGTTTCTGATGACGTTAACAGTTGGGACGCCAGTTAGGCGTGGCGTTGCTACCCCTCATGGGGTATGCCTTTTTGCCTTTCTTCCCTTGGTTTTTTTTTTCTTTGATGCTCCATTGTTTCACAAAATGGCTAGTGTCTTGGGCATCCTTCAGTTCCACTATACGTGTATATAGGGTCTGCCTCTACGGGGATGTCAGGAGGCTGGGGTGTTTTTTTAATTTGTGCATATTTTCTTATGTTGGTACTTTTGATACAGTTGGGAATGGATGGAGTGGTGCATTATTCTACACACCTTTCTTCTTTCTTGTTTTATGGCCAAGGTAGGACTTCAGTCTGGGCCTTCCAGACTATCTTTGATGTCCTGGAATGTTTGGGGCCTGAACAATACCAGAAAACGTAAACAGGTCCTTAATTATGTATGACGGCACAATATCGATGTTCTTTTCCTTCAAGAAACACACTTGGCACCCGCAGACTCAGCCTACGTTGCCAAGAGTTGGGGCGTTCGAGTTTTCTCTAATTTTAGCAGGTATGCCAGAGGCGTTGTCATTCTTATACACAAACGAGTGCCTTTTGTGTTGTCCAGCAGCACCACAGATTGCGAGGGTAGATATGTGATTGTCACTGGGGTGCTCATGGGGCACAGGATTGCATTTGTAGGAGTTTACCGTCCCAACACAGATTCCCCCTCTTTTTTCCAGAACTTACAGGTGAAACTGCTTAACTCAGACATCGACTTGTTGGTTGTGGGTGGAGACTTTAATTTGCTAATGAACCCCGCCAGGGACAGCACTTCTCCTTCCCCTGATATCAAGTCCCGGTCCCGCCCAGTGCTAGCTGACATTTGCTCCCATTTCTCCCTCATTGACATAGAGGCCCGCATTCACCCGCACTCCCCTGATTACACGCACCATTCTGGATACCATAACACTTGCACTAGATGATTACTGGCTCCTCTCACATGGGATCGCTGGATGGGTCGATAGCCTTCTCACCCTTCCGCGAACATTGTCGGATCACTCCCCCATTGTGCTGACGCTACAGATACCCAGGCTGGGGGGTTACGAAAAAACAGTGGCGGTTCCCCGGTAGAGCCTTATCGGACCTGGTTTTCACTGAAGAAATCAGTAGTGCAATTGACGACTACTTTGACCTTAACACCGGATCTGTGGGGTCCTGGGCTACACTGTGGGAGGGATTCAAGGCCACTATTCGCGGGGTGTGCATTGCTAAGCATGTGGGAGCCTTGCGGGACATTCGCTCTACCTTGTCCCAGATTGAGAGAGACATTTCAGCAATAAGAGAGAGAGTTGGTGGCGGACCCGTCTGAGACTGGTGAAGCCAAACGCTTGAAATTGCTATTAGACTTTAGGGAGACAGCAGACAGGGAACTACGGTTTCTGTGCAAACAATACACGGCGCGCCAGTATGGAGAGGGTGACAGGCCTGGCAAATAGTTGGCACAACTGCTTCGTCCTCCTCGCCAGGCATCATACATCTCGGAAATCGTTGACTCACAGGATACGAGACACTATTCCACCCCTGACGTTTGTGACACCTTTTTGTCGTACTACAAAACTATTTATACATCCACGCTATCGGGAGACCGACGGGACCCCGGTCCGTATTTGAATGAGATCGCCATGGTGTATCTCGAAAAACACATGCAGGAATTCCTTGCCACCCCATCACTCCGGATAGTATTATTGAAGCCATTGACGCATTAAAAGGCTCCTCGGCGCCGGGCCTTGATGGCTTCTCTGCTGATTTTTATAAGGCATATAAAGAAGAGCTTGTTCCAAGACTGGTTGAGGTGTACGCTGAGGCGCTTGAGTCTGGCATATTACCACCTACTCTTCGTGAGGCGGTTATTGTTCTTCCTAAGCCTGGCCGAGACCCTTCCTCCTGTGGTTCATATAGACCCCTTTCGTTATTGAACTTAGACTATAAGATACTGGCTAAAGTTCTGGCCATCCGCCTTTTGCTATTAATGGAATCCAGAATTTCACCGGCACAGTCTGGGTTTGTCCCACATCGGTCCACCTCTTTAAATTTGAGGACATTGTTCTCGGTTTTACATAGGATTGATCCCTCTATTCCAGCCGCCGCTGTGTTTTTGGACGCTGAGAAGGCGTTTGATAAGCTGGAATGGCCCTTTTTTTGATCAGTTATGAGGCGTATGGGCATGCCGGAGGTGTTTGTGACTACAGTCGCTTTGTTATACACCGCTCCTACGGCCCGGCTACGTTTGAATGGTACCATCTCGGAGAGATTCTCACTGTCGCGTGGAACACAGCAGGGATTCCCCTTATCCCCTTTGCTGTTCATCCCAGCGATGGACCCTTTGGTTCGCCATTTTCAAGAGAAACACCTCCATCGGGGTCTCCAGTTTCGCACTGGGCCTCTCCTCATTTCTTTATACACGGATGACACAATTTTGCATGTAAGAACACCTCAGACTAACCTAGAGCCTTTAGTGCTGGAAATAGCCCGTTTTGGTGAGTACTCTGGCCTCTACATAAATTGGCATAAGTCCGTCATTTTTCCACTTACCCCCCTCCACCTCACAATGGAACTGTGCCTTTCCTCTAGAGTGGAACTCTGATTCGGTGAGATATTTGGGGATTCATATACACCTCGATACGGTCTCCATAATTAGGTTGAACTACGGGCACGCTCTTGACTTCCTGGAAGACCATCTTGAAAGATGGATTCGCCTCCCTTTATCAATGGCCGGCCGGATTGCTATAATAAAAATGATTGTACTCCCTCGCTTTTTATATCTATTCAATAACATCCCAATTCCACTTACCAAGATTTTTTTCTCGCAACTTCGTTCCTTATTGTTGCATTTAGTTTGGGGTGACAAGACTCCACGAGTGTCCGGCGTATCCTGACACTCCCTTATGATAGGGGTGGCTTCGGAGTAGCTGATGTTTTTCTTTACTTCTTGGTCGCACAATGCTCATGCGCTTATTCCTGGTTCCACCCTGATGCTAGGATTTTATATTTGAAACCTGAGGCTGACCTAATGTTGCCTGTACCTCTTAACTCCGTTCTCCCCAAAGGCATTCCTCGTGACCCGCAGGATATACACACAGTCTCGCCCACGTGCTGGGCTTGGGAAAAGCTGCGCAGGTTACTTCAGATTGACAGACTGTATTCCCCCACCCTACCTTTACCCAATACTCATTGGCTTCCCATTACCGGCGAACCCGTGGTACAACGCACATTGTCCAAATTTCAAATTTACACAATAGGGGACCTGTTCCCGGAGGGGCATATCTTTTCCACCTCTGAGACCAGCTTTTTGCCAACCGGTCCTTTATGGACCCTTTCATTTTGACTAGAATCCGGTCCTTGCTACGTGCCGAGTTCCCCATATTTCCGATTCCCCCTGATGACATCGCACCACTCACATTTATAATACAGAGCCAGACGGGATCACACGTGGTCTCTAAGCTGTACAAATTGTGTTTGGCCTCGCTTCCTTCCTCGGACTCCAGGGTGCGCGCTGCGTGGGAGAGGGACCTGGGTAACCCAATAACAGACGACCAGTGGGCATTGTGCTGTAGGGCCACGAGGGACGTGTCAATCAATAGCAGACACAAACTCATTCACTTTAAGTTTTTGAGACAGATTTATCACACTCCTGCCCTTTCACATTAGATTGACCCTTGCAGGCCTCACTGCTGCCCTAAGTGTAGAGCCCCACAGGCTGATTTCTCTCATCTTTCCTGGACCTGACCCCCTTTTCTGGGTCCAGGTACATCGCATTTTCGGCGACATACTGGGCATTGTATTGATTCCCAACCCCGAGATTGCACTGCTAGGCTATGTCGCTAATTTCCTGAGCCCTGTCCGCAGGCTGACTGCCCATGGATTTCTGTTGGCGAAACGAGAAGTTGCGCTGCATTGGTGCTCTAGACGTGTTCGAAGCTCACGATCTTGGCTTAGAAGTATGGCTTTCTGCAATGTCAATTGCGTAGAATACTCCACACAGATCCCACTTGCATCCAGGCCGGTTGACATCTGGGGCCTATATCGCTCATATATCAGTAAAATAACTCTGGAACAACAGTCTCAGCCAATGAACTCCATTGTCCGAGAAGGGGTGGGATAAGCACACACACACGGCTGTGTTAGTGGCGCTCGCACTACTTCCTCTGCCTCGAGCGCACTTGAGGTACCTACTGGGATCTGATAAGGTTGTAGTTACATTCTGGTTAAAGGACTATGTGGATCCAGATTCCAGTTTTTCTGGTTTGTACCCTGTCCTTGAATATATGGTTAATGTGAACATGTACGGCACGAATTGTAACATTATTTGATCATGACCTGCGACTGTAATATTACTATGGTATTTGTTGTATGTGGTGCGCTGCTCTTCCTCTCCCACACGACTACTCATTTGTTTAGTTTATTTTGATACTGTATCGATGATATACCTATTTGTAACGTCCTATTTTATGTTCTTTTTAGAAAATGATAAATGAAATTGGAATATTTATAGTTTTGAGACCACAATAACTGGAATATGGTCATCACACAGCTGGTAAAATTACATATCTATTCTACCTTAACCATCTTTCCATTCATCTCTTAGCTCCCTTTATTTTTCAAAAAACATTTTATTAAGTTTTCAAGGTACATAAAGGGCCGTGGCCCTCTGTATACATACTTAGCTCCCATTTTTAACCTCTAACTACTACTCTGTACTTCCAACCAGTGCCTAAAAAACAGCAATAAATAAAATAAAACTTCAACCTACAACAGTCACATGCTGAATGGAGAGGGAACCATAAAGCTTAGCGTACCACAAAAATGCTTAGCAGTGACCAGTTGTCCGGAGTATCTGTATTAAGCATTCTTCTGAGTAGCTGCTTGATTCTCCTAATGCGGGAAGGCTTTACCAAAATTTGTGTCCAAAGGAGCAAAATAATCACCAAAAGAACTTTGTCACACTTTTTGACAGAACTAATTATGTTGAAGGGAAGGGAAACTTAAAAGGCAGTCATCCAGAGAAAGCTATTTATACGGATGGGCATCAAAAGTCTGAAGAGTTGGAGATCCAAGAGGAATGCCTGGCTTCTTCTCCCCTAAATTGGTATGTTAAGTACTTGGATACATCCCAGATTGGATACTGGTGTGCTCTTATATGTCTGTAGTATATGGTACTGAAGAACCCAGGGCATAGGTGCACCGGGGGTACCCCATGGGTTGAAGCATGCATTATGCCACCCATGGGGATTACTCAAACTGTAAGTACAGGCCTGTCATTGCAGTCTGTGTAAGCTGGGGCCGACACCACTTACGACAGATAAAGGTTTCCCTATATCTAAGGTCACTGCACATAAAACCTATAAGTCACCCCTAAAGCACATCTTTCAATCTTGAAGGTAGTTTATAAGTTTGAGGGTGCCACTGCATGAGCAGGATACCCCTATAAACTTCGAGTCCATTCTCCTGGGTTGTAAGTGCATCAGCCGACACGATACATGCAGTGGTCTTCCTCCTCCATCCCTCGACGTCTGCCCTGTCCTCTCACCAAGTTTGAGGCCAGTATCCCTCATCAGAGCCGCAGGAACCAAACCCATGTGTACCTCGTCGACTTGCTGTTGCAAATGCTTGTTGGCTTCCTTCCAGCTATATCTGCGGGCTCCAAGTAGCCCAAACCTCAAGCATCTTCCGTGACCAAGCTCTTCGTCCTCACTGCATCACTTGCATCGTGGGCCTGCATATTTGGTGAGCTGCTCTAGGTACTCTTGCGACTCCAGTAACTCCAGCCTGTGGGTCCTCTTGAGGGTCTTTTTTTATTTCTGCAGGCTCCCCTGATTGCTCGGTGCCTGCCTTGACTCCCCTGCTTGTGGTGGGTTACCTGGACCTTGCTGGTCCTGACACTGCACCTTCTTCGCTTGCCACATTGTTTGCAGTTGCCAAGGTTTGTTGGTGCTCCCGACTGACACCCACCCCACAACTCTCAACATTCAATGGGGGACAACTCGTAAACGGCTTCTGGTCTTCCACAGCAATGCCTGGTGCTAACAGCTGCAGCTCCAAGGTCACTGCGAACTATCCTGCAACACCAAACATCGGTGGGCATTTGTCTTCCCTGCCTCCTGGTCACTCCTGAGTGGCATAAGCTCTGTCCCCTCTGCTTGCAGGTACCTCTCATTTTGAATCCACCTTTGGGTTCCACCAAATACTTTCACCTTCTCCAGCAGCAGCATCTTCCTGAAGTCCTCCATCGAGTTTGGCAGTGGTTTCTGACGCCATCTCACACCTATGCACCCGACGCACACGTTACTACTTGTGTAAAGATATATCTGTAAGAGACATTAGTTAGTATTAGATTCCTTACCTTAGAATATCCCCAGGCGTCAGTCTGGATCCGGAAATTTTGCGTAACAGTACCCTTGCGCGTCGGTAGGCGTCGTCTGCAGCTCCGCGTCCGTCGTGGGCGCCGTGATGACGTCGGGGGAGTACTTAGACGCCGCCTCCGCGTGCTGACGTCAGTTCTTAGACACAGCTTTTCCGCGCCAGAAACGCAGAGCCATGTTAAAAAACCAACACTGGTGCCATTGAAACTAGGGCCCTGAAAGGGGATAACCCTAACCCTAGATATTGGTTCGCAGAACGGGGAGGATTGGTGGGTCGGTAAGGAATCTAATACTAACTAATGTCTCTTACAGATATATCGTTACACAAGTAGTAACTTGTGCATCTGAAAGAGACACAAGTAGTAACTTGAGCATCTGAAAGAGACACGTTAGTATTAGATTCCTTACCTTAGAATAGATACCCCAGCAATACCAACCCCGGTGGAGGGTCTGCGAACCAATAATCACACCAGAAAGTCCTGGAGGACGGAACGGCCAAAGAAGCCATCCTTCAGGACTTGGCTGTCCAGGCAGTAGTGTCTCACAAACGTGTGCAGCGATGCCCACGTAGATGCCTGACAGATGTCTTGTAAGGGCACACCCCTGCCCAGGGCAGTGGTAGTCGCCGTGGCTCGGGTAGAATGAGCCCGCAATCCAGCAGGGGGCTCCATCCTAGCCAAAGAGTAGCATGCCTGGATACATAAGATGATCCACCGGGAGATGGTCCTCTTGTGCACCGCTTTCCCCTTCTTAGCGCCCACGTAACCAACAAAGAGTTGGTCATCCACCCGGAACTGGCGTGTGCGATCCAAATAAAACGAGAGCGCACGTTTTGGGTCCAGACGGTGGAGCCGCTCTTCCTCTTTAGAGGGATGCGGTGGCGGAAACAAGGTTGGCAAAGTGATAGACTGCCCGATGTGGAAGGCTGTGACAACCTTGGGCAGGAAAGAAGGCTTAGTATGCAGCACCACTTTGTCCGGTTGGACCGAAAGGAAAGGTGGAGTACAAGAAAGGGCCTGGAGCTCACTCACTCTCCTGGCAGAGGTGATGGCTACCAGGAAAGCAGTCTTCAAAGTCAGAAGGCGAAGAGGACAGTTGTGAAGTGGCTCAAAGGGAGCGCACATCAGAAACTTAAGAACCAGGTTCAAGTCCCACTGAGGCATCACAAACGGAACAGGAGGAAACGTGTGTGTGATGCCCTTAAGAAATCTATTTACAATAGGGGACTTGAACAAAGAAGGTTGATCAGGCAGCCTTAAAAAGGCTGAAAGGGCAGAAAGGTAGCCCTTTAGAGTGCCCAGAGCAGAGCCCTGCTGGGCAAGAGAAAGAAGAAAGAGGAGTACCTCTGAAACCGGATGCCCCCGGGTAAGCTGAGCGCGTTACAAATTTCATATAATAATAATAATAATAATAAAGAGGGGCAGCAAGAGGATCCACAGCCTTTGCTGTGCACCATTCCACAAATCTGTTCCACCTGCAGGCGTATACCGACTTTGTGGAGGGACGCCTGGCTGCCAGAATGACGTTACAGACTTCAGGAGGCAAGTCAAATGGCCTCAACTGTCGCCGCTCAATCTCCAAGCATGGAGGTGGAGACTGGACAGGTTCGGGTGGAGGACCGCCCCCTGCTGCTGCGACAGAAGGTCCTCCTGAAGAGGCAGACGAACCGGGGGATCGACTGACATACTTAGTAGCTCGGGATACCAGTACCTCCGTGCCCAGTCCGGAGCCACAAGGATGACTTGGGCCCGGTCGCGCTTGATCTTCTTCAGCACTCTCGGCAGAAGTGGTATAGGCGGAAAGGCGTACAACAGACCGCAACTCCACTCGCGACGAAAAGCGTCTCCGAGCGAGTGCCGCCTTGGAAATTCCAACGTGCAGAACTGATGACATTGCGCGTTCTCTTCGGTGGCGAATAGATCTAACCAAGGCTCTCCCCATTGCCGAAAGAGGCCTTGCGCCACGTCCGAGTTCAGACGCCATTCGTGATCCATCATAAACCGACGGCTGAGCTCGTGCGCCCTGGCGTTCAGAGAAACTGCCAGGTGTTGAGCCACCAGGGTCACGCCCTGGCATTCCAACCATTGCCAAAGGCGAAGAGCCTCCTGGCAAAGGGTCCACGACCCCACCCCGCCCTGTTTGTTGCAGTACCACATGGCGGTGGTGTTGTCCGTGAACACCTGCACTACACTCCCCTGGACGGAGGGGAGGAATGCCTTCAGTGCTAGACGAATCGCCCGAAGCTCCAACAGGTTTATGTGGAGCCGGGTGTCCGCCGGAAACCAGAGGCCTCTGATCTCCGCCTCTCCCATGTGGCCCCCCCAGCCCTGGAGGGACGCGTCCGTCACAACTACGTGCTCCGGTTGGGGAAGGGAGAGGGATCTGCCGCTGACCCAATCGCGGTCCGTGAGCCACCACTACAGTTGTCTCGCAGTGCCCTCCGAGATCAGGACGTGGTCGGACAGGTTGCCCTGATACTGGGCCCACTGAAACTTCAGGTCCCACTGCAGAGCCCGCATCCGCCACCTGGCGTGATGCACCAGAAAGATGCAGGAGGCCTTCAGCCCCAGAAGCCGCAGCGTCAACCTGACCGAGACCCGGGATAATGGCTGAAAGATGGGAATCAGAGCCTGAATATCCCGGACCCGCTGTTCGGGTGGATAAACCCGAAACTGCGCAGAGTCTAGAACCGCTCCGATGAAGAGGAGCTTCTGAGAGGGGCACAGGTGTGACTTTAGCACATTGATGGAGAACCCCAGCTGGTGCAGGAGATCTGCCGTAGTCTGGAGGTGGCTGACGACTGTCTGGGGCGAGCCCACCTTCAACAACCAGTCGTCGAGGTAGGGGGAAGACTGACACCCCTAACCTGCGCAGATGAGCTGCGACCACCGCCATCACCTTTGTGAACACCCGTGGGGCGCTGGTAAGGCCGAAGGGGAGCACGGTAAACTGAAAGTGCTCGTGGCCAATCGTGAACCGCAGGTAGCGCCGGTGGGCCGGCAGGACAGGGATGTGGAAATAAGCGTCCTGCAAGTCCAACGCTACCATCCAGTCTCCTGGGTCCAGGGCAGCTAAGACCTGAGCCAGTGTCAGCATCTTGAACTTCTCCTTTCGGAGGAAGCCGTTGACGTTCCGTAGATCCAAGATAGGGCGTAGGCCCCCTTTTCCCTTCTTGGGTACCAGAAAGTAGTGGGAGTACCAACCACACCCTACTTCTGGCCCAGGAACGCGCTCGATGGCCCCCTTGGCCAAGAGGGCCGTAACTTCCTCCTGCAGAAGTCGCAAATGATCCCCCAATACACGGTGGTTCTGCGGTGGCATGGCTGGAGGAGTCGTCTCGAAGGGGAGGGAGTAGCCCCTTCGGACGATTTGCAGCACCCTCCTGTCCGAAGTGACAGTGCGCCAGTGGAGGTGGTGATGGCGAACCCTGCCCCCCACTGGCGTCACATGGGCCTGAAAGCACGGACTAGGAGGGTTTCGAGGCGGATGCTGCGGGGGAAGGTGTGGACTGACCTCGCTGTTGACCCCTACCGCCCGGACGGCGGTTCCCACGGCCGCCACCGCGTTGGGTATTGCCCTGCGGAGCGTGGCTAGCAGCACGTGTGGGTGCACCCCTTCCGTGGCCACGAAAAGAGTGAAAAGCAGCCGATTGCTGGTGCGGGGCCGAGAGGCCCAAGGACTTGGCCGTAGCCCTGGAGTCCTTAAAGCGCTCGAGCGCATGGTCTGCTTTGTCGCCAAAGAGGCGACGGCCATCGAACGGCATGTCCATGAGTGTGTTCTGGACATCTGCCGAAAAATTGGCGGACCTCAGCCAGGCGTGGTGTCTTACCGCCATCGTCGTTGCCATCGCTCTGCCTAGCGAGTCGGTGGTATCCAGCCCACACCGGATGGAATACTTGGCTGCATCCCCGCCCTCCACAAGGGCTTGGCCGAGTTTGGCCCGTACCTCCAACGGACACTCTGGCAGCACTTCCGCGACCGTATCCCACAGAGAGTGGGTGTAACGGCCCAAGAGGCACGCGGTGTTGGAAGACCGCAGTCCCAAGACTAAGGGATGAGAAGATCTTTTTACCATACTGCTCATACCTCTTGGATTCCCTGTCCAGCGGAGCCGAGGGGAACGCGGTCTGGGAATTAGAGGCCTGGATGACCAGGCTCTCGGGGGTGGGGTGGGTGGACAGGAAACATGGGTAACCCGGGGCTGGGCGGTGGCGTCTGACCACGTTCCTATCTACGGGCGAACCGGTAGCGGGCTTGGACCAAGTGCCCAGAAGAACGTCGGTCAAGGCCTCATTAAAGGGCAGCAGAGGCTCGGCCGAGCTTGACTGCGGTGTAAGGACCTCAGTGAGGAGATTCGTCCTCACGGCCGCGACAGGGAGCTCAAGGCCCAAGGCCTTGGCAGCCCTCATCAACACCACACTGTAGGTAGCCCCCTCCTCCGAAGCCACGGTAGGAGGGGAGACAAAACCAGTGTCTGGAGAGGTGTCCAGGCCACTGGCCTCCCCAAGGTCTCCTGCTCAGTCCTCATGTTATGTTATATATGGGTCTTGTATAGCGCAACGGCTACTCCAAAGGAGTGTCCCGGCGCTTTTATGCTCCAGACCCAGAAAAGGAAGCTAAAAAACATAACAACAGACAGGAAACACAGAGGAAGGAGACAGAAGAAATCTAGTTCGAGAATAACCAGGTCTTAAGATCCTTTCTAAAGGCCAACAGATTGGACGTGGAGACTGACACTCTCGGGTCAGAGGGTCCTCAGACCCCTCTCAATCCTCTTCATCACCCATCTCCTGATTCTCAGGGTTGTCAACCAATGGGGCCTGTTCATAGAAGTGAAACTCTCCAAACGACGTCTGGAGCGGCGCCCATCGGGGCCGTCCCGACGTCTGAACAGGAACGAAGGTGGAACCGGGGACGGTGCCGCCCGAGGACGGCACCGGAGGCGACACCCGATGGTCCGACGCCGGGGAGGAGAGAGTTTCCTCATGGCCATGAGGAAGCGCTCGACGTCCTCCGGCGTCGCGTTGAGCACAGGGACCGGAGGGTGTGGGGCTAAACGCGGCGCCCGCGACTCCGACGGAGCCGCGTGGGTGGTGTCACCCGAACCCCGGCCGCATCGCGCAAGCGTCGGGGGGAGTCCGAAGAGCGATGACGCCGCTTGGACTTCTTATGTTTCTTACCTGACGACGACTTCGACCCGGAGGAGTGCGGCCTACTCTCGGAACTGTGGTGGCTCCGAGCCCGCGACCTGTCCCTCGACCTCCCATGGGACCGGGACCTCTCGCGGCACGGGACCGACTGCCGGAGTTCGAGTCGCCTGCGGGACCGCTCCCGCCTGGCTTTCGAAGAGAGGGCCCGGCAGTCGGAGCAGGCCTTGTCGTCGTGATCGGCGCCTAGACAAGTTAAACATAGGTGGTGAGGATCCGTGACCGACATCAGGCGGTCGCAATCCTCGCAGTGGTTAAAGCCGGGCATCCCTACGGCACCGATCGGAGTCGTGAAGACTTTGAAAACGATCAAAAAGATCCAAAGGTTTAGTCAAAAATTGACTAAGGGTTACTGCTTTTTCCAGATCTGCGCTTGCTGGCGCGGAAAAAAGAAGAACTGACGTCAGCACGCGGAGGCGGCGTCTAAGTACTCCGACGACGTCATCACGGCGCCCACGCCGCCGACGACGGACGCGGATCCGCAGACGCCGCCTACCGACGCGCAAGGGTACTGCTACGCAAAAGTGTTCGGATCCAGTCTGACGCCTGGGGATATTCGAAGGTAAGGAATCTAATACTAACGTGTCTCTTTCAGATTTCCCTGGTGTAGGTATCCTGGTTCCTAGGATTTCCACGGGTGGGTGAATGGGGCGGGGGGGGGGGGGGGCTCTCCAACCTTCTGTCTTCCACAGGGTTTCTTCAGGGTCCACTGGGAAGGGTCCTTCTTTAAAATTGCAACAGCGAATTACCCATTGACTTGAATTTGAGAACGCAGTCGTGTTCCCACACTGCACACGACCTGCGTGGGGTTCCTAGAAGCTCATCTTGGGTGGTTTCTTGGGTCCCGGGCACTTCTACGTCTTTTGGGTATAGTCTTGACTCACGTAATCGTTTGCATACCACTATTTTACTATACGGTTTTGCCTCCCCCTGGTGACCACTGTATATTTGTGCTACTTACCTGTTTTTATTGCTAAGTTTTGTGTATATCTCCGGGTAGGAGATATCTGTAGGTGTTAGTGAGTGTCTGTAGTATGGAGTCCACTCAATAATTAGTAGTAAAGTGAGTTTATTAGGAGGAAAGCACAGGAGCAAGATAGGATACAACCTACACAGGACTTCTTCCCCAGCAACTGTCTGCACAGAAGCTGGAAGAGAATCCTGTGACTACAAAGAATGTTAAAGCAAAACAATTCGGAACATAACTTAAAGGAGCAACACGACACATCTTCCTTATAAAACAAAAGAAAAAAACGGAATAATTAACAAACAAAATCTTGTAACCATATTGGTTTGGAGCAAACAGGTTTCTTTCCAATAACAGTATCCTTAGTACAAATGGAATCTTTAACAGTGGTGTTGTTGAAGTTTTGATTAGAAGAACAACATTCGTCTGAAATGTTAGCACCACTAACATTTCCAGTGGAAACCAACCCTTCCTTGTTGACAACTTCTGAAATAGCTTCATTGTTAAAACCTCCAGGAATATCATCATTAGAGGCACTAACAGGAACAGAAACATTTTCAGAAAAGAGCAAACCACCATGATCCTCATTTTGAACAAATTGAGATTCCGGAGTGATATTAGAAAAATGTGCAGAATTAATGGAATCAGTACAAAAATCCTTCTTCCCTTTGTAAATAGCAATTCTCTTTAAATTCCACACCTTTCCATCACTCAAAAGAACAGCATTTCGTAAAACTTTCTTTATCATTAAAGGTTTTGAAAATTGAGATTCACCTTTGCGAACCTTCCAAGGTTTTTTAACTTTAACCAACATGCCAGTTTCAACATTCGCAGAGCCAGTGGCAAATTTGTCAAAATTCTTTTTATATTGGAGATGTTTCTCAATAATATTGCCCTTAACTTCGTTCATACAAATGTCCAAACAACCTTTCTTATGCAACCAATTTGGATTGTACTTAGTCCTAGCAACACAACCCCTCATAATTTCAAATAGTGACATCTTCAAAGCATCATGAATGTTGGTTCTGTAGGACCAAACCGCTTTGTAAACACCAATTTCCCAATCTTCTCTTTTTAACTTAGCAATTTGAATGGCATTCTTCAGAACCCTATTAAATCACTCGCATAATCCATTACCACTCGGATTATATAATGAAGTAGTTTTATGAATTATAACTGTTCTATCAAAATAAGATTTAGCCAGTTTTGACAAGAACTGAACACCATTGTCACTAATAATCTGAGTAGGCAGACCTTCTTCCATAAAAACCTTATCAATAAACTCCAAAACAGTGGCTGAATCGACTATCTACAATGGTAATGAAAGGCCATCTAGAAAAAATGTCAATGATAGAAATCACAAATTTGTGACTGTCCCCAACAGGCCCCATAATATCCATTGCAACAGTATGCCAAGGACCATCAGGAACTATAGGTACACACATATCAGGTTTTAAAGTGTTAAGTACTTTATCTGAATTTGAACAAACCACACATTCACGTACCATTCTTTCAGTCATGACATCAATACCAGGCCACCAGTACCATTGTTTGATATTCTGCTTGGTCTTAACAATTCCACAATGATCCTTGTGACATAAACCTAAAATGGAGTTCCACAAAGATAAAGGAGGAACAGCTTTGTCACCTCGAAAAATCGTATTATCCAAAACAGTAAGTTCATTTCTGACCTCCCAAAACGGTTTGAGATCAGATGACAATTTACTCTTCTCCAGCCATCCTTCACGAATAGAAGAAACAACAGAGACCAACACATTGTCCTTCACATACTCTTCAACCCAAACTTTCTTCTCAATACAAAAAGGGTTCTCATCATGAATAAGAGCAACTTGAAAGGAATCCCACTTATTTACTACACATTCTTGCAAATCCGAAGGCATGCGCGAAAGAAAATCAGCAATTACGTTGCTTTTGCCTGGAAGATATTCAATTTCGATTATAAAGTCTTGTAAACGCATAGTCATCCTAGCAATTCTAGCAGTGGCATTGTAAAGACCATCGGTGGAAAGCAGTTTGGTAAGGGGTTTATGATCAGTTCTAACTACACATCTCTTGCCCCATACAAAACTCCGAAAATGTTCTAAAGACCAAACAACCGTAAGAGTTTCCTTCTCGATAACCGAAAATTTACCCTCAGGAACCGAAAGAGCCCTAGACGCAAAAGCAACAATGTGTTCTTTTCCAAAACTGTCAATTTGCGAAAGTACGCTTCCCAAACCCTTATTACTGGCATCAACGGTAATAACAGAGTCGAGATCCAAATCAAAAGGGGATAACACTGGAGCATTGATGATGTCGGATTTAATGCCATTGAATTCATTTTCACAAAGGGCAGACCACTCAAACTTGACCTTACTTTTCAAAAGTGGTCTAATGTTAAAAACTTTACTAGAGAAACCTTTAACAAATTTAGAATAAAATTCTACCATTCCAAGGAATGATCGAACATCATCCTTACTAGTTGGGGAAGGTGCTTCCTTATATGTTAAGGGCCTGGCAAACGTCTGACAGTTTAACCGTCTGACAGTTTAACTGCCATTCTACATTTTAAAAAAAATGTGCTAGACGGATTACCTTCGTGCTGTTTCCTTAGTGAGATTGCTTCAATTCTACGTCACAATTCACAGCTGCACTCACCGTGAACCATCCTGCCGTGCGTAAATAACGTGCCGCCATCTTGATTAATTCTACATATATGCCAACCATCCTTAAGCCAACCACGTTTTCATTTGTTCTGTTTTAATAACGCTGTCTTATGAAGCTTTCTAATGTGCTTCCTTCATATTAAAGATTTCTCCAGTTTCAGTGCCCTTTTCTCCTCAATTCCAACTTTGGATTTCCTTCGCCGCACATCGTATTTCAAAGCAGGTACTGTACATCAACGCCACGCATGTTTTCGGAGACATGCACACCATGAGAGGTATTTATTTTGATAGCGAGTTCTATTTTAATTATATGCTTTATGACAGTGCAACAACATCATCGCCATGCATGTTTTCGGTGACATGCACACCATCAAAGCGATTATATTTTACAGCAAGTTCAGTTATTCATAATTATTGTGTTTACGGGGTGAGGCAGCAAATATATATATTTTTTTCTTCAGGTTGCACTTTCTTAAAATTGACGCACAAAACAATTCTGAACATAACTTAAAGGAGCAACACGACAGTGTCTTATGATAAATGCATATTTTTATAAATACACTGGGTGGTTCTTTTTCCCTTAATCTACACTAATAAGATTATGTTCTGATAAAACAAGCTGCTTCAAGGCAGCTCCCCACAGCTACCACTAAAAATACCCATACGGGTCGTCTGGTTCAGGTTGACCACTTCATAAGTGTGCACCATGTACCAAGCCAGCTTCTCACAGTGAACAAACAGTCATAGCTCTTTTTCCTCATCCAAAAGTCAAGTTCTGTGACAGTATCCTTGTGAGTGAGACAGCTGTCTGAGAGTGACAGATAGAAAAAGAAGAGTGCTTGAATCTCGAGGTCAGATAAACAATTGCCCAGCATATTTGTCATTTTCTAGGACAGGCATCAAGTTACCAATTGGCTTAGACTTAGTACTGCCTTCCTTCCCACTCAGACAGCACTGTCATCATTAAGAGGAAAGAGCACAATAACACCACAAATAAGTTTGAAATGCTTTTACCAGACTCAAAAGCATTGCAGTAAAGTCTACAAGGCATTTCAAATGCTCATTCAACAACCGTTACCATACATTATAATTTTTTTTAGTACACTGCTATCTGTCGCAGTTTTTCGCTTCCCCTGTTGGCCTTAAGTTCTGGCAATATTTATGTCATGCAGTCCATGTGATAACTTTGGTAAGGCCTAGCTTTACTGACAAGGACTTAAAATGTGAAACTACAACTATCTAAGGTGGTGGGCAGGAAGAAGCGCAAGGTCCGTAACATAGCTGTCAGGCAGTTTCTAGGGTTGCTGACTCCTTCTGCCAGTCCTGGGTTTTTAGGGTGAGTACTTTGTATTCAAGGAACAGCATAACATTTCAGGAGCATTGCTGCAGTCCTTTTAATTTATACTGGACTGAAGGGGCTCATTTCCAACATTTATCTTATTACACAGCACTTCTAAAGTGGCACTTAAAGTGTCACACAAAAGGAATTCAAATGTCACACACAAGCAAAATAACTTCTGCGAATTTCACACATAAGCTATGCTTCTCCACAGCGTCTAATCTTTTATAAGAAAACAAACTCCACATGCCAAGTACCTTCTAAACATTGAGTAGATATTACTCTGAAAGTGAGTGGATGTAGAGAAGTGACCATGGAGTACGAAGAAGGGGAGGTTATCATCCTTTCCAACATATGACTCAAACCCACCAGTTGTGAATGCTGCTCTTTAAGCCCTTAAGGAATCATGTTTTTTGTGCTGCAGAAGCAGCTCAAGCATACAAGAGATCTGTTAGTGTGATGGAGAGCCTATACACATCCCAGGGAGGATTCCAAGATGTTAGACCCGGGCTCCAGACATAGGAATACCATGAGGTTACCCATAAGAGCATAGACTACCCTGAATACTTCCAAGTGGTCCACTAACACACATTGCTCTACTTACTCACATTCCACCAAGTCTGTGCCAGTGTCTGATCTAGTAATAGGACTGCTCAGATCTCAAGCAAAAGGGAAAAAATGGACCAAGGTTCTGGTCACAAGTAGAAGGTGCTATTGGCTAACAACAAAAAAAGGATCAGGTGGGAAAACATAGTTGCAAGCCAGGAGAAACTCCCGAAGCTCTATGCTGGGCTAATCCCTGTTAGAACCGGGAGTCTCTGGTTGGCAAAGGTAAGTACCTTGGCCCAAGTAGGGACCCCTAGCTCCGGTCAGGGCAACGGAATAACCCTCTGAGATAACCCCTGCTCACCCTCTAGGTAGCATGGCGCGAGCAGTCTAGGCTAAACTCGGAGACAATGTGGATAACATTTGCACTTAACACAACAATAATCCCCAATCCACCACAAACTGAGACCACACAGGTAAGTATATTTTTATAAAAATATATAACTTTATCTAGTTTCAGCAAGGTAAATCAAGCAGTTGCACGATAATCACTTCATTATAAAAGGGAGGCACTTAATCTTAATTGGTCTTTCTTAATTTCAGGAAGTTCTCAAAACAAATGTCTCTAGTCTCTTCAAGTCAGCACAAAGATATGCCAACGATTTTGTGATCAAAAACGCTCTCAAAAATGATGAGCAAACAATGCCAGCGTAAAACAACTATCCCCCAAGGGTCCCCTGGCTTCAGGGACCACAAGCGCTTCTTGCGCGGCTCACCCGGTATCCTGGGCGAGGGGGGACTTCTTTCCCCGTGCTTGCGGTGACGCGGGTCCCCCAGGGGCACCTCGCGGGTGCCGGCTCAGTGTTGCTCCCGCCCGGCCGGTCTCAGGACGCTCTCCGCCCGCTCTGGATCCTTCAAAGAGCAGCGGGGAGCAGAGACGGCAGGCCAGGGGCTGGAGCACTTACGGAGATCCCTCGGCGAGGTCAGGTCACTTCTTCCCGGGCCCGGCGGTGATCTCGCTGATTCCTCGGCTTCCTCGCGAAGGCAGCCAATCCCCTCGCGGCTCCTCAGGCGAGCCTCCACAGCACCCGGGAGTCAGCCAATGGCAGTGCGGCTCCCGGGACAGTAAACAATGACGCTCCGCGACTCCGGCCAATCACGGCCCACTACTGCTGATGACGCTGCGCCGCACGGGCCAATCCCGTCGCGGCGTTAGTGAGGGGGCTCGGCTCCCTCCACCAATGGGAGCGCGGCGGCTTCGTTCTTCGCCGCGGCAGCGCCTGGACCTCTAGGCAAGTTACGGGGGGGGTTCCTGGCTCCGGGCCGCGGTGGTGATTTGGCGGCAAAGGGTTTTCGAGGGCGCTGGTCCCGATGAGACCCCCCTCTCGACCTCTCCACCACGTTGGAGCGGATTTCACGAGGGGAGGCGCCACAAGCCTCCAACCCTCATAGGAAATGTGCCGATGAGCACACCGATCCCTTCCTCACGCTCCGCAGTCGAGTACACCACGCCCCCGGTCCACAACAGCACGATCTTGCAGCTGTTTTCTGGCAAAGCTTTAGGAACCTTTAGCCCTGGGTTCCCAGCAGGAGGCCAGCTCTTCTCAGGCCCTTGGAGATTCAGTAAAGACACAGCACACAGCAAAGTCTTGGTAGGTTCAAGCAGGCAGGGTCACAGCACGCAGCAAAGTCCCTTTCCCCTCTTCAGCTTTCAGTGGCCACAGCAGAACAGGTCAGCCCTTAGAGCACACAGCAAGGCAATCTTCCTTTAGTTCTCTCGCCGTCTTCCTTCCAGCAGAGGGTCCGTCTTGGTTGTAGAATTTCAGAATCTAACTTTCTGCAGACAGGGGTCCTTTCCTTATACCCCCAATGTCTTTGAAGTTCTTTGTGCATGGAGGCCCTGGGTCCAGTCTAAACCAGTTCTGGGGGTTGCGGAGCACTGAGGTGTCTCTGGCTTTCTTCTTCCTGTCAGCTTCAGGGCCAGTGGGGGCAGTTGACCACCAGGAGAGAGCTAATGTGGGGGAGGTAGGCAGGCACAGCCCAGCACTTATCTGGCATTCCTTCCTCCCTCCTCCCAAGCAGGCAGATGTGCCCTTTCATCCCCGGGATGGCTCCGACCCTCTCCTCTGGGGCTCTGCAGCCCCTCCCTGTCACATCCAGACCAGGCAGACATTCCACAAACCCAGGCACACAGAAAGGTTTAGACAAGAGAACAGCCACTTTCTAAAAGTGCTATTCTCCAACACAGGATTTAAAAACACCCTTCACTAAAAGATGTGTCATTAAATTCTGAGTCCAGGGATATCTTTCACTTATGTCCCATCTTGTTCCTATGGGGAGATAGGCTGGTATCACATGGGCCCAGCCCCCCTCCATGTTACTCTATGGAGCAAGATAGCCTTACAGCAGTGAGCACACAAAATGGCTGTAGCCCACTACCAGAGCATAGTACCTGCACTAGCACATGCTCTACCTTATCCATACACTGCACCCTGCCCAGGGGGGTACCTTGAGCCTTCCATAGGGGTGACTGATGTGCACAGACAGGGAAGGATTAGGCCTAGCCAGTGGGGACACTGGCCAGGCTGACATGGCAGTCACTGACTGCACCCAGGCCCTGCGCTGGCAGGCCTGGGTCACCTTTTAAAAGCTACTCATGTGGGTGGCGCAATCTGCGCTGCAGGCCCACTAGTAGCATTTGTCATCACCAGCCCTGGCACACACAGTGCCCTCTACTAGGGACTTCGTGGTGATACAAATATGCCAATTAGGTATACTCAATCAATATCACAATTTACAGAAGGAGCACTTACACTCTGACACTGATCAGCAGTGGCAGAGTGTCCAAAACATCTAAATCAGCAAAAACGAAATCCAGCACAGCATCAAAACACATGAGTCAGAGGCAAAAAGATGGGGGAAGAACCACGCCAAAAGGTGTCAGGTCTAACAATCCCCATCCTAGAGAGTGTAGGAGGGTTGGATATCGAGAGGGGCAATACTGAAATACTTGGTAAATTATACCAGGCCCATGAAGATCTTATAAAGGGTATGACTCCCATCCTGTTTAGTAATGCAAATAATGCTAGGAGGGGGCAAGCGCAAAAAACCACGTGGTATAATACAGCCTGTAAAAAAGCAAAACAAGAACTTCTAAGAAATATCAAGGAGGGCTCAGGTGGGGAGATGGTAAGAGAAAGCAGACGGGCATATAAAAAAGTACTCGCCCATGCTAAAACTGAATGGGAGGAGAGCCAATGGGAGGAGCTCAACAAATCCCTTGTAATGGGAGACCACAGAATGTTCTGGAGAATAGTGAATGGGGGGTCGGGGAATCTCCTTTCAGCTATTGAGCCCAACATCGCAGCTGGGGTGTGGCAGGCTCATTTTCAAACCCTTTATAGCTCGATGGGGGGAGATAGCATAGGTGATACTTGCAGTGCCCATGTGGCATATGAGGGGGAACCAATAACAGTGGGAGAGGTTAGGGCAGCAATAGCTGGTTTGGCTTCGGGCAAGGCGCCAGGACTGGATGGCCTGCCTGGAGATCTTTTTAAGCAGGAACCAGATGTGTGGGCCCCATATCTAGCCGTTTTGTTTAATGGAGTTTTAAGCGGCATGGAAGTCCCAAGTACTTGGCTGGGGGCGGAGGTGGTCCCCATATTTAAGAAGGGCTCGCCCCTGCTCCCAGCCAATTACAGACCAATTAGTCTGATTGATGTACCTCAAAAACTCCTTGGGAGGGTTCTGCTTGATCGGCTTCAGGACTGGGCAGAAGAAACGGGAGTCCTTAGTCCCTACCAGGCTGGATTTAGGAAGGGAGTATCAACGGTGGACCAGGTCTTCCGACTGAACATCATTTACTGGAGGACAGTGGTTTACGACGGTGGCAGCTTATACACAATATTTGTGGATTTACGAGCCGCCTTTGATCTGGTGCCCAGAGGCAAACTCTGGAGTGTCCTGTCCGAGATGGGCGTACCTGCGGACATTTTAATAATCTTACAGAGGTTACACCTCAACAACTATGCCAGGGTGCGGTGTGGAAAGTCGGGGGAGCTGACGGACAGATTCCCCGTTGACAGGGGGGTTAGGCAGGGCTGTGTGCTTGCACCGACCCTGTTCTGCCTCTTTGTCAACGGGGTAATCGCCCACTTGAATGGCATTGAACACACTGACGCCCCTAAATTGAACGGCAGCAGGGTGCCTGCAATCATGTTTGCAGATGACACCCTGCTGCTGTCCAAAACCCCGATGGGGATCCAGCGGATCCTTGATTCTTTCGTGGCCTTTTGTATGGATAGGGGCCTAGAAATTAATGTTGGAAAAACAAAATTCATGGTCCTGAATCCAAGTAAAAAATTGCGCCCGAATCCACTACTGGGAGAGGCACGGTTGGCGAGAGTTTCCACCTTCGACTACCTAGGTGTAACCCTGAATGAGTCCATGTCGTGGGGGGCACACCGGACCAAGGCCAACCTTAAACTAGTACAGACTACTGGGGGCATTGCGCGGATGCTGAAAAATTCGACCTATCGGCCTCTGGGTCCGCTCATCCAGATCTACAAGGCGCAGGCCAGGGGCGCCACAATGTACGGGGCGGAACTGTGGGGACACACACCAACTTGCAGTCTGTCGGTAACTGAGAATAATTTCATCAGACAGATAACTGCACTCCCGCCAAGCACCCCGCTCCTTCCCCTGAGGTTAGATCTGGGATTGAGACCAATAGCCGATGAAATAGGACTCAGACCCATAGTCTTCTGGCGAAGACTGTGGAGCAGTGAAGCACTCTCTGCCTACAGGGCTGAACTAAGGGAGCTGCTATCCCACCCGAAAGCGTCGCAGATCCCCTGGTTAAAACATATCCAGAATCTATGTACGGTACTGGGGTTTCCTGATCTTTGGTCCGATCCTGCTGACGCCTCACTAAATATTTCACGCAGAAATTTGGTCGATGCCTATTACGCTTATAAACTGTCCTCGGCCATAGAAAATCAGCGAGAGGGATCACTGACTTCTGTGTTTATGCTAGGTAAAGATATATACAGGATGGAAAGGGTGTTGGACGCCATGTCCCCCGTGCTGGCCAGGAAGCTGTTTCTGCAATGGAGATACGGCATCTTGCCCTTGCGGGCTTTCACCAGCTCCTGGACAAACCCGCCCTCCTCCAAGCAGTGTCCAACATGCTTTTATGCTGAGGAAAGTGATCTCCATGTAGTTCTGTTTTGCCCCAAGTACTCGAAAGCGAGGAAATACTGGCTTCTCCCACTTATTAGAAATCTTGGTGGCAGAGAGTATTTCCCAATGTACAGAATTTTAAAAACTGATCTTTCGAGTCCAACTGTGTTTGCATTGGCTAAATTTCTCACCAATGTCTGGCATATTCGTACTAGTTTGCTGAAGTCACGGTCCCTGAGTTAGCTCCAAGTTTCACTAAATGCAACCCTGATAGTTTTAACTTACAGATATGAATGATTTTATAATGTATAAATATGTATCATTGCTACTGATGATGTTTTATGGTGTATATGTTTTATGTTGTTGTTTATCTTTGATGGCCGTATGGCCGAAATAAAGATTAAGAAAGAAGGTTCTACAGCAACCTAACAACCAGCTGTCACAGAGGGAAAACTGGATCAAACCATCATATTCAAAAACATAATCAGCTGCATCACCTACACGGATACCCTTATCAGCTACATGAACACCTCACTTTCAAGATATGCATGAGCCAACTTCTCCTTGGGCAGAGCCATCATATACAGACCAGCAGGACCCCACACAATTTTGGAAAAGACAGCACTAACTTCATCGCAACACTTCTTATCAAGGCTGGCACCTTCATCTTCCTTGTAGATCTTAACTTTTACCTAGAAGACCACACTGACCCAAACTGTATAGCTCTTCTAAAAATCCTCAAAACGATGTCTCACCCAGCACCTTACCAAAGTGACCCATAGTGCCGACACCTATTGGATCCGATTTTCTTCTCAATCAGCAACATCACATTCAACAAGCCAGTACCTGGGACTTGGGCAGGCCACGTCCTGGTAAGTTTCAGGAAACCCATCCTACACCGCCAGACATACCACCATAAGAAACTCTACAGCAGCTAGAAAAGCATCACAAAAGAAGGGTGAGCTTTCACCCTCAGCGTGCACTGGCCATAGTACACCAGGAACTTGCTGAATGCTATCAAGAAACTGTCTCCCATCATGCCACAGGCCAGCTGGCACAGAGTAACTGAGGCTGACCACACGCCACTGCCAGTAACTGGAGTACAAATAATGAACAAGTCAAAACACCACAGATAAAGAAATCTTCAAATATGCCCTAAGATGCTACTACCAGCAGATATGGAAAACCAAGGGCACAGGTCTTGCAGATCGCATCAACGCTAACAGCAGCAAGGAAATCATCTCCATTATCAATGACTTTACTGCACCTCCTGTAAGAAAATCACGTTAACATACAGCAACTTTGACCCTGAACTGAATCCCATCACTGCTTCAACTCAACTTCCCATCATGGCAAAAGAGCAAACTTACCAAATTGCCTGCCATCACCACCATCAAAATCGCTGCTACCATGAAGACCATGCCTCAGGGACCCAATCTGACTTTTGTGCTCACCATGCCTTCAACAAGGGGCTCCTACCAATCAGCGAAACACTAACCCATCCTCAATCCATCCATCATCTCAACACATTCCTGGAAACCTGGAAACATACCACCGCCACACCCCTGCTCAAGGAACCATCTTCTGCTTTCCAACTACAGACTCATCTCCCTCCTACCATGCGGAGCAATGGCTTTAGAGAAACTAATCAAACCGATGCCTAACATCTTTAGCAACCACCAGCTCCTCAACACCATGCAGTCCAGATTTAGGCCCAACCACAGTACAGAAAAAACACTCAAACTGTCACAGATGACATCCATATGACCCTTGACAGAAGATAGGACAGCCCTCACTCTCCGGGACCTCTAGCATTTCACTAGGTCTCACAGCCCATATTAATCGGGAACTTGTGCGTGTTTTGCATCCAAGATCCCAATCTCCATTGGATCTGCTCTTTCTTAAAAGGTAAAATACAACATGTCAGCCTCTCAGCTTACTCCTCCGAAGCCTGCAAACTCTGCTGCGGAATGCCTCAAGGTTCATCGCTCAGCCCCAACCTCTTCAATCCATGCATGATCCCCCTTGTCAACGGCATCCACGCCCACAGCATCAACATCTGTTCCTATGGACAAGACCTCCCAACACAAGAAACCAATTCTCCACCTGCATGACTGCAGCATCCATGCCAGGAACCTTGCTACAATCATCAAAAGCAAACTGGACATGATCACACAAGTGAACGCATTCACTGCATCCTGCTTCCACACACTGAAGATGTTCAGGAATATCTTCAAATGGGTCCAAAGCAACACTGAAAAAAAGGTGACTCACTCCCCAGTCACTAACAATTTGAACTATAGGAACACCCTCTACGCTGGGACCACCAAGCAACTAACTAGAAGCCTATAAACTATCCAGCACTCAGCAGCCAAACATATTCTCACCCTCGCACGCACCAGTCACATCACTCCTCCGGGAGCTTCACTGTCTTATGAAACACAAAAACTAATTTTAAACTGCCCCCACACACATTCAAGGCACTACACAACTTAGGCCTCACCTACCTGATCAGTTGCATCTCCTTCCATCAACCACAGACACCTCCCTACCGCAGGACTCCTACTCACACACAGAACTAAATCTTACATCACTCCTAAAGCATGGAATTGTCTCCCACTCTAATCTGAGCTTCCTCCTCTCTTGAATTCCACAAGAAGCTGAAGACCTGGCTTTTTAGTTAACCAACCTACCAAAGAAGGGCTAGGCACACACACCTGCTGAATGCCAGGATACTCTTGTGGGTAATAGTGTGCTTTCCAAATACATATAACTAGTTTAGGTACAAACTTGTATGTGGCACGAGAAAAAGCCACTGCTGAATCAAAGGTCAGACAAGAACTCAAAATGGCTGGGGAACATTGTAAAATTCAATATATCCATGGAAATGGGGCACAAATCAATCAGTGATCTTATAAAGTGCGGCTACTCACCCGTGAGAGTCTCAAGGTGCTGAGTGATGTTTGCCTGAGGTACAGAGGCAGGGAGTTCAAAGTCTCGGCAGGCAGGTAGGAGAAGGATTTTCCTACAGCCGTGTATAAGAAAGTGGTTCTGTATATACTGCACCAAAGTAAGGTACAGTGTGCACAGAGTCCAGCAGTCCCCAGAGGTAGGCAAAGGTTAAAGATAGATAGAACCTTACCCTCTATTAGTGATCGCTTGGTCGAGCAGTAAGGCAGTATCAGAGGACAGTGTTAATGCATTTATTGTCCACACATTTAGCACACTAGGTTCACACACTCAGACTGAACTCGAAACCAATGGGTTTTGTATGAAAATATATACAATTAGTTTATTTTAGAACCAAGCAAGTCTGCTACAGATTTGCATAAAATACTTTACAGTAGTAAGATGCGTATGTTGAATGCTTTGAATGTACTCTAGGACTTTGAAGCAAAATGTAGTACAGGGGATGCAAGGCAATGCAATACTTAGTACACGTTTAACATGGAGCTCAATGGGAATTTTAAGTAAACTGTAACAGAATTACTTTAACAAACACTTTTCTTACTCAGTGCTGGATCCTGGATTCATACTCGGTGCATTTCCTACAAACAGTTGGAGGCATGTAGGTCGGGCATTGGGGAGGGCTTTGTAGGCATGAGTGAGAAGCTTGAAAGGGATTCTTTTGTTGACAGGTAGCCAGTGAAGGTCTCAGGTAGCTAGTGATGTGGTTGTGGGGTGGGATGTTCAGGATGAACAAGTTACTTACCTTCGGTAACAATATATCTGTAAGAGACATATCAGTTATAGATTCCTTACCTTAGAATTACCCCCAGGCGTGAGACTGAATCTGGAGAACTTTTCTTCAGCAAAACCCCAGCGCGTCAGCAGGTGGCGTCGGATGACTCCACGTTCGTCATTGGCATAATGATCGCTGGAATGACGTCGCGGTATCTACTTATACGCCACCCCTGCTCGCGGACATCAGTTCTTTACACAACATTCCATGCCAGAAGGGCAGAGCCATGCAAGGCCCTGACCACTGATGCACAAAACTAGGGCCCTGAAAGGGAGTCCCTTGCTCTAGGAGTCAGTTCGCAGAACGGGGACAATGGGTGGAGCAGTAAGGAATCTATAACTAATATATGTCTCTTACAGATATATCGTGACCAAAGGTAAGTAACTTGTTCATCTGAAAGAGACTATTAGGTATAGATTCTTTACATTATAATAGGTACGCCAGCAATACAAACCCCGGAGGTTGGTCTGCAAACCAAGTTCACACCAGAAAGTCCTGGAGAACCGAAAGGCCAAAGAAGCTGTCTCTATGGACTTTACTATCCAGGCAGTAATGCCTAGTGAACATGTGCAGAGATGCCCAAGTGGCTGCCTGGCACATGTCACCGAGGGGGACTCCATGTCCCACAGCAGTAGTGGCTGCCGTCACCCTGGTGGAATGGGCAAGCAGTCCTACCGGAGGCTCCTTTTTCACCAAGTGGTAACAGATCTTAATGCAAAGGATGACCCATCGAGAGATGATCCGTTTTTGCACTGCCCGACCTTTCTTGGTGCTCACATAGTCAACAAAGAGGGGATCATCCACACAGAATTGTTTGGTGCAATCCAGATAAAATGATAGCGCATGTTTTGGATAAAGACGGTGGAGTCTCTCCTCCTCCTCAGAAGGATGCGGGGGCAGGAAGAAGGTGGGCAAAGTGATGGTCTGGCCTATGTGGAAAGAGGTAACCACTTTAGGAAGAAAAAAAGGTCTAGTTTGCAGGACAACCTTGTCTGGATGAACAGCAAGGAAAGGAGGTTTAGAAGGAAGTGCACAAAGCTCACTCACCCTGCAAACAGAGGTGATGGACACCAGAAAAGCAGTCTTTAAGGTCAAGAGTTTGAAAGTAATGAATATCAAGCGGGACAGAGAGGAAAAGCCAGAGCTAGTTCACTTCCTTTTGTAATATGTTAGAATCAATGGGAACTAGCTACAGGGTAGAAGCTCCTTGTGTAGGTTTGCAGATGAAAAACATTTGAAAAAACATTTGTTTTTTATAAAGACCCTCACCCACTAACCTGGTTGGTGGCATGCTTCATCATCGGGTCCCACCCAAGGCACCGAGTGTACCTTGGGTGTGCTTCAACGCCCGATAACAGCGGAGCAGGTATTGTAAACGCGAGTGTGCGGTGAAGGTGAATGGTGTGCGGGTTGAAAAACAGTCCAGAGGGTCCCAGAACTCAAAGGACTATTTTAATAGTGGGCCCTTGGCAGTGATAAAAACTGAGAAGTGGATATTAGTGGAGATGATTAAAGACTCCAATATCCAGTGTGGTCAACATGTTTCAGCCAGGTCTCAACTGGCCTTCATCATGACCTTGTATGTGGTTTAAAATGGTGTTCTAAAAAGTGTATATTGAGACCAACTATGTGGCGGACATGCTAAGGTGCGGTATGTGGAAGAGGATGGTTTCCCCGAATGACTAAATTCTCTGAAACTTTCAGGAATAAGCCCCATGAGTTCTGTGGGGGGCCCGACCTATTGTCACACATTCATCAAGGTCTGAGACCCTCTGCCCATACCTACTGCGGCTGCATCGGAACTCAGTCGAGTTAGAGGACACCATCCCCTGTTGCTACGACAGAAAATCGTCTCAAAGAGGCAGTCTGATTGGAGGATCGAAGGTAATGTTCAAGAGCTCAGGATACCAGACTCTTGGTGCCCAGTGCAGGGCCACAAGAATGACTTGGGCCCAGTTGTGCTTGATCTTCTTCAGCACTCTGGGTATAGGCGGAAAGGCGTATAGAAGACAGGAATTCCACTCGCTACAAATGCGTTGCTGTGTGAGTACCACCTTGGAAAGTCCGATGCGCAGTACTGCTGAAATAGCGCGTTCTCTTTGGTGGTGAACAGATCCAACCAAGGCTCTCTCCACTGCTTAAAGAGACCTTCCACCACCTCCGAGTGAAGACTCCATTTGTTATCCATCATGCACCAGCGGCTAAGTCTGTCCATCCTAGCGTTCAGAAAACCTGCAGGGTGTTGAACCACCAGGGATATGCCCTGATGTTCCAGCTACGCCCAAAGGAGAAGGGCCTCCTGACATAGGGTCCATGACCCCATTCCTCCAATTGGTGTGCAGTGCCCTCCGAGATCTGGACACAATCTGAAAGATTCCTCTGATGGTGCACCCACAGGTCCCACTGAAGAGCCTGCATATGCCACCTGGCATGATCCTCCAGCAGGATGCAGGAAGCTGTGAGGCCGAGCAGCCTCAGGGTCACTCTCACCAAAATCCGGGAGAGAGGCTGAAACATCGGTTTCATAGGCCGAATATCCGGGAAGCACAGCTCGGGAGGATAAGCCCGGAACTGTGCTGTATACAGAACTGCTCCAAAGAAAGGGCGCTTCTGAGAGGGAATCAGGTGCAACTTCGGCACGTTGATAGTGAACCCCTACAAGTGCCAGAGGTCCGCCGTAGTCTGGAAGTGGGAGACGATAGCCTGGTGAGAGCTCCCCTTCAACAGCCAGTCATCGAGATAGGGGAAGACTGGAAATACTTGTGAGAAATTGGCCTGGCATATGCTGTCCACTAATCTAGTGGGCACCTTGCACCAGTCCAAACAACCCTTATTGATGGTAGGTTTAAAGATAACCTTTATAGAAAGCTATCCTAGTTGTAACTGTGGAGAGCAGCCTTCAGGCTAAGTCTTGAAGGAATGTAAAGCAGCTTATTTTACCAGTCTATAATCTCATGAGTGATCAAATGAAAGGAGAACCACACCAGGTATATATATAAAATATATGTATTTATTATAAACACACCCCTTTAGTCTCTTTATGAGGATAGAGGCAAAAGTACAATATAATTACTTAAATAGCACACAGTAAATTAGCACAGTGTACTTATTGCCCTAGGGGCCTCACAAAGCACATAGTAAGAACCACAAGGAGCATAGAGACAAGGCCTAGGGCCTGTAGAACCGCTGGGGCAACCAGGAACCATACCCAAGGTAGGGATGCAGGAGACCCACGGGGGACGCGTGCAGTGTCTAAACACAGCCGCGAATCACCATTGACTTCTATGTAGAAAGTTGCGGTTAGATTTTTAAAGATTAAAGACACTTAGGAGTGGACTAGGAACAAACCCCTTCAGTACTGGACACTTCGAGAGTCAAGACCCACGGGAGCACCGAAATACTCGTGTTACCTCACCAATGGAAGCCGCGTGCATGTGTGTCTTTTCGTGTCGGGTTTCGTTGTCGTTTCCTATGGAGAGCTGCGAAGAAGTGCTGCAGGTGACCAGGTGACGAGTGTCCGGATGGATCCAAGGGTGGATCGAAGATCTGAAGAACCTGAAAGCAGAGGGGACAGAGTCTGGGTCACCTGCCAGTGACCAGGGAGGCAACAAGAAGATGCGAGCCGTGTCGGGTGATTTCAGGTGATGTAGGTGAAGCTCGACTCTTCAGCCACAAGGACCAGGAGGCGTCGACGACAACCAGGAGCTTGATTCGAGCTGTCCCATGTCGGATGTCGAGTGCTGCAGCGTCAGTATCCTGATTGGACCCAACAACCCTTGGCAACAGCAACCCACACAGAATGGAAAGATTGGCTTTGGTGCAGACCAGCAAGGTCTGAGGGACTCACCCTTTGGAGGGGAGTTAGGGCACATCTGGAGCAACCAGGATAGCCCAAGTAACATAGGAGATTCCTTCGTGGGGACCCACCAGTCGACGGACCAGGGATCGCAAAGGGGTCTGGAGCAGAAATGCAGGAAGCGGGCCCACGGAACACTCGTGGAGTGTAGGCCCACAAGCTTCCGTGCAAAAGGTGCTCAGGGCTTGGACTACAAGTAGCCCAATGCACAACTCCAGGAAAGCTCCGGAAGTCGATGCACTAGCAAATGTGCAGGATGTCCAGGAGTTCCGGTCCCACGTCTCTCGTGATGGCTACAGGTCTCAGCTTTGCTGGGGACTCGTGTCGCCCTCGGAGATGTCTGGAAGTCTGTGTCCTGTGTCGCTGATTCTTCGGGATCCGGCGGGAGCCTCGAAAATGCAGACCGGCAAGATGCTTCTTTGGTGCCTGTTTGAACAGGGGTCACTCCTTGACCCCAAGGGAGATTTCTTCAGTCTTCTAGTCGAAATAGAATGTCGAAGGTCCAAGATATATGTTGCAGAGTTTCGTCCAGGGTAATCTAAAGTCCTAGGGACTGGGTTCCTATACGTATACTAAGTTTAGGGGATGGACTAACTCCAAGGTCCCACCTATGGGAGGACCTGGTGAGGGGGTGGTTACACCCCTTCCCCTTTGTCTAGTTTCGCGCCAGAGCTGGGGCTGAGTGCCCCAGCAACCGGTTTGAACTGAGAAATGCACGGGGGCACCTTGTGTGCCCCAGGCACTGTCTGAAAAGCATTCAGTGCATGCACCCATCCTTCCCCAATAAAATAAAGCCTGTCTGGGGAGGTGGTTACACCTCCTTGGACAGGAAGCCTATTGTACAGGCCTCCCCTGCCGGAGTTTCGTTCAGCAGCAGGACGTCAGATTCGTGTCTGTGGCAGCAGCATACATTTTGTGATGCTGGGGCTCTGTTTAACTTTTACCGGTTAGATCAGTGTACACGTCTTCTCCCTCTAGAAGGGTGGAATGCTACACCCGCCGCCAGAACTGGCCAGGGTGGGGGGGGGGCGTGGAGGGGTAGTATTCCAAAGTGTTTGACACCAAACACGTCAATTTTTGATGCAGTAATTCCAAGGTTGCCATTAACCGCGAGGTTATAATGCACTTGAGAGTATATGGTATGGCAGTATCACAGAACAGCTATAAGGAAGGGATTTCGAAAGCTGCAGAGGGGCTCAGCTCATGCTAAGGCACCCTCGCCCACAAAACCAAGCACTCTGCCTCCAGGATTGTCAAGGCCTGCCATAGGAGTGACTTATAGGTTTATATGGGTCTGTTTTAAAAGGTAGATATAGGTATACTATATCTAAGTAAGGGGTGCAAGCACCACCTTACCCAGGCTGCAGTAGCAGACCTGTGGTGTCCTTTTGGAAGGCTTCCCAGGGGTGGCATAATGCACAAGTTACTTACCTTCAGTAACGATGTATCTGTAAGAAACATTAGTGGTAGATTCCTTACCTTAGAATATCCCAGGCGTCAGACTGGACAGTTTTCGTCAGCAGTACCCCTGCGCGTCGCTAGGCGTCATCTGCGGCTCCGTGTCCGTCGTCAGTGTCGTGATCGCCGGGATGACGTTGGAGTACTTAGACGCCGCCCTCGCACGCTGACTTCAGTTCTGTACATAGCTTTCCGTGCCAGTAACGCAGAGCCATGATAGAAACAGACACTGGTGCCATGAAACTAGGGCCCTGAAAGGGATGTCCTTAACCCTAGATATCGGTTTGCAGAACTGGGAGGATGGGTGGGGCGGTAAGGAATCTAACACTAACTAATGTTTCTTACACCTATATCGTTACCGAAGGTAAGTAATTTGTGCATCTGAAAGAAACACGTTAGTGCTATATTCCTTACCTTAGAATAGGTAACCCAGCAATACCAACCCCGGTGGTGGGTCTGCAAACAAAGATCACACCAGAAAGTACTGGAAAACAGAACGGCCGAAAAAGCCATCTCTCCGGTTGGCTGTCCAGGCAGTAGTGCCTAGCAAACGTGTGCCGCGAGGGCCACGTAGCTGCCTGACAGATGTCCTGCAAGGGGACTCCCCGACTCAGGGCAGTAGTAGCTTCCGTGCCCCGAGTGGAATGGGTGCGCAGCCCAACAGGAGGCTCCTTTGTCACCAAAGAGTAGCAAATTTTGTTGCACAGGACGACCCACCGAGAGATGGTCCGCTTGTGCACCGCCCGTCCCTTCTTAGCGCCCAAGTAACCAACAAAAAGCTGGTCGTCCACCCGGAACTGGCGTGTGAGATCTAGATAGAAGGAGAGCGCATGTTTTGGGTCCTGGCGGTGGAGCCTCTCTTCCTCTTTCGAGGGATGCGGAGGCGGAAAGAAGGTGGGCAAGGTGATGGACTGCCCGATGTGAAAGGCTGCGACTACCTTGGGCAGGAAGGAAGGACGAGTCCTCAGAACAACTTTGTCCGGATGGACAGAGAGGCAAGGAGGTTTTGAAGATAGAGCCTGGAGCTCACTCACTCTCCTGGCAGAGGTGATGGCAATCAGGAATGCAGTTTTAAGAGTCAGAAGACAGAGGACAGTTATGAAGCGGCTCAAAGGGAGCGCACATCAGGTAAGTCAGAACAAGATTCAAGTCCCACTGAGGCATCATGAAGGGAACAGGAGGAAACGTGTGTGATGCCTTTCAAGAATGGCAAGAATCTTTTTACAACAGTGGACTTGAAAAGAGCAGGCTGATCAGGAAGCCTTAAGAAGGCTGAAATGGCCTAAAGGTAGCCCTTGGGTGTGCCCAGAGCAGAGCCCTGCTGGGCAAGAGACAGAAGGAAGAGGAGAACCTCTGAAAGGGGGGCAGAGAGTGGATCCACAGCCTTTGCTGTGCACCATGCCACAAATTTGTTCCACCTGCAGGCGTATACCGTTTTTGTGGAGGGCTGCCTGGCTGCCAGAATCACATCACAGACTTCAGGAGGCAAGTCAAATGGCCTCAACTGCCGCCGCTCAATCTCCACGCATGGAGGTGGAGTCTGGACAGGTTCGGGTGGAGGACCGTCCCCTGCTGCTGCAACAGAAGGTCCTCCTGAAGAGGCAGACAAATCGGGGGATCGACTGACATGCTGAGTAGTTCGGGATACCAGTATCTTCGTGCCCAGTCCGGAGCCACAAGGATGACTTGGGCCCGGTCTCGCCTGATCTTCAGCACTCTGGGCAGAAGTGGTATAGGCGGAAAGGCGTAAAACAGACCCCAGCTCCACTCGCGACGAAAAGCGTCTCCGAGCGAGTGCCGCCTTGGAAATTCCAATTTGCAGAACTGAAGACATTGCGCGTTCTCTTCGGTGGCGAATAGATCTAACCAAGACTCTCCCCACTGCTGAAAGAGACCTTGCGCCACGTCAGAGTTCAGATGCCATTCGTGATCCATCATGCACCTGCGGCTGAGTTCGTCCGCCCTGGCGTTCAGGGAACCTGCCAGGTGGTGAACCACCAGGGTGACGCCCTGGTGTTCCAGCCATGTCCAGAGGCGCAGAGCCTCCTGACAGAGGGTCCACGACCTCATCCCGCCCTGTTTGTTGTAGTACCACATGGCAGTGGTGTTTTCTGTGAACACCTGCACTACACTTCCCGAGACAGAGGTAAGGAATACCTTCCGTGCAAGACTGATCGCCCGCAGCTCCAGAAGGTTGATATGGAGCCGGGACTCCGCCGGAGACCAGAGGCCTCTGATCTCCCTCTCTCCCATGTGGCCCCCCCATCTCAGGAGGGACGCATCTGTCACCACTACATGCTCCGGTTGGGGAAGGGAGAGAGATCTGCCACTGACCCAATCACGGTTCGTGAGCCGCCACTGCAACTTGCTCGCAGTGCCCTCCGAGATCAGGACGTGGTCAGACAGGTTGCCCTGATGCTGTGCCTACTGAAACTTCAGGTCCCACTGCAGAGCCCGATTCCGCCACCTGGCGTGATGCACCAGAAGGATGCAGGAGGCCATCAGCCCCAGGTGCCGAAGCGTCAACCTGACCGAGACTCGGGATAAAGGCTGAAAGATCGGAATCAGAGCCTGAATATCCCCAACCCGCCGTTCGGGGGGATAAACCCAAAACTGCGCTAGAACCGCTCCAATGAAAAGGAGCTTCTGAGAGGCGCACAGGTGTGACTTCGGCACGTTGATGGAGAACTACTTTCTGGTACCCAATCACCTATAACAAGTAACAGTGCTAATCCGCACATGCAAGAAGAAGGGTAAGTGAACCCTTTACCTATGCACACCACAAAGAAGTGTGCTACGACACGGTCCTGAAGAAAGCCCAACAACCCGATAGGGCACCAGAGAGCTAAAACTTGTTGACCAATCGCACTTTTTTACAAGTGCAATAGAACAGTGACCCTTCTATTTATGCACCGCCTCACCTTTTAACCTTTACTCATTATCAACGTAATAAAAGGCAACTTGATAAGATGGAGGTATTTTTAGACTCACTTTACTCTCATTCTCACAATCACTGATCACTACTGCGAATACCGGTTGGTCTCCCTCCAGGCAGAGGAAAGCATAACCAAAGACCTGATGATGATGCTGCATTTCACGTCATAATGCTTGCGGATAATCAAGATATACCGCACCAACGGCTTCTACGTGACTGAGGGTTTTTAAGACGGATAGACCCTAGTTAACAGGACAAGTGATGCACCCCTTCTGAAGTCACGAAAGAGTGCGTAAAGAAGACGGATCGGTACGAGAGGCAGCAGCGAGGCCCAAGGATCCGTACGTAGCCCTAGTATCCTTGAAGCACTCAAGACCATTCTCAGCCTTGTCAGCAAACAGGCAATGGCCATCAAAGTGGATGTCCAAATTGTACATCTCCGGAAAAGCCAGTGGACCTCAGCCAGGCATAGCGTCTCAACGCTACTGACATAGAAATCTTCTACCTCACAAGTCTGCAGTATCCAGCCTACATCAAATGGCTTACTTCGCTGTGCCTCTACCCTCTGCAACCGCACAGGCGAGTAGAGTCCGGGTCCCCTCCAGGCACTGTGGCAGCACTTGCGCAACCCTGTCCCACAAAGAGTGGGTGTAGCGGCCCAAGAGACATGCAGTGTTCACCAACCACAGTCCTAAGCTGGCGGAAGAAAACTTCTTCTGAAGACGCTTCCTGGATTCCCTATCTGGGGGAGCTGTAGAGAATGCAGCTTTGGATGTTGAGGCTTGGACCACCAAGCTCTCAGAGGTAGGGTGTTGGGAGAGGAAAATTGGGTCGCCCAGGCTGTGGCGTCAGACAATCAGCCTATTCACAGGAGCCCCTGTGCTGGGTCCAAGTGCCCAGAAGGATGTCTGAGGGCTTTATTGAACAGCAACAAGGGCTCAGAAGAGGATGCTGCTGGCTAAAGCACCAAAGTAAGGAGGTTAGTTCTGACTGCCACCGTAGAAAACTCAAGGCCCAAGGCCTCAGCTGCCCTACGCAACACCACAGTGTAAGAGGCTCCCTTCTCTGTGGCCACAGCAGGGGGAGAAAGCATACCATAGTCTGGGGAAGTGTCCAGACCACTGGCATAACCAAACTCCTCTCTTCCGTCAGGCTCTTCCAGCTGGTCTGCCAGAGGGTCAACAGACCCCTCCCAGTCCTCCTCACCCTCCTCTCGCTGCCACTCAGGGAGAAAAGGAACACCAGGGTAAAAAAAGGGTACAAACCAACCGGCCGGTGCCGATCGACGCCGGTCCGGCTCTGTGTCCAAGTCAGAGTGGAAGCCAGGGTTGATGCCGGCCAGGGACACAACTGGCATTGGAAGTGGCTGAGGCGTCAAAGGAATCGGCGCCAGGGGAGGTGTTGAAGTCAACTAGTGCCTATCCGGTTCCAGGCCAGGATCCCTAGGGGCCCTGCAGAGCAGAGGCCGGAGCTGCTGGCATCTAAGGCCTAGATCCCCAGCCGAGTCCGCGGGGCCCGAAGGAGCACCGGCAGAGTCTGGCTTCCCAAACATGGAATGGAGAGCTTCGTAAAATGCACGAAGCTGGGCAGGGGATGATCCAGCTCCCGGAAAGGGAGGGGAGCACGGAGCAGTCTCGGCAGGCTCTGCGGGTGGAGTCGAAGGATGACTACCTTCCGCATTCCGTCGGCCAACGGAAGGGGAGAAGGCGAAGAGCGACGGTGCTTCTTCGCCTTCTTGTCCTTCGACTTACCCAAAGATTTCGATAAGGAGTGATGTTGGTGACTCCACAACCGTTCCCGCGACCTCCCTCTCGACCAAGACCTCGAGCGGCGCGGAGCTGACTGCCGAGAATCCAGAAGCTTTCGGGACCGCTCCCACAAAGACATCAAGTTCTAGCCAGACAGCCAGAGCACGGATTTGAGTCGTGGTCGCGCTCCAGGCACCAGAGGCACAAGAGGTGTGGGTCTGTGTCCGACATTAACTTGTGACAGGAGTCACAAGGTTTGAATCTGTTCTGACACAGCGACATCCCTACTTGCACCAGTAATAGATGTCGACAAAAGTCACAAAAGTGTTAGTCAAAAAGTGACTAAGGGTATCGCTCTCTCCGTATCCACGCTGGCTGGGGTGGAAAAAGAAACAACTGACGACAGCGCGCAGGGGTGGTGGCAGCTATAAATAGATACTGAAACGTCATTCCGGCGATCATTACGCAAACGACAAATGCAGAGTCGACCAACGTCACCTACCGATGTGCATGGGTATAGCTGAAGAACAATTCTCCAGAATCAGTCTGAAGCCTGGGGATAATTCTATGGTAAGGAATCAATAACTAATAGTCTCTTTCATATGAGTCTGGTGGCACCGTTCTGGACGGTCAGCTATTTTTTGGAGTTTATGGGTGGTGCCGGCATAGAGTGCGTTGCTGTAGTCAAGTTTGCTGCAGACAAGCGCATTGGTGGCCGTTTTCCTGGACTCGGTGGGGATCCACTTGAAGATCTTACGAAGGTAGGTAGAGTGTGAGGAAGCAGAAGGATAAAATGGCATTGATTTGGCAGTTTATTGAGAGCGAGGAGATCAGGTTTATGCAAAGGTTTCATGCATGGTCCGTGGGTGTGGGGGGAAGGGGGTGGGGGGGTTGATTCCGAGCACCACAATGAATTTCCCCAGGTGGAAGGGGAGGAACCCAGGAGGAGGACTTTGGTCTTGCCAGAGTTAAGATTGAGGAAGCTGTGCTTCATCCAGATGGCAACTGCCTTCATCACATTGTGGAAGTTGCTCTTGGTGGCTGTGGGTTCATCGGTAAGGGACAGAATCAGCTGGGTGTCGTTGGCATAGGAGACAATGTTGAGTCCATGACTTCTAAAAATGGCTCTGAGTGGGGCCATGTAAATCTTGAAGAGGGTGGGGCTCAGGGAGAATCCCTGAGGGGCTCTGAAGTTGATTTCTATGAGTTTTGAGTTGAAAGGTGGCTCTCTACACTTTTGGCGGGTGTGGAAGGAGTGGATCCATTCTAGGGCTTAGTCGCAGAATTCAGATGTTGTGGAGTGTTGCGCAGAGGGTGTGATGGGAGACTGTGTCAAAGGCTGCCGAGAAGTCCAGAAGGATGAGGGCAGCAGTCTCATCACGGTTGACGAGTGTGTGGATGTCGTCTATAGCAACAAGAAGAGCGTTCTCTGCGCTGTGGTTGTTTCTGAAGCCCAATTGAGAGAGGTCCAGGGTGTTTGTTTCAATGAACTCGGAGAGTTGGGCATTGATGAATTTCTTTAAGGCTTTGGCTGGGAAGGGGAGCAGAGAGACGGGTCTGTAGATCTCGAGGTCCGTTGGGACAGAAGGTTTCTTCAGCAGGGTGTTGATCTCTGCATGCTTCCAGTCTTCCAGGAAGGTTGCAGACTCGATGGAGCAGTTGATGGTACAGCAGAGTTTGGGTGAGATGCAGGTGCCGGCTCTATTGAAGATGTGGTGAGGGCAGTGATCTGAGGGGGCTCCAGAGTGGATGCTCGTCATGATCCTGAGGGTGTCGTCAGAGGTGAGCTGGGGGCTGGAGCCATTGGGTACTGTGGTTGCGGGTAGTCTTGGGTTGCGAAGCTGTCGTAGATCTCCTTGATCTTGTGGTGGAAGAAGGTGGCAAGGTTGTCGCCAAGGTCTTGAGAGGAGATGATGTCAACTGTGTCTGTGCTGGGTTTAGTGAATCCTTGGACCACGGCGATGAGTTCTTTGCTGTTGTGTGCATTGCTTTGATGTGTTCCTTGATGGCTGCTTTCTTTGTTGTTCTGACGAGGCAGTGGTGTGTGGTGACTGCGGATTTGAGACCTGCTTAGTCTGCATGTGCAGGTGCGCCTGGACTCTTGGAGGGGGGGTAGCAACTGGCTTTCTTGGAGGGCTGCTTGCCTGAGGGTTTCCTGAGAGGGGGTTGGGATGGAGAGGCGGGGTTCAGTGTAAAGGCGCAGTTGGGAATCTACCAGTGGAGGGTGGGTGCTAAGGTGTTTACGTCCATGGATGTCTTGCTGAGGGATGTTGTAATCTGGTCTTTGGTGACCTTGTTCCAGCTTCTGCGAGGATTGCGGTGGGCGTGGTGCCGAACAGTGGGTTTGGTGAAGGAGAAATTGACGCAATGGTGGTTGGTCCAGTGTGACAGACGGAGATCTTGTTGCTTGTGGAGAATCTGGGGTCGAGTGTGTGTCCTGCTGAAGAGTTTGGCATTGTGAGCAGTTGTTTGATTCAGATGGTGGTCAGGTTCTGCAGGAGAGCGGAGGTTTTGTGGTCTTCAAGGCTGTCCAAGTGGAAATTGAGGTCACAGAGGAGGTTGTAGTGCGTAGAGACGAAAACGTGGTGAGTAGTGAAGTCTTATGGCTTCGTTGAAGGGGAGGGGGCCAGGTCCAGGAGGTCTGTAGACTAGGGTGCTACAGAGAGCAGCGATCGGGTTGGTCTGGATCTGGAAGTGCTCCAGGTCGGTTGAGGGGTTGTCGGGGCTAGTTGCGAGTAGGAGGGTGTCTTTGTGTAGGATGATGGTGCCTCCTCCCGGTCAGTTGACACGGTCCTTGTGGACGATTTTGTATCCATCAGGGATGGCTGTTTCCATGTCCGGGGCTGAGCTGGAATTCATCTAGTTTTCCGTGAAGAAGGCGACTTCAGAGAGATGGATTCGAGTAGGTCCCAGATCTTCATGGTGTGTCTTTGAGTGAGCAGGTGTTGAGTAGGATGCTTCTGAGATGGGTGGGTCCGGTTCTTAAAGGTCATGAGGTCGGTGGGTCTGGTGTGCTAAGGTGCAGTTGTGGGAGGGGAAAGCACTCTGGTTGATGTTCGGCGACACAAGTTGGCAGGTGGAGTGGCATCCAGTGAGGAGGGTGGGGAGGGTGCTGGCGTGATAGTGGTGGATAGTCTGAGGACCAGGGTCTGTGGCGCTGGACGCAGGCAGGTTTGCATTTGGCATAACAGCAGCACAGCTGGGAGGCGGGAAACGGGAAAGTGGCGCTGGAGGGAGGCGGGCCGTGGGGGACGAGCCACAGCAGAGACAGAGAAAAAAGGCGCAAATAGAGGAAGACCGAGAAAAAGTGACAAAAGTGAGAAAAAGCAGAAAAGATTAAAGGAAGGTAAAAAAGAAATCAGAGGAGAAAAAGGCAGAAGGCAGAGCAGCTACAGTGCAGAGATGCTCCCTACTGGACCACCAGGGATGAGTCACAGATGGGTGCCTGCAGGTGGAGGAACACACAGACCTGCAAGAGTCAGGGGCACCAGCTACTAGGCGGGGCTCAGAGGGAAGTGAAGTAGATCACTGACCAGGAGCAAAGGCTTTCCGAGCAAGATGGGAAGGATTGTGTTGGACATGAACCCTTGCAGCTGGGTCACCTTCAATTTATTTGTAGCTTATTTTTGTTGGCCTATCTCAGGCCTACAATTGTAGCTTGGAGGAGCAGTTTTAAACTGACAATATGACTCTTAAAAATAAACCATGTCGACAGGCGACAAACGTTCCTATTAAATATTTAGACGTAATTTTTGCTGAGGTTGACATCAAAAAGAGATGTGAATTAACCCTTTATGAAACATGCTATTTGTATACTGAATGACAGGCCTGATTGTTACAAATGCCTCTAGGCTGTTTCTGAATGACAACATTTCTTAAAGACTGGTCCTTGATAGCAGCTCTTTTTGATGTCAACATCAGCAAAAATGATGTCTACTGACAAATTCCGATTTTCCATTACTGTCGGGTATTGCTAACTTTATCCCTCAATATTTGTAGGCAGTATGCAGTCGTGAAATGACGGCATCAAGTGTCAGCTGACCATGATGCTCGTCATGCTGCTCCACCTTTCCGGGGAGTATCAAGCTCTTTATTTCTTTGGGTGAGTGAGGACCGGGGGCGCACAAAACTACAACTCCCTATTCTCTTTGACACAGATTGTAGTTCTAAGAATGGCGGCGTCACGCATCAGCCTAGCGAGACATACCGCCCTAGGCACGGCGACTGTAGTTCCTAGAATGACAGCTTGACTCGTCAGCTAGACGCGATTCGCGTCCTATTGCTCTGCGCACGGCGACTGCCTTTCCACAGCTGTAGGCAGTTCCCTTTCCACTAAGGTTCATTTAAACCGTCGCCCTGGACAGACGTCACCGCCGGTGACTCACGTTCCGGCCGGGGTAACGACGGATTAGGTAAGAGTGACAGCCATATGATACCTGTATTTACTACTTGCCGTGCTTTTGACCTTTGCTTCAGAGCCGTTTCTGGCTCTGTTAATTCTGTCTTCTAATGCCTGGCAGTGTTTTTTATTGGAATTTATTGAGGCAGCCCACGTTACACAAAGTTTCTTTTCTGCTATTTTGATAAGCGAGGTAGCGCTCTGGCTGGCTGCTCACTAATTCTATTTCATACATTGACTGTCAATGGCAGGCACATATCCATGAAGTTGTCTTTGATTAAATCTGGTTATAACCCACATGATTTTTAAATGTCATCACTGGTGGTGCACAGCGTGCCCACCACTTTTTAATACTATTTCCCTATTTCTAAGGGTTTCGTTTTTCTCCTTTTCCATTTCACAGAGCGTTGGTTCACGCCCTGAGCTGTTGCCAGGAGCGGTGAGTTCCCTCCCGATTTGATACGGGTAAGGTGTTTTGTAGCAGAGTCCCTATTTATTTCTTTGTGAGTACCGTGATTTGTTCACATTGCAATTTAATGTGCTTCTTTTGTACACTTAAAATGTAGACCATTGCTCAGTAAGTGCATATATAAAAATAATATTCCCTTCCCTTTTTTGACAGCGGTGTGACACCTATGCCATTGGTGCCAACAAATACTGTACACAGGTATATGGTTGTATCATTCCTTACATAATGTGTTAATTCTTTTTCACAACTATTGTGCAGTAGTTATACCTAGGTCCTGAAGAAAGCCGTGATCATAGGAAGATCTGAAATGGCTGAAACATGTCACGTCATCACTAGCGTGCTCACACATTTATTCAACTCGCTCTTGCACTTTTTTAACCCTTGACACCAGAGGATACTGAATAAATGTATTTTTTCTCCTGGTAGTCAATCTTAATTCACTTACTTCTACTCTGCACTACATATTCACCACACTGCCTTATACTTCATTGATCTTAGGTGATCTAGTCTTGGATTTCATTGAAACCATCAGCGAGCTCCTCCTTTACACTAGCAGGGAGTTGTAGCTCCTTGGTTGCACTAGTGTGCAGCCGAGATGAGATCTGAATCTTGCCCATGATAAATCTAGGGACCCACCCACAGGTAAGTACACTAAGGAAATGGTTGGGACGATTCAGGGGTCCCTCTCGAGGAGGGGCTGGACAGTGGGGAGGATACTCCCATGTTCTTTGTCCAGTTTTGCGCTAGAGCCAATGGCTCCCTGAACTGGAGTATGCAAGGAGGGTACCACCTGTGCCCTTCCAGCAATCTCAGTGGTGCTAGCAAGCTCCCCCACCCTGCCCCAATACACTAAACCCTGTCTGGGAGGTGATCACAACTCTCTGTGACAGGATATCTTTTGTTCTGCCTTCCCCTGTTCGAGTTTAGCTCAGCAGCAGGGGGGCAGAAACATGTCTCTGGTCAGCAGGAGCCCTAGCTTGCAGCCCGGTTCTGGAAGACTAGTACCTGGAGCACTGCAGGCCTCCCGGAGAAGCTTTACAGTGCATGGAATCATACCTCCCACACCATTTATGTTGAGGAGGTATGATTCCAACATGTTTGATACCAAACATGACAGGGTTCGTTACAGCCAGTTCAGAGATGGTCATCGCGTAATGACCATGGCCATTCTATGTTATAATTGCTGATGCACTTAGAACCCGGTAGAATGGACTCTGAATGTTGTAGGGATGCCCGCTAATGCAATGGTACCCTCACATGTAGAACGGAGCACCCTGCGTTCAGGATTGAAAGGCCAGCCTTAGGGGTGACTTATAGGTTTTAAGCGCAGTGACCTCAGATATAAGGAAACTTCTGTCGTAAGTGGTGCTAGCACCAGCATACACAGGCTGCTGCAATGGCGGGCCTGTAGTCCTAATTTGAGTGGTCTCTCATGGTGGCATAATGCATGATTCAGCCCATGGTGTACTTATGCCCTACACCAGTACCAATTCATGTGTACCCAAATACTCACCATGTCCAATTCAGGGAGGAAGCACAGAGACTGGGGTCTTGGTCATCAGGACCCCTGTCAGACTAGTCAGTAAAACATAATGAAACCAGAAAAAAATTGGGGGTGACCATGAAAGCAGGTCCTACTTTCCTACAGTTACCTAACTGGCAATATGCTTTCTGGAGGCAAGGCCTGCATGACCTTAAAATTAGATCGATATATACTCACTGAGCAACCTGAGGCTGAGATACTGGGTCTTCGCCTGTGGAACTACCACAACAACTGAAGAGAAAGATGGAATACAGCTCACAGTATATGTGTGTGAGGCAATCTTTGCTGAAAAACAATCCGCAAATTAGTTGCATTTCTCAGTTACTCACCCAAGTCACTAGTTTGCATAGGCCCTGGAGTTACTTAAAGATGAAAAATATAGACATTCGTTGAATAGAGATGGGAAACAGACTTTAATATGGCACCTTAGCTTTTGATGCTACTTTACAGCCACAATTATAACTATGCTACTATCTCTTGTACTCCAAATTTGAACTCTTAAGCCATCAGCATTCTAAATATCTGTATTCTTTCTTCACAGCTTTTAATTCAGAAGTAAACAAGGAGTCTGACTGAAGGCTTCACCTTTAGTAGTGTTCCCATCAAGGGCACCTTTTAGTGTACCTCAATCATTATTTATCAACTGTTGAGGGATCGTGATCTCGAAGCCTACAAAGTGGATGGACAGGATAATGAATCAATAGAAGCATTCTTCTACTTATTGACATGCATCTCTCCATGCTTGGACATCTCGTTGTGCTATTAGTCTGCCAAAGAAACTGAATCGCATTATGATCAGACCATGGCAGTAAAGATGTATTTCAGCCTGAATGAACTAAACTACCTTGTATAATACTAAGCGAGTGACCCTTATGATGAGCAGGAACTCTCTCATTTTAAGATATAACATGGAAAACTGACACAAAGGCGTGAATTGTAGGAGCTCATCAAATTGTAGGTTTAAGTCTCCCATAAAGATGTACTATTTATAATATTCTCTCATAAAAAAAAAGATAACTGAAAGGTTATAAAGTCACATACACAAGGTGTGGGTGATAAAGTAAGGTTCATAAAGTAAACGACCACAATTAACTGTGATAAAATCCATTCTAAAATATCCACATGCATCTCTGGCAACGTCTCAGATAAACAAATACTGTCCAAGTTGTGTACAAGAATCAGATCTAATAATTTGGCATTGTGTGACCATAGAGAAGACAAACCACACACTTTGCCAGTTCGCACCTGCTGGTAAGACAACTCTGCCTTGAACAGACTTAACTTGACTGACTGCAGGGACAAAAATGGTAGCGATTCTCTAGTTAAGTACAGAAAAATGCATCCAGTAGGCAAACCCACCAAAATAGCTAGATCTATCCTGACATACTGCCCTGAGAACAGTGCTTAGAACTATTAGCTGAAACACACAGGAACATGGCCAGACGCAGAACAAGTTCGCTATGTGACATTATGTAGCCCTGACACAACTGTGATTGACAAGTGTAACAACTGGTCCCCTACCACAGATGGTTGCAGAGAATGACAGTCCTCATTTTCTTCAATATATTGCCCAAAGTTCAGCTGGTATGTCAGGTCACAAGACAGCCAGATCTATAATGACTGAGTTGTGTCATAGTAAACACATAATAAGAGTGTAAAGTGAAAAGATCAGTTCATGGCACAGAAAAAAACTAAAACCGCGATGTGTAAAATGCTTGAATTGATCTCAGCCACCAGTAACTACTCAGGGCCATCATATTTTTGCTCACCATCCCACCTCAGACAAAGGTAAATGTCACGCTGCTAGGCCAGGTCTCTTATGTAGAAAAGCACAAGCAACCGTAAACTTGTTTCAGCCTAATCTGTTTCTTGTCAGTGAGGGGCGCTCAATTCCTATGCCACTACGAGCACTGGACCAAAGTCTGGGCTTTTACCAGTTGTACATTATGCAATGCTTATATGAAAAAAAGCTATGGGTGGAATGCTGGAATGGATCTCAGCCACTGATTATTACTCAGGCCCCATTCCAGTCCATTATATTGTTGCCCATCTTGTCACCTCAGACAAAAACAGGCATCTTTAAATCAACCTTGGTCCTGCACCTATAGGAACAGTCGAGCCAAAAATGCCAGGTCAAGTCCTCTCTGAATGACAACACAAGTAACCCTAGTCTGATTTAGACCTATTTGGGACGCCTTGGGGGTGCAGCATGAATCCTATAGCACAGTGAGCATGGGATCAATGTATTGGCATACTTGGTCCACTTAGGCGGTCACATTGAGGAAAGCAAAAAAAAGTGTAGGATGCTTGAATTAACCACTGGCAATTATTCGGGCCACATTCCAGTACATATGACAAGGCCTAAATAGGTCTCATGTTGCTTTTGTTCCGGTCTCAAGTGGATCTTGCTTGGCAATTCGAACAGGACTGTTCTTACTGAAACAACTGTCAAGACCCATTTCCATATTGTTGGTCTGAGTTAGTGGCATAGTGGAGGAAATATTAAGGGCTGGAAAGCAGCCCGAGCAATGACAAGTGGCTGACATTTATTCAAGCATTAAGTATATCAGTTTGTAGTTTTTTGCACGATTCGTAGTACAAGCACCTATTCCCAAAAGATGTCAAACATCCGCAGGCCCCAAAAAACAAATGTAGCCCCTGCAGAGAGGACTTTTAGCTTGTAAAACACATACAAATTTAGCAATACTTAAAATACAACAGACAGGGAGCAGGCTCTCACTCTTAATACAATGTGTAAGAATGCGCACAAGGTAGGCTTGTGGCTTATCCCCCAAAGCGTATCTTCTTCGAGCACATTCCCATCAATATTTGTTCAGCTCAATGACTGCGATACAAGGCTGAGGGACCCCCTGTGACTCCTACATCAATGGTATAGGATGGCAGGAGGGGGAAGGGTTTGACAAGAGCATGTTGAAAAACCACTGGAATAAGCCAATGGCATCTCTGACCCAACCTCACAAATGCCAGGGCACAAGTACTTAAGAATGCACTACACTGAATTGCCACCTGCACACTCCTGATAAGCAAGCATTGGTCCAAGTTAGCTCTTGCAGTATTTTTAAGCAAGTTCCTTCAGAGAATGATGAAGCCGCACATGCAGGCAATTGACAGTGGGGACCGTCTGGCATAGGAGCTGGTGCTGAGTCCAAGACCCTTCTGGGGCACATAGAAGCTGAAGTGCACCAATCTTATAATTCTCATGGGAAAATCTCAGAAAGAACAGAGATGGAAAAAGCTGAACATTTCAGCCAACAACTTAGATGTTCATTCACCTAAACCATTGGCATGAATTGTGCAAGTAACCTACAAAAAAAGTGTTCACCCAAGAAGTAGAGTCTGCACCAGTTGAACAGGGTCATAAGGGAGATGTTTCATGTCTGCAATTACCAGTATGAAATACCCACAAATACACTTCTGCATATATGGGCTCTGAGCAAACATGTTTAATTCCCACAGTGTAAAGAATAGGATTATGGAATCCAGTGCACAAACTGGGAGCAGACAGGGGAAGACTGCAATAGGATTCTTTTCTTATAGAAATAGAAAAGTGCTCTGGTTCCTCAACCATCAGTCAGATACCAGGATGAAAAATGCTGGACCTATGAGTAGGCACATGCTAAACAAAAATTGCGGTCTTGTAAAAATTTGTGAGTAGCTGCTTTTTAAAGTGCAACATTTCAAAAAATACTTGCTTGGTTTTTCAAGTGTGCAAGTGGTGCTAGCTTCCACATTTTTGTTCAATTTTAATGTGTAACACTATGATGATTAAACATTTTCACCAATAGACATAACCCGTTGTATGCAAGGATACAGATAGCAAATCTGGGCTACAGGCACCCTCAATATATTCACATTATCTGCTTCAACGATTTCACATTGGTCGTTCACGACCTTATGAAGCAAAAAACAAAATGTTACCTACATTGTATTTTTATATGTGCTAAAAAGTAGAAATGTGATTAAGGTAAGGTTTATTCTTAACATACACCATCCGAGCCAAATCTTGTGGCTTCACAGGTCAAGCACAGGAGTAGAAATACATCCCAGTTCAACCTGCTGGAAATATCAATCACGGAATTCTAAGCGCGCTACTCACCTGTGAGGGTCTCAAGGGGGTGGGGGTGGGGGGGGGGTGGAGGGGGGGGAGTGGATGGCAGCAGCAGAACTGTTTAGCCAAAAAGCCAGGTCTTGAGAGTCTTCCTGAATGTGTTAAGGGGGGGGGGGCTCGATGTCTGCCAGGAGCTCGTTCCAGGTCTTGGCCACGATGTAAGAGAAGGCTCTTTTGCCTGCCCTGGCTCGGCAGATGCGCGGGGTTTCCACCAGTGCGACTTTGGCTGAATGGAGGTTACTTTTGAGTACGTGTAAGGTGATTCTGTTGTTGAGGTATTTGGGTCCGGTGTTGTGTTAGCAATCGTAGGCGTGGGTGAGTATTTTAAGGTGACTCTTTTCTCCATGGGGAGCCAGTGGAGCTTTCGTAGATGTTGGCTGATGTGCTTGTGTCAAGGGATGCATCGAACGAGTCTGGCGGCAGTGTTCTGGACCGGCTGGAGTTTGTGGAGTTGACACTTGTTTATGCCAGCGTAGAATACATTTCCATAGTTCAGTCTGCTAGTGATGAGTTTGTGGGTGACAGTCTTCCTGGACGGAGTGGGGGGGGGGGGGGGCAATCCATTTGAACATCTTACGCAGAGGGTGTTGAAACAGCTGGAGGTGACGGCATGGACCTGTCGGTTCATGGTGAGGGATAAGTCTAGTATAATGCTGAGGTTTCGGTTGTGGTTCGAGGGGGTTGTGGGCTGCCGAGGGCAGTGGGCCACCAGGTGTTGTCCCATGCTGGAGGGATGGATCGGAGGACGAGGACTTATGTCTTCTCGCCGTTTAACTTTAGGCAGCTGTTGGTCATCCAGACAGCAACGTCCTGCATTCCTTTATGAAAGTTGAGTATGGCGGTGGTCGGGTCTTTGGTGAGGGACAGGATGAGCTGGGTATCGTCAGCGTAGGAGACCATGTTGAGGCCGTGGTGTCGGATGATGGGGGCCATGTAGATGTTGAAGAGGGTAGGGCTTAGTGATGACCCCTGTAGGACTCCACCGCTGATTTTCCTGGGATCGGAGAGGAAGGGTGGGAGTCTAATCCTTTGGCTTCTTCCAGTGAGGAAAGATCCGATCCAGTCTAGGGTGGTTCCTTGTATACCAGTGTTGTGTAGTCTAGCGACAGGTGTGAGGAGGGAGACTGTGTTGAAGGCTGCTGATAGGTCGAGTAGGATCAGGGCTGTAGTGTGGCCTTAGCCCAGGAGGGTGCGGTTGTCGTCTGTGGCGACGAGTAGGGTGGTCTCGGTGTTGTGGTTGCTTCGGAATCCGGATTGGGAGGAGTCGAGGACGGCATTGTCTTCGATTAATCTTGTAAGTTCCCCGTTGACGGTTTTCTTCGCAACTTTGGCCGCGAAGGGGAGGAGTGAGATGGGCTAGTAGTACTTGAGGTCCGTAGGGTCAGTGGAGGGCTTCTTGAGCAGGAGCCTGACTTCTAAAAGTTTCCAGTCATCTGGGAAGGTGCCTGTTTTGAAGGTGGTATTGATTGTGCGTTGAATTTCGGGTGCAATGGCGGCTCGGTGGTAGATGTGTGGAGAGCAGGGGTCGATGGAGGCCCCTGAGTGGATGCCTTTCATGTTTGAAGTGGTGTCTTCAGCCATGATCGGCGTCCAGATGTAGATTGTAGGCTGGCTAGTGAGTCTATATTAAATATTACATTCTAATATTGTGTAAGGCCACAAGGCAAGAGAATGTATACCACACACCTTTCTCCATATATGATTAGAAACAAACACTGAACAAATACTGTGGGGCAATGATGAAAAAGTGAACAGATGGGAACCTATTAACTATGAAAAAGGGATACAAACAATGGGGAAGGTGAGGCAGAAAGAACCAAACCTAAGATAAAATAGTGAGATCCCGTAAGGGTTTTATGGATGTTAGACCGGTTTTTTACTTTGTTTTTGCTGGCTTTAGGACTTTACCACTGCTTACCAGTGCTAAAATGCATGTGCCCTCATCTAAAATGTGAGGACTATAGGTTTATACATGATTGGTATATTTAGTTCACTTATAAGTCCCTAGTAAAGTGGTAACACATATCCTCAGGGTCTGTAAAACAAATGCTACTAGTGGGACCGCAGCTGACTCAGGCCTGCCACTGGAGGGCCTGTGAGCGTAGTTTACTGCCACCTCAACATGGCATTTTTTACTTCTTGACAAGCCTCAACCTAACCTTTTATCACATATCAGCCACCCTTAGGGTAGGCCCTATGTGGCCCTAAGCGGAGGTTGCTGTGTAAGTAAAAGGTAGAACACATACCTTTTGTTTTACATGTCCTGTTAGCGACAACCACCCAAGTTAATTTTTACGACTTAATTTAATGCCTTAAATATCCTTTTCAAGATTAACTCCGGATTGCAGAGGAGTAGTTGCTTTATGTTTTTTATCATTGGATTGGTAATGACAAATCATCTTTAGTAGTAAGGTTCAGGTATTACTAATCTAGAAATGCCACTTTTAGAAAGTTGATATTTCTCTGCTCTGAGCTTTCTAATGTGCCTTACAGCACATAAGATCTAGGGTGTAGTGACTGTTACACTTTGTGTATTCCTCTAGACAGCCACAAGTACGGGACACTTAGCTGCATCTGAGTTTATCTGCATTCTGATAGATCTTCCTGGGCAAGGGGAAGAGCGGACATGCACACCTGAATCGGTAGTGTCTGGGCCGCACACAAAATGCTGAATTACCGTCCATAGATAGGCTGACAGACAGAGCTGGGCTGAAAGGAGACTTGTGCACCACAAAGACTTTCCTTTGTAGTCACCTCCACAACAATGACACATTTTGGTATAAGTATTGGGTCTGTGATGCCCCCTCACTAGTTCACTTTGGGGTCTTAAGGAAACTCTATGAAGAAAAGGAGCTGTGCTACAGGAGTGACTGCCACTTTGCTAAATGCAATGCTTTGCTGTGTTGGCCTGCTGACTGCTGGGCTACCAGAGGGACTGCCGCTTTGCTACCTGTGTTTTTGTGCTGCCTTTGACCTGGGCAGTGAGTAGCACTGGACCGGTTTCTCTACTAACTTTTACAGCCTAAGTAACTCTAAGGGCTTGTTGGAAATCTCAGGGTCAAAAATTTCAATCTCCAGTGGAAGCGAAAGTTTTCATGGGCGACCTCGGGGATAAGAAGGTATCCCGTATTTACCAAACGCTAGTCACTCACTGTTCCTCTTCCCTACTTCCATTAAAGGAAACCTGGGAAAAGGATGTTGGACCCCTGGATGAGGATGATTGGAGGGAGGCCCTGGAGTCCCCGCGTGGGACCGCTATCGCGGTGCGACTACGATTAATCCAATTTAAATATTTGCATAGGGCTTACTATACACGGGATCGGCTGTGGAAGGCGGGCCTGATGGTGTCCCCGGAGTGCCTGCGATGTGGAGCCGAGAGGGGTACTCTGTTGCATACTGTATGGTCTTGTGCTGGCCTGACTAGGTTCTGGAATGGTGTATGGAGCTGTCTGTCGGAGGTACTGGGATGGGATCTCCCCCGCACCCATCGTTTGGGACTTCATGTATTGGAGGGCGTGGGAGGGAACATCTACAAACGTCACCTTTTGTTATTGGGTCTGGTGGTGGCCAAGAGGGACTTGGCACGAGCATGGAAGAATGAGCGAGCCCCCCCTCTGAGCGCATGGAAGGCTGGATTAGACTATTTTATGGGGCTAGAGCGCCCAGTGTTTGAGGCCAGAGGATGCCCCAGATAACATTACTAAATTTAGAAAAGGTGGGGCGACTATAGGGGTTTAAATCCGGAGCCTCCAGCAGAACCAGACGATGCACCGGACCTAGACGATGGACTTCAGGCCTAGGGAGGCGCATGGTGCCTGGCATAATACGAACAGTTACTGGAGGCTTGCTGTGATCACGTGCACTGGGTTAGGGAGGGATAAGGGGTGGGTAGAGGGGTTGTTGGGTGGCTGTGGGAGGTGGGGGGAGATAGGGGGGGGGGTTGTTCTTTTTATTGATTGGGTTTACAAGAGACTGAGACATGTGTTGATATTTGGCAGTGATCTCCTGACTGTGGAGAGCTGTGTATATGCCTTTACCTGATCAATCAATAAAATTTGTTGTGAAAAAAAAAAGATTTCAATCTCACAAATGACAGCTGCTGGTTCTGCTAATCCAGAGTCTGACTCTGCCTGGCTTGCCCTCAATCAGTCCGGGGCCTTCGCAGAGTGTTGGCAGCCGCTTTGGCATCCAAAGCATTAGCGTGGTGCACTGATCAAGAACCGCCGTGTCTGCCTGCTCGAGTACAGACCATTGTATTTGTCCAAGTCAAAACAAGCTTTATTCGATTTTAGGCATATAAAATCAAAAGCATTTGTCAATTTTACTGCAGCGATTGCAACAGTCCAGCGCGACTTGGCGCACAAGTGTAACGATACATCTGTAAGAGACATTAGTTAGTGATAGATTCCTTACCGTAGACTATTACCAGGCGTCAGACTGGATCCGGAAGGCTTTCGTCAGCAGTACCCCTGCGCGTCAATAGGCGTTGTTGTACAGTTCCGCGAGCGTCGTTGGAGTCGTATTCGCCGAGATGACGTCACTGGAGCTACTTAGACGCGCCCAGATGTCAGTTATGTACACAATTTCCGCGACAGGAATCAGAGCCATGCAAGATAATTACCACTGGTGCAAAGTAACTAGGGCCCGAAAGGATGACAGAAATCAGTTTGCAAAATGAGGAGGATGGGTGGGGCGATAAGGAATCTATCACTAACTATGTCTCTTAAAGACATATCGTTACACAAGTAAGTGACTTGTGCATCTGAAAGAGATACATTAGTTCTAGATTCCTTAAAGTGTACCAACGCACTATCTGCTTTGTCGCCCAAGAGGTGATAGCCATCAAAGGGCATGTCCATCAAACTGTTCTGGACATCGCCAGAAAAACCAGTTGTCGTCAGCCAGGCGTGGCGACGGAGAGCCACCGTAGTGGAAATCGCCCTGCCCAGCGAGTAGGAGGTGTCAAGGCAACAACGAATAGTGAACTTGGCTGCATCCCTTCCTTCAGCAATGAGAGCACAGAGAGGACTGTCTGGGCCTCCTCCGCACACTGGGGCAGCACGCGCACCACCGTATCCCACACAGAGTGGGAATAACGGCCCAAGAGGCATACAGTGTTCACAGACTGCAGCCCTGAAATGGCGGAAGAAAAAATCTTCTTACCAAAATGCTCCAGTTTCTTGGATTCTCTTTCCTGTGGTGTGGTAGGGAATGCGCTCAGGGACGCAGAGGCTTGGACAACCAAGCTCTCAGGGGTGAGGTGTTGGGAAAGGAAAAAGGGGTCGACCGGGGCCAGGGAATGGCGTTGGGCCACGTTCCTATAGACAGGAGCCCCTGTGTTGGGCCTGGAGACCAGGTGCCCAAAGGAACGTACGAAAGTGCATCATTAAAAGACAGCAGTGGTTCTGAAGAGGTAGCCGCCGGCTAAAGCATTTCTGTCAGGAGGTTAGTCCTGACGGCCACTATAGGGAACTCGAGGTAGAGGGCCTCGGCCGCCCTAAGCAACACCACTGCGTAACTTGCATCCTCCTCCGTAGCCACGGTAAGAGGAGACAGCATGCCAAGGTCAGGAGAGTTATCAAGACCACTGGCATCCCCCAAACTCTTCTGCCCAGTCCAGGTCAAACTCACATTGCGCTGTGAGCGTCCTCAGACCCCCCCCGAGTTCTCCCCTTCCTCCGAAGGCTGATAAACATGCTGAAAATAAGGAGGACGGACATAGGAATAGAAATCCCCCATCAGCGTCAGAATCAGCATCGAGTGATGCTGTATCCAAATCAGGGCTGAAACCGGGGGCGACGTCATCTGGAGGGCATACCTGGCGCTCTAAGTGCGCCAGGTACGCCCAGACGTGGGTCCTGGGCTCACTGTGCCACTGGAATCAAGCTATCCTGGCTGAAGAGGGGTGAAACCCCGAAACCGGTCTTAGGATGCTTGTTTCCGGTCCAGGGAGGACCTGGCTTGGCAGTTCGGGCTGGACTATTCCCATGAGGCACAGGGTCAAGTCTGATTTGCATATGGTCTAAACTGAGGTGGCATGGTGAGTAAAAGAACGATGGATTTAACCCAGGTCTCTTGACTGGGGGTGAATGTTTTGATTTGCTCTGCATTCCGTCCATCAATTGTGTGTCCTTTGCTTCTTTTTTTTTTTTAGGTCAAAGGTGGTGTCCCAAGGTCAACCGGCGTCGACCGGGATCCAGGCCCGGATCCAAGGGGGCCTGCAGCACCAAGGCTGGGGCAGACAGCGATGCCAGAGCCGGAGCTGCCGGCAGTAAAAGGCTAGAACTCCAGTCCGGCCCACGGGGCCCGAAGTTGTACCGGCGGGGCCCGATGGCCCAAAGAGGCGAGCCATGGCTGAAAAATTCCTGCAGCAGGGCCGACTGACCTGGGAAGGGCGAGTAGGCTGGCGGTGACTGCATAGGCTCCGCCGGAGCCATGGGGGAGGCACCACCCGTACCCTCAGCCGCGACGGGCGAGGGGAAGTCTGAGAGCCATGGCGCTTCTTCGACTTCTTGGAATGCTTCATATTACCTGACCCCAAGTGCGAAGATTTTGATCCCGATGAACGGTGGTGACAGCTCTGTGACCAGTCCCTCGACATCCCACAGGACCGGGACCTGGAGCGGCGCGGAGGCGACTGTCTTACTTCATTCAACTTTCGGGACCGCTCCCGCAAAGTCTTCTGCGCCATGGCCCGCAGTCGGAGCATGACTTGGGGCCATGGTCGCGCTCCAGGCAGTAAAGAGACACGCGGTGCGGGTCCATCACAGACATCATGCGATGACCGTCCCAGCAGGTCTTGAAGCCGTGAATCCCTACTGCACCATAAGTCAATCGATTAGAAAAATAGAGATAAAAAGCCTCAAAAAGTGACTGGGTGTACCGCTCTCTCCGGATCTGCGCTTGCTGGCGCAGAAAAAGAATGAACTGACGTCAGCGCACGAGGGCGGCGTCTAAGTAACTGCCGTGACATTATCTTGGTGACCACGATGCCAACGACGGACAAGGAGCCGCATGACGCCACCTTCCAACGTGCAGGGGTACTGCTGACGAAAACTTTCCAGATCCAGTCGGACGCCTGGGGGTAATTCTAAGGTAAGGAATCTATCACAAATGTGTTTCTTTCAGATCTGTGTGTTAATGGCAATGCATCGTCTTAAAATTCCATTGTGTGCTAGGTTCAACTGTCACAGTTGGAAAAACATGGAGTTTCATCTTCTGGAAATGACAGAATCTAATATTATGCCAGTCCACAAGACCAAGTACTTACACAGATTTTAGAATAAAAAGCTTGTGAAACGGGTCCATACAGAAACTATTCATGCAGTTTAACTCAACAATGCACAATTTCTTACTATGCATAGCACTATTTTATTAAAAGCAAGCACACAGCCATATTTCCTCTTACCTCCTTTTCCATTTCTGAATATTCTTTGACTCTTTCAACTGCAACAATATTAGTTTCCAACTCAGAAGACATGCGTACCAACCAGTTAAGATAAGCTGTCACCTGCATAAAACAAAGGAAAAACATTGTCATACAATTCATAACTCAAACGTCAATGAGTAAATGTAAATTAATCAGTAGAACAGGGAACCTCCTAGCTGACGAATCTGGAAATGAAAGTAGAGAGGCAGTTATGTATTGGTCCGCAACAAGTAACACGGTGACCCGGGAGCTGTGGATACAGCGCGCACATCGCGTCTTACTACGCACGAGGGATACTTGAGAGTTGGAGAGATTACTACCCTCTCGCCTCTTTCCCCCGAATCTACAATTTGAACACTGATGGTAGATGAAGTTATCCGCTCCCCAACTACCACACTGAAGAAGCTCCTGGGATTCCTGCTAGGTTTTACACACGACAGTGTTCGTTTCCACTTTTTATCTTGAACTGGTCAAGGGCCCCACCGGGTCGGAAGTATCACCGGCAGAGCGACCTTCAACAATGTCGCAGTTAATCAAGAGCCCTGAAGATTCGCACAAGCGATGAAAAACGTGTCGGCTGGCTGCTGTATTGTATATGGAAATTAAAAGAAGTGAAGAAATTGTTTTCGGTTCTGGACACAATTTTCTTTCTGCTGCCTGATTTGTATTTCGTATTGCACTTCAATACTCCCCATTTTTTCCATTGATGACATTTGTGTGTGCATAGGGTTTGTCCTTTTTAGAATTGTTGTGTTTCACCAGCCTACTGGTTTAACCTTATGAGTGGTTAATAGGTTTTTTCACTTACCCAGTTGCACCACCATATTCTCATTTTGTGCCTTTATTCAGGCAGTGCGCCCAAGCGTTACTGACACTAAAAACCTTCCTGCTTGTAATGTATTGTAGCTGCAATCAACCCTGAAAGCACCCAAGTGTTTTTGTTGGAATGATAGCCTGACATTCCACAGGTAGCATTTGGTTTGTAGTTTGGCCACGTAACAAATGTTTTGGCATTGTGTGTGATTGCCAGAGAGGTGCTTTATCACACCATTTGGAGCTGTGGTAACATGTAGTGGAATGAAGCAGAGAAAGATATTCTGTTCAAACTCACAAAGCACTGTTGTGAATATTTGAGAGGGCATGTGTTGATAGCGTGGCTTAAATAGGAAGGGTTTGGTGTTAAGCATAATTTAATTTTTGACATGAAATGCACCGATACCGTAGACATCCACCTTCCCACGAAGTCTGACAACCTCGCCACCTTCTTCCACAGCAAGATCATAGCTATCTAGAAAAGCTTCGCAATCCAGGACCCCAACCATCTCAACCGCAACCACTGCACTCGAATGCTCCATATTCCAGCCAATCCTGCTCAACTGGACCAACCTAACCACAGACAACATCCTAAGGATCATTAAAGCTATCCACTCTGGAGCCCCCTCGGACCCTAAACCCCCACAACATTTTTCAACCGAGCCGGCGCCACCATTGCCCCCGAAATCTGCCACACCTACAACTGCTCCATTGAATCATCCACGCTTCCTGAAGTCTGTAAACTCGCAGAGGTCAAGCCCCTGCTGAAGAAACCCTATGCCGACCCGACAGACCTTAAGAACTTCAGACCCATCTCTCGGCTCCCCTTTCAAGCCAAAGTCATTGAGAAGGCCATCAACGTCCATCCCACGGAATTCATCGAAACTAACCACACCCAGGAGTCGTTCCAAGGAAAGGGGGGCATCCCGGGATGAGGATTTCTCTCTTGGCCTAGTTGAGCTTCAGGCAGCTGTCCTCCATCCATTTGGCGAGGTCTTTCATTCCGTTGTGGAATTTGTTCCTTGCGACAGTGGGTTCTTTGGTGAGGGAAATAATCAGCTGGGTGTCGTTGGCATAGCAGAAGATGTTGAGCCTGTGGTTCCAGACTATGGCTGCGAGGAGGGCCATGTAGACATTAAAGAGGGTGGGGCTGAAGGAGGAGCCCAGAGTTACTCCGCAGCTCATCTCTGTTCGTTTCAAGAGGTACGTGGAAGTTTATCCCTTTGTGTTCTGCCGGTGAGGAAGGAGCGGATCCAGCTGAGAGACTTATCTTGGATACCAGCGCCGTTGAGTCTGGTATCTAGGGGGAATTGGGACACTGTCGTAGGCCCCCAATTAGTCCAGTAGGACGAGGGCTTCTGTTTCTCCTTGGTCGAGGAGGGAGCGGATGTCGATGATGGTGAGGAGGGTGGTCTTGGTGCTGGGATTGCTTCTGAATCTGGATTGGGAAATGTCCAGGAGGTGGTTGGGTTCGATAAAGTCGGGGAACTGGGCTTGGATGGCTTTTTCGATGACTTTGGCTGGGAATGGGAACAGGGAGATGGGCCTGAAGTTCTTGAGGTCCATCGGGCCAGGAGAGAGTTTCTTCAGGAAGGGGTTGATCCCTGTGTGTTTCCAGTCAGGGAAGCTGCCTGTCTAGAGGTAGCAGTTGATGGCTCGGCATAGCTCGGGTGGGATGGTGGAGGCAGCTCTGTAGAAGAGGCAGTGCGGGCAGGGGTCCGAAGGTGCTCTGGAGTGGATGCTTTTTATGGTCTTTATGGTGTCGTCTGTGGTGAGTGGGGACCAGCTGTGCAGAGTTGGTCGGGTTGGGGGGTCTGAAACAGATGCAGAGTTCCCCAGGGCTCCTCTCCGAGACCCACCCTCTTCAACATCTACATAGCCCCACTCGTAGCCATCGTCAGAGACAATTGTCTCAAAATAGTCTACTATGCCAACGACACCCATCTAATTCTCACCCTCACTGATGAACCAACAGCCGCTAAAAGCAACTTCCATGACAGGATGAAGGTAGTAGTCGCCTGGAGGAAGATCCTTCTCCTACCTCGCTATGAAAACCTGGAACTCCCTGCCTTCCAGGCAATCACCATCACTGCCTCAATTCAGGAAGGACCTGAAGACCTGGCTCTTCAACTGAACTGCAGCCCCCGCCCTCCAAGCGACGTGAGACCCTCACAGGTGATTAGCAGCACTATACAAGAACCCTGATTGAATGATTAATTGACTGCTGCCAAGTAACCCTCTCCTGGCGAGCTATGGAAAATAATAGTCCAATAGAGCTACACCTAAGGTCTGTATGTTCTGCTTTGTGCAATACTAAGCCCTGGCCACTGGGACAATGGGATCCCAAGAGGGAAGTGCTCCCAGAAGTCATCATGATAACGAAGATATTTTGGAATAGTTAATGGGTATTGTTTCACATGTAACTATAAAACCATCATAATGTTACTTGTAAATTCATTTGAGGATTTCATTGTTTTATATTAGTTTCTGTTAAAACTAAACCAGGTTATACAGATGCCAGACATGGCACAGTAGCAAAGGGGGCAGAGACACATCAATGAGAAGTGCATCATAAAGTAGAGGATATACCAAAGAAACACCAAAGTAAAGTAACAGGCTCAGTAACTAGAAAGTTTAATTCTGAGCAATAAAAAGCAATGCAGCTAGTGAAGAGAAAAGGGAAGACAAAAATGTCGAACATGTATGGCAAGAAAGACTCTACAAAGTGTCATGCAAACACTGACATCAATGGGGGTCAATATAGGAAGTGTCAGCGCAAATAAATAAATGTGCATAGTCCAATGTCTTCCAAGAGTTTATTTTCCATCATTAACCTTTGTAATTGAATTTACCAAGAGTTGAATCAAAAGTATGTGCTTATTCTTGCCATGCTGTGCCAAAACAGGTTTAGTCAACCCGGGTCAGTTTGCTCTATCACATCCTAAGAGCCAATAGCACCCTCATATCATTACCCACTTTGGTAACAATGTATCCGTTAGAGACATATGTTCATTGTAGATTCCTTACCTTAGAATTTCCTCCAGGTGTCGGTCTGGATGTAGAGACATTTCTTTAGCTGTATCCCTGGGTGTAGATAGATAGCATCAGTCAACTCCGTGTCCATTGTTGGCGTAGTGGTCACCGGGATAACGTTGTGGTGCTTACATAGACGCCGCCCCTGCACGCTGATGTCAGTTCTGACACGACTTTCCACACAAGAAGCGCAGAGCCATGCAAGATACAGACCACTGGAACGCCACAACTAGGGTGCTGTGTGGGAGTCCCCATCCCCAGAAATCAATTTGAAGAGCGGGGAGGATGGGTGGGGCGGTAAGAAATCTACAACTAACATGTGTCTCTTACAGATGCATCGTTACCAAAGATAAGCAACTTGTTCATCTGAAAGAGACTGTTGTAGACTCCTTACCTTAGAATAGATACCCCTCCCGAAGCAGGGTTTGTGAACAAAGTTCAGATGAGAAAATCCTGGAGGATCGAACAGGCAAAATAGAAGTCCCTCCGGAATTGGTTGTCCAGTAAGTAATGTCTGGTGAATCTGTGCAGAGATGCCCCCGTTGCAGCCTGGCAGATATCAAGGAGTGGGACTCCACGAGCCAATGCAGTGGTTGCTGCCGTAGCCCTAGTGTAATGAGCACGAAACCCCGTCTGGAGGATCCTTCTTTCCATATCAAATCTTTTTGCAAAGGACAACTCTAGGAGGCTGGCTTACTATTTTGTACTCACTTGTTTAAGTGTGGCACCCTGCACTAATCCAGACAACCTTTATGGTGATTTTAATGGTCTTAGACAACGTTAGAAAGCTCTGCAAGTGGTAGCTGTGGTGAGCAGCCTTCAGGCTTGGTCCAAAAGGAGTGTAAAGCAGCTTGTTTTACCAGATCTCAAACTTATTGGTGTAGGTTAAGTGAAAAAGAACCACACAGAGTATACATAAAAATATGTATTTACTATCACACTCACTAACACACAACAATATCTCCTACCTGGAGATCTGATACAATGCACACAATGTACGAGTTACTTACCTTCGGTAACGATTTATCTGGTAGAGACGACTCTAGCCGCAGATTCTATAACGTAGAATTACCCACAGGCGTGAGACTGGATCCGGAAAACTTTTCTATCACAGCATCCCTACGAGCCCCGGGGATGGCACCACGTGACTCCGCCCTGACGTCATCTGCGTTCGTGACATCAGTGAGTCCCACCCCGGTGCGCCTAAGTCCGTTTTCTTCAGAGAACTTTTCCGCGCCACAACCCGGAGCCATCACAAACAAAACTGAGAATACTGGACCGTGTGCGAAAACCCAACTAAACAGAAGGGAAAGAAACAAATGGTGAGGAACAGCACCATCCAGAATAGTGCCAGGTACTAAGGCACCAAGTCATGAAATGAAACAGAGCGCAGCTACCATATGCAAGCCTGCAGACAAATACAACAGCCTCCCCGGGGGCAAGAAGCATGGGAACAAAAGAGCAACAGACGAAGAGTTCTGCAACCACCGCCTAGAACAAAGAAGGGTTCCAAGGCCAGAACGGAAGAGCAACGTCAATTCACCCCTAGACAACACCAGCAGGGAGGATCTCCTAACAAGAACTGAGGGTCGAGACCCAGTCAAGGGACATTACCCAAGGACTGCGAGAGTCAGAAGTGCTAGCAACACAAGGAGGCAGAGCACGAGCCAACCCTGAATTGGAGACCAAGGTGCACAAGTACCCAGGAATTCATCACCCAACCACCAGAAAGGAAGGAATGTAGCAACAGCAAGGCCAGCATCCCCCTAGGAGGGGAGTAAGACAGGGCACTCGCAGAGGACAGCCGTCCTGAGGCAGGTGAGTGGAGAAGACCAAGGAAGGGTCCTCGCAGAACGGGGAGAAAGGGCGGGTCGTGAAGGAATCTGCGGCGAGAATAGTCTCTACCGGATAAATTGTTACCAAAGGTAAGTAACTCGTACATCTGATAGAGACTACTAGCCGCAAATTCCTTAACATAGAATAGATACCCTAGCCATACCCGAGGGGAGGAGGGTCTGCGAGAGGACACCCTCAGCCTGGAAGAATACAGGGCCCCACAGGGAACCGCCGTCGAATCCAATGGAGGACTTCCGGAAGATGCCACTGGCGAAGAAGGTGAAAGTGTCCAGTGAAACTTAAGGGTGGATTCAAGTTGAGAAGTGCCTGCAAGCAGAGGGGACAGAGTATATGCCACTCAGGAGTGACCACGAGGCACAGAAGACGAATGCCCACAGATGTCGGGCGATGCAGGAGAATTGACAATGACCTTGAAGCTGCAGCTTTGTGGACCAGGCGATGTTGTGGAAGACCAGGAGCTGGTCACAAGCTGTCTCACGCCAGATGACAAGAGCTGAATGGTCGGTGTCTATCGGGAGTACCAACAAGCCTTGGCAACCGCAAACAACGTGCCAAGCCAAAAAGGTGCAGAGTTAGGACCAGCCAGATCCACGAGACTCACCACAAGCAGGGGAGACAGAGTAGACCCTAAGCAATCAGGGAAGCCTACTGGAGTCATAGAAGACCTCGAGAGGACCCACAGGTCAGAGGCTCAGGAGTCGCAAGAGGACCTTGAGCAGCTCACCAAAGATATAGGCCCATGGTGCAAGGGATGAGGTCAGGATTAAGATCTTGGCTGAAAGCTTCTTGGGCCCCGAAATTCAGAGAAAGAGAGCCAACAAACCTTGGCAATGGCAAGTTGACGCCGTACACAGGGGTTTGGTTCCGGCGAGGGATACTGGCCTCAAGCTTGAGAGGACAGTGCAGGCCTCGAGGGACTAGCAGAATCACCACCTGTGTTGCTGAGCCTTTCAGAGTCCGTGGGAGCCCAGGAGCAGCAGACCGGTTAGCTTTGTTGCGGGCCTAAAGTTGCAGGGAAGTGACTCTTTTACTTCAAAGGAGATTCCTTCAGGTGTCTTGGATGTCCACAGGCCTTGGAAGGTTCCTGCAGGGAGCACGGGCACAAACGTTGCATCGGACAAGCAGATAAGGCACAGCAGAAGCCTTCCCAGTTGCAGTCTCGGTGCCCAGACCAAAGTCCAGAGTGCCCAGACAGTCAAAGATGAAGTGGTGTGTTGATCTGATTGTTGTCCCACGACGAATCTCAGGACCCACCCACAGGTAAATCCTTAAGTGCCCTAAGGGAAGGGTTGGGACAATTCAGGTGTCCCTCCCAGAGGAGGGGCTGAACATTGGGGAGGATACTCCCATGTCTTTTGTCCAGTTTCGCCAAAGAGCAGGAGCCAACAACTCCCTGAACTGGTTTGAACAAGAAGATGCAAGGAGGACACCAAGTGTGCCCTTTCAGCAGTCTCAGTGGCTCTGGCAAGCACCCCACCCTGCCCCAATACACTAAACCATATCTGGGAGGTGGTCACACCTCCCTGTGACAGGATATCTATTGTTCTGCCTTCCCCCGCTTGAGCTTCCCTAGCTTGCTGTCATGGAGACTGGTTTAAGGAGCACTGAGGGCCTTGCGGAGGAGTTTTAGAGTGCATGGAATCCTACACCCACACTGTTTAGGGCGTAGGGGTAGGATTCCAACATGTTTGATACCAAACAAGACTGGGTTGATTACAGCCAGTTTAGAGACGGTCATCATGTAATGACGAAGAAATGGAACCGCTGCACTCCAAATTAAACTGAGTAGATCTGCTAGGTAAACAATTACTCGTTGTAAGGGTGCTCAAGGTGATCGCCTCCTGTCCAGTGAGGCGCAAATCAAATAAACTGCAGTGAACCTTACAGGTGTAAGGGTGTTGACTTGAGCACGCCTATAGGCAAAATCAATTGCTGCGGGATAACGCAAATAAGTTATCAAAATTAGTCTACAATCACAGGTATCGAAATGTATTTGATTCATAATTTCGTAGGAAACGCCTCATAATGACGCAAGGCTACTCTGCATATTGTAATAACTGATGCACTTACAATACGGGAGAATTGACTCCAAAGGTTGTAGGGGTGTCCCGCTCATGCAGGGGAACCGTCACACTTTGAATCAAGCACCCTGCCTTCAGGACTGAAAGGCCTGCCTTAGAGGTTAGAAATAGGTTTTAAGTGCAGTGACCTCAGATATAAGAAAACTTACATCTTTCGTAAATGGTGCTAGCACCAGCTTACTCAAGCTGCAATGGCAGGCCTGTAGACACAGTGTGAGTGGTCTCTCATGGGTGGCATAATACATGCTTCAGCCCACGGGAGACCCCTGGTGTACCTATACCCTGAGTACAATATACTTGGGACTTATAATAGTACACAAATAGCCAATCTTTGGTGTACCCAAGTACTTCGCATAGTCAATTTAGGAGAGAAAGCACAGACTGGGGTACTGGTTAGCAGGATAGCAGTCAGACTAGTCAGAAACAGCGTAAAACTAGGCGAAAAGTGGGGGTAACCATGATAGCAGATCCAATAAAGAGTTGATCATCCACCCGGACATCTCTGGTGCAGTCAAGGAAGAATGACAGCGCACGTCTAGGGTCTAGACAGTAGAGTCTCTCCTCCTCCTTGGAAAGGGGGGGGAGAAGAGATGTGGAAAAAAGGGGGGGGGGAAGAGATGTGGAAAAAAGGTGGGCAAAGTGATAGACTGTCCTACCTAAAATGGTGTAACCACTTTAGGAATGAACAAAGAACAAAGGCCTCAGGCTAAGCACCACTATGTCCAGATACACAGGGAAGAAAGGGGGCTTGGAAGACAGCTTGACGCTCACTCACCCTGCGGGCAGTGTTGAGAGTGAGGAGTCAGAGGACAGTTATGAAGAGACTCAAAGGGAGCACACACAAGGTATTTGAGAACAAGAGTCAAGTCCAACTGGGGCATTATGAAAGGAGATGGAGGAAACTAATTAGTAATGCTCTATTAACAATAGGAGACTTGAACAAGAGCGGCTGATCTGGCAGCCGAAGAAAAGCAGAGAAAGGTGCAAGATAACCTTTGAGAGTGCCCAGAGCAGAGCCCTGCTGGGCCAAAGAAATTATATACAAAAAGGACCTCTGAAGGAGGGGCAGAAAGGTAATCCACAGCCTTTGTTGAGCACCATGCCACAAACTTGTTCCATCTTCAGGCATATACCAATTTATTGGAGGGATGCCAGGCTGCCAAGATAACTTTACAGACTTTGGGAGGAAGGTCGATGCGGTCCACTGTCCCAGCTCATACTCCACAGCAGGCAGTTGAGACTGCACAGGTTTGGGTGGAGAACCATCCCCTGCCGCTGCAACAGAAGATCCTCCCGAAGGGGCAGTCTGATCAGGGGATTGATGGCCATGCTCAGAAGCTCGGAGTATAACTTGAGCCCGATAGCGCTTACTCTTCTTCAGCACTCGGGGCAGAAGTGGTGAAGGCAGAAAGGCGTACAGGAGGCCGCAGTTTCACTCGTGACAAAAACCGGTGCCGAGCGAGTGCCGCCTTGGAAACTCATACACACAATACTGCTGACATTGCGTATTCTCCTCAGAGGCAAACAGAGCTAACCAAGGCTCTTCCTACCGCTGAAAGAGACCTTCTACCACCTCAGAGTGAAGACGTCATTACTGATCGACCAAGCATTGACTGCTGAGTTCATACGCCTTGGCATTCAGAGATCACACCAGGTGTTGAACCACCAGGGTCATGCCCTGATGTTCCAGCCAAGTCCAGAGGTGAAGAGCCTCCTGAAAAGGGTCCACAACCCCACCCTGTTTGTTGCAGTAACACATGGCGGTGGTGTTGCCTGTGAACACCTGCACCACTTTCCCTTTGACAGAGGAAAGGAATGCCTTCAGTGCCAGTCAGAGCACACAGAGCTCCAGGAGGTTGATATGGAGCCCAGACTCTGCCGGAGACCAGACACATCTGATCTCCGCCTCTCCCAAATGGCAGTCCCATCCTAGGAGTGACTCTTCGGTCACCACAGTTAGATCTGGTTGGGGCAGTAAGAGGGACCGTCCTCGGAACCAAGCTTGGTTCGTTAGCCACCACTGCAATTGTTGTGCAGTTTCCTCTGAGATCTGAGTGTAGTTGGAAAGACTCCCCAGATGCTGCGCCCACTGGAACTTCAGGTCCCATTGCAGAGCCCGCATATGCCAGCTGGCATGATCCACTAGCAGGATGTAAGGCCATGAGGCTGAGCAGCCTCATGGTCATTCTCACCTAAAGAACGAGTTACTAACCTTCGGTAATGATGTATCTGGTAGAGATGAGCCGCAGATTCCTTAACTTAGAATATCCCCAGGCGTCAGACTGGATCCGCAGCAGCACCTCTGTGCGCCGGGTGCGGTGCCGCACGGCTCCGCCCTGACGTCGTCCACGGACGTTATGTCAGCGGAACCATATATGCCCCTTCCGGCGCGTTGACGTCCGTTTTCGTCGGAGAAACGTTTCCGTGCCACAACGCGGAGCCACCACCAAAAAACTGTTCGAATATGGGAACAGTGATTAAAGGACATGGAATGGTGAAAAACAGCACCATAAAGTGACCGGCACTGTTTATTGCAAACTAGTAAAGGAAAAGAGCAGAGCACCGCTCTGAGAAGCAACCCCGCAAAAATGAAGGCCAACCACCATTGGAGGTAATAAAGATGTAAACATCATGGCAGACGACAAAGTCTGCGACCTTAACGTATAACTGTGAAGGACAACAAGTCCAGAACACAGGAGCCAGGACAGTTGACCTGAAGACGTCACCAGAAAGAGACGTTGTATCCTCAAGAAGAGAGCTATAAAATGTGGCAGAGCCAATAGACTTAAAACCAATGGAGCAGAGGGGTGGTAAGAGACCCAAAGGCAATAGAAAAGGGGAGAGCGGGGGTGGGAAAAACCCGAATAGAACCCACACTGTACAACCCAGACATGACGCATGAGCATACCACCCAGTTGCGAGCCTGGGCGGAGCAGAGCTATGAAAACAGAATGTAGTATCAGCATCCTGCATTGGAGTGAAGTGAAAGCGTCACCCTGCAGAAGAATCCAGCCACCCGGAGGGAGGCGAGCCTAGAAAGCCCAACCTGAAAAGGTCCTCGCAGAACGGGGAGGACGGGCGGGCGTTAAGGAATCTGCGGCTAGACTATGTCTCTACCAGATACATTAATGCATTGTTATTGAAGGTAAGTAACTCATTCATCTGATAGAGACATCTAGCCGCAGACTCCTTAACTTAGAATAGATACCAAAGACATACCCATTGAAGAGGCGGGTCTGCGACCGAACACCAATAGGTTGCCAAGGCAACATAGCCATCAACAAAGTGACGACCCACGGTGGGGACCGCAACCAGCGCAGCCACACCATACCATGAAGCTCAGAAGAGGGAAAAAAATTGGAAGGCAAAGGTTCTACAAACCATCAAAGAACAGCATAAAACCCCCCGTATGTATACCGTGTGAGAGAAAGAAACATACGCTAGATAGGTCTGTGTGAAAGGGAAATTTCATGACTTCGCAAGAAGTGGAACTGAACCCAGGGACCGATGAATCCGCAGGATCCGATGTGCTGACCGTAAATAAAACCCAGAGGGAAGACAACTAGTATGACAGAGTCAACACATACTGGTCCAGTATGGACAACAGTGGAAAAAACACAGTTGAATCCTGTACCAGCCAAATACGTAGAACAGTATTGGCAGGATGCTGACCCTTGAACATAAAGTGCCAGTAGTAGAAACAGAAGACACACTGTTGGAGAGTAACTCTGTCATGAGGCATGTAAAAGGGCTAGCGGTAACCATCAGAAGCACCCAAAACAGGACTACAGTAAGAATGATAGTCAAGTGGAAGACTGGACGAAACCGAAGCATATCGTGCAGACGGGAGAACCACACAAAGTAGAACAACCACCCTCCTGTAGGGTTGTGCGAGTAGCCCAGATGCGAGAGACGCAATCGCAAGAAGGCAACGGGCCAAAAGAGGCACTAAGCAAGCGGGACATCCATATAAGAGCACTTAGGCAAGCAGACCGGGTCTATGACCACGGACACCGATTGAAATAACGTTGACAGCCCGATTTTGCTGTGTAACAGCACAGCAGATATAGAGGCAAAGAAATATGCCTGGAAATGAAGCGTAACAGAGGACGCGAAAAGTACCAACAGTTATGATAAAGCAGAAGTTCACAGAACAATGTCCAGACTAGTAAGCCACATGATCCCTTCAACGGGGAGGCGCAATGGTCCCCCCTCCAAGATAGAATAGGAAACGGCGCTAGAGGAGACAGAGCTAGACAAGATAGTCGGAAACAGTCAGGACCAATCGAATGGTCCAAGGACTCAAGAAGCGAGTATCCTAAAGAGAACACTCTCCTTGAGAGTGGTACAGCAGGAATCCAAGCGAAAGTGTGTAAAACACCTGAGCGGAAAGCAGCAGGGAAATGTGTAAAAATTCCTGTCAGAAAAGTGCCCCAAACACGAGGGCACAAGACAAGGTACAGTAGAAAGGGACAGGGCGAAACCGCCACCTGGAAAGACCAGCACAGTAAGGGCTTAAGTACGAAAATTTTGTTTACCCAAGCCCTTAAAAGGGGAGGGGAGAACCAGCACCACAGAAGTGGAAGAATCAATGCAAACACCCTATGATAGCAATCATACCAGGGTGCATTCCCCGGTTGCATCAACACTAAGAAGCGTACCACATAATGGTGGTATCTTGGAGCAAAAAGAGGATAGGGCGTCAGTGGCGAGAACTTCGCCGAAACTGAACAAAACAAGGCCCTAAGATAGTGACTGGCAAAAGAAGAGCAGCCATCAAGAGCAAGAGGATCACAGAGACGCTGAACCCCCCCCATGAATACACGCGAGGCAGAAGCCATACTGGTAAGGAACCCACACTGAGGCAGTGAAGGATTTCCAGAGCTAACTGCACCGAAGGTGCAATGGAGCAATGCGAACGCCAGGATCGCAGAACAGTTTAAAAAAGAAGCCCACATCAAGATTGTGGCGAAAAATTCCATAGGAGCATACCAAGGCTAAGGCGGTCAACGAATAGCCTATAAATACACCACATAGGGTTAAGTGTCAACCCCTGCGAGGGGGAGTCCTCTTGGGCAAAGCACACATTCAGAGGATAGAAAGTAAAGACAGAACCAGCCGTCCGGCTGCACATAAAGAATACTGAGATGGTGGAACCAGCGCCTACACTTATCCGGGTAGTTCGCAGAGTACCGGGACATGTACAAAATCAGACCAACAAGGCAACATTGCCTACGCAGAATGAAAGAATACTGATAAGGCAAAAAAATGGCGTGCCACACGAGTCACGGTAGCCCTGACATGAGGCGGGAGACCGCTGATTCTGCGTGGCTATCAAAAAGGTCCACATCATTGAAAGGCAGATCCTTAAGAGCATCCCGCACATTGTCCAGGAAACTACTGTCGCGCAGCCAAGCATGGCGGTGCAAAGCCAACGACCAAGCAAGAGCTCAACCCACCGAGTCAGTGGTGTCAAGAGACGAGCGGAGGGAGAATTACAGCATTCCCCTGCCATCATGCAGAAGGCGGATTAATTTAACTAGCGGGCCTTCTGGAATTTTAGGTAGAAGAGCCTCGACCAAGTCTCAAAGGGAAGAGGATGCGCGTGCGAACACGCAAGGTGTATTCAAGGCGCGAATGCCAGCACTGGCAGAGGCGAAAAGCTGGCGACCACATGCATCTTACCACCTAGACTCACTGGTGGGAGGCAACAGAGGCAGGGCGGAGGAAGACCAAGTCGAAGGCTGCCTGAACAACTAGGCCCGAGCCCTAGGATGAAGGGACAACCAAAACTAATTATTAGAGGCAGGACAATGTCGACGAGCTGTGGCCCGATCAACAGGGTCACCTGAGGAAGGCCTTGACCATGTGCTCAGCATGATGTCAAACAAGGATTCCCCATGGGGCAGCAAAGGCTCCACTTCAACCGGCTCCATATGGAGAAGATCCATCAAAGGATCCGAAGGCAGAGGAACCACAGGGGGCTGAAAACAAAGAATAGCAGTAGCCCTGTGAATAGCCCGAGCGTAGGCAGCACTAGCTTCTGTTGCCATCCGGGGTAGGTGACAATATCCCATCGTCAGGGGAGGGCTTGAGACTAACCCATCTACTAGACAGCAACAGTGGAGGAGCCGGAGGCTGATCCAGAGTCCACGCCACACAAGGTACCTGCACCATGGGCTGCAGATTAGGGGAGTCCAGAAGAGCGTCAGTGTGTGGCATAAGATGAGGCATAGGCGCCGGTGTCGACAGACACCGTGTGGAAGTCGCATGGACATCTGAGAAGTCGGGAATATCAACCTCCTGAAATAGAGGAGACGTGGGGGACGGCGTAGAAAGTGGCGTAGACAGCGCCGGTACGGGCGTCAAGCCGAAGTCGTCTGGAAGTTGACGACCTCCATGGGGGACTCAGGCTGGCCGCCGTCCGACGTCCACCGCATTACAACATGTGGGGAACAGGGAGTTGAGCCCGGCGCCACCTCAGATGTCGACGCAGGGAGCCGCTCAGGGCTATGCAGAGACTGACGGGGTGGGCTAAACAGACGTCTGGGAGGACCCACTGGGTCATGTCCCGTCGTTGTCGAATCAGCTCCGGAATCTGAGTCGAAGCACACAGCCTGAACAGAGGACGAATCCGCCGGCGAAGACCCAACATGAGTGCCTTCCACCTCTATGGGCCCCGAAAGCGCACCAAGGAGAGGGGGTGACCTAGAATAAAGGCGAACCAGACTTGCTTTTGTACAGAGGGCTTCATATTTTGCCCATAACTTACTGAAAATATCAATGATCACCGATTTACAGTTTGACATGATCCCGTGTGGAAGGTCATAGTACACACAGACATAATACCGATAACGTGCAACTTATTATTAAATTTACTATTTTAAATAACGTATTTCAAATCACCAACGTACATGAACTCTTACTGACGTTTATTGGCACATACCGGAAAAATACTGAAAACGCGAATCTTATTATTAATACATTGTTTCGTCTTGGCCGCTTTTAGATTTGAAATGAACTATTATTTATACCATCAGCAGATAAAGACTATGATAAAGCTCTGACGAAGTCCCATGACGGATGAAACGCGTGTGGTGCTTTTAAAAGAACAAAGTGCTTTTCAATAAAAGAATTAAATTGACTATAATCAAGTAACACAACTATCTGTTATTTTCATCTGGGAAGCTATTTATTAAATAGCTTCTTCTATTGTTTAAATATGATGCACTAGGATAAATATATATCTATATGTATATATATATATATATATATATATATATATATATATATATATATATATATATATATATATATTCACTGAAAAAACCATAGGTTATAGACCATATATAGTTAGGAATTAGCATTTACAAAACCTTGAAAATTCACTGAAAAAACCATAGGTTATAGACCATATATAGTTAGGAATTAGCATTTAAAAAACCTTATTTTACTCACACAAAACCATTGAAATTCCATATATAGTTAGTTGCACTAACTATATATCGCGCACCCGCAATCCACTGCTGATCATGTCACATATTACATCATTCATGACATGGTCAGTGACATCACTGATGACATCACTGATGACATCTCAAATGACATCACGGATGACATCACTGATGACAACATCCAGTGACTGTATGTTTCTGTAAAGTTAAAATATGTCTTACATATTGAAGAATGAGTGGATGTATAAGTGTCTGGATGAAGGATTTAGTAGGTGCGTGACTGACTGTATGAGTGAGTGATTAAATGTGTCTCACTGAATGCATGGGTTAGTGACTAAACTGTCTTAATTTGTGCATCATTATGTCTGTTGTTCTGTAAACTGCTGCATGTGTTGATCATTAGCTATACGAGAGGCTACATGTGTTATTAATTGGTTGCCCAAGTATTTCTATGGGAGATTGAGTTTGTGTGGGGGTGGCTGGAAGGTGTGTGACTCTATGCATAGATGTGTGAGCAGTTTATTCACTAGGTGTATGAGTTCAAGAGTGCATGTGGAAACAGCTACATGGGCAGTTGACTGTGTGCATTGATGAGTGAATGGATATCTCAATGCTACATGTCATAGTAAGTACATATGTAAAACACAGTACATGTGAGAGTTGGCATATATAAATAACTGTGCATGAGAGCCACTGAATGAGTGAGTGGTTGTATCGATCATTGTGAACTTGTATCAGGGATTGTATAAGAGAGTAAATATGTGTTAGTATATGTTTCAATAAGTAAGGTGTGTTTAACTGTATAGTTGAAGAAATGGAGGTGAGATTGTTTCTTTGCATGACTGACTGGGTGTGTGAGTAACTCTATGGATGAGTGGCAGTGTGTGAGTGTCTGTATACACTGAGTGTATCTAAGGTTATATTAGAGTCTGAAGAGGTTTATCGTATTAGCACAAGAATGATGTCAAATGAGATGTCATCAGTGATGTCATCAGTGATGTCATTTGAGATGTCATCAGTGATGTCATCAGTGATGTCACTGACCATGTCATGAATGATGTAATATGTGACATGATCAGCAGTGGATTGCGGGTGCGCGATATATAGTTAGTGCAACTAACTATATATGGAATTTCAATGGTTTTGTGTGAGTAAAATAAGGTTTTTTAAATGCTAATTCCTAACTATATATGGTCTATAACCTATGGTTTTTTCAGTGAATTTTCAAGGTTTTGTAAATGCTAATTCCTAACTATATATGGTCTATAACCTATGGTTTTTTCAGTGAATTTCAATGGTTTTTTAATAGCAAATATCATAAGCTGTCGAATGTCAAGTACGTGGTAAGTGAAAACATTTTCGTGTTTATGCACACTGATCTGCTTTGAATGGTGCCCCCCCCTCATTTCTATTAGGAGTACTCTCTCTTTGCAGATAGTGAAAGGTAGTTAACGCAGGCCTTTGCCCCCGTTGTAATCCGTCGTGCCTGCTTCTCTCTCCATTTGATTGATTGTTATCCAAGTATTTACTGTTTTAGAATTAGTTCTCTTTGGTTCATTCTCTATTTACAAACAAACACAGAGTCGCAATACTCTGTTTAGTCTTTGCAGATAACGAAAAATCGTGTAAAAAAAAAAAGAAAAGGAATCGAGCAAAATCAGTAGGCCACTAATGGGATCTCTTTTTGACCTCGCTAAAATAGAAACATTAGGAACAACCCCTCATGACAAATACAAAACTAGTGAGATGAACTGAACTCCACACAATGATGGCTGCAAAACAGCTCGGCTCCGCCACCCACCCCGCCCAAAATAACGATAAAGAACGGCTGCCATGATTGGTTGCGGAATGACCACGACGGAGCTACGAAATGGTGCTGCTCTCATGCTAACCCCAGCTTCAGTCTGAAACATCCAGAAACACTGTAGACTACCAATTCGATCAGTTCCGGTAGCGCCCCAATGTAACCCGGTAGAGAAGAACTAGCCCTCCCCTCTTTGACTGATGGTTCTTGTTGCCTGTCCCTTCTGTTGTCATTTAACAGAACTATTTAGCCTGCTGAAAGGGGTTGTGTTCCGACCGCTGGTTGGTGGAGACATTTTGACTATATTCTGTACCTGCGTTGTCGCGTAATGCGTCATATGACGCGCCGCGTTAGCGCATCCGGAAGTCATCCGGGGCGCGCAGCGCGTAACGTAAGCATAACAAGTCATGTGACTTGTTAATAAAACTTTTCATTGGTTCATTTTACTTTTCTTATTGTAATGATGAAAGGCTTGGTCATATGACCTAAAAATTACGCTTTTCATTACTTCCGAACATTATTTTTTCTTAAATATATGTTATAATGTTCCAGGCTAATGTACTTTCCCGGAAATTTTACAACTGTCCTGCAAGTAAAATATATTCTTTTTTCGAGAAAAAGAGCGTTTCTTCGTCCCATGACGGAGCCTGAGCAAAAGAGGGTCGACCTGCTGTCTTAGTCGCCGATACGCCTGAATATGAGATTCTTATCGATCACTTTATGTTGCAGGAATAGAAAACACAACAGCCCTTGACCATTTATCTTTACTGCGTTCCTTCGTATTATACCTTTTACCCTTCATGTAATTGGTCTGCTTTATTTCACTTGCCTTTTAATGATTCTAAAACAGTCACTATTATTAAAAACTTTACCAATGTATATACTACTACCATGTTTTCTTTTAAAAACCTTTATTGTGAAAATTTCATTATACAAATACGAGCCTATAACCACGTGGGCCTGCCACAGACCAAACTGTAATCGTATATGATGAATAGACATTTACACTGTAGAGGAACGTAACGGGCGGGCCATTAGGTTGCAAGAACTAAGGTGTCTAACAGTTACGGAATCGGTGGACGTACATTTTATAATTAAAATACGACAGGGCCAGTTACAATAAAATTATCTAGATATACATTTGCGGCAAGTACCATGGGTGACGTTAATTCGAACTTTCAACAGTACAGTAATCAATAACACATCAGAACTTAATATCAATAGGGATGTCGAAATAGTCAATCAATTCTCGTCCCCGCCCGCCATGTGCTTCAAAACTGCATACGTATCTCGTGATTTCAAGGTTCTGCAACCAGTACACAACAAGGAGTTACGAGTCCCATTTATTCCGGCGCCATTTTGGGCGAGGACTGGCAGGTCCAGGATATAGTCAAAATGTCTCTACCAACCATCGACTATGATGATGTTCATATGCTGTATTTATTAGAGTAACACTCATCTGTCCACATGAAATTAATTTGCCACAATCTAAACATGTCATTTTAATCTTTCCAAAGTTCTTCTAAATATTTGGGACAGTTTCCCTTGCCTCTGAAGCTCTCAGTGCCACTTCTTTGATGAATGTACTAGCAGGTCAGGGGTTCTCCTCCAAATCTCTCTTTTATGCAGCACTATAATTAATTGGTGCCACCTCTCCATATGACGATGCATGGTATAGTTACCACAACTATATTTTTTTTCGGTTCCTCTGGAGAGTTCATCGTGGCAGATGAAGCGTGTAACGTACCGGGCATTTACCTTTTTTTGCATGTACAGGAAAGGAAAAAAAAAAATCGAGCGTCCGAGTTCTAAGGTGTCCCAGGGCCATTTTAGTGGACCAGGCCCAAATCCAAAGAACAGGCCGCCATTTTGAGAGTCCTCTTGCAGCCGCCTGTCGCTGTAGCATCAAGAGCAGCCGAAACTCAGCTGAATGGCAACTGAAACGGTAAAGGGGCGCCCCACTACAGCAGACGAGCCTCCACCTAGGAAGGCCCATTCACGCCGGTTCCCCCCCCCTTCGGGCACCCCACGCCGTTATTCGGAGCAGTATTGTAGGATGGCCACACCAGTGCGGCAACTTGCTAGACATCACCTCGGTGGTAACCGAATCTCAACGCCTTGTGGTGTCTTCTATTCAAAAAACATTGTTATGCTGCCTTCGACCTATTCGCCGCAAGTGCGCACACAACTCAACTGCATAGCTTGCTAGACACCACCTCGGTGCCATCCGGATCTTGGAATGTCAGCACCTTTTGGTGTCTTCTCTTCAGAAAATATTGTTGCGCTGCCTTTGGCCCCATTCGCACATCAGTCCGCTACTGACGCCATCTCACAGGCTAATGGGGCGCCCCACGCCGACTTTCAGCATTGTAGAATGACCACACCAGTACAGCAACTTGCTAGACATCACCTCGGTGCCATCCGGATCTCGGCGCCCCACTGCAGATGAAGTGCCTCTCAACTATGAAACCACCACGGTGACATCCGGATCTTGGCGCGTTGTGCTGCCTTCGGCCTATTCGCACATCGGTCCGCTACTGACGCCATCTCACAGGCTAATGGGGCGACCCACGCCGAGTTTCAGCATTGTAGGATGACCACACCAGTACAGCAACTTGCTAGACATCACCTCGGTGCCATCCGAATCTTGGCATCTCAACGCCTAGTGGTATCTTCCATACAAAAAATATTGTTACGCTGCCTTTGGCCCCATTCGCACATCAGTCCGCAACTTAGACATCACCTCGGTGCCATCCGGATCTTGGCATCTCAGCGCCTTGTGGTGTCAGTCAGAAAATATTGTTGCGCTGCCTTTGGCCCCATTCGCACATCGGTCCGCTACTGACGCCATCTCACAGGCCAACGGGGCGCCCCACGCCGACTTTCAACATTGTAGGATGGCCATAGAAGTGCGACAACTTACTAGACACCACCTCGGTGCCATCCGGATCTTGGCGCGTTGTGCTGCCTTCGGCCTATTCGCACATCGGTCCGCTACTGACGCCATCTCACAGGCCAACGGGGCGCCCCACGCCGACTTTCAGCATTGTTGGATGGCCACACCAGTGCGGCAACTTACTAGACATCACCTCGGTGCCATCCGGATCTTGGCGCTTTGTGCTGCCTTCGGCCTATTCGCACATCGGTCCGCTACTGACGCAAACTCACAGGCCAACGGGGCGCCCCACGCCGACTTTCAGCATTGTAGGATGGCCACACCAGTGCTGCAACTTGCTGGACACCACCTCGGTGCCATCCGGATCTTGGCGCGTTGTATTGCCTTCGGCCTATTCGCACATCAGTCCGCTACTGACGCCGCCTCACGTGCCAACGTATTTTCTCCGCATTTTATACCCTATGCCGCATAACAGGTCATGTGACTTGTTTATAAAACTTTTCATTGGTTCATTTTACTTTTGGTTTCCTAATGATGGAAGGCTTGATCATATGACCTAAAAACAACACTTTTCATTGGATGAAAACTTTTTTTTTTCCCAAACGATGAAAGCCCCACCTTGTTTCTGGATATTTCAGACTAAACTGGCGTCAGCATGAGAGCACCACCATCTCGTAGCTCCGTCGTGGTCATTCCGCGAGCAATCATGGCAGCCGCTCCCCACCAGAAGCCTGCAGGAGTCGGGGCCCCCAAAACTTTTGATGAATTCTCAAGGCGGAGGGGACGCTTTCGAGAATGGGGTCCAAGACCTAGCAGACAAGCGTCCGATTTCCAAGGTGTCCCACGGCCATTTCAGTGGACCAGGCCCAAAAAGGAAAGAGCCTGCCGCCATTTTGAGAGTCCTGTGACAGCCGCCTATCGCTGCACCGCAAGAGTGGGCGCAACTCAGCTGAATTGCGGCTTTTGACACAGTGGACCAAAAACGAACGGAATGGCAACTGAAACGGTAAAGGGGTGCCCCACTACAACAGATGACACTCCACCTGGAGAGGCCCGTTCACGCCGCCTCCCCCGGGGCGCCCCACGCCGTTATTCGGAGCAGCATTGTAGGATACCAAAACCAGTGCGGCAACTTACTGGACATCACCTTGGTGCCATCGTTCTGCTGCCTTGGAACTATTCGCACAACAGTTTGCTACTGATGACCCACCCCCCGCGACGCCCCACGCCGTTATTTGCTGGGTGGCAACTTACTAGACATCACTTTCGTGTCATCTAGATTTCGGCGCGTTCTGCTGCCTTGGAACTATTCGCACAACAGTTTGCTACTGATGACCCACCCCCCGCGACGCCCCACGCCGGAAATCTGGACGTTGTGCTGCGTTGGGACTATTCGCACAGCCGACCGCTACTTCGTTGTTTTTCCCTAAAAATGTTTATATGTTATTACTATTTTTGTTTTCTTGTATATATTTATAAATTATTAAAGTTTTATAATCTTACTACTTTGTCGGAGTGCTATATATTTTTAATGTGACACATAATTGTAAAAACTTTGATGTACAAAGTCATCCCTGGAATCTTCCGCTTCACGCTCGGTCCCCTCCCCAATCACAATACAGGATGGTTTTCAGATAATAGCAACGCTTCTGCTGTGACGGATCTCATCGAGTGTGGGCCTTGATCTACTATAACTCCTTTGAAGAGGGGTGATTCTTCACAGCTGTGGCCATAAACTACATCTGCAGGGCTAGCTGATAGCCTAGGACCGGCCTGGACAATCGGACACAGAGGAAGAGGAGTGTCAGAGGGTGCGGTAGTGAATAGGGCGAAAGGGAGGTGTCGGGCGGGCACAGGGTGTGATTCTCAGGGAAGAGCAGCGCAGATGGGGGGGAGGTTTATTACCCATGCATAAGACAGAGAGCGGGGGTGACCACTGCCTGGGTGAGATGCTTGCGAGGGTGGGGAGCCATGCTAAGGATCGACAGCGTGCACAGAGTGGGTCTGGTCAAGGCATCTAAAATGGCTGCCGTGCACGACAAAAGTGTGGCATTTGAAAAAAGACAAGATGGCGCAGACAATGTTTTTCAACACTTCCTGATTTCCTTCGAATCGAACGTTAACAGACGTTGGGGCATATTACCAAAGTTAAGCGATATTTATCCCTAACGATGCACTGCAAAGATTTTTTTACCGTCAGAAATTATCGCAGATAAACCTTGCTATTATCAAGGTTTATCGCAAATACGATAAAAAACGACCGCAATGCATTAATATCGCTGAAAACTCAGCGATATTCATGCATTACCGAGCTAATGCTCTTAGCCATGTTATCCACCTCCCATTGGATAACATGGCTAAGAACTGCTCAGGGCAGCTGTTACTTTTTGGAGATATTCGCGCTTATCTCGAATATTTCCAAAAGTTGATAATAGGAGATAGCGATGTTAGCGACTGTTTCCAGTCGCTAACATCTTGGCATGCCCACTTTGCATGTCATTAGTGATAAATATCACTCACATGCAAAGTGGGGCCCAAGATGGTCGCTATCTCCTACTAGCCGTCGCTAACTGGTGTTAGCAACAGCTAGGTAATACAGATATAATTTTATCTCCGCGAAGCGGAGCGCTGTTACAGATATATATCTTGTTTTTGAACGTTAATTTCTCAAAATGCACTGAAGCACATATATTGAGACCTAGCAAAGGCACATCGGGCTACCAGTCCCTAATATTTTACCAAGTTTCGTGCAAATCCATTCAGCCGTTCGATTATTATTATTATTATTTTTTTTTGCCCCGCGGGGCCCTTTTAAAACCTCCACATCAAACCTAGGGGGTCAGCGAGGATCTACTATGCCCCCTTATGGTCATTTGCCCCTTCGCTTTGGCCTCCTCTTGTCTCTCGATCCTACCGAGAGACAAGATGGCGGCCGCTACGTACTGTTTGGAATGTTTACAGACACCGGAGAGCCAATCAGCTTCGCTTCGCAAAGCTCCGTAACGCGAAAAGTACGCGAAGCGGTGCGCTGTTACAGATATATATCTTTTTTTGAACGTTAATTTCTCAAAATCCACTGAAGCACATATATTGAGACCTAGCAAAGGCACATCGGGCTACCAGTCCCTACAATTTTGCCAAGTTTCGTGCAAATCCATTCAGCCGTTCGATTATTATTATTATTATTTTTTTTTGCCCCGCGGGGCCCTTTTAAAACCTCCACATCAAACCTAGGGGGTCAGCGAGGATCTACTATTCCCCCTTATGGTCATTTGCCCCTTCGCTTTGGCCTCCTCTTGTCTCTCGATCCTACCGAGAGACAAGATGGCGGCCGCTACGGACTGTTTGGAATGTTGACAGACGCCGGAGAACCAATCAGCTTCGCTTCACAAAGCTCCGTTGCGCGAAACGTACGCGTCCTGGAGCGCTGCCCGGTCCGCTGTTACAGATATATATCTTTTTTTAAACGTTAATTTCTCAAAATCCACTGTAGCACATATATTGAGACCTACAAAAGGCACATCGGGCTACTAGTCCCTACAATTTTGCCAAGTTTTGTGCAAATCCATTCAGCCGTTCGGGCTAAAAGTGAGGCCAACCGCCCTATGGAAAACTCAATGTTAAAAACACGTTTTGGGACCCCCCTTTTTTCTCGACCCCCCCTGGACGAACCCCCCCCCAATTTTCAGGGGCTGCTCAGAAACAAAATGTGCCATTTTCCTGAAAATTTCAGCCAATTCCGTCCACAAACGCCAAAGTTATTAGACATAGAATTTTCAAAAAACCCATAGAGAAAAAATCCTAACTATATATACCTACTGGCGACCGCCAGTAGGTAATATATATATATATAGATATATATATATATCTATATATATATATATATCTATATATATATATGTGCTTGTTTTTCTCTGGTGCAGGGTCACTTTTTTGGTCTAGTGAAATTAGGCCTTCAACCAGATTGGTGGTGGCTAATTTCAGTTCTATCAAGATCCCCACTCGCCTGATGAGACGTTTCTCACATACAATGCCGGAGTAAATCAAGCAATACTCTCTAGTATGTCTTTTCCAATGCATGTGAACCCTCATCTAGGATAAGTGTTCCTCAGGTTACAGTTGGTAGTGTATTTCAGAAAGTGGTTTTGCCCTGGTTTTCGCTGACCAAACATGCAGATTGGGAATGGCAGTGTGGAGCAGAGGCTATCAAAGCCATACAAGGTCGCGGCTTGAACTGTTGGCTTAGAGGCAGCGATACTGCACTTCTAATAGCTGACTACTGGCCATGTCTGCCATTATGATCTTGCTTAACTCCTGAGGAGTGCCTGTATTGTAGATGTTGAACATATTGCGGCTGAAAAGGTTTTTGGGAGATAGTTGGTCTTCAAAACCGTAGAGCCCATTGGGGCAGGTAAAATGAGGTCTCTAGAGGGCTCCCTTGGTAATAAAAGTTGAGGTCCTGGTGGTTTGCTGAGAATGTTCACCAACCCTAGTAAAATGTGTTGCAAATTAGCAACTTCAACTTTTAAAACATGGATCAAGCCCAGTGCTTCCCCAAGAGTTGGAGGATCGCCAGTCTGAGGACAAACAGTGGAAGCAGGAATAGGAGCATTCTGTGGAGGTAGAGCAGGGGAGAGATTCTCTTGAAAAGGATCATATCTATTAGAACAGGCAACATTAATCAAAACCTGGGTATCGCCCTCTATAGGAAGAGCAGTGTTTGCTTGGGGGGTCCGGAGTGTAAGATTTTTTTACTTACAGTGAGATAGGTCTTCAGATATTGTGTTTTAGGTGACCATAGCATACATCTTAATTATGTCAGGAACTTTCCACCCTTTTGCTAATTCAGCGGGTTATTCTTCATCCGGTGCACTTATTTTGAAGATGCCATTCACCTCTCCAATTAGAGTATCAATCTAATTCTCAACACAGTACAAAACTGCGTGTTTTGAAAGCTTCAGTGGTTTGAGTAGGAGAGGGGCACCCACAAGGGTATTAGATGCCTTTCACTTTCCCATACTGAGATTAAGATGCGTAAAGGGGAACAAAGGCAATTACAGTACCTTTAGTTTCCAAGTGTGTGGTCAGTGACAGTGCTCCAAAATACCAAGGCGGGGGTGGCTCTTCCCGGCCTCTTCCTGGCGCTGACGGGACTGCCTTTGGCACAGGCTTTGTATGCCCAGGCGCATTCTGCTGCCCTTGTCAGCTGGACATGTGTCCAATGGCATGGTGAAATAAGGCCCCACCTCCTGGCAAGGCAAACTGCAGGCTGGGATTTAGAGTCCCTGCATGCGTGTCCCACACTGAGGTCCTGGTCCCAGTATCTAACCACTTTGGTTAGTGGAATCATGTATGCTTATACGAGATTGGCCCAAAGCTCCAAGTTGGAAATAATTAGTACATGAAATATAAGTCTATAACCAATTTAGACATGCAGAAACTAGTAATATTTGCCCCAAAACATTACATGATGCATGGTTTGGACAGAACACAAATGCATAATCAATTCCATAAATTTACAGTATGTTTTCATGTCATCATTACCTGGAGTGCATATGAGACTGAAAGTCCAACTAAGCCAGCGCTGAGGCTGTGCCTAGCAATCACTGCAAACAGAGCAGCAAACAAGACAATGAAGTTTCCAACATACTCCAATCTTATAGCCAACCACCTGTAGAAAGAGAGTATGGTCAATGATAAGCTGGAAAAAAGAGCTTTTAGATTTGGTCAATAAGAACGAAGATTACATTTTATAAAGGGTATTTTATTATACAGCCTTTGCATTTTTTTTATTAACCATTACCAAAAATAAGAAAACAGTTACTGAATCGTACACGAAATACTGCCTTAAACTTTCAATATGCTCCATAGTTTTATTCATCGTTTTGGTTGAGTTGCATACTGAGTCACTGAAAGCTATAGGGGCCAAAAAGGATGACCTGTGTGGTTGAAAACAGTTGATGACTTTGAATAATGTGACAGTAGCAAGAACCAAAAAAAACACCCGGTCCCTCAATAACTTTCCTGAAGAGGGGCAAATAGGTAAAACTGAGCGTGCAGAAAAAAACGAATCTGGGAGAAGCATTTTTTTTCTCACAGAGCCTAAAAAAGGTCCTTTCCTTTCTTCGGAATGGAATTCAAATAGTTAGCTGTCTTAGAAAATGCAGAGGATCCTCTTGCCTCGTCAATAACTGGTGTGCCACATGGATTGCAAATTGTAAATGGAATAATCCTGGCATTCAGACAAAAATGGAGTCTAAGCACTAGTGCCACGGCGGTAGGTACAACAAATATCTGCCGTGGCACAAAGTGATGATGAGAAAATATTACAGACAACATGGAAGAAATGCATCTGGATGCATAAAACATACACTGGCAAGGTGATGTAGCTGGATACTCCAAAACAACTGTAGGAGTTCTTGTTTTGTGTTCTGCTGTGGACCTGTGCTCTGGTGAAATGACCCCCATCAGCATTCAGTATAATAAGAATTTGAGTCATAGGACAAGTTACTTAACTTCGGTAACACATTATCTGGTAGAGACAGACTAGCCGCAGTTTCCTTAATTTTTTTAATTCTCCCCATGAGTCAGACTGGATCCAGAATTTTTTTTGCAGTACCTCTGCGCACCGGCATTGTACGACTTTGTGAGGACGTCGACTCAGTCTGTGGAGTCATATGTAACCTCCAGTGCGCAGATGTCAGTTTCTTCTGTGAAACCTTTCACGTTAAAACGTGGAGCCACTATAGAAACTGGCTGTGGAAACAGTGTGCCCAAAAAGATCAATATATCTTTGAGACACTAACCAGAAAATGGAAATGACTGGTATGAAAACAGCAAGTCAATATCTATAAGGTAAAACAAATGGTTCGTTGGATCACACAACTACGTGAAACAGTTGTCACTAGTGTATAAAACCAGTGCTGGAAAAGGGTATAACCCTTACACTACAGGTCGTTTGCAGAGCGGGGAGGTTCAGTAGGGCATTAAGGAATCTGCGGCTAGACTATGTCTCTACCAGATAATCTGTTATCGAAGGTGAGTAACTTTCTGATCTGATAGAAACATCTAGCAACAGATTCCTTAACTTTTGTATTTAAATACCATAGCTAAACCCATCTGGAAGAGTGTCAGCGAACTAATCCCACAAAAACTCTGAGTGAACCAGCCAGTCAAAATTCACAATAGATCAGACGTACGTAGGAATTATATAAAAAAGAGAATGGGCTCCTTATAAAAACTGTGGAAACTACTACAGGCAATGAAATGTAAAAATAAAAAAAACCTACAGGCATGGAAAAAACAGGCCCAGGTGGCAAAGGAATACCACTGAGAAGACAACAGTCAACAGAAGGACTGTAGTACATAACCCCTAAATAATTAAATGAGCCTATGGACTAGAAAAGCAAAAGGCAATAACGAAGACCATGTAAACTACAGTTCTCTACACCAGTAAAGAAGCCAAGGAACCTGTTCTAAGAAATCCAGGAAATAAGAGCTACCAGAACACATCCAAACTAGAGTCCTGATGAATAAACACAATCATTATAGGGTCGGAAACACCAAACCAAGTACAAGTGTATCCTTGAAGAAAACCTCTTAGATAAAGTGACCACCTCAAGGATCCGTAGAGACGTAAAGATGGCAATTATACAGATATCAACCTGCCATCATTTATGATTAAAAAAATGCCCAAACCATAGTCTGTGCTCTACATATACAGATCCATACCGACATACCTACAAGGCATGATATACAGCCAAATATAAAACCTACAGTGAAGACAGAAGCAAACTGCAACTCAGAGTAAGATTTACAAAAATATAATGCATATCCTGCCTTATTGTATATATAAGAGGTAAAGCTAAAAATGTATAACACAGATACACCAGACCTGTGTACACGTCATATGCCCATACAGATGAATTGGAACTCAAAAACGAGTGCATGATACCTATACAACAGAAAATCATGACTTAACATTAAGATAATGCTGACTGCCCAAAAGTATCCAGAGTGGCTGTTACTACCATAAGCCTAAAAGACGCCGCCTAAAAGACGACACAGAAAAATGAAACCTTGCCAACAGCAAACCCTTACAGCCACACCTGCCTCAATAGGTCAAAATAAAGTACAACCCAACCCCTGCAAATCTCGAAAAGAGGTATCAAGTTTAAATATCTGACCGCAAGCAGAACCAAAATCTGACTGTAAATCAGCCAAGGAGAAATATACTTAAGAACACAAGAAGCAATAGACCATACGCTTCAAGGTGGAACCCTAAAACAGCTGTAGCCACAAAAAATAGCAATTTCTGATTGGAGGAAGTAAATGTCCCCAAGGAGACTGAGGACATCCAATCTCCAGACAGGAAAAGTGAAACTACACCAAGCACATCAAAACATATCAAAGAATATCGGAAGGAAAAACTCAGGATGTTCTTAAGGAAGAGAAGAACCGTATTAGTGAGCATTCTCTTTAAGAAAGGACGAAATCCTCGCTGAAAATGCAGGAAATAACCATAAAAGCCAACCCTTTAGGATTAAAATATTCGGACACTGCAGCCTAGATAATATTACAAGCAATGTTCATGTAACAATCATGTTCCAAGAATTAAAGTAAGATACCAGAATAACCTTCAGAAATGAAGGATAACCAAGAGTAAACTAATTCAGAAAAGTACTACATTTAGACATTGAACCTGCCATATGTAATGCCTCCAAGAAAGAGTAATACATATCAAGGAAACAAAGCAGAGGCAAGAAATGCACGATGCGGTAAAGCTGGCATAACCCCTTCATAGGGTAGCATAACCTTTTACAAAACTCCCCGAACTCAATAGCAATCCGTGCACCACCTTTTTTCAAAGAAAAGTGCACCCTGCCAAAGCTAGCAAAAAGGACTGCAGCAAATGAAGGCCCGTCCAAAAAGGAATGTCCTAGTGGTGACCTCGGTCAAACTATAAACATGGAACCAAAATTGCACTGAAATGGAAATTCAGAGTGGCAGCAAAGAATAAGCATATTCTGTATTAAAGGTCTCACAATGTACATAAGCAAGATGTCCCTAATAAGAGATACTGAAAGTCAAAAGTAATGCATAACAGCATACCAAACTGCTCCAAAGAAGCATGCGACATGGGTAAACTTCCTAACCTGAAGATTCATCACAAGCAAACGACATCTTGAGCATAAAGGTCAGAGGAAAAAGGGAATAGAAAACCTCCGCAATAGCTACCCCTGTACCACAAACTGTTAAAGACAGTATTGAAACAGTATCTGCTAACCGCAGGAACACCAAATCGTGTGTCACATCTTTTGAATTGATACCAACAGGGCAGTGCCATAACAGGCCAGCCTTGAAAACCAAAGGACCAGTATCCCCCATACCACCACAGTATAGGGAAACAATTAAAGAGGTAAATAGTAAGAAAAAGAAAAATTAGGACTCTGTTTCAGTTCTTCTATCACGGACACGCCGTAAAGCAGAGTTGGCCTAGGCACCAAAATGATGGGTGCCATCAAATGGAATATCGATCAAAGCAGCTTGGACAGCCTCTGAAAAGGCTGAGGTATGAAACCAGGCACGACGACGTAGTGCCACAGAGGGTGCCATGGCCTGACCTACCGAATCAGTAGTATTCATGCCATATCTAATAATCAGCTTAGCTGTCTGTTAGCCATCCCGAATCAACTGTTCTACATTATATTGGAGGTCATTTGGAAATGATGGCAGCATAGTCTGCAATGAATGCCACAAAGCATGAGAAAAAAAGCCTGCGAGCACAAGACGTGTTCGTAAACCTTAAAGCAGAATTAATCAAGGAAAAACTATGCATATCACATGAATCTGGTCTCCTAGAATCTCTATATGATGAACATTAGAGAATACATTTTTTGTGAGGCTGAAGCAGCCTGTACTGCCAAACCATGAGAAGTAGGTTGTTTAAGGAGATAAAGCAGATTTCCAGGAGCAGGCAGGTGACTGTGCAATATATGGTACAATCCACAGAGCCCCCCTTATCCGGCCTAGCCAAGTACCCAACAATATATCATAGTGGGCCTCACTATATGGTAGACCAGGCTTTGCTCCTGTCCGATATGGGTGAAGGACAATCAAGAGATCAGTAGATTTTTCCACTGTAGGAAGAGAACTGCAAAACTATAGCCACTCTCCTTGAAATATATGCAAAAGAGGAACTCGCCTCAGCAATGAGACTAGGAGGAAAAAAGTCCTGAAGCAGGGGACAACTACAGTCCATCAGCCTCTTCAAGTGAAGACAATCAATTCTCCAAAAGAGGTGGAGTAGCCTTAGATATAGGCAGCAATAGCTGCTACTCCTCCAGTATCATCTCCTAAAAGGTGACCTACAGAATACCATCATGAGAAGGAAGCGGAACGGCAACATTACCTACAGACAGTTCCATTGTCTCCACATCCAACTTCAACCAACGCCTTTAGGACTATAGGAGGAGGGATGGCTTTGATCGGCGCTGCTGCTGTCGGAGCCAGGTGATCGAGGGCAGACACCGAAGGTTGAGACCCCGAAGGGCTGTGCACTGGCGCTGGGCAAAGCTGTCCAGCACCGACCAACGATTCAGGAGGACCAACTGACAGAGGGGAAACAGACTGGTGTGGCAGGGGTAGGTGGGGGCCCAAAGATGAGATGTTGAGAATAGTAGTATTCTCTCATTTGGCTGATCGATGCACTGGCTCCCAGAAAGACAGGGAGGGGCTAGAGTTGTGAATAGCATTATCAACGGGAGAGCAGGAGCAGCTGTGGGAGAAGGAGTATCCACATGGCGAAGTCGGGAGGGAGGGGGACGGACGGTCGGGGACAACAGAGCCCTCAGTTTGCAGAGATGTGGACGGGTAATCCAGTCGGCATCTTGTCTTGGAACATCTGGAGTGCTATATTGTCGAACACGACATGCACATATGGTCCAAGAGGTTTTGCGAATAGGAACCCCGCAACAGACGATCGTTTATCCAATTCGACACGTTGGTCGCAAGATTCTTTCACTTTCTAAGAGAAGAGAACTACTACTGTGAATATAACTGAATCCTGGCGATATACGCACGGTTGAAACACTGCTTACGCCTTCATAGAATTCGAACAATCCAACGACCATTAGGCTAATACCATTTGTCTATGATCCAACTAGTAAAAGATTACTGTACGTCCGATTGAATGCAGACAAGAATTTTTTGATTCTCTGGAGTGGTGAAAATCTCTCGCCCTGATGAAGATTTTTTAGAGAAACGCGTTGGCTGCGTTGGTTTGAAAAAATACAATAAAGCAAAGGGATAGAATCACCAACCAAGATCTACGCCCATCAATATGTTTGAATAATTTTTCTTGCCTCCTGCATATAGAACACTGAACTGATTGTGGTTGCCTCTCTATTTGTATATATTCTATAGTTACTTACACTGGCTTGTCTGAGGCTATTGAAATATACGCTAGACTCTTCAACATACCCTGGAAAACTTTAACAAGACTCTAGTTGCCAGCTTCAGGTAAGCAAACAGTTTGTTTGTTATGCCTCTGGGTACTTTTGGGTCATTATGGCACAGAAAAGAACAGGAACTGGAGTACTGCAGCAGGAAATGCAACGAAAACAAGAAAGTTAACTTTTTCTTTTTGGGGACTGTTACCTTTGGTCTACATGAGCTCTCTAGGCATAAAGTTATGCTTATTGCTGCTCCATAGTGGCAGAGATGCCCAGAAGCTCCTAATGTGGAAGAAGCAAAATGTGAGACAGATGTTATAATCTTATAATATTTTTTAAAGTCTCTAGTAAGAGTGGTGCAAGGAAACACATTTGATAACGATGGCTGAAGGGCAAATATGCAATTTGAGCTTCAGCGCAACAAAAGATTACATAGAAAGTTCTATAAAGAAAGTAAATGAAGGGACTGGAGTTTTTAATATACAAATGGGGATAGGAGAGCAAGCCAACAAATGATATTAAGCACATTGGGGAAGCGAGTGGAAAACTATGTAGTCTGATTAATATTATATCTTCTACAGTTCAAAAAGAGTTCGTACAAGTCACCTTACAGTTCTATGACCTGATAAAGGCTCTTGGTTACGGTTTTAGCATGGCCATGGTCTTGAAACCGCTCAGTGACTTGGAATATCTTTTTAACATTCATCCCGATTGCTTTGTCTCACAAATCTGGTAGGGACAGGATCTAGAAGCATAATTCCTCATCTTAGAATCCTCCCCAGGTGCCAGACTGGATCTGGAAATCTTTTCAGCAGTACTTCTGCATGTCGTTGGAGGGCGTTGAGCGAATATAGCGACGTCTCTCGAACGTGACAATAATGGAATCTATGTAAGCCCTTCCCCGAAGCGGTCAGTTTCTTTTGTGACCATTTTCATGCCAACAACACAGACCTACTTAGAGAAACAATCTTTGGAAACTGTGTGCCACAAGGGAAAGATCTTGTATCAGCAAGCACAGATTGAAAGAACTGTAGTAGTATGCAAAGAGGGGATCTAGGAGACAACAGGGCTCTCAGTTCAGAGGATTGGTGGTACAATAAGGAATCGGCTGCTAGATCATGACTACCAGATTTAAGGCGTTACCGAAGGTAAGTAACTTGCTCATCTGATAGAAACATTTAGCCAGAGATTCCTTATCTTAGAATCAGATACCCAAGCAATACCATCCTTGGAGGAGGGGCAACAAACTGACCTCACAAAAGATCGCCATATATGGGAAACTGGTCCAAAAGCTAGAAAGGGAACAGACTATCCTAAAAATAATAGGTGGAGCAAAGAAGCTCACCGAAAGGACTGATCTCCAAGAAGGGCTAAGGGAAGCCTGTAGGTAGGGAAAGCTAGAAGACCGTGTGAAACACAGTATAGAACTGTAAACAAGGCGGCCCCAAAAAGGGATGCAACCTAAGATGGGGGAATGCAAAGGACAATAGTCCATAGAGTCCAGACTCAAAACCAAATGGAAGAAGCATACACAGTGTGCTCAGCCACAGCAACCACAAAATGAATAAAGAGCACCTCCCAATCATCAAGGAAACTATCCTGAGAAACAGATTTAGAAAAGAGGGACTTCAAATGATAGAATGATGGAGAAAAGGTAGCGAGAAGACAATGAATGCTGAAGAGCACTGGTAGAAAAACAACAAGAATGGTAACAAGAAACTGCTCTAATACTGAGAACCATGAGAGATATATAAAGCAACGGAGACACTCATTGAAGTGAAGAAAGGAAACAGACAAGTATAACCAGGAAGGTTGAACCAGGTCACCAAGAAGGGTGTAAGTAAAATGCAGCGACAACACTGTATAGAAGGCCAGACGACCATATGTGCTAAACACACACACTCTGAGTAAAAGACATCTACAAGAAATCCTTTTAATAGATGGGTATATACATGTAGACATATACATCAAAGGATAAATGTATAGAAGGATAAATATGCATATAAAAACCATAGAAATTCCAGTAGAGACAAGTCATACAGCAAAAATATCCACACTTCCGAAGTGAGCGTGAGGACGAGGAGAGGAGGAATGAAGGACACTACAAGAAGAGAGGTAACCAAGGAAGGACAGAGAATACAACCTACTGTTGTAAAAGAAGACGTTACAACAGTAGCTGAGGTGGAGACAGAAAGAAAGCTGGAAAACAGCAACACAATGCCACATAAGAGTAATAAGCGGAAGGCATAGCCCACTACAGGAAAACAAGGACAACCGTCCAAGCACCAACGCCACAGACTGAGGAAGGTGTGCAGCAGGCAGTAACAGGATAAACAAAGAATAATCAGCATGTGGAACGTCCACCATGAAGAAGATCACCACAAGGGTGAAACAAAAGGCTGGTGGAAACTAAGGGCAATACATAGTCTATTTTGACAATCCCACATTGACCAACCCATTGAAGCTTGAGAAGCGGGTAAGAAACCTGGCCATCGCTCCATGCAAACTTGAAGTACCTGTAATAAACCTAACCAAAGCTAGATGAAAACTGGGAGTATAGAGTATGAGGGGAACAAACACCAAGAAGGGGAAAAAGTCCCTAACACTGGATGAAGCAGCAGAAATACATAGTTGGACAGAAGATAGGCAATGTCCAAAGTAGAAGTAACAAAATAACCACAACAAAAAAGGAGGGTAAACGGAAACTCGCCCAAAGGAAGAAGAGAAAAAAGATAAAGTTGTCTGCCAGAAAACTGATGGCAGGAATGGAGGGAGTGGCATACAGAGCACCTACGAGGAGGAAGGGAGATACAGGAAAGGAAGGGAAACCTAGCCTCCTATGAAATAAGGATATCAAAACATGGATCCAATCAATCAAAAGGACTGGTGTCCCAGGGAAACAGAACTGAAAAGAACAGCAGACAACAGCTATCCCACAGGTGCGATGGCAATATGCATAAACTCCCCCCACAGGAAACCACAGCAGTCGCTGTAACCCATTTAGGTAGGTAAGAACACCTAAAGAGTAAAAATAGATACAAACAATACCAAACTGCTGACGATTAACAGCATCAGGAGCACTATAAAGTAGAAAATGGTACCCAGACCAAAGATAAATACAATTTCCACAAGTAATATTGGGAGATATTTCTCCCCAAAAAATAGTTTTCCAACAAAGTTGTTCAGTTCTTTAGATTTTTATTCGGAATATCTTGTTGGTGTCAGTCAGCATCCAACCATATTTCAATACAAGTATCATTTGATTAACAGCCAACGCGTTTCGTCCCCACATGGGACATCATCAGGGCTGTAAACATGAAAGAAAATATAATTATATATTATAAAATGAATAGATCAAATTGTTCTCAAAAGATATGTACATATAATCATCCTCTTTAATAATCTATTACATCTGCCTATTGAACAATCTAAACAAAAAAACACCACAGTCTATACATTTCAATAAAAGATCGGTAGGTAGAGAACATTTGAAATCTCTCAATTATTATGAGAAAAAACAGAATTAATAACTCATTGTGGTCCATTTCTTTTTGCAGCTCAGGTACAGTATGCATAATATGTAATATTGTTTATCCAAATACTTTTCTACATCCATGATAGTTCAATCAATTGTAAGGATACACATCTATCTAAGTCCTCCTATATCAATCTATGAACATCTTTACTCAAAGCTCATCCTGTTCCAAGATTAGGGCTATAAAAATGGGACTAGGGCATGCTCACCTCTTGTAACGCGTTTCGTCCCCACATGGGACATCATCAGGGCTCTTGTGAATCGTTCAGTGAGGCTGTATTCCTCAGACGCCCTAGTCGACTCTGTCCGTTCTAAAGTGCACTTCTTCCCCAACTTAGAAACTTATGAACTATTTAAAACTTCGAATCCTTATTCCTTATTGGAGATGCGAAATCTAATTTCATGTCCTTTCTATGGATCCCCATTCATCATTCTATCACTTTAAAAGCTCAATCATATCCATGATCTGGCAGATCGGAGTTATCGAGCCGAGAAGCCGGACCCGCGTCACGACCCGTGATCTTCACTCCTTAATTTGGCACAAGAACATGGACTTTACAAGGAAGAGAAGTTAAGATAGATTTGGCTACAGGAGAATAGTGATTTGATGGATATGATTGATGCACGCTGACCTAGAGCTACAGAAGAGGCCATAGCCCGACCAAAAGAACCAGTGGTATCCATACCACACCGGGTGCTAAGTTTTGCAGCTTGTTGTCCATCTCGTACCAATAGAACAAGAGTATTCCGGGCTTCCCTAGGAAGGGAGGGCAAGGGGCGGTTCACTGCGTCCCACAAGGTGTAGATAGAAGCGGACAAGGACAAGTAGTGTTCAGAGATTGCGTGGCAGGGCTGGAAGAAGAAAAAATACGCTTACCACAAGCGTCAAGTTTACAGGCCTTTTTTTCCCAGATGGACAGGAGGGATAAAATCAATATTTTGAGTGGGTAAAGCAGCCTGTGCCACAAAGCTCTAATAAGATGGATATCTAAGGAGACAGGACGAATCTTCTTGCACGAGGCTACGAACATATCAAAACCTGACAAATCAAAAACGGAAAAAAGCCCTGCGAAGGTTCATGAGTTAGGGCCAAAGACAATTTTCCCATCTGACATCCAACGGCAAATAACAAGGGGAAGACCAACCGGAGCTCCAGGGCCGAATGGCATACCACCTATGCTCTACAAATCAGACGTTGAATTTTGGAGAGCATCTCTAGCACCAGTGTTTAATAGTATAAGGCTTACCCAGACCCTTCCCGAGTCCTGGCACGGGTCAGTCATCAGCCCGATTTATAAACATGGCAACAAGAGGCATACAAACAGTTATCGGCTCATTGCCCTATTAGACGTGGAGGCAAAATACTTTGCTGGCCTTATCTTGGAGGAGTTAACATCATGGGCAACTGAAAACTCCATCATCCCAATCAACCAAACGGGTTTCTGTAAAGGCCAAGGGACCACAACTAATCTCATGGCATTATCATTGCTGATGGAAGCAGCAAAAGAAAGGGTAGTTTCTGTCCTGTAACTCCAGTTCTGTAGTAGGGGTATCTCTGTTATAGTCATAATCTAGTGAATAGTCCCGCCCATGTGCGAGGACCCCGGCAATCAAAAATAATCTCTTAAGTTGTCAGAAAATTGCAGAACTGCAAAGACACTTAAGAGAAAATTTAAAGACAAACAATGCAGCCTATATCCACAGGCTACACTGTCCAGTACTTCAACTAGAAATTTCCACCAAAAATCCACAAACAGCAAAGCCTGTCCAGATTTTCCTTGCTTTAACAGCAAAACCCCTCAGAAATGATATAGAGGAAGGCATGGACAGAAAAGCCCCATAGGCTGCCATTATGTGGCTTAAATAGGATACTGTGCCTTTAAGAGAACTTTCCAGAACTTCTCCCAGTATCCCAGAATGCACTGCAGGTCCCTCTTACTTTCAGTTCTTTTTGAAGGCGTAACACGCCAGACCTGTCGCATTCCTTAAATGAACATCTCTCTCCACCGGGGAGGCGGGAGGGCGCTTATGACTATAACAGAGATACCCCTACTACAGAACTGGAGTTACAGGACAGAAACTACTCCTTCTGTAGTAGGGGATCTCTGTGTATAGTCATAATCTAGTGAATAGAATGGCAAGCCCATCCCCACACCAAAGCGGCGGTGGAGAAAAGAGAATTAACACCACTATTGTGCGAACAGATTTCGCAGCGAAGCCTGTCCAACCTGAGCATCTGCCCTAGCATCAGTGTCCAGGCAGTAATGCTTAGCAAAGGTATGAACCGACTTCCAAGTGGCCGCCTTGCAGATTTCTGCAATCGGAACATTACGGAGCAAGGCTGTCGTGGCAGCTTTGCCCCTGGTGGAATGAGCCTTAGGCTTACCTCCTAAGGTCTTATTAGCTTTTTGGTAACATAGTTGTATGCAGGACACAATCCACCTAGAGATAGACTGCTTAGAGGTCGCAAGACCTGTCCTGACTGAGCCATAATTGACAAACAATTGGTCAGACCTACGAATATCCTTGGTCTTATCCAGATAAAATTTCAATACCCTCCTAACATCCAGGGAATGTAAGGACCTTTCCGCTGGAGATGAAGGATTCTGAAAAAACGTAGGCAAAGTTATGGTCTGGTTAACATGAAAATCAGAAATAACCTTGGGAAGAAATTTAGGGTGAGTATGCATAACAACCTTAGCAGCATGAAATACAGTATAAGGTTCCTGGCAACACAACGCCTGAATTTCACTCACCCTGCGGGCCAATGTAATGGCCACGAGGAACGCCGCCTTCCAGGACAGGTGCTGCAACGAAGCCTTATGAATAGGTTCAAAAGGCTCCTTCATCAATCTGGACAGCACCACATTCAATTCCCATGAAGGCGAGGAAAGCCTGACAGGAGGGAATACTTTCTTCAAACCTTCCAGAAAATCTTTGATCACAGGGATCTGGAAGAAGGAAGTCTGTGAAGGGCATTTCCTGTAGGCAGTCAAAGCAGCCAGATGAACCTTAATAGAATGGACATTAAGGCCAGACTGTGCCAACTGTAGAAGATAAGGAAGGATGACATCCTCCTTACAAGTCGTCGGATCAAAGTTCTTAGACCTGCACCAGATACAAAATCTCTTCCACTTGTACGCATAGGAAGTCCTAGTGGAAGGTCTCTTAGACTCCTTCAGTATGTCCATACAATCTGCAGGGAGATTCAAATGACCATATTGCACTCTCTCAGGAGCCATGCCGCCAAACTCAAAGACGAGAGGTTGGGGTGCAACATCAGCCCCCCGAACTTCGTGAGAAGGTACGGTCTGCACGGCAGCCGAATGTGAGGAAGGAGAGACCGGTGAAGCAGGTCCGTGAACCACCACTGTCTGGGCCATTCCGGGGCAATCAGTATCATCTGCGCCCTGGACTGGGACAGCTTGATCAGAACCGTCGGAATCAGGGGAATGGGTGGAAAAGCGTACAGAAAGCTGTTCGACCAGTTGATCCATAACGCATTCCCCAGCGTCCCCGGCTGGTAGTACCTGGAGGCGAAGTCTCGGCATTTGCTGTTTTCTGCGGTGGCGAACAGATCTACGTCTGGAGTTCCCCCACCTTGCGAAGACTTCTCCTAGTACTTCGTCGTTTATGACCCATTCGTGGTTTTCCTGTATCAGTCTGCTCAGTGCGTCCGCCTGAACATTCTGCACACCCGGCAGATGGGAAGCCGTTATCGTTAGTCCTCGAGCCAGAAGCCAGCGCCAGATCGCCTGCGCCTCCTGCGACAGGGTGCGTGACCTCGAGCCTCCCTGCTTGTTGAGGTAATACATTGTGGTCGTATTGTCCGTTTGTACAAGTAGAGAGTTGGTCCGGAAGGACGGGTGAAAAGCCTTCAGTGCCAAGTGAACAGCTCTGAGTTCCAGGAAATTGATGTGGTACGTGGACTCCGTCGGGGACCACGTCCCTTGAATCTGTAGATCTCCGGAATGCGCTCCCCAGCCCTGGAGAGAAGCATCCGTCACGATAACCTGAGTGGGAATGTCCTTGTGGAAGGGAACCCCTCTGAGGAGATTCTCTGCTGAACACCACCACTTCAGAGACCGAAGAGCATGCAGAGATAGACGTATCTTGTCGTCCCAAGATCCTCTCCTCTGATCCCACTGATCCTCCAAGCACTCTTGCAACGGTCTCATGTGCAGTCGCGCATGCGGCGTCAGGAAGATGCAAGAGGCCATCGATCCCAGTAGAGAAGACACCATCCTCACTGTCGTAGATGGAGTGGTCATGAGAGCCTGAGCCTTCCGAAGCAGTGATAATCGTCGCTCCTCCGAAGGAGACACGCTTGCTGACAGCGTATCGATGGAGGCTCCCAAGTACTGAATGTACTGGACTGGAGTCGGAACCGACTTGGACATGTTTATGTGCAACCCCAGCTTGTTCAAGAGAACTCACGTCTTCTGGAAGTGCGCTTGCGCTTCCGTGAAGGAGGAGGCCTTGATCAACCAGTCGTCCAGGTACGGGTAGACAAACACCTTGTTCCTCCGAAGGTGTGCGGCTACCACAGCCATGCACTTTGAGAATGTCCTCGGCGCAGACTTCAGTCCGAATGGCAGTACTGTGTATTGATAATGATTGCCGCCGACGTGGAACCGCAGGAACTTCCTGTGTTTGTGTGCAATAGGCACATGGAAGTAAGCATCCTGGAGGTCTATGGCACATAGCCAGTCTCCCCGTTGCAGCTGAGGATAAATCTGATGCAACGACAGCATGCAAAACTTTTCTCTGCGAATCCACTTGTTTGCTTGTCGCAAATCCAGAATGGGCCTGAACTCGTTCTTGTCCTTTTTTCGAACCAAAAAGAACCGGGAGTACAGACCTCTTCCTCTTTGAGACAGAGGTACGACTTCGATCGCCCTTTTCCTCAACAGGGTATCGGCCTCCGCCTGGAGCTCGCGCAGTTGATACTGCGAGCCGCCCGGAGGAATTGATGGAGGCGGGCTTGTGAACCGAAGACTGTATCCATTGCAAACAATATTCAGCACCCACTTGTCCCGAGTAATTTTTATTCACTCTGCCAGAAAAGATTGAATGCTTCCCCCCACCGGAGCGGGTAACAGTTGTAGGGGAAGTAAGTGCTCAGGGCCTAGACCCGGCCTGGCCCTTAGTCGCTGGGGCCGACTGATGGCCGCCTCTGCCTCTCTGGCGTTTCTGGAATGGCCTTCTGAACTGCTGCTGTTGTTGTTGCTGCTGTTGTCCAGAAGACTGGCCACGCCCTCTGCCTTGACCACCAAACCAGCGTTGGAACGGACGGTACGTCTTCTTGGTCTCCTTGGGCTTCTCCAAACCCACCGCAGTGAGCGTTTCCGCCTCCGCCTTCATGCGGGCCATTTCATCCTCAGCGTGCTTCCCGAACAGGGTTTCGCCAGAGAATGGTAGATTGGCAACCCTTTGCTGAGCGTCCGGTTTCAGAGACGTAAGGCGGAGCCATGCATGTCGTCGCTGGTTTATCCCGTGGCAGAAACCATGCGCCGCCAGTAGAGCAGAGTCGGCTGCAGCGCTGATGACTTGATTCGCCACCAACATCCCTTCGTTTAGCACCTCTTGGAAGTCTTCCCGCTTGTCCCACGGAAGGAGCTCCACAAATTGTAGAAGGGATTCCCAGAGGGCTCTGTCATACCGACCCAACAAGGCAGTGGCACTAGCAGCCTTCATTGAGGTCGCCGAGGTCCCACAAACTCTCCTCCCAGACGAATCCAACCACCGAGACTCCTTATCAGGTGGAACCGTGGAGGAAGGCGCGGTGGCATGCTGCTTGCGCGCCGCCGTCACAATCACCGAGTCTGGAGGGTCTCCAGCCTTAGAAAGGCCGGGTCCGAGTCCGGAGCCCGATACTTCTTCTGCAGTCTGGAAGGCGCCGCCTTAGTCACCGCTGGAGTGAGGAAAAGATCCAAGGCCGGTTCTTCCAGACCCGGCACCAGTGGCAGTAACGGCCGCGACAAATGCTTCTGATGGAGCGTCTCGAAGATGACCGATGTCTTGGGAGTGGGCACCGTCAAAGTAATGCCCAATTTCGCCGCACCACGTAACAGCACGTCCTGGAAGGACACCAGATCATCGATCGGTGAAACCCTCGTGTCCGGCGAATCCGACAAGGTCGGGGAGTAGTCCCTGGTCCCAGATGACCTGGTCCGTGAACAAGACCCGTGTCTCCTGTGGCGCCGTCTAGATTGTGTGGAAGACCTATGACGCGAACGTTCCCTTCTCCTGGAGCGGGAGCGCGACCTCCCAGCACGTGGGCGCTCCACCGGTTTCGGTGGAGGCATCTTCCGTGGCCTGTCCTTGGGCTTCGGAGTAGGCGTACCCTTAGGAGGTGTCGGAAGCAGAGGCAGCGACACCGACCTCGGTGGCTTATGAGGGGGAACCGACGGCGGAGGCTGCCCCGCAGGAGGCAGCGGAGGGAGGGGAGCGGCGGATTAACCGGAGGAGCCTCCTTCGGTAGAGGTGGAGGGGTCACAGGCCTTGGCGGTGTATATACCACCGAGTACGCCGTGCCCGTTGACTTCTTCGAGGGAGGGGCCTGCGATCCAGACCCTCCAGAGCGTGAGCGACGCCTCCGACGGCCATCGCCAGATCCAGCGTGACTTTTGGTGCCAGAATCCCTCCTGCGCCTCTTAGAGGAGGTTGAGATCCTTGGTGACGCTGATCTCTTCCTGCTCGACGTCGAGCGTCGTTTTTCAGGCGTGGGACGGCGATCCCTCGACTTCGGCGTCGAACGCCGTCTCCTCGACGTCGAGTGTTTCTTCCTCGACGACGAGCGTCGCCCCCTCGACGACGAGCGGTCAGACCTCGACGGCGAGCGTCGACTCTTCCTCCTCGATGACCGTTTCCTCACAGTCCTCGACGTCGAGGATCCCCTCGACGGCGAACTGGTCGACGGCGACCGGCGGTGTTGCTTCGATGGCGAGCGCCGGTGCCTTAGTCGACGGCGATGCCTCGACGTCGACGGTGACCTCGACGGCTTAGCCAGGCCTCTCGACGTCTATCTTCCACGCTGTCTCGACCCGGAGCCCCGGGGGGAAGGGGAACACACCGTCGCTATCGACGTCGACGGAGACCGGGACCTTTTGCTGGTCTTCCTGCCTCTGGGGAGCCCCCCAGAGGCCTCAGCAGGGGCAGAGGGAGCATTCCCAGCCTGCCCAGACCCAGCTGCAGCCGCCTCTCTTCCAGGCCTTGGAGCCTAATCTTCAGCCTTTCCCTCAGGGTCCTTGTAGAAAAGGTCTGGCAGATGTCACAATCTTCAGGGACATGCTCTTCAGGGAGGCAAAGAATGCAGACGTCATGGGTATCAGTCTTGGCCTTCTTCCTTCCACATGCTGGGCACTTGTCGAATAAAGCAGGCATTTTAGAGCCCTAAAAGCCTGAACAAACACACAGAAGTCAAAAGGAATCACCAAGAACACTTAAATCCAAAAAGTGAACAAAAAACTCCAATAAACCCTTGAAAAAGGGAGAGCTCAATGCACCAGGGTCCTGTAAGCAGGAGCCGGAAAAAAGAACTGAAAGTAAGAGGGACCTGCAGTGCATTCTGGGATACTGGGAGAAGTTCTGGAAAGTTCTCTTAAAGGCACAGTATCCTATTTAAGCCACATAATGGCAACCTATGGGGCTTGTCTGTCCATGCCTTCCTCTCTATCATTTCTGAGGGGTTTTGCTGTTAAAGCAAGGAAAATCTGGAGAGGCTTTGCGGTTTGTGGATTTTTGGTGGAAATTTCTAGTTGAAGTACTGGACAGTGTAGCCTGTGGATATAGGCTGCATTATTTGTCTTTAAATTTTCTCTTAAGTGTCTTTGCAGTTCTGCAATTTTCTGACAACTTAAGAGATTATTTTTGATTGCCAGGGTCCTCGCACATGGGCGGGACTATTCACTAGATTATGACTATACACAGAGATCCCCTACTACAGAACTAAGTCATCCTTATTCTTCTCGTTTATCGACTAAACTGCTGCATTTGACCACGTGGACCGCAACAAACTTTGGCTGAAACTGGACAATTGGGGAATACCTAAATGCTTATTAGACAATAATACTGCTCCACTCAAACACTTGGATTAAAATAACACTTGGATTAAAATCAAACTTGGGGCTGGAACACACCTCTCAAAGCCCATTAAGACAACAAAAGGATTAAAACAGGGGTGCCTACTCGCGCCCATTTTATTCAACCTCTTCCTAGCCGATCTACCTGGGCAACTCGATAAATGTTCCAACCATGCACCGAAATTAGGGAAAATTAGCCTTTCCAACCTGTTATATGCGGATGACCTGTTGCTGATAAGTCTGACCCCAACGGGCCTCCAACACCTCTTGAACACAACTCATGTTTTTTCAGTTAAGAATGCACTACAAATAAACTTCAATAAGTCAAAGGTTATGGCTGTGAACTATAGGAAAAAAAGAACCACTGCTGGCACTTGGATGGCGAAAAGCTCGACCGGGTCACGACATACAAGTACCTGGGAGTAATCCTTGACTCAAATAATACCTCTAGGGCGCAGCTCAACTACCTGCGAGGGAAGGCAACAATTACCTATTTGGGACTAAAATCACTAAAGGCCAAACTACCTGACCTTACACTCAAACCTCTCCTTGAAATTTTGCGTGCCAAACTACAACCAACTCTTACCTATGGGAGCGAATCACACCACAGTAAGGATGCGGCATTGCTGGACACACTCATAGCTAACTCATATAGGGCTATTTTCAATCTACCCAAATATGTCTCCCCTGCCCAGATTCGATTAGAATTCGGCATCCTGAAACAAACTGTAGAAAGGCGGAGTGCGTATGCAACAAGCTGGCATAAGATTCACAACACAGAGGCTGGATCTTTATGTGCAAATGTATGGGAAGAGCTACATTGGCATCGCAACTCCCCGCCGAGAGCCTACTTATATGAATTACTCAAAGTTCTAGGCTTGACCGATATCTGGGAAACATCAACAGACCTTTAGTCTTTTAAAAAAGTAGCTAAAAAATCAGCACGTATCATTTCAGCGATTGTAGACAAGAAGGACCTAGCAAATAGAGCGCATGGATGGCTAACACTGGGTGATTACGGAAAAATGCAGTCACAAGCATACCTCAACACCAGCATGAAAATAAAAGTTAAAGAAATTTTTTTAAAACTACGCCTCAGTGTCATTCCAATACTCCCACACCTTCCCCCTTGGGAGAGAAACAATCCTTCACAACAGTGTTGCATGTGCAACACTGGCAAGGAGGACATTGTCCATGTGATCTGTATCTGTCCTAGCCTAAAGGACTTGAGGTACAACCTCCTACGTCCATTTTTCAATCTACATGCCGTTCGGACTTGTAGGCAGGCAGTCAAACTGTGCTTTTCCACCAGCGACACCAAATTGAACTGCCAAGTCGTGAAGTTCTTCGACTTAACAAGAAAGAGACTCAACAACGCCGGATGAACTTTTAAATCCCTTGAGGATAATCATGAACTGTTTCCAACAAATCTGTAATTTTATGTATTCCAATTTGTCAAGTTCGAGTACAAATGGCTTCTTTTAACAATGATTTTAACGGAGGTTTACAATTTTGTAAAGATTTTAATTAATCATGTGCAAATAAAACATTACTTACTTACTTTACTCCATCGATGCCGCATCAGACACTAACTGAAGCCGGTCGACGACCCAACATCGGAAAGAGTCAAGGGGAATCAACGGCACCACCATCAGAACTGGCAGACAAGAGCCTGAAGCCTACATCGGAGTCGGGGCAGACCAGAAGCTGAAAAGGTAGCCTTGATGGGCTGTGCACAGGCGTCACTATGGTGCCAGAAACCATAAGCTGACCTGTAGCTGAGGGGGAATCTGCCGGCAGGGACAAAGGCACAACATCATGCACCTCTGTGGAGCCAAAGGGCGCTCCAGAGGAAGGCGACGACCCACAAACAGAATGCAGAGTGTGATATTTTCTCATCTGGGTCAAAGCCACCCCGGCCACAGGATAGATGGGGAGGCACGGGCAGACTCATGCCCGACACTTTAACAGAAGAGTGGGGACCAGAGGTAGGCGAAGGTGGGAAGCGCTGCTACTTCGACAGCATAACCGAGACTTGCCTCCGGACCTCAAAGGAGAATAACACCCCTGGGAACGGCTCCTAAGGCGGGCAGTCTGCCTGTAGAGAAGACTTCGATTACTGTGACATCGGCGCCACAAGGAGCTTCATGCGATGGTCTCTTCGTGCCTTCGGTCAAAGCTGACAAGAGTTGCACTCTTCGGAGTCATGGTGCTCACTACATGCGAAAAGAGTGAGGGTCTTTGGTGGACATCGGTTGTCCATAGGACTGACCAGGCTTAACCTCCGAAGACACTGAAAAAGAGTAGAAAAAGGCACACAGCCCTGACGCCAACAACAAGAATTGGCATAGTCAATAGGTCTCGCCTTATAACCTTATAAGAGTTTAGTTATCCAGCACAATATCCTTGGTGCAACAACATAAAGTGTTGCATGGCTAAACACTTATAAGGTCCCAAAGGCGAGACCTATTGCCTATGCCAATGCTTGTTTTTCTTTATGTTCGAGCACTCCACACGAGTGCTAGCGCTTTCAGTCGTCCCGTCCTTATGTTCCTGTTGTTTTTAAATATAAGTATTTCAGCAGCACCCTTCTCCCTAGGTACAGGCTTTGCTGTACCCGTATGGCCCAAAGAAGTTGTGTTATGATAAGATGATGTACGAAGGTTTTGACACTAATAATGTCTTACCACGTCAAAAGTGAATATTACCATTACAGGCACAAGTTAAAACAAGTCTGACATTCTTGTAAATCAAAATACAGGCATTCAAATATTTTCTATGAGAAAGATGGATCCTTTTTCACATATCTTAAACAAAAATAGGTGGATACCTTTTTCATTTCCAAACCTGCAATATAAATATCAGTGAGACAGCCAGTGTGCTCCACAGCTTGTTTTTTGCATATAGAGCTTACAAAGAAACCCTTACAAAGAAACGTTTTCACGTGAAATATGTTAAAGTGTCTTTACAGTTGCCTTCAGGTGCTTTGTACTAAACAGAAAATATACAAAAATAGAGGGACGGTTCCAGAAAACGAGGTTAAATCCTGGCTTCACAGCTTAAACTGTGTGCTCTTGGGCTACAGGTCTAAAATACATGAATAATGACCAAGCCAAAAGCTCTTTGCTGAGACCTATGGGCTTTGCTTGTTCTCTCCTTGCTTACAGACACTGCAGAGTTACAGGCTCATCATCTGTAGAGAAATGTGGACATCCATCATCAAAAGCAGGGCGATTTTCCAGTCACTATGAGAAAAACTGATAACTTGGGATATCCTGGCCTTATTTGAAGGTACCTGCACCTTGATTTTAATAGGCAACTGAATAAACATTTGAAACCAAAATGCAGACTGTGTGCTATGTTTGGGCAAATTCACGAATTTGTCATTTTTTCAGCTTTTTATTTTGAGCTTTCTGCGGCATCATTCAGTACTCTGCCCCATTAAGCCTTGGCTGCGTGGCAGTTATGCAAGTGCTATTCAGCAGGATTAGGACGCTCCGCTGTTGCAGCCTGCAGCAATTAAGTCAGCATTTAAAATGGCATGTCCTAAATTGAGCCACAGGAGAGACGGGTAGTCTAATAACCCTTCCCCCACCCCCTTGGCTAGAATCACAAGCTTGTTTTTTGTACATTTTTAAAGTTAGTTGGTCATGTGTAAATCTTGGTAAAACTGTCAACTCTGTATGAAAAACACCAGGGTGTGATGTGACCAACTATTGACAGCGGCAGGGAAAGTAGGTTTTAATGCAGCGGAAAGAAATTATCAAGTTTTTAATTATGACCTGCGTATATAGCAACTTCACAATATTAAATTACACTATATATCAAGATAAGTGAATCTGAAGACTTAATAGTCAATGTGTAATTTCCTCGATGTGCTTAACTGAAGGGGTGCATTGTATTATATTCTATTGCACTGTATTGTCTTGCTTGTGGCTTTAGAAGATCTCTTCATACCCCGCCGTGGGATGCTGAAGCACTTGTAGGATGCTACATAGTGGGGAGTATGCCACAGAGTGTTAAACTCAATACGAACTGTGAGAAGTTGGCCTGATATGCAGTGCTCACTATTCTAGTGATCACTATGTATCAGTCCAGACAACTCTTATTGATGATTGGTTGTAAGTCAACCTTATAGACCAGCTATCCTAGTAGCATGGATACAAGCAGTCTAAGGCTAAGACTCTAGAGGGCGAGTTAAGCCAGCTGTTTTACCATCACATATACCCCTTGAACACCAAGTGAAAGGACACCACACAAGTTGTTATGAAAATAAACGTATATTTATTTCTAACAAGACTACCCTGGCTCTTTATGAGACAGGGAGCTAAGCACACAACAAAACTCTTACGAAAATACTTAAAGTCGCACAATTTACACAAATGCCCGAGGGGCACGAAAAACCATATACACAAGAAGTGGAATGCGAAATTACTAGCAGGTAAGTACTATTCTCATACGCATTAGAATCGCTAGGACTGGACTACTGAACCTTTAGATTACTAGCAGGAGACCTAGGGACGTCGTGTGCAGAGTGGGAACTCTCACGCGTAAGGCGGGAAAAAGTCTGTGGAGGCTAGCAAAGACAAAGTTACTGTTTGCGGGCGAACCCGACTAGGTAGGTCAAAAACGAAAGTGGATCTAGACACTTAAAGAGTTGGTCTACGCTGGAGCACCGGAGTACTCGGTTTACCTAGCCCAGGGGCTGCGGCTGCATAGGGTTCAAATGTCGTCGGGTTTCTTCGTTGATGAACCAGGAGCCTGAAGAAAGGAGTTGCTGGCAGGCGGCCAGTGAAGAAGTTCGTGGTGATCCAAGCCTGGATCAGGGAAGAAGAAGACCTGTAAGCAGAGGAGACCAAGTTCTGAATCACTAGCCAGTGATTTAGGTGGGCACCAGGATGGCACCGGACGAAGTCACCTCGACCAGGTGAGTGGGCGCTGCTGGGCTCTGCAGTCTCTCGGACCAGGAGGCGTTGTCGGCGACCAGGATGGAGGTGCGAGCTGTCCCACGAAGGTATCTGCTGTCTACGTCGCTGGGCCCAGGATTGGGGCAACAAGTCTTGGCAAATGCAAGCCCACGCGGTGGACTTAAAATGGAGTCTGGAGTGGACCAGGAGGGTCCAAGGTGCTCCTCTGTTGGAGGGGAGCAAGGGCTAGTCTGGAGCAACCAGACCTGCGGTGTTTGTCGTCGTGAAGCGTCGTAAGAGGGCCACTAGCCAACGGGCAAGTGACCTGGACAACGCGGTGAGCAGCAAAGAGCAGAAGGGCCCCACGCAGATCTCGTGGATGCAGGGGGGCTGAACTTCGGTGCTGGAGCTGCTCAGGGTCGGGGCTTCTCTTACCCCAAAGCACTCAGTCGAGGGTCACTCGGTGGTCGTGCTGGACAAGCGTCGTGCAGTCTTGATGATGGCCGGTCCCTCGAGGTCTCGTCGCACCCACGGGTCTCAGCTGGGCTGAAGATGTAGGTTGAGGTCAGAGGTGCCAGGGAAGCCGGTTCTCGTCGAGCTGGACAGTCTTGATCCGGAGGAGAGACTTACAGCAGACCGCGATGCTTGGTTGGTGCCTGCTGCTGCAGGGTGACTACTCCTTAGTCACAAGGGAGAAATCTTAGGAAGAGTCTTGAGTTCCTCTCGTAGAAAGTCGGTTCAGGATTCAAAGATTGATCTAATTTGGAAGGGGGCCTGCTCCTACCTTTATCCTGCAAAAGGGGGCTGGCACGCGACTAAGTCCTGCCCTATGGGTGGGACTAGGAGGGGGGCGGTTACACCCCTCTCCTTTGGCGGGCTTTTCCCCAGCTCAGGGACTGGTGTGCCCCTGGAACTGGTTCAAGCCGGCCTATGCATAGTGAGCACCGGGGTGCCACTTGCAGTCACCTTCCTCTAAAGCCCTGCCTACCTAGGATACACAAAATCCTGTCTGGGACGGTGCTGGCACCGCCCCTGACAGGAAACCCTTTGTCCTTGCCGCCTGCGCTGGGAGGACTCCCAGCAACAGGAGGGCAGACTTGTGTCTCGGTGGCAGCATCCATTTTGTGGAGCTGAGGCTATGTCTGACTTTAACCGAGTTTACAGGTTACCAACATGTCGTGTCCCTCTAGAAGGGTGGAATGCTAACCCCGTCGCCAGAATTGGCGAGGGGTTAGTATTCCAATTCGTATGACACCTTACTCGACATGTTTTGATAAAGCGATACCAGAGTTGGCATATAAGCTCGAGGATTATAATGCACTTAAGAGTATATGGTATAGCGTTATCATGGAACAGCTATTGGGACTTGGTTCCGCAAGCTGCAAACGGGCTCAGCTCATGCCAGAGCGCCATCTCACATTATTCCAAGCACTCTGCCATCAGGATTGTTAAGGCCTGCCATAGGAGTGACTGATAGGAATATATGTGTCCATTTTAGGGTGAGACATAGGAATACTATATCTAAAGCAAAGGGTGAGTACACCACTTTGCCCCAGCTGTCAAGCAGCCAGTTGTGTCTGTTTAGTTAGTCAGCCCAGGGGTGGCATAATACATGCTGCAGCCCCTGGGAGACTTCTGGGTGCACCTCAGCCCTGGGTACAGGGACTCAGAGAGGGCCCAGTGCCAATTCAGTACCTGGGTACAATTTGGAATAGAGAGAACAGCTAGGCTGTGGGTCTGATTAGCAGGCCCACAGCCAGGGAAAGTGGTAAACCAGTGAAGCAAAAAGCAAAAATCTGGGTGATCATAGGATTGCAGACCCTACTCTCCTACACGAACCATGTGGGAAGCAATTGCTGTCGTGGGTGACCGCTCAGCCCTCCTCAGGGCTTGGTCGCCCCACTCACTGCTGCCGCTCCTGCCTGCCTTTGCCGCCTCCTGCCTGCAGATTCCTTCGCTCGCTGCCCGCTGCTCCTGGGAATTTCCCGCTGCTCCTGGGAATTTCCCGCTGCCCGCTGCTTCTTGGGAATTCCCGCCGCTGCCTCCCTGCTGCCCCGCCCCCCTGTGATTCCATTCGCCGCCCCGCTCCCGCCACCCAGCTGCTCCTCCCTCCCGGCTCCTTACTTAAGGGGACCACAGAGTGTGACCGCTCAGCCCTCCACAGGGCTTGGTCGCCCCACTCACTGCTGCCGCTCCTGCCTGCCTTTGCCGCCTCCTGCCTGCAGATTCCTTCGCTCGCTGCCCGCTGCTCCTGGGAATTTCCCGCTGCCCACTGCTTCTTGGAATTTCCCGCCGCTGCCTCCCCGCCCCCCTGTGATTCCATTCGCCGCCCCGCTCCCCCCACCCAGCTGCTCCTCCCTCCCGGCTAATTACTTATGACGCCCCTAGAGCGACCGTGCAGTGGACGCGTGCCGATTGAGCGCCGATTGAGCGCCGAAGGTGCGCCAAAGGTAAGCCCGTCCGCGCCTGGCCCGCGCCCAGCGCCAGGACCCCTGGCCCTCCCCGCCGAGGCAAGACGACCAGACTGACCTACGCCGCCGCCACTCTCAACGCACTCAATGCCGGCCGGACCCACGCCTGCTGCCGAGCCACCCCGAGACGCACCCACGGACCCTTCACCTGCTGCACCTGCAAGTTCACCTGCCTACGAACCTGCCCCGCACCCGCCAAGACAAACACCAGCAGCAACCACCTCAAGTGCATCCTGATCAACACCCACTCCGTCCACAGACACGCCGTGGAACTCTGGAACCTCCTCGACGCTACATCACATGACGTCGCCTTCCTCACGGAAACCTGGATGAACGCCTCCTCTGCACCCGACATCGCCATCCCGGACGGGTACAAGATTATCAGGAGGGACCGCATCAACCAGACCGGAGGTGGCATCGCCATCGTCCACAGGAACACCATCCGCATCACGACCGACGCCAACGACTCCTTCGCCGCAGCCGAACATCGCCACTTCCAGATTCACACCGACCCTAAGACGACCCTCAGAGGCACCCTCGTCTACAGACCCCCGGGAGCACGCACACAATTCAGCGAAGACATCACAGACTTCATCAGCCCGCACGCCCTCCCCTCCACTGACTACATCCTCCTCGGGGACCTCAACTTCCACCTGGAGAACAACAAGGACCGCAACACCACCGCCCTGCTGGAAAACCTCGCCAACCTCGGACTCAAGCAACTGGTCAACACCCCCACCCACTCCGCCGGCCACACGCTTGATCCCGTCTTCTCTTCCAGCAAGTACATCACCTTCAGCCACGCCACCGGACTCCACTGGACCGACCACAGCTGCGTCCACTTCAGCTTCAAAAGATCCACGACCCACCACCACCCGCAACAGGTACCTCACAGGAATTGGAGCAAGATCACCGCAGACCAGCTCACCACCTCCCTCAGCCAGAGCCCACCCGCCAACACAACGGACCCCAACGAAGCAGCCCGCAACTTCACACAGTGGCTGACCGCCTGCGCCGATGACCTCGCGCCACTAAAGAACCCTCCCAGCAGACCCAGAAGCAAGAAGGCATCCTGGTTCACCGACGACCTCAAGGACTCCAAGAAGACCTGCCGCACCCTCGAGAAAGCCTGGCTCCTCGACCGGACCACCGACAACATGACCGCCCTCAAACACGCTACCCGCAAGCACCACCAGCTCATCCGCACCACCAAGAAGAAATCCCTGAAGGAACGACTAGACAACAACGCCCACGACAGCAAAGAGCTCTTCACTATCGTCAAGGAGTTCTCCAACCCCAGCACCGGCACCAACGACATCACTCCGTCACAAGACCTCTGCGACTCCCTCGCCTCGTTCTTCCACCGCAAAATCGCCGACATCCACAACAGCTTCGGCGCCCCACCCACGCACCCAACCGTCGAACCAACGCCCCCCACCGCCACCCTTCGCACCTGGACCACGGTGACCACCGAAGACACAGCCCGCACGATGAACACCATCCACTCCGGATCACCGACCGACCCCTGCCCACACCACGTCTTCAACAAGGCCGACTCCACCATCGCACCCCAACTCCGGAACATCATCAACGCCTCCTTCAACACCGCCACCTTCCCGGAGAGCTGGAAGCACGCAGAGATCAGCGCCCTCCTGAAGAAACCTACAGCGGACCCCACCGATCTCAAAAACTTCCGCCCCATCTCGCTCCTCCCTTTTCCTGCTAAAGTCATCGAGAAGATCGTCAACAGACAGCTGACCGCCTTCCTCGAGACGAACTGATCCCTCGACCCCTCGCAGTCCGGCTTCAGAGCCAACCACAGCACCGAGACCGCCCTCATCCCAGCCACCGACGACATCCGGACCCTGCTCGACAAGGGGGAAACAGTGGCCCTCATCCTCCTGGACCTCTCCGTTGCGTTCGACACGGTCTGCCACCGCACCCTAGTCCAGCGCCTCAGCAACATCGGTATCCAAGAGAAGGCACTGGAGTGGATCATCTCGTTCCTCGCCGGAAGAACACAAAGAGTCCGCCTCCCCCCGTTTCGCTCCGAGGCCACCGAAGTCATCTGCGGCGTCCCGCAAGGATCTTCACTCAGCCCCACCCTCTTCAACATCTACATGAAATCTCTCGCAGCCATCGCACGCCAGCACAACCTCAACATCATCTCTTACGCCGACGACACCCAGCTGATCCTCTCCCTCACCAGAGACCCCGACACCGCCAGAACCTGCCTACACGAAGGGATGAAAGACGTCGCCGAGTGGATGAAGGACAGCCGCCTGAAACTGAACTCGGACAAGACGGAAGTCCTCATCCTGGGATCTTCGCCCTCCGCCTGGGACGACTCCTGGTGGCCCCCAGCCCTGGGCACCGCACCCAAGCCAACCGACCACGCACGCAACCTGGGCTTCATCCTGGACCCCTCCCTCTCGATGACCAGACAAGTCAACACCGTCTCCTCATCGTGCTTAAACACCCTGCGTATGCTTCGCAAGATCTTCCGCTGGATCCCGACCGAGACCAGGAAGACTGTCACCCAGGCACTCGTCACCAGCCGACTGGACTACGGAAACGCCCTCTACGCCGGAACCACAGCCAAGCTACAGAAAAGACTCCAGCGCATCCAGAACGCCTCCGCCCGACTCATCCTGGATGTCCCCCGACGCAGCCACATCTCCAGCCACCTGAGGAACCTGCACTGGCTCCCCGTCGACAAGAGGATCACGTTCCGGCTCCTCACCCACGCACACAAGTCTCTCCACGACCAGGGCCCCAAGTACCTCAACGACCGCCTGACCTTCTACACGCCCACCCGCCAGCTACGGTCCACCAGCCTCGCCCTCGCAGCCATACCACGCATCCGAAGAGCCACCGCCGGAAGATCCTTCTCTTACCTGGCTGCCAAGACTAGGAACTCCCTCCCCATCCACCTTCGGCTGACCCAGGACCATCTAGCCTTCAGGAAACAACTCAAAACCTGGCTGTTCGAGCAGTAGCATACCCCTCCCCCCAAGCGCCTTGAGACCCTCCCGGGTGAGTAGTGCGCTATACAAATGGCATGATTGATTGATAGATTGCCTAGAGAGAGAGGGAGAGAGAGAGAGGGAGAGAGAGAGGGGGAGAGAGAGAGGGGGAGAGAGAGAGAGGGGGAGAGAGAGGGAGGGAGAGAGAGAGAGAGAGAGAGAGAGAGAGAGAGAGAGTGACAGAGAGAGTGACAGACGAGAAAGAGTGACAGAGAGAGAGTGACAGAGAGTGACCGAGAGAGACCGAGAGATAGAGAGCGCGCGTTTGTGTGTGTGTGTAATCTTATAAGTGAATGTTTCAATATCTGATAAATAAATGTCGTTCAAGCCCTACCAGGGCATGAGTTCCTGTAGCCAATCACAGTCAGTGATAACCACAGACAATTTACATCTTCCCAGGATGCATCTTTTCTCAACTGCTAGAGAAGTAGAAAACGTTTATCTCCATTGCATGTTATGCCTGATATACCTGAAGGATCATGCAGCATAGCAATGACAAGAATGGGGTCAAATCATAACCCCTAAAGAAACAAGCATTGGCCGCGCAGCCGGGCCGCGAAATGAAATAGTAAAAATAAAAACCCGCAAGTTGTGCGCGCGCGACGAAAAAAGTGTTGTGGGGTGGGGTGGAAAACTCTGAGGGGGTTTAGATGCGGTCTGACTGTGACCGGGATCCTATCTGAGGTATCTGAGGGGGGAGTACATCATCTTGTGGGAAGGAGCCGTGGATGATGTTAATTTTATCCACGAAAAAGACTGAGAGGGAGTCGACCCACTGTTGTGAGGAGGTCTGAATTGGTTGGCATGCAGGTGAGTTGGTGAATTCTTTCATAATCTTGTAGAGCTCTTTTTGTGAGTTAGATGCTCGGTTGATTGTCTCCTAAATAGGTCTTTTTGGCAGCGGCTATATGGTCCATGTAGTGCCGATGTGTGATTTTATAGTCCTGCTTGTCTGGGGCGGTTTATGTGGGTCTCCATCTGCGCTCTCCCTTTCTAGCTGTTAGTTAATCATTTTTTAGATCCTGTGTAAACCAGGGGGAGATCTTGTGGGGGCATTTGGTTAGTTTGGCCGGGGCGATTTTATCAAGGGTGGAGGTGATGGCCAGTTTTAGTGATATGCCGCCTCATTGGGGGACTCTGGTTTGGGTGATGGGAGGCTGGCAAAGTGAGTGGAGAAGGGGTGTAGGTTTATTTTGTTCCAAGGCCTGCTGGTACGAGATTCTATTGGTGGGTTAGATTGGGCCGCTATACCCCGTATTTGGAATTTAAGAATGTAATGGTCAGTCCACAGTACTGGGACTGGTTGTTCGACCTTTACTAGGGGAGAGTTTGTAAATATGAGATCCAAGGTATGGCCTTCTGTGTGGGTGGGGCCCTTTACTAGTTGGTCGAGGTCAGGAGAGTTGAGGCTTGTAATGAGATCCTCTGAATGGAGGTTCGGATGGAGATTCTACGTGGTGAGTGAAATCCCCCAGGAGGAGGAAATTGTCAGCGGCTAGAACATGCGGGGCAATTGCCTCCATTAGATGGCTGGAAAAGAGATTTTTGTTTCCAGGGGGGCGATAGAGTAAGGCCCCTCTCCATGTTCCTTTCCTGGTGCTATTTATTCTGAATATGCACATTTCTCCCCAGGACGATTGGACAGAGTCGATGATCTGTATGCCAATGTTGGCCCTAAATGCGATCCCAATACCCCCTCCTTTCTTATCTTTCCTGTCCAGCCTGGACAGTTGATACTCAGGGGGAGGGCTATGGAAATATCGGGTTGGGAGGCCTCGTGCAGCCATGTCTCTGTGATACAAAAATAGGTCCGGCTAATCTGAATCGAATAGGGACCAAATTTTGAGAGCATGTTTGGGAAGTGAGCGGGCGTTACAGTATAGGCCTGTCCAGGTGTTAGGTGTGTGAGGTTCTGGGCGTGAGCATGGTGCTCTATTGATTGCATGGAGTTCTTGGTTGGAGTATCTCAGTGAGGCCATAGATGGGCAGAGGTTGGGAAAAGGGCAGGATGTCTGGCGACGGCCTGGCTCGGACAGGGGTAGAGAGGCAGACCGAGGAAGCACTGAGTTAAGGGTGAGCTGCCCAAATATATGATTACAGGCACCAACAGAGTAAATAAAAGGTAGAATCCTACCATGACGCTAAAACAGAGAATATATGCAGGCATATAGATACATGACAGTAATCATGCAATTTCCTAAGATGCAAACCCTAACTAAGTGTACCGAAGTATGTCTGGCATGTATGTAGGGGTAAAGCCAAGAATCCACCTGGGGAAAAGCCCACCCCATTACCTGATGGGAAAGAACAAAGGACCCAGTGTTGGTAATCAATCAATCAGAAATTTGTGAACTGTGCTACTCCCCCATGAGGATCTCAAGGCGCAGGGGAGGGGGGAGCGTGCAGCTCTGATTCAGTCAAAGAGCCAGGTCTTGAGGCTCTTCCTGAGATGTGCAGAGTGGGGGGAATGTCTGATGTTTAGCGGGAGCTCGTTCCAGGTCTTTGCCGCAATGTAGGAGTAGGTTCTTCCGTCTGTTCTGGCTCTGCAGATGCGCGAGGTTTCGGCAAGGGCGAGGTTGGCGGAGCGGAGGTTTCTCTTGAGTTAGACACCCCGCAAGGGATGTCAGACCCTGCATGCTGGAGTTTCGGCAGGCAAGAATCTCAGCATCTTGTGTCAGCATGAAAGTTTCTCCTCTGGCTTGCCCAGCGAAGATGTGGTACTTATATACCCAAAAGGTACCCACAGGGGTTATACCTAGATGTGTAACGGTACAAGGATGACAATAGCGTTGACTTTTGTACAGAGTTATTATACAGAAGATGGTAATCCTGCTGTGTGATACTATGAATCCTCATTCATAACAGATTAGGCTACTTTTCAGAGAAAACCACATGACATTTATTCAGCACCGTACTAGGCAAAAGGTCAGTGCCAGAGCCAATATGAAGAGCAAGGTAGGACAAATGTAGGTAAAAGGTCGTGCAGCTACCTAGGCCTATACTGGCATACATTGGAGCTCATAACACCGCCACATAAGGGGGTTTGGTGTCAGAGTGGGACCCACCTCGGCGCGTGGGTTTCAAACAGGAGCTTGAATTGTTTTGGATCACCCATGACTATCATTAACAGCAATTAGAAGGGGAGATGTGGTGCGGAGTACAACACATATGGGTTCAGCCGGTTCAGGATATAGTCCATATCACTGAGGGGAGGAGGGCCTGAAGCATAAGGGGAAGAGGGCCTGAAGCATGAGGGGAGGAGGGCCTGAAGCATGAAGGGATGTGCAGTCCACCCATCCAGGCTGCAGGACAACAGCACCGGGGAAGTTGCACATGCACCAGCACCCCAAAAGACTGCACAGCCAGAGTGCGGCAAGTCCGATCACGCCCCTCCAGACCAGGCGAGCAGATGCAAAGTCAGCAAGGGCAAGAAGGTCCCCCAAGGGTGTGACACTCACAGGAGGCAAGTAGAGTCTGCCCTGGCCTCCTGCACCACGTGAGTCACCAGCAGCAAAGCGGCTCGCTGGGACCCAGAAGGTAGGCAGCACATCCTCATCAGAGCTCCTGTAGCATGAAGGAGACAGAGGAAGGCCTAGTCAGCAATACAGACGAGACTTGCAGTCTCGGCCTCAGGCTTGCCTACGGCTACTGTCGCCTCTGAGGCGGTGTCTGGATTTGTAGGCCCAGTACGTGAATTATAAGTATTTAAGCGCAGTTTGAGCTCAGAGCTGCAGCCCCAGGGTGCACATCCTTGTCACAGTGCTCCCCCGGTTGGATTGCTTAAATTGAGCATGGTTCTCTTGCAATTCATGCAGTTTAGGAGAGTGAGATCCCTGGAGCTTCACTAGCAAGCAGCCATTATAGTCGATGCCGTGGCCATGCCTCAGCTAATTAGGTTTTAAGGTGGGTCACGGGTTGAGTTTGTCCCCTGATGCTATCACAGGGTGGAGCAGTGCCTTGTTAAATGGTAGCAAGTTAATTAACCACAGAAGGTTATAGGACCTTGCTCAAAATATTAACCCTAGATTCCACTGTCGCTAGGTCCAACTCCAACACATCAGCCAATGTTTGTCAAGACCACATGAAAGGATGCTACTTCTGGAGGAGTTATCCCTGAAAGACTCCATTTCAGTCTTGGAAAATGTATCCAGTTCGCTTGAGTTTTACAAAGCCAGGTATAGTCATCAGTCTTCAGCAAAGGGGAAAAAAAAAAACGGACTGCCTGACTATGCTGTCTGTTGTGAGAGACTGTTTACAGAATTTGAATATTATCTAAGTTGGAGGCAAAGATGTCAATACATTTGCCAATAGCGCTAGTGTGAAGAGATGTCAAGCTGAGACCTGGCATATAAATGTATCCTGTTCAGCGGTCTTATGAACTTCCCTCCTAGACCTCATTAAGATAGTCTGTGACTTGTGGTGTGAATGAGAGGGTATCTGCTCTGAAGATGGAGCTGTTGACATTGCTGAGGGAAGACAGGTAACAGCATCACTGGAGGGGCTACCATTGAGGTTCTCGGTGCTAGAGGCTTTCCCAAGTAAGAACTATGGGGCACAATAGCACCACAGCACGACCGGCAAGCAGGAACCCAAAAGAAGTTCCAAACTATCCTATTGGGTCCCAAGGCGCAAAGGGCCTGAGGTATACAAAAGGGGCCACAACCCGCTCGAACATCTCCATCAAGGCTGAGTCAGCCCCAGGCAACAGAACTCCAGATAGGTTTGAGTCATGTTTGGTAGAGGCAGCAATGGGCCAGAATAGGCCCTGTGGCATGTGCCTTGCACCCTTTAGTGGTCTAACAGTGCATGAGGCCACAACTGTTGCATGACTTGTAGTTGTGCCTTTGGTGCTTGGGACCAAAGCATTCTTCATGTGGGTCAGAAACTGACATCTCTCCACTGCAAGAACGATAGGGTTTGAATCCCGGCATTTTTGGCGTAGATTGCCTAACATACATCAACAAACTATGTTAGTAGAAATGTATGAAACAAAAACGTATGAACAAAAACGAAAAAACAGATCAGCTCCAGATCGGAGTCAGGGATGTGGAAGTACGAGTTCTGTAACGATGCATCTGGTAGAGACGATTCTAGCCGCAGATTCCTTAACGTAGAATTATTCCCAAGGCATGAGACTGGATCGGGAAAACTTTTTGCCACAGCTTCTCGGCGCGCCGGAGGACTGCACCACGTGGCTCAGCCCAGATGTGTTCTCGCTGACGTCACGTACGCGGACAACATCAGTCCCACCCAGGCGTGCCTACGTCAATTTTCTTCTGAGAACTTTTCCTTGCCACAACGCAGAGCCAACAGAACAAAACTGTGAGAGAATAGTAACAGTGTGCGAAAGAGCAGAAGTATAGACAAAGAAAGGTGAGGAACAGCATCATATGGGGCAGTGCGAGACACTGCAGTATTGAAAAGCAGGGAAAAGAAGGAACAAAGCACAGCCCTGAGCAGCAACCCTGCAAGTACGGAGATAGGTAGCCCCCCTGGGGACAGAGGAGTATATGAAAAAATGTCATGATAACCTGCAGCAAGTCTACCACCTCATTCAATAACAATGAAGCAGAACAAGTCCGGGACAGACTAGTAACGACAATACACTCAGACAAACCCATCAAGAAGGTCACATCCACCATAAGGATCAAAGAGCAGAGACACAGCCAGGCGCCCCTAAACTAGTGTAGAAGACCAGCCGAAGATCCTCGCAGAGCAGGGAGGAAGGGCTGGCCGTGAAGGAATCTGGGGCTAGAATCGTCTCTACCAGATACATCGTTACCGGAGGGAAGTAACTCGTACATCTGATAGAGACTACTAGCCGCAGATTCCTTAATGTTGAATAGATACCCTAGCCATACCCAAGGGGACGGAGGGTCTGTGAGAGGACCTCACCAGCCTGGACTGACCACAGCGCCCCAACAGGGGATGAGTGAAACGGACAGGAAGAAGAACCCCGTCCCCCAGGCAAAATGGGTTGGAAACGGGAATACAATATAAGAGGGAGCAAACCCTCACCCAGCAGGAGGAACGAGGGCAAGGCAAAAGAAGGCCAGGGCACCCCACGCCCAGGAAGGGGACCAAGGATCCCCACCAGATGCCTCCAAAGGCTCAAGCAATGCAGAGGAGCACGGAGGAAGACGAGCAACCCAGATACTCCAAGGAGAAGGGGTAGAACAAAGGCAAGCCTCCTCCACTGGAAAACACACCCAGAGAAGAGGATAGCTGAGTCTATCACAGCCAGAAGACAACAGGCCAGACAGAACGGTGCCTCAGCAGAAGGCAGGCGAAGAAGAAAGGATAGCCCAGGCCCACGAAGGAAGAACTGGCCAACACCCTTCAGGGACTGACCGCGCCTGACGAGGCACAAGGAACCCAAAGACCACCTCAAACCCAAGGAAGGAGAGCTAGAACCAAAAGCAGGGGCTCACTGGTAGAAAGCCAAACACACCCCAGCCTCAAGCAGTGGACAAGGCAAGGACGGCTACCCCGCTGAGGCGCAAGGAAAGGCACAATGGTGCTGAAGAACAGCAGGTCGGCATCCTCAACACAGCCAGCAGCAGACAACACCACGGAACGGTGCAACCAGGACCAGCCAGATGCCAGCCTAAGACAAAGGCTAGGCAGGCGAAGAGGGGCCCCGACACGCCCCAAGGGAGGGGCCCGCACACACGGCCCACTAAAGAAGTGGAACCAGGCAGAGCTACGACGCAAGGCTGCAGACAGCAGACCAGGCCAGTGACACAGCGACCCCGGAGAAGGACAGACCAGGGCGCAACGCGAGCCATTACAAGCCATCACCAAGAGCATCGCACCTGCGACCTAGCGTGATGCCACGGAGTGCAGAGGCCTGAAGGCTACCACACCTCCCCGGCACATATCAGAGCTATACAATAGCTAGCAGAACCCCACATAGGGCAAAGTACATCTCAAAACAAGGGAAACCTCTTAGGAAAGACTTTCCGCAGCAGGGGGCAAATGGAAAAGACCTGCGAAGGGCCCGCAGACTGTTTGACCAATCAGCCAACAACATCACACAGAAGACCTAATCTCAGGCCAACACAGTTTACCAAAAACCAAACATCACAATTCGAAAAAGGGCCGGACCAGCAGCCAACAGCACCATAGTCCTAACAAAAAAGGGCTCAAAGGCGCATTAATCACAACTGAGAACATCTCCCAAATCCAAACCAACTCACAGGTCACTGAGGGGGGAGGGGGGAGGGGAGGAGGAGGAGGAGGAGGAGGCCAAAGCCCCGCCAGGAACCTCTGAATGGCCGAGTCCGCAGAGGCGTGAAACAAAAAAGCGCCATCAAAAGGAAGGTCCACCAGTCGTTACCGAACGTTCTCCGGGAACACACTATCCCGAAGCCAGGCATGTCGACAGAGGGCAACCGCCAAAGCCATGGCACGACCAAGCACCTCTGAAATGTCCAGTGCGGAGTGACGAATAAATGTCGCCAGCTCCCGGCCATCCAATACGTGGTGCCTCAGATCAACACAGGCACCCTCCTGAGAAACAGCTGACAGAAGGGACTCTGCCGAATCGGACAAGCAAGAAGTGGCTCTGGCCAAAACACAAAGTGTTCAGGGCTCGTAAAGCCGCACTGGTGGAGGCAAAGATATTGCGCCCCCAGGAATCCAGCCAGCGGGCCTCTCGCAACAGGGGAGACAACACCAACGGCAGGGAGGAAATAGCAAACTACAAAAGAGGGCCCCCGGTAGAGGGGTGGAGGGAAAGACACAGGATCACTCGTGCAGGATGGTGGTGGTGCAGAAAGTGTTGGGGCACCGGGTCCCCCATGGCGGGACGGCCCCAAGCCCCCAAAAGAGAAGAATGGAGTGAAGCCTCTAAGGAAAGCAGCAGCTCCCTACCACCAGAGCCCTGATGGAGGACCTCCAAAAGGTGATCCGGTGGGAAATTGGCAGCCGGATCACCCATGTGCAAAATCCTCACAGCGCGAAAACAGCGCGAGCGAAGGCAGCACCCACCTCCGTAGGGCCCCGCGGTGGAGAAAGCAACTCCTCTGTGGGCGAAGGCTGCAAGCTGAGGCGGCCGTCCCCCAGACCGACCCGAGGAAGGAAAAGCCAAGTCCGGAATGGAGGAAGGGGGGCTGAGGAGTGTGAAACATGTGACATCTCCGGCAAAGACTGCAGCCGCGGTGACAGCGAAGAGCTGTCTTTAGACGACGTTGGGGAAAAAGCCAAGACGCGGCAGCCCGTTTCTGGAGAGGGCGAAACGAGCAAGTGCCGAACCTCTGGAGAAGAGGAGGCGTCCAAAGACCAGTCAAAAACCCGATGCCGGCCTGGCGCCGTAGAGTCAGCAACCGGAGTCAGGTCAACATCGACCGGCGCCGAAGGAGACGCCGGAATGACCTCCGCCACAATGCGCAGCGCAGGAGACCGAAGCTGGGTCTGAGCCAGGGCAGCTAAAGAACGGCACCGAAAAGGCGTCCACTTGACCTCCGACGAGGCAGCCGCCTGCATGGAGGGACGAGGGGGCCCCCGGGGACACGCCCTGATCCCCAGCCAGCCCCTGCAGCGCCGCCAGGGCCAGCAGCCGCCGGCTCCTGAGTGGCGTCACCTCGGCCAAGGCTGCCGCCTGCCCCAAGGACCAATGGGGGCTCGGGGACACGCCTGAGCCCCGGCAACCTCCGGCTACACCACAGGGACCCCTGCGGGGGTTTGCGGCAAAGCAGAGGCGCCGTGGTCCGAAGGAGGGGGCCCCGCAGGGCCACAGCCCAACGGCACCACATCCTCCAAACCTGGATCCGAACCAGCTGGTGCCGAAGCCACCGGCAACGCCGCAGAAGTCCCCACATGCGGCAAGTGATCCGCAGAAAAGCCAGGAGGGGACGGATGAGAACCAGAAGCCAACGAGGCCTGCAAGGCCGCTGCATAGGCCTCCATCTGGGTTCTAGTTGCCCCCGCGCCAGGGAATGGCGGATAGGGTGAAGACGCGTGGGGCCGCACCACCCGCGGAGAGCCCACGCCCCCAGTGGGCCGGGAACTAGCCCTCGGGGACAGACTGCGACACTTACCAACAGGTGAGCGACGCTCTTGCGGCCTGGGAGAAGGACGATGCCGTAGACGGCGGTTCTTGAACCCATCCACGGGGGACTGATGCGGTGACAATGTCGACCTAGACATGCGCGCCGAAAGGAGTTTCACCCAGCGCTCCCGCCAGGACTTCGGTTTCATCTGCTGACATGCCTCGCAATCTGTGGAATCGTGGTGCTCCCCCAAACACCACATGCAGATGGGGTGAGGGTACGTCGCCGACATCTGGAAACAACTTAAAGACGTCTTAAAGCCTGAAGGCAATCGCACACTGTTCCCAGAAATAAGTATCAGAAACGAAAAGGTAAGGCCTGAAAACAGGCCAGGAACACAAACCGGATCCGCGTTGCATGCGGGAAAGGAGAAAACTGACGTAGGCGCGCCGGGGTGGGACTCATGTATCCTCGCTGACATCATGTACGCAGACGTCAGGGCGGAGCCATGTGGTGCCGTCCCCCTGGTGAGCAGGGATGCTGTGGCAAAAAGTTTTCCGGATCCAGTCTCACGCCTGGGGATAATTCTACGTTAAGGAATCTGCGACTAGTAGTCTATCAGATCAAATGAACGGGTGCCGGCGGGTGGGTGCTATATGGCTCCAGTGAAATCATTCCTGGATTGCTTCCAGGTCCAAGATGGAGCCGGCACCGCCAAACGGAGTAGGAGAGCTATGTAAAATTTCAAGATTTAGTCTGCCAGCTAGGAACAGACAACAGGGGAGGAATCAGAAAGCACATCTTAGTGGGTAGAATGATACACCAAATAACCAGCATCATGACAGAGAAAGAGAGAAATACTCTTCGATGCTGATCTAGAATGAAACTGTCAATGTCTCAAGCTAATGATCATTGAACCAAATAAGCCAGCGGGTGAAAGGGCTATCCCAAAGCTAACTCTATACATACTGTAAACAAAAGGTCTAGCTGGATCCTACCCTGTCGACCCATACCTGAAAGCATTGTGAAGGATAAAATAGACGTAAACTTGCATTGAACTGATTAAATATATTCAAAATAATCTGCAGAGATCCCTTTAGGTAACAGCTTTCTGCATTCCAATTCTGAACAGGGTTAGAAAACAAGTATCCATAGTCTGGATACTAAGCCTATTTTTTAATTAAAACATTTGATTTCGGTATTGAAGTGGGTCCAACCATTATAGTAATAAAATTACAGTATGAGAGCTAAAAAGCATACTTGTATTCCACCAGAGCCAGTGGCTTCATCAAAGAAGACATTCAGAACGTGTACCTGATCAAACAAGATTTTACAGTGAACGCAATTGTGGGTTGCTAAGGACTATTTATGGCATTGCGGACTCTTTCCATTTAAAACAATATACAGAAGCTACAATTTTTTCAATGGCATGCAAAAAAAACTACACTGGATCAACTTTCCACACAGGCTGTAGTACATCGGGTTTAAAGGATTAGCATACTTATATTAGCTTTTTTCACTGAATTACATCGGACATCAACGTGCAGTTTTTACTCTTTTGGCCCTTTGTTTTTTCTTGCCACCAACTGCATTATAAATATAATATATGAGCTGCTTTTAATAAGCCTTACCTGTTTGCAACAATACTAGGGTAATACGCTTTCTGATTTTCATCAACCTTTAAATCACTTAATTGCTTAAATCTCTTTTGCTCTTCAAAGGCTCTGATGACACTAATACCAAGTAGGGTTTCACTGAAGTGAGAATAAACTGGTGAGCGGCTTACAGACTCGAGGCGTTTCAACTGGCGGGACGTAGCCACATAAAATCTCTGAAAAGTTATAAAAGGTTTAACATTTCAATTGTATGAGATGTTAAATTGAGCAACATTTCCTACTGAGAACTGATTTTCTAAAGTGTCCATATATATTTTTTTACATCTATGTACAGATCTCAAATTAGTATAGCACTCATTGGTTAAATTACATATTTACAATGTTTGTAATACAAGGAAAAACAAAAAAAATGAACACAAATCAAATGAAGCCGCATTGCTAAGTACCAAGAAACACATAGCCAGGACTTTATCTGTTAATTTAAAGACGTAACGGAAGAGTTACTTACCTTCGGTAACGATTTATCTGGTAGAGACACAGTCTAGCCGCAGATTCCTTAACTTAGAATATCTCCCCAGGCGTCAGACTGGATCCGGAAAACCTTTTTCCCCAGCAATACCTCTGCACGCCGGGAGGCGGCGTCGCCTGGCCCAGTCCTGATGTCGTCCACGAAAGTGACGTCAATGGAGCCATATAAGCTACACCCCCCCACACCCCCCCGGTGTCCTGGCGTCAGTTTTCTACAGGAAATTGTTCCTGCGTCAACGCGGAGCCGTGCAAAAAACTGCGACAGCACAGGAACAGTACGTGTTAAAAAATAATAAAATCACTGAAAAAGCACGCTGTCCCTGGAGGGGCTGAAGGGAGCTCACAGAGTACTTGCTGTGAACAAGAGCCCAACAGATTGCCAAGCCATGCCCACCTCGAGGGGGCAACGACAGCGGCACAAAAGTTACGACAAGTGAGGCACAGCTTCTCACCACAGAAGGGAAATTAAAAGAACCACAATATTGAAGCAACATGTTGCAAGACAAGGGACTCAAAGTGAACGACCACTACAAAGATCACCACACATACACACTCCAGAGATTGAAGAACTGTAGCATCAAACGAAACCAGCCCAACAGACTGCCAGAGAAAGGAGTAGGCATAGGTGTGGGCGGTGGGAGGGAATTAAAAACAGAATAACTCCACGCGTGAGTAGCACAGGAGGCAAAACATGAGAAGGTAGCAAAAAGTATAGACTTGAACCAACTTAAAACGTGGACGGAGTGGAGAGCCAAAGGGCTCAAAAGCTGCCAATAGAAGGTGCGAGAGCACGCCACCAACCAAACACTAGGACAGAGAGGAGTCCGAATGGTCCCACGGAGAACACACCCTACCCCAGAGTGAGATGTGAGAGCACACCCCTGGAAGACCAAGGCCACCAGAAAGAGGGAGGCTAGGTGGAAAGACACCATCTGAAAAGGTCTTCGCAGAGTGGGGAGGATGGGCGGGCGGTTAAGGAATCTGTGGCTAGACTGTCTCTACCAGAACCAAAGGTAACCAACTCTTCCATCTGATAGAGACATCTAGCCACAGATTCCTTAATTTAGAATAGATACCAAAGCCATATCTCATAGGAGGAGGGTCTGCGAAACAACCACCAAGTTCCAGGAGAACATATTAGTCAAGAGGCTGACGAAAAAACGGTGGAAACTGCAATGCCAGGACAACAGGCATCAGACCCATGACCTACCTTAAGGAGCATGAACAAGAGATAGTAAAGACACCAAATCCGACAAGGGATGGTGTGAGACCTCTCTCTCTCCCAGACAGACGAAAGGAAAACAGAACTAAGAGTTCCATGCCAACGTAAGAAACAATGCAGCAAGACTTTCAAAGAGGGATCCAGGCATCGGTCTCTATAACCCAAGATGCACAAAGTACCAAGGATCAAAACAACATGACAAAGGTAGAGCATACCGCCTGAACACAAACCAGAGTGGAAGCCACAGGAAACGGGACGTCGGGAGACTGTCCGCCCAATAACCGGAGCAGCAGCATGAGGCCCATGGGTGGAAGAAAAAACACCTGAATGTGTACTGCCTAGGACATATGACAACAGTGGCAGGGCCGAGCCCAGAACCTAGTGCCAACAGAGGCAGAGAAGCCATCATCTGAGCAAAAGCTCGGGAGGTAGGCATGCAGCAAACGGATTAAAAGGCATCACTGTGAGTGGATAACCTTCAAGGCTATTAACACACAGAGGACAATATCCTGAAGTAAAGAGTAAGCAAGAATGTCTGACATGAAGGTAAAAAAAACTTAGTATGCGAGCACCCCAGCGGCGTGTAGAATCCACGCTATATACACAAGAGATAGGAATGTCGACACACGTACGTTGAGTGACTAAATCCTAAATAGGGGAGTAATGCAAGCAGCACCACAGCACTGGTGTGCTGCATAACGGTGAAGAATGCAGAAAAAAATAACAGGTCCCCGAGGGGGAAGAATCCTGGTCTCCCGTGAGACAGCAGAAACAGACCACAAGACTGCCCAAAAGGGATAGATAGAAGGCACAGACAGAAGCCAAAGCCTACACCGCCCAAGACAGACACGCTCTACCAAAAATGAGAACGCCAAGAAGAATACACACACAGTAATGCCACCTAAAGAAGCACATGTGCCATAATGGGAGTAAGAACTCACACCCAGAAAAACATCAGGGGTGCAGCACAGTTCCAGAGGCAGAAAGGCATAGACCAGATCCACTCCTTGAGAACTAGGAATAAGCACTGGACAGGAAGGGACAAACTGGACCCTGTGTCCAGCAAAAAGCAAGGAAACAGAGACCGTTCCAGGTAAGACCGTCAACCCCCCAGGGGCGCATGTCCACCAATAGACAGGCAATACGTGCACAGCGCGATTGTAGGAACACGCCAGGGTGACAAAACCCCCTACAGAGGTGGGGATGTATTTATGGACCAACTGCAGACAGCCAATGGTAACCCTTGGAGAGAAACCAATCCTATGGAACTCACCAGAGGAGACATCCTACAAAAGTAGGAAGAGCCAGCTTGCGCCAAAGTTCCTGGGCAAAGAAGAGTAGCAATAGGATTGCCAACAAATACCCCACATAGGGTAAGGCACAACCCTACAAAAGAAGGGTCCCTCTTGAGACAAGCTCGTAGGCAGAAAGGTAAACACAGCTTAACCAGCTGTACCAGAACAAATAAACAACACGGCTGAGCAGCCACACAACCCAGAACATCTGCAGCCCATGACTAGTAACAGAAAACAGATACATATACAGGAGGCGCCTGACACCCGAATCAGGATGGGAATCAAAAAGAGTGACCCCATTAAATGGTATATCTTTTTAAGCCGCTCCTGAACATGCTCTGGGAAACGTCATCACGCAACCATGTGTGGCGGCGTATGGCTACCGACCTGGCCATAGTACGACAGTGTCCGTGGTGTCCATGGCAGACCGAATTGAAAAGTTTGCCATATCATGGCCATTACTGATTAGGCGGGCCAGCACGAGAGATCCCCGGTAAGGAGGGGAGGAGCCAGTCAAAAGCGTCCCAAAGGGCAAATGTAGCCTGAGCAAATTCACACAACGTATTGAGGGACCGGAGTCCCAAGCTGGCAGATACAAATACACCGCGGCCATATGACTCCAACCTTCGAGACTCTCGAGTGGGAGGTAGCAACGGAACAGAGAGCTTCCTCCAGATGGAGGGTCAAACAGGCGGAGTCAATGGGAGCCGGCAGACGTGCCGCAGCACGATCCACATGGTCCCCCAAGGAGGGCAGTGCCCACGTTCCGAGAAGTATGTCAAACAATGACTTTGTAAAAGGGAAATATTGTTCCATGTTCCCCGCGTCCTGGTGGAGAATATCCAGCAAAGGCTCAGAAGGACTGGAGACTGAGGGCGGCTCTATCCTAAAAATGTCTGCAAACAGCCTTGACGAACGACCACCAGCCTCTGTGGCCAGCGAGGCGGTGAAAGCAAGTCATCAGTAGGTGATGGACGCAAGCTAAACCGGCCACTTAATGGAGGCTCAGCAGCAGGATGAGTAGGCCAATGCTCCACTGGCACCTGCTCTGGAGGGCAGTGAAATGACTCAGGGGGTGGTGAACCCACCTGGACCACAGCCTCCACCACTAAAGCTGGAGACTATATCGGCGTCGAGGCAACGCAGAGCCGGCGTCAGAGACCTTTGAAAAGGCCTCAACTGGCGGAGTGGAGCAAGCTTCAGCGACCTCCGAAAAGACGTCAACCACCCAAGACGAGCCAGCGACCTCTGAAAAGTTCTCGGCCCCTCGTGTGGAGATGGCAACCTCCGAAGAGGCCTCGACTCCTCGAGTCGAGCCGGCACTGGCGACCTTTAAAGAGGCCTCAACCCTTCGAGTGGGCGACCTCCGAAAAGGCGTTGAGCCAGCGACCTCCAAAGGCCTCAAGTCAAGCTGGCGTCAGTGACCTCCGAAAAGGTCCCAACCGCTAGAGTTGAGCCGGCGACCTCCGAAAAGGCCTCGACTGCTCGAAGTCATACTGGCATAGACTCATCATTCCCCGAGGGGAAGAGAGTACGCCTAAGCGGTGTCGAGCACCAAGCCTCAGCCACCTCCAGCGATGCTGAAGGGAGCCTCAGAAGGCTGTGCAACAGCACTATGGAAGGGCTAAACGTTGTTGGATGCACCTCCGGGCTTTGTCCCGACGTTGCGACGACTCTGGTGTCAGAGTGTGGTACTGAAATTCTACACCCGTGTCATGAAAATCGTCGTATCATGACGATTTTGGTAACATCAGGCCGAAAATGACAAGTGTAAGGTGTGCGATTATTTTCGTCATATTTGAGTGGCGAGATCATCATGAAATCAGGGATTCCGTTCTGAACCCTCGGGTTCCATTTTGTGTACGGCAGCCATTTTGTGGTTGCCCTCACATAGGCCGATGATTAAGGCCGAACGAGTCTTTTGCAACACGTACACCTTCAGCTGACTTCTGTGTGATCCGGGCAAGCTGACTCCATTGCCCGAGGCCGGACTTGTTAGGCCAGTTCCTTTGCTAGTGGCCGATCAAGATTAGGGATCAGGCACAGCATGCCATAAACCCTTTATTGCACACAACTATGTCTAATCTTACTCACACCTGTCTCTGTTCTTTCTTTATGGCCTGCTTTACGATGAGGAGGTGCCCAATTTTATTAGGGGTCCGTCCGATTATCTGATGAAAAGTGTTGGGCCTTGCAGGGTAATTGATTGGGGGCTGGATAAACTGAAATATGGGCCTGTCATCATGACTCTGCTTTTTCTTTGTCGTGAAAATATGTGAATGATCAATTGTAAGTAAGGAATGTTTGCCTGAAGCATAATATTTGGTATAAAAAGGGATGACCAGCTTTGTAAAGTTGAGCAGTCTCCTGAGAACATACACCGTGTTGTACTTCTAGGATACCTGTTACTGGTTGCAGCCAATAAAACTGATCTTTGACGTCACCAGGAAGTCTCTGCGTTTCTGTAGTCTGAGACAGGAGAATCCGGAGTCTTTGGGTGTGCTCCCTGGCACCGCTGGGTTCTAAATAACCCGGTACTTCAGTTGGCGCCCAACGTGGGGCACGATTTTCAGCGGTACAGGTCCAAGCCAGAGGTTCGTGAGGAGTTTCGTGTGAAAATTCTGGAGGAAGGCCAACCACTTCATCGACCCCTGTATGTCGTCGTGGTCCGAAAGTCTTTGCTGCGAGGTTCCCCGCTTTCCAACGGCTACGAAGGACTGCTGCCCTGACTATCGCCCTGTCTTGGACCCTTTGATGATTTGTAGAGCGAGACGATAGACGGGTCTTCTGGTGACGTCATCGATACCTCAGTTAAGTATGAGTGGAGCGTCTCCCAGTCCTTAGTTTTGGTTCTTAGTTTTTGGGTATCCCCTTGGGATCTTTGATTTGGAACTTGCAAGTACCAAAGCCGAAGGACTCGTGTATTCACGAGACTATGCACAGGCAACGTAAAATGGCGATTGATAAGTGCTATCCAGTTTTGCCGCTTCTTCAGCAAGATGCAGCAAAGGAACTCGAGAAAGATCCTTTAATGTCACATTTGTTGAGTTCGCCACCCCCTTATGCACAGAGTGCCACAGCACCCCCACAACCTTTAGTTGTACAACCTCCGGTTGTTTTGCCTCAGGTTCTTCCACAATCGCCAGCTTCAGTTGGCTCCTACTGCTATGGCGCAGCCTCCTCAAGGGCCGCTGACTTTGCTACCTACTCCGCTTATACTTCCTACGACTTTGCCTACTGTATCAACTACTTCTTCCGATATTCCTCCTGATACTGCCTCTGCGTCTGCCTTGTCTCATCCTGTCTTTCCTCCTGTTCTTTTGTCGACTTCTCCTTCTGTTCGGCAGAGAATGACTGATACTGTTACTAGTCTCTTGTCTCCTTTCTTTGGGTCATTAACTACGACCCCTGTTTCAAAGCGTAAACAGTTACGTAGCCAACTGCCGGATTCTAGAGAAAAGGGAGTGTTGGATCATTTAGCGCATAAATGGGTTACTGACCCTACATGATATGAGTTAGAGTCTGTTATGGATGTCTTCCGTCAATGGGAAGCACCGAAGCAGAGATATGTTTTTGACAAAATGTGTGTTTTTCTTTGTGAAGAATTGGAGGATAATGATTTGGAATCCAATCCGCCTGAGTTGTGCCGTATACGGTTCGAGTTTGCGAAGGGCACGATTGTGGGTTCCGATGTTGAGAGAGCAGTTGCAACATTGTCGTCATTTAGGAGTGAGGCTATCTCTCGGTCGTTGTTTGAACCTGATCCCTCTGCTAGGAGAAAAGCGCGACAATATCCGATGAGAGAAGTTCCCCCAGTTTGGAAAGAAGGGGATCTAGCAGCTAATACACCTGTTCAGCCTCACTTTCAGCGTGTTTGGGTACATGTTCCATGGAAACGAGCTGAAGTTTTGGCTTTTAAACAGACCTTACCTGACCCTGTAAAAATCCTGCAGGGTATTATAAGGAATTATCACAGACCGCAGACTCATGTGTTATGAATCTAGCTGATATAGACATGTTGTTTGGAAATGTGGTTCCACAGCCTTTATGGGGATTGATTCGTCACACGGATCATGCACAGGAGTTAGGTGATACCTGGGTTAATATTGCTGCTGCAGATGACCGACAGGTTGGTGGTGCTAAACCTGAGCCTTTAGTTGCAGAACTCCCTGGTAGGATCGTTACTTACATGAAGACTTTAATGCCTGCGATGCGTGTAAATTGGGATAAACTGTATAAGCAGAAGAAAGATGAAACGGTGTCCGATTTCTTCACTAGGTTTGAAGAAACGTTTATCGACCACAGTGGTCAAGACATGGGTACTGAAGGTGGTCAACGGTTGTTCGTTGATAAGTTTGTACATAATTTGCTTCCCGAGTTATGTACCAAGTTGAAGGATTCCGATAGTTTGTGGGCGGTTTCCTCTTCAGCACAGATATTGGCTACTGCACAGTACTATGAAAATAGAGATAAGGACGAGAAGGATAGGGCAGACAAGAAAACTAAAGAATTGAATACGAAGGTTCTTTTGCAGCAGGCGTACCCACCTCGTGGTGGACAGCGTGATTATCAGCAACCTCAGCAGTTTCAGAGAAATTCGCAAAGGTTCGAGTTTTCTCAGCAACGTTTTCCTGTAGGCCCTAATCAGTGTGCATATTGCAAAGAAGAGGGTCATTTTAAAAGTAGCTATCCTGTTTTGTTACAACGTATGAATGGTGTTTCTAGCGCAAGAGGTCGGGGTGCTTCACAAGCTCCTAGAGGTAGAGGACGTGGAGGTTTTCCCCAGAACACACGTCCCTTTCCTCCACAAAATTCAATGAATAATTTTGATCAGCAGAATAACGCGTCTGGTAGGACGACTCAGTACTATGCTGATGACTACTATGCAGAAGGTGAGAATATGGAAAGTGATGATTGCTAGGACAGCCATAGACAAAGAGAGGGAGTTGTTTCAGTTCCAGTAGATCAGAGTGGACCTTATGTTGAGGTGATTACATCAGGTGTGTCAGAGCCTTTTCTGTTGGATACTGGTGCTACAAAGAGTTCTATTATGCACTCTAAACTCCCTGGCGCACCTTTGTCTGGCGAGACGAATGTTTCAGTAGGTTTTTCTGGTGCCCCGGTTAGGAACCCGATTTCTAGTCCTATGTCTCTTTCTGTTGGACCTTGTGAATTCGAAGCACCCCTTATTCTGACGACGGGTTGTGGTGAGAACTTGTTAGGGTTGGATCTGTTGAAAAGATTGTATGCGACATTGTATTGTTCTCCTTCGGGAGTACAACTTACACTGGGTAAGAAGGTGGTCTCCTCGATGTATTTGTCAAAGGATAAACTTCCGACAGAATTGTCGTCCCTCCCCGATATTCTGTGGGCAACTGGTCCTAATGATGTAGGTCTTTTGGAAATACCGCCATATGTTGTAACGTTAAAAGAAAATGTCAAAATGCCACGCATTCCCCAATACAAGATCTCTGGTGAAGGTGAAAGGGAGTTGCTAGCAATTATTCATGACTTGATTGAGAAAGATGTAATTGAAGAAACAAGAGGTAACGTTTGCAATAGCCCCGTTCTGCCTGTTCTGAAACAAACTGACTCTTCTCAGCCACCTGTTTACAGGTTTGTGATTGATCTTAGGGAGGTGAATAAAATAGTTGTGCCACAGTTTCCAGTTGTTCCTGATATAACTGCCTTATTTTTTTTTTTTTTTTATAAAGACCTTTATTCAGTTACTTCACAATATACATAATTTCCGCCTACAACCCGCCGGGCCGGCCATACAATTAAGCAGTGTTAATATCGTTGCATGAAATACACAGCCCCTGTGCCGTCAACCCGGGGGTACGGCGGCGTTGTAAGTGCATGTGTTCGAGATCTCGAATTATATGACAGGATGATGGAAGTCTAATTTTCATTTTCATAGCACAGGATCAAGTCAACAGTTTTGGAAGTATCTAAATAAAACAAACAAAGAACCAACCCCCCTTTAACATGGTCTTTAAGTTATAACACAGTCAAGTACAGTGCAGTTCCGGTGTGGAGATGACAGCTAATCGTGTTCAAGCGCTAAGAGTCAGTTAGTGATGGAAAAACATTATATATCCGATGAGCTAGGCTGGGTGGTATAAGGGGGCTCGCAGATGTTACCCCTGTAATCGTTCCAACTGGACCATATGTCCACCCACTTACGAGGACATCCTCTCGTGACATATACTGTCTTTTCTTGCAACATACACCAGTCCATGTCACATTGCCAGTCCCTCAGCTTCGGCGGAGTAGGGTCACCCCACAATCTTGCAATGTTCCTTTTTGCCACCATTTGCCCAAGCGTTACCCAAAGTTTCCCTTTTGGCGATAGGTCCGTGGGTTCCCATATATTTAGGAGACATCTCTTGGCCTCTAGGCGGATCTCCACCTCCCACACCTCCTGCATGCATTGCCCCACCCTCCTCCAGTACTTTTGCACTTTCGGGCACCCCCACAGAATATGGAAAAAGGTATCTGTTTCACCACACCCCCTCCTACAGAGCCCGTCCCCCCCTCTCCCCATCATTTGCAGCCTCGTACAAGAAATATATATTCTATGCAATATTTTCAGTTGAATTAGGCGCAGTCGGGCTGCTATCGCCACCTCACCCGGTGAGGCAAGAGCATACACCCATTCTTCCTCGTCAATTTCCAACCCATCTGCAACCCATTTCTCTTTCAGGGGAAGGAGCAGGTCAGGGGGGTTATTGATAAGTTTTTTGTATGTGAGGGATATGGCGTGTTCCGGCATATGGCCATCCAGTATCCTGTCCTCAAGAGGGGAGATTTGCGGCAGCTTCGTGTTAGGTGGAATATTTGCCTGAAGGGAGTGCCGCACCTGCATATATCTGAAGTGTTCGGTGGGAGCCAGCTCATACGTTGCCTGCAGGTGAGCGAATGTGTGTATTCCTGTAGGACCCCAAATGTCTTTTATTTGGGAGATTCCAATCAGGTCCCAGTTCCGGAATCCTTTTGTGCGACCCAGGTTGCCTAATTTCTCGGAGTCCCAGAGTGGTGTTGCCATGGTGAGGACCCCAGACCATCCGAGTTTCTTCTGGGCTATGTGCCATATCTGTACAGAGTGTTGTGTAGGCCCAGTGAGTTGGTGTTTGCCCACCTTAGAGTAAAGTGTAGTCTCATAGTTCCCCCCAGGGAGCAGCCATCTGTCCATCCCATAGGCCGGATCATTACCATCCCCATATGTCCCTTGATTTATTGCTGCGAGTTGGGCTGCCCAGTAGTATTTACGGATGTCAGGGAGGGCTATGCCACCGTCATACCACCCCAGTGTGAGTTTAGACAGTGCAATGCGCGGTGCGCCCGCCCACAGGAGGGCACGTTGAGCCGTCTCAATCGCTGCAAACTAAGTATCAGGCACCAGGTCAGGGTAATTTTGGAGGGCGTAGAGGAACCGCGGCAGCGCCATCATTTTAAATAAGGCTGCCCGGCCCAGTAACGACAATGGCAGGTTCTGCCAGGACTTGGCCTCGCTTTGAAGTCGGCTTAGAGGTGGTTGAAGATTACGCTCGTAGGACAAGGTCTTATCTGTGGAGATGAATACTCCCAGGTATTGGAATCCATCCTTCGCCACTGTGATGGGGCACGTGTCGGGGAGTTTGGGGGGGTCCCCACGTAGGACGTAAAGGTACGATTTGCTCCAGTTGACTCGGAAGCCGGAGTTACGGCCAAAGCTTGCGAAGATGTCAAGCGCAGCGAGTATCGTCCTTCTTGGCTTCGAGAGGTACAGAAGGATATCGTCTGCGTAGAGGGAAATTTTGTCTTCCCATCCCTCCGCCCACGCTATGCCTTTCAGGTATATGTCTTGTCTGATCCATGCCGCAAGCGGCTCCATGGAAAGGGCGAATAGGAGGGGAGAAAGGGGGCAGCCCTGTCTAGTCCCTCTCTCCAAAGTGAAGACCTCCGACACCCTGTTGTTCACCAGTACCTGTGCCAGCGGTTCGGTATAAAGAAGACGGATCCAAGTTATAAAGTGAGGTCCGAAGCCCAATTTGCGTAGGACAGCGAACATGTAGGGCCATTCTAGGGTGTCAAACGCCATGGTGGCGTCCAGGGTGACCACAACCGCGTCCTCCGCAATCTATGTCGCTGACCTATCACCCCGTTGAGGCGTCGAATATTGAGGGCTGTGTTGCGGTGCGGCATAAAACCTGACTGGTCAGGGTGGACCAATGTAGCCAGCACCGTCTTAAGCCTATTAGCAAGTGTTTTTGCCAGTATTTTGGGCTCCGCGTTGAGGAGGGAGATTGGCCTATAGGAGGCGCAGGACTCTTTGGGTTTCCCTTCTTTTGGGATCGCCACTATAGTAGCTATGCGTTGGTCACGCGGCAGTATTCCCGTCTCCCTGCTCTTTTCGAACATGGATTTGAGGTATTTACTAATGGTATCAGGTTTGAGCTTGTATAGTTCTATCGGGAGGCCGTTGGGACCCAACGCTTTCCCTGGACGGAGTTCCACTATCGCACGCTGTATCTCGGCCTCTGTGAGAGGGCTATCAATGGCTTCACGATCAACGTCTGTGAGACATGGCAGTCGTATGTCCGGGAGGAGGGCTATGGAGTCTTCCTCTGGACGGTCAGACACCCGGGTATACACCTGCTTATAGTGTTTGGCAAATTCCTCCACTATGTCCCTGGGCTCTGAGAGTACCGCCCCAGATACCGTGTGAATTTCCGGCACCACCTTTCTGGCCTGCTGCTTTTTATCGAGCCAGGCTATTAGTTTCCCAGCTTTGTCTCCCTGATCATACAGCCTACCCATCCTATGTCTAGCCACCACCTGGGCCTCCTGAGAAACCAGCGCCTTGTATTCTGCCAACTTGATCTGCAATTGATGTCGTATCGTATTGGCCCCTTTTGCAAGCGCCTCCTTCTCAAGTTCTGCAAGCTCTGCCTCAACTGCTATGACCTGACAGCGCTTTTCTTTCCGTTTTCCGGAGATGGCGGACAGCGCTTCCCCCCTAACCACAGTCTTAAACGCCTCCCATACAGTGACAGGGGAGTCCACAGATCCCACATTGTGTTCAAAGTATTGGGTAATTGAGGTGGTAAGTGTTTTCCGTGTGTCTTTGTTTTTTAGGTGCCAGGGGCTTATTGGCGCTATGCAGCCCTCTCGCCTGATTCCAAATGTGATGTGGGCAGAGATCGGTGAGTGGTCCGATATGCCACGAGTTAGGAGCGTCGCCTCCTGCACTGTAGTGCCGTGCTGCAGTAAGGTGAGGATGTAGTCGAGGCGTGAGAAGGAATGATGTGGCCCGGAGAAGAAGGTATATTGTCTATCTGTGGATGAAGAAGACGCCAAACATCGGTGAGTCCGAAGGCCTCAAGGAAGTCAGCCAGCCACTTATGCCCCTGGGGCAGGTCTCTAGGGGGTCGCCTGTCCAGGGTTCCTGACACTACTGAATTAAAGTCCCCTCCCAAAACCAACTGACCGTCAGGGAGGGAAAGTAGCAGTTTGCCCAGGTCTGTGTATGCTTGAGTTTGGAGACCAGGCGGGACATAGGCTGAAAGCAGATTCAGTGTGTATCCCTCCCATCGTCCAGAGACTGCCGCGAAGCGGCCCTGCGGGTCGGAGTCAGTGCGGTCTATATGTAGGGGCAGTGAGCAGCGTACCAGGATCCCCACCCCCCTTGAACCTGAGGTGAAGCCAGAGTGCGCTGCAAGAGTGTAGCCCCATCTATTGAGGGCCTGGCATGTATTCCCCATGAGATGTGTTTCTTGTAGCATTACCACATCCGGCTGGTACCTTTTAATAAACTGCAAGACTATGGTGCGTTTAAGCCTGTCCCCCAACCCATTAACATTCCAGCTCATGATTTTCAGACTTTTTTCCCACCTCTCAGCCATAACCATTACTTTGCAAGGTTTCTTGTCTCAGCACCTCGGAACTGTCAGACACTCCGTGAACACACACTCTGTACGACCATAACAAACCCCAAACTCCCCGACCCGCCCTGGTTCCCACCCAGCCTCTAAGTTCAAAACAGGCGGTCATGTTAAACACATTACTCAAGGCCCCCCTCTCCTCCCTCCCCCCACCTGTTCGACCAAACCCTCCCGTCCCCTGCAAAAACAATACCCCCCTCCCTGCTCCATGGGTTTCGAACTACCCACCACCCCAATTAGCAGAGCCCCTGTCGCCCAACCTTGCTCGGAAAGTGAGACCCCCTCCGAGGAAACTCAATGTGGGAAACTAGGCCGGCCCGTTCCCTGGCCGCCACACCCTCAGTGTCCCAGAAATTCTAATCACTCAGGTCATAGGGCATTTAATAACTGGAAAGAAGTCTCGGAGCCCCCGGGTATATACTAGTACTGCCCAGTCCCTTTGGCACAAGGATTCATAAAGTTTACGTGTATACGTTACTGTTCGAAGGATTCTGCGGCGAGTGTGCTGATCTTCAACGCGCTGTGTTGTCTCGAGCTGAGTCCCAACGGGGACTGTTTGACCTGGAGCGCCAGGAACGCTGGCTCTGCACAGCCCCTTCCGAGCGCTCCACGGATGATCCTGGTGAGGGAGAACCCGGGATCCCGCCACTCGCCGCCATTGTGTCTCACCGGCACCTCCCGCTCCGCCGTATCCAGCCATTCCTGCACTGCTGCTGGTGACGTGAAGAAGAGGGATTTGCCTCCCGCGATAATTTTCAGTTTAGCTGGGAAAAACATCATGTATTTAAGGCCACGGTCACGTAGCGCCGCTTTCACCCCCTGGAAGGAGCGCCGTTCCTGCTGAACCTGAAGCGTGAAGTCCGGAAAGAATCGGACCGTAGCCCCTTCATATTGAAGGTCACCTTGTTGTCTAGCGGCCTGGAGGATTGCATCCTGATCCCGATAGTTAAGTACTTTGGCAATTATTGTTCTCGGTGGGACCCCCGGTTTGGGTTGCGGGATTGGGGCACGGTGAGCTCGCTCAATGGTGCAGATCTTCGATAGTCTCTTAGGCTTCAGGTGGTGGAGGATTAGGTCTTCAAGGAAAAGCTCCATACTCTCCCCCTCAAGTTCTTCCGGCACACCTACCACGCGTATGTTGCTCCTCCGGGTCCTCCCTTCCTGGTCCTCGAGCTTCAAAGCCATCTGTCGATGTTGGTGAACGAGCTTGTTTACCCTGCTCTCCAGCCGCTTTTCAGAGGCCTGTAGCGTCTTAATGTCTGCCTCGTTGGTCTTGGATCTGTCCGTGGTTTTTCCCAGGTCTGCGCGCAGAAGGTTCACCTCGATCGAAATTTTGTCAATCTTCGTCTCGAGGTTGGTGCCGAGGGTCTGGATTGCGGTCATTATGGAGGTTAGGGAGGGTTCCGCATGGGCCTCGCCACCCTTCGCCGCCCCACCGACCTGTGGTTGTGGCGTTGGCACCGTGTATTTGTCCAGTTTATTGGTCTGGGTCACCGTTCCCCCTTTGGGCCGCATGTCTGACCAGGGCGTTCACGAGGCCGACGGAGATGCCGTCGGTACGCAGCAGCTGCAGCAGGTAGGTCTGCGTTGTTCAGGGTTAGGCACTGCGTTGAGGCTAGCAGCCGCCGCCGTGGAGAGCCCTTGTCGGAGTATCCCCAGTGGCCCGGGCCTGTCCACGGATGTCCCGTTGCACCAGGCAATGACTGTTCATCTACAACTGCGGAGCTGCCCTTCGCACCACGCCCGCTGTGATCGCTGTAGCCTCTGTCCCTCGAGGGCCCTCTGCGGCCCCTACCTGCGCCAAGGTGTAGCGCCGTGAGCCGAGTGAGTGCGCGGGGCGCCGTCTATGAGGCAGGTATGTCCGACCCCCCTTCTGGCCCGCCGCAGCCTGGCTCATCCTATATCTGCGCCCAGGCAACCCCAGAGGGTGGCAGTCTTCACTCACGTGGTCCCCCCCGGGGCTGTGCCGGAGCGTGGCTCCTTGTCAGAGGCACCGGGTTCACTGCTGCTGTACGTGCCCTGGGCCGGCAACGCTCCGGGCTCCTCCAGACCGTGGCCTCTGTATTGCGCCACAAGCGTGGCCACGCCCATCCGAACTCGCGCCACACAGGACCAGCCCGCGCCGCAGGCCGCAAGCCCCAACCTCGATTAGGGCGGCAGGCGGCACGAGGGCTCCAGGTCTCAACTCCGGTCAGCCCTCAGAAACTCCGACCTCGGCGTTGTGCGTCCCGTAGGTCCCGGGGCTCCGTTCAAAAACACGGATGTGGCTCCTTGCCTGAGGGAGCTGGGGCGCCGATGACACTGCGCCTCAGCGAGGATATGAGTCCGGATTTCAGGGGACAGCAGAGGTCCCGGCGGAGCTCGGGCTCTAGGCGGCCATTTCCGACGGCGCCTGGCCACGCCCCCATATAACTGCCTTATTAACGATGATTCCAGCTTCCGCCACTTGGTTCTCGGTGATTGACCTGAAAAATGCCTTTTTCAGCATCCCGATTGCCGAGGAGAGTAGGGATATTTTCGGCTTCTGTTTAGGAGGACGAAGCTTCCAGTTCAAACGCGCTCCCCAAGGCTATTGTGAGAGTCCATCAATATATAGTCAGGCTTTGAAGACACAGCTTGATACGATTGTTTTACCTGATGGTGCTGCTCTTATTCAGTACGTCGACGATTTACTAGTCGCTGCAGATACTGAGGAGATTTGTAAAGAAGCCACCTTGTCGTTGTTGCGTCATTTGTCTGATCTGCATCATAAAGTGTCCCTTTCTAAATTACAGTATTGTCGACAAGAAGTGACCTACTTAGGTCATCCCTTATCGAAGGAGGGAAGAAGATTGACCCCAGAACGAATTCAAGCGATTGCAAAATTGAGTGTGCCAATTACACAGAGAGAAGTGCGCGCTTTCTTGGGTATCACGTCATATTGCAGACAATGGATACCGAATTTTTCCTTGCTGGCCAAACCATTGGTGGCATTGACCCGTAAAGATACGCCAAACCCCCTTCCGTGGTCTGAAGATTGTCAGAAAAGTTTTCCGAATTACGCGATGCATTGTGTTCGGCTCCTGTGTTGGGTACCCCCGACTACAGTAAGCCCTTTACACTGTATGTCCATGAGAAAGAAGGTTGTGCGTTGTCAGTACTGACAGTCTTTTGGGGACAAGCAGCGTCCATGTGCGTATTTCTCGTCAACTTTAGATCCGATGGCTAGAGCGTTGCCGAGTTGCTTGAGAGCGACGGCAGCAGCAGCTGTTTCTATTCGACAGTCTGCTGGTTTAGTGATGAATAATATGTTGATTGTAATGGTTCCACATGCAGTGGACACTTTGTTAAACAGGACCAAGACACAGCACTTAACTAGTGCTCGATTGTCAGGTTATGAGTTGACACTTTTAGCGAGTCATGTGCACATAAAGAGATGCAACACGTTGAATCCAGCTACGTTGTTGCCGATTGTAGCAGAGACAGATGTTTCTGAACAGCATGATTGCTTTCTTAGGACAGAAGAAGAAACGAAAGGGAGAGTAGATCTTAAGGACACTCCTCTTGTGAAGTGTGATGGTACCTTATGGGTGGATGGTTCATGCTTCAAGCTTCCGAATGGGGATACGACTGCGGCATATGCTGTTACGACTTTGCATACGATTGTTGAAGCTGCACGTATTCCACATAATTCAGCTCAAGCAGCCGAGTTAATTGCACTTACGAGAGCGTGTGTATTATCAAAAGGAATGAAAGTGACCATATATACTGACAGCCAGTATGCGTTTGGTGTGGCTCATAGTTTTGCACGATTGTGGAAAGAGCGTGGGTTTCTGACTTCGCATGGAGCCAAGATCCAACATGGTCAGTTGGTGAATGAGCTTCTTGAGTCACTTACCTTGCCATTGCAAGTTGCGATTGTGAAATGTAGTGCACACAAGAAGGTTACTGACGACGTTGGTCGCGGTAATGCGTTTGCTGATGAAGTGGCGAAAGAAACAGCAAGAGATGTGATGAGTCGAATGTATGTAGCGGGCCCTGCAAGATGGATTGGTGACGTTGGAATGTGTGAAGATACGATAGAGTGTGTGAAGTCTATTCAAGCTGAATCTACAGAGAAAGAGCTGAGTGTGTGGAGAGAGAGTACGGGTAAAATAGATGCAAATGGTTGTTGGGTTGAATTGTCAGAGCATCAGCGATGGTTGTTACCCGATGCGTATGTGCTTGCAGTGGTTACGATGGCGCATGGAATGGCTCATATCAGTGTGAAAGGGATCTGTAAGTTGCTGGCTCCAGTATGGCAAAATGCTGGAATTCCTAAGTGTGCAGAGAATGTGGTCAAGAATTGTATGATTTGTCTGAAATACAACCCTGGTAGGGGGAACTCCAACTCCAGCTGGTCATTTTGCGCCTCCAACGTATCCGTTCGAGGTTTTGCAGCTAGATTTCATCCACATGGAGAGGTGCAACAACTTGAAATATGTACTCGTTGTTTGTGCCTTTTCGAGATGGGTAGAAGCATATCCCCTGAAAGATAACACTGCCTTATCCACAGCTAAAGCCCTTGTCAAAGAATTTTTCCCTAGGTTTGGTTTGCAGAGAATGGTCTGGAGTGATAATGGGAGTGAATTTGTAGGTCAAGTAATGAAGAGGATGTGAAGGGCTAGGAATCCGGCAAAAATTTCACGCTGCAAATCACCCCCAATCAGCTGGACTAGTAGAGTGCTATAATGGCACGTTAAAACTGAAATTGGCCAAAATACAATCGAGCTCTGGTCTTAAATGGCCTGATGCTTTGCCCCTAGCACTTCTATCGGCAAGAATGACTGTGCATTCACGAGTGGGACTTAGTCCGTATGAGATTGTGTTCGGTCGCCCGGCCAACATATGGGGAGTACCGAGGCCGACGAAATTCAGCGAGATTGAACACCTTGTACTGCCCAATTACTTGTATGATCTGACGGCTAAATTGCGTGTTTTACACCAACAGGTTCACGATACCCTGCCTCAGGCATCTGAAGATCCAGGACACGTCATCAATCCTGGTTCATGGGTTTTAGTCAAAAACTTTCAGCGGACAAAGAATGATCAGCCCCGCTGGAACGGCCCCTATTTAGTCCTGTTATCAACGAGATCTGCAGTGCGAGTGCAAGGAAAGAAGAACTGGATCCACGGCGTACACTGTAAGAGGGTCCCTCTGCCTCTGCCGTACGACCGGTGGGTCCAGGAGGGTATTGCAGATTCTGAAACTGAGACTGTGCCTCGTTTTCTGCCTTTTAGGGATGCACGTTTAATTGGGACAAATTCTGAGCGTGAAAGCGACGATCTTCTGCAAGCAGCCGTGCCATCTGCAGTTCGATTGGACACTACTGAGCCTGACCTGTTGTTTCGAGATGAGACATTACCAGGAAAAAGCCGTTATAATTTGAGGCCGAGAACTATGGGCAAATAAATAAAAATTCCTTTTCTCTGCTATTTTTGAAAGTGCAGCTCCCCCATCTGAAAAACTATTTTGATTTTTGTTTTTCGAACCACCATCCGGGTTCAGCTGTAGGGTCGCGGCGTCAAGTCTTTGGAGTGCAAGCCGAAGACACAAGGTCGACGGTTCTGGTTGGCCCTTGGGAGTTCCCTGTGCTGACAGGCGCATTCCTTAGCACGGAACACCCTACCTCCGCGAGCAGCAAGGTTAGAGGATGGAGCTTTTCGAGATGGAGAGACCTGCCAAAGAAACGAATTTTAGAGCCAAAGTGTGTACAATTATGACTAGAAAACGTTTTCTGATATTATGCATTTTTATGTTGCTTAGTGTAATGATATTTTTAATAGGATATGTTTTATTCTCTTTTCGAGTGACGTTTGCACCAACCACGCAGCCCATACCACCTTCTACTGTTCCCTCGCATTCTTTTCGCCCTCTACCTGAACATGAGTCCGTTAGAAGATTAGAGTTTGTCAATAACTCCTTTGTTCAGCTTCTGAACCAGCACCAATTAGTAGTGAACACGACTAACTGTTGGGTGTGTGGTCTTATGCCTCACACTACTGATAAAAGGTATCCCTTATCTGGTCCTGCCATTCAGCTACAATGGTTCTGTATGGGCATACAGAACGATGTTCATCTATGCTCGTGAAATCCAAGCCCTACGTTCCGTGAGGGATAATCCAAAGAATAGTGCTCTAGTCAAAGGAATAGTTGACATGATAAAGGGAGCTAATTCCTATGAGGCTATCCCGAAAGATGAGACACTAGCGTATATTGGATGGAACGTGACTGGATATTGAGCGAGTCTGAGTGAAAACCAGCAAGCAAAAAGATCCTCCCCGATTTGGATTGTACCTCATCAGGGTCATCTATGTCTGTAAGGTAATGGCAAGAATCCAAGAGCTCAGTTAGGAAAGAGTACCTGCACTGAGACGTATGTTTTTGCGTCCCAGACTTCCCCATCGTTCCTAGCAGCTAAGAGTACCTATTTCATCTGTTATGATAGAGCATACACATGGTTGCCCCCTGACTTCTCGGGCACATGTTTTGTTTCATTCCTGTGGCCTCCCACCTACACCGCTGCGGCAGATTACCACAAGACAAGGGTAGTTAGAGGTGTCCTCAGTAAGGAAGATACTGCAGGACAAGAATTGGGAAATTTCTTGAAGGGTTTTCTGCCGTTTTGGGGACCTATGGTGAACAGCAGAAACATACGGCAATTGACGAGAGTGGTTGAGTCCACCGTAGTTGAAACTGCTGGTGCCCTTAGTAACTTGACTGCTGAGCTCCAGTCGGATCGTCTTATGACTCTTCAGAACAGAGTTGCATTAGATGTCATACTTGCAGACCGAGGTGGGGTATGTAAAATGATCCAATCAAGTTGCTGCGTTTTCATTCCAGATAATGCTCCGACAGTGTACCAGGCCATTTCCAAACTGCATAAGATCTCCGACTCTATACATGTGGATAAAGGAGATTGGTCGTTGATGGGGTGGTTCTGGGAACTGTTATCCGCCTGGGGATGGAAGATTCTGATGGTCATTGGGATGATCTTAGCCATTCTTTTCCTGTTCTGTCTTTGTGTACAGTGTGCTCCTACTATATGTGGACTTTTTTCTACATCATGTGTAAGGAAACCTGTATCGAGAGACGAGCTAAGTAATAGGATGATGCTACAGCAACATCTCAATGATTTTATGAATATAGACCTAGACTCAGACTAGCGTGAGTGTAGGTTATTGCCTATGTAAGGGCAAAAGGAGGGTCTGTGGTACTGAACTTCTACACCCGTGTCATGAAAATCGTCATATCATGACGATTTTGGCAACATCAGGCCGAAAATGACAAGTGTAAGGTGTGCGAGTATTTTCGTCATATTTGAGTGGCGAGATCATCATGAAATCAGGGATTCCGTTCTGAACCCTCGGGTTCCATTTTGTGTACGGCAGCCATTTTGTGGTTGCCCTCACATAGGCCGATGATTAAGGCCGAACGAGTCTTTTGCAACACGTACACCTTCAGCTGACTTCTGTGTGATCCGGGCAAGCTGACTCCATTGCCCGAGGCCGGACTGGTTAGGCCAGTTCCTTTGCTAGTGGCCGATCAAGATTAGGGATCAGGCACAGCATGCCATAAACCCTTTATTGCACACAACTATGTCTAATCTTACTCACACCTGTCTCTGTTCTTTCTTTATGGCCTGCTTTACGATGAGGAGGTGCCCAATTTTATTAGGGGTCCGTCCGATTATCTGATGAAGTGTTGGGCCTTGCCGGGTAATTGATTGGGGGATGGACAAACTGAAATATGGGCCTGTCATCATGACTCTGCTTTTTCTTTGTCGTGAAAATATGTGAATGGTCAATTGTAAATAAGGAATGTTTGCCTGAAGCATAATATTTGGTATAAAAAGGGATGACCAGCTTTGTAAAGTTGAGCAGTCTCCTGAGAACATACACCGTGTTGTACTTCTAGGATACCGGTTACTGGTTGCAGCCAATAAAACTGATCTTTGACGTCACCAGGAAGTCTCTGCGTTTCTGTAGTCTGAGACAGGAGAATCCGGAGTCTTTGGGTGTGTCCCCTGGCACCGGTGGGTTCTAAATAACCCGGTATTTCAAGAGTCAAGGTACTCGGTTGGAGCCAAGGATAATCCCGCCGGCGGAGTCCTAACCAGAGTCCCTACCCCCCACCCCCAAGTTCTGCGGCTGTACCCACCAGAAACATAGACCTTGCCTGCTAGAGGAAAAAGGCTAATGCACAAGTTACTTACCTTCAGTAAGGATATATCTATAAGAAACATTAGTTAGTATTAGATTCCTTACCTTAGAATATCCCCAGGCTGGGGCCACTGCCAGAGGCGCAGAGCCTCCTGGAAAAGGGTCCACGACCCCACCCCGCCCTGTTTGTTGCAGTACCACATGGCGGTGGTGTTGTCCGTGAATACCTGCACTACACTCCCCCGGACAGAGGGGAGGAATGCCTTCAGTGCTAGACGAAGCGCCCGCAACTCCAAAAGGTTGATGTGGAGCCGGGCCTCCGCCGGAGACCAGAGGCCTCTGATCTCCGCCTCTCCCATGTGGCCCCCCCAGCCCTGGAGGGATGCGTCCGTCACAACTACGTGCTCCGGTTGGGGTAGGGAGAGGGATCTGCCGCTGACCCAATCGCGGTTCGTGAGCCACCACTGCAGCTGTCTCGCAGTGCCCTCCGAGATCAGGACAAGGTCGGACAGGTTGCCCTGATGCTGGGCCCACTGAAACTTCAGGTCCCACTGCAGAGCCCGCATCCGCCACCTGGCGTGATGCACCAGTAGGATGCAGGAGGCCATCAGCCCCAGAAGCCGCAGCGTCAACCTGACCGAGACCCGGGAGAAAGGCTGAAAGAGTGGAATCAGAGCCTGAATATCCCGGACCCACTGTTCGGGAGGATAAAACCGAAACTGCGCCGAGTCGAGACCCGCTCCGATGAAAAGGAGCTTCTGAGAGGGACACAGGTGTGACTTCGGCACATTGATGGAGAACCCCAGATGGTGCAAGAGGTCTGCCGTCGTCTGGAGGTGGCTGACTACTGTCTGGGGCGAGCCCGCCTTCAACAACCAGTCGTCGAGGTAGGGGAAGACTGAAACCCCTAACCTGCGCAGATGAGCTGCGACCACCGCCATCACCTTTGTGAACACCCATGGGGCGCTGGTAAGGCCGAAGGGGAGCACGGTAAACTGAAAGTGCTCGTGGCCTACGGTGAACCGTAGGTAACGCCGGTGGGCCGGCAGGACGGGGATGTGAAAATAAGCGTCCTGCAGATCCAACGCTACCATCCAGTCTCCTGGGTCTAGGGCAGCCAAAACCTGAGCCAGAGTCAGCATTTTGAACTTCTCCTTCCGGAGGAAGCCGTTGACGTTCCATAGATCCAAGATACGGCGTAGGCCCCCTTTGCCCTTCTTGGGTACCAGAAAGTAGTGGGAGTAGCAACCACATCCTACTTCTGGCCCAGGAACGCGCTCGATGGCCCCCTTGGCCAAGAGGGCCGTAACTTCCTCCTGCAGAAGTCGCAAATGATCCCCCGATACGCGGTGGAATTGCGGTGGCATGGCTGGAGGGGTCGTCTCGAAGGGGAGGGAGTAGTCCCTTCGGACGATCTGCAGCACCCACCTGTCCGAAGTGACAGTGCGCCAGTGAATGGTGATGGCGAACCCTGCCCCCCACTGCGTCACATGGGCCGAAAAGCACGGACTAGGAGGGTTTTGAGGCGGATGCTGCGGGGGAAGGTGTGGACTGACCTCGCCGTTGACCCCGACCGCCGCCACGGCGGTTTCCACGGCCGCCACCACGTTGGGTATTACCCTGCGGAGCGTGGCTGGCAGCACGTGTGGGTACACCCCTTCCGTGGCCACGAAAGGAGTGAAAGGCAGCAGATTGCTGGCGCGGGGCCGAGAGGCCCAAGGACTTGGCCGTAGCCCTGGAGTCCTTAAAGCGCTCAAGCGCATGGTCTGCCTTGTCGCCAAAAAGGCGACGGCCATCAAACAGCATGTCCATCAGTGTGTTTTGGACATCGGCCGAAAAGTTGGCGGACCTCAACCAGGCGTGGCGTCTGACCGCCACAGTCGTTGCCATCGCTCTAACCTAGTGAGTCGGTGGTATCCAGCCCACACCGGATAGAAAATCTGGCTGCATCCCGGCCCTCCACAAGGGCTTGGCTGAGTTTGGCAAGTACCTCCAACGGACACTCTGGCAGCACTTCCGCAACCGTATCCCACAGAGAGTGGGTGTAGCGGCCTAAGAGGCATGCGGTGTTGGAAGATCGCAGTCCCAGACTAAGGGAGGAGAAGATCTTTTTACCGTACTGCTGGTACCTCTTGGATTCCCTGTCCGGCGGAGCAGACGGGAATGCGGTCTGGGAACTGGATGCCTGGATGACCAGGCTCTCGGGGCTGGGCGGTGGCGTCTGGCCATGTTCCTATCTACGGGCGAACCCGTAGCGGGCCTGGACCAAGTGCCCAAAAGAACGTCGGCTAAGGCCTCATTAAAGGGCAGCAGAGGCTCGGCCGAGCTGGACTGCGGTTTAAGGACCTCAGTGAGGAGGTTAGTCCTCACGGACGCAACGGGGAGCTCAAGGCCCAAGGCCTTGGCTGCCCTCATCAGCACCACACTGTAGGTTGGCCCCGCCTCCGACGCCACGGTAGGAGGTGAGACAAAACCAGTGTCTGGTGAGGTGTCCAGACCACTGGCATCCCCAAGTCCACCTGTCCAGTCCTCTTGAGACTGACACTCTCTGGTCAGAGGGTCCTCAGACCCCTCCCAACACTCCTCATCACCCATCTCCTGATAATCAGGGTTGTCAATGGATGGGGCCGGCTCATAGAAGTTAAACTTCCCAAACGGCGTAGAAAGTGGCGCCGGAACCGGGTCGAGGGAGGCATCGGGGACGGCGCTGCCCGAGGACGGCGCCGGAGGTGACACCTGACGGACAGACGCCGGGGGGGTCGTAAGGTCCACCGGCGACGACCCAGATCCCGAAGCGGATCCAGTGGGTTCCTGCAACGCCGGGCCCGAAGGCGCCGGCAGCGTCAGGACCATGGGGCCTGCGGCGCCAGGGCCGAAGCACCCAATGGAGTCGGGGCCGAAGCCCCCAACCCGCTAGGGGCCCCAGACGGGTCCGCTGGGCCCGGAGGCGCCGCGGAGCCCGTCGGAGGAGAAAGGGACCTCATGGCCATGAGGAAGCACTCGATCTCCTCCTGCGTCGCGTCTCGCCCAGGGACCGGAAGGTGTGGAGCTGGATGCGGCGCCCGCGACTCCGACGGAGCCGCGTGGGCGGTGTCACCCGAACCCCCGGCCGCATCGCGCGAGCGTCAGGGGGAGTCGGAAGAGTGATGACGCCTCTTCGACTTCTTGTGTTTCTTACCTGACGGCGACTTCGACCCGGAGGAGTGGTGCAGACTCTCGGAGCTGCGGTGGCTCCGACCCCGCGACCTGTCCCTCGACCTCCCTTGGGATCAGGACCTCTCGCGGCGCGGGCCGACTGCCGGAGTTCAAGTCGCCTGCGGGACCGCTCCCGCCTGGCTTTCGAAGATAGGGCCCGGCAGTCGGGGCAGACCTGGTCGTCGTGGTCGACGCCTAGACAGAGTAGACACCGGCGGTGAGGATCCGTGACCGACATTGTGCCGTCGCAATCCTCGCAGTGCTTAAATCCAGGCATCCCTATGGCACCGATCTGAGTCCTTTGACTTCGAAAAGATGATCAAAATGATCCAAAAAGTTAGTCAAAAAGTGACTAAAAGTACAGCTTTTTCCAGATCTGCGCTTGCTGGGGCGGAAAAAATAAGAACTGACGTCAGCACGCGGAGGCGGCGTCTAAGTACTCCGACGACGTCATCACGGCACCCACAACGCCGACGACGGACGCGGAGCCGCAGACGACGCCTACCGACGCGCAAGGGTACTGCTACGCCAAAATTTCCGGATCCAGTCTGACGCCTGGGGATATTCTAAGGTAAGGAATCTATCACTAACGTGTCTCTTTCAGATTAAGATAATACTGGAACAGATAAAGGTAAAAAAAAAAAAAAAGATAAAAGTGGCGGGTGGGCGTGTGCAACTCTGCAGCTCTACATGCCAAGAACAGATGCATACTGGTAAGTAGCATTTTCCGTTCGAGGCATATGAGCTGCAGATTGCACACTATGAATAGATTACATAGCAGTTCCCACACCTAGCGGCGACCACCAGTATCTGTTGCAGTTGTTTGAAACAAGAGTTTTTAGTACAGCCTGGCCCACAGTGGCTTGTTTAGTTTGCACATCTACACAGTAATGCTTTGTGAATGTGTGCGGTGTAGATCATGTAGCTGCTTTACATATGTCATCTAGGGAAATGTTCCCTAAGAATGCCATTGAAGCCCCTATCTTCCTGGTAGATTGGGCTTTTGGTGGGATTGTTAATGTGCGTTTGGCTTTTTGATAACATTTGTATACATTTAACAATCCACCTGGTGATCCCCCTGACTTTAATGGGATTGCCTTTATGTGGCGGTGATAAAGACACAAAAAGTTGTTTTGTCTTACGAAAAGTTTGTCCTTTCAATGTAGTACAGTAATGCTCTCTTGACATCTAAAGTGTGTAGAGCTCTTTCTGCGACTGAGGCTGCGAGAAAAATACGGGCAGCTCAACAGATTGATTTAGATGAAAAGGGGAAATGACTTTTGGAAGGAATTTTGGATTAGTACGAAGAACCACTTTGTTATGATGCATTTGCAGAAAGGGTTCCTGAATGGTAAATGCTTGTAGTTCACTAACCCTTCTGAGAGACGTAATGGCTACTAGGAAAGCTACTTTCCAGGTTAGAAATTGCAATTCACATTTATGTAATGGTTCAAAGGGAGGTCCCATTAACCTTGTGAGAACCACATTTAGATTCCACACTGGTGCAGGTGGTGTTTTGGGAGGAATTATTCTTTTGAGTCCTTCCATGAGAGCTTTAATAGCTGGCACTCTAAAAAGAGATAGATGTTGCCTATTTTGCAAGTATGCCGCAATGGCCGCAAGGTGTAACCTGACAGACGTGTAGGCTAATTTACACTTTTGAAGGTGCAATAAATATCCAATGATGTGTTGAATAGACACGTCTAAAGGATTCATTTTGTTGTTTTGGCAGTATATGACAAACCTTTTCCACTTAGCAGCGTAACATGCTCTAGTGGTCGGGCGTCTAGCTTCTTTGATAACATTCATACATTCTGGGGGAAGGTTGAGGTAACCAAACTCTATGACCTCAGGAGCCAGATCGCTAGGTTGAGCTGAGCTGGGTCCGGGTGTCTGATCTATCCATGGTTCTGCGTTAATAGGCGTGGAGATAGGTTTAGTTTTTGGTGCGGTACTACAGACATTTGTAACAGCGCGGTGTACCACGGTTGTCTGGCCCAAGTTGGAGCGATTAGGATGAGCGTTAGGGAATGTTGCTGTAGTTTGCATACCACTAATGGAAGTAGTGGGAGAGGAGGAAAAGCATATGCAAATAGTTTTGACCAGTTCATCCATATCGCATTGCCTTTGGACAATGGGAGTGGGTATCTGGCGGCAAAGTTTGGGCATTTTGCGTTTTCGTGGGTGGCAAAAAGGTCTATTTGAGGTTGTCCCCACATTTGAAAGAACGGATGAACTTGTGGATGAAGTTCCCATTCGTGGATTTGCTGAGTGTGTCGACTTAGCAGATCTGCCATAGTGTTTTGTACTCCTGGGACGTGTTGGGCTAATAGGAAGATCTTTAGTCGTATAGCCCATCTCCATATCTGCTGTGCTAACAGAGCTGCAGAGAGTGTGTCCCTCCTTGTTTGTTTATGTAGTACATAGCTGTCACATTGTCTGTGCGGACTAAGACAGCTTTGCCTGACACTTATGTTTGAAAAGCTTTTAGGGCTAGAAACACAGCTATTAACTCCAGGTGGTTGATGTGGAGTAGCTTTAGTTGCGGTGTCCACCTGCTTTGCATGTTGTGATGCAGGAGGTGGGCTCCCCAGCCGGAGAGCGGTGCGTCCGCTGTCATGACTATTTGAGGAACTGGCTCTAAAAAAGGTCGCCCTTTGGGAAGGTTTTTGGTGTTCCACCATTGCAGAGAAAGAGGAGTCCGACCGTCTACCAACACTAGGCCTGTCAGTTGACCTTGAGCCTGGTTCCATTGGCGTGCTAAGCACTCTTGAAGTGGACGCATTTGCAATCTTGCGTGAGGTACTACAAATATGCAAGATGCCATCATTCCTATGAGCTGCATGAACACTCGAGCTGGTAGGGAGTGTTGCGGCTTGAATTTTGTTAGGAGAGTTTGTACGCTTGTTATCCTTGCTGGAGAGGGATACGCTAGTGTTAGTGGGTGTTTATTGTAGCGCCGAGATACTGTTGCATGCGTGAGGGTTTTAGATGCGACTTGATGTGATTTACTGTGAATCCCAAGTCGTGAAGCAGTTGAATGGTAGCGTGAGTGTGTTGTACACACTGGCTGTATGAGCTGGCTTTTATGAGCCAGTCGTCCAGATATGGGAAGACATGAATATGCTGTCTTCTTAAGTGTGCTAATACTACTGCTAGGCATTTGGTAAACACCCATGGCGCTGTTGTGACTCCGAATGGGAGCACTTTGAACTGGTAGTACTGCCCGTCTAGCACAAATCAGATATTTTCTGTGCGCTGCGTGGATGGGAATATGGTAGTAGGCGTCCTTGAGATCTAGAGTGGCAAGGAAGACGTTTAGTACCAGTAGTGGAAGGACCTGTTGAAGTGTGACCATATGGAAATGGTCCGACTGAATGTAAACGTTTAGAGGTCGGAGGTCTAGGATGGGTCTTAGAGATCCGTCCTTTTTTGGTATTAGGAAATATAGTGAGTATACTCCTTTGTTTTTCTGGTGCTCTGGAACTATTTGTATTGCATTTTTCTGCAGGAGGGATATTACCTCTTGTCTGAGCAATGTTAAATGTTTTTGTGACATTGGACGCTGCTTGGGTGGTATGTTTGGGGGGTAGATTTTAGTTCCAGACAGTAACCTGATTGTCCTTCTTTGCATGCGGAACTGGTTTGTCCAGTGGTCGCTTCTTTGAGGCCAAAATCAACTGTCCAGTGATTGGGTCTCAAGCCAGAGTCTTTTGAGCAGGGTCTGGATAAGGGAAGTCTTCTGCCGGAGGCCGATCTTTTGGTGCTGGAGAAGGTTTCGGCACCGAAGCGGCTTGCTTTGGTTTTTTGACAATGTCCTTAGTCGGGGAACCAGGAGTCTTTCTCGGCTTCAAATATTTTTTTCGGTTCCGAAGGTTTTTTCGGGTCGGGTGTTGTTTTTGGATCCGACTGTTTCTTTGGATGCGGTGTTTTTATTGGTTCCGGTGGTTTTTTGGAATCCGAAGCTTTGCTTGGGTCCGACCTGGGTTTCGGTCCCGAAGGAGTTGTGGGTTTCGGCGCCGATGGTTTGGACGTCGGCGTAGCCGGTGTCGATGTCTTTTTTCGGTGCCGGTGAGTTGGCTCCGGCACCATGCGAAGGGTGACTTGAGCCCGAGTCGCCTGAAGGCTTAATTGTCTTCTTAGCCGGGCCCGAAGGTGGGGCAGTAGAAGCGGAGCGTCGGTGTGCACCCGAGCCCAAGGGTGTAACCGGGGCCTTCTTTGGGGGTGTCGAGGAAGGATCGGGGTCGATGGTCTTACTTACGACCCGCTGCGCTGGAGTGATGTCCTCGACATCCGAATCTTCTTCCTGTTCGGAACCGCTGTTGATGTCTTGTTGTTCTGGTACGTGGACACCTTTCTCAAAGATGTCGTCCGGAATGGAAGTTGAAGATCGAGCCATTGTTCTTCTCGCTCTTCGGTCCCGCATAGTCTTTTTGGAGCAGAAAGAGGCACAAGCGGAACAGTCCTTTGCCTCGTGCTCCGGAGAAAGGCAGAGGTTACACACCTCGTGAAGGTCGGTGTGGGGAAACTTCGACCCACATTGAGGACACTTCTTGAATGGGGTCCTTTCCTTGAGCTGGACGTGAGGCCTAGTTAGGCCTGAAGGCTGTCGACGATGACCGGAATCGAAGTATCCGACGTTGAAGAATAGCGTTGAGTGGAAAAGCGTTGGAAACTTATTTTCTAAAAGTTGGTGAGGATTGCGCGCCGAAGGAATTCGGTTTCAACACGGAGTGCTGGAAACACATCCGAGCCCGGTGGCGGAAAAAAACAATCTGGGGATGGAGCCGATGACCATGTGCAGTATCATCCAAAGGAGGAGTCACCTATCCCGTGACTTCCAAAGACTTTTCTACAACAAAACAAACTGCAAACATCCGGGCCCAACACTAGGTGGCAATCTATGCATAGTGTGCAATCTGCAGCTCATATGCCTCGAACAAAACCATATCCGGATGGACAGAAAGTAAAGGAGACTTAGAAGAAAGAGCCTGGAGCTCACTCACTCTCCTGGCAGAGGTGATAGCAACCAGGAATGCAGTCTTAAGAGTTAGAAGACGAAGAGGGCAATTGTGAAGTGGCTCGAAAGGAGCGCACATCAGATAGGTTAGAACAAGGTTCAAGTCCCATCAAGGCATCACGAAAGGAACAGGAGGAAACATGCGAGTGATGCCCTTCAAGAATCTATTTACAACTGGGGACTTGAAAAGAGAAGGCTGATCAGGAAGCCTTAAGAAGGCCGAAATGGCAGAGAGGTAGCCCTTGATAGTGCCCAGAGCAGAGCCCTGCTGCACAAGAGAAAGAAGAAAGAGGAGAACCTCTGAAAGAGGGGCAGAAAGGGGATCCACAGCCTTTGCTGTGCACCATGCCACAAATTTATTCCACCTGCAGGCGTATACCGAATTTGTGGAGGGACGCCTGGCTGCCAGAATCACATCACAGACTTCAGGAGGCAAGTCAAATGGCCTCAACTGTCGCCGCTCAATCTCCACGCATGGAGGTGGATACTGGACAGGTTCTGGTGTAGGACCGTCCCCTGCTGCTGCGACAGAAGGTCCTCCCGAAGAGGCAGACGAAGTGGGGGATCGACTGACATGCTGAGTAGCTCGGGATACCAGTACCTTCGTGCCCAGTCCGGAGCCACAAGGATGACTTGGGTCCGGTCGCGCCTGATCTTCAGCACTCTGGGCAGAAGTGGTATAGGCAAAACAGCGTACAAAAGACCTCAACTCCACTCGCGACGAAAAGCGTCTCAGAGCGAGTGCCACCTTGGAAATTCCAACGCGCAGGACTGATGACATTGCGCGTTCTCTTTTGTGGCGAATAGATCTAACCAAGGCTCTCCCCACTGCCGAAAGAGGCCTTGCGCCATGTCCGAGTTAAGACGCCATTCGTGATCCATCATGCACAGACGGCTGAGTTAGTCTGCCCTGGCATTCAGGGAACCTGCCAGGTGTTGAACCACCAGGGTGACGCCCTGGTGTTCCAGCCATTACCAGAGGCGCAGAGCCTCCTTGCAAAGGGTCCACGACCCCACCCGCCCTGTTTGTTGCAGTACCACATGGCGGTGGTGTTGTCCGTGAACACCTGCACTACACTTCCCCGAACAGAGGGAAGGAATGCCTTCAGTGTTAGCCGGATCGCCCGCAGCTCCAGAAGGTTGATGTGGAGCCGGTACTCCGCCGGAGACCAGAGGCCTATGATCTCCGCCTCTCCCATGTGGCCCCCCCAGCCCAGGAGGGACGCATCTGTCACAACTACGTGCTCCGGTTGGGGTAGGGAGAGGGATCTGCCGCTGACCCAATCGCGGTCCGTGAGCCACCACTGCAACTCGCAGTGCCCTCCGAGAACAGGACGTGGTCGAACAGGTTGCCCCAATGCTGGGCCCACTGAAACTTCAGGTCCCACTGCAGAGCCCACATCCGCCACCTGGTGTGATGCACCAGAAGGATGCAGGAGGCCATCAGCCCCAGAAGCCGCAGTGTCAACCTGACCGAGACCCGGGATAAAGGCATAAAGATCAGAATCAGAGCCTGAATATCCCGAACCCGCTGCACAGGATGATAAACCGAAACTGCGCCCAATCCAGAACCGCTCCGATAAAGAGGAGCTTTTGAGAGGGACACAGGTGTGACTTCGGCACATTGATGGAAAACCCCAGCAAGTGCAGGATGTCGGCCATAGTCTGGAGGTGGCTGACGACTGTCTGGGGCGAGCCCGCCTTTAACAACCAGTCGTCGAGATAGGGGAAGACTGACACCCCTAATATGCGCAGATGAGCTGCGACCACCGCCATGACTTTCGTGAACACCAGCGGGGCGCTGGTAAGGGCAAAGGGGAGCACTGTGAACTGAAAGTGCTCGTGGCCTATTGTGAACCGCAGGTAGCGCCGGCGGGCCGGCAGGACAGGGATGTGAAAATAAGCGTCCTGCAAGTCCAACGCTACCATCCAGTCTCCGGGGTCTAGGGCAGCTAACACCTGAGCCAAAGTCAGCATCTCGAACTTCTCCTTCCGGAGAAGCCGTTGACATTCCACAGGTCCAAGATAGGGCGTAGGCCCCTTTGCCCTTCTTGGGAACCAGAAAGTAGTGGGAATAACGACCACGACCTACTTTCGGCCCAGGAACGCGCTCTATGGCCCCCTTGACCAAGAGGGTCGATACTTCCTTTTGCAGAAGTTGCAAGTGATTCCCCCGACACGCTGTGGTACTGCGGTGGCATGGCTGGAGGGGTCGCCTCGAAGGGGAGGGAGTAGCCCCTTATGACGATTTGCAGCACCCACATGTCCGATGTGATGGTGTGCTAGTGGAGGAGGTGATGGCGGACCCTGCCCCCCACTGGCGTCAAATGGGCCTGAAAGCTCGGACTAGGAAGGCTTTGAGGCAGATGCTTCGAGGGTGGATGTGGACTGGCCTCGCCGTTGTCCCCTGGCACGTCCACGGCGGTTACCAGGCCCGCCACCGTGTTGGATGTTAGACTGCGGCCCGTGGCTGGCAGGACGTGAAGTGGCGCCCCTTCCTTGGCCGCGAAAGGCAGACTGCTGCTGACGCTGGCCGGGAGGCCCAAGGACTTGGCAGTAGTTCTGGAGTTCGTGAAGCGTTCAAGCGCATAATCTGCCTTGCCACCAAAGAAGTGGCTGCCATCGAACGACATGTCCATGAGGGTGTTCTGGACATCAGCCGAGAAGTTGGCGGACCTCAGCCAGGCGTGGCGGCGATCTGCCACCGTCGTGGCGAATCGCCACCGTCGTTGACATCGCCCTGCCCAGCGAGTCCGTGGTATCCAGCCCACATTGTATGGAACAACACGCTACGTCTCGTCCCTCCGCGAGGGCTTGAGCGAGCTTCGCCCGGGCCTCCTCCGGGCACTCTGGAAGCTCGGCCATATCCCACAGGCAAGCGGTGTTAACTGACCACAACCCACAACTGAGGGAGGAGAACAGTTTCTTACCAAACTGTCCATACCTTTTGAATTCCCGATCTGGGGGTGCAGTCGGGAATGTGGATTGGGAAGTAGACGCCTGGATAACCAGGCTCTCGGGGTGGGGTGGGTTGACAGGAAGCTAGGGTCGCCCGGAGCTGGGCGGTGGCGCCTGGCGACGTTCCTATCTACAGGGGGACCTGTAGCGGGCCTGGACCAGGTGCCCAACAGGACGTCCAGCAGAGCCTCATTAAACGGCAGTAGAGGCTCCGGAGAGCCTGTGTGAGGTTTGAGGACCTCAGTGAGGATGTTAGACCTCACAGTTGCGACGGGGAGCGGAGGCGCCAAGGCCTTGGCCGCCCTAGTCAGCACCACACTATATGCAGCCACCTCCTCCATAGCCACGGTAGGATGTGAGACAAAGCCAGTGTCAGGGGAAGTGTCAAGACCATTGGCTTCCCCTAGCTCGTCTGTCCAGTCCTGAAATGACTGACACCCCGTGTCAGAGGGTCCTCAGACCCCTCCCAATCCCTCTCGTCCTCCATCTCCTGTAATTCAGGGTCAAAGGATGGAGCTGGATCAAATAAGAATTGCTCCTCACCCGGCGTCTAATGCGGCGTCGATCGACTCCGGTCCGACGCCGGATCGAGGGACGGATCAGGGACGGCGCCTTGCGGGGACGGCGCCGGGGCCGACACCCTGGGGGTCGAAGCCGGCGGCGTAAGGTCGACGAGCGGCAACCCAGATCCGCAACCAGCGGGGGCCTGCGGCGCCAGAACCGAAGTCGCCGATAGCGCCGAAGCACCCGACGGCACCGGGGCCGAAGCACCCGGCCCGCATGGACTCCCAGTCGGGGCCGCGGGGCCCGGAGGCGCTCCCGCGGGACCCGACGGAGGAGAGAGGGACCTCACGGCCATGAGGAAGGCCTTGATCTCCTCCGGAGTAGCGTTCAGCCCAGGGACCGGTGGGTATGGAGCTGGCCGCGGAGGCGGTGTCGCCCGAACCCCCGGCCGCATCGCGCGAGCGTCGGGGGGAGTCGGAAGAGCGATGTAGTCTCTTCGACTACTTGTGCCTCTTACCTGAGGGCTTGGAGCCCGACAAATGGTGACGACTCGCCGGGCTTCGATGACTGTGGCCCCGCGACAGGTCCCTCCACCCCCTCCTGGACCGGGACCTGGAGCGGCGCGGGCCGACTGCCGGAGCTCGAGGCACTTATGGGATTGCTCCGGCCTAGCCTTCGACGTCAAGGCCCAGCAGTCGGGGCATGACCGGTCGTTCTGTTCGGCCCCAAGGCAATAGAGGCACCGGCAACAGACATCAGTCGGTTGCAGTCGGTGCAGGGCTTGAACCCGGGCATCCCTACCGGCACAGGGAGTCGTAAAGACTCGAGTAGTGATCAAAAAGGATTGAAAAAGTTTAGTCAAAAAGTGACTACGGTACTGCTTTTTGCGGACCTGCGCTTGCGGGCGTGTTAAAAAGAAGAACTGACGTCAGCGCGCGAGGGCAGCGTCTAAGTACTCCGACGTCATCCCGGCGCCAACGACCGACGAGGAGCCGCAGACGACGCCTACCAACGCGCAGGGGTACTGCTACGCAAAACTTTCCGGATCCAGCCTGACGCCTGGGGATAATCTAAGGTAAGGAATCTAACTAACGTGTTTCTTTCAGATCATCACGCTCCAGTGTGACTCTAGATGAGAAATGCAGAGTTTCACCTGAGCATTTACCAGGGCGTCACCAGTACAGCTTTTTAGCCACAGGTAGTCAGATTTTAAAATAATTTCTCAGGTGTAAATTGAAGGAATTCTGACAGCTTTTGATTAATTTAAAACAGAACTAGGCATCTAAAGCAGGGGAGTCATAAGGAGGCAATAGGCACTATTATGCACGCAAAAACTGAAGTCTTTCAAATATGTAAAATCTTCAGTAATTTCTAACCTAAGAGGTAATTTTTTTGTTTCTACTGTTAAGTTTTGAGTCAATGTTTTTAATTTCTAATTGAGTAGTGTGGTAAAGAGGTTTGGATTTTTCCAATTTAATCATGAAGCTTTTAACGTAGTAAGATACCCAAGAGAAGGATTATTGCTCTTTTTTCCTAATTGTTTTGACGTAATAGGTTAAAATGGAAAATAGCAAGGAGGATTAGTGTTATGTTGAACAGGTTACTTACCTTCGGTAACTATATATCTGTAAGAGACAGATAAGTTGTAGATTGCTTACCTTGTGATTTCCCCCAGGCGTCAGACTTGATCTGGAGAATCTTTTCGTCAGCAGTACCCCTGCGCGTCGAAAAGGGGCTTTGGTTGGCTCCGCGTTAGTCGTTGGCATCGTGGTCGCCAGGATGAATTAGCGGGAGCTACTTAGATGCAGCTCCCGCGCACGCGGACGTCCGGTCTGTACACAACTTTCCAAGCCAGAAGCGCAGAGCAATGCAAGACACTGACCACTTGTGCACAAAAACTAGGGCCCTGAAAGGAAATCCTTAACCCTAGAAGTCAGTCCGCAGAACAGGGGCATGGGTGTGGTGGTAAGGAATCTATAACTAATCTATGTTTCTTACAGATATATCGTTACTGAAGGCAAGTAAATTGTTCACCAGGAGAGACAGTTAATTATAGATTCCTTACCTTGTGAATAGATACCTCAGCAATACCAACCCTGGGGGTGGGTCTGCAAACCAAGTTCACACCGGAAAGTCTTGGAGAACAGAACAGCCGAAGTAGCCGTCAGTCCAAGTTGGCTGACAAGGCAGTAGTGGTGTGTGAACGTGTGCAGAGATCCCCACGTCATTGTCTGACAGATGTCGTTAAGGGGGACTTCCCAATCCAAAGCGGTAGTAGCTGCCGTCACCCTGGTGGAATGGGCGTGTAGCCTCACTGGAGGTCCCTTCCTTGCCAAGAAATAGAAAGCTTTGATACACAAAACGACCCATCTAAAGATAGTCCCCTTGTGTACGGCCCAACCTTTTTTAGCACCCACGTAGCCAACCAAGAGCTGGTCATCCACCCGGAATTGTTTTGTTCGATCCAAGTAAAAGGAAAGCGCACGTTTTGGACCGAGACGGTGGAGCCGCTCTTCCTCCTTAGAAGGATGTGAAGGTGGAAAGAAGGTGAGCAGAGTGATGGTTTAGCCAATGTGGAAAGAAGTAATCACCTTGGGAAGAAAGGATGGACGAGTTCGAAGAACCACCATGTCTGGATGAATAGCCTGAAATTGAGGTTTTGAAGAAAGGGCTTGGCGCTCACTCACCCTGCGAGCAGAAGTGATGGCAACCAGAAAGGCAGTCTTTAAAGTAAGAAGTCGGAGAGGACAGTTCTGAAGCGGCTCAAAAGAAGCGCACATAAGGTAAGTAAGAACCAAGTTCAAGTCCCACTGAGGCATTACTAAGGGAACAGGAGGAAAAAGGTGAGTAATGCCCTTAAAAAAGTGATTTACAACAGGGGACTTGAAGAAAAAAAAAAAGGCAGATCAGGAAGCCCAAGAAAGGCTGAAATGGCGAGAGGTAGCCCTTAAGAGTGCCCAGAGTAGAGTCCTGCTGAGCCAAAGATGGAAGGAACAAGAGAATCTCAGAGGGGCTGAACGGGGATTCACAGCCTTTGCTGCTCACCATGCTCCAAATCTGTTCCATCTACAAGCGTATACCCTCTTAGTGGAGGGACGACTGGCTGCCAAGATATCACAGACTTCGGGAGGCAGGTCAAAAGCAGTCAACTGCCGCCACTCAATCTCCATGCAAGGAGATGGAGACTGAACAGGTTCAGGTGGAGGACCGTCCCCTGCTGCTGCGACCGAAGATACTCCAGAAGAGGCAGTTGGATCGGTGGATCGATCGCCATGTTGAGTAGCTTGGGATACCAGTATCTTCGTGCCCAAGACGGAGCCAGAAGGAAGACGTGGGCCCGGTCGCGCCATATCTTCTTCAGCACTCTGGGCAGCAGTGGTATAGGCGGAAAGGCGGAAAACTGACCGCAGCTCCACTCGCGACGAAAAGTGTCGCAGAGCGAGTGCCGCCTTGGAAATTCCAAAGCGCAGAACCAATGACATTGCGCGTTCTCTTCAGTGGCAAATAGATCTAACCAAGGCTCTCCCCACTGCAGAGAGAGACCTTGAGCCACGTCCGAGTTAAGACGCCATTCGTGATACATCATGCACCTCCGGCTGAGTTAGTCCACCCTGACGTTCAGAGAACCTGCCAGGTGTTGAACCACCAAGGTAATGCCTTGATGTTCCATCCATGTCCAGTGGCGCAGAGCCTCCTGACATAGGGTCCAGGACCCCACCCCGCCCAGTTTGTTGCAGTGCCACATGGCAGTTGTGTTGTCCGTGAACACCTGCACTACACTTCCCCAGACAGAAGGAAGGCTTGCGTTCAGTGCAAGTCGGATCGCCCGAAGCTCCAAAAGGTTGATATGGAGCCGGGACTCCGCCGGAGACCAGAAGCCTCTGATCTCTGCCTCTCCCAAGTGGCCGCCCCATCCCAGGAGGGACGCATCCATCACCACTCTGTGCTCCGGTTGGGGAAGGGAGAGGGATCTGCCACTGACCCAATCGCGATTCGTGAGCCACCACTGCAGCTGGTGTGCAGTGCACTCCGAGATCTGGACATAATCTGACAGGTTGCCCTGATGCTGTGCCCACTGGAACTTCAGATCTTACTGCAGAGCCTGCATATGCCATCTGGCATGTTGCACTAGCAGGAGGCCATCAGGCCCAGCGGCCGGAGGGACATCCTGACTGAAACCCGGTATAGACGTTGAAAGATCGGAATCATAGCCTGAATATCCCTGACTCGCTGCTAGGGAGGATAAACCCGAAACTGCGTTGAATCCAGAACCGCTCCGATGAAGGGGAGCTTCTGAGAGGGGCTCAGGTGCGACTTTGGCACGTTGATGGCGAATCACAGCAAATGCAGGAGGTCGGCTGTAGTCTGGAGGTGGGAGACGACTGCCTGGGGCGAGCCAGCCTTCAACAACCAGTCGTCGAGATATGGGAAGACTGGAACCCTTGATCTGCACAGATGAGCTGCGACCACCGCCATCACATTCATGAACACCCGAGGGGCACTGGTAAGGCCGAAGGGGAGCTCTAGGCCTCCTGTGAACAGCAGGTAACGCCGATGGGCCGGCAGGACGGGGATATGAAAATATGCGTCCTGCAAATGCAACGCTACCATCCAGTCTCCAGGGTCGGGGGCAGCCAAGACCTGAGCCAGAGTCAACATCTTGAACGTCTCCTTCCAGAGGAAGCGATTGACATTCCTGAGGTCCAAGATGGGGCGCAGGCCCCCTTTCTCCTTTTTGGGGACCAGAAAGTAGTGGGAATAACACCCACATCCTACTTTTGGCCCAGGAACAACCTCGATGGCCCCCTTGGCCAAGAGTGCCGTGACTTCCTGTTGGAGAAGCTCAAAGTGATCCCCCGACATGAGATGGAAATGAGGTGGCATGGCTGGAGGGGCAGACTCGAAGGGGAGGGAGTAGCCCCTTCGGACGATTTGGAGGTGACAGAACGCCAGTGGGGGAGGTGATGTTGAATCCTGCCGCCCACCAGCGTGGGGTGCACCCCAAAGCTCGTACTAGGAAGGCTTTGAGGTGGATGCTGCTGGAACGGATGTGGACTGACCCGCACGCTGGCCCCCTGTCCCGCCGTGGCGGCCACCACGTCCGCGGCCGTGCTGAGGTTGGTTCTGCGCAGGCTTCTGGCTGAACTAACATGTTGGGGCGCCCCTTCCGTGGGGACGAAAGGAACAAAAAGAGACGTGTCCGGGCACTTGGTAGAGAGACCCAAGGACATGGGTTGAGCCCAAGAGTCCTTAAAACACTCCAGTGCACTGAATACCTTACCGTCAAACAGGCAAGTACCATCAAAGGGCATGTCCATGAGGGAACTCTGAACATCTCCTGAAAACCCGTGGACCACAACCAGGCGGGGTGACGCAGGGCCACCGTCGTGGAGATCGCCCTACCTAGTGAGCCCGTGGTGTCCAGCCCACACCGGATGGTGAACTTTGGTGCATCCTGCCCCTTAGCAACAGCTTGGGAAAGCACTGCCCTCCGGACACTGAGGTAGCGTCTGCGCAACCGTGTCCCACACAGCATGAGAGTAGCGGCACAGGCATGCAGTGTTCACCGACATCAGCCCCAAGCTGGCAGAGGAAAGCAGTTTCTTGCCAAACTGTTCCAGCTTCTTAGATTCCTTATCTGGCAGGGCGGTAGGGAATGCGCTTTGGGAAGTGGTGGCTTGGATGACCAGGGTCGGGTGGGTTGTTAAAAAGGCAGGGTCCTCCGGTACTGGGCGATGACACCTGGCCACGTTCGTATCCACAGGAACCCCCGTGGCTGGTCTAGACCATGTGCCCATCAACACATCAGTTAACGCCTCATTGAACAGTAGCAGAGGCTCCATAGAGCTTGCCGCCGGCTGAAGGACTTCAGTGAGGAGTTTAGTTTTTAGAGTTACTGTGGGAAGATAAAGTCAAGGGCCTCAGCTGCTCTATGGAGCACCACAGTGTATGTGGCGCCCTCCTTCATGGCCACAGCAGGAGGAGAACGAAAACCATGCTCAGAGGAGAGGTCAAGGCCACCTGCATCCTAAGACTCTTCCGCCCACTTCTGTTCAGACTCGCACTGCCGTGCAAGGCGGATCCTCAGACCCCTCCCAGTCGTAACCCTCCTCCACTGCCCGTGGCACAGGCTGCAGATGCAGGGGAAGGACAGGGGAATATAAATGGTCCAAATGTGCTGTTCCGGCTCCATGCTCCAATTAGGGTCCCAACCTGGATCCAAATTGTCCGGAAACCCGGGCAAGACGGAGGTGGAACAAACTGAGCACATTGCGGTGCCGGGCCAGAGCTGCCGGCGGAGGACCTTGCGGTGCCGGGGTCTGAGCCGCCGGCGGAGGACCTTGCGGTGCCGGGATCGCCGCTGGTGCCAGTAGCGGAGCAGGCGGCAAGGGCGGGCCCTCAGTTGGGACCGTGGGGCCCGAAGGCATGCCGGTGGGAGCCAGAGGCCTGAAAAGGCGGTACATGGCAGCAAGAAAATCTTGCACCTGGGCCAGAGTCACCGATGGACCCGGATAATGTGGTGGGCCGCGGGACTCTCAGGCTCCAATGGAGCCGCGGGGGAGGTAACCCCAGTCCCCTTGTCCACATCCTGAGACCGACAGGGGGACGTCAGAGCCAAAACGCTTATTTGACTTCTTCTTATGACGTCTGTTACCCGATTCAGAGTGAGGAGCGATGATGATGGCTCCGCGGCCAGTCATTCTATCGACCCCTGGACCTCGAATGGCACAGAGACGGCTGTCGGGTCTCCAGCAGCTTATGGGACTGCTCCCGCAAAGCATTCGGAGCTATGGACCGACAGTAAGAATTTGACCGGGAGTCATGGTCGCGCTCCTGATAGAGACAGACGCCATGGAGGTCACCGACATCAAACGGCGACAGGCGACACGCCTCCCCCTGACTCAGTCACAGACCGAGACAACGACGGACAGAGCGGGGTCTCTCATATCCTGAGCCAGATCCAGGAAGAGGTGAGGTCCTTTCCCCGGACACACTGGATGTTACTAAGACACCAGGTGCCGAAGAGGATTTCAGACAGTTGAAGGAACATTATATCCTTTACTGCTGATGTTTCACTTGTGTGTTTTTTGTATTATTTTTTCACACATTTAGTCACTTGTCACTTGTAGGCAGTAGCATGAATGTAAAACAGAGGCCCTGAAGAAAGCCTATGGTCACTTACCGCTACAGGCTGAACCATGTTGGCCCTTTCGCAGCTATTTGTTTGAACTGCGATTATTGTTATGCACTGTTCTTGTTTTTAAACCTGAAGGGGCTTACGTCCAATAAATAATCTTTCGTTAAGCTCCCTATCCTTTTTTAATCACCACTTGTATAATTTTTGCACTGCACCTTCCCATCATATAAACATCATGTGGTAGAACTGAGTGATTGTGGGTCGTTACCCCAAGCCGACCATAGGGGTATGCTGGCTGTCTCAATGATCAAGAGACACAATAGTCTGGTAGGATTACCAGATGAGAATATTGATCGATACAAGACATTGATGGGAATCCTCAATGAGGTTGACGGACAATCACAGGTGTCTCACATTTTGGTGATTTGGTCTGTTAGTTTAATCTGTTTTCTTCCTGTGTACTCTATGAGGCATCAGGATAACCTGTAATAAATCACCAATGGATTTAGAGTTTAGACCCCTAAGTTTGTTTGTTGTATCCGCAGGATTTAAACCCAGGCATCCCTACGTGGCACCAGGAGTCAAAGACTCAAAAGAGAAGTAGAGACAAAAGTCTCAAAAAAGTTAGTCAAAAAGTGACTAGGGTACGTGACTGGTGCGGAAAAAAAAAAAGAACTGACGTAGTCTCCGTGACGTCATCTCGGCGCCTACGACGGACGTGGAGCCGCACGACGCCACCGACTGACGCGCAGGGGAACTGCGGATTTAAAACTTTCCGGATCCAGTCTGACACCTGGGGATATTCCAAGTTAAGGAATCTATCACTAACGTATCTCTTTCAGATAAACAAAATAGGCCTGGCTGCATCATAGCACTTTTTAAAAATAATTTTAGTCACACTGGCCAACATCTGCACAGCTGTATAGCAGCCAATAGCTCTCAGATGAGACATATTGGCTTTGCCAATGCTTGATTTATTTCTATTCAGAAAGTTATTGCCTACTGACATCAGCATTTCAAATTTCTTATTAGAACCATTCATTAGTGGTAACCTGTCTCCAACTCATTTAAAGACTGCACGCTCACCACCTGGTGGCAGAAGGGTTTGATGTACCATTGTCATTTTCGTCTTGATTACCTACAGTCTTCCACAAACCGAAAATGAAAAATCATGAGATATGAAGCATCACTCAATAGCACAAAAACCTGTAATTCAGCCTTTGGGTAAATATAAAAAAGGTTAAAGATTATCTGTCTATAGCAATCCTTGGCAATTTATTTTTTCAAGATGTATGATATTTTCTGATTGAAACAAGACAAGTTCTATGAAACAAACATATTTTGTCCATTGGTAATCACAATTTACAAAGTCATATGATCATGTTTGGTTACCTGAACGAAAAAGTAAATGATCCCCAATGGTGGGATGACTACTGCAACTATTGGTGTGGACAGCAGAATGATGATGCATGCACCGATTACATTGAACATCGATCCCATGAACATTTTGATTATTTGAGGGATAGTTGAATCAATTGTGTCTATTTCTTTTGAGAAGCGGTTTACAAGGTTCCCACTGGGTGTTCGTTCAAAGAAGCTCATAGGTGACCGAAGGACATTATGAAGCAAGTCCACATGAAGGTACCGAGAGGCAAATATACCACCAATGGACACAGACATTGAATATCCAAAAACAGCAATACCTACAAAAATCAAAAAAATTACACTTTAATATTTTCAAGCGACATCTTAAAACTGAATTATTCAAGCACCAAATAAGTACATAAAAGAAATATCAACACTTTAGCCTAGAACAAATACTAATTCTCAAATCAGACTTTGAACAAAAAGTTTGTGGCAGAGTTAAAGAGACAATTCAAACGTCAAAAAAGTTACTTACCTTCGGTAACTCATTATCTGGTAGAAACACGATCTAGCTGCAGATTTCTTACCTTTGAAATTCCCCAGCATTAGACTGGATCTGGGAACTTTTGCGTGAGCTTTACCCCTGCGCAACGTTTGGTGTCTCCGGGTGAGATTGTTGGCGGCACCTGTGACGTTGCGGTCACCTATATATGCACCACTCAGTTGCGCAGACGGCAGTCACTTTTCCATGCCAGAAGTGCAGAGAGATGAAGTGAACTGACCTGCATTTGTCAAAACTAGGGCCTAGAAAAGGGGAATAACTTTAGTCCAATAAAAAAGTCTGCATAGCAGTGAAGGCTAGGATCGGTCTGTAAGGAATCTGCAGCTAGATATTGTCTCTACCAGATAATACATTACCAAAGATAAGTAACTTGTTCATTTGATCGAGACTTCTAGCTGCAAATTCCTTACCTTTGAACAGATACCCAACCCATACATCCTGGTGGTGGGCTGCGGACACATTTTCTAGACTAAAAAGTCCTGCTGGACTGAATGGGTGAAATGCCAGTCCGTACAGACCAGACTGTCCAGTCAACAGTCTTTCGCAAACGTGTGCAATGTAGCCCAATTTGCAGTCTGGCAGATGTCCAGGACTGGCACTTCCCGAACCAAAGCTGTGGTCGCAGCCTTCCCCCCTGGTATAATGGGCTTGTAGTTCTGCTTTTAAGATTTCAAAAGGAAGAAAACGACCCAGCACGAAATGGATCGCTTATGCATTGCCAGACCTTTTTTAGCTCCCATGTAACCTACTAAGTTGGTTGTCCGCCCGGAACTCTTGTGCGGTCAAGATAGAAAACGAACATTTTTGGGGTCTAGACAATGGAGACGCTCCCCTTCCTTACAGGGATGTGGGGGAGCAAAAAAGGTGGGCAGCATGACCGACTGACCCAGATGGAATGGAGTCGTCACTTTTGGAAGGAATGAGGCACAGGTGCAAAGCACCACCTTATCCAAAATGGTCATCAGGTAGGGAGGCTTGGATAACCGCTTGGAGTTCGCTCACCCTCCTGCCAGATGTTATCATCACTAGAAAGGCTGCCTTGATTGTAAGCAGCTGGAGGAGAAAATTGTGTAAATGATCAAAGGTAGCACACAAGATATGTGAGAACCAGACAGATCCCTCTGTGGCATGATAAGGGGCGTAGGCAGAAACATATGTACAAACCCTTGTAAGAACCTATTTAAAATATGGGATTTGAACAAGGAGGGTTGGTCCGGCAGCCACATGAAGGCGGACAGAGCAGAACGATAACCCTTAGGAGCACCAAAAGCAAGGCCCTGCTAGACAAGGGTCAGAATTAAAAGAAGAATATTAGATAGAGCAGAAAGAGGGTCAATAGACTTTTCTATACAATATTTTACAAACATTTGCCACCGGCAGGCGTAACCCATCTTAGTGGAGGGACGCCTGGCCAGCAAGATTACATTACATACTTCTGGAAGAAGGTCGAAAGCTATACACTGTCATCACTCAATCGCCACGCAGGGAGTCAGAGTGGACAGGTCCAGGTGGAGGACCCTTCCCTGCTGCTGCGACAGAAGATCCTCCCAAAGAGGTAGCCTGTTCGGAGGATCAATGCTATTTCAAACAAGCTCTGGATACCAGACCCTCTGTGTGCATTCCAGAGCCACAAGAATGAATTTTACCCCGTCGTTCTTGATCTCCTTGAGAACTCAGGGCAGAAGTGGTATGGGTGTAAAAGCGTACAGAAGACCTAAGCTTCACTCCTGAGGAAAAGCATCGCTGAGCCACAGCCGCCTTAGAAACTCCAGAGGGCAAAACTGATGATATTGCGCATACTCTTTGGATGCGAACAGATCTAACCAAGGCACTCCCCACTACAAAAACAGACTTGTGCCACCTCCGCCTGGAGACACCATTTGTGATCTACTAGGCATCGATGACTGAGTTAGTCTGCCCTGGTATTTGGAGAACTTGCCAGGTGTTGAATCACCAGGGTCATGCCCTGCCGTTCCAGCCATGTCCAAAGGCGTAAGGACCCTTAACAAATGGTCCATGATTCACCACGCCCTGCTTGTTGCAGTACCACATGCGGTTGTGTTGTCTGAACACCTGCACCAACCTCCCCTTGACAGTGAGAAGAAATACTTTCAATGCTAAACGGATCGCCTGAATCTTCAAGTTAATGTGGATCCTCACCTTCACCAGAGACTGGTGTCCCCTGATCTCCACCTCTCTCAGATGACTGCCCCATCCCAGGAGTGACCCATCTGTCACTATTGAGAGAGCTGCTTGGAGAAGGGAGAGGTGTCTGACCCAATAGCAGTTCGTCAACCACCACTGCAGGTCTTTTACAGTTCCCCCAGAAATCTGGACCACATCTGAGATATTAACCTGATGCTGCGCCAACTGGAACTTCAGGTCCCACCCACTGTAGAGCCTGCATATGCTATCTGGCGTGATTTACCAACAGGATGCAGGAAGCCACGAGTCCCAGCAGCCTAAGAGTCATTCTCACTGAAATCCAGGATAGAGGCTGAAATATCTGTACAATAACCTGAATATCCTGGACTCGCTGCTCGGTAGAATAAGCCAGAAACAGCTCTGTGTCCAGAACAGCTCCAATGAAAGGAAGTGTCTGAGGAGTCAGGTGCAACTTTGGCACGTTTATAGAGAACCCCAGCGAATGCATGAGGTTCGCCGTAGTCTAGAGGAGGGAGCCAACAGCCTGGGGCATCAAGTCATCTGCATCTATGGCAGACATGACCTGAGCATTTGGAACTTCTCCTTTCTGTGTAAGAGATGGACGGTCCAGAGGTCCAGAACAGGATGTAGACTCTTGTTCTTTTTGGAATCATAAAGTAGCAGGAATAACCACCACTGCCTACTTCTGAAACCGGAACTTTCTCTATGTTCCCTTGGCCAGGAGAGATTTAACTTCCTCTTAGAGTAATAACAGAAGATCTTCTGCCAGCCATTCATGAGTTGGTGGTAAAGGAGGAGGGGGGGAGAAAGGGAAGAGAATAGCCATCCTGAATGATCTGCAAGACCTACCTGTCCGATGTTACGGAACCCACCAGTGGAGATATTTAATTCTCCCTCCAACTGGAGTGGCATGGTCTTGCAGAACCAAACAAGGACTGCTTGGAGGCTGCAGCTGCTGGGGGCTGGGCGGCAGACTACTTTAGTTTACCATTCCCACGAGGTTGGAATGTACCGTTGTCCACGTCCTCGCATAACTTGGGGAGTCTGTGCAGGACGGATGCTGTGATACGGTGTAAACTGTTGATTAACCCTTTAATTGCCACGGAAGGGGTGAAAGGTAGACTGTCCACAAGGTGTAACTAAGAGGCCCAAAGATCTGGCCATAGAACAAGATTCCTTGAAGTGCTCCAAAGCAGACTCTGCCTTCTCACCAGAGACAAATCAAGTCAAAGATGTCCATGAGTTTAGCTTGGACTGCACTCGAGAAGCCAGATGATCTCAGCCAGGCGTGGTGCTGTAAGGCACTCATCGACAAAACTGCTCTACCCGATGAGTCAGTCGTATCTAAGCCACACCTAAAGGTGAACTTTGATGCATCTCTTCCATCTTTCACTGCCTAGGAGAGCGCAGCCCTGGCCTCCTCCTGGACCTGTGGCAGCACTTGCACAACCGTTTCTCATAAGGTGTGCGAGAATTGGCCCAATAAGCATGCAGTGTTCACTGACCGCAATGCAAGGCTGGTGGAAGAAAACATCATCTTCCCAAGTGCATCCAGCCTCTTGGATTCCCCATCTGGGGGAGCGGAAGGAAATGTGTCATGGACTTAGAAGCCTGAACCACCAAGCTATCAGGGGTGGGGTGTTGGCTGAGGAAATTTGGATCACCCGGTGCCAAGCGATGGTGGCGTACTATTGTCCTGTTCACAGGAGGCCCTGTGCTAGGCTTGGACCAAGTGCCTGGAAGGACATCGGTCAGTGCTTCAGTAAATGCCAAAAGGGTTCGGATGATGAAGCCCCAGGCTGAAGCACTTCAAAACATTAGTCTTGACCTACACAGAGGGAAGCTCCAGGTCAAGGACCTCTGCTGCCCTCCTCACCCCATGGTGTAAGATTACCCCTCCTCCGTAACCACACTAGACGGGGAGAGCATGCCAGTATCTGGAGATGTGTCTAGTCGACTGGCTTCTCCAAGATCCTCATACCAGTCCAACTGCTCACAAGGGGCATCCAACTGGTGTTCCAAAGGATCCACGGACCACTCCTATTCCGCTTCAAAGCCTGAAACCTCTTCAAAATGAACAGGCAATGATGTAGAACCTCTGGGTTCTGTCGGCGCCAGAGTAGACGCCAACCAACTTTGATCTGACTCCGTCCTCAGGAATCAGAATGGGGCTGGCGCTGCCGGTGGGTGCAAGCGTCGGAGGCACCGACTTCGGTGCCGGAGAAGGTTGCGTTGGCACGACCGGTGTAGACCTGGATCCGGCTCCAAGAGACCCAACTGGCGCAGAGGCCGGAGGCATCTGCATGGAGCCTGGTGGGGACTCTCCCGACCCCGCACGGCCCAAAGGCGTACCATAGGGGTCGGCCTGCTCAAATTTGCAGCCCATGGCATCATAGAATTCTTTCACTTGCGCTGGGGTCACTTAGGCTTCCGAAAATGGGAAGAGGCGTGAAGTGGAACCCGGCAATGATTACGAGGAACCGTTCGATTACAAGGTGCCTACAGCCTTGATGCTCCTTAACTGTCTCTTAACAGACTAGGAAGTGGAAGTCCGTTGGGCTACTACTTCTTCTATTGCCTCATCCCAGGGTGTCCCGAGGACCTTGTGTGCGAAGAAAGGAACTGGGGCCCCTAGAGCGGTCCCACGACCTTCTCTTCCTCCAACAGGACCGGGACCTCGGAGAAGTCACTCTCGATAGCATCGACAGTCGGGCTGCAAGTAGCTTAATGAACTGCTCCTACAAGTTCCTTCAGGTGCCATGGCCTGGCAGTACAAGCACAACTTAGTAGTGGTTGCTCTCGAGACACCACAAGCAAACGAGATGACGTTCTGTTATCAACAAGGCACGGTGACAAGCGCCAAACTGCTTGAAACCTACCAGTCTAGAGGTCTTCCCTCTACACACAAAAAAATTCTTGACAAAAAGTGGGTAAAAAAGAGACAGAGGGGTAGCTCTTCTCCGGATTAGCGCTTAACTGGTGCGGAAAGAAAAGAATTGATGTCCATGCACCTGGGAGGCGCCTATATACGTGACAGTGATGTCACAACGGGCACCAGAGACCTCACACAGAGCCGAAAGGTTCAACTTAATGTCACGCAGGGGTACTGCTCACGCAAAAGTTTTCCAGATCCAGACTGGCACTTGGGAAATTCACAGGTAGGGAATCTGCAGTTAAAAGCCTCTATCAAATATATTCATTCCCTCCTGGCTTAAAGTCTGAGCTTGGTTTGAGAGGCTATATAAAAGGTCTTTCAAACCTTTTTGCTATGAGCCCTCCTCCCCCCAAACAAATGTTTTGAAGGAAGGGTACACCTCCAACCTTTAAAGCAATTATTCGGGGAGCGGGAGGGGCAGGGTTAAGTGTAGGCGCAGGCATACTTTTACTGTAGCTCATTAACCACTATAAATATGGGACTTACCCTTACGCAACAGCACCTGTTTTAGGCTATCTTCTCTCCCTCTTCCACTCCATTCCCATCAACACTCTAAGCTTTTAACAAGCTCTCTGTACCTTTAAGATGAAATGAGTTGACAAGTGTTGTCCCCCTTTTTGCAGCAAAGGTACCCTCTGCCCTAATGCTAGTAAGTAATAGGTTTTTTGCATACAAAAAGCAATTATAATTGTTAATCAGTAGACCCCTCAAACCCTTAGGCCGCAGTGCTGCTGCATCTGCTTCACTAATGAGGACTACTGTGTTCAGATGCAGGCGGTCTCCTCTGGCCCTTGTTAAAACCATGGCCTACCATTTTGCCCATCCCTCTTCCCTCCATCCATCTAACGCCCAAACTAAATTGTCTTCTCTGCTTTAATTTTCCCTCCCCTGAGTCCAAGGTCTGCTTTTGCACTTTTTTTTTCTTAGTCCCAAAGAAACTGACAAAGTTGGTTGTCTTGCCAGTACCCTCTAGTTCAATCACATAGAAGCTAAGCGCTCTCCTAGGTTCGAGGCGACAAAGCAGTTCTTCTCTTTAGACGGGTGAAAGTGCATACAAAACTTGTAAAGTGATGGATTGCCCTATGTGGAAAGGCATGACTAACTTGGGCAGGAATGCCGCCTTTGTCCAAAGGACCAAATTATCCAGAAAGGAGGACATTTGGTGGAACTACAGACAGTGCCTGAAATTCGCTCACTCATCTGGCCAACGGGTGTTCAGGAATGCTGTACTGTGTGCTAAACGCAATTGTAGCACGGAAATCAAATTCAAAGTTGAGAAAGAGATAATGTGTCAACGTTTCAAAGAAAAAGAAAAAGGGTGGTCAAAACATCTTAACACAAGTGTGCAAAAGAGTAGAAGAGGTCATAGGAAACAAGGTGCTACACCCAGTATGTATGTATTATGTATGTATTTGCATACTTATATAGCGCTACACTGTCACCCAGAGGGTATCCTGGCGCTTTGACTCAGCATAGCCGAAACCACCGATGCAGAAATCACACTGCTCTTGGAAACAGGTGGGTTTTCAGACCTCTCTTGAAGGCTAGGAATTCACCCTGACTCCTCAACAATATCGGAAAAGAGTTCCAAAGTCTAGCGGCCGCAAAACGAAATGACCGACCTCCCATCCTGATTCTCTGGACTCTGGGAACTGTCACCAGACACGCAGAGGAGGAGCGTAGGTTCCGAGATGTAGAGTACCATGAGAATAAGTTCTGCAGCAAAACTGGGCCCTGTCTATGCAAGGCTCTGAAAACCAGACAGGATGCTTTAAAAAGGATCCATTGATGAACAGGCAGCCAGTGTAGATCCAATAGTGCCGTGGTGGAAGAGGCAGTGCGCGGGCGGGAAAGTGCCAGCTTAGCTGCCATATTTTGTACCCGCTGCAACTTGCCCACCAGCCTTCTAGGCGCCTCCAGAAGCAGTGCGTTGCAATAATCCAATCTACTTAGGATAATACCCCGCACTACCTCTGGCCTAGCCTGCGCTGGGAGCAATGGTAGGACTTTACGTAGCATCCGAAGCAGCATCATACAGGTGGCTACGGTTTTGTTTACGAAAATGTCCAGTTGCAGGTTGGGGCCAAACATGACCTCCAGATTACGAGCAGACTCTGCTGCAGTCACTGCCCCAGAAAAGGAAGAGGGCCAAAAATCATCTGGTAGTGAGCGCGGGACACGGTCATTGGAGCCGTACAGCACCTCCGTTTTTGACCCATTAAACTGGAGGGAGTTGGAACGAAGCCAGTCCGCTGTAGCGGTCATACAGCGGTGAAATGTCTCTAAAGAGACGGCGTCTTTGCCCTCCAGAGAAAAGACCAGTTGGGTATCGTCGGCGTAGTTAAACACCGAAATACCGAAGGAACTTATCAGTTGGATCAGAGGGCGGAGGTACAGATTGAATATTATAGGACTGATGGCCGAGCCCTGTGGCACCCCCTGCCCGACTTTCCGCACATCCAACTTAAAAGGCGGCAATGCCACCACCTGCTGCCTGTTGAGATACGAGACTAACCAGTCCCCTGCCAACCCCGTGACCCCGATCTCCTCCAGCCTCCCAATAAGGGTGGAGTGGCTGACCGTGTCGAACACGGCCGACATGTCGAGCAGCACTAGAAAGGCTGCCCGACACGTGTCGACCCGCGAACGAAGATTGTCCAACACGACCACCAGCGCAGACTCCGTCCCATGCACTGGCCGGAAACCAAACTGGGCCACATCCAGCCAGGTGTTATCCTCTAAGAATCTGGATAGAGAACGGGTAACCAACTTCTCCAAGATCTTAAACGGGAAAGGGAGCAAGGAAATGGGCCTGTAATTTGACAAGCAGGTGGGATCGAGTGTGGGTTTCTTCAAGAGGGCCAGCTTCCAACTCTCCGGAACAGTCGGGGTGACAAGCGACTGATGGCAGATGGAATACAGAGGATGAAAGAGTTCTTTCTGGAACAGTTTCCAGAATTTATGCGGGAGTGGGTCCAGCGGAGAGCCTGATGACACAGTCTGTGCCAGTTTGCAAAACTCATCAAAAGGAGGAAGGGAAAAACAACTCAGCTGGGGTCGACTGGGGAGTTCATCCGGAGCTCCCAGACTGAGGGGGGAGCGACCCAACTGGGGTTGACTGGGAGATTCTTCCAGAACTCCCAGACTAAGGGGGGGGGGGGAGACAGCTCAACTGGGGTCGACTGGAAAGTTCTTCCGGAGCTCCCAAACTGAGAGGAGAGCGACTCAGCTGGGGTCGACTGGAAGGTTCCTCCAGAGCTCCCAGATTAAGAAGGGAACAACTCAACTGGGGTCGACTGGAAGGTTCTTCCGGAGCTCCCAAGCTGGGAGGACAACTCAGCTGGGGTCGACTGGAAGGTTCCTCCGGAGCTCCCAGATTAAGGGAGGGACAACTCGACTGGGGTCGACTGGAAGGTTCTTCCGGAGCTCCCAAGCTGAGAGGAGAACAACTCAGCTGGGGTCGACTGGAAGGTGCTTCCAGAGCTCCCAGACTGGGAGTGAGGCAACTCAGCTGGGGACGACTGGAAGATACCTCCGGAGCTCCCAAGCTGGGAGAGAAACAACTCAGCTGGGGTCGACTGGAAGATTCATCCGGAGATCCCAACTGGGGAACAGCATGGAGAACCCTCTGGAGCACCCCGACTGAATAGATTGTCCGATGGAGCGGACATGGGCGAGGCCGATCCAGCAAGTCCGCTCAGAATAGCGGCGATATCCTCAAAGGCGGCTGCCAGAGAGTCACATAAGGTCTGTGAGACTGGAATATTGTTCATGGCACCAGTCGGGTGGGAAAGATCGTTCACAATCTTAAACAAGGTCTGTGACTTGTTGATCGCCTGATTCAGCATATCCTACAGGTAGACCGCCTTTGCACACTTGATCTGTGCTTTATATTCCTGTAGTGCCAGCCTAAAGGTGACTTTCGCTGCATCTAAATAGTGCTTCCTCCAAGCCCTCTCTGCCCGCTTGCATCTCAACTTCAGTTGCAAAAGGTCGTTGGTGTACCAAGGCATAGCTCAGTTCTGTCTGTCCCTTGATCTGCGCAGTGGGGCCACCTTGTCCAAGGAGTTGGATATTTGCCGACACAGGCTGGCGTAGCTTTCATCAACACTACCTCCCAGTGTAAATCCTTCAGGGAGTAGAGTAGGCAGGACTGGAGATTTTAGAGGAGTCTAGACCAAGGTCTGCCCATTTTGGTGTGTCTCAGCCCTGTATTACTCAGAGAAATCAAAGGTAGGTAAAGATAGAAGGAGACAAGTGCGTGATCCTTCCAGCATTGGGGCATGACGTCATTCACCATTACCTGCTGTCCGTCAGCAAAAACCAGGTCCAGGACGTGACCCTTCGAATGAGAGGCAGAGAGGACCAGCTGTTGCAACTGGATATTGCTACAGGCCTGGCAGAGGTCATTATAAGCAGTGTCCAAAGGCCCATTCGGCCACAGATTAAAATCTCCCAGAACTAGCAATCTAGTATGGGAATTAGAGAGGTCATAAATGAGATAAAAAAAATCCGGCAAGGTTGATGGTACATTACCCGGCGGTCTATAACAGAGAACCCCTGAATGTAACGTTCTCTCCTGCCCTTTAAAGGAGAAGCCCATGAGCTCAAAGCCCGGTACCTCCTTGATCTCTAACTGCGAGTGCGCTAGGGTTTCCCGGAAGATGAAACCTATGCCGCCACCTCTGTTCTTCAAGCGAGGAGTATGCCTAATTTTATAGCCCGAAGGGCAAGCCAAGCCCAGTTCTCCCCCGCTGTCCGCCCGTGTCCATGTTTCCGTGAGGAAAAGCACATCTAGTCCACAGGACTCAATAAGAAGGAAAATCTCCGAATGGTGCTTACAAAGGGACCGGACGTTGAGTAATCCACATGAAAGCTGCTCCGGCTTATCAGTAAGAACAACCTGCTGAGTGCAGGGTGTCTGGTCTGACCTAAACTGCAAAGGTTCTGCCCTAGAATAGACTGTGCGTGGAGTAGTCGGAAGGGCAAAATAGCAGGCCCTAGGCGCGTGCGTTGCGCGAACGGGCGCAACCGGGCTTACCTCTGGCGCACCTTCAGCGCGCCTACGTCTCGTCCGCTGCGTGCCAATGCTGCGCGCTTGGGAGGTGGCCATCTTAAATACCAGAGTATCGAGAGAGTCCTGTGAGGGCAAGCCACTGGCCCCTCACACAAGATGGCGCCTAGAGATCGATTAGACCTCCTAAAAGCCCAACCCAATATGGCGGCCAAAAGCGGCGAGTTCCTAATGAGCCCCCAAGCTATCCCTCTGTCCCAACAAGTGTGGGTGCCAAAATGATTAACATGCGGGTAAGTTCTATCTAAGATACCCCAGACACAAGAGATAGAGCGACAGCGTTCTAAGCGCGAGCAGCGCGAGACGAGTTAGTGCCAAATACAATTAATGCCAAACAAGTTATTTAAAATATGTAAAACACAGCGGATGGTAGCAGTATGCGTAGCGCGTCGCGTAGCAGGCTAGTAAGTCAAGTGAGACAAGACAGAGTTAGACACATTGAGATTTATAACCTCATTTTCAGGACAAGCCCACGATCTGCGCCGTTTACTCACCCAAAGCTGGCATGTTCTCTTAACTGATGAGATTCTAAGAAAAATTTTGACACGGTATCCTCAAATAACTTTCAAAAAGACCCGCTCTCTGCAGGTAGAATTGAGCAGAAATCTTGTGACCAGTGTCAATAGACAGATGGGTGGGAGTCGCCCAGGTTTTTTCTGCTGTAGAAAGTGTAAAGCCTGTAGTAATAGTGTGGACTGCAATAAACTTGTGGTAGCAAGCTCTAACAGAAAATTTGAGATTAAAAAAAGTACTCGCATGCAACACAATGCTCTTGTTTGCCCGTGCAATAAGTTGTATATAGGTAGTACCATTCATCGTGCAATAAAAGAGTCCTGGAACATGTACATGCTATATGACACAACAACCGACAATATCCGATATCACAGCATTTTTATGACCACCACTTTCAAAATGAATAACAGCTCAGAATGGTGGTGGTAGATGCGGTGTACAATAATGTGAGGGTGGCAATCGAGAACTTGCACTTCGCAAACTTGAGTAAATACATCATAGATTTTGAGACCATGATGGCTACTGGATTCAACTCTAGTGAAGAATTGGCTGTGTATTTGCATTATCAGGCAGTGTGTGTGATCTGATTGGTAGAACATGTATTACTGTTTCCTTTATGATACATTCTGGATTTTAATCGTATGTCATTTCATTTTTCTTTAGGGAAGAGGTCTGTCATTTTTGTGGTCTTTTTGACAGTCACAATACTGGTTTTCAATGGTACGACAAAGAATCAACTATGCCATCGATGATACCGCCCACTTGGGCAGGGACTTTAATATAATATTATTGAATGTATACTATTTGGAATAAGATCTGTTTGCCCACTTGGGCTGGATTGCCATTGTAACAACGTCGATTGGTTTTATAATCTTGGACTAATTTGTAATCAGATTTGGAATGGAGTGCATTTCCTATACATACTCTAAATCTGTACGTACTGTCCGGTAATAAGATTTGGTGATCAATGCTGTAATGAATTTGGAATGTATAATATTCTGTATATGATCTATTTGCCCACTTAGGCTAGACTGCCACTGTAACAGTGTCAATTGGTTGTGTGATCTAGGATGAAATGAGATATCAGATTTGGAGTAAACTATATGTATTTTACATATTTTAAATCTGTACTTGTTGTCCAGTAATAGGAATTGAGGATTAATGCTGCAATGAATTCTATGTGACATCAAGATATTGTATCACTTTGTAATATAATACATAGATCAACAAACAGTTTACCTTGTCAAAATGGCTGCTAAGTATGCATTTGTATATACTTGGGTTGACAGTCCTCTTTCCATTTTCATTATGTGCACTATTTGAATGGCTGCTATGAAAATTACTTGCTTAAAGCATGATCAACGCGAAAGTCGAAACGCGTTGTTTTGGGAGTCATTAAAACTTTATTCTTCACCGCACATGGGTGTCCGAGCTTTCTTCTGTGACTAGTGGGAGAGGATTTTGATAGAGATACACACACACACACACATATATATACATACACTGCATATCAGTTCAATACAAATGTACACAGGAAGAAAGAAGAAAAAACCTACTTTATGAACAGGCTATGAGATGCGACAATTAGACACCCAAGTGTGAAACAGGAGGCAGTGATCAGGAGGGGAGGCAAATAGAATAGAGCTGTAACTAAGAAGACTGGATATCTGCAGCAGGCATGGTAAAGGGGGAGATGTTTTGTAGAACACAGGTGAAGAGACTGGAGGCGTCCATATTTTTCTGCAATCAAATAGGACATACAGTGCCAAATGTGTACCACATGTAATTTATGGTAGTTGCAGGTAGGAATAAATTACTTGTTGGCAGGTGCTAGAATGGAGTCCGTTATAACCAGTACGAACTGTTTCCACAGTCCCCCTTAGTGCAAAAATGAGTTATTAAAAAAAGGTGTGCGCAACTAGTTAATCAAGTTACAAGCATGACAACAGGTATCTGTACTTAAACAATATATGAAAACATTTAGGCACAAAACAGTTTGCACGATGGCGAAACACACATTTCTACTTAACAGGGCTGCACTAATAAAAATGTTCAAAAACATTGAATATCTGAAACAAATGATTGAGGGCAAACCTTGTGACAGTCCCAGAGCTCCATATACGGCCAGTCTGACTTTTGTATACTGTTGCGTGCCATTGATAACCTTGTCATCTGTCCAAAGGCTCAGCCAATAGTTGGAAGAAAGTGCAGCTACATGATTTAATAGGAAAAGAAAGATGCTTACAAAGGAAAGCAAAAGGCCAATGGCCTTCATGTATTCCCAAAACACAGACAGCTTGACCTAGGAAGAAAAGGAATACCAATTTAGAACATTAACCACGTAATAAAAAACTTGAACCTATTACGAATCTACAAACAGACTGCAAGAAATATGGCATATAAATAAATTAGTTGTTAATGGACACAATAAGGTACACTTAGCTCTAACAAAGGTCAGCCAGAAAAGCCATATTTTCACGAGGCACTAGGGGCCTAATTTAGTATTTTTGTTGCCGACTTTCTACGTCCACCAATGTACACTTTTAAAAGGAGATAGATTTATAATTTTGCCACAGCAGAAGATGTTTGTTTCCTTTACTAATTGGCTGCATCTTCAACAGTAGAAGACCCCTGTGCTGGAGAAACAGTCTACCATGCTGTGGGGCTTTACCAACGTTTAAGGGGCACAATACTTAACTGTGTTAAAATATGCCGCAATTCCTATGGGGGCCAAAAAGAGTGCTTTGCCACACAAAGTATCAAATCAATCACCCTTTATTGGTAGGTGATCCTCCACCAGGTCTTTTGGAGTTAATTCTTAACCTTACAAAAAGCTGTTTCGAAACCTGGGAAAATGAAAATGCTTGCCACTAGGAGAACCCTATCTGGGGTGGTTAAACCCCGAGATGGGTTAAAAAAAAAAAGAAAAAGTCTCCATTACCACAATCCTATCAACCTGGCCACAAATGTGTCTCCTTCTTTACTCCAACAATCACTCTAAAGATGTACAAGGTTCTCAGAGACTAAACATCCGGTCGTTGTTCGAAAGTACAGATAGAGAGCACATTTGCAGTGTCCTGTGGATTCATGTTATTCCAGTTTACTGACTATTTCACTATTCAAGTCTTTCCTAGAAGGTCTCCAAAAAGCGTCTGGGTATCTGTGTGTAGCTAGAAAGGTCTTGGGAGAGTGTCTCTATTATTAGAATGAGCAATATCCCTCATTCTGTCCGCAGTTCAAGACAAATTACTATCAGCTTATTAGCAGAGCAGCAATTATCTTTAGATTACTATTTTGGGAAGCTGAAATAATTTGATCACTTGCAATGTGGTACATACCATAATCCTTAGACTGGCAATGCTCACCACATAGACACTTTGCATTATCTTTATTCTCAACTGATCCCATTTTTTAAAGAAAAATTTAGAAAAAAGGCAACTGCCAACTTTAGTTTTTTTTGGAGTACAAATCGAAAAAGTTCCTTTCAGGAATGCCTTCTCTGGCAAAGACTTCTAGCCGCAGACTCTTTACCTTAGAATAATACCAAGCGTCACACTAGAACCAGAAAATTTTGAGCAGTATGTCTGCGTGGTGGTAGGTGGCATCGGTCAGCACTGCACTGGAAGTGGCATTTGCAATGTCTATATAGGTGCCACCCTGGCGCGCGGACATCAGTTTCGTTTTGAGACATTTCTGCGCCAGTAGCATCAAGCCACGCCAGAAAGCGGATGGACCAGTGTGTATACAAGGAGCTTTCTAGATGGAAAAAAACGCTTGCAGAAGTGGTCAGATTGGGAAGATCGCTAAGGAGCATGCGGCAAGAAAGTCTCTGCCAGATAAGAAGTTACCTAAGGTAAGTTACTTGTTCATCCAATAGAGACGCCTAGCTGCATATTCCTTACCTTAGAATAGATACCAACGCAATACCTCCCAGGAGATGGGTCTGTTAACAGATTCAGGGCAAAAAGTCCTTGAGGACTGAACAGGGAAAATGTCCGTTGCAATACACTGGACTGTCAAGGCATTAGTGTTTTGTAAACTTCTGCAGAGATGCTCATGTAGCTGCCTGGCAGATATCCTGCAAAAGCAACGATGAGTTGATCATCCACCAGGTGTTCTCTGTTCAAGTCAATAGAGTCGCTCCTCCTCCTTGGATGGGTTGGCCAGAGGGAAGGAGGTTGTTGTACAAGTTACTTACCTTCGGTAACTATGTATCTGGTAAAGACGATTCCAGCCGCAGATTCCTTAGCGTAGAATTATCCCCAGGCGTGACACTGGATCTGGAAATTTTTTCTTTTCCCCAGCATCTCTGCGCGGCGGGAGGCGGTACCGCGTGCCTCCACCCTGACGTCGTCCGCGGGCGTGACGTCAGTGAGGTAACATAAGCCCCACCCCAGCGCGCCAACATCAGTTTTCTTCAGAGAACTTTTCCGCGCTGTGAGAAGTTGGCCTGGTATAGGATGTTCACTATTCTAGTGAACACCTTGCACCAGTCCAAACAACCCTTATGGTGATGGTTCCAAGTCAACCGTATATACCCGCTATCCTAGTGGTAGGGTGGACAGAACAGTCTTAGGCTAAAAGACTCTTGAGGGCGTGTAAAGCCAGCTGTTTAACCATATGCAACCCCTTGAATATCTAATGCAAGGACAGCACACAGGATATATATAAAATATATATGTATTTATTCACTAACACACTCCTCTGAACTCTTTATGAGATCAGAGGCCAAAGCACATAACAAGATACTTAGTCAGAATACGTTAAGTTGCACAATTTACGGTTAGGCCCTAGGGACGAAGCAAACCATATATTAAGAAAGTGGTATAAGTACCACGTCACGAGAAAAGTAAAGGCCTAGGGCATCGCTGGGGCTACACTATCTGAACCTTAGTTTAGAAGTAGGAGGCCCACAGGCGGCGCGTGCAGTGTCTTTACACACACGCGTGAGTCAATGCAAAGTCAATGGGAACTTAGAAGTTAGATTTAGAAGGATTTAGGACAATTTCGGTTTAGCTAGGAGGAAACAACTAAAAACCTAGTCACTTGGATAGTCAATACCCCTAGGAGCACCGAAGTGCTCGCTTTACCTCACCCACGGAAGGCGGGTGCATAGGTGTGAAGATGTGTCGGGTTTCGCCATTGAATCCTACAGAGCCTTTGACGAAAGATGCTGCAGGCGACGAGGAGGAAGAAGTCCGGGTGGATTGAAGATGAAGAGGACCTGAAAGCAGAGGGGACAGAGTCTGGGTCACTAGCCAGTGACCGGGTGGAACCAGGAAGGAACCAGATGACGTCGCGGAGCAATCAGGTGATGTCTTGAAGCTCGTCTTGGCAGCCACGTGGACCAGGAGGCGTCAATGGCGACCAGGTGCTGGAGACGAGCTGTCCCACGAAGGTTCTCGCAGATGGAGGGGTTGACGTACGGATTGGAGTCAAAAAGCCTTGGCAAAGGCAACCCATGCAGGATACAACAAAGGCTTCTGGTGCAGACCAGCAAGGTCTGAGGTGCTTCACCTTTGCAGGGAAGCAAGGGCCAGTCCGGAGCAACCAGACCAGCGAGGTGGTTCAAAAGGATTGTCGTCACAGAGGCTACTAGCCAACGGGCCAGCAACCGGACAACGCGTCGAGCAGAACACAAGCAGAAGGGCCCCACGCAGAACTCGTGGAGTGTGGAGGGTTGATCTTCGGTGCAGGTGGAGCTCGGGTTCGGGGTATCTCAATCCCCAGTGCACAGTTTCGAGGATGCCTCAGAAGCTGCACAGGTAGCAAGTTGCAGGCTTTCCAAGATGTACGGTCCCACGTGTCTCGTCGCCTCTACGGGTCTCAGCTATGCTGTAGTCGTGAAGAGAGGGTCAGAGAGGTCTGGAAGTCTGGGTCTTGTCAGGCTCTATGCTCTGGTTCCGGCGGGAACGTCGACAAAGCAAGCCGTTGATTTGCTGGATGGTGCCTGTTTGCCCAGGGTGGTCACTCCTTGGCCACAAGAGAGATTCTTCAGTCTTCAGCTTCAGCAGAATGTCGAAGGTCCAGAGTTTTGTGTCAAGTTTCGATTCAGGATTAATCTAAAGTCTCAGCTCATATCTTTATACAACTAAAGGGGGCTGGATTACTTTCTAGGTCCCTCCTATGGGTGGGACCAGCAAGGGGTGTGGTTACACCCCCTTTCCTTTGTCCAGTTTCGCGCCAGAGCTGGGGCTGGAGTGCCCCAGGAACCGGTTTGAACCGGGGTATGCATGGAGCACCTAGGGTGCTCCAGGCAGTGTCTCAATCTATTCAGCCCTCCCTGTCCCAATACACAAAGTCCTGTCTGGGGTGGTGCTCGCACCTCTCCAGGCAGGAAACCTATTGTCCAAACCTCCGTGACTGGAAGGACTCCCAGCAACAGGAGGTCAGACTTGTGTCGTTGGCAGCAGCGTCCATTTTGTGACGCTGGGGCTCTGGTTAACTTTAACCAGGATAGTCAGCAACAACATGTCTTCTCTCTCTAGAAGGGTGGAATGCTACCCCCGTCGCCAGAATTGGCGAGGGGGTAGTATTCCAAAGCGTATGACACCTTACACGACATGTTTGGATAAAGCCAAACCTAGCATTTAACCGCGATGTTCATAATGCACTTAAGAGTATATGGTATGGCAATATCATAGAACAGCTATAAGGAAATGGTTCCGAAAGTTGCAGACAGGCTCAGCTCACGCTAGAGCACCATCTCACACATAACCAAGCATTCTGCCTCCAGGATTGTTAAGGCCTGCCATAGGAGTGACTTAAAGGTTACTATGTGTCTATATACAAGTAGGTATAGGAATACCATACCTAAGCAAGGGGTGATTACACGACCTTGCCCCAGCTGAGTGATCAGCCAGTTGTGTCTATTTGAGTGACCAGCCAGGGGTGGCATAATACATGCTGCAGCCCCTGGTAGGCCTAGGTTACACCTATGCCTTGAGTACCTAGGGTACACTTCTACAGGGGCTGACAAGGTGAACCAATTCCCAATGGTGTATGTACCTAGAGTACATGGTGTAAATTTAGAAAGTGCATCTGGGCTGTGGGTCTGATTAACAGGCCCACAGCCACATCTAAGTCGAAAACCAGTTAAGCAAATCAAAAGTGGGGGTGACCATAGGAAGCAGACCCTACTCTCCTACAGGAACTACAGCGGGGTCAGGCTGACCAGCGATGCATCTTGGACAGGTCAGTGTCAAAATAGGTTTTGGTCTTCAGTGTAGTCTCAGTCCACTTTTTGGTGAACATTTTTCAAGACCAAATTATAGGGTGAGGTAGGAGAGCACCTTCGATACCCCAACCAAGGGCACAAGAAAGGTAAGACTTATGGGCAGAAGCAGGGTTCAAGGTCTCAGAAGCTGGTTATGTCCCTGTAGCTCACGCAGGAGACCAGCTAACTAGCCCTTGGAGTCACTCTGGTAGTCCTGGTTCAAGCAGTAAGACAGGCCCCAAGCAGGAGAGCAGTCCGAAGCAGTCCTTCAGAGGTCTTCCACGGGTACTGGAGTGTACCAAAGAGTTGGTCTAAGAATCCAATATTTATACCTGGTGACAGCCTTTGATGTTGATGAATTTTATAACCTACCCCCACATCTGGTTCTGCAACGTTCCTCCCTTCCCCTGCCAAGGCTCCAAGTCGTCTAGGGTCACACAAGAATAGTGTTTGGCTTCCTTGTGTGGTGCTGCAGGCAAGCCCCTTTGAAGTGCCAGGGGACAGCTCCAGCCCAACCAATCCTGCCCACTGTCTGGGATGAATACACAAACCCTAACAGCAGGGTCACGTGACCCAGGACACTGGAAGCAGACACCAAATGGTTATAACAAAAAATGCCAATTTTCTACAAATGGCACTTTCAGAATTTGACTTAGAATCAGACTATCATTAAAAAGGTTTTTGAATTCATTAGAGACCAAAAATTACATTTCTATTTGTTCCCAATCAAAAGTCAGCACTTATTAAGTGTAAAGAGCTAACCCAAAGTTATTCTATAGGAGAGGTAGGCCTTGCAGTATTGAAAACCAAATGTTTTTTTTTTAACTAGGTCATGTAAAACCTAAAAACACATGTCCTACCTTTTAAACTACAATGCACTCTAATTAGGGCCTACCTTAGTGGTGATAAATGTATTAAAAAAAGAAGGTTTGTGGCAGTGTTAGGACGTCTGGACGGCCGAGATGTTACACTTTGCGAATTCCGACCAGGCCGCGTTCTTCGAGGCTTTCTGGGAGGTTGGCGTCCTTATTGGTGGGCACAGTGTTTATGGGGGGGGGACTTCAATTCGGTTGTGGATGTGATGTTAGATCGTTCCCATCCTCCGCTGGCACAATCAGTGGTCTGCAGAGTAGCTAAGGCGCGACAGGATTGGCAGGAGGAGTGGGGCCTCATAGACGCCTGGCGGACGCACCACCCGCAGATAGGGATTATTCGTTCTACTCCGCCCCTCACGACCTTCACATTCGCCTCGATACTGTTCTTTGCACGTCTGGGGCCCAGGAACTCACACATCACAGTGAATACCTGGCGAGAACCATCTCGGATCATAACCCTTGCTTGATCACGGTCCTATGGTCGCGACAGCGGCAAGCGGTTCCCGCATGGCGACTGAACCCGATGACACTGGAGGACCCGGTGTTTAGTGCGGAGGTCAGGGAAGGCATCGAACATTACTTTCAGGAGAACTCGGGGGCGGCGACATCTAGGGCGCATGAGTGGGATGCCTTCAAGGTTGTGATACGGGGCGTGTGTATCTCGTCCACAGCGGGGGCGCGTCGGACCTTGTTGCGCAACATAGAGCGGGAGGAGACCAGCCTGCGCCAAGCGGAGAGAGATAGTCATGTCACTGCGGGCAGTCAGGAGGAGGTGCTGGCGGGGAGGGAGCAGGTGGCCACACATGTCCAGAGGCTCCGCTGTTTTGATTACAGGGAATACATGGTTCGCGCACATGCGGAAAGGGACAGGGTGGGGACGCTGCTGGCCTGGCTGGCCAACCCAACTGTCAGGGGCAATCCAATAGTATCACTGGCTACGCACACGGGAGGTCTGGTCTACTCACAGAGAGAGATCAATGACCAATTCCTGGATTATTACACACCACTCTATCAGAGCAGGTTGGAGGTGCCGCCTGATGGTCTAGATACTTTTCTGGAGGGGGCACAGTTACCAAGGTTGGAATCGGAGCAGAGACGCGTTGGGTGCTGTTATTTCTCTGGGGGAGATTAGAGCGGCGATTAAGCACATGGCCAGGAACAAGACACCAGGGGCGGACGGCTTACCGGTGGAATTTTACGCCACGTATATTGACCTTCTTGCTCCGCAGTTACACCTGGTGTATGGAGAGGCTTGGTTACTGGGCAGGTTGCCGCCGTCAGCCAGAGAGGCGATTATAGTGCCGCTACTGAAGAAGGGTGAGTCGCGCCCACTGCAAGGACAGCTTATCGCCCGCTCTCAATGCTCACGGTGGATTATAAGGTGCTAAGCAGAATCTTGGCCACGCGGCTCTCGGACCACATGAGTGCACAAGTGCACCCAGATCAGTCGGGTTTCATCCCCACGCGGAACACGGCGACGTGTATACGAAGGCTGGTGCGGGTCATGGGGGTGGAAGGAGAAGGTCCATTGGGCGCGGCCGTGCTATCGGTAGATATCGAAAAGGCGTTCGATAGTGTGGAGTGCTGTACAGCTCCGCTACGGCCAGGGTTCATACGGGCCGTTATGTGTCGGCGGCGTGCCCAGTGGAGAGGGGTACTCGACAGGGCTGTTCCCTGTCTCGGCTCTTATTTGCACTGGCGATCGAACCATTAGCGGCGCGGGCCCGGCAGGGACGACATTACGAGGGGGTGCCGCTGCGTGGTGAAACGCATTATATCTCCTTATATACCTGGCTGATGTAGAGGACTCAGTGCGAGGGGCACAAACCCTCCTCTGGGAGTTTGGCTGTCTATCGGGGCTGCAGGTTAATTGGACTAAGACCGGTCTATTCCCATTGACTCCGGATTGCTTCCGGCCCTCGACACTGGAGGGCCTGCGCTGGGAATCGGAGTGCCTGCCATATCTAGATGTCCGCATCTATCATACCCACTCGGATCTCTACGAGGGAAACATCGGCGGAGCGTTGAGGGGAATTCGAGGCAGCATGGGGTTTTGCGCACCCTCCCACTGTCGGTAGCTGGACGGATAGCGTTGCTAAAGATGGTGGTTCTCCCGCGGTTGCTATATTTCTTCCGCACACTACCGGTGTGGATTCCGACTTCCTTTTTCAGGATGTTGCGATCAATGGTGATAGGGTTCATCTGGGGTTCTGGCAGGAGGCGAGTGGCGTTGACCACCCTGCTACGACCACGGGAGAAAGGGGGACTGGCGGTGCCAGACTTCGAATGGTATTATCTGGCGGTGCAGTTGCAATGGCTGACACAGGCGGTAGCGCGTGAGTTTAGAGGCCCTGACGGACCACAGGGCAGAGTTATTACTCGCCATGTCCTGTCCTTTATAGTGCTCCAGCAGAAACTCAGGCTGGATCAACTCACTCTCGAAGAGCGTACTATCCGAAAATGCTGGCTGCGTAGCCAGAAACGAGCGGGAATCCCCGTTCCGTACGCGCCGGAGATCCCTCTGGGCATGTGCACCGCCATTCCGCATGGCGGGGATTGGTCGGCGCTAGCGGGCTGGGAAGAGTGTGGAGTCCACGTGATAGGGGATTTATATAGGGATGGTACCTTGTTGCCATTCTGAGAGCTGCAGAGTGTCTTTGATCTACCAAGGGGAGACTTTTTGCTGCATGCTGCCATAGTGTCGGGAATCCAGAAACAGTGGAGAATGGGCCTGGTGGAACCCCCCACGTCGTTGGGCTGTCAATAGGTCACGATGGATGCTGGCACCTTCAAGGCTATCACCTGCTTATACAGGAGATTGGTGCTGGAGGGACTACCGCCCCTGGATAGGTTAAAGGGGCACTGGGAAGAGAACTTCGGCCAGCCGATACCGGAGACGACCTGGCCGCAGCTAGTGCGGAGGGCCTGGAAGGGCACACGCAATGTCAGGTTTCAATTAGTTCAATATTTCACACTACACAGGGCTTATCTGACGCCGGTCAAAATTCAACAAGTTTTTGGGGGAGCTCACTCAATGTGTCCCCGATGTAATACGGTGGGTGCTGACTTTGGTCATATGTTTTGGTCTTGCGCGGGGTTGGGCTCGTATTGGACCGATGTCGTGGCATGTCTGAACAGGGTAACAGAGCGTCAGATTGAAGTAGGAATGGGGGCTTGCCTTTTACTTTGGTTCCCACATACACCCGCCACAAAAATCACTAGTACATTTTTCGATCTGGGGTTGATTATGGCGAAAAGGGAGCTCACCATGCATTGGAAGTCAAGAGTGGGGCCCAGCTTTCTGAGGTGGCGGGGGAGTTTTCAACAATGGGCGAGTAGCGAAGGGACGCTCAGACTACAAGTAGCCAGACGCACCTCCAATGACAAGGCGCTAGACGCGGTCAGGGCGTGGGGCGCGCTGGTAATAGAACTTCAGTCTACAGCAGAGGCAGATGACGGGGATGGGCCAGCGAGTCAGGAACTAGCGACTGGGAACACCGGGAAACACACTGGAGATGGGATCAACTAGAACCTAGAACCTCGCCATGCGTGACGGCTACCACATTTAGGGCTGAGATGAGAAGAGAGCCTGGCACAGAGGCATGGGGCTCGCCTGCCTGTTTAGTGGGGCCACCTGACTCCCGATTTGGATGTAGTTACACATAACCTCAGAAGGGAGTTAAGTACCGGAGCACGAGGGGTTTATGCCATCACATTGGGGGGATGGAGGACACACGGACAAGGGGGGGTGGGGAGTTAGGTAAGAGATACTTGATATTGAGTACTGTCTATTTGCATTCTGAAGATAGGCCCATTACAGTGATGGTCCTGACTGAACTGTATGATTGTAAGATGACTGAAGAAAAGTTAATAAAAATCAGTTTAAAAAAAAAAATGCATTGGCCTCTGAGTGTTTCTGCAGCCATAAGCTTGTATTCAGTGCCAAGTCCAAAGTTTTCTGTACCCATGTTGATGCTTGGGGAAATTTCAAAGGACTACAAACCTAGGGAGGTAAGTATTCATTTGAATTTTGAATCAGAGTGACATAACCGAAACAGATTTGTTATCCTTCTAGAAACCTCCACTCCTTCCCATGCTCAACAGACTTTTGTATTATACCTTTGAAAGATAATGCTTTAGTTCATTTGGGTCAGTTGATGCTTAGGTGGGGGGAGGCGTTGAAATGGTGGGGAGGGTAAGCAAGTGAAGGGTATTCATACTTGAGTATTTCAGCCTTCAAATATATTTATTACTCTATTAAGCTTATTTTGCCGCTTAGAGATAAAAACACATTGAAAAATAGAAAAGAAACTCTTGAGGATGCATCACCTTACACAATGGGCACAGATGGAGGATAAACTAATGGAAGAAGTGTTCTAAGATGTCATTTAGAAAAAGGCATTAAGATGGCTTCTAAACGTAGGGGCAATTGGGGAATTATATAGTTACCAAAAACCTAGATTTAGAAAGGGTCAAGGGGATATATTTAAATACCTGTCATTTCATTTCCCCTAACTAAACATTATACCAAAAAAAGAGAAAAAGACAGGTCTCATATATGTTGCTGTACTAGTACCAGAGAAAGAAGGAAATCATGCAAAGAGAGTTCCAGCTGGCTGAGATATTCCCATCAGACCACCCTTTGTCTGAGTCTCATCATATGGGGTATTTGTATTTCATCCAATCAGCCGCCCAACCCATCAAACGATGGTGCGGATATGGATATAAGGTAGAAACTCTAGCCAAACTGTTACTCAAGGGGTAGTGCTCAAGGTGTGTAGTGCAGTGCTGTGGTGAAAACTTAAAATTAACGACTCAGGCAGAGAAAATTAATTTATTAGGATTTGTCTAAGTGTCAAGGTTAAAATCACGCCGGGCAGTCTAAATATATAACTGCACTGTGGCGCTGTGCAGGACGGTCCACATGTTTCAGCCAAATTGGAGAAAATTATCCGGCTTTCGTCAGGACCCAATAAATGAGCTACTGCAACAAGATAGTAGTGAGAGTGCTTAATTGTGAAAAGATAAAGTGCCAAAAATATTGTGCCAAAAATATTAGAGAATAAGAGAATACTTATATCTGCCTGGAACTTGGAGCCCCAATGTTCACAAGGAAGAAGTGCATTCTATTGAAATCCTAAAGAAAAAAGCACAATAAAAATACTTATTTGCATATATAACCCAATATCTACAGAAAACTGTACAGACAACATATAAAACAGAAGCACATTATACTCCGTTTATTCAAAACAATATTTTTGGCACTTTATCTTTTCACAATTAAGCACTCTCACTACTATCTTGTTGCAGTAGCTCATTTATTGGGTCCTGACGAAAGCCGGATAATTTTCTCCAATTTGGCTGAAACATGTTGACCGTCCTGCACAGCGCCACAGTGCAGTTATATATTTAGACTGCCCGGCGTGATTTTAACCTTGACACTTAGACAAATCCTAATAAATTAATTTTCTCTGCCTGAGTCGTTAATTTTAAGTTTTCACCACAGCACTGCACTACACACCTTGAGCACTACCCCTTGAGTAACAGTTTGGCTAGAGTTTCTACCTTATATCCATATCCGCACCATCGTTTGATGGGTTGGGCGGCTGATTGGATGAAATACAAATACCCCATATGATGAGACTCCGCCAAAGGGTGGTCTGATGGGAATATCTCAGCCAGCTGGAACTCTTTTTGCATGATTTCCTTCTTTCTCTGGTACTAGTACAGCAACATATATGAGACCTGTCTTTTTCTCTTTTTTTGTGAATTATATAGTTATCCTTTGATCCAGGAAACAAGCTGGCGTATTGGAACGAGTATAAACCGGACGTATCACTGTTTAAAAATATAAGCAGACTGTATAAGCTATTGAAGTGAATATATGCATATGTATGGAAAATAAACAGAAATATATTTAAAAACAAAAAGATGGCTTCTAAAAAATGTCTTTTCTGTGAATCTTTAAAAGCCTTATAGCATACATGGAGTAGTTTCTTACCTGTAAATCCAGTTCTGTAGTAGGGGTATCTCTATTATAGTCATAATATAGTGAATAGTACCACCCATGTGCGTGGACCCAGAATCAATAAAAAATAATCTCTTAAGCTGTCTTCATTGCAGTCATGCATAGACACTGAAGAGAGAATTAAGACAAATAATGCAGCCTAACATATAAAAGGCTACAAAGGCCAGCCCTTCATCTAAACAGTGAAAAGGATAGCCCACCATGTCCGGTTTAACACTATTTTACCAAGTTTTCCTCACAGGGAAAACTCCCCCTCACCAAAATCCTTGAAATGATAGAGAGGAAGTGTTGGACAGACTAGCCCCCATAAGCTGCCATTATGTGTCTTGAAAAGGGATACCGTGCCTTTAAGGAGCTCTCCAGAGACCCTCAGTATCCCATGATGCACAGCCAAAGTCCTTTTACTTTCAGTTCTTTTTGAAGGTGTATAAAGCAAGGCCTGTAGCATACAGTACAGTACCATTTTCTTCACCGGGGAGGAGGGCGGGCGCTTATGAGTATAACAGAGACACCCCTACTACAGAACTGGAGTTACAGGTAAGAAACTACTCCTTCTGTAGTAGGGGATCTCTGTGTATAGTCATAATCTAGTGAATAGAATGGCAAGCCCATCCCAACAACCAATGGAGGAAAAAGATAACACCATTACTGTGCAAACAGATTTCTCAACAAAGCCTGCCCAACCTGAGCATCCGCTCTGGCATCAGGAGGATGCCGAACAGGAGGAAAACACTTTCTTCAATCCTTCCAAAAAATCTTTAATCACAGGGATCTGGAAGAAGGATGTCTGTGAAGGGCATTTCCTATACGCAGTCAAAGCTGCGAGGTTAACCTTAATAGAAGGAAAATTAAGGCCAGACTGAGCCAAATGCAAAAGGTATGGAAGGATGACATCTTCCTTGCAGGTCATCGGATCATAATGCTTGGAAGTGCACCAGATGCAGAATCTCTTCCACTTGTAGGCATAGGAAGTCCTAGTGGAGGGTCTCTTAGCTTCCTTCAGTATAGTCATGCAATCTTCAGGGAGATTTAAGTGTCCATATTGCACTATATCAGGAGCCATGCCGCCAAACTCAACCATGAGAGGTTGGGGTGCACCATCTGCCCCCCGAACTTCGTGAGAAGGTCCGGTCGACACGGCAGCCGCATGTGGGGTAGGAGAGACCAGTGAAGCAGGTCTGTGAACCACCACTGTCGGTGCCACTCCGGAGCAATGAGGATCATCCATGCTCTGGACTGAGACAGTTTGATGAGCACCGCCGAAATCAGGGGAATGGGTGGGAAAGCGTACAGAATGCTGTTCAACCAGCTGATCTTTAGCGCGTTCCCCAGTGTCTCCGTTGATAATACCTGGAGACGAAGTCTCAGCATTTTTTGTTTTCGCCAGTGGCGAACAGATCTACGTCCGGAGTGCCCCACCTGTCGAAGATGTCTCCTAGCACTTCGTCGTTTAGAACCCACTCGTGGTTTTCTTGCACCAGCCTGCTGAGTGCGTCCGCCTGAGCATTCTGCACACCTGGCAGATGGGTAGCCGTTATCGTCAGTCCTCTGGCTAGCAGCCAGTGCCAGATCACCTGAGCTTCCTGCGACAGTGTGCGCAATCGAGCCCCCCTGCTTGTTGAGGTAATACATTGTGATCGTATTGTCCGTCTACACAAGCAAGGAGTTGGTCTGGAAGGACGGATGAAAGGCCTTCAGTGCCAAGTGAACAGCTCTGAGTTCCAGGAAATTGATGTGATACGTGGATTCCGCCGGGGACCACGCTCCCTGGATCTGTAGATGTGGTCTGAATGCGCTCCCCAGCCGTGGAGAGAAGCCTCAGTGACGACAGTCTGAATAGGAATGTCCTTGTGGAATGGAACCCCCTTGAGGAGATTCTCTGCGGAGCACCACCATCTCAGGGACTGTTGAGCGTGGAGGGACAGCTTGATCCTGTCGTCCCAGCTCCCCCGCTTCTGATCCCACTGATCCTCCAGACATTCCTGCAGCAGCCTCATGTGTAGGCGTGCGAGTGGTGTGAGGAAGATGCAAGAGGCCATCGACCCCAGTAGAGAAGACACCGTCCTCGCTGTTGTAGATGGAACAGCTATGAGAGCCTGAGCCTTCCAAAGGATCGATAAGCGTCTTTCCTCCGAAGGAGACACGCTTGCTGAAAGAGTATCGATGTAGGCTCCCAAGTACTGTAGGCACTGGACAGGCGTCGGAACAGACTTGGACATGTTTATGTGCAACCCGAGCTGGTTCAACAGAACGGCCGTCCTGTTGAAGTGCAGTTGCGCTTCCTGGAAGGTGGAGGCTTTGATCAACCAGTCGTTCAGGTACTGGTAGACAAACACCTTGTTCTTTCTCAGGTGCGCTGCCACCACTGCCCTGCATTTTGAAAACGTCCTGGGTGCAGTCTTCAGTTCAAACGGTAGTACGGTGTACTGATAGTGATTGGTGCCCACTAGAAATCGCAGGAACTTCCGGTGTTTCCGTGCAATGGGCACATGGAAGTACGCATCTTGCAGATCTATTGCGCAAAGCCAGTCTCTCCTTTGCAGCTGAGGATAAATCTGGTGCAAAGCCAGCATGCAAAACTTTTCCCTGCAAATCCATTTGTTTGCTTGTCGCAAATCCAGAATGGGCCTGAACTCATTCTGGTCCTTCTTGACCACGAGGAAGACCCTTTACCCTTTGAGACAAAGGGACATCTTATATTGCCCTTTTTCTTAACAGGGTATTGGCCTCCGCTTGGAGTTCACGCAGCTGGAACTGCGAGCGAACCGGTGGAATTGCTGGAGGAGGGCTGACAAAATGAAGACTGTATCCATTGCAAACAATATTCAGGACCCACTTGACCTGAGTATTTTTTCTCCGCTCTGCCAAGTACTGTTGTATGCTTCCCCCCACCGGAGCGGGTAACGGACGAGGGGTAAGTAGCACCTCAGGGTCTAGACCCGGCCGGGCCTTTGGGAGTCAAGGAGGACTGTTGGCCGCCTCTGCCCCTCTGGCACTTCTGGAATGGCCGCCGCTCGTACTGCTGCTGCTGTTGCTGATGCTGGCCAGCTTGACTACCTTGCCCTCTTCCCTGGGCACCAAAACGTCTCTGGAAGGGACGGAAGGTCTTCTGCTCTTTTGGCTTTTCTAACCCGACAGCTGTCAGGGTTTCTGCTTCAGCCTTCATGCGGGCCATCTCCTCATCTGCATGTTTACCAAAGAGCGTCGCCCCAGAGAACGGCAAGTTGGCGACTCGCTGCTGCACCTCTGGTTTCAGTGATGTCAAATGCAACCAGGCATGGCATCTCAGATTAATCCTATGGCAGTATCCATGAGCCGCCAAGAGAGTAATCTGCAGCCGAGCGGATAACCTGATTGGATACCATCATGCCCTCATTGATGATTTCTTGGAAGTCTTCCCTCCTGTCCCTCGGAAGGTGCTCCATAAACTGCTGCAGGGACTCCCACAAAGACCGGTCATACTGACCCAAGAGAGCCGTGGCACTAGCTTCTTTCATGGACGTAGCAGCCGTACCGCAGACCTTTCTTCCCGCTGAGTCCATCTGACGGCTCTCCTTATCAGGAGGCACCGTAGAAGACGGGGCAGTAGCGTGCTGCTTCCTGGCCGCAGTGACGATCGCCGAATCTGGCACTGGGTCTGATCGAAGGAACGCCGGATCGGGTCTGGGGCCCTGTACTTTTTCTGCAGCCGGGAAGGAGCGGATTTCGTTGACGCCTGAGTCAAGAAGAGCTCCATCGCCGGTTCCTCCAGCCCTGGCACCAAGGGCAACAAGGGTCGAGACAACTGCCGCTTGTGTAGGGTCTCGAAAATTACCGTTGTAGACGGTGTGGGAACCGTTACCGTAATCCCCAGCTTCGCTGCCCCTCTCAATAACACCTCTTGAAAAGACACAATGTCATCGACCAGAGACACCCTCGTACGGGTGGAATCCGATAAGGTGGGCGAATAATCCCGGGCACTGGAAGAATCCGTATGCCGGGACCTTGACCTGTCCCTCCGGTGACGGTGCCGGGACCGTGTCGGAGACCGACGGTCACTCCTTGACTGGTGTCTCTGCCTGGACCGTGACCTCGATCTCCTGGGCCTCGGGCAATCCACTGGCCGTACAGAAGGCGTAAGCTGCAGAGGCAGAACCGGAACCATAGGTTGTGCAGGCCTCCGGAGTAGGCCGCGGTGGAGGAGGAGGAGGTTGATGAGGGGGAATTGGAGGAGGAGTAGGAGGACGAGGAGGAGTCTCCTTAGGCAATGGAGGAAGCGTAGGCGTCCTGGGCCTAGAAGGCGAGTAGGTCTGCGAATATTCAGACTCCGAAGACCTCACCACCCTTCTTTTTTTCTTCTGCGCAGGCCTTGACGATGAAGTCCTCGAGGCTGACCTCTTAGCAGCCGAGCGCCGGCGCCGCTGCGACCGTGGGCTCTTGGATGCAGAGGACAGGCTGACCACTGAGGCCGAGGACAAAGTCCTGGCCCTCAACCGCCTCCTAGACGTTGATCTTTGCCTCCGCGACGTCAACTCTCGTCTCCTCGACATCGACTCTCGTCTCCTCGACGGCGAACGGCAGTGTCACCTCGACGGCGATCGCCAGTGCCTCTAGGACCCCTCTCGACGTTGGTGTCTCGACGACTATGCAGTCCTCGACGCCGACCTCGTCCGTGGTATCGACGTCGGTCCCCGACAGAGTCCTGGGACGACAGGGAGCATATGGTGGTCATCCCTCTCAACGCCGACGTCGAGACTATCGACGTCGACCGAGATCTGTGCCTTTTCCTGGCCTTATCTTGACTGGGGAGCCCCCCAGAGGCCTAAGCACAGGCAGAGGACGAAGTCCCTCCATGCCCAGACCCACCATGGTCCTGATGTCTCCTTACCTCCAGGCCTTGGAGACGGATTTTCTCTCTGTCCCTCAGGGTCCTCTTGGAGAAGGATCTGCAAATCTCACAGTCTTCAGGGACATGAGAGGATGGTAGACAGAGGATACACACTCTGTGAGCGTCCGATTTAGCCTTCTTCCTGGAACACTCCGGGCACTTGTCGAACAAGGCAGGCATATTCGACAGGAGAGTGGCCAAAACTGTCCAAAAACCTCAGCAAAAGGAAGAAGAAACAGTCAGATGTCAAGTGAAACACTCCAAACACTTGAGAAATGCCAAAAAATTGAAAAAACACCCAAAAAGGGAGAGCTCAATGCTCCAGGGTCCTGCTAGCAGGAGCCGGAAAAAAGAACTGAAAGTAAAAGGACTTTGGCTGTGCATCCTGGGATACTGAGGGTCTCTGGAGAGTTCCTTAAAGGCACGGTATCACTTTTCAAGACACAGAATGGCAGCCTATGGGGGCTTGTCTGTCCAACCCTTCCTCTCAATCATTTCAAGGATTTTGGTGAAGGGGAGTTTTCCTTGTGAGGAAAACTTGGTAAAATAGTGTTAAACCGGACATGGTGGGCTATCCTTTTCACTGTTTAGATGAAAGGGTGGCCTTTGTAGCCTTTTATATGTTAGGCTGCATTATTTTTCTTAATTCTCTCTTAAGTGTCTATGCAGGACTGCAATGAAGACAGCTTAAGAGATTATTTTTGATTGCTCCGGGGTCCACGCACATGGGCGGGACTATTCACTAGATTATGACTATACACAGAGATCCTCTACTACAGAATGTGCTCTCTCCATGCTAGCATTTCAGTTTATGAAAGTATATAGACTAGAGCACTAATATATTAAACATGGTTACAGTTCCCTGAAATAGTTAAACACTTACGGGCAAAGTGTGGGCAAAGTTCTTCCCATTATGCTGCTGATGGCAAAACTTTCTATTCGATAATAATTGTATGTGTTCTCCTTATGAAGCACTATGAACTAAAAGTTAGTTTAAGTGCACAACGGAATGGTGAGTCACTGCAGCACCACAAGTGAAGGGCTTAAAAATTGAACAAATGGGATTCTGGTGGTTGACAAATAACATGCTCGGAAAAGTGGTGGATTATGCATAAACACAAAACTGACTAGAATATTCGCTCTCTAATAGTTTTGCATACATTCAGTGAAAGCAGTTACTCAAAAGGATGTCTATAGTAGTTTTACTTTGTGCTTATGTATGCACAGCATGTTGCTTGTGCCTCCATTCTCCTTGAACCACTCCAAGGCAGAGTCTGCCTTCACGCCAAAAAGGCGAAAGCCATCACGACATCTCCATTAAGGATACCAGTAAATCCCTGGAGAAGCCTGTGGACCTCAGTCAGGCATGGAGCCAAAGGGCCACACTAGCATCAATTGCTCATCCTAAGCAGTCAGTCTCGCCCAATCCAGAATGAATGACAAATATTGCCACATTGCGACAGTCTTGCATAGCTTGGGTAAGGGGTTTCCGAAGATCGTCTGGAACATCCAGTAAAACTTGTGGCATGGTACCAATAAGGCATGAGAATAGTGACCCAGATGGCAGTTGGCATTCAAAGAACGGTGGGTAGCTTCAAATCTAGAACTTCTTGCATAACAGGGAAAGAGGTGCTTTCTCCTGTGAAGGGGGGGGGGGGAGGTGATACACATGGTCAGTATGTGGGGAAGCATCCAACCCACTGACATACTGATGTTCTTCATATCGATTTTCCTCATCATACTAAATAACAATTGTCCCCTTTATTCTAGTTATTGTTTATGTCAGTACCAAAAAGATTCTGTCAATTTTGGGGTCTGCTAGATGGCACGAGCAAAGTATCTGAATCTGAAAGGTAGCCTAGTGGACGCGTGCCGGTCGGAACCGAGCACGATTTTGGTTAAAATAAATGTGGCTGGGAGTCAGATAGCACTATGGGCTGTACATCCTTCACTGGTGTCGGTACAGAGGGTAGACAAATAGGTGGACTGGAGTCCTCTGCGGATACTTGGGGCCCGGGGATAAACCGGAAGCAGCTGGTAAAGTGCCATATTGTCACCTAAGCGGACGACACCCTGCTAGTGATGGCTCTAGACCCCCCATAACTCACACCATGGCCTGAAAAAATGTTTGAAGCAGTCACCATATGGATGACATCCTCGTGCCTAAAATTAAACGGGGAAAAAACTGAGCTTATGCTCCTTGGAAACACCATTGACAAGACCATAGATGTAATCTGGCCCCCCTGTCTGGGTCCTCCCCCCCAACCCAAAGAATCAAAAGCCTCGGCATATGGTTAGACAAGTCACTCAATTTTAATCACCAGGCGGCCAAACTATCCGCCACCTGCTTTGGTCTCGTAAGACTGCTGCGCAAAATCCTCCCTTTCCTTTTCTTTCATGCCAGACGGATTATGGTACAAGGTCTAATTCGGTCCCGCTTGGACTGTGGGAACGCCCTATACCTCGGGACCCCCAGTCCACCCTAAATAAGCTACAAATAATCCAGAACAGCGCAGCCAGGACCCTCCTCCAAATCGCCAGATGAGTCTCAGTTAAATCCCGACTAAAAGACCTCCACTGGCTCCCAGTAAAAGCGAGGATAGAATTCAAGGCTATGTGCATCGCACATCGTTCTTACTGGGGAACAGGACCCATCATCAATCGCCCCCTTTTAACCGCTTACCACCCCAACAGACAACTTAGATCAGGATCCTCTTACCTCGCCATAATACCCAGATTCAAGAGAGCCAGATGCGGAGGCCGCTCGTTCTCTCACAATCTCGCTAGGCTCTGGAATGCCCTGCCTCCCACACTCAGATCAGAGCCCAAACTACTAACTTTCCGAAAACTCCTGAAAACCTGGCTCTTTAACAAACCAGAGTAACTTTCTGTGGCTCTGTCTCAGGCTTGACCTCCTGCAGCGCTGGGACGCCGCAGGGTAGCCAACGCGCTTTACAAATTATCTTTTCATTTCATTTCATTTCATATTTGCGCAGCATGGCCCCTCAAAAGAACTTGATTTGCTGCAACGTCACCAACAGACCAGGAAATTCAGGGTGTGCTTGTTCCAAGCTCAGAATCCCCTCCAATGGAAATTAGGAGGGAGACTGGGTGAAGGGTTAACACCCTTGCACCCTATCTACAGCCTGAGAGAGGCAGGAAGGGGCAGATTACTTCAACGTCTTATGTTTTTTTTTACTGGACTTACCTGAAGAGCTTAACCATGACGGTAATGCTGCCACAGGAATGAATATGGGAATAGTCACCTTTTGTTTTACTTTCGAAAGGCTGTGGTGTTGAGTCCTATAGTGTTTGGTGACATTATGTTTGGCTTGTGATCCTGTATGGCATTTGGGTTCATGCGAGGTAGTCTTGGCAGGACTTGGGAGTCATGCTCCGACCCTAGGCACAATAAGCAAACTTTGTGAAAATCCACCATAGATCTTAGTTTGCGACAGTTTCTGCATGGCTAAACCCCATTTCAGGTGGGGTGATATTTTCCCATGCACATTGGATAACTGAGAAAAACACAAGGAGAAGCTCTGGAACTGTGTCAGAAGACACGGAAAGAAAGGAACTGATGTCAGCACACATGGGTGGTGCCTTCATTGGCTACACTCATCACTTCTATAGTGGACCAATACAAACACGGAGCCTCAAGACGCAACCTTCCAGCACGCAGGAGTACTTCTTTTAAAGTTTCTGGATCCAGTCTGGAAAATGTGAATATTAACAAGGCGAGGAGTATGTGGTTAGAAGTATTCATCAGAAAAAAGTTTGCAAAAGGACCAATTATATTCAATGTGTTCACATTTATTACAAGTGGATGTTGGAATAAGCTGTGCAATGCATGTCTTTAGCATCACTGGAAAAGAGAAAGCCAAGACATGCACAATTGAAGATCTTGACTGATCTTCACGGGTGATGGCAATGTTAAGCGTATTTTAGTTGCCACACAGCAACTAATAGCGCTTTGTCAATAAGCATCATAAGATTACAACTATTGAGGGCCAACAAATATGAGCCTATAGTTGCTAACCCAAGATGTGATCTTTGATAATGTGTGGTATTACTAGACTTAACCATATGCAGGGATCCTCAGAAAAAGAATATAAAAAGTTGCATCTTGCATTGAGTTACCAAATTCATTAAATTAAAATAAATAACATTTACAACTTGACTGAAATGCTACACGCCAACTTGTGATCCTAAACTCTAGGGCAACTTCCGTTTCTTGCAGTAGAACTAGGAAGGTGGGGCTTACAATAAGGGAAGAAGCTAAACTACCCTATAACCACATAAGATTTCATGGGGTCTGGTAGATATAGCCCACAAAGTGCAGCCGTGCCCCAGGTAGACAATTTGGCACATGTTCAAAATTTTCAAAGGTCATGTTTTATAATGTTTCATTCTATATATGTTTTAGTTATTATCATAAGGGGCCTAGTTAAGGCTCCACAACCTCTGAAAAAGCCAAATTTGTGGGAGAGGGGGGATGTAGGGCACACCACACACAACAGGGTTAGGTTTTAGCTATTTAGAAATAAAGGTTGGAGACTTTCTCTCTAGTGCTGTCTCTTACACACAATTACAGCTGTACTAGCTGATGTCAGCGCATTTCCTGGGAGGCGAATGTCTGCATTTTTCAATCCTCATGGCCGCATCTAACATTTCAAACAAAAACATTTTCCTACTAGGTTACAACTTCACAATTGGCTTCGGGACTGATGAACACTTTCGCAAACCAGGGAAGCGTATCTCCACATTGATTGGTTTGAGAACGGTTGTGCAATTTGCAATGAAACAACTATACAAATAGGTTACATAACTTGCTCATTCACATGGCATTGCAAAATGGCCTGCATTATAAATATTAATAAGGCGGGTCACAATAGGAGAACCCCCCTAGGCCTGGATTCAAATGCAGTAATGGATTCTTGCATACGACAACAGACCCCCATCCCTGTATTCGTGTCCACAAACAGGTAGCATTTCTTTTAAAAAGAGCAACCAAAATGCTTCCCAAAGGGGGGGGGGGGGGAGGGGATACCTTATCAGTCTATGCTCTCCAGATAATGTAATGATTTTCCACCACACCTCAGACTCATTAACTTCTAGTTCAGAAAATATTTACATACCTGTTCTTTCAGAGTGGATGCTGCCCTTAAAGTGCCACCACAGAAAAGAAACTGCTCAGGGTCGCGCTGGCCTATCTGGCAATCAGGCAGTGACTCATGGGCGGGACTGACAGGTCATAGTGTAGGCTGTTTTGTGGCTGTGTCTGGGCTTTTTTGTGGCTGTGTGTCTGCTGGGCCAGTTTTAACTATTGATTTCCCAGGTTTGAAAACTAAAATTGCAAGTTGAAATCCATGCAGTCTCCCATCCCTCGGAAAACACATTGTGTCTTTACAAGTTCAAAACTGCTTCAATTTCAAAACTGGGCACTTGTGAGCTATCTATTTCACTAATGCAGGGCTCTTTTATTTTGGTGCCAGGGTCAACTTTATTTCCCAAACTCCAAGGTCAGACACTGCTCCAGGTATATATGCATAAACTGCCATATTCAAACATACATCTGGGCAAGACCAGGATTCCATGAAAACCTGTAGCAACTTAACTTGGGAGATAACAGTGCTTATTACAAAGACAGGAGAAAAGGGTCTTAGGGGAGTTTAACGACCAAGCCTAGGTTGAACCCCCAATGCAATGATTTAAACACAAGAAAACCTAGGGGTCTAAAGAATGGTACCTTTCGTACACTTAAACCGCAGCGCCAGCTTGCTGGAGAACTATAGTAGGGGTGGAAGACAGATGCAACTGAAAAGAAGAGGTGTGAGTGATTGTGACAAAGAAACCCGCTTGGTTTTGAGGATTCCCATCAAACACTTGTATGATCAAATTCTATCATTTGGTCATCCTCAGGGGTCTGGTGTCTCTAGATCATTGAGACCCAAATGTCCCCTGTAGTGTAGCGGGGCCAGTGCCCACAAGTACTCAGTGACCAGTGATAGACAGAAGATGGGTCTGGGTGCAGTGCAAAACTAAAAAAGTGGTGAATTTAAAATAGAATAGAGGACAGAAAAATAAATGTATTAGGACACTATCCTCTTCCTAAATAAAAACAGCATGAACAGTGCAAGGATGCAGTATGGGAACAAATTACTGCATATCAGGCCAACATGTTTCAACCTCAAAGGGAAGGACCCAAGGTTTTCGTCAGGGCCCTGTTCACAACGTTGCTACTGCGTAGTGACAAACACATAATATATCTTTAAATATTACAGATCCCGTGTAGTAACCAAACAAAAGGATACAGCGTTAGGGTTCAAAACTCCGCCGTGCAGAAGGTTCCAAACAGTGATCTACAGGAACAACACAAACACCCCAAATATCAGAACATCTCACATTTCAATCCTACACCCTCCAGTGTTTCGTAAGGGTCAAAAAATACCACTCACCCTATTCTGCCGGGGAGTAGACCTCACCTCACCTGGACTCTGACTCAGGGATAAAGGGGAGGCCACGCTCTAAAAAGGAAAACCGAGGCGTCAGGAGTGGAAAACAGTGCAGAAGTGTACTACTCTGCTTAACATATTATCCCTCCACACAAATGTGTCAAGCCTCTATTCCTAAGTCCACTTTTTTCAACAACTAACTCAAGAAAAACTAGCTCTACCTAATAACACTCCTCTCCACTAATAGTTACTGACCTATATGATGGTCAATAAATTCTGGACAATACATGTAATCATAAGTCCATACACATACTACTCTTAATACACTGTCAGATAAACAGTCACAGTATAGTCTCAGAGAAAGCATGCCAAGAAAACCTTCTCACATAGGTCCCAGTCACCCCATGGCAAACCTTACCTCTCCGTCGTTGCCCCAAGCAAAACGCTGAGACAGGGGGAGGCAACGAACGGGAGAAGGACCGGCCGTTAAACGCGGGGTAAACAGGCAATGGCGGTGCCGTTTCTGTAACGAAAGCGGTGAGTAATGGCATACTACCCGCGATTGACAGATATGGAGGGCACACCCCCACACGCACACCCCCTATTGGGCGGGGCCCGGCGCCGGTTCTTAACGACCGGTCCTTCTCCCGTTCGTTGCCTCCCCCTGTCTCAGCGTTTTGCTTGGGGCAACGACGGAGAGGTAAGGTTTGCCATGGGGTGACTGGGACCTATGTGAGAAGGTTTTCTTGGCATGCTTTCTCTGAGACTATACTGTGACTGTTTATCTGACAGTGTATTAAGAGTAGTATGTGTATGGACTTATGATTACATGTATTGTCCAGAATTTATTGACCATCATATAGGTCAGTAACTATTAGTGGAGAGGAGTGTTATTAGGTAGAGCTAGTTTTTCTTGAGTTAGTTGTTGAAAAAAGTGGACTTAGGAATAGAGGCTTGACACATTTGTGTGGAGGGATAATATGTTAAGCAGAGTAGTACACTTCTGCACTGTTTTCCACTCCTGACGCCTCGGTTTTCCTTTTTAGAGCGTGGCCTCCCCTTTATCCCCGAGTCAGAGTCCAGGTGAGGTGAGGTCTACTCCCCGGCAGAATAGGGTGAGTGGTATTTTTTGACCCTTACGAAACACTGGAGGGTGTAGGATTGAAATGTGAGATGTTCTGATATTTGGGGTGTTTGTGTTGTTCCTGTAGATCACTGTTTGGAACCTTCTGCACGGCGGAGTTTTGAACCCTAACGCTGTATCCTTTTGTTTGGTTACTACACGGGATCTGTAATATTTAAAGATATATTATGTGTTTGTCACTACGCAGTAGCAACGTTGTGAACAGGGCCCTGACGAAAACCTTGGGTCCTTCCCTTTGAGGTTGAAACATGTTGGCCTGATATCCAGTAATTTGTTCCCATACTGCATCCTTGCACTGTTCATGCTGTTTTTATTTAGGAAGAGGATAGTGTCCTAATACATTTATTTTTCTGTCCTCTATTCTATTTTAAATTCACCACTTTTTTAGTTTTGCACTGCACCCAGACCCATCTTCTGTCTATCACTGGTCACTGAGTACTTGTGGGCACTGGCCCCGCTACACTACAGGGGACATTTGGGTCTCAATGATCTAGAGACACCAGACCCCTGAGGATGACCAAATGATAGAATTTGATCATACAAGTGTTTGATGGGAATCCTCAAAACCAAGCGGGTTTCTTTGTCACAATCACTCACACCTCTTCTTTTCAGTTGCATCTGTCTTCCACCCCTACTATAGTTCTCCAGCAAGCTGGCGCTGCGGTTTAAGTGTACGAAAGGTACCATTCTTTAGACCCCTAGGTTTTCTTGTGTTTAGATAACAGTGCTTGAAATGGAAATTTCAAAGCACATGTGCTCACTCTCCCCGAGTAACTATTTCCTACTGAGAAGTGCTATTACTCTACCATTAAACATATTGCACCAGTGCTGTGAAACACTGGTACTCTGCCGTTCAAATGAACGAGTAGGTACACAGTACCTGCCTATTTAAAGCACTGGGAGCCATGCTTCTTCTGATAACCCCTAAAATTACAGCACAGAATATCACTCTCAGTTTCTTTAAAAGGATTGTATGAAGTCAGGCATGATGAAGCTCAAACTACAGTTTTTTTTATTAAGTGACGAAATGTTGATACTTTTTTAATAAATGAGGCCTCATGTAAAACATTGGGGCTACAAGGAGAAAAAACTACATGTAAAAGCAGACGTGTGTTATCATGACATTGAAAGAACTTGTAGTGACATGGAATTTTGGGGGGCAGGAAAGAGCGGACTATATCAAAAAGAGATTATGCTTCAGGTGGTGGGAGTAAACAAAAGCCAGAGATTCCATCACTGCCACTTATACATCACATTTTTCAGCAAGATAATAAGTGCAGCCTCAAATGCATAACTGCTCACTAATTGCAATATCACCTTCCAATCTACCTACAGTCTGAGCTTCTTAAAGGTGATCAGAATTGCACATCAATTGAGGTTACCTGGAAAGCACAATGGATTCCGGCCATATCAAGTTGCATATTATAGAAAAAACAAAGAAGATAATTCCATACCCTTCCTGTCTGGGCTTTGTCAGCTTCAGTCAGTTTCCAAGCATCCTTCTCTTTTTCAGGCTTCTGCAAATCTGTTGTACTATTTTGGTGCAAAGACTTGCTGGCTTCAGATGATGAACTTAATTGCCTGTTACAGGAGCACAAGCAGTTTAGAATATTTATGCTTATATTTTCTCTAAGCAACTCAAATCTCCATAGTAGGGAACATTTGTCAAACATGTCAAAAACAAGGGCGTACATAAAAAAATATTTTTATTTGGAAGTGCAACATAACCTTAACTAGTAGCTACCCCAGATTATATATACAAAGACAGACAAATGCTATTGGTGTGAAATAAAGTTGCCCAATAACACATATTAGAGTCACTATACTAATAAACACATTCAAATGTTTATCTCAATGAAAATGTAAAATTCCTGGTTATTAACAGAGTCTAGTAAAACTGAATTGAGAACATTCTCTCATTTTGAATGTTACAATGACTTTACACAGAGAAACAACTCTCCTAATAGTATGATGCCTCTGGGAGCACACCTATTTGCACAAATGTAACCTTGTGAATCCTGCGTTTGGTTCCATACATTTTTTATAAAAAAGCATTAAAAACATGCAGCAAAACCATACATGGAGATGTGCAGTATAATATACTATATTTCCTTTGCTGAGGGAGGGCAGGGCCATTATGATCCATTCAAAGCTCGCCAGTAGGTTAGTTATAGTTAGTACCAAGTTTCCATAGGAAGAGCATTTTTTGCTTTGCTTATAACTTTGGTGTTGTTTGATGAATATTCATGAAATGTTCCAAACTAATTCTTTGTTCATATCAGCTCCTATGTTGAAAGTTTGGGGGTGATTCGTCAAGGAAGGGACGAAAAAAAGGGGGTCCCAAAACGTGTTTTCTCCATTCAATTTCTACAGGAGACTTTAGACAAGGCTACAGGTCAAACAGGTGAACGGAATTACCCTAAATTTGGCAGGGGGAAGGGTCTTGGTCTAGAAAGCACGCTTTTGTTTATTTGGTGTAAATCCGTTCAGTCGTTTTTGAGAAATATCAAAATGTACAGATATCGATAATTGGGAATTCTGCCATCTGATTGGCGGAGGCGCTACGAGCACGAGCTTGCTGCTTATTGGTTGCGAGCGCTGCGAGCGGTTACAACTAGGAAGTGTTGCCCGCCATTTTGTGATTCCGTTGAAGCGAGTAAGGGGGGAAAAGGGCAAAAAAAAGTAGGAAAGAGGAGGGTAGGAGCACAGTAACCTCTGTGGGGGGTTTAGTGTGTGCTATACAGGGGGTGCGAAGCGAACTACTCATACCTACCGGTCTGAAAGTGCTGGGGTACAGAAATTAAGTGAGGTATTGCCTAGAGTCTGATGCTGCCAAGGTGAGCTGCTGCGGGACTC